>NW_027182323.1:6076948-7276948 GCF_040938575.1 Ambystoma mexicanum
ACAAGAGAGAGAGACGCAGGGCATGAGCGGGGGTGGAGGGCAACAACAGGGAGACATGGGGCATGAGAGGGGGGTGGGGGGTAACAGCAGGGAGACACAGGACATGACCGGGGGGTGAGGGGTAACAGGAGAGAGACACAGGGCATGAGCGGGGGTGGAGGGCAACAAGAGGGAGACATGGGGCATTTGAGGGGGTGGGGGGTAACAGCAGGGAGACACAGGGCATGAGCGGGGGTGGGGGGCAACAGGTGAGAGACACGGGGTATGAGCGGGGGTGGGGGAACAGGAGAGAGACAAGGGGCATGAGCGGGGTTGGGGGCAACAGCAGGGAGACACGGGGCATGAGGGGGGGTGGGGGGCAATAGGTGAGAGACACGGGGCATGAGCGGGGGGTGGGGGGCAACAACAGGGAGACACGGGGCATGGGCGGGGTTTGGGGGCAACAGCAGGGAGACACTGGGCATGAGCGGGGTGGGGGCTAACAGGGAGAGACACAGTGCATGAGCATGGGGCGGGGGGGGCAACAGCAGGGAGACACGGGGGCAAGAGCGGGGGTGGAGTGGCAACAGGAGAGAGACACGGGGCATGAGCGGAGGTGGGGGCAACAGCAGGGAGACACGGGGCCTGAGAGGTGGGTGGGGGGTAACAGTAGAGAGACATGGGGCATGAGCGGGGGTTTGGGGCAACAGCAGGGAGACACGGGGCATGAGCGGGGGTGCGGGGCAACCGGTGAGAGACACGGGGCATGAGCGGGGGGTGGGGGAACAATAGAGAGACACGGGGCATGAGCGGGGGGTGGGGGCGACAGCATGGAGACACGGGGCATGAGCGGGGGGTGGGGGGCAACAGGTGAGAGACACGGCGCATGAGCGGGGTGTGGGGGGAACAGGAAAGAGACACGGGAATGAGCGTGGAGTTGGGGGCAACAGCAGGGAGACTCGGGGCATGAGCGGGGGTGGGGGCAACAGGTGAGAGGCACGGGGGAATGAGCGGGGGTAGGGGAACAGGAGAGAGACACGGGGCATGAGCGGCGGGTGGGGGGCAACAGCAGGGAGACACGAGGCATGACCGGGGGTGGGGGGTAACAGGAAAGAGACACGGGGCATGAGTGGGGGGTGGGGGGCAACAGCAGGGAGACACAAGGCATGATCGGGGGTGGAGGGCAACAGGAGAGAGACACAGGGCAAGAGAAGGGGGCTGGGGGTAACAGGAGAGAGACACAGAGCATGAGCGGGGGGGGTGGCGCAACAGCAGGGAGACACGGGGCATGAGCGGGGGGTGGGAGGTAACAGGAGAGAGACACAGGGCATGAGCGGGGGGTGGGGGGCAACAGCAGGGTGACACGGGGCATGATCGGAGGGAACAGGAGAGAGACACGGGGCATGAGCGGGGGTGGGGGGTAACAGCAGAGAGACACGGGGCATGAGCGGGGGGTGGGGGCAACAGGTGAGAGACACGGGGCATGAGCGGGAGGTGGGGGGAACAGGAGAGAGACAAGGAGCATGAGCGGGGGTGGGGGCAACAGCAGGGGACACGGGGCATGAGCAGGGGGTGGGGGGGCAATAGGTGAGAGACACGGGGCATGAGCGGGGGGTGGGGGGCAACAGCAGGGAGACACGGGGCATAAGTAGGGGGTGGGGGCAAAAGCAGGGAGACACAGGGCATGAGCGGGTGTTGGGGGCAACAGCAGGGAGACACGGGGCATGAGCGTGGGGTGGGGGGCAACAGCAGGGAGACACTGGGCATGAGCAGGGGTGGGGGTAACAGGGGAGAGACACAGGGCATGAGCGGGGGGTGGGGGGCAACAGCAGGGAGACACGGGCATGAGCGGGGGGTGGAGGGGCAACAGGAGAGAGACACGGGGCAGCATGAGAGGGGGGTGTAGCGTAACAGGAGAGAGACACGGGGCATGAGCAGGGGTGGGGGCGACAGCAGGAGACACAGGGCATGAGCAGGGGTGGGGGCAACAGGTGAGAGACACGGCGCATGAGCTGGGGGTGGGGGGAACAGGAAAGAGACACGGGCATGAGCGGGGGAGTGGGGGGCAACAGCAGGGAGACACGGGGCATGAGCGGGGGTGGGGGCAACAGGTGAGAGACACAGGGAATGAGCGGGGGTGGGGGGAACAGTAGAGAGACACGGGGCATGAGCGGCGGGTGGGGGGCAACAGCAGGGAGACACGGGGCATGACCGGGTATGGGGGTAACAGGAGAGAGACACGGGGCATGAGTGGGGGGTGGGGGGCAACAGCAGGGAGACACAGGGCATGACCGGGGGGTGGAGGGCAACAGGAGAGAGACACAGGGCAAGAGAAGGGGCCTGGGGGTAACAGGAGAGAGACACAGCATGAGCGGGGGGTGTGGCGCAACAGCAGGGAGACACGGGGCATGAGCACGGGGTGGGAGGTAACAGGAGAGAGACACAGGGCATGAGCGGGGGGTGAGGGGCAACAGCAGGGAGACACGGGGCATGAGCGGGGGGTGGGAGGTAACAGGAGAGAGACACGGTATGAGCGGAGGGTGGGGGGCAACAGCAGGGAGACACGGGGCATGATCGGAGGGAACAGGGAGAGAGACACGGGGCATGAGAGGGGGTGGAGGGTAACAGGAGAGAGACACGGGACATGAGAGTGGGGTGGGGGGCAACAGCAGGGAGACACGGGGCATGAGCCAGGGTGGGGGGAACACAAGGGAGACATGGGGCATGAGAGGGGGGTGGGGGGTAACAGGAGAGGGACACGGGGCATGAGCAGGGGGTGGGGGGCAAAATCATGGAGACACAGGGCATGAGCGGGGGTTGGGGGCAACAGCAGAGAGACACGGGGCATGAGCGTGGGGTGGGGGCAACAGCAGGGAGACACAGGGCATGAGCCAGGGGTGGGGAGGTAACAGGAGAGAGACACAGGGCATGAGCGGGGGGTGGGGGTCAACAGCAGGGAGACACGGGGCATGACCGGGGCGTGGGGGGTAACAGGAGAGAGACACGGGGCATGAGCAGGGGGGTGGGGGGCAACAGCAGGGAGACACAGGGCATGATCAGAGGGAACAGGAGAGAGACACGGGGCATGAGAGGGGGCTGGGGGGTAACAGGAGAGAGACACAGAGGATGAGCGGGGGTGTGGGGCAACAGCAGGGAGACACGGGGCATGAGCGGGGGTGGGAGGTAACAGGAGAGAGACACAGGGCATGAGCGGGGGGTGGGGGTCAACAGCAGGGAGACACGGGGCATGACCGGGGTGTGGGGGTAACAGGAGAGAGACACGGGGCATGAGCAGGGGGTGGGGGGCAACAGCAGGGAGACACGGGGCATGATCGGAGGGAATAGGAGAGAGACACGGGGCATGAGAGTGGGGTGGAGGGTAACAGGAGAGAGACATGGGACATGAGAGTGGGTTGGGGGGCAACAGCAGGGAGACACGGGGCATGAGCCGGGGTGGGGGGAACACGAGGGAGACACGGGGCATGAGAGGGGGTGGGGGGTAACAGGAGAGAGACACGGGGCATGAGCAGGGGGTGGGGGGCAAAAGCAGGGAGACACAAGGCATGAGCGGGGATTGGGGGCAACAGCAGGGAGACACTGGGCATGAGCGTGGGGTGGGGGCAACAGCAGGGAGAGACACTGGGCATGAGCAGGGGTGGGGGGGTAACAGGGGAGAGACATGGGGTATGAGCGGGGGGTGGGGGGCAACAGAAGGGAGACACGGGGCATGAGCGGGGGGTGGAGGGGCAACAGGATAGAGACACGGGGCATGAGCGGGGGTGGGGGCAACAGCAGGGAGACACGGGGCATGAGCGGAGGTTGGGGGCAACAGCAGGGTGACACAGGGCATGCGCGTGGGGTGGGGGGCAACAGCAGGGAGACACGGGGCATGAGCGGGGGGTGGGGGGCAACAGCAGGGAGACACGGGGCATGAGCGGGGGGTGGAGGGGCAACAGGAGAGAGACACGGGGCAGCATGAGAGGGGGTGTAGCATAACAGGAGAGAGACACGGGGCATGAGCGGGGGGTGGGGGCGACAGCAGGGAGACATGGGGCATGAGCAGGGGTTGGGGGGAACAGGAAAGAGACACAGGCATGAGCGGGGAGTGGGGGGCAACAGCAGGGAGACACGGGGCATGAGCGGGGGGTGGGGCAACAGGTGAGAGACACGGCGCATGAGCTGGGGGTGGGGGGAACAGGAAAGAGACACAGGCATGAGCGGGGAGTGGGGGGCAACAGCAGGGAGACACGGGGCATGAGCGGGGGTGGGCAACAGGTGAGAGACACGGGAATGAGCGGGGGTGGGGGGAAACAGTAGAGAGACACGGGGCATGAGCGGCGGGTGGGGGGCAACAGCAGGGAGACACATGGGCATGACCGGGGGTGGGGGGTAACAGGAGAGAGACACGGGGCATGAGTGGGAGGTGGGGGGCAAAAGCAGGGAGACACAGGGCATGACCGGGGGTGGAGGGCACAGGAGAGAGACACAGGCAAGAGAAGGGGCCTGGGGGTAACAGGAGAGAGACACGGGGCATGAGCGGCGGGTGGGGGGCAACAGCAGGGAGACACATGGGCATGAGCGGGGGGTGGGAGGTAACAGGAGAGAGACACGGCATGAGAGGGGGGTGGAGGGTACAGGAGAGAGACACGGGACATGAGAGTGGGGTGGGGGGCAACAGCAGGGAGACACGGGGCATGAGCTGGGGTGGGGGGAACACAAGGGAGACATGGGGCATGAGAGGGGGTGGGGGGTAACAGGAGAGAGACACGGGGCATGAGCAGGGGGTGGGGGGCAAAAGCAGGGAGACACAGGGCATGAGCGTGGGGTGGGGGCAACAGCAGGGAGACACGGGGCATGAGCCAGGGGTGGGAGGTAACAGGAGAGAGACACAGGGCATGAGCGGGGGGTCGGGGTCAACAGCAGGGAGACACGGGGCAGGACCGGGGCGTGGGGGGTAACAGGAGAGAGACACGGGGCATGAGCAGGGGGTTGGGGGCAACAGCAGGGAGACACAGGGGCATGATCGGAGGGAACAGGAGAGAGACACGGGGCATGAGAGGGGGCTGGGGGGTAACAAGAGAGAGACACAGCATGAGCGGGGGGTGTGGGGCAACAGCAGGGAGACACGGGCATGAGCGGGGGGTGGGAGGTAGCAGGAGAGAGACACAGGGCATGAGCGGGGGGTGGGGGTCAACAGCAGGGAGACACGGGGCATGACTGGGGCGTGGGGGTAACAGGAGAGAGACGCGGGGCATGAGCAGGGGGTGGGGGGCAACAGCAGGGAGACACGGGCATGAGCGTAGGGTGGGGGAACACGAGGGAGACATGGGGCATGAGAGGGGTGGGGGATAACAGGTGAGAGACACGGGGCATGAGCGGGGTTGGGGGGCAACAGCAGGGAGACACGTGGCATGAGAGGGGATGGGGGCACCAGCAGGGAGACACGGGGCATGACCGGGGGGTGGGGGGCAACAGCAGGGAGACACGGGCATGAGCGGGGGGTGGGGGTACCAGGGGAGAGACACGGGGCATGAGCGGGGGTGGGGGGCAACAGCAGGGAGACACAGGGCATGAGCGGGGGGTGGGGGGGAACAGGGGAGACACAAGGCATGAGCGGGGGTTGGGGGGAACAGGAGAGAAACACGGGGCATGAGCGGGGTGGGGGGCAACAGCAGGGAGACACGGGGCATGACCCGGGGGTGGGGGGTAACAGGAGAGAGACACGGGGCATGATCGGAGGGGTGGGGGTCAACAGCAGGGAGACACAGGGCATGACCGGGGTTGGGGGCAACAAGAGAGAGACGCAGGGCATGAGCGGGGGTGGAGGGCAACAACAGGGAGACATGGGGCATGAGAGGGGGTGGGGGGTGGGGGGTAACAGCAGGGAGACACAGGGCATGAGCGGGGGGTGGGGGCAACAGGTGAGAGACACAGGGTGAGCGGGGGGTGGGGGAACAGGAGAGAGACAAGGGGCATGAGCGGGGTTGGGGGCAACAGCAGGGAGACACAGGGCATGAGCGGCGGGTGGGGGGCAACAGGAGAGAGAAACGGGGCATGAGTGGGGGTGGGGGGCAACAGCAGGGATACATGGGGCATGAGAGGGGGTGGAGGGTAACAGAAGGGAGACACGGGGCATGAGCGGGGGTGGGGGGCAACAGGTGAGAGACACAGGGAATGAGCGGGGGGTGGGGGAACAGGAGAGAGACACGGGGCATGAGCGGCGGGTGGGGGGCGGGTGGGGGGCAACAGCAGGGAGACACGGGGCATGACCGGGGGGTGGGGGGTAACAGGAGAGAGACACGGGGCATGAGTGGGGGGTGGGGGGCAACAGCAGGGAGACACAGGGCATGACCGGGGGTGGAGGGCAACAGGAGAGAGACACAGGGCATGAGAGGGGGCTGGGGGTAACAGGAGAGAGACACAGAGCATGAGCGGGGGGTGTGGCGCAACAGCAGGGAAAAACGGGGCATGAGCGGGGGGTGGATGTAACAGGAGAGAGACACAGGGCATGAGCGGGGGTGGGGGGTAACAGCAGGGAGACACGGGGCATGATCGGAGGGAACAGGAGAGAGACACGGGGCATGAGAGGGGGGTGAGGGTAACAGGAGAGAGACACGGGGCATGAGAGGGGTGTGGGGGGCAACAGCAGGGAGACACGGGGCATGAGCCGGGGTTGGGGGGAACACGAGGGAGACACGAGGCATGAGAGGGGGTGGGGGTAACAGGAGAGAGACATGGGGCATGAGCAGGGGGTGGGGGGCAACAGCCAGGGAGACACGGGGCATGAGCAGGGGTTGGGGGGCAACAGCAGGGAGACACGGGCATGAGCAGGGGGTGGGGGGTAACAGGGGAGAGACACGGGGCATGAGCGGGGGTGGGGGGCAACAGCAGGGAGACACGGGGCATGAGCGGGGGGTGGAGGGGCAACAGGAGAGAGACACGGGGCATGAGAGGTGGGTGGGGGTAACAGGAGAGAGATAAGGGGCATGGGGGGGGGCAACAGCAGGGATACACGGGGCATGATCGGAGGGAACAGCAGGGAGACACGGGATATGAGAGGGGGGTGGAGGGGCAACAGCAGGGAAACACGGGGCATGAGCCGGGGTGGGGCGGAACACGAGGGAGACACGGGGCATGAGAGGGGGTTGGGGGTAACAGGAGAGAGACACGGGGCCTGAGCCGGGGTGGGGGGCAACAGCAGGGAGACACGGGGCATGAGCGGAGGTTGGGGGGCAACAGCAGGGAGACACTGGGCATGAGCAGGGGGTGGGGGTAACAGGGGAGAGACACGGGGCATGAGCGGGGGTGGTGGGCAACAGCAGGGAGACACGGGGCATGAGCGGGGGGTGGAGGGGCAACAGGAGAGAGACACGGGGCAGCATGAGAGGGGGGTGTAGCGTAACAGGAGAGAGACACGGGGCATGAGCGGGGGGTGGGGGCGACAGCAGGGAGACACGGGGCATGAGCAGGGGGGTGGGGGGCAACAGGTGAGAGACACGGCGCATGAGCGGGGGGTGGGGGGAACAGGAAAGAGACACGGGGAATGAGCGGAGAGTGGGGGCATCAGCAGGGAGACTCGGGGCATGAGCGGGGTGGGGGCAACAGGTGAGAGGCATGGGGAATGAGCGGGGGTGGGGGGAACAGGAGAGAGACACAGGGCATGAGCGGCGGGTGGGGGGCAAGAGCAGGGAGACAACACGGGGCATGACCGGGGGGGTGGGGGGTAACAGGAGAGAGACACGGGGCATGAGTGGGGGGTGGGGGCAACAGCAGGGAGACACGGGGCATGAGCAGAGGGTGGGGGGCAAAAGCAGGGAGACAGGGCATGAGCGGGGGTTGGGGCAACAGCAGGGAGACACGGGGCATGAGCGTGGGGTGGGGGGCAACAGCAGGAGACACTGGGCATGAGCAGGGGGTGGGGGCAACAGGGGAGAGACAGGGGTATGAGCGGGGGGTGGGGAGACACGGGGCATGAGCGGGGGGTGGAGGGGCAACAGGATAGAGACACGGGGCATGAGCGGGGGTGGGGGCAACAGCAGGGAGACACGGGGCATGAGCGGAGGTTGGGGGTACCAGGGGAGAGACACGGGGCATGAGCGGGGGTGGGGGGCAACAGCAGGGAGACACGGGGCATGTGCGGGGGGTGGAGGGGCAACAGGAGAGAGACACGGGGCATGATAGGTGGGTGGGGGGTAACAGGAGAGAGACAAGGGGCATGAGCGGGGGGCAACAGCAGGGAGACACAGGGCATGATCGGAGGGAACAGCAGGGAGACACGGGATATGAGAGGGGGGGTGGAGGGGCAACAGCAGGGAGACACGGGGCATGAGCCGGGGTGGGGCGGAACACGAGGGAGACACAGGGCATGAGAGGGGGTTGGGGGGTAACAGGAGAGAGACACGGGGCCTGAGCGGGGGTGGGGGGCAACAGCAGGGAGACACGGGGCATGAGCGGAGGTTGGGGACAACAGCAGGGAGACACTGGGCATGAGCAGGGGGTGGGGGTAACAGGGGAGAGACACGGGGCATGAGCGGGGGTGGTGGGCAACAGCAGGGAGACACGGGGCATGAGCGGGGGTGGAGGGGCAAGAGGAGAGAGACACGGGGCAGCATGAAAGGGGGGTGTAGCGTAACAGGAGAGAGACACGGGGCATGAGCGGAGGGTGGGAGCGACAGCAGGGAGACACGGGGCATGAGCAGGGGGGTGGGGGGCAACGGTGAGAGACAAGGCGCATGAGCGGGGGGTGGGGGGAACAGGAAAGAGACACGGGGAATGAGCGGGGAGTGGGGGGCATCAGCAGGGAGACTCGGGGCATGAGCGGGGGTGGGGGCAACAGGTGAGAGGCATGGGGAATGAGCGGGGGGTGGGGGGAACAGGAGAGAGACACGGGGCATGAGCGGCGGGTGGGGGGCAACAGCAGGGAGACACGGGGCATGACCGGGGGGTGGGGGTAACAGGAGAGAGACACGGGGCATGAGTGGGGGGTGGGGGGCAACAGCAGGGAGACACAGGGCATGATCGGGGGGTGGAGGGCAACAGGAGAGAGACACAGGGCAAGAGAAGGGGCCTGGGGGTAACAGGAGAGAGACACAGAGCATGAGCGGGGGGTGTGGCGCAACAGCAGGGAGACACGGGGCATGAGCGGGGGGTGGGAGGTAACAGGAGAGAGACACAGGGCATGAGCGGGGGGTGGGGGGCAACAGCAGGGTGACACGGGGCATGAACGGAGGGAACAGGAGAGGGACACGGGGCATGAGCGGGGGTGGGGGGGCAACAGCAGGGAGACACGGGGCATGACCGGGGGTGGTTGGCAACAAGAGAGAGACACGGGGCATGAGTGGGGGTGGAGGGCAACAACAAGGAGACATGGGGCATGAGAGGGGGTGGGGGGTAACAGCAGGGAGACACGGGGCATGAGCGGGGGGTGGGGGGCAACAGGTGAGAGACACGGGGCATGAGCGGGGGGTGGGCGGAACAGGAGAGAGACAAGGAGCATGAGCGGGGGTGGGGGCAACAGCAGGGAGACACAGGACATGAGCAGGGGGTGGGGGGCAATAGGTGAGAGACACGGGGCATGAGCGGGGGTGGGGGGCAACAGCAGGGAGACACGGGGCTTGAGCAGAGGGTGGGGGGCAAAAGCAGGGAGACAGGGCATGAGCGGGGGTTGGGGCAACAGCAGGGAGACACGGGGCATGAGCGTGGGGTGGGGAGCAACAGCAGGGAGACACTGGGCATGAGCAGGGGGTGGGGGGTAACAGGGGAGAGACATGGGGTATGAGCGGGGGGTGGGGGGCAACATAAGGGAGACACGGGGCATGAGCGGGGGGTGGAGGGGCAACAGGATAGAGACACGGGGCATGAGCGGGGGTGGGGGCAACAGCAGGGAGACACGGGGCATGAGCGGAGGTTGAGGGTACCAGGGGAGAGACACGGGGCATGAGCGGGGGTGGGGGGCAACAGCAGGGAGACACAGGGCATGAGCGGGGGGTGGGGGGGAACAGGGGAGACACGAGGCATGAGCGGGGGTTGGGGGGAACACGAGAGAGACACGGGGCATGAGCGGGGGTGGGGGGCAACAGCAGTGAGACACAGGGCATGACCGGGGTTGGGGGGCAACAAGAGAGAGAGACGCAGGGCATGAGCGGGGGTGGAGGGCAACAACAGGGAGACATGGGGCATGAGAGGGGGTGGGGGGTAACAGCAGGGAGACACAGGGCATGAGCGGGGGGTGGGGGGCAACAGGTGAGAGACACGGGGCATGAGCGGGGGTGGGGGAACAGGAGAGAGACAAGGGGCATGAGCGGGGTTGGGGGCAACAGCAGGGAGACACGGTGCATGAGCGGCGGGTGGGGGGCAACATGAGAGAGAAACGGGGCATGAGTGGGGGTGGGGGGCAACAGCAGGGAGACATGGGGCATGAGAGGGGGTGGAGGGTAACAGAAGGGAGACACGGGGCATGAGCGGGGGTGGGGGCAACAGGTGAGAGACACAGGGAATGAGCGGGGGGTGGGGGGAACAGGAGAGAGACACGGGGCATGAGCGGCGGGTGGGGGGCAACAGCAGGGAGACACAGGGCATGACCGGGGGGTGGAGGGCAACAGGAGAGAGACACAGGGCATGAGAGGGGGCTGGGGGTAACAGGAGAGAGACACAGAGCATGAGCGGGGGGTGTGGCGCAACAGCAGGGAGAAACGGGGCATGAGCGGGGGGTGGGAGGTAACAGGAGAGAGACACAGGGCATGAGAGGGTGCTGTGGGGGTAACAGGAGAGGACTCCGAGCATAAGCGGGGGTGTGGGGCAACAGCAGGGAGACACGGGGCATGAGCGGGGGTGGGAGGTAACAGGAGAGAGACACAGGGCATGAGCGGGGGGTGGGGGTCAACAGCAGGGAGAAACGGGGCAAGAGAAGGGGCCTGGGGGTAACAGGAGAGAGACACAGAGCATGAGCGGGGGGTGTGGCGCAACAGCAGGGAGACACGGAGCATGAGTGGGGGGTGGGAGGTAACAGGAGAGAGACACAGGGCATGAGAGGGTGCTGTGGGGGTAACAGCAGGGTGACACGGGGCATGAACGGAGGGAACAGGAGAGGGACACGGGGCATGAGCGGGGGTGGGGGGCAACAGCAGGGAGACACGGGGCAAGACCGGGGGTGGTTGGCAACAAGAGAGAGACACGGGGCATGAGTGGGGGTGGAGGGCAACAACAAGGAGACATGGGGCATGAGAGGGGGTGGGGGGTGGGGGGTAACAGCAGGGAGACACGGGGCATGAGCGGGGGGTGGGGGGCAACAGGTGAGAGACACGGGGCATGAACGGGGGGTGGGGGGAACAGGAGAGAGACAAGGAGCATGAGCGGGGGTGGGGGCAACTGCAGGGAGACACGGGACATGAGCAGGGGGTGGGGGGCAATAGGTGAGAGACACGGGGCATGAGCGGGGGTGGGGGGCAACAGCAGGGAGACACGGGGCATGAGCAGAGGGTGGGGGGCAAAAGCAGGGAGACAGGGCATGAGCGGGGGTTGGGGCAACAGCAGGGAGACACGGGGCATGAGCGTGGGGTGGGGGGCAACAGCAGGGAGACACTGGGCATGAGCAGGGGGTGGGGGGTAACAGGGGAGAGACATGGGGTATGAGCGGGGGGTGGGGGGCAACATAAGGGAGACACGGGGCATGAGCGGGGGGTGGAGGGGCAACAGGATAGAGACACGGGGCATGAGCGGGGGTGGGGGCAACAGCAGGGAGACACGGGGCATGAGCGGAGGTTGGGGGTACCAGGGGAGAGACACGGGGCATGAGCGGGGGTGGGGGGCAACAGCAGGGAGACACAGGGCATGAGCGGGGGGTTGGGGGGAACAGGGGAGACACGAGGCATGAGCGGGGGTTGGGGGGAACACGAGAGAGACACGGGGCATGAGCGGGGGTGGGGGCAACAGCAGGGAGAAACAGGGCATGAGCGGGGGGTGGGGGGGAACAGGGGAGACACGAGGCATGAGCGGGGGTTGGGGGGAACAGGAGAGAGACACGGGGCATGAGCGGGGGTGGGGGGCAACAGCAGGGAGACACGGGGCATGACCGGGGGGTGGGGGGTAACAGGAGGGAGACACGGGGCATGAGCGGAGGGGTGGGAGTCAACAGCAGGGAGACACAGGGCATGACCGGGGTTGGGGGGCAACAAGAGAGAGAGACGCAGGGCATGAGCGGGGGTGGAGGGCAACAACAGGGAGACATGGGGCATGAGAGGGGGTGGGGGGTAACAGCAGGGAGACACAGGGCATGAGCGGGGGGTGGGGGGCAACAGGTGAGAGACACGGGGCATGAGCGGGGGTGGGGGAACAGGAGAGAGACAAGGGGCATGAGCGGGGTTGGGGGCAACAGCAGGGAGACACGGTGCATGAGCGGCGGGTGGGGGGCAACAGGAGAGAGAAACGGGGCATGAGTGGGGGTGGGGGGCAACAGCAGGGAGACATGGGGCATGAGAGGGGGTGGAGGGTAACAGAAGGGAGACACGGGGCATGAGCGGGGGTGGGGGGCAACAGGTGAGAGACACAGGGAATGAGCGGGGGGTGGGGGGAACAGGAGAGAGACACGGGGCATGAGCGGCGGGTGGGGGGCAACAGCAGGGAGACACAGGGCATGACCGGGGGGTGGAGGGCAACAGGAGAGAGACACAGGGCATGAGAGGGGGCTGGGGGTAACAGGAGAGAGACACAGAGCATGAGCGGGGGTGTGGCGCAACAGCAGGGAGAAACGGGGCATGAGCGGGGGGTGGGAGGTAACAGGAGAGAGACACAGGGCATGAGAGGGTGCTGTGGGGGTAACAGGAGAGGACTCAGAGCATAAGCGGGGGTGTGGGGCAACAGCAGGGAGACACGGGGCATGAGCGGGGGTGGGAGGTAACAGGAGAGAGACACAGGGCATGAGCGGGGGGTGGGGGTCAACAGCAGGGAGAAACGGGGCATGACCGGGGCGTGGGGGGTAACAGGAGAGAAACACAGGGCATGAGCAGGGTGTAGGGGGCAACAGCAGGGAGACATGGGGCATGAGCGGGGGGTGGGGGGAACACGAGGGAGACATGGGGCATGAGAGGGGGTGGGGGATAACAGGAGAGAGACACGGGGCATGAGTGGGGGGTGCGGGGCAACAGCAGGGAGACACGGGGTATGAGAGGGGATGGGGCAACAGCAGGGAGACATGGGGCATGACCGGGGACTGGGGGCAACAGCAGGGAGACACGGGGCATGAGCGGGGGTGGGGGTAACATGGGAGAGACACGTGGCATGAGCGGGGGTGGTGGGCATCAGCCGGGAGACACGGGGCATGACCGGGGAGTGGGGAGCAACAGGAGAGAGACACGGGGCATGAGAGGGGGGTGGGACGTAACAGGAGAGAGACACGGGGCATCAAAAGGGGTTGGGGGGTAACAGGAGAGAGACACGGGGCATGAGCGGGGGTGGGGGGCAACAGCAGGGAGACATGGGGCATGAGCGGGGGGATGGGGGAACAGGGGAGACACGAGGCATGAGCGGGGGTTGGGGGGAACAGGAGAGAGACACGGGGCATGAGCGGGGGGTGGGGGGCAACAGCGGGGAGACACGGGGCATGACCGGGGGGTGGGGGGGTAATAGGAGAGAGACACGGGGCATGAGCGGGGGATTGGGGGGCAACAGCAGGGAGACACGGGGCATGACCGGGGGTTGGGGGGCAACAGGAGAGAGACACGGGGCATGACCGGGGACTGGGGGGCAACAGCAGGGAGACACGAGGCATGAGCGGGGGGTGGGGGTAATATGGGAGAGACACGTGGCATGAGCGGGGGTGGTGGGCATCAGCAGGGAGACACGGGGCATGACCGGGGAGTGGGGGGCAATAGGAGAGAGACACGGGGCATGAGAGGGGGTGGGACATAACAGGAGAGAGACACGGGGCATCAAAAGGGGTTGGGGGGTAAAAGGAGAGAGACACGGGGCATGAGCGGGGGTGGGGGGCAACAGCAGGGAGACATGGGGCATGAGCGGGGGGTGGGGGGAACAGGGGAGACACGAGGCATGAGCGGGGGGTGGGAGGTAACAGGAGAGAGACACACGGCATGAGAGGGTGCTGGGGGGGTAACAGGAGAGGACACAGAGCATAAGCGGGGGGTGTGGGGCAACAGCAGGGAGACACGGGGCATGAGCGGGGGGTGGGAGGTAACAGGAGAGACACACGGGGCATGAGCGGGGGGTGGGGGTCAACAGCAGGGAGACATGGGGCATGAGAGGGGGTGGGAGGTAACAGCAGGGAGACACGGGGCATGAGCGGGGGGAGGGGGGCAACAGGTGAGAGACACGGCGCATGAGCGGGGGTGGGGGGAACCGGAGAGAGACAAGGGGCATGAGCGGGGGTGGGGGCAACAGCAGGGAGAAACGGGGCATGACCGGGGCGTGGGGGGTAACAGGAGAGAGACACGGGGCATGAGCAGGGTGTGGGGGGCAACAGCAGGGAGACATGGGCCATGAGCGGGGGGTGGGGGGAACACGAGGGAGACATGGGGCATGAGAGGGGGTGGGGGATAACAGGAGAGAGACACGGGGCATGAGTGGGGGGTGGGGGGCAACAGCAGGGAGACACGGGGCATGAGAGGGGATGGGGGCAACAGCAGGGAGACACGGGGCATGACCGGGGACTGGGGGGCAACAGCAGGGAGACACAGGGCATGAGCGGGGGGTGGGGGTAACATGGGAGAGACACGTGGCATGAGCGGGGGTGGTGGGCATCATCAGGGAGACACGGGGCATGACCGGGGAGTGGGGGGGCAACAGGAGAGAGACACGGGGCATGAGAGGGGGGTGGGACGTAACAGGAGAGAGACACGGGGCATCAAAAGGGGTTGGGGGGTAACAGGAGAGAGACACGGGGCATGAGCGGGGGTGGGGGGCAACAGCAGGGAGACATGGGGCATGAGCGGGGGGATGGGGGAACAGGGGAGACACGAGGCATGAGCGGGGGTTGGGGGGAACAGGAGAGAGACACGGGGCATGAGCGGGGGGTGGGGGGCAACAGCGGGGAGACACGGGGCATGACCGGGGGGTGGGGGGTAATAGGAGAGAGACACGGGGCATGAGCGGTGGATTGGGGGCAACAGCAGGGAGACACGGGGCATGACCGGGGGTTGGGGGGCAACAGGAGAGAGACACGCGTCATGACCGGGGACTGGGGGGCAACAGCAGGGAGACACGGGGCATGAGCTGGGGGTGGGGGTAACATGGGAGAGACACGTGGCATGAGCAGGGGTGGTGGGCATCAGCAGGGAGACACGGGGCATGACTGGGGAGTGGGGGGCAACAGGAGAGAGACACGGGGCATGAGAGGGGGGTGGGACATAACAGGAGAGAGACACGGGGCATCAAAAGGGGTTGGGGGTAACAGGAGAGAGACACGGGGCATGAGCGGGGGTGGGGGGCAACAGCAGGGAGACATGGGGCATGAGCGGGGGGTGGGGGGAACAGGGGAGACAAGAGGCATGAGCGGGGGGTGGGAGGTAACAGGAGAGAGACACAGGGCATGAGAGGGTGCTGGGGGGTAACAGGAGAGGACACAGAGCATAAGCGGGGGGTGTGGGGCAACAGCAGGGAGACACGGGGCATGAGCGGGGGTGGGAGGTAACAGGAGAGACACACGGGGCATGAGCGGGGGGTGGGGGTCAACAGCAGGGAGACATGGGGCATGAGAGGGGGTGGGGGGTAACAGCAGGGAGACACGGGGCATGAGCGGGGGGTGGGGGGCAACAGGTGAGAGACACGGCGCATGAGCGGGGGTGGGTGGAACAGGAGAGAGACAAGGGGCATGAGCGGGGGTGGGGGCAACAGCAGGGAGACCCGGGGCATGAGCGGGGGGTGGTGGGCAATAGGTGAGAGACACGGGGCATGAGCGGGGGTGGGGGGCAACAGCAGGGAGACACGGGGCATGAGCGGGGTTTGGGGGCAACAGCAGGGAGACACGGGGCATGACCAGGGGGTGGGGGGTAACAGGAGAGAGACACGGGGCATGAGCGGAGGGGTGGGGGTCAACAGCAGGGAGACACAGGACATGACCGGGGGGTGAGGGGTAACAGGAGAGAGACACAGGGCATGAGCAGGGGTGGAGGGCAACAAGAGGGAGACATGGGGCATTTGAGGGGGTGGGGGGTAACAGCAGGGAGACACAGGGCATGAGCGGGGGTGGGGGGCAACAGGTGAGAGACACGGGGTATGAGCGGGGGTGGGGGAACAGGAGAGAGACAAGGGGCATGAGCGGGGTTGGGGGCAACAGCAGGGAGACACGGGGCATGAGGGGGGGTGGGGGGCAATAGGTGAGAGACACGGGGCATGAGCGGGGGGTGGGGGGCAACAACAGGGAGACACGGGGCATGGGCGGGGTTTGGGGGCAACAGCAGGGAGACACTGGGCATGAGCGGGGTGGGGGCTAACAGGGGAGAGACACAGTGCATGAGCATGGGGCGGGGGGCAACAGCAGGGAGACACGGGGCAAGAGCGGGGGGTGGAGTGGCAACAGGAGAGAGACACGGGGCATGAGCGGAGGTGGGGGGCAACAACAGGGAGACACGGGGCCTGAGAGGTGGGTGGGGGGTAACAGTAGAGAGACATGGGGCATGAGCGGGGGTTAGGGGCAACAGCAGGGAGACACGGGGCATGAGCGGGGGTGCGGGGCAACCGGTGAGAGACACGGGGCATGAGCGGGGGGTGGGGGAACAATAGAGAGACACGGGGCATGAGCGGGGGGTGGGGGCGACAGCATGGAGACACGGGGCATGAGCGGGGGGGTGGGGGGCAACAGGTGAGAGACACGGCGCATGAGCGGGGTGTGGGGTGAACAGGAAAGAGACACGGGGAATGAGCGTGGAGTGGGGGGCAACAGCAGGGAGACTCGGGGCATGAGCGGGGGTGGGGGCAACAGGTGAGAGGCACGGGGAATGAGCGGGGGGTAGGGGGAACAGGAGAGAGACACGGGGCATGAGCGGCGGGTGGGGGGCAACAGCGGGGAGACACGAGGCATGACCGGGGGGTGGGGGGTAACAGGAGAGAGACACGGGGCATGAGTGGGGGGTGGTGGGCAACAGCAGGGAGACACAAGGCATGATCGGGGGGTGGAGGGCAACAGGAGAGAGACACAGGGCAAGAGAAGGGGGCTGGGGGTAACAGGAGAGAGACACAGAGCATGAGCGGGGGGTGTGGCGCAACAGCAGGGAGACACGGGGCATGAGCGGGGGGTGGGAGGTAACAGGAGAGAGACACAGGGCATGAGCGGGGGGTGGGGGGCAACAGCAGGGTGACACGGGGCATGATCGGAGGGAACAGGAGAGAGACACGGGGCATGAGCGGGGGGTGGGGGGTAACAGCAGGGAGACACGGGGCATGAGCGGGAGGTGGGGGGCAACAGGTGAGAGACACGGGGCATGAGCGGGAGGTGGGGGGAACAGGAGAGAGACAAGGAGCATGAGCGGGGGTGGGGGCAACAGCAGGGGGACACGGGGCATTAGCAGGGGGTGGGGGGCAATAGGTGAGAGACACGGGGCATGAGCGGGGGGTGGGGGCCAACAGCAGGGAGACACGGGGCATAAGCAGGGGGTGGGGGCAAAAGCAGGGAGACACAGGGCATGAGCGGGTGTTGGGGGCAACAGCAGGGAGACACGGGGCATGAGCGTGGGGTGGGGGGCAACAGCAGGGAGACACTGGGCATGAGCAGGGGGTGGGGGTAACAGGGGAGAGACACAGGGCATGAGCGGGGGGTGGGGGGCAACAGCAGGGAGACACGGGGCATGAGCGGGGGGTGGAGGGGCAACAGGAGAGAGACACGGGGCAGCATGAGAGGGGGGTGTAGCGTAACAGGAGAGAGACACGGGGCATGAGCAGGGGTGGGGGCGACAGCAGGGAGACACGGGGCATGAGCAGGGGGTGGGGGGCAACAGGTGAGAGACACGGCGCATGAGCTGGGGGTGGGGGGAACAGGAAAGAGACACGGGCATGAGCGGGGAGTGGGGGGCAACAGCAGGGAGACACGGGGCATGAGCGGGGGTGGGGGCAACAGGTGAGAGACATGGGGAATGAGCGGGGGTGGGGGGAACAGTAGAGAGACACGGAGCATGAGCGGCGGGTGGGGGGCAACAGCAGGGAGACACGGGGCATGACCGGGTATGGGGGGTAACAGGAGAGAGACACGGGGCATGAGTGGGGGGTGGGGGGCAACAGCAGGGAGACACAGGGCATGACCGGGGGGTGAAGGGCAACAGGAGAGAGACACAGGGCAAGAGAAGGGGCCTGGGGGTAACAGGAGAGAGACACAGCATGAGCGGGGGGTGTGGCGCAACAGCAGGGAGACACGGGGCATGAGCACGGGGTGAAAGGTAACAGGAGAGAGACACAGGGCATGAGCGGGGGGTGAGGGGCAACAGCAGGGAGACACGGGGCATGAGCGGGGGGTGGGAGGTAACAGGAGAGAGACACGGTATGAGCGGAGGGTGGGGGGCAACAGCAGGGAGACACGGGGCATGATCGGAGGGAACAGGAGAGAGACACGGGGCATGAGAGGGGGGTGGAGGGTAACAGGAGAGAGACACGGGACATGAGAGTGGGGTGGGGGGCAACAGCAGGGAGACACGGGGCATGAGCCAGGGTGGGGGGAACACAAGGGAGACATGGGGCATGAGAGGGGGGTGGGGGGTAACAGGAGAGAGACACGGGGCATGAGCGTGGGGTGGGGGCAACAGCAGGGAGACACAGGGCATGAGCCAGGGGTGGGAGGTAACAGGAGAGAGACACAGGGCATGAGCGGGGGGTGGGGGTCAACAGCAGGGAGACACGGGGCATGACCGGGGCGTGGGGGGTAACAGGAGAGAGACACGGGGCATGAGCAGGGGGTGGGGGGCAACAGCAGGGAGACACAGGGCATGATCAGAGGGAACAGGAGAGAGACACGGGGCATGAGAGGGGGCTGGGGGGTAACAGGAGAGAGACACAGAGCATGAGCGGGGGTGTGGGGCAACAGCAGGGAGACACGGGGCATGAGCGGGGGTGGGAGGTAACAGGAGAGAGACACAGGGCATGAGCGGGGGGTGGGGGTCAACAGCAGGGAGACACGGGGCATGACTGGGGCGTGGGGGGTAACAGGAGAGAGACACGGGGCATGAGCAGGGGGTGGGGGGCAACAGCAGGGAGACACGGGCATGAGCGGAGGGTGGGGGGAACACGAGGGAGACATGGGGCATGAGAGGGGGTGGGGGATAACAGGAGAGAGACACGGGGCATGAGCGGGGGTTGGGGGGCAACAGCAGGGAGACACGGGGCATGAGAGGGGATGGGGGCAACAGCAGGGAGACACTGGGCATGACCGGGGGGTGGGGGGCAACAGCAGGGAGACACGGGGCATGAGCAGGGGGTGGGGGTACCAGGGGAGAGACACGGGGCATGAGGGGGGTGGGGGGCAACAGCAGGGAGACACAGGGCATGAGCGGGGGGTGGGGGGAACAGGGGAGACACGAGGCATGAGCGGGGGTTGGGGGGAACAGGAGAGAGACACGGGGCATGAGCGGGGGTGGGGGGCAACAGCAGGGAGACACAGGGCATGAACGGGGGGTGGGGGGTAACAGGAGAGAGACACGGGGCATGAGCGGAGGGGTAGGGATCAACAGCAGGGAGACACAGGACATGACCGGGGTTGGGGGGCAACAAGAGAGAGACGCAGGGCATGAGCGGGGGTGGAGAGCAACAACAGGGAGACATGGGGCATGAGAGGGGGTGGGGGGTAACAGCAGGGAGACACAGGGCATGAGCGGGGGGCAACAGGTGAGAGACATGGGGCATGAGCGGGGGTTGGGGGAACAGGAGAGAGACAGGGGGCATTAGCGGGGTTGGGGGCAACAGCAGGGAGACACGGGGCATGAGCGGGGGTGGGGGGCAATAGCAGGGAGACACGGGGCATGGGCGGGGTTTGGGGGCAACAGCAGGGAGACACGGAGCATGAGCGTGGGGTGGGCGTTAACAGCAGGGAGACACTGGGCATGAGCGGGGATGGGGGCTAACAGGGGAGAGACACAGTGCATGAGCGTGGGGCGGGGGGCAACAGCAGGGAGACACGGGGCATGAGCGGGGGGTGGAGTGGCAACAGGAGAGAGACACGGGGCATGAGCGGAGGTGGGGGGTAACAGCAGGGAGACACGGGGCCTGAGAGGTGGGTGGGGGGTAACAGTAGAGAGACACGGCGCATGAGCGGGGGTTAGGGGCAACAGCAGGGAGACACGGGGCATGAGCGGGGGGTGCGGGGCAACAGGTGAGAAACACGGGGCATGAGCGGGGGGTGGGGGAACAGTAGAGAGACACGGGGCATGAGCGGGGGGTGGGGGCAACAGCAGGGAGACACGGGGCATGACCGGGGGAGGGGGGTAACAGGAGAGAGACACGGGGCCTGAGTGGGGGGTGGGGGTCAACAGCAGGGAGACACAGGGCATGACCGGGGGGTGGAGGGCAACAGGAGAGAGACACAGGGCATGAGAGGGTGCTGGGGGGGTAACAGGAGAGAGACAGAGCATAAGCGGGGGGGTGTGGGGCAACAGCAGGGAGACACGGGGCATGAGCGTGGGCGGTAACAACAGGAGAGAGACACAGGTCATGAGCCGAGGGTGGGGGTCAACAGCAGGGAGACACGGGGATGACCGGGGCATGGGGGGTAACAGGAGAGAGACACGGGGCATGAGCAGGGGGTGGGGGGCAACAGCAGGGAGACATGGGGCATGAGCGGGGGTGGGGGGAACATGAGGGAGATATGGGGCATGAGAGGGGGGTGGGGGATAACAGGAGAGAGACACAGGGCATGAGTGGGGGGTGGGGGGCAACAGCAGGGAGAAACGGGGCATGAGAGGGGATGGGGGCAACAGCAGGGAGACACGGGGCATGAGCGGGGGGGTAACGGGGAGAGACACGTGGCATGAGCGGGGTGGTGGGCATCAGCAGGGAGACACGGGGCAGGACCGGGGAGTGGGGGGCAACAGGAGAGAGACACGGGGCATGAGAGGGGGGTGGGACGTAACAGGAGAGAGACACGGGGCATCAAAAGGGGTTGGGGGTAACAGGAGAGAGACACGGGGCATGAGCGGGGGTTGGGGCAACAACAGGGAGACATGGGGCATGAGCGGGGGGTGGGGGAGAACAGGGGAGACACGAGGCATGAGCAGGGGTTGGGGGGAACAGGAGAGAGACGCGGGGCATGAGCAGGGGGTGGGGGGCAACAGCGGGGAGACACGGGGCACGACCGGGGGGTGGGGCGTAATAGGAGAGAGACACGGGGCATGAGCGGGGGATTGGGTGGCAACAGCAGGGAGACACGGGGCATGACCGGCGGTTGGGGGGCAACAGGAGAGAGAAACGGGGCATGAGTGGGGGTGGGGGGCAACAGCAGGGAGACACAGGGCATGACCGGGGGGTGGAGGGCAACAGGAGAGAGACACGGGGCATGAGAGGGGTTGGGGGTAACAGGAGAGAGACACAGAGCATGAGCGGGGGGTGTGGCGCAACAGCAGGGAGAAACGGGGCATGAGCGGGGGGTGGGAGGTAACAGGAGAGAGCCACAGGGAATGAGCGGGGGGTGGAGGGAACAGGAGAGAGACACGGGGCATGAGCGGGGGTGGGGGCAACAGGTGAGAGCCACAGGGAATGAGCGGGGGGTGGGGGGAACAGGAGAGAGACACGGGGTATGAGCGGCGGGTGGGGGGCAACAGCAGGGAGACACGGGGCATGACCGGGGGGTGGGGGGAACAGGAGAGAGACACGGGGCATGAGTGGGGGGTGGGGGCAACAGCAGGGAGACACAGGGCATGACCGGGGGGTGGAGGGCAACAGGAGAGAGACACAGGGCATGAGAGGGGTTGGGGGTAACAGGAGAGAGACACAGAGCATGAGCGGGGGGTGTGGCGCAACAGCAGGGAGAAACGTGGCATGAGCGGGGGGTGGGAGGTAACAGGAGAGAGACACAGGGCATGAGCGGGGCGTGGGGGGCAACAGCAGGGAGACACGGGGCATGATCGGAGGGAACAGGAGAGAGACACGGGGCATGAGCGGGGGTTGGGGGCAACAGCAGGGAGACACGGGCATGAGCGTGGGGTGGGGGGCAACAGCAGGGAGACACTGGGCATGAGCAGGGGGTGGGGGGTAACAGGGGAGAGACACGGGGCATGAGCTGGGGGTGGGGGGCAAAAGCCGGGAGACACTGGGCATGAGCGGGGGGTGGAGGGGCAACAGGAGAGAGACACGGGGCATGAGCGGGGGTGGGGGGCAACAGCAGAGAGACACGGGGCATGAGAGGTGGGTGGGGGGTAACAGGAGAGAGACAAGGGGCATGAGCGGGGGGCAACAGCAGGGAGACACGGGGCATGATCGGAGGGAACAGCAGGGAGACACGGAGCATGAGAGGGGAGGTGGGGGGCAACAGCAGGGAGACACGGGGCATGAGCCGGGGTGGGGGGGAACACGAGGGAGACACGGGGCATGAGAGGGGGTTGGGGGGTAACAGGAGAGAGACACGGGGCCTGAGCGGGGGTGGGGGGCAACAGCAGGGAGACACGGGGCATGAGCGGAGGTTGGGGGGCAACAGCAGGGAGACACGGGGCATGAGCGTAGGGTGGGGGCAACAGCAGGGAGACACTGGGCATGAGCAGGGGGTGGGGGTAACAGGGGAGAGACACGCGGCATGAGTGGGGGTGGTGGGCAACAGCAGGGAGACACGGGGCATGAGCGGGGGGTGGAGGGGTAACAGGAGAGAGACACGGGGCAGCATGAGAGGGGGGTGTAGCATAACAGGAGAGAGACACGGGGCATGAGCAGGGGGTGGGGGCGACAGCAGGGAGACACGGGGCATGAGCGGGGGGGTGGGAGGCAACAGGTGAGAGACACGGCGCATGAGCGGGGGGTGGGGGGAACAGGAAAGAGACACAGGGAATGAGCGGGGAGTGGGGGGCAACAGCAGGGAGACTCGGGGCATGAGCGGGGGTGGGGGCAACAGGTGAGAGGCACGGGGAATGAGCAGGGGGTGGGGGAACAGGAGAGAGACACGGGGCATGAGCGGCGGGTGGGGGGCAACAGCAGGGAGACACCGGGCATGACCGGGGGGTGGAGGGCAACAGGAGAGAGACACAGGGCAAGAGAAGGGGGCTGGAGGTAACAGGAGAGAGACACAGAGCATGAGCGGGAGGTGTGGCGCAACAGCAGGGAGACACGGGGCATGAGCGGGGGGTGGAAGGTAACAGGAGAGAGACACAGGGCATGAGCGGGGGGTGGGGGGCAACAGCAGGGTGACAGGAGGCATGATCGGAGGGAACAGGAGAGAGACACAGGGCATGAGCGGGGGGTGGGGGGCAACAGCAGGGAGACACGGGGCATGACCGGGGGTGGTTGGCAACAAGAGAGAGACACGGGGCATGAGCGGGGGTGGAGGGCAACAACAGGGAGACATGGGGCATGAGAGGGAGTGGGGGGTAACAGCAGGGAGACACGGGGCATGAGCGGGGGTTGGGGGCCAACAGGTGAGAGACACGGGGCATGAGCGGGGGGTGGGGGGAACAGGAGAGAGACAAGGAGCATGAGCGGGGGTGGGGGCAACAGCAGGGACACACGGGGAATGAGCAGGGGGTGGGGGGCAATAGGTGAGAGACACGGGGCATGAGTGGGGGGTGGGGGGCAACAGCAGGGAGACACGGGGCATGGGCGGGGTTTGGGGGCAACAGCAGGGAGACACGGAGCATGAGCGCGGGGTGGGGGGCAACAGCAGGGAGACACTGGGCATGAGCTGGGTTGGGGGGTAACAGGGGAGAGACACAGTGCATGAGCGGGGAGCGGGGGGCAACAGCAGGGAGACACGGGTCATGAGCGGGGGGTGGAGGGGCAACAGGAGAGAGACACAGGGCATGAGCGGAGGTGGGGGGCAACAGCAGGGAGACACGGGGCCTGAGAGGTCTGTGGGGGGCAACAGCCGGGAGACACGGGGCATGAGCAGGGGGCTGGGGGCAACAGGTGAGAGCCACGGGGCATGAGCGGGGGGTGGGGGGAACAGGAGAGAGACACGGGGCATGAGCAGGGGGTGGGGGGCAACAGCAGGGAGACACGGGGCATGACTGGGGGGAGGTGGGTAACAGGAGAGAGACACGGGGCCTGAGTGGGGTGTGGGGGGCAACAGCAGGGAGACACAGGGCATGACCGGGGGGTGGAGGGCAACAGGAGAGAGACACAGGGCATGAGAGGGCGCTGGGGGGGTAACAGGAGAGAGACACAGAGCATAAGCGGGGGGGGTGTGGGGCAACAGCAGGGAGACACGGGGTATGAGCGGGGGGTGGGAGGTAACAGGAGAGAGACACAGGGCATGAGCGGGGGGTGGGGGTCAACAGCAGGGAGACAAGGGGGATGACCGGGGCGTGGGGGGGTAACAGGAGAGCGATACGGGGCATGAGCAGGGGTGGCGGCAACAGCAGGGAGACATGGGGCATGAGCGGGGGGCGGGGGGAACACGAGGGAGACATGGGGCATGAGAGGGGGTGGGGGATAACAGGAGAGAGACACGGGGCATGAGTGGGGGGTGGGGGGCAACAGCAGGGAGACACGGGGCATGAGAGGGGATGGGGGCAACAGCAGGGAGATACGGGGCATGACCAGGGACTGGGGGGCAACAGCAGGGAGACACGGGGCATGAGCGGGGGGTGGGGGTAACAGGGGAGAGACAGGTGGCATGAGCGGGGGTGGTGGGCATCAGCAGGGAGACACGGGGCATGACCAGGGAGTGGGGGGCAACAGGAGAGAGACACAGGGCATGAGAGGGGGGTGGGACGTAACACGAGAGAGACACGGGCCATCAAAAGGGGTTGGGGGGTAACAGGAGAGAGACACGGGGCATGAGCGGGGGTGGGGGGGCAACAGCAGGGAGACATGGGTCTTGAGCGGGGGGTGGGGGGAACAGGGGAGACACGAGGCATGAGCGGGGGTTGGGGGGAACAGGAGAGAGACACGGGGCATGAGCGGGGGATTGGGGGGCAACAGTAGGGAGACACGGGGCATGACCGGGGGTTGGGGGGCAACAGGAGAGAGAAACGGGGCATGAGTGGGGGTGGGGGCAACAGCAGGGAGACATGGGGCATGAGAGGGCTGCGGGTGGGGGGTAACAGAAGGGAGACATGGGGCATGAGCGGGGGTGGGGGCAACAGTTGAGAGACACAGGGAATGAGCGGGGGGCGGGGGGAACAGGAGAGAGACACGGGGCATGAGCGGTGGGTGGGGGGCAACAGCAGAGAGACACGGGGCATGACAGGGGGTGGGGGGTAACAGGAGAGAGACACGGGGCATGACAGGGGGGTGGGGGGCAACAGCAGGGAGACACAGGGCATGACCGGGGGGTGGAGGGCAACAGAAGAGAGACACAGGGCATGAGAGGGGGCTGGGGGTAACAGGAGAGAGACACAGAGCATGAGCGGGGGGTGTGGCGCAACAGCAGGGAGACATGGGGCATGAGCGGGGGGTGGGAGGTAACAGGAGAGAGACACAGGGCATGAGCGGGGGTGAGGGGCAACAGCAGGGAGAAACGGGGCATGATCGGAGGGAACAGGAGAGAGACACGGGGCATGAGAGGGGGGTGGAGGGTAACAGGAGAGAGACACGGGGTATGAGAGGGGGGTGGGGGGCAACAGCAGGGAGACACGGGGCATGAGCCGGGGTGGGGGGAACACGAGGGAGACACGGGGCTTGAGAGGGGGGTGGGGGTAACAGGAGAGAGACATGTGGCATGAGCAGGGGGTGGGGGGCAACAGCAGGGAGACACAGGGCATGAGCGGGGGTTGGGGGGCAACAGCAGGGAGACATGGGGCATGAGTGTGGGGTGGGGGGGCAACAGCAGGGAGACACTGGGCATGAGCAGAGAGTGGGGGTAACAGGGGAGAGACACGGGGCATGAGCGGGGGTGGGGGGCAACAGCAGGGAGACACGGGGCATGAGCGGGGGGTGGAGGGGCAACAGGAGAGAGACACAGGGCATGAGAGGGGGCTGGGGGTAACAGGAGAGAGACACAGAGCATGAGCGGGGGGTGTGGGGCAACAGCAGGGAGACACGGGGCATGAGCGGGGGGTGGGAGGTAACAGGAGAGAGGCACAGGGCATGAGCGGGGGGTGGGGGCAACAGCAGGGAGACATGAGGCATGAGCGGGGGTTGGGGGAACAGGAGAGAGACACGGGGCATGAGGGGGGGTGGGGACAACAGCAGGGAGACACCGGGCATGACCGGGGGGTGGGGGGTAACAGGAGAGAGACACAGGGCATGAGCGGGGGGTGGGGGGCAACAGCAGGGAGACACGGGGCATGACCGGGGCCTGGGGGGTAACAGGAGAGAGACACAGGGCATGAGCGGGGGGGTGGGGGGCAACAGCAGGGAGACACGGGGCATGACGGGGGGTTGGGGGGCAACAGGAGAGAGACACGGGGCATGAGCGAGGGTGGGGGGCAACAGCAGGGAGACATGGGGCATGAGAGGGTAGTGGGGGGTGGGGGGGTAACAGCAGGGAGACACGGGGCATGAGCGGGGGGTGGGGGGTAACAGGTGAGAGACACGGCGCATGAGCGGGTGGTGGGGGAACAGGAGAGAGACACAGGGCATGAGCGGAGGGTGCAGGGCAACAGCAGGGAGACACGGGGCATGACTGGGGCGTGGAGGTAACAGGAGAGAGACACGGGACATGAGTGGGGGGCAACAGGTGAGAGACACGGCGCATGAGCGGGGGTGGGGGGAACAGGAGAGAGACAAGAGGCATGAGCGGGGGTGGGGGCAACAGCAGGGAGACACGGGGCATGAGCGGGGCGTGGGGTGCAATAGGTGAGAGACACGGGGCATGAGCAGGGGGTGGGGGGCAACAGCAGGGAGACACGGGGCATGAGCGGGGTTTGGGGGCAACAGCAGGGAGACACGGAGCATGAGCGCGGGGTGGGGGGCAACAGCACGGAGACACTGGGCATGAGCGGGGGTGGTGGGTAACAGGGGAGACATGATGCATGAGCGGGGGTTGGGGGAACAGGAGAGAGACACGGGGCATGAGGGGGGGTGGGGGACAACAGCAGGGAGACATGGGGCATGACGGGGGGTGGGGGGTAACAGGAGAGAGACACAGGGCATGAGCGGGGGGTGGGGGGTAACAGGAGAGAGATACGGGGCATGAGCGGGGGTCGGGGGCAACAGCAGGGAGACACGGGGCATGAGCGGGGGGTGGGGGGGAACAGGGGAGACATGAGGCATGAGCGGGGGTTGGGGGAACAGGAGAGAGACACGGGGCATGAGGGGGGTGGGGGACAACAGCAGGGAGACACGGGGCATGACCGGGGGGTGGGGGGTAACAGGAGAGAGACACGGGGCATGAGCGAGGGTGGGGGGCAACAGCAGGGAGACATGGGGCATGAGAGGGGGGTGGGGGGTAACAGCAGGGAGACACGGGGCATGAGCGGGGGGTGGGGGTAACAGGTGAGAGACACGGGGCATGAGCGGAGGGTGCAGGGCAACAGCAGGGAGACACGGGGCATGACTGGGGCATGGAGGTAACAGGAGAGAGACACGGGGCATGAGTGGGGGGTGGGGGGGCAACAGGAGAGAGACACAGGGCATGAGAGGGGGCTGGGGGTAACAGGAGAGGGACACAGAGCATGAGCGGGGTTTGTGGGGCAACAGCAGGGAGACACGGGGCATGAGCGGTGTGTGGGGGGTAACAGGAGAGAGACAGGGGGCATGATTGGGGCGTGGAGGGAACAGGAGAGAGACACAGGGCATGACCGGGGGTGGAGGGCAACAGGAGAGAGACACAGGGCATGAGAGGGGACTGGGGGTAACAGGAGAGGGACACAGAGCATGAGCGGGGTTTGTGGGGCAACAGCAGGGAGACACGGGGCATGAGCGGGGTGTGGGGGGTAACAGGAGAGAGACACGGGGCATGAGCGGGGGGTGGGGGGCAACAGGAGGGAGACACGGGGCATGACCGGGGGGTTGGGGGCAACAAGAGAGAGACACGGGGCATGAGCAGGGGGTGGGGGGCAACAGCAGGGAGACACAGGGCATGAGCGGGAAGTGGGGGGCAACAGGTGAAAGAAGAGGGGCATGAGTGGGGGGTGAGGGGAACAGGAGAGAGACACGGGGCATGAGCAGGGGGTGGGGGGCAACAGCAGGGAGACACGGGGCAAGACCGGGGGTGGGGGGTAACAGGAGAGAGACACGGGGCATGAGTGGGGGGTGGGGGGCAACAGCAGGGAGACACAGGGCATGACCGGGGGGTGGAGGGCAACAGGAGAGAGACACAGGGCATGAGAGGGGGCTGGGGGTAACAGGAGAGAGACACAGAGCATGAGCGGGGGGTGTGGGGCAACATCAGGGAGACACGGGGCATGAGCGGGGGGTGGGAGATAACAGCAGGGAGACACAGGGCATGATCGGAGGGAACAGGAGAGAGACACGGGACATGAGAGGGGGCTGGGGGGTAAAAGGAGAGAGACACAGAGCATGAGTGGGTGGTGTGGGGCAACAGCAGGGAGACACGGGGCATGAGCCAGGGGTGGGAGGTAACAGGAGAGAGACACAGGGCATGAGCGGGGGGTGGGAATAAACAGCAGGGAGACACAGGGCATGACCGGGGCGTGGGGGGTAACAGGAGAGAGACACGGGGCATGAGCAGGGGGTGGGGGGCAACAGCAGGGAGACACGGGGCATGAGCGGAGGGAGGGGGGAACACCAGGGAGACACGGGGCATGATCGGAGGGAACAGGAGAGAGACACGGGGCATGAGCGGGGGGCAACAGCAGGGAGACACGGGGCATGACCGGGGGGTGGGGGGCAACAAGAGAGAGACACGGGGCATGAGCGGGGGTGGAGGGCAACAACAGGGAGACATGGGACATGAGAGGGGGTGGGGGTAACAGCAGGGAGACACGGGGCATGAGCAGGGGGTGGGGGGCAACAGGTGAGAGACACGGGGGTGGGGGAACAGGAGAGAGACAAGGGGCATGAGCGGGGGTGGGGGCAACAGCAGGGAGACACGGGCATGAGCGGGGGTGGGGGGCAATAGGTGAGAGACACGGGGCATCAGCGGGGGTGGGGGGCAACAGCAGGGAGACACGGGGCATGGGTGGGGTTTGGGGGCAACAGCAGGGAGACACGGAGCATGAGCGCGGGGTGGGGGCAACAGCAGGGAGACACTGGGCATGAGCGGAGGTGGGGGGTAACAGGGGAGAGACACAGTGCATGAGCGGGGGGCGGGGGGCAACAGCAGGGAGACACGGGGCATGAGCGGGGGGTGGAGGGGCAACAGGAGAGAGACACAGGGCATGAGCGGAGGTGGGGGGCAACAGCAGGGAGACACGGGGCCTGAGAGGTGGGTGGGGGGCAACAGCAGGGAGACACGGGGCATGAGCGGGGGGTGGGGGGCAACAGGTGAGAGACACGGGGCATGAGCGGGGGGTGGGGGGAACAGGAGAGAGACACGGGGCATGAGCGTGGGTGGGGGGCAACAGCAGGGAGACACGGGGTGTGACCAGGGGAGGGGGGTAACAGGAGAGAGACACGGGGCCTGAGTGGGGGTGGGGGGCAACAGCATGGAGACACAGGGCATGACCGGGGGTGGAGGGCAACAGGAGAGAGACACAGGGCATGAGAGGGTGCTGGGGGGGTAACAGGAGAGAGACACAGAGCATAAGCGGGGGGGCGTGGGGCAACAGCAGGGAGACACGGGGCATGAGCGGGGGGTGGGAGGTAACAGGCGAGAGACACAGGGCATTAGTGGGCGGTGGGGGTCAACAGCAGGGAGACACGGAGCATGAACGGGGCGAGGGGGGTAACAGGAGAGAGACACGGGGCATGAGCTGGGGGTGTTGGGCAACAGCAGGGAGACATGGGGCATGAGGGATGGTGGGGGGCAACAGGTGAGAGACACGGGGGGTGGGGGGAACAGGAGAG
Organism: Ambystoma mexicanum; assembly: GCF_040938575.1. NCBI lineage: Eukaryota > Metazoa > Chordata > Amphibia > Caudata > Ambystomatidae > Ambystoma > Ambystoma mexicanum. The sequence goes on from NW_027182323.1 coordinate 6,106,907, forward strand.
AGAAACGGGGCATGAGCGAGGGTGGGGGGCAACAGCAGGGAGACACGGGGCATGACCGGGGGAGGGGGGGTAACAGGATAGAGACACAGGGCCTGAGTGGGGGGTGGGGGGCAACAGCAGGGAGACACAGGGCATGACCGGGGGGTGGAGGGCAACAGGAGAGAGACACAGGGCATGAGAGGGTGCTGGGGGGTAACAGGAGAGAGACACAGAGCATAAGCGGGGGGGTGTGGGGCAACAGCAGGGAGACACGGGGCATGAGCGGGGGGGGAGGTAACAGGAGAGAGATACAGGGCATGAGCGGGGGGTGGGGGTCAACAGCAGGGAGACACGGGGGCACGGGGCATGACCGGGGCGTGGGGGGTAACAGGAGAGAGACACGGGGCATGAGCAGGGGGTGGGGGGCAACAGCAGGGAGACATGGGGCATGAGTGGGGGGTGGGGGGAACACGAGGAAGACATGGGGCATGAGAGAGGGTGGGGGATAACAGTAGAGAGTCACAGGGCATGAGTTGGGGGTGGGGGGCAACAGCAGGGAGACACGGGGCATGAGAGGGGATGGGGGCAACAGCAGGGAGACACGGGGCATGACCGGGGACTGGGGGCAACAGCAGGGAGACACGGGGCATGAGCGGGGGGTGGGGGTAACAGGGGAAAGACACGTGGCATGAGCGGGTGTGGTGGGCATCAGCAGGGAGACACGGGGCATGACCGGGGAGTGGGGGGCAACAGGAGAGAGACACGGGGCATGAGAGGGGGGTGGGACGTAACAGGAGAGAGACACAGGGCATCAAAAGGGGTTGGGGGTAACAGGAGAGAGACACGGGGCATGAGCGGGGGTGGGGGGCAACAGCAGGGAGACATGGGGCATGAGCGGGGGGTGGGGGGAACAGGGGAGACACGAGGCATGAGCGGGGGTTGGGGGGAACAGGAGAGAGACACGGGGCATGAGCGGGGGGTGGGGGGCAACAGGTAAGAGACACAGGGAATGAGCGGGGTGTGGGGGGAACAGGAGAGAGACACGGGGCATGAGCGGCAGGTGGGGGGCAACAGCAGGGAGACACGGGGCATGACCAGGGGGTGGGGGGGTAACAGGAGAGAGACACGGGGCATGAGTGGGGGGTGGGGGGCAACAGCAGGGAGACACAGGGCATGACCGGGGGGTGGAGGGCAACAGGAGAGAGACATAGGGCATGAGCGGGGGGTGTGGCGCAACAGCAGGGAGACACGGGGCATGAGTGGGGGGTGGGAGGTAACAGGGGAGAGACACAGGGCATGAGCGGGGGGTGAGGGGCAACAGCAGGGAGACACAGGGCATGATCGGAGGGAACAGGAGAGAGACACGGGGCATGAGAGGGGGGTGGAGGGTAACAGGAGAGAGACACAGGGCATGAGAGGGGGGTGGGGGGCAACAGCAGGGAGACATGGTGCATGAGCCGGGGTGGGGGGAACACGAGGGAGACACGGGGCATGAGAGGGGGGTGGGGGATAACAGGAGAGAGACATGGGGCATGAGCAGGGGGTGGGGGGCAACAACAGGGAGACACGGGGCATGAGCGGGGGTTGGGGGGCAACAGCAGGGAGACACGGGGCATGAATGTGGGATGGGGGGCAACAGCAGGGAGACACTGGGCATGAGCAGGGCGTGGGGATAACAGGGGAGAGACACGGGGCATGAGCGGGGGTGGGGGGCAACAGCAGGGAGACACGGCACATGAGCGGGGGTGGAGGGGCAACAGGAGAGAGACACGGGGCATGAGCGGGGGGTGGGGGGCAACAGGAGAGAGACAAGGGGCATGAGCGGGGGGCAACAGCAGGGAGACACGGGGCATGATCGGGGGGTGGAGGGGCAACAGCAGAGAGACACGGGGCATGAGAGGTGGGTGGGGGGTAACAGGAGAGAGACAAGGGGCATGAGCGGGGGGCAACAGCAGGGAGACACGGGGCATGATCGAAGAGAACAGAAGAGAGACACAGGGCATGAGACGGGGGGTGGAGGGTAACAGGAGAAAGACACGGGGCATGAGAGGGGGGTGGGGGGGCAACAGCAGGGAGACACGGGGCATGAGCCGGGGTGGGGGGAACACAAGGGAGACACGGGGCATGAGAGGGGGTTGGGGGGTAACAGGAGAGAGACACGGGGCATGAGCGGGGGTGGGGGGCAACAATAGGGAGACACGGGGCATGAGCGAAGGTTGGGGGCAACAGCAGGGAGACACGGGGCATGAGCGTGGGGTGGGGGTAACAGGGGAGAGACACGGGGCATGAGCGGGGGGCAACAGCAGGGAGACACGGGGCATGAGCGGGGGTGGAGGGGCAACAGGAGAGAGACACGGGGCAGCATGAGAGGGGGGTGTAGCGTAACAGGAGAGAGACACAGGCATGAGCAGGGGGTGGGGGCGACAGCAGGGAGACACGGGGCATGAGCGGGGGATGGGGGGCAACAGGTGAGAGACACGGCGCATGAGCGGGGGTGGGGGGGACAGGAAAGAGACACGGCGCATGAGCGGGGAGTGGGGGGCAACAGCAGGGAGACACGGGGCATGAGCGGGGGTGGGGGCAACAGGTGAGAGACACAGGGAATGAGCGGGGGTGGGGGGAACAGGAGAGAGACACGGGGCATGAGCGGCGGGTGGGGGGAACACGAGGGAGACAAGGGGCATGAGAGGGGGATAACAGGAGAGAGACACCGTGCATGAGTGGGGGGTGAGGGGAACACAAGGGAGACACGGGGCATGAGAGGGGGGTGGGGGGTAACAGGAGAGAGACACGGGGCATGAGCGGGGGTGGGGGGCAACAATAGGGAGACACGGGGCATGAGCGGAGGTTGGGGGGCAACAGCAGGGAGACACGGGGCATGAGCGTGGGGTGGGGGTAACAGGGGAGAGACACGGGACATGAGCGGGGGGCAACAGCAGGGAGACACGGGGCATGAGCGTGGGGCAACAGGTGAGAGACACGGCGCATGAGCGGGGGTGGGGGGAACAGGAAAGAGACACGGCGCATGAGCAGGGAGTGGGGGGCAACAGCAGGGAGACACGGGGCATGAGCGGGGGTGGGGGCAACTGGTGAGAGACACTGGGAATGAGCGGGTGTGGGGGGAACAGGAGAGAGACACGGGGCATGAGCGGCGGGTGGGGGAACACGAGGGAGACAAGGGGCATGAGAGGGGGTGGGGGATAACAGGAGAGAGACACGGGGCATGAGTGGTGGGTGTGGGGTAAAGCAGGGAGACACGGGGCATGAGAGGGGATGGGGCAACAGCAGGGAGACACGGGGCATGACCGGGGACTGGGGGCAAAAGCAGGGAGACACGGCGCATGAGAGGGGGGTGGGGGTGACAGGGGAGAGACACGTGGCATGAGCGGGGGTGGTGGGCATCAGCAGGGAGACACGGGCATGACCGGGAGTGGGGGGCAACAGGAGAGAGACACGGGGCATGAGAGGGGGGTTCGACGTAACAGGAGAGAGACACGGGGCATCAAAAGGGGTTGGGGGGTAACAGGAGAGAGACACGGGGCATGAGCGGGGGTGGGGGCAACAGCAGTGAGACATGGGGCATGAGCGGGGGTTGGGGGAACAGGAGAGAGACACGGACGGGGCATGAGCGGGGGGTGGGGGGCAACAGCAGGGAGACACTGGGCATGACCGGGGGTGGGGGATAATAGGAGAGAGACACGGGGCATGAGCCGGGGATTGGTGGGCAACAGCACTGAGACACGGGGCATGACCGGGGGTTGGGGGGCAACAGGAGAGAGAAACGGGGCATGAGTGGGGGTGGGGGGCAACAGCAGGGAGACATGGGGCATGAGAGGGGGTGGGGGTAACAGAAGGGAGACACGGGGCATGAGCGGGGGTGGGGGGAAACAGGTGAGAGACACAGGGAATGAGCGGGGGTTGGGGAAACAGGAGAGAGACACGGGGCATGAGCGGCGGGTGGGGGGCAACAGCAGGGAGACACGGGGCATGACCGGGGGGTGGGGGGTAACAGGAGAGAGACACGGGGCATGAGCGAGGGGTGTGGCGCAACAGCAGGGAGACACGGGGCATGACCGGGGGTTGGGGGGCAACAGGAGAGAGAAACGGGGCATGAGTGGGGGTGGGGGGCAACAGCAGGGAGACATGGGGCATGAGAGGGGGTGGGGGGTAACAGAAGTGAGACACGGGGCATGAGCGGGGGTGGGGGGCAACAGGTGAGAGACACGGAATGAGCGGGGGTTGGGGGAACAGGAGAGAGACACGGGGCATGAGCGGCGGGTGGGGGGCAACAGCAGGGAGACACGGGGCATGACCGGGGGGTGGGGGGTAACAGGAGAGAGACACGGGGCATGAGTGGGGGTTGGGGGGCAACAGCAGGGAGACAGAGGGCATGACCGGGGGGTGGAGGGCAACAGGAGAGAGACATAGGGCATGAGCGGGGGGTGTGGCGCAACAGCAGGGAGACACGGAGCATGAGCGGGGGGTGGGAGGTAACAGGGGAGAGACACAGGGCATGAGCGGGGGGTGAGGGGCAACAGCAGGGAGACACAGGGCATGATCGGAGGGAACAGGAGAGAGACACGGGGCATGAGAGGGGGGTTGAGGGTAACAGGAGAGAGACACAGGGCATGAGAGGGGGGTGGGGGGCAACAGCAGGGAGACACGGGGCATGAGCCGGTGTGGGGGGAACACGAGGGAGACACGGGGCATGAGAGGGGGGTGGGGGGTAACAGGAGAGAGACATGGGGCATGAGCAGGGGGTGGGGGGCAACAGCAGGGAGACACGGGGCATGAGCGGGGGTTGGGGGGCAACAGCAGGGAGACACAGGGCATGAGTGTGGGGTGGGGGGCAACAGCAGGGAGACACTGGGCATGAGCAGGGGGTGGGGGTAACAGAGGAGAGACACGGGGCATGAGCGGGGGGTGGGGGGCAACAGCACAGAGACACGGCGCATGAGCGGGGGTGGAGGGGCAACAGGAGAGAGACACGGGGCATGAGCGGGGGGTGGGGGGCAACAGCAGAGAGACACGGGGCATGAGAGGTGGGTGGAGGGTAACAGGAGAGAGACAAGGGGCATGAGCGGGGGCAACAGCAGGGAGACACGCGGCATGATCGGAGGGAACAGGAGAGAGACACTGGGCATGAGAAGGGGAGTGGAGGGTAACAGGAGAGAGACACGGGGCATGAGAGGGGGGTGGGGGGGCAACAGCAGGGAGACACGGGGCATGAGCCGGGGTGGGGGGAACACAAGGGAGACACGGGGCATGAGAGGGGGTGGGGGGTAACAGGAGAGAGACACGGGGCATGAGCGGGGTGGGGGGCAACAGCAGGGAGACACGGGGCATGAGCGGAGGTTGGGGGCAACAGCAGGGAGACACGGGGCATGAGCGTGGGGTGGGGGTAACAGGGGAGAGACACGGGGCATGAGCGGGGGGCAACAGCAGGGAGACACGGGGCATGAGCGGGGGTGGAGGGGCAACAGGAGAGAGACACGGGGCAGCATGAGAGGGGGGTGTAGCGTAACAGGAGAGAGACACGGGCATGAGCGGGAGTGGGGGCGACAGCAGGGAGACACGGGGCATGAGCGGGGGGTGGGGGGCAACAGGTGAGAGACACGGCGCATGAGCGGGGAGTGGGGGGCAACAGCAGGGAGACACGGGGCATGAGCGGGGATGGGGGCAATAGGTGAGAGACACGGGGACTGAGCGGAGGGTGGGGGGAACAGGAGAGAGACACGGGGCATGAGCGGCGGGTGGGGGGAACACGAGGGAGACATGGGGCATGAGAGGGGGTGGGGGATAACAGGAGAGAGACACGGGGCATGAGTGGGGGGTGGGGGGCAACAGCAGGGAGACACAGGGCATGAGAGGGGATGGGGGCAACAGCAGGGAGACACGGGGCATGACCGGGGACTGGGGGGCAACAGCAGGGAGACACGGGGCATGAGCGGGGGGTGGGGGTGACAGGGGAGAGACACGTGGCATGAGCGGGGGTGGTGGGCATCAGCAGGGAGACACGGGGCATGACCGGGGAGTGGGGGGCTACAGGAGAGAGACACGGGGCATGAGAGGGGGGTGTGGGGCAACAGCGGGGAGACACGGGGCATGACCGGGGGGTGGGGGGTAATAGGAGAGAGACACGGGGCATGAGCGGGAGATTGGGGGGCAACAGCAGGGAGACATGGGGCATGAGCGGGGGGTGGGGGGAACAGGGGAGACACGAGGCATGAGCGGGGGTTGGGGGGAACAGGAGAGAGACACGGGGCATGAGCGGGGGGTGTGGGGCAACAGCGGGGAGACATGGGGCATGACCGGGGGGTGGGGGGTAATAGGAGAGAGACACGGGGCATGAGCGGGAGATTGGGGGGCAACAGCAGGGAGACACGGGGCATGACCGGGTGTTGGGGGCAACAGGAGAGAGAAACGGGGCATGAGTGGGGGTGGGGGGCAACAGCAGGGAGACATGGGGCATGAGAGGGGGCGGGGGTGGGGGGTAACAGAAGGGAGACACGGGGCATGAGCGGGGGTGGGGGGCAACAGGTTAGAGACACAGGGAATGAGCGGGGGGTGGGGGGAACAGGAGAGAGACACGGGGCATGAGCGGCGGGTGGGGGGCAACAGCAGGGAGACACGGGGCATGACCTGGGGGTGGGGGGTAACAGGAGAGAGACACGGGGCGTGAGTGGGGGGTGGGGAGACACAGGGCATGACCGGGGGGTGGAGGGCAACAGGAGAGAGACATAGGGCATGAGCGAGGGGTGTGGCACAACAGCAGGGAGACACGGGGCATGAGCGGGGCGTGGGAGGTAACAGGGGAGAGACACACGGCATGAGCGGGGGGTGAGGGGCAACAGCAGGGAGACACAGGGCATGATCGGAGGGAACAGGAGAGAAACACGGGGCATGAGAGGGGGGTGGGGGGCAACAGCAGGGAGACCCGGGGCATGAGCCGGGGTGGGGGGAACACGAGGGAGACACGGGGCATGAGAGGGAGGTGGGGGTAACAGGAGAGAGACATAGGGCATGAGCAGGGGGTGGGGGGCAACAGCAGGGAGACACGGGGCATGAGCGGGGGTTGGGGGGCAACAGCAGGGAGACACGGGGCATGAGTGCGGGGTGGGGGGCAACAGCAGGGAGACACTGGGCATGAGCAGGGGGTGGGGGTAACAGGGGAGAGACACGGGGCATGAGCGGGGGGTGGGGAGTAACAGCAGGGAGACACGGGGCATGAGCGGGGGGTGGAGGGGCAACAGGAGAGAGACACAGGGCATGAGCAGGGGGTAAGGGGCAACAGCAGAGAGACACGGGCATGAGAAGTAGGTGGGGGTAACAGGAGAGAGACAAGGGGCATGAGCGGGGGCAACAGCAGGGAGACACGGGGCATGATCGGAGGGAACAGGAGAGAGACACGGGGCATGAGAGGGGGGGTGGAGGGTAACTGGAGAGAGACACGGGGCATGAGAGGGAGATGGGGGGCAACAGCAGGGAGACACGGGGCATGAGCCGGGGTGGGGGGAACACAAGGGAGACACTGGGCATGAGAGGGGAGTGGGGGGTAACAGGAGAGAGACACGGGGCATGAGCAGGGGTGGGGGGCAACAGCAGGGAGACACGGGGCATGAGCGGAGGTTGGGGGGCAACAGCAGGGAGACACGGGGCATGAGCGTGGGGTGGGGGGCAACAGCAGGGAGACACTGGGCATGAGCAGGGGGTGGGGGTAACAGGGGAGAGACAAGGGGCATGAGCGGGGGGTGGGGGGCAACAGCAGGGAGACACGGCGCATGAGCGGGGGGTGGAGGGGCAACAGGAGAGAGACACGGGGCATGAGCGGGGGGTGGGGGGCAACAGCAGAGAGACACGGGGCATGAGAGGTGGGTGGGGGGTAACAGGAGAGAGACAAGGGGCATGAGCGGGGGCAACAGCAGGGAGACACGGGGCATGATCGGAGAGAACAGGAGAGAGACACGGGGCATGAGGGGGGGTGGAGGGTAACAGGAGAGAGACACGGGGCATGAGAGGGGGGTGGGGGGCAACAGCAGGGAGACACGGGGCATGAGCCGGGGTTGGGGGAACACAAGGGAGACACGGGGCATGAGAGGGGGGTGGGGGGTAACAGGAGAGAGACACGGGGCATGAGCGGGGGTGGGGGGCAACAGCAGGGAGACACGGGGCATGAGCGGAGGTTGGGGGGCAACAGCAGGGAGGCACGGGGCATGAGCGTGGGGTTGGGGGGAACAGGAGAGAGACACGGGGCATGAGCGGGGGGTGTGGGGCAACAGCGGGGAGACATGGGGCATGACCGGGGGGTGGGGGGTAATAGGAGAGAGACACGGGGCATGAGCGGGAGATTGGGGGGCAACAGCAGGGAGACACGGGGCATGACCGGGTGTTGGGGGCAACAGGAGAGAGAAACGGGGCATGAGTGGGGGTGGGGGGCAACAGCAGGGAGACATGGGGCATGAGAGGGGGCGGGGGGTGGGGGGTAACAGAAGGGAGACACGGGGCATGAGCGGGGGTGGGGGGCAACAGGTGAGAGACACAGGGAATGAGCGGGGGGTGGGGGGAACAGGAGAGAGACACGGGGCATGAGCGGCGGGTGGGGGGCAACAGCAGGGAGACACGGGGCATGACCTGGGGGTGGGGGGTAACAGGAGAGAGACACGGGGCGTGAGTGGGGGGTGGGGGGCAGCAGCAGGGAGACACAGGGCATGACCGGGGGGTGGAGGGCAACAGGAGAGAGACATAGGGCATGAGCGAGGGGTGTGGCACAACAGCAGGGAGACACGGGGCATGAGCGGGGCGTGGGAGGTAACAGGGGAGAGACACACGGCATGAGCGGGGGGTGAGGGGCAACAGCAGGGAGACACAGGGCATGATCGGAGGGAACAGGAGAGAGACACGGGGCATGAGAGGGGGGTGGGGGGCAACAGCAGGGAGACCCGGGGCATGAGCCGGGGTGGGGGGAACACGAGGGAGACACGGGGCATGAGAGGGAGGTGGGGGGTAACAGGAGAGAGACATAGGGCATGAGCAGGGGGTGGGGGGCAACAGCAGGGAGACACGGGGCATGAGTGGGGGTTGGGGGGCAACAGCAGGGAGACACGGGGCATGAGTGCGGGGTGGGGGGCAACAGCAGGGAGACACTGGGCATGAGCAGGGGGTGGGGGTAACAGGGGAGAGACACGGGGCATGAGCGGGGGGTGGGGAGTAACAGCAGGGAGACACGGGGCATGAGCGGGGGGTGGAGGGGCAACAGGAGAGAGACACAGGGCATGAGCAGGGGGTAAGGGGCAACAGCAGAGAGACACGGGCATGAGAGGTAGGTGGGGGTAACAGGAGAGAGACAAGGGGCATGAGCGGGGGCAACAGCAGGGAGACACGGGGCATGATCGGAGGGAACAGGAGAGAGACACGGGGCATGAGAGGGGGGGTGGAGGGTAACTGGAGAGAGACACGGGGCATGAGAGGGGGATGGGGGGCAACAGCAGGGAGACACGGGGCATGAGCCGGGGTGGGGGGAACACAAGGGAGACACTGGGCATGAGAGGGGAGTGGGGGGTAACAGGAGAGAGACACGGGGCATGAGCAGGGGTGGGGGGCAACAGCAGGGAGACACGGGGCATGAGCGGAGGTTGGGGGGCAACAGCAGGGAGACACGGGGCATGAGCGTGGGGTGGGGGGCAACAGCAGGGAGACACTGGGCATGAGCAGGGGGTGGGGGTAACAGGGGAGAGACAAGGGGCATGAGCGGGGGGTGGGGGGCAACAGCAGGGAGACACGGCGCATGAGCGGGGGGTGGAGGGGCAACAGGAGAGAGACACGGGGCATGAGCGGGGGGTGGGGGGCAATAGCAGAGAGACACGGGGCATGAGAGGTGGGTGGGGGGTAACAGGAGAGAAACAAGGGGCATGAGCGGGGGCAACAGCAGGGAGACACGGGGCATGATCGGAGAGAACAGGAGAGAGACACGGGGCATGAGGGGGGGTGGAGGGTAACAGGAGAGAGACACGGGGCATGAGAGGGGGGTGGGGGGCAACAGCAGGGAGACACGGGGCATGAGCCGGGGTGGGGGGAACACAAGGGAGACACGGGGCATGAGAGGGGGGTGGGGGGTAACAGGAGAGAGACACGGGGCATGAGCGGGGGCGGGGGGCAACAGCAGGGAGACACGGGGCATGAGCGGAGGTTGGGGGGCAACAGCAGGGAGACACGGGGCATGAGCGTGGGGTGGGGGTAACAGGGGAGAGACACAGGGCTTGAGCGGGGGGCAACAGCAGGGAGACACGGAGCATGAGCGGGGGTGGAGGGGCAACAGGAGAGAGACACTGGGCAGCATGAGAGGGGGTGTAGCGTAACACGAGAGAGACACAGGCATGAGCGGGGGGTGGGGGCGACAGCAGGGAGACACGGGGCATGAGCGGGGGGTGGGGGGCAACAGGTGAGAGACACGGCGCATGAGCGGGGGTGGGGGGAACAGGAAAGAGACACGGCGCATGAGCAGGGAGTGGGGGGCAACAGCAGGGAGACACGGGGCATGAGCGGGGGTGGGGGCAACAGGGGAGAGACACAGGGAATGAGCTGGGGTGGGGGAACAGGAGAGAGACACGGGGCATGAGCGGCGGGTGGGGGGAACACGAGGGAGACAAGGGGCATGAGAGGGGATGGGGGATAACAGGAGAGAGACACGGGGCATGAGTGGGGGGTGGGGGGCAACAGCAGGGAGACACGGGGCATGAGAGGGGATGGGGGCAACAGCAGGGAGACACGGGGCATGACCGGGGACAGGGGGGCAACAGCAGGGAGACACGGGGCATGAGCGGGGGGGTAACAGGGGAGAGACACGTGGCATGAGCGGGGGTGGTGGGCATCAGCAGGGAGACACGGGGCATGACCAGGGAGTGGGGGGCAACAGGAGAGAGACACGGGGCATGAGCAGGGGGTGGCGGGCAACAGCAGGGAGACATGGGGCATGAGCGGAGGGTGCAGGGCAACAGCAGGGAGACACAGGGCATGACTGGGGCGTGGAGGTAACCGGAGAGAGACACGGGGCATGAGTGGGGGGTGGGGGGGCAACAGGAGAGAGACACAGGGCATGAGAGGGGGCTGGGGGTAACAGGAGAGGGACACAGAGCATGAGCGGGGTTTGTGGGGCAACAGCAGGGAGACACGGGGCATGAGCGGGGTGTGGGGGGTAACAGGAGAGAGACACGGGGCATGACTGGGGCGTGGGGGGTAACAGGAGAGAGACACGGGGCATGAGCGGGGGGTGGGGGGCAACAGGAGGGAGACACGGGGCATGACCGGGGCGTCGGGGGCAACAAGAGAGAGACACGGGGCATGAGCAGGGGGTGGGGGGCAACAGCAGGGAGACACAGGGCATGAGCGGGAAGTGGGGGGCAACAGGTGAAAGAAGAGGGGCATGAGTGGGGGGTGGGGGGAACAGGAGAGAGACACTGGGCATGAGCAGGGGGTGGGGGGCAACAGCAGGGAGACACTGGGCAAGACCGGGTGTGGGGGGTAACAGGAGAGAGACACGGGGCATGAGTGGGGGGTGGGGGGCAACAGCAGGGAGACACAGGGCATGACCGGGGGGTGGAGGGCAACAGGAGAGAGACACAGGGCATGAGAGGGGGCTGGGGGTAACAGGAGAGAGACACAGAGCATGAGCGGGGGGTGTGGGGCAACATCAGGGAGACACGGGGCATGAGCGGGGGGTGGGAGGTAACAGGAGAGAGACACAGGGCATGAGCGGGGGTGGGGGCAACAGCAGGGAGACACAGGGCATGATCGGAGGGAACAGGAGAGAGACACGGGGCATGAGAGGGGGCTGGGGGGTAACAGGAGAGAGACACAGAGCATGAGTGGGGGGTGTGGGGCAACAGCAGGGAGACACGGGGCATGAGCCAGGGGTGGGAGGTAACAGGAGAGAGACACAGGGCATGAGCGGGGGGTGGGAATCAACAGCAGGGAGACACGGGGCATGACCGGGGCGTGGGGGGTAACAGGAGAGATACACGGGCATGAGCAGGGGGTGGGGGGCAACAGCAGGGAGACACGGGGCATGAGCGGAGGGAGGGGGGAACACCAGGGAGACACGGGGCATGATCGGAGGGAACAGGAGAGAGACACGGGGCATGAGCGGGGGGCAACAGCAGGGAGACACGGGGCATGACCGGGGGGTGGGGGGCAACAAGAGAGAGACACGGGGCATGAGCGGGGGTGGAGGGCAACAACAGGGAGACATGGGACATGAGAGGGGGTGGGGGTAACAGCAGGGAGACACGGGGCATGAGCAGGGGGTGGGGGGCAACAGGTGAGAGACACGGGGGGTGGGGGAACAGGAGAGAGACAAGGGGCATGAGCGGGGGTGGGGGCAACAGCAGGGAGACTCGGGCATGAGCGGGGGTGGGGGGCAATAGGTGAGAGACACGGGGCATCAGCGGGGGTGGGGGGCAACAGCAGGGAAACACGGAGCATGGGTGGGGTTTGGGGGCAACAGCAGGGAGACACGGAGCATGAGCGCGGGGTGGGGGCAACAGCAGGGAGACACTGGGCATGAGCGGGGGTGGGGGGTAACAGGGGAGAGACACAGTGCAGCGGAGGTGGGGGGCAACAGCAGGGAGACACGGGGCCTGAGAGGTGGGTGGGGGGAACAGGAGAGAGACACGGGGCATGAGCGGGGGTGGGGGGCAACAGCAGGGAGACACGGGGCGTGACCGGGGGAGGGGGGTAACAGGAGAGAGACACAGGGCCTGAGTGGGGGGCAACAGCATGGAGACACAGGGCATGACCGGGGGGTGGAGGGCAACAGGAGAGAGACACGGGGCATGATCGGGGGGTGGAGGGGCAACAGGGGAGAGACACAGTGCATGAGCGGGGGGTGTAGGGGCAACAGCAGAGAGACACGGGGCATGAGCGGGGGGTGGGGGGAACAGGAGAGAGACACGGGGCATGAGTGGGGGTGGGGGGCAACAGCAGGGAGACACGGGGCGTGACCGGGGGAGGGGGGTAACAGGAGAGAGACACAGGGCCTGAGTGGGGGGCAACAGCATGGAGACACAGGGCATGACCGGGGGGTGGAGGGCAACAGGAGAGAGACACAGGGCATGAGAGGGTGCTGGAGGGGTAACAGGAGAGAGACACAGAGCATAAGCGGGGGGGCGTGGGGCAACAGCAGGGAGACACGGGGCATGAGCGGGGGGTGGGAGGTAACAGGAGAGAGACACATGGCATGAGCGGGGGGTGGGGGTCAACAGCAGGGAGACACAGGGCATGAACGGGGCGTGGGGGGTAACAGGAGAGAGACACGGGGCATGAGCAGGGGGTGTGGGGCAACAGCAGGGAGACATGGGGCATGAGCGATGGTGGGGGGCAACAGGTGAGAGACACGGGGCATGAGCGGGGGGTGGGGGGAACAGGAGAGAGACACGGGGCATGAGCGGGGGTGGGGGGCAACAGCAGGGAGACACGGGGCATGACCGGGGGAGGGGGGTAACAGGATAGAGACACGGGGCCTGAGTGTGGGGTGGGGGGCAACAGCAGGGAGACACAGGGCATGACCGGGGGGTGGAGGGCAACAGGAGAGAGACACAGGGCATGAGAGGGTGCTGGGGGGGTAACAGGAGAGAGACACAGAGCATAAGCGGGGGGGTGTGGGGCAACAGCAGGGTGACACGGGGCATGACCGGGGCGTGGGGGGTAACAGGAGAGAGACACGGGGCATGAGCAGGGGGTGGGGGGCAACAGCAGGGAGACATGGGGCATGAGCGGGGGGTGGGGGGAACACGAGGGAGACATGGGGCATGAGAGAGGGTGGGGGATAACAGGAGAGAGTCACAGGGCATGAGTGGGGGGTGGGGGGCAACAGCAGGGAGACACGGGGCATGAGAGGGGATGGGGGCAACAGCAGGGAGACACGGGGCATGACCGGGGACTGGGGGCAACAGCAGGGAGACACGGGGCATGAGCGGGGGTGGGGGTAACAGGGGAAAGACACGTGGCATGAGCGGGGGTGGTGGGCATCAGCAGGGAGACACGGGGCATGACCGGGGAGTGGGGGGCAACAGGAGAGAGACACAGGGCTTGAGAGGGGGGTGGGGCGTAACAGGAGAGAGACACGGGGCATCAAAAGGGGTTGGGGGTAACAGGAGAGAGACACGGGGCATGAACGGGGGTGGGGGGCAACAGCAGGGAGACATGGGGCATGAGCGGGGGGTGGGGGGAACAGGGGAGACACGAGGCATGAGCCGGGGTTGGGGGGAACAGGAGAGAGACACGGGGCATGAGCGGGGGGTGGGGGGCAACAGGTGAGAGACACAGGGAATGAGCGGGGTGTGGGGGGAACAGGAGAGAGACACGGGGCATGAGCGGCAGGTGGGGGGCAACAGCAGGGAGACACGGGGCATGACCGGGGGGTGGGGGGTAACAGGAGAGAGACACGGGGCATGAGTGGGGGGTGGGGGGCAACAGCAGGGAGACACAGGGCATGACCGGGGGGTGGAGGGCAACAGGAGAGAGACATAGGGCATGAGCGGGGGGTGTGGCGCAACAGCAGGGAGACACGGGGCATGAGTGGGGGGCGGGAGGTAACAGGGGAGAGACACAGGGCATGAGCGGGGGGTGAGGGGCAACAGCAGGGAGACACAGGGCATGATCGGAGGGAACAGGAGAGAGACACGGGGCATGAGAGGGGGGTGGAGGGTAACAGAAGAGAGACACAGGGCATGAGAGGGGTGTGGGGGGCAACAGCAGGGAGACACGGGGCATGAGCCGGGGTGGGGGGAACACGAGGGAGACACGGGGCATGAGAGGGGGGTGCAGGGTAACAGGAGAGAGACATGGGGCATGAGCAGGGGGTGGGGGGCAACAACAGGGAGACACGGGGCATGAGCGGGGGTTGGGGGGGCAACAGGAGGGAGACACGGGGCATGAGTGTGGGGTGGGGGGCAACAGCAGGGAGACACTGGGCATGAGCAGGGCGTGGGGGTAACAGGGGAGAGACACGGGGCATGAGCGGGGGTTGGGGGGCAACAGCAGGGAGACACGGCACATGAGCGGGGGTGGAGGGGCAACAGGAGAGAGACACGGGGCATGAGCAGGGGGTGGGGGGCAACAGGAGAGAGACAAGGGGCATGAGCGGGGGCAACAGCAGGGAGACACGGGGCATGATCGGGGGGTGGAGGGGCAACAGCAGAGAGACACGGGGCATGAGAGGTGGGTGGGGGGTAACAGGAGAGAGACAAGGGGCATGAGCGGGGGGCAACAGCAGGGAGACACGGGGCATGATCGAAGAGAACAGGAGAGAGACACGGGGCATGAGAGGGGGGGTGGAGGGTAACAGGAGAGAGACACGGGGCATGAGAGGGGGGTGGGGGGGCAACAGCAGGGAGACACGGGGCATGAGTCGGGGTGGGGGGAACACAAGGGAGACACGGGGCATGAGAGGGGGTTGGGGGGTAACAGGAGAGAGACACGGGGCATGAGCGGGGGTGGGGGGCAACAATAGGGAGACACGGGGCATGAGCGGAGGTTGGGGGGCAACAGCAGGGAGACACGGGGCATGAGCGTGGGGTGGGGGTAACAGGGGAGAGACACGGGGCATGAGCGGGGGGCAACAGCAGGGAGACACGGGGCATGAGCGGGGGTGGAGGGGCAACAGGAGAGAGACACGGGGCAGCATGAGAGGGGGGTGTAGCGTAACAGGAGAGAGACACAGGCATGAGCAGGGGGTGGGGGCGACAGCAGGGAGACACGGGGCATGAGCGGGGGGTGGGGGGCAACAGGTGAGAGACACGGCACATGAGCAGGGGTGGGGGGAACAGGAAAGAGACACGGCCCATGAGCGGGGAGTGGGGGGCAACAGCAGGGAGACACGGGGCATGAGCGGGGGTGGGGGCAACAGGTGAGAGACACAGGGAATGAGCGGGGGTGGGGGGAACAGGAGAGAGACACGGGGCATGAGCGGCAGGTGGGGGGAACACGAGGGAGACAAGGGTCATGAGAGGGGGTGGGGGATAACAGGAGAGAGACACGGTGCATGAGTGGGGGGTGGGGGGAACACAAGGGAGACACGGTGCATGAGGGGGGGGTGGGGGGTAACAGGAGAGAGACACGGGGCATGAGCGGGGGTGGGGGCAACAATAGGGAGACACGGGGCATGAGCGGAGGTTGGGGGGCAACAGCAGGGAGACACGGGGCATGAGCGTGGGGTGGGGGTAACAGGGGAGAGACACGGGGCATGAGCGGGGGGCAACAGCAGGGAGACACGGGGCATGAGCGGGGGTGGAGGGGCAACAGGAGAGAGACACGGGGCAGCATGAGAGGGGCGTGTAGCGTAACAGGAGAGAGACACAGGCATGAGCGGGGGGTGGGGGCGACAGCAGGGAGACACGGGGCATGAGCGGGGGGTGGGGGGCAACAGGTGAGAGACACGGCGCATGAGCGGGGGTGGGGGGAACAGGAAAGAGACACGGCGCATGAGCAGGGAGTGGGGGGCAACAGCAGGGAGACACGGGGCATGAGCGGGGGTGGGGGAACAGGAGAGAGACACGGGGCATGAGCGGCGGGTGGGGGGAACACGAGGGAGACAAGGGGCATGAGAGGGGGTGGGGGATAACAGGAGAGAGACACGGGGCATGAGTGGTGGGTGTGGGGCAAAGCAGGGAGACACGGGGCATGAGAGGGGATGAGGCAACAGCAGGGAGACACGGGGCATGACCAGGGACTGGGGGGCAACAGCAGGGAGACACGGGGCATGAGCGGGGGGTGGGGGTGACAGGGGAGAGACACGTGGCATGAGCGGGGGTGGTGGGCATCAGCAGGGAGACACGGGCATGACCGGGGAGTGGGGGGCAACAGGAGAGAGACACGGGGCATGAGAGGGGGGTTCGACGTAACAGGAGAGAGACACGGGGCATCAAAAGGGGTTGGGGGGTAACAGGAGAGAGACACGAGGCATGAGCGGGGGGTGGGGGGCAACAGCAGTGAGACATGGGGCATGAGCGGGGGTTGGGGGAACAGGAGATAGACACGGGGCATGAGCGGGGGGTAGGGGGCAACAGCGGGGAGACACGGGGCATGACCGGGGGTGGGGGATAATAGGAGAGAGACACGGGGCATGAGCGGGGGATTGGGGGGCAACAGGAGAGAGAAACGGGGCATGAGTGGGGGTGGGGGCAACAGCAGGGAGACATGGGGCATGAGAGGGTGTGGGGGGTAACAGAAGGGAGACACGGGGCATGAGCGGGTGTGGGGGGAAACAGGTGAGAGACACAGGGAATGAGCGGGGGTTGGGGAACAGGAGAGAGACACGGGGCATGAGCAGCGGGTGGGGGGCAACAGCAGGGAGACACGGGCATGACCGGGGGGTGGGGGGTAACAGGAGAGAGACACGGGGCATGAGTGGGGGGTGGGGGGCAACAGCAGGGAGACACAGGGCATGACCGGGGGGTGGAGGGTAACAGGAGAGAGACATAGGGCATGAGCGAGGGGTGTGGCGCAACAGCAGGGAGACACGGGGCATGACCGGGGGTTGGGGTCAACAGGAGAGAGAAACGGGGCATGAGTGGGGGTGGGGGGCAACAGCAGGGAGACATGGGGCATGAGAGGGGGTGGGGGGTAACAGAAGTGAGACACGGGGCATGAGCGGGGGTGGGGGGCAACAGGTGAGAGACACGGAATGAGCGGGGGTTGGGGGAACAGGAGAGAGACACGGGGCATGAGCGGCGGGTGGGGGGCAACAGCAGGGAGACACGGGGCATGACCGGGGGTGGGGGGTAACAGGAGAGAGACACGGGGCATGAGTGGGGGTTGGGAGGCAACAGCAGGGAGACACAGGGCATGACCGGGGGGTGGAGGGCAACAGGAGAGAGACATAGGGCATGAGCGGGGGGTGTGGCGCAACAGCAGGGAGACACAGGGCATGAGCGGGGGGTGGGAGGTAACAGGGGAGAGACACAGGGCATGAGCGGGGGGTGAGGGGCAACAGCAGGGAGACACAGGGCATGATCGGAGGGAACAGGAGAGAGACACGGGGCATGAGAGGGGGGTTGAGGGTAACAGGAGAGAGACACAGGGCATGAGAGGGGGGTGGGGGGCAACAGCAGGGAGACACGGGGCATGAGCCGGGGTGGGGGGAACACGAGGGAGACACGGGGCATGAGAGGGGGGTGGGGGGTAACAGGAGAGAGACATGGGGCATGAGCAGGGGGTGGGGGGCAACAGCAGGGAGACACGGGGCATGAGCGGGGGTTGGGGGGCAACAGCAGGGAGACACGAGGCATGAGTGTGGGGTGGGGGGCAACAGCAGGGAGACACTGGGCATGAGCAGGGGGTGGGGGTAACAGAGGAGAGACACGGGGCATGAGCGGGGGGTGGGGGGCAACAGCACAGAGACACGGCGCATGAGCGGGGGGTGGAGGGGCAACAGGAGAGAGACACGGGGCATGAGCGGGGGGTGGGGGGCAATAGCAGAGAGACACGGGGCATGAGAGGTGGGTGGGGGGTAACAGGAGAGAGACAAGGGGCATGAGCGGGGGGCAACAGCAGGGAGACACGGGGCATGATCGGAGGGAACAGGAGAGAGACACTGGGCATGAGAAGGGGAGTGGAGGGTAACAGGAGAGAGACACAGGGCATGAGAGGGGGGTGGGGGGGCAACAGCAGGGAGACACGGGGCATGAGCCGGGGTGGGGGGAACACAAGGGAGACACGGGGCATGAGAGGGGGTGGGGGTAACAGGAGAGAGACACGGGGCATGAGCGGGGGTGGGGGGCAACAGCAGGGAGACACGGGGCATGAGCGGAGGTTGGGGGCAACAGCAGGGAGACACGGGGCATGAGCGTGGGGTGGGGGTAACAGGGGAGAGACACGGGGCATGAGCGGGGGGCAACAGCAGGGAGACACGGGGCATGAGCGGGGGTGGAGGGGCAACAGGAGAGAGACACGGGGCAGCATGAGAGGGGGGTGTAGCGTAACAGGAGAGAGACACGGGCATGAGCGGGGGTGGGGGCGACAGCAGGGAGACACGGGGCATGAGCGGGGGGTGGGGGGCAACAGGTGAGAGACACGGCGCATGAGCGGGGAGTGGGGGGCAACAGCAGGGAGACACGGGGCATGAGCGGGGGTGGGGGCAACAGCAGGGAGACACGGGGCATGAGCGGGGGGTAACGGGGAGAGACACGTGGCATGAGCGGGGGTGGTGGGCATCAGCAGGGAGACACGGGGCAGGACCGGGGAGTGGGGGGCAACAGGAGAGAGACACGGGGCATGAGAGGGGGGTGGGACGTAACAGGAGAGAGACACGGGGCATCAAAAGGGGTTGGGGGTAACAGGAGAGAGACAGGGGGCATGAGCGGGGGTGGGGGCAACAACAGGGAGACATGGGGCATGAGCGGGGGGTGGGGGAGAACAGGGGAGACACGAGGCATGAGCAGGGGTTGGGGGGAACAGGAGAGAGACGCGGGGCATGAGCAGGGGGTGGGGGGCAACAGCGGGGAGACACGGGGCACGACCGGGGGGTGGGGCGTAATAGGAGAGAGACACGGGGCATGAGCGGGGGATTGGGTGGCAACAGCAGGGAGACACGGGGCATGACCGGCGGTTGGGGGGCAACAGGAGAGAGAAACGGGGCATGAGTGGGGGTGGGGGGCAACAGCAGGGAGACACAGGGCATGACCGGGGGGTGGAGGGCAACAGGAGAGAGACACGGGGCATGAGAGGGGTTGGGGGTAACAGGAGAGAGACACAGAGCATGAGCGGGGGGTGTGGCGCAACAGCAGGGAGAAACGGGGCATGAGCGGGGGGTGGGAGGTAACAGGAGAGAGCCACAGGGAATGAGCGGGGGGTGGAGGGAACAGGAGAGAGACACGGGGCATGAGCGGGGGTGGGGGCAACAGGTGAGAGCCACAGGGAATGAGCGGGGGGTGGGGGGAACAGGAGAGAGACACGGGGTATGAGCGGCGGGTGGGGGGCAACAGCAGGGAGACACGGGGCATGACCGGGGGGTGGGGGGAACAGGAGAGAGACACGGGGCATGAGTGGGGGGTGGGGGCAACAGCAGGGAGACACAGGGCATGACCGGGGGGTGGAGGGCAACAGGAGAGAGACACAGGGCATGAGAGGGGTTGGGGGTAACAGGAGAGAGACACAGAGCATGAGCGGGGGGTGTGGCGCAACAGCAGGGAGAAACGTGGCATGAGCGGGGGGTGGGAGGTAACAGGAGAGAGACACAGGGCATGAGCGGGGCGTGGGGGGCAACAGCAGGGAGACACGGGGCATGATCGGAGGGAACAGGAGAGAGACACGGGGCATGAGCGGGGGTTGGGGGCAACAGCAGGGAGACACGGGCATGAGCGTGGGGTGGGGGGCAACAGCAGGGAGACACTGGGCATGAGCAGGGGGTGGGGGGTAACAGGGGAGAGACACGGGGCATGAGCTGGGGGTGGGGGGCAAAAGCCGGGAGACACTGGGCATGAGCGGGGGGTGGAGGGGCAACAGGAGAGAGACACGGGGCATGAGCGGGGGTGGGGGGCAACAGCAGAGAGACACGGGGCATGAGAGGTGGGTGGGGGGTAACAGGAGAGAGACAAGGGGCATGAGCGGGGGGCAACAGCAGGGAGACACGGGGCATGATCGGAGGGAACAGCAGGGAGACACGGAGCATGAGAGGGGAGGTGGGGGGCAACAGCAGGGAGACACGGGGCATGAGCCGGGGTGGGGGGGAACACGAGGGAGACACGGGGCATGAGAGGGGGTTGGGGGGTAACAGGAGAGAGACACGGGGCCTGAGCGGGGGGGGGGACAACAGCAGGGAGACACGGGGCATGAGCGGAGGTTGGGGGGCAACAGCAGGGAGACACGGGGCATGAGCGTAGGGTGGGGGCAACAGCAGGGAGACACTGGGCATGAGCAGGGGGTGGGGGTAACAGGGGAGAGACACGCGGCATGAGTGGGGGTGGTGGGCAACAGCAGGGAGACACGGGGCATGAGCGGGGGGTGGAGGGGTAACAGGAGAGAGACACGGGGCAGCATGAGAGGGGGTGTAGCATAACAGGAGAGAGACACGGGGCATGAGCAGGGGGTGGGGGCGACAGCAGGGAAACACGGGGCATGAGCGGGGGGGTGGGAGGCAACAGGTGAGAGACACGGCGCATGAGCGGGGGGTGGGGGGAACAGGAAAGAGACACAGGGAATGAGCGGGGAGTGGGGGGCAACAGCAGGGAGACTCGGGGCATGAGCGGGGGTGGGGGCAACAGGTGAGAGGCACGGGGAATGAGCAGGGGGTGGGGGAACAGGAGAGAGACACGGGGCATGAGCGGCGGGTGGGGGGCAACAGCAGGGAGACACCGGGCATGACCGGGGGGTGGGAGGGCAACAGGAGAGAGACACAGGGCAAGAGAAGGGGGCTGGAGGTAACAGGAGAGAGACACAGAGCATGAGCGGGAGGTGTGGCGCAACAGCAGGGAGACACGGGGCATGAGCGGGGGGTGGAAGGTAACAGGAGAGAGACACAGGGCATGAGCGGGGGGTGGGGGGCAACAGCAGGGTGACAGGAGGCATGATCGGAGGGAACAGGAGAGAGACACAGGGCATGAGCGGGGGGTGGGGGGCAACAGCAGGGAGACACGGGGCATGACCGGGGGTGGTTGGCAACAAGAGAGAGACACGGGGCATGAGCGGGGGTGGAGGGCAACAACAGGGAGACATGGGGCATGAGAGGGAGTGGGGGGTAACAGCAGGGAGACACGGGGCATGAGCGGGGGGTGGGGGCCAACAGGTGAGAGACACGGGGCATGAGCGGGGGGTGGGGGGAACAGGAGAGAGACAAGGAGCATGAGCGGGGGTGGGGGCAACAGCAGGGAGACACGGGCATGAGCGTGGGGTGGGGGGCAACAGCAGGGAGACACTGGGCATGAGCAGGGGGTGGGGGGTAACAGGGGAGAGACACGGGGCATGAGCTGGGGGTGGGGGGCAAAAGCCGGGAGACACTGGGCATGAGCGGGGGGTGGAGGGGCAACAGGAGAGAGACACGGGGCATGAGCGGGGGTGGGGGGCAACAGCAGAGAGACACGGGGCATGAGAGGTGGGTGGGGGGTAACAGGAGAGAGACAAGGGGCATGAGCGGGGGGCAACAGCAGGGAGACACGGGGCATGATCGGAGGGAACAGCAGGGAGACACGGAGCATGAGAGGGGAGGTGGGGGGCAACAGCAGGGAGACACGGGGCATGAGCCGGGGTGGGGGGGAACACGAGGGAGACACGGGGCATGAGAGGGGGTTGGGGGGTAACAGGAGAGAGACACGGGGCCTGAGCGGGGGTGGGGGACAACAGCAGGGAGACACGGGGCATGAGCGGAGGTTGGGGGGCAACAGCAGGGAGACACGGGGCATGAGCGTAGGGTGGGGGCAACAGCAGGGAGACACTGGGCATGAGCAGGGGGTGGGGGTAACAGGGGAGAGACACGCGGCATGAGTGGGGGTGGTGGGCAACAGCAGGGAGACACGGGGCATGAGCGGGGGGTGGAGGGGTAACAGGAGAGAGACACGGGGCAGCATGAGAGGGGGGTGTAGCATAACAGGAGAGAGACACGGGGCATGAGCAGGGGGTGGGGGCGACAGCAGGGAAACACGGGGCATGAGCGGGGGGGTGGGAGGCAACAGGTGAGAGACACGGCGCATGAGCGGGGGGTGGGGGGAACAGGAAAGAGACACAGGGAATGAGCGGGGAGTGGGGGGCAACAGCAGGGAGACTCGGGGCATGAGCGGGGGTGGGGGCAACAGGTGAGAGGCACGGGGAATGAGCAGGGGGTGGGGGAACAGGAGAGAGACACGGGGCATGAGCGGCGGGTGGGGGGCAACAGCAGGGAGACACCGGGCATGACCGGGGGGTGGAGGGCAACAGGAGAGAGACACAGGGCAAGAGAAGGGGGCTGGAGGTAACAGGAGAGAGACACAGAGCATGAGCGGGAGGTGTGGCGCAACAGCAGGGAGACACGGGGCATGAGCGGGGGGTGGAAGGTAACAGGAGAGAGACACAGGGCATGAGCGGGGGGTGGGGGGCAACAGCAGGGTGACAGGAGGCATGATCGGAGGGAACAGGAGAGAGACACAGGGCATGAGCGGGGGGTGGGGGGCAACAGCAGGGAGACACGGGGCATGACCGGGGGTGGTTGGCAACAAGAGAGAGACACGGGGCATGAGCGGGGGTGGAGGGCAACAACAGGGAGACATGGGGCATGAGAGGGAGTGGGGGGTAACAGCAGGGAGACACGGGGCATGAGCGGGGGGTGGGGGCCAACAGGTGAGAGACACGGGGCATGAGCGGGGGGTGGGGGGAACAGGAGAGAGACAAGGAGCATGAGCGGGGGTGGGGGCAACAGCAGGGAGACACAGGGAATGAGCAGGGGGTGGGGGGCAATAGGTGAGAGACACGGGGCATGAGTGGGGGGTGGGGGGCAACAGCAGGGAGACACGGAGCATGAGCGCGGGGTGGGGGGCAACAGCAGGGAGACACTGGGCATGAGCTGGGTTGGGGGGTAACAGGGGAGAGACACAGTACATGAGCGGGGAGCGGGGGGCAACAGCAGGGAGACACGGGTCATGAGCGGGGGGTGGAGGGGCAACAGGAGAGAGACACAGGGCATGAGCGGAGGTGGGGGGCAACAGCAGGGAGACACGGGGCCTGAGAGGTCTGTGGGGGGCAACAGCCGGGAGACACGGGGCATGAGCAGGGGGCTGGGGGCAACAGGTGAGAGACACGGGGCATGAGCGGGGGGTGGGGGGAACAGGAGAGAGACACGGGGCATGAGCAGGGGGTGGGGGGCAACAGCAGGGAGACACGGGGCATGACTGGGGGGAGGTGGGTAACAGGAGAGAGACACGGGGCCTGAGTGGGGTGTGGGGGGCAACAGCAGGGAGACACAGGGCATGACCGGGGGGTGGAGGGCAACAGGAGAGAGACACAGGGCATGAGAGGGCGCTGGGGGGGTAACAGGAGAGAGACACAGAGCATAAGCGGGGGGGTGTGGGGCAACAGCAGGGAGACACGGGGTATGAGCGGGGGGTGGGAGGTAACAGGAGAGAGACACAGGGCATGAGCGGGGGGTGGGGGTCAACAGCAGGGAGACAAGGGGGATGACCGGGGCGTGGGGGGGTAACAGGAGAGCGATACGGGGCATGAGCAGGGGGTGGCGGCAACAGCAGGGAGACATGGGGCATGAGCGGGGGGCGGGGGGAACACGAGGGAGACATGGGGCATGAGAGGGGGTGGGGGATAACAGGAGAGAGACACGGGGCATGAGTGGGGGGCAACAGCAGGGAGACACGGGGCATGAGAGGGGATGGGGGCAACAGCAGGGAGATACGGGGCATGACCAGGGACTGGGGGGCAACAGCAGGGAGACACGGGGCATGAGCGGGGGGTGGGGGTAACAGGGGAGAGACAGGTGGCATGAGCGGGGGTGGTGGGCATCAGCAGGGAGACACGGGGCATGACCAGGGAGTGGGGGGCAACAGGAGAGAGACACAGGGCATGAGAGGGGGGTGGGACGTAACAGGAGAGAGACACGGGCCATCAAAAGGGGTTGGGGGGTAACAGGAGAGAGACACGGGGCATGAGCGGGGGTGGGGGGCAACAGCAGGGAGACATGGGTCTTGAGCGGGGGGTGGGGGGAACAGGGGAGACACGAGGCATGAGCGGGGGTTGGGGGGAACAGGAGAGAGACACGGGGCATGAGCGGGGGATTGGGGGGCAACAGTAGGGAGACACGGGGCATGACCGGGGGTTGGGGGGCAACAGGAGAGAGAAACGGGGCATGAGTGGGGGTGGGGGCAACAGCAGGGAGACATGGGGCATGAGAGGGCTGCGGGTGGGGGGTAACAGAAGGGAGACATGGGGCATGAGCGGGGGTGGGGGCAACAGTTGAGAGACACAGGGAATGAGCGGGGGGCGGGGGGAACAGGAGAGAGACACGGGGCATGAGCGGTGGGTGGGGGGCAACAGCAGAGAGACACGGGGCATGACAGGGGGTGGGGGGTAACAGGAGAGAGACACGGGGCATGACAGGGGGGTGGGGGGCAACAGCAGGGAGACACAGGGCATGACCGGGGGGGTGGAGGGCAACAGAAGAGAGACACAGGGCATGAGAGGGGGCTGGGGGTAACAGGAGAGAGACACAGAGCATGAGCGGGGGGTGTGGCGCAACAGCAGGGAGACATGGGGCATGAGCGGGGGGTGGGAGGTAACAGGAGAGAGACACAGGGCATGAGCGGGGGTGAGGGGCAACAGCAGGGAGAAACGGGGCATGATCGGAGGGAACAGGAGAGAGACACGGGGCATGAGAGGGGGGTGGAGGGTAACAGGAGAGAGACACGGGGTATGAGAGGGGGGTGGGGGGCAACAGCAGGGAGACACGGGGCATGAGCCGGGGTGGGGGGAACACGAGGGAGACACGGGGCATGAGAGGGGGGTGGGGGTAACAGGAGAGAGACATGTGGCATGAGCAGGGGGTGGGGGGCAACAGCAGGGAGACACAGGGCATGAGCGGGGGTTGGGGGGCAACAGCAGGGAGACATGGGGCATGAGTGTGGGGTGGGGGGGCAACAGCAGGGGAGACACTGGGCATGAGCAGAGAGTGGGGGTAACAGGGGAGAGACACGGGGCATGAGCGGGGGTGGGGGGCAACAGCAGGGGAGACACGGGGCATGAGCGGGGGGTGGAGGGGCAACAGGAGAGAGACACAGGGCATGAGAGGGGGCTGGGGGTAACAGGAGAGAGACACAGAGCATGAGCGGGGGGTGTGGGGCAACAGCAGGGAGACACGGGGCATGAGCGGGGGGTGGGAGGTAACAGGAGAGAGGCACAGGGCATGAGCGGGGGGTGGGGGCAACAGCAGGGAGACATGAGGCATGAGCGGGGGTTGGGGGAACAGGAGAGAGACACGGGGCATGAGGGGGGGTGGGGACAACAGCAGGGAGACACCGGGCATGACCGGGGGGTGGGGGGTAACAGGAGAGAGACACAGGGCATGAGCGGGGGGTGGGGGGCAACAGCAGGGAGACACGGGGCATGACCGGGGCCTGGGGGGTAACAGGAGAGAGATACAGGGCATGAGCGGGGGGGTGGGGGGCAACAGCAGGGAGACACGGGGCATGACGGGGGGTTGGGGGGCAACAGGAGAGAGACACGGGGCATGAGCGAGGGTGGGGGGCAACAGCAGGGAGACATGGGGCATGAGAGGGTAGTGGGGGGTGGGGGGGTAACAGCAGGGAGACACGGGGCATGAGCGGGGGGTGGGGGGTAACAGGTGAGAGACACGGCGCATGAGCGGGGGGTGGGGGAACAGGAGAGAGACACAGGGCATGAGCGGAGGGTGCAGGGCAACAGCAGGGAGACACGGGGCATGACTGGGGCGTGGAGGTAACAGGAGAGAGACACGGGACATGAGTGGGGGGCAACAGGTGAGAGACACGGCGCATGAGCGGGGGTGGGGGGAACAGGAGAGAGACAAGAGGCATGAGCGGGGGTGGGGGCAACAGCAGGGAGACACGGGGCATGAGCGGGGCGTGGGGTGCAATAGGTGAGAGACACGGGGCATGAGCAGGGGGTGGGGGGCAACAGCAGGGAGACACGGGGCATGAGCGGGGTTTGGGGGCAACAGCAGGGAGACACGGAGCATGAGCGCGGGGTGGGGAGCAACAGCACGGAGACACTGGGCATGAGCGGGGGTGGTGGGTAACAGGGGAGACATGATGCATGAGCGGGGGTTGGGGGAACAGGAGAGAGACACGGGGCATGAGGGGGGGTGGGGGACAACAGCAGGGAGACATGGGGCATGACGGGGGGTGGGGGGTAACAGGAGAGAGACACAGGGCATGAGCGGGGGGTGGGAGGTAACAGGAGAGAGACACAGGGCATCAGAGGGGGTGGGGGGTAACAGGAGAGAGATACCGGGCATGAGCGGGGGTGGGGGGCAACAGCAGGGAGACACGGGGCATGAGCGGGGGGTGGGGGGGAACAGGGGAGACATGAGGCATGAGCGGGGGTTGGGGGAACAGGAGAGAGACACGGGGCATGAGGGGGGTGGGGGACAACAGCAGGGAGACACGGGGCATGACCGGGGGGTGGGGGGTAACAGGAGAGAGACACGGGGCATGAGCGAGGGTGGGGGGCAACAGCAGGGAGACATGGGGCATGAGAGGGGGGTGGGGGGTAACAGCAGGGAGACACGGGGCATGAGCGGGGGTGGGGGTAACAGGTGAGAGACACGGGGCATGAGCGGAGGGTGCAGGGCAACAGCAGGGAGACACGGGGCATGACTGGGGCGTGGAGGTAACAGGAGAGAGACACGGGGCATGAGTGGGGGGTCGGGGGGCAACAGGAGAGAGACACAGGGCATGAGAGGGGGCTGGGGGTAACAGGAGAGGGACACAGAGCATGAGCGGGGGTTTGTGGGGCAACAGCAGGGAGACACGGGGCATGAGCGGTGTGTGGGGGGTAACAGGAGAGAGACAGGGGGCATGATTGGGGCGTGGAGGGAACAGGAGAGAGACACAGGGCATGACCGGGGGGTGGAGGGCAACAGGAGAGAGACACAGGGCATGAGAGGGGACTGGGGGTAACAGGAGAGGGACACAGAGCATGAGCGGGGTTTGTGGGGCAACAGCAGGGAGACACGGGGCATGAGCGGGGTGTGGGGGGTAACAGGAGAGAGACACGGGGCATGAGCGGGGGGTGGGGGGCAACAGGAGGGAGACACGGGGCATGACCGGGGGGTCGGGGGCAACAAGAGAGAGACACGGGGCATGAGCAGGGGGTGGGGGGCAACAGCAGGGAGACACAGGGCATGAGCGGGAAGTGGGGGGCAACAGGTGAAAGAAGAGGGGCATGAGTGGGGGGTGAGGGGAACAGGAGAGAGACACGGGGCATGAGCAGGGGGTGGGGGGCAACAGCAGGGAGACACGGGGCAAGACCGGGGGTGGGGGGTAACAGGAGAGAGACACGGGGCATGAGTGGGGGGTGGGGGGCAACAGCAGGGAGACACAGGGCATGACCGGGGGGTGGAGGGCAACAGGAGAGAGACACAGTGCATGAGAGGGGGCTGGGGGTAACAGGAGAGAGACACAGAGCATGAGCGGGGGGTGTGGGGCAACATCAGGGAGACACGGGGCATGAGCGGGGGGTGGGAGATAACAGGAGAGAG
This sequence comes from Ambystoma mexicanum, assembly GCF_040938575.1. Lineage (NCBI taxonomy): Eukaryota > Metazoa > Chordata > Amphibia > Caudata > Ambystomatidae > Ambystoma > Ambystoma mexicanum. The sequence goes on from NW_027182323.1 coordinate 6,135,084, forward strand.
ACACAGGGCATGAGCGGGGGGTGGGGGCAACAGCAGGGAGACACAGGGCATGATCGGAGGGAACAGGAGAGAGACACGGGGCATGAGAGGGGGCTGGGGGGTAACAGGAGAGAGACACAGAGCATGAGTGGGTGGTGTGGGGCAACAGCAGGGAGACACGGGGCATGAGCCAGGGGTGGGAGGTAACAGGAGAGAGACACAGGGCATGAGCGAGGGGTGGGAATAAACAGCAGGGAGACACGGGGCATGACCGGGGCGTGGGGGGTAACAGGAGAGAGACACGGGGCATGAGCAGGGGGTGGGGGGCAACAGCAGGGAGACACGGGGCATGAATGGAGGGAGGGGGGAACACCAGGGAGACACGGGGCATGATCGGAGGGAACAGGAGAGAGACACGGGGCATGAGCGGGGGGCAACAGCAGGGAGACACGGGGCATGACCGGGGGGTGGGGGGCAACAAGAGAGAGACACGGGGCATGAGCGGGGGTGGAGGGCAACAACAGGGAGACATGGGACATGAGAGGGGGTGGGGGTAACAGCAGGGAGACACGGGGCATGAGCAGGGGGTGGGGGGCAACAGGTGAGAGACACGGGGGTGGGGGAACAGGAGAGAGACAAGGGGCATGAGCGGGGGTGGGGGCAACAGCAGGGAGACACGGGCATGAGCGGGGGTGGGGGGCAATAGGTGAGAGACACGGGGCATCAGCGGGGGTGGGGGGCAACAGCAGGGAGACACGGGGCATGGGTGGGGTTTGGGGGCAACAGCAGGGAGACACGGAGCATGAGCGCGGGGTGGGGGCAACAGCAGGGAGACACTGGGCATGAGCGGAGGTGGGGGGTAACAGGGGAGAGACACAGTGCATGAGCGGGGGGCGGGGGGCAACAGCAGGGAGACACGGGGCATGAGCGGGGGTGGAGGGGCAACAGGAGAGAGACACAGGGCATGAGCGGAGGTGGGGGGCAACAGCAGGGAGACACGGGGCCTGAGAGGTGGGTGGGGGGCAACAGCAGGGAGACACGGGGCATGAGCGGGGGGTGGGGGGCAACAGGTGAGAGACACGGGGCAAGAGCGGGGGGTGGGGGGAACAGGAGAGAGACACGGGGCATGAGCGGGGGTGGGGGGCAACAGCAGGGAGACACGGGGTGTGACCAGGGGAGGGGGGTAACAGGAGAGAGACACGGGGCCTGAGTGGGGGTGGGGGGCAACAGCATGGAGACACAGGGCATGACCGGGGGGTGGAGGGCAACAGGAGAGAGACACAGGGCATGAGAGGGTGCTGGGGGGGTAACAGGAGAGAGACACAGAGCATAAGCGGGGGGGGCGTGGGGCAACAGCAGGGAGACACGGGGCATGAGCGGGGGGTGGGAGGTAACAGGAGAGAGACACAGGGCATGAGCGGGGGGTGGGGGTCAACAGCAGGGAGACACGGGGCATGAACGGGGCGTGGGGGGTAACAGGAGAGAGACACGGGGCATGAGCTGGGGGTGTGGGGCAACAGCAGGGAGACATGGGGCATGAGCGATGGTGGGGGGCAACAGGTGAGAGACACGGGGGGTGGGGGGAACAGGAGAGAGAAACGGGGCATGAGCGAGGGTGGGGGGCAACAGCAGGGAGACACGGGGCATGACCGGGGGAGGGGGGGTAACAGGATAGAGACACAGGGCCTGAGTGGGGGGCAACAGCAGGGAGACACAGGGCATGACCGGGGGGTGGAGGGCAACAGGAGAGAGACACAGGGCATGAGAGGGTGCTGGGGGGTAACAGGAGAGAGACACAGAGCATAAGCGGGGGGGTGTGGGGCAACAGCAGGGAGACACGGGGCATGAGCGGGGGGGAGGTAACAGGAGAGAGATACAGGGCATGAGCGGGGGGTGGGGGTCAACAGCAGGGAGACACGGGGGCACGGGGCATGACCGGGGCGTGGGGGGTAACAGGAGAGAGACACGGGGCATGAGCAGGGGGTGGGGGGCAACAGCAGGGAGACATGGGGCATGAGCGGGGGGTGGGGGGAACACGAGGGAGACATGGGGCATGAGAGAGGGTGGGGGATAACAGGAGAGAGTCACAGGGCATGAGTGGGGGGTGGGGGGCAACAGCAGGGAGACACGGGGCATGAGAGGGGATGGGGGCAACAGCAGGGAGACACGGGGCATGACCGGGGACTGGGGGCAACAGCAGGGAGACACGGGGCATGAGCGGGGGGTGGGGGTAACAGGGGAAAGACACGTGGCATGAGCGGGTGTGGTGGGCATCAGCAGGGAGACACGGGGCATGACCGGGGAGTGGGGGGCAACAGGAGAGAGACACGGGGCATGAGAGGGGGGTGGGACGTAACAGGAGAGAGACACAGGGCATCAAAAGGGGTTGGGGGTAACAGGAGAGAGACACGGGGCATGAGCGGGGGTGGGGGGCAACAGCAGGGAGACATGGGGCATGAGCGGGGGGTGGGGGGAACAGGGGAGACACGAGGCATGAGCGGGGGTTGGGGGGAACAGGAGAGAGACACGGGGCATGAGCGGGGGGTGGGGGGCAACAGGTGAGAGACACAGGGAATGAGCGGGGTGTGGGGGGAACAGGAGAGAGACACGGGGCATGAGCGGCAGGTGGGGGGCAACAGCAGGGAGACACGGGGCATGACCAGGGGGTGGGGGGTAACAGGAGAGAGACACGGGGCATGAGTGGGGGGTGGGGGGCAACAGCAGGGAGACACAGGGCATGACCGGGGGGTGGAGGGCAACAGGAGAGAGACATAGGGCATGAGCGGGGGGTGTGGCGCAACAGCAGGGAGACACGGGGCATGAGTGGGGGGTGGGAGGTAACAGGGGAGAGACACAGGGCATGAGCGGGGGGTGAGGGGCAACAGCAGGGAGACACAGGGCATGATCGGAGGGAACAGGAGAGAGACACGGGGCATGAGAGGGGGGTGGAGGGTAACAGGAGAGAGACACAGGGCATGAGAGGGGGGTGGGGGGCAACAGCAGGGAGACACGGGGCATGAGCCGGGGTGGGGGGAACACGAGGGAGACACGGGGCATGAGAGGGGGGTGGGGGATAACAGGAGAGAGACATGGGGCATGAGCAGGGGGTGGGGGGCAACAACAGGGAGACACGGGGCATGAGCGGGGGTTGGGGGGCAACAGCAGGGAGACACGGGGCATGAATGTGGGATGGGGGGCAACAGCAGGGAGACACTGGGCATGAGCAGGGCGTGGGGGTAACAGGGGAGAGACACGGGGCATGAGCGGGGGTGGGGGGCAACAGCAGGGAGACACGGCACATGAGCGGGGGTGGAGGGGCAACAGGAGAGAGACACGGGGCATGAGCGGGGGGTGGGGGGCAACAGGAGAGAGACAAGGGGCATGAGCGGGGGGCAACAGCAGGGAGACACGGGGCATGATCGGGGGGTGGAGGGGCAACAGCAGAGAGACACGGGGCATGAGAGGTGGGTGGGTGGTAACAGGAGAGAGACAAGGGGCATGAGCGGGGGGCAACAGCAGGGAGACACGGGGCATGATCGAAGAGAACAGGAGAGAGACACGGGACATGAGACGGGGGGTGGAGGGTAACAGGAGAAAGACACGGGGCATGAGAGGGGGGTGGGGGGGCAACAGCAGGGAGACACGGGGCATGAGCCAGGGTGGGGGGAACACAAGGGAGACACGGGGCATGAGAGGGGGTTGGGGGGTAACAGGAGAGAGACACGGGGCATGAGCGGGGGTGAGGGGCAAAAATAGGGAGACACGGGGCATGAGCGGAGGTTGGGGGCAACAGCAGGGAGACACGGGGCATGAGCGTGGGGTGGGGGTAACAGGGGAGAGACACGGGGCATGAGCGTGGGGCAACAGCAGGGAGACACGGGGCATGAGCGGGGGTGGAGGGGCAACAGGAGAGAGACACGGGGCAGCATGAGAGGGGGGTGTAGCGTAACAGGAGAGAGACACAGGCATGAGCAGGGGGTGGGGGCGACAGCAGGGAGACACGGGGCATGAGCGGGGGATGGGGGGCAACAGGTGAGAGACACGGCGCATGAGCGGGGGTGGGGGGGACAGGAAAGAGACGGCGCATGAGCGGGGAGTGGGGGGCAACAGCAGGGAGACACGGGGCATGAGCGGGGGTGGGGGCAACAGGTGAGAGACACAGGGAATGAGCGGGGGTGGGGGGAACAGGAGAGAGACACGGGGCATGAGCGGAGGGTGGGGGGAACACGAGGGAGACAAGGGGCATGAGAGGGGGATAACAGGAGAGAGACACGGTGCATGAGTGGGGGGTGAGGGGAACACAAGGGAGACACGGGGCATGAGAGGGGGGTGGGGGGTAACAGGAGAGAGACACGGGGCATGAGCGGGGGTGGGGGGCAACAATAGGGAGACACGGGGCATGAGCGGAGGTTGGGGGGCAACAGCAGGGAGACACGGGGCATGAGCGTGGGGTGGGGGTAACAGGGGAGAGACACGGGGCATGAGCGGGGGCCAACAGCAGGGAGACACGGGGCATGAGCGGGGGGCAACAGGTGAGAGACACGGCGCATGAGCGGGGGTGGGGGGAACAGGAAAGAGACACGGCGCATGAGCAGGGAGTGGGGGCAACAGCAGGGAGACACGGGGCATGAGCGGGGGTGGGGGCAACTGGTGAGAGACACTGGGAATGAGCGGGTGTGGGGGGAACAGGAGAGAGACACGGGGCATGAGCGGCGGGTGGGGGGAACACGAGGGAGACAAGGGGCATGAGAGGGGGTGGGGGATAACAGGAGAGAGACACGGGGCATGAGTGGTGGGTGTGGGGTAAAGCAGGGAGACACGGGGCATGAGAGGGGATGGGGCAACAGCAGGGAGACACGGGGCATGACCGGGGACTGGGGGGCAACAGCAGGGAGACACGGCGCATGAGCGGGGGGTGGGGGTGACAGGGGAGAGACACGTGGCATGAGCGGGGGTGGTGGGCATCAGCAGGGAGACACGGGCATGACCGGGAGTGGGGGGCAACAGGAGAGAGACACGGGGCATGAGAGGGGGGTTCGACGTAACAGGAGAGAGACACGGGGCATCAAAAGGGGTTGGGGGGTAACAGGAGAGAGACACGGGGCATGAGCGGGGGTGGGGGCAACAGCAGTGAGACATGGGGCATGAGCGGGGGTTGGGGGAACAGGAGAGAGACACGGACGGGGCATGAGCGGGGGGTGGGGGGCAACAGCAGGGAGACACGGGGCATGACCGGGGGTGGGGGATAATAGGAGAGAGACACGGGGCATGAGCCGGGGATTGGTGGGCAACAGCAGGGAGACACGGGGCATGACCGGGGGTTGGGGGGCAACAGGAGAGAGAAACGGGGCATGAGTGGGGGTGGGGGAAACAGGAGAGAGACACGGGGCATGAGCGGCGGGTGGGGGGCAACACCAGGGAGACACGGGGCATGACCGGGGGGTGGGGGGTAACAGGAGAGAGACACGGGGCATGAGCGAGGCGTGTGGCGCAACAGCAGGGAGACACGGGGCATGACCGGGGGTTGGGGGGCAACAGGAGAGAGAAACGGGGCATGAGTGGGGGTGGGGGGCAACAGCAGGGAGACATGGGGCATGAGAGGGGGTGGGGGGTAACAGAAGTGAGACACGGGGCATGAGCGGGGGTGGGGGGCAACAGGTGAGAGACACGGAATGAGCGGGGGTTGGGGGAACAGGAGAGAGACACGGGGCATGAGCGGCGGGTGGGGGGCAACAGCAGGGAGACACGGGGCATGACCGGGGGGTGGGGGGTAACAGGAGAGAGACACGGGGCATGAGTGGGGGTTGGGGGGCAACAGCAGGGAGACAGAGGGCATGACCGGGGGGTGGAGGGCAACAGGAGAGAGACATAGGGCATGAGCGGGGGGTGTGGCGCAACAGCAGGGAGACACGGAGCATGAGCGGGGGGTGGGAGGTAACAGGGGAGAGACACAGGGCATGAGCGGGGGGTGAGGGGCAACAGCAGGGAGACACAGGGCATGATCGGAGGGAACAGGAGAGAGACACGGGGCATGAGAGGGGGGTTGAGGGTAACAGGAGAGAGACACAGGGCATGAGAGGGGGGTGGGGGGCAACAGCAGGGAGACACGGGGCATGAGCCGGTGTGGGAGGAACACGAGGGAGACACGGGGCATGAGAGGGGGGTGGGGGGTAACAGGAGAGAGACATGGGGCATGAGCAGGGGGTGGGGGGCAACAGCAGGGAGACACGGGGCATGACCGGGGGTGGGGGGCAACAGCAGGGAGACACGGGGCATGAGCGGAGGTTGGGGGGCAACAGCAGGGAGACACGGGGCATGAGCGTAGGGTGGGGGCAACAGCAGGGAGACACTGGGCATGAGCAGGGGGTGGGGGTAACAGGGGAGAGACACGCGGCATGAGTGGGGGTGGTGGGCAACAGCAGGGAGACACGGGGCATGAGCGGGGGGTGGAGGGGTAACAGGAGAGAGACACGGGGCAGCATGAGAGGGGGGTGTAGCATAACAGGAGAGAGACACGGGGCATGAGCAGGGGGTGGGGGCGACAGCAGGGAGACACGGGGCATGAGCGGGGGGGTGGGAGGCAACAGGTGAGAGACACGGCGCATGAGCGGGGGGTGGGGGGAACAGGAAAGAGACACAGGGAATGAGCGGGGAGTGGGGGGCAACAGCAGGGAGACTCGGGGCATGAGCGGGGGTGGGGGCAACAGGTGAGAGGCACGGGGAATGAGCAGGGGGTGGGGGAACAGGAGAGAGACACGGGGCATGAGCGGCGGGTGGGAGGCAACAGCAGGGAGACACCGGGCATGACCGGGGGGTGGAGGGCAACAGGAGAGAGACACAGGGCAAGAGAAGGGGGCTGGAGGTAACAGGAGAGAGACACAGAGCATGAGCGGGAGGTGTGGCGCAACAGCAGGGAGACACGGGGCATGAGCGGGGGGTGGAAGGTAACAGGAGAGAGACACAGGGCATGAGCGGGGGGTGGGGGGCAACAGGAGGCATGATCGGAGGGAACAGGAGAGAGACACAGGGCATGAGCGGGGGGTGGGGGGCAACAGCAGGGAGACACGGGGCATGACCGGGGGTGGTTGGCAACAAGAGAGAGACACGGGGCATGAGCGGGGGTGGAGGGCAACAACAGGGAGACATGGGGCATGAGAGGGAGTGGGGGGTAACAGCAGGGAGACACGGGGCATGAGCGGGGGGTGGGGGCCAACAGGTGAGAGACACGGGGCATGAGCGGGGGGTGGGGGGAACAGGAGAGAGACAAGGAGCATGAGCGGGGGTGGGGGCAACAGCAGGGAGACACGGGGAATGAGCAGGGGGTGGGGGGCAATAGGTGAGAGACACGGGGCATGAGTGGGGGGTGGGGGGCAACAGCAGGGAGACAGGGGGCATGGGCGGGGTTTGGGGGCAACAGCAGGGAGACACGGAGCATGAGCGCGGGGTGGGGGGCAACAGCAGGGAGACACTGGGCATGAGCTGGGTTGGGGGGTAACAGGGGAGAGACACAGTGCATGAGCGGGGAGCGGGGGGCAACAGCAGGGAGACACGGGTCATGAGCGGGGGGTGGAGGGGCAACAGGAGAGAGACACAGGGCATGAGCGGAGGTGGGGGGCAACAGCAGGGAGACACGGGGCCTGAGAGGTCTGTGGGGGGCAACAGCCGGGAGACACGGGGCATGAGCAGGGGGCTGGGGGCAACAGGTGAGAGACACGGGGCATGAGCAGGGGGTGGGGGGAACAGGAGAGAGACACGGGGCATGAGCAGGGGGTGGGGGGCAACAGCAGGGAGACACGGGGCATGAGTGGGGGGAGGTGGGTAACAGGAGAGAGACACGGGGCCTGAGTGGGGTGTGGGGGGCAACAGCAGGGAGACACAGGGCATGACCGGGGGGTGGAGGGCAACAGGAGAGAGACACAGGGCATGAGAGGGCGCTGGGGGGGTAACAGGAGAGAGACACAGAGCATAAGCGGGGGGGTGTGGGGCAACAGCAGGGAGACACGGGGTATGAGCGGGGGGTGGGAGGTAACAGGAGAGAGACACAGGGCATGAGCGGGGGGTGGGGGTCAACAGCAGGGAGACAAGGGGGATGACCGGGGCGTGGGGGGGTAACAGGAGAGCGATACGGGGCATGAGCAGGGGGTGGCGGCAACAGCAGGGAGACATGGGGCATGAGCGGGGGGCGGGGGGAACACGAGGGAGACATGGGGCATGAGAGGGGGTGGGGGATAACAGGAGAGAGACACGGGGCATGAGTGGGGGGTGGGGGGCAACAGCAGGGAGACACGGGGCATGAGAGGGGATGGGGGCAACAGCAGGGAGATACGGGGCATGACCAGGGACTGGGGGGCAACAGCAGGGAGACACGGGGCATGAGCGGGGGGTGGGGGTAACAGGGGAGAGACAGGTGGCATGAGCGGGGGTGGTGGGCATCAGCAGGGAGACACGGGGCATGACCAGGGAGTGGGGGGCAACAGGAGAGAGACACAGGGCATGAGAGGGGGGTGGGACGTAACAGGAGAGAGACACGGGCCATCAAAAGGGGTTGGGGGGTAACAGGAGAGAGACACGGGGCATGAGCGGGGGTGGGGGGCAACAGCAGGGAGACATGGGTCTTGAGCGGGGGGTGGGGGGAACAGGGGAGACACGAGGCATGAGCGGGGGTTGGGGGGAACAGGAGAGAGACACGGGGCATGAGCGGGGGATTGGGGGGCAACAGTAGGGAGACACGGGGCATGACCGGGGGTTGGGGGGCAACAGGAGAGAGAAACGGGGCATGAGTGGGGGTGGGGGCAACAGCAGGGAGACATGGGGCATGAGAGGGCTGCGGGTGGGGGGTAACAGAAGGGAGACATGGGGCATGAGCGGGGGTGGGGGCAACAGTTGAGAGACACAGGGAATGAGCGGGGGGCAGGGGGAACAGGAGAGAGACACGGGGCATGAGCGGTGGGTGGGGGGCAACAGCAGAGAGACACGGGGCATGACAGGGGGTGGGGGGTAACAGGAGAGAGACACGGGGCATGACAGGGGGGTGGGGGGCAACAGCAGGGAGACACAGGGCATGACCGGGGGGTGGAGGGCAACAGAAGAGAGACACAGGGCATGAGAGGGGGCTGGGGGTAACAGGAGAGAGACACAGAGCATGAGCGGGGGGTGTGGCGCAACAGCAGGGAGACATGGGGCATGAGCGGGGGGTGGGAGGTAACAGGAGAGAGACACAGGGCATGAGCGGGGGTGAGGGGCAACAGCAGGGAGAAACGGGGCATGATCGGAGGGAACAGGAGAGAGACACGGGGCATGAGAGGGGGGTGGAGGGTAACAGGAGAGAGACACGGGGTATGAGAGGGGGGTGGGGGGCAACAGCAGGGAGACACGGGGCATGAGCCGGGGTGGGGGGAACACGAGGGAGACACGGGGCATGAGAGGGGGTGGGGGTAACAGGAGAGAGACATGTGGCATGAGCAGGGGGTGGGGGGCAACAGCAGGGAGACACAGGGCATGAGCGGGGGTTGGGGGGCAACAGCAGGGAGACATGGGGCATGAGTGTGGGGTGGGGGGGCAACAGCAGGGAGACACTGGGCATGAGCAGAGAGTGGGGGTAACAGGGGAGAGACACGGGGCATGAGCGGGGGTGGGGGGCAACAGCAGGGAGAAACGGGGCATGAGCGGGGGGTGGAGGGGCAACAGGAGAGAGACACAGGGCATGAGAGGGGGCTGGGGGTAACAGGAGAGAGACACAGAGCATGAGCGGGGGGTGTGGGGCAACAGCAGGGAGACACGGGGCATGAGCGGGGGGTGGGAGGTAACAGGAGAGAGGCACAGGGCATGAGCGGGGGGTGGGGGCAACAGCAGGGAGACATGAGGCATGAGCGGGGGTTGGGGGAACAGGAGAGAGACACGGGGCATGAGGGGGGGTGGGGACAACAGCAGGGAGACACCGGGCATGACCGGGGGGTGGGGGGTAACAGGAGAGAGACACAGGGCATGAGCGGGGGGTGGGGGGCAACAGCAGGGAGACACGGGGCATGACCGGGGCCTGGGGGGTAACAGGAGAGAGACACAGGGCATGAGCGGGGGGGTGGGGGGCAACAGCAGGGAGACACGGGGCATGACGGGGGGTTGGGGGGCAACAGGAGAGAGACACGGGGCATGAGCGAGGGTGGGGGGCAACAGCAGGGAGACATGGGGCATGAGAGGGTAGTGGGGGGTGGGGGGGTAACAGCAGGGAGACACGGGGCATGAGCGGGGGGTGGGGGGTAACAGGTGAGAGACACGGCGCATGAGCGGGGGGTGGGGGAACAGGAGAGAGACACAGGGCATGAGCGGAGGGTGCAGGGCAACAGCAGGGAGACACGGGGCATGACTGGGGCGTGGAGGTAACAGGAGAGAGACACGGGACATGAGTGGGGGGCAACAGGTGAGAGACACGGCGCATGAGCGGGGGTGGGGGGAACAGGAGAGAGACAAGAGGCATGAGCGGGGGTGGGGGCAACAGCAGGGAGACACGGGGCATGAGCCGGGCGTGAGGTGCAATAGGTGAGAGACACGGGGCATGAGCAGGGGGTGGGGGGCAACAGCAGGGAGACACGGGGCATGAGCGGGGTTTGGGGGCAACAGCAGGGAGACACGGAGCATGAGCGCGGGGTGGGGGGCAACAGCACGGAGACACTGGGCATGAGCGGGGGTGGTGGGTAACAGGGGAGACATGATGCATGAGCGGGGGTTGGGGGAACAGGAGAGAGACACGGGGCATGAGGGGGGGAGGGGGACAATAGCAGGGAGACATGGGGCATGACGGGGGGTGGGGGGTAACAGGAGAGAGACACAGGGCATGAGCGGGGGGTGGGGGTAACAGGAGAGAGATACGGGGCATGAGCGGGGGTGGGGGGCAACAGCAGGGAGACACGGGGCATGAGCGGGGGGCGGGGGGGAACAGGGGAGACATGAGGCATGAGCGGGGGTTGGGGAACAGGAGAGAGACACGGGGCATGAGGGGGGTGGGGGACAACAGCAGGGAGACACGGGGCATGACCGGGGGGTGGGGGGTAACAGGAGAGAGACACGGGGCATGAGCGAGGGTGGGGGGCAACAGCAGGGAGACATGGGGCATGAGAGGGGGGTGGGGGGTAACAGCAGGGAGACACGGGGCATGAGCGGGGGGTGGGGGTAACAGGTGAGAGACACGGGGCATGAGCGGAGGGTGCAGGGCAACAGCAGGGAGACACGGGGCATGACTGGGGCGTGGAGGTAACAGGAGAGAGACACGGGGCATGAGTGGGGGGTGGGGGGGCAACAGGAGAGAGACACAGGGCATGAGAGGGGGCTGGGGGTAACAGGAGAGGGACACAGAGCATGAGCGGGGTTTGTGGGGCAACAGCAGGGAGACACGGGGCATGAGCGGTGTGTGGGGGGTAACAGGAGAGAGACAGGGGGCATGATTGGGGCGTGGAGGGAACAGGAGAGAGACACAGGGCATGACCGGGGGGTGGAGGGCAACAGGAGAGAGACACAGGGCATGAGAGGGGACTGGGGGTAACAGGAGAGGGACACAGAGCATGAGCGGGGTTTGTGGGGCAACAGCAGGGAGACACGGGGCATGAGCGGGGTGTGGGGGGTAACAGGAGAGAGACACGGGGCATGAGCGGGGGGTGGGGGGCAACAGGAGGGAGACACGGGGCATGACCGGGGGGTCGGGGGCAACAAGAGAGAGACACGGGGCATGAGCAGGGGGTGGGGGGCAACAGCAGGGAGACACAGGGCATGAGCGGGAAGTGGGGGGCAACAGGTGAAAGAAGAGGGGCATGAGTGGGGGGTGAGGGGAACAGGAGAGAGACACGGGGCATGAGCAGGGGGTGGGGGGCAACAGCAGGGAGACACGGGGCAAGACCAGGGGTGGGGGGTAACAGGAGAGAGACACGGGGCATGAGTGGGGGGTGGGGGGCAACAGCAGGGAGACACAGGGCATGACCGGGGGGTGGAGGGCAACAGGAGAGAGACACAGGGCATGAGAGGGGGCTGGGGGTAACAGGAGAGAGACACAGAGCATGAGCGGGGGGTGTGGGGCAACATCAGGGAGACACGGGGCATGAGCGGGGGGTGGGAGATAACAGGAGAGAGACACAGGGCATGAGCGGGGGGTGGGGGCAACAGCAGGGAGACACAGGGCATGATCGGAGGGAACAGGAGAGAGACACGGGGCATGAGAGGGGGCTGGGGGGTAACAGGAGAGAGACACAGAGCATGAGTGGGTGGTGTGGGGCAACAGCAGGGAGACACGGGGCATGAGCCAGGGGTGGGAGGTAACAGGAGAGAGACACAGGGCATGAGCGGGGGGTGGGAATAAACAGCAGGGAGACACAGGGCATGACCGGGGCGTGGGGGGTAACAGGAGAGAGACACGGGGCATGAGCAGGGGGTGGGGGGCAACAGCAGGGAGACACGGGGCATGAGCGGAGGGAGGGGGGAACACCAGGGAGACACGGGGCATGATCGGAGGGAACAGGAGAGAGACACGGGGCATGAGCGGGGGGCAACAGCAGGGAGACACGGGGCATGACCGGGGGGTGGGGGGCAACAAGAGAGAGACACGGGGCATGAGCGGGGGTGGAGGGCAACAACAGGGAGACATGGGACATGAGAGGGGGTGGGGGTAACAGCAGGGAGACACGGGGCATGAGCAGGGGGTGGGGGGCAACAGGTGAGAGACACGGGGGTGGGGGAACAGGAGAGAGACAAGGGGCATGAGCGGGGGTGGGGGCAACAGCAGGGAGACACGGGCATGAGCGGGGGTGGGGGCAATAGGTGAGAGACACGGGGCATCAGCGGGGGTGGGGGGCAACAGCAGGGAGACACGGGGCATGGGTGGGGTTTGGGGGCAACAGCAGGGAGACACGGAGCATGAGCGCGGGGTGGGGGCAACAGCAGGGAGACACTGGGCATGAGCGGAGGTGGGGGGTAACAGGGGAGAGACACAGTGCATGAGCGGGGGGCGGGGGGCAACAGCAGGGAGACACGGGGCATGAGCGGGGGGTGGAGGGGCAACAGGAGAGAGACACAGGGCATGAGCGGAGGTGGGGGGCAACAGCAGGGAGACACGGGGCCTGAGAGGTGGGTGGGGGGCAACAGCAGGGAGACACGGGGCATGAGCGGGGGGTGGGGGGCAACAGGTGAGAGACACGGGGCATGAGCGGGGGGTGGGGGGAACAGGAGAGAGACACGGGGCATGAGCGGGGGTGGGGGGCAACAGCAGGGAGACACGGGGTGTGACCAGGGGAGGGGGGTAACAGGAGAGAGACACGGGGCCTGAGTGGGGATGGGGGGCAACAGCATGGAGACACAGGGCATGACCGGGGGGTGGAGGGCAACAGGAGAGAGACACAGGGCATGAGAGGGTGCTGGGGGGGTAACAGGAGAGAGACACAGAGCATAAGCGGGGGGGCGTGGGGCAACAGCAGGGAGACACGGGGCATGAGCGGGGGGTGGGAGGTAACAGGAGAGAGACACAGGGCATGAGCGGGGGGTGGGGGTCAACAGCAGGGAGACACGGGGCATGAACGGGGCGTGGGGGGTAACAGGAGAGAGACACGGGGCATGAGCTGGGGGTGTGGGGCAACAGCAGGGAGACATGGGGCATGAGCGATGGTGGGGGGCAACAGGTGAGAGACACGGGGGGTGGGGGGAACAGGAGAGAGAAACGGGGCATGAGCGAGGGTGGGGGGCAACAGCAGGGAGACACGGGGCATGACCGGGGGAGGGGGGGTAACAGGATAGAGACACAGGGCCTGAGTGGGGGGTGGGGGGCAACAGCAGGGAGACACAGGGCATGACCGGGGGGTGGAGGGCAACAGGAGAGAGACACAGGGCATGAGAGGGTGCTGGGGGGTAACAGGAGAGAGACACAGAGCATAAGCGGGGGGGTGTGGGGCAACAGCAGGGAGACACGGGGCATGAGCGGGGGGGGGGGTAACAGGAGAGAGATACAGGGCATGAGCGGGGGGTGGGGGTCAACAGCAGGGAGACACGGGGGCACGGGGCATGACCGGGGCGTGGGGGGTAACAGGAGAGAGACACGGGGCATGAGCAGGGGGTGGGGGGCAACAGCAGGGAGACATGGGGCATGAGCGGGGGGTGGGGGGAACACGAGGGAGACATGGGGCATGAGAGAGGGTGGGGGATAACAGGAGAGAGTCACAGGGCATGAGTGGGGGTTGGGGGGCAACAGCAGGGAGACACGGGGCATGAGAGGGGATGGGGGCAACAGCAGGGAGACACGGGGCATGACCGGGGACTGGGGGCAACAGCAGGGAGACACGGGGCATGAGCGGGGGGTGGGGGTAACAGGGGAAAGACACGTGGCATGAGCGGGTGTGGTGGGCATCAGCAGGGAGACACGGGGCATGACCGGGGAGTGGGGGGCAACAGGAGAGAGACACGGGGCATGAGAGGGGGGTGGGACGTAACAGGAGAGAGACACAGGGCATCAAAAGGGGTTGGGGGTAACAGGAGAGAGACACGGGGCATGAGCGGGGGTGGGGGGCAACAGCAGGGAGACATGGGGCATGAGCGGGGGGTGGGGGGAACAGGGGAGACACGAGGCATGAGCGGGGGTTGGGGGGAACAGGAGAGAGACACGGGGCATGAGCGGGGGGTGGGGGGCAACAGGTGAGAGACACAGGGAATGAGCGGGGTGTGGGGGGAACAGGAGAGAGACACGGGGCATGAGCGGCAGGTGGGGGGCAACAGCAGGGAGACACGGGGCAGGACCAGGGGGTGTGGGGGTTAACAGGAGAGAGACACGGGGCATGAGTGGGGGGTGGGGGGCAACAGCAGGGAGACGCAGGGCATGACCGGGGGGTGGAGGGCAACAGGAGAGAGACATAGGGCATGAGCGGGGGGTGTGGCGCAACAGCAGGGAGACACGGGGCATGAGTGGGGGGTGGGAGGTAACAGGGGAGAGACACAGGGCATGAGCGGGGGGTGAGGGGCAACAGCAGGGAGACACGGGGCATGAGCCGGGGTGGGGGGAACACGAGGGAGACACGGGGCATGAGAGGGGGGTGGGGGATAACAGGAGAGAGACATGGGGCATGAGCAGGGGGTGGGGGGCAACAACAGGGAGACACGGGGCATGAGCGGGGGTTGGGGGGCAACAGCAGGGAGACACGGGGCATGAATGTGGGATGGGGGGCAACAGCAGGGAGACACTGGGCATGAGCAGGGCGTGGGGGTAACAGGGGAGAGACACGGGGCATGAGCGGGGGTGGGGGGCAACAGCAGGGAGACACGGCACATGAGCGGGGGTGGAGGGGCAACAGGAGAGAGACACGGGGCATGAGAGGGGGGTGGAGGGTAACAGGAGAGAGACACAGGGCATGAGAGGGGGGTGGGGGGCAACAGCAGGGAGACACGGGGCATGAGCCGGGGTGGGGGGAACACGAGGGAGACACGGGGCATGAGAGGGGGGTGGGGGATAACAGGAGAGAGACATGGGGCATGAGCAGGGGGTGGGGGGCAACAACAGGGAGACACGGGGCATGAGCGGGGGTTGGGGGGCAACAGCAGGGAGACACGGGGCATGAATGTGGGATGGGGGGCAACAGCAGGGAGACACTGGGCATGAGCAGGGCGTGGGGGTAACAGGGGAGAGACACGGGGCATGAGCGGGGGTGGGGGGCAACATCAGGGAGACACGGCACATGAGCGGGGGTGGAGGGGCAACAGGAGAGAGACACGGGGCATGAGCGGGGAGTGGGGGGCAACAGGAGAGAGACAAGGGGCATGAGCGGGGGGCAACAGCAGGGAGACACGGGGCATGATCGGGGGGTGGAGGGGCAACAGCAGAGAGACACGGGGCATGAGAGGTGGGTGGGGGGTAACAGGAGAGAGACAAGGGGCATGAGCGGGGGGCAACAGCAGGGAGACACGGGGCATGATCGAAGAGAACAGGAGAGAGACACGGGGCATGAGACGGGGGGTGGAGGGTAACAGGAGAAAGACACGGGGCATGAGAGGGGGGTGGGGGGGCAATAGCAGGGAGACACGGGGCATGAGCCGGGGTGGGGGGAACACAAGGGAGACACGGGGCATGAGAGGGGGTTGGGGGGTAACAGGAGAGAGACACGGGGCATGAGCGGGGGTGGGGGGCAACAATAGGGAGACACGGGGCATGAGCGGAGGTTGGGGGCAACAGCAGGGAGACACGGGGCATGAGCGTGGGGTGGGGGTAACAGGGGAGAGACACGGGGCATGAGCGGGGGGCAACAGCAGGGAGACACGGGGCATGAGCGGGGGTGGAGGGGCAACAGGAGAGAGACACGGGGCAGCATGAGAGGGGGGTGTAGCGTAACAGGAGAGAGACACAGGCATGAGCAGGGGGTGGGGGCGACAGCAGGGAGACACGGGGCATGAGCGGGGGATGGGGGGCAACAGGTGAGAGACACGGCGCATGAGCGGGGGTGGGGGGGACAGGAAAGAGACACGGCGCATGAGCGGGGAGTGGGGGGCAACAGCAGGGAGACACGGGGCATGAGCGGGGGTGGGGGCAACAGGTGAGAGACACAGGGAATGAGCGGGGGTGGGGGGAACAGGAGAGAGACACAGGGCATGAGCGGCGGGTGGGGGGAACACGAGGGAGACAAGGGGCATGAGAGGGGGATAACAGGAGAGAGACACGGTGCATGAGTGGGGGGTGAGGGGAACACAAGGGAGACACGGGGCATGAGAGGGGGGTGGGGGGTAACAGGAGAGAGACACGGGGCATGAGCGGGGGTGGGGGGCAACAATAGGGAGACACGGGGCATGAGCGGAGGTTGGGGGGCAACAGCAGGGAGACACGGGGCATGAGCGTGGGGTGGGGGTAACAGGGGAGAGACACGGGGCATGAGCGGGGGGCAACAGCAGGGAGACACGGGGCATGAGCGTGGGGCAACAGGTGAGAGACACGGCGCATGAGCGGGGGTGGGGGGAACAGGAAAGAGACACGGCGCATGAGCAGGGAGTGGGGGGCAACAGCAGGGAGACACGGGGCATGAGCGGGGGTGGGGGCAACTGGTGAGAGACACTGGGAATGAGCGGGTGTGGGGGGAACAGGAGAGAGACACGGGGCATGAGCGGCGGGTGGGGGGAACACGAGGGAGACAAGGGGCATGAGAGGGGGTGGGGGATAACAGGAGAGAGACACGGGGCATGAGTGGTGGGTGTGGGGTAAAGCAGGGAGACACGGGGCATGAGAGGGGATGGGGCAACTGCAGGGAGACACGGGGCATGACCGGGGACTGGGGGGCAACAGCAGGGAGACACGGCGCATGAGCGGGGGGTGGGGGTGACAGGGGAGAGACACGTGGCATGAGCGGGGGTGGTGGGCATCAGCAGGGAGACACGGGCATGACCGGGAGTGGGGGGCAACAGGAGAGAGACACGGGGCATGAGAGGGGGGTTCGACGTAACAGGAGAGAGACACGGGGCATCAAAAGGGGTTGGGGGGTAACAGGAGAGAGACACGGGGCATGAGCGGGGGTGGGGGCAACAGCAGTGAGACATGGGGCATGAGCGGGGGTTGGGGGAACAGGAGAGAGACACGGACGGGGCATGAGCGGGGGTGGGGGGCAACAGCAGGGAGACACGGGGCATGACCGGGGGTGGGGGATAATAGGAGAGAGACACGGGGCATGAGCCGGGGATTGGTGGGCAACAGCAGGGAGACACGGGGCATGACCGGGGGTTGGGGGGCAACAGGAGAGAGAAACGGGGCATGAGTGGGGGTGGGGGGCAACAGCAGGGAGACATGGGGCATGAGAGGGGGTGGGGGTAACAGAAGGGAGACACGGGGCATGAGCGGGGGTGGGGGGAAACAGGTGAGAGACACAGGGAATGAGCGGGGGTTGGGGAAACAGGAGAGAGACACGGGGCATGAGCGGCGGGTGGGGGCAACAGCAGGGAGACACGGGGCATGACTGGGGGGTGGGGGGTAACAGGAGAGAGACACGGGGCATGAGCGAGGGGTGTGGCGCAACAGCAGGGAGACACGGGGCATGACCGGGGGTTGGGGGGCAACAGGAGAGAGAAACGGGGCATGAGTGGGGGTGGGGGGCAACAGCAGGGAGACATGGGGCATGAGAGGGGGTGGGGGGTAACAGAAGTGAGACACGGGGCATGAGCGGGGGTGGGGGGCAACAGGTGAGAGACACGGAATGAGCGGGGGTTGGGGGAACAGGAGAGAGACACGGGGCATGAGCGGCGGGTGGGGGGCAACAGCAGGGAGACACGGGGCATGACCGGGGGGTGGGGGGTAACAGGAGAGAGACACGGGGCATGAGTGGGGGTTGGGGGGCAACAGCAGGGAGACAGAGGGCATGACCGGGGGGTGGAGGGCAACAGGAGAGAGACATAGGGCATGAGCGGGGGGTGTGGCGCAACAGCAGGGAGACACGGAGCATGAGCGGGGGGTGGGAGGTAACAGGGGAGAGACACAGGGCATGAGCGGGGGGTGAGGGGCAACAGCAGGGAGACACAGGGCATGATCGGAGGGAACAGGAGAGAGACACGGGGCATGAGAGGGGGGTTGAGGGTAACAGGAGAGAGACACAGGGCATGAGAGGGGGGTGGGGGGCAACAGCAGGGAGACACGGGGCATGAGCCGGTGTGGGGGGAACACGAGGGAGACACGGGGCATGAGAGGGGGGTGGGGGGTAACAGGAGAGAGACATGGGGCATGAGCAGGGGGTGGGGGGCAACAGCAGGGAGACACGGGGCATGAGCGGGGGTTGGGGGGCAACAGCAGGGAGACACAGGGCATGAGTGTGGGGTGGGGGGCAACAGCAGGGAGACACTGGGCATGAGCAGGGGGTGGGGGTAACAGAGGAGAGACACGGGGCATGAGCGGGGGGTGGGGGGCAACAGCACAGAGACACGGCGCATGAGCGGGGGGTGGAGGGGCAACAGGAGAGAGACACGGGGCATGAGCGGGGGGTGGGGGGCAACAGCAGAGAGACACGGGGCATGAGAGGTGGGTGGAGGGTAACAGGAGAGAGACAAGGGGCATGAGCGGGGGCAACAGCAGGGAGACACGGGGCATGATCGGAGGGAACAGGAGAGAGACACTGGGCATGAGAAGGGGAGTGGAGGGTAACAGGAGAGAGACACGGGGCATGAGAGGGGGGTGGGGGGGCAACAGCAGGGAGACACGGGGCATGAGCCGGGGTGGGGGGAACACAAGGGAGACACGGGGCATGAGAGGGGGGTGGGGGGTAACAGGAGAGAGACACGGGGCATGAGCGGGGGTGGGGGGCAACAGCAGGGAGACACGGGGCATGAGCGGAGGTTGGGGGCAACAGCAGGGAGACACGGGGCATGAGCGTGGGGTGGGGGTAACAGGGGAGAGACACGGGGCATGAGCGGGGGGCAACAGCAGGGAGACACGGGGCATGAGCGGGGGTGGAGGGGCAACAGGAGAGAGACACGGGGCAGCATGAGAGGGGGGTGTAGCGTAACAGGAGAGAGACACGGGCATGAGCGGGAGTGGGGGCGACAGCAGGGAGACACGGGGCATGAGCGGGGGGTGGGGGGCAACAGGTGAGAGACACGGCGCGTGGGGGGCAACAGCAGGGAGACACGGGGCATGAGCGGGGATGGGGGCAATAGGTGAGAGACACTGGGAATGAGCGGAGGGTGGGGGGACCAGGAGAGAGACACGGGGCATGAGCGGCGGGTGGGGGGAACACGAGGGAGACATGGGGCATGAGAGGGGGTGGGGGATAACAGGAGAGAGACACGGGGCATGAGTGGGGGGTGGGGGGCAACAGCAGGGAGACACAGGGCATGAGAGGGGATGGGGGCAACAGCAGGGAGACACGGGGCATGACCGGGGACTGGGGGGCAACAGCAGGGAGACACGGGGCATGAGCGGGGGGTGGGGGTGACAGGGGAGAGACACGTGGCATGAGCGGGGGTGGTGGGCATCAGCAGGGAGACACGGGCATGACCGGGGAGTGGGGGGCTACAGGAGAGAGACACGGGGCATGAGAGGGGGGTGGGACGTAACAGGAGGGAGACACGGGGCATCAAAAGGGGTTGGTGGGTAACAGGAGAGAGACACGGGGCATGAGCGGGGGTGGGGGGCAACAGCAGGGAGACATGGGGCATGAGCGGGGGGTGGGGGGAACAGGGGAGACACGAGGCATGAGCGGGGGTTGGGGGGAACAGGAGAGAGACACGGGGCATGAGCGGGGGGTGTGGGGCAACAGCGGGGAGACACGGGGCATGACCGGGGGGTGGGGGGTAATAGGAGAGAGACACGGGGCATGAGCGGGAGATTGGGGGGCAACAGCAGGGAGACACGGGGCATGACCGGGTGTTGGGGGCAACAGGAGAGAGAAACGGGGCATGAGTGGGGGTGGGGGGCAACAGCAGGGAGACATGGGGCATGAGAGGGGGTGGGGGGTAACAGAAGGGAGACACGGGGCATGAGCGGGGGTGGGGGGCAACAGGTGAGAGACACAGGGAATGAGCGGGGGGTGGGGGGAACAGGAGAGAGACACGGGGCATGAGCGGCGGGTGGGGGGCAACAGCAGGGAGACACGGGGCATGACCTGGGGGTGGGGGGTAACAGGAGAGAGAGACACGGGGCGTGAGTGGGGGGTGGGGGGCAGCAGCAGGGAGACACAGGGCATGACCGGGGGGTGGAGGGCAACAGGAGAGAGACATAGGGCATGAGCGAGGGGTGTGGCACAACAGCAGGGAGACACGGGGCATGAGCGGGGCGTGGGAGGTAACAGGGGAGAGACACACGGCATGAGCGGGGGGTGAGGGGCAACAGCAGGGAGACACAGGGCATGATCGGAGGGAACAGGAGAGAGACACGGGGCATGAGAGGGGGGTGGGGGGCAACAGCAGGGAGACCCGGGGCATGAGCCGGGGTGGGGGGAACACGAGGGAGACACGGGGTATGAGAGGGAGGTGGGGGGTAACAGGAGAGAGACATAGGGCATGAGCAGGGGGTGGGGGGCAACAGCAGGGAGACACGGGGCATGAGCGGGGGTTGGGGGGCAACAGCAGGGAGACACGGGGCATGAGTGCGGGGTGGGGGGCAACAGCAGGGAGACACTGGGCATGAGCAGGGGGTGGGGGTAACAGGGGAGAGACACGGGGCATGAGCGGGGGGTGGGGAGTAACAGCAGGGAGACACGGGGCATGAGCGGGGGGTGGAGGGGCAACAGGAGAGAGACACAGGGCATGAGCGGGGGGTAAGGGGCAACAGCAGAGAGACACGGGCATGAGAGGTAGGTGGGGGTAACAGGAGAGAGACAAGGGGCATGAGCGGGGGCAACAGCAGGGAGACACGGGGCATGATCGGAGGGAACAGGAGAGAGACACGGGGCATGAGAGGGGGGGTGGAGGGTAACTGGAGAGAGACACGGGGCATGAGAGGGGGATGGGGGGCAACAGCAGGGAGACACGGGGCATGAGCCGGGGTGGGGGGAACACAAGGGAGACACTGGGCATGAGAGGGGGGTGGAGGGTAACAGGAGAGAGACACGGGGCATGAGCAGGGGTGGGGGGCAACAGCAGGGAGACACGGGGCATCAGCGGAGGTTGGGGGCAACAGCAGGGAGACACGGGGCATGAGCGTGGGGTGGGGGGCAACAGCAGGGAGACACTGGGCATGAGCAGGGGGTGGGGGTAACAGGGGAGAGACAAGGGGCATGAGCGGGGGGTGGGGGGCAACAGCAGGGAGACACGGCGCATGAGCGGGGGGTGGAGGGGCAACAGGAGAGAGACACGGGGCATGAGCGGGGGGTGGGGGGCAACAGCAGAGAGACACGGGGCATGAGAGGTGGGTGGGGGGTAACAGGAGAGAGACAAGGGGCATGAGCGGGGGCAACAGCAGGGAGACACGGGGCATGATCGGAGAGAACAGGAGAGAGACACGGGGCATGAGAGGGGGGTGGGGGGCAACAGCAGGGAGACACGGGGCATGAGCCGGGGTGGGGGGAACACAAGGGAGACACGGGGCATGAGAGGGGGGTGGGGGGTAACAGGAGAGAGACACGGGGCATGAGCGGGGGTGGGGGGCAACAGCAGGGAGACACGGGGCATGAGCGGAGGTTGGGGGGCAACAGCAGGGAGACACGGGGCATGAGCGTGGGGTGGGGGTAACAGGGGAGAGACACAGGGCTTGAGCGGGGGGCAACAGCAGGGAGACACGGAGCATGAGCGGGGGTGGAGGGGCAACAGGAGAGAGACACTGGGCAGCATGAGAGGGGGTGTAGCGTAACACGAGAGAGACACAGGCATGAGCGGGGGGTGGGGGCGACAGCAGGGAGACACGGGGCATGAGCGGGGGGTGGGGGGCAACAGGTGAGAGACACGGCGCATGAGCGGGGGTGGGGGGAACAGGAAAGAGACACGGCGCATGAGCAGGGAGTGGGGGGCAACAGCAGGGAGACACGGGTCATGAGCGGGGGTGGGGGCAACGGGGAGAGACACGGGGAATGAGCTGGGGTGGGGGAACAGGAGAGAGACACGGGGCATGAGCGGCGGGTGGGGGGAACACGAGGGAGACAAGGGGCATGAGAGGGGATGGGGGATAACAGGAGAGAGACACGGGGCATGAGTGGGGGGTGGGGGGCAACAGCAGGGAGACACGGGGCATGAGAGGGGATGGGGGCAACAGCAGGGAGACACGGGGCATGACCGGGGACTGGGGGCAACAGCAGGGAGACACGGGGCATGAGCGGGGGGGTAACAGGGGAGAGACACGTGGCATGAGCGGGGGTGGTGGGCATCAGCAGGGAGACACGGGGCATGACCAGGGAGTGGGGGGCAACAGGAGAGAGACACGGGGCATGAGCAGGGGGTGGCGGGCAACAGCAGGGAGACATGGGGCATGAGCGGAGGGTGCAGGGCAACAGCAGGGAGACACAGGGCATGACTGGGGCGTGGAGGTAACCGGAGAGAGACACGGGGCATGAGTGGGGGGTGGGGGGGCAACAGGAGAGAGACACAGGGCATGAGAGGGGGCTGGGGGTAACAGGAGAGGGACACAGAGCATGAGCGGGGTTTGTGGGGCAACAGCAGGGAGACACGGGGCATGAGCGGGGTGTGGGGGGTAACAGGAGAGAGACACGGGGCATGACTGGGGCGTGGGGGGTAACAGGAGAGAGACACGGGGCATGAGCGGGGGGTGGGGGGCAACAGGAGGGAGACACGGGGCATGACCGGGGCGTCGGGGGCAACAAGAGAGAGACACGGGGCATGAGCAGGGGGTGGGGGGCAACAGCAGGGAGACACAGGGCATGAGCGGGAAGTGGGGGGCAACAGGTGAAAGAAGAGGGGCATGAGTGGGGGGTGGGGGGAACAGGAGAGAGACACTGGGCATGAGCAGGGGGTGGGGGGCAACAGCAGGGAGACACTGGGCAAGACCGGGTGTGGGGGGTAACAGTAGAAAGACACGGGGCATGAGTGGGGGGTGGGGGGCAACAGCAGGGAGACACAGGGCATGACCGGGGGGTGGAGGGCAACAGGAGAGAGACACAGGGCATGAGAGGGGGCTGGGGGTAACAGGAGAGAGACACAGAGCATGAGCGGGGGGTGTGGGGCAACATCAGGGAGACACGGGGCATGAGCGGGGGGTGGGAGGTAACAGGAGAGAGACACAGGGCATGAGCGGGGGGTGGGGGCAACAGCAGGGAGACACAGGGCATGATCGGAGGGAACAGGAGAGAGACACGGGGCATGAGAGGGGGCTGGGGGGTAACAGGAGAGAGACACAGAGCATGAGTGGGGGGTGTGGGGCAACAGCAGGGAGACACGGGGCATGAGCCAGGGGTGGGAGGTAACAGGAGAGAGACACAGGGCATGAGCGGGGGGTGGGAATCAACAGCAGGGAGACACGGGGCATGACCGGGGCGTGGGGGGTAACAGGAGAGATACACGGGCATGAGCAGGGGGTGGGGGGCAACAGCAGGGAGACACGGGGCATGAGCGGAGGGAGGGGGGAACACCAGGGAGACACGGGGCATGATCGGAGGGAACAGGAGAGAGACACGGGGCATGAGCGGGGGGCAACAGCAGGGAGACACGGGGCGTGACCGGGGGGTGGGGGGCAACAAGAGAGAGACACGGGGCATGAGCGGGGGTGGAGGGCAACAACAGGGAGACATGGGACATGAGAGGGGGTGGGGGTAACAGCAGGGAGACACGGGGCATGAGCAGGGGGTGGGGGGCAACAGGTGAGAGACACGGGGGGTGGGGGAACAGGAGAGAGACAAGGGGCATGAGCGGGGGTGGGGGCAACAGCAGGGAGACTCGGGCATGAGCGGGGGGTGGGGGGCAATAGGTGAGAGACACGGGGCATCAGCGGGGGTGGGGGGAAACAGCAGGGAAACACGGGGCATGGGTGGGGTTTGGGGGCAACAGCAGGGAGACACGGAGCATGAGCGCGGGGTGGGGGCAACAGCAGGGAGACACTGGGCATGAGCGGGGGTGGGGGGTAACAGGGGAGAGACACAGTGCATGAGCGGGGGGTGGAGGGGCAACAGCAGAGAGACACGGGGCATGATCGGGGGGTGGAGGGGCAACAGGAGAGAGACACCGGGCATGAGCGGAGGTGGGGGGCAACAGCAGGGAGACACGGGGCCTGAGAGGTGGGTGGGGGGAACAGGAGAGAGACACGGGGCATGAGCGGGGGTGGGGGGCAACAGCAGGGAGACACGGGGCGTGACCGGGGGAGGGGGGTAACAGGAGAGAGACACAGGGCCTGAGTGGGGGGCAACAGCATGGAGACACAGGGCATGACCGGGGGGTGGAGGGCAACAGGAGAGAGACACAGGGCATGATCGGGGGGTGGAGGGGCAACAGGGGAGAGACACAGTGCATGAGCGGGGGGTGTAGGGGCAACAGCAGAGAGACACAGGGCATGAGCGGGGGGTGGGGGGAACAGGAGAGAGACACGGGGCATGAGTGGGGGTGGGGGGCAACAGCAGGGAGACACGGGGCGTGACCGGGGGAGGGGGGTAACAGGAGAGAGACACAGGGCCTGAGTGGGGGGCAACAGCATGGAGACACAGGGCATGACCGGGGGGTGGAGGGCAACAGGAGAGAGACACAGGGCATGAGAGGGTGCTGGAGGGGTAACAGGAGAGAGACACAGAGCATAAGCGGGGGGGCGTGGGGCAACAGCAGGGAGACACGGGGCATGAGCGGGGGGTGGGAGGTAACAGGAGAGAGACACATGGCATGAGCGGGGGGTGGGGGTCAACAGCAGGGAGACACAGGGCATGAACAGGGCGTGGGGGGTAACAGGAGAGAGACACGGGGCATGAGCAGGGGGTGTGGGGCAACAGCAGGGAGACATGGGGCATGAGCGATGGTGGGGGGCAACAGGTGAGAGACACGGGGCATGAGCGGGGGGTGGGGGGAACAGGAGAGAGACACGGGGCATGAGCGGGGGTGGGGGGCAACAGCAGGGAGACATGGGGCATGACCGGGGGAGGGGGGTAACAGGATAGAGACACGGGGCCTGAGTGTGGGGTGGGGGGCAACAGCAGGGAGACACAGGGCATGACCGGGGGGTGGAGGGCAACAGGAGAGAGACACAGGGCATGAGAGGGTGCTGGGGGGGTAACAGGAGAGAGACACAGAGCATAAGCGGGGGGGTGTGGGGCAACAGCAGGGTGACACGGGGCATGACCGGGGCGTGGGGGGTAACAGGAGAGAGACACGGGGCATGAGCAGGGGGTGGGGGGCAACAGCAGGGAGACATGGGGCATGAGCGGGGGGTGGGGGGAACACGAGGGAGACATGGGGCATGAGAGAGGGTGGGGGATAACAGGAGAGAGTCACAGGGCATGAGTGGGGGGTGGGGGGCAACAGCAGGGAGACACGGGGCATGAGAGGGGATGGGGGCAACAGCAGGGAGACACGGGGCATGACCGGGAACTGGGGGCAACAGCAGGGAGACACGGGGCATGAGCGGGGGTGGGGGTAACAGGGGAAAGACACGTGGCATGAGCGGGGGTGGTGGGCATCAGCAGGGAGACACGGGGCATGACCGGGGAGTGGGGGGCAACAGGAGAGAGACACAGGGCATGAGAGGGGGGTGGGGCGTAACAGGAGAGAGACACGGGGCATCAAAAGGGGTTGGGGGTAACAGGAGAGAGACACGGGGCATGAGCGGGGGTGGGGGGCAACAGCAGGGAGACATGGGGCATGAGCGGGGGGTGGGGGGAACAGGGAAGACACGAGGCATGAGCGGGGGTTGGGGGGAACAGGAGAGAGACACGGGGCATGAGCGGGGGGTGGGGGGCAACAGGTGAGAGACACAGGGAATGAGCGGGGTGTGGGGGGAACAGGAGAGAGACACGGGGCATGAGCGGCAGGTGGGGGGCAACAGCAGGGAGACACGGGGCATGACCGGGGGGTGGGGGGTAACAGGAGAGAGACACGGGGCATGAGTGGGGGGTGGGGGGCAACAGCAGGGAGACACAGGGCATGACCGGGGGGTGGAGGGCAACAGGAGAGAGACATAGGGCATGAGCGGGGGGTGTGGCGCAACAGCAGGGAGACACGGGGCATGAGTGGGGGGCGGGAGGTAACAGGGGAGAGACACAGGGCATGAGCGGGGGGTGAGGGGCAACAGCGGGGAGACACAGGGCATGATCGGAGGGAACAGGAGAGAGACACGGGGCATGAGAGGGGGGTGGAGGGTAACAGAAGAGAGACACAGGGCATGAGAGGGGTGTGGGGGGCAACAGCAGGGAGACACGGGGCATGAGCCGGGGTGGGGGGAACACGAGGGAGACACGGGGCATGAGAGGGGGGTGGGGGGTAACAGGAGAGAGACATGGGGCATGAGCAGGGGGTGGGGGGCAACAACAGGGAGACACGGGGCATGAGCGGGGGTTGGGGGGCAACAGGAGGGAGACACGGGGCATGAGTGTGGGGTGGGGGGCAACAGCAGGGAGACACTGGGCATGAGCAGGGCGTGGGGGTAACAGGGGAGAGACACGGGGCATGAGCGGGGGTTGGGGGGCAACAGCAGGGAGACACGGCACATGAGCGGGGGTGGAGGGGCAACAGGAGAGAGACACGGGGCATGAGCAGGGGGTGGGGGGCAACAGGAGAGAGACAAGGGGCATGAGCGGGGGGCAACAGCAGGGAGACACGGGGCATGATCGGGGGGTGGAGGGGCAACAGCAGAGAGACACGGGGCATGAGAGGTGGGTGGGGGGTAACAGGAGAGAGACAAGGGGCATGAGCGGGGGGCAACAGCAGGGAGACACGGGGCATGATCGAAGAGAACAGGAGAGAGACACGGGGCATGAGAGGGGGGGTGGAGGGTAACAGGAGAGAGACACGGGGCATGAGAGGGGGGTGGGGGGGCAACAGCAGGGAGACACGGGGCATGAGCCGGGGTGGGGGGAACACAAGGGAGACACGGGGCATGAGAGGGGGTTGGGGGGTAACAGGAGAGAGACACGGGGCATGAGCGGGGGTGGGGGGCAACAATAGGGAGACACGGGGCATGAGCGGAGGTTGGGGGGCAACAGCAGGGAGACACGGGGCATGAGCGTGGGGTGGGGGTAACAGGGGAGAGACACGGGGCATGAGCGGGGGGCAACAGCAGGGAGACACGGGGCATGAGCGGGGGTGGAGGGGCAACAGGAGAGAGACACGGGGCAGCATGAGATGGGCGTGTAGCGTAACAGGAGAGAGACACAGGCATGAGCGGGGGGTGGGGGCGACAGCAGGGAGACACGGGGCATGAGCGGGGGGTGGGGGGCAACAGGTGAGAGACACGGCGCATGAGCGGGGGTGGGAGGAACAGGAAAGAGACACGGCGCATGAGCAGGGAGTGGGGGGCAACAGCAGGGAGACACGGGGCATGAGCGGGGGTGGGGGCAACTGGTGAGAGACACTGGGAATGAGCGGGGGTGGGGGAACAGGAGAGAGACACGGGGCATGAGCGGCGGGTGGGGGGAACACGAGGGAGACAAGGGGCATGAGAGGGGGTGGGGGATAACAGGAGAGAGACACGGGGCATGAGTGGTGGGTGTGGGGCAAAGCAGGGAGACACGGGGCATGAGAGGGGATGAGGCAACAGCAGGGAGACACGGGGCATGACCGGGGACTGGGGGGCAACAGCAGGGAGACACGGGGCATGAGCGGGGGGTGGGGGTGACAGGGGAGAGACACGTGGCATGAGCGGGGGTGGTGGGCATCAGCAGGGAGACACGGGCATGACCGGGGAGTGGGGGGCAACAGGAGAGAGACACGGGGCATGAGAGGGGGGTGGGACGTAACAGGAGGGAGACACGGGGCATCAAAAGGGGTTGGTGGGTAACAGGAGAGAGACACGGGGCATGAGCGGGGGTGGGGGGCAACAGCAGGGAGACATGGGGCATGAGCGGGGGGTGGGGGGAACAGGGGAGACACGAGGCATGAGCGGGGGTTGGGGGGAACAGGAGAGAGACACGGGGCATGAGCGGGGGGTGTGGGGCAACAGCGGGGAGACACGGGGCATGACCGGGGGGTGGGGGGTAATAGGAGAGAGACACGGGGCATGAGCGGGAGATTGGGGGGCAACAGCAGGGAGACACGGGGCATGACCGGGTGTTAGGGGCAACAGGAGAGAGAAACGGGGCATGAGTGGGGGTGGGGGGCAACAGCAGGGAGACATGGGGCATGAGAGGGGGTGGGGGGTAACAGAAGGGAGACACGGGGCATGAGCGGGGGTGGGGGGCAACAGGTGAGAGACACAGGGAATGAGCGGGGGGTGGGGGGAACAGGAGAGAGACACGGGGCATGAGCGGCGGGTGGGGGGCAACAGCAGGGAGACACGGGGCATGACCTGGGGGTGGGGGGTAACAGGAGAGAGAGACACGGGGCGTGAGTGGGGGGTGGGGGGCAGCAGCAGGGAGACACAGGGCATGACCGGGGGGTGGAGGGCAACAGGAGAGAGACATAGGGCATGAGCGAGGGGTGTGGCACAACAGCAGGGAGACACGGGGCATGAGCGGGGCGTGGGAGGTAACAGGGGAGAGACACACGGCATGAGCGGGGGGTGAGGGGCAACAGCAGGGAGACACAGGGCATGATCGGAGGGAACAGGAGAGAGACACGGGGCATGAGAGGGGGGTGGGGGGCAACAGCAGGGAGACCCGGGGCATGAGCCGGGGTGGGGGGAACACGAGGGAGACACGGGGTATGAGAGGGAGGTGGGGGGTAACAGGAGAGAGACATAGGGCATGAGCAGGGGGTGGGGGGCAACAGCAGGGAGACACGGGGCATGAGCGGGGGTTGGGGGGCAACAGCAGGGAGACACGGGGCATGAGTGCGGGGTGGGGGGCAACAGCAGGGAGACACTGGGCATGAGCAGGGGGTGGGGGTAACAGGGGAGAGACACGGGGCATGAGCGGGGGGTGGGGAGTAACAGCAGGGAGACACGGGGCATGAGCGGGGGGTGGAGGGGCAACAGGAGAGAGACACAGGGCATGAGCGGGGGGTAAGGGGCAACAGCAGAGAGACACGGGCATGAGAGGTAGGTGGGGGTAACAGGAGAGAGACAAGGGGCATGAGCGGGGGCAACAGCAGGGAGACACGGGGCATGATCGGAGGGAACAGGAGAGAGACACGGGGCATGAGAGGGGGGTGGAGGGTAACTGGAGAGAGACACGGGGCATGAGAGGGGGATGGGGGGCAACAGCAGGGAGACACGGGGCATGAGCCGGGGTGGGGGGAACACAAGGGAGACACTGGGCATGAGAGGGGGGTGGGGGGTAACAGGAGAGAGACACGGGGCATGAGCAGGGGTGGGGGGCAACAGCAGGGAGACACGGGGCATCAGCGGAGGTTGGGGGGCAACAGCAGGGAGACACGGGGCATGAGCGTGGGGTGGGGGGCAACAGCAGGGAGACACTGGGCATGAGCAGGGGGTGGGGGTAACAGGGGAGAGACAAGGGGCATGAGCGGGGGGTGGGGGGCAACAGCAGGGAGACACGGCGCATGAGCGGGGGGTGGAGGGGCAACAGGAGAGAGACACGGGGCATGAGCGGGGGGTGGGGGGCAACAGCAGAGAGACACGGGGCATGAGAGGTGGGTGGGGGGTAACAGGAGAGAGACAAGGGGCATGAGCGGGGGCAACAGCAGGGAGACACGGGGCATGATCGGAGAGAACAGGAGAGAGACACGGGGCATGAGAGGGGGGTGGGGGGCAACAGCAGGGAGACACGGGGCATGAGCCGGGGTGGGGGGAACACAAGGGAGACACGGGGCATGAGAGGGGGGTGGGGGGTAACAGGAGAGAGACACGGGGCATGAGCGGGGGTGGGGGGCAACAGCAGGGAGACACGGGGCATGAGCGGAGGTTGGGGGGCAACAGCAGGGAGACACGGGGCATGAGCGTGGGGTGGGGGTAACAGGGGAGAGACACAGGGCTTGAGCGGGGGGCAACAGCAGGGAGACACGGAGCATGAGCGGGGGTGGAGGGGCAACAGGAGAGAGACACTGGGCAGCATGAGAGGGGGTGTAGCGTAACACGAGAGAGACACAGGCATGAGCGGGGGGTGGGGGCGACAGCAGGGAGACACGGGGCATGAGCGGGGGGTGGGGGGCAACAGGTGAGAGACACGGCGCATGAGCGGGGGTGGGGGGAACAGGAAAGAGACACGGCGCATGAGCAGGGAGTGGGGGGCAACAGCAGGGAGACACGGGTCATGAGCGGGGGTGGGGGCAACGGGGAGAGACACGGGGAATGAGCTGGGGTGGGGGAACAGGAGAGAGACACGGGGCATGAGCGGCGGGTGGGGGGA
The DNA here is from genome assembly GCF_040938575.1 of Ambystoma mexicanum. NCBI lineage: Eukaryota > Metazoa > Chordata > Amphibia > Caudata > Ambystomatidae > Ambystoma > Ambystoma mexicanum. The sequence goes on from NW_027182323.1 coordinate 6,165,869, forward strand.
ACACGAGGGAGACAAGGGGCATGAGAGGGGATGGGGGATAACAGGAGAGAGACACGGGGCATGAGTGGGGGGTGGGGGGCAACAGCAGGGAGACACGGGGCATGAGAGGGGATGGGGGCAACAGCAGGGAGACACGGGGCATGACCGGGGACTGGGGGCAACAGCAGGGAGACACGGGGCATGAGCGGGGGGGGTAACAGGGGAGAGACACGTGGCATGAGCGGGGGTGGTGGGCATCAGCAGGGAGACACGGGGCATGACCAGGGAGTGGGGGGCAACAGGAGAGAGACACGGGGCATGAGCAGGGGGTGGCGGGCAACAGCAGGGAGACATGGGGCATGAGCGGAGGGTGCAGGGCAACAGCAGGGAGACACAGGGCATGACTGGGGCGTGGAGGTAACCGGAGAGAGACACGGGGCATGAGTGGGGGGTGGGGGGGCAACAGGAGAGAGACACAGGGCATGAGAGGGGGCTGGGGGTAACAGGAGAGGGACACAGAGCATGAGCGGGGTTTGTGGGGCAACAGCAGGGAGACACGGGGCATGAGCGGGGTGTGGGGGGTAACAGGAGAGAGACACGGGGCATGACTGGGGCGTGGGGGGTAACAGGAGAGAGACACGGGGCATGAGCGGGGGGTGGGGGGCAACAGGAGGGAGACACGGGGCATGACCGGGGCGTCGGGGGCAACAAGAGAGAGACACGGGGCATGAGCAGGGGGTGGGGGGCAACAGCAGGGAGACACAGGGCATGAGCGGGAAGTGGGGGGCAACAGGTGAAAGAAGAGGGGCATGAGTGGGGGGTGGGGGGAACAGGAGAGAGACACTGGGCATGAGCAGGGGGTGGGGGGCAACAGCAGGGAGACACTGGGCAAGACCGGGTGTGGGGGGTAACAGGAGAAAGACACGGGGCATGAGTGGGGGGTGGGGGGCAACAGCAGGGAGACACAGGGCATGACCGGGGGGTGGAGGGCAACAGGAGAGAGACACAGGGCATGAGAGGGGGCTGGGGGTAACAGGAGAGAGACACAGAGCATGAGCGGGGGGTGTGGGGCAACATCAGGGAGACACGGGGCATGAGCGGGGGGTGGGAGGTAACAGGAGAGAGACACAGGGCATGAGCGGGGGGTGGGGGCAACAGCAGGGAGACACAGGGCATGATCGGAGGGAACAGGAGAGAGACACGGGGCATGAGAGGGGGCTGGGGGGTAACAGGAGAGAGACACAGAGCATGAGTGGGGGGTGTGGGGCAACAGCAGGGAGACACGGGGCATGAGCCAGGGGTGGGAGGTAACAGGAGAGAGACACAGGGCATGAGCGGGGGGTGGGAATCAACAGCAGGGAGACACGGGGCATGACCGGGGCGTGGGGGGTAACAGGAGAGATACACGGGCATGAGCAGGGGGTGGGGGGCAACAGCAGGGAGACACGGGGCATGAGCGGAGGGAGGGGGGAACACCAGGGAGACACGGGGCATGATCGGAGGGAACAGGAGAGAGACACGGGGCATGAGCGGGGGGCAACAGCAGGGAGACACGGGGCATGACCGGGGGGTGGGGGGCAACAAGAGAGAGACACGGGGCATGAGCGGGGGTGGAGGGCAACAACAGGGAGACATGGGACATGAGAGGGGGTGGGGGTAACAGCAGGGAGACACGGGGCATGAGCAGGGGGTGGGGGGCAACAGGTGAGAGACACGGGGGGTGGGGGAACAGGAGAGAGACAAGGGGCATGAGCGGGGGTGGGGGCAACAGCAGGGAGACTCGGGCATGAGCGGGGGGTGGGGGGCAATAGGTGAGAGACACGGGGCATCAGCGGGGGTGGGGGGAAACAGCAGGGAAACACGGGGCATGGGTGGGGTTTGGGGGCAACAGCAGGGAGACACGGAGCATGAGCGCAGGGTGGGGGCAACAGCAGGGAGACACTGGGCATGAGCGGGGGTGGGGGGTAACAGGGGAGAGACACAGTGCATGAGCGGGGGGTGGAGGGGCAACAGCAGAGAGACACGGGGCATGATCGGGGGGTGGAGGGGCAACAGGAGAGAGACACCGGGCATGAGCGGAGGTGGGGGGCAACAGCAGGGAGACACGGGGCCTGAGAGGTGGGTGGGGGGAACAGGAGAGAGACACGGGGCATGAGCGGGGGTGGGGGGCAACAGCAGGGAGACACGGGGCGTGACCGGGGGAGGGGGGTAACAGGAGAGAGACACAGGGCCTGAGTGGGGGGCAACAGCATGGAGACACAGGGCATGACCGGGGGGTGGAGGGCAACAGGAGAGAGACACAGGGCATGATCGGGGGTGGAGGGGCAACAGGGGAGAGACACAGTGCATGAGCGGGGGGTGTAGGGGCAACAGCAGAGAGACACAGGGCATGAGCGGGGGGTGGGGGGAACAGGAGAGAGACACGGGGCATGAGTGGGGGTGGGGGGCAACAGCAGGGAGACACGGGGCGTGACCGGGGGAGGGGGGTAACAGGAGAGAGACACAGGGCCTGAGTGGGGGGCAACAGCATGGAGACACAGGGCATGACCGGGGGGTGGAGGGCAACAGGAGAGAGACACAGGGCATGAGAGGGTGCTGGAGGGGTAACAGGAGAGAGACACAGAGCATAAGCGGGGGGGCGTGGGGCAACAGCAGGGAGACACGGGGCATGAGCGGGGGGTGGGAGGTAACAGGAGAGAGACACATGGCATGAGCGGGGGGTGGGGGTCAACAGCAGGGAGACACAGGGCATGAACGGGGCGTGGGGGGTAACAGGAGAGAGACACGGGGCATGAGCAGGGGGTGTGGGGCAACAGCAGGGAGACATGGGGCATGAGCGATGGTGGGGGGCAACAGGTGAGAGACACGGGGCATGAGCGGGGGGTGGGGGGAACAGGAGAGAGACACGGGGCATGAGCGGGGGTGGGGGGCAACAGCAGGGAGACATGGGGCATGACCGGGGGAGGGGGGTAACAGGATAGAGACACGGGGCCTGAGTGTGGGGTGGGGGGCAACAGCAGGGAGACACAGGGCATGACCGGGGGGTGGAGGGCAACAGGAGAGAGACACAGGGCATGAGAGGGTGCTGGGGGGGTAACAGGAGAGAGACACAGAGCATAAGCGGGGGGGTGTGGGGCAACAGCAGGGTGACACGGGGCATGACCGGGGCATGGGGGGTAACAGGAGAGAGACACGGGGCATGAGCAGGGGGTGGGGGGCAACAGCAGGGAGACATGGGGCATGAGCGGGGGGTGGGGGGAACACGAGGGAGACATGGGGCATGAGAGAGGGTGGGGGATAACAGGAGAGAGTCACAGGGCATGAGTGGGGGGTGGGGGGCAACAGCAGGGAGACACGGGGCATGAGAGGGGATGGGGGCAACAGCAGGGAGACACGGGGCATGACCGGGGACTGGGGGCAACAGCAGGGAGACACGGGGCATGAGCGGGGGTGGGGGTAACAGGGGAAAGACACGTGGCATGAGCGGGGGTGGTGGGCATCAGCAGGGAGACACGGGGCATGACCGGGGAGTGGGGGGCAACAGGAGAGAGACACAGGGCATGAGAGGGGGGTGGGGCGTAACAGGAGAGAGACACGGGGCATCAAAAGGGGTTGGGGGTAACAGGAGAGAGACACGGGGCATGAGCGGGGGTGGGGGGCAACAGCAGGGAGACATGGGGCATGAGCGGGGGGTGGGGGGAACAGGGGAGACACGAGGCATGAGCGGGGGTTGGGGGAACAGGAGAGAGACACGGGGCATGAGCGGGGGGTGGGGGGCAACAGGTGAGAGACACAGGGAATGAGCGGGGTGTGGGGGGAACAGGAGAGAGACACGGGGCATGAGCGGCAGGTGGGGGGCAACAGCAGGGAGACACGGGGCATGACCGGGGGGTGGGGGGTAACAGGAGAGAGACACGGGGCATGAGTGGGGGGTGGGGGGCAACAGCAGGGAGACACAGGGCATGACCGGGGGGTGGAGGGCAACAGGAGAGAGACATAGGGCATGAGCGGGGGGTGTGGCGCAACAGCAGGGAGACACGGGGCATGAGTGGGGGGCGGGAGGTAACAGGGGAGAGACACAGGGCATGAGCGGGGGGTGAGGGGCAACAGCGGGGAGACACAGGGCATGATCGGAGGGAACAGGAGAGAGACACGGGCCATGAGAGGGGGGTGGAGGGTAACAGAAGAGAGACACAGGGCATGAGAGGGGTGTGGGGGGCAACAGCAGGGAGACACGGGGCATGAGCCGGGGTGGGGGGAACACGAGGGAGACACGGGGCATGAGAGGGGGGTGGGGGGTAACAGGAGAGAGACATGGGGCATGAGCAGGGGGTGGGGGGCAACAACAGGGAGACACGGGGCATGAGCGGGGGTTGGGGGGCAACAGGAGGGAGACACGGGGCATGAGTGTGGGGTGGGGGGCAACAGCAGGGAGACACTGGGCATGAGCAGGGCGTGGGGGTAACAGGGGAGAGACACGGGGCATGAGCGGGGGTTGGGGGGCAACAGCAGGGAGACACGGCACATGAGCGGGGGTGGAGGGGCAACAGGAGAGAGACACGGGGCATGAGCAGGGGGTGGGGGGCAACAGGAGAGAGACAAGGGGCATGAGCGGGGGGCAACAGCAGGGAGACACGGGGCATGATCGGGGGGTGGAGGGGCAACAGCAGAGAGACACGGGGCATGAGAGGTGGGTGGGGGGTAACAGGAGAGAGACAAGGGGCATGAGCGGGGGGCAACAGCAGGGAGACACGGGGCATGATCGAAGAGAACAGGAGAGAGACACGGGGCATGAGGGGGGGGTGGAGGGTAACAGGAGAGAGACACGGGGCATGAGAGGGGGGTGGGGGGGCAACAGCAGGGAGACACGGGGCATGAGCCGGGGTGGGGGGAACACAAGGGAGACACGGGGCATGAGAGGGGGTTGGGGGGTAACAGGAGAGAGACACGGGGCATGAGCGGGGGTGGGGGGCAACAATAGGGAGACACGGGGCATGAGCGGAGGTTGGGGGGCAACAGCAGGGAGACACGGGGCATGAGCGTGGGGTGGGGGTAACAGGGGAGAGACACGGGGCATGAGCGGGGGGCAACAGCAGGGAGACACGGGGCATGAGCGGGGGTGGAGGGGCAACAGGAGAGAGACACGGGGCAGCATGAGAGGGGGGTGTAGCGTAACAGGAGAGAGACACAGGCATGAGCAGGGGGTGGGGGCGACAGCAGGGAGACACGGGGCATGAGCGGGGGGTGGGGGGCAACAGGTGAGAGACACGGCGCATGAGCAGGGGTGGGGGGAACAGGAAAGAGACACGGCCCATGAGCGGGGAGTGGGGGGCAACAGCAGGGAGACACGGGGCATGAGCGGGGGTGGGGGCAACAGGTGAGAGACACAGGGAATGAGCGGGGGTGGGGGGAACAGGAGAGAGACACAGGGCATGAGCGGCAGGTGGGGGGAACACGAGGGAGACAAGGGTCATGAGAGGGGGTGGGGGATAACAGGAGAGAGACACGGTGCATGAGTGGGGGGTGGGGGGAACACAAGGGAGACACGGTGCATGAGGGGGGGGTGGGGGGTAACAGGAGAGAGACACGGGGCATGAGCGGGGGTGGGGGGCAACAATAGGGAGACACGGGGCATGAGCGGAGGTTGGGGGGCAACAGCAGGGAGACACGGGGCATGAGCGTGGGGTGGGGGTAACAGGGGAGAGACACGGGGCATGAGCGGGGGGCAACAGCAGGGAGACACGGGGCATGAGCGGGGGTGGAGGGGCAACAAGAGAGAGACACGGGGCAGCATGAGATGGGCGTGTAGCGTAACAGGAGAGAGACACAGGCATGAGCGGGGGGTGGGGGCGACAGCAGGGAGACACGGGGCATGAGCGGGGGGTGGGGGGCAACAGGTGAGAGACACGGCGCATGAGCGGGGGTGGGAGGAACAGGAAAGAGACACGGCGCATGAGCAGGGAGTGGGGGGCAACAGCTTGGAGACACGGGGCATGAGCGGGGGTGGGGGCAACTGGTGAGAGACACTGGGAATGAGCGGGGGTGGGGGAACAGGAGAGAGACACGGGGCATGAGCGGCGGGTGGGGGGAACACGAGGGAGACAAGGGGCATGAGAGGGGGTGGGGGATAACAGGAGAGAGACACGGGGCATGAGTGGTGGGTGTGGGGCAAAGCAGGGAGACACGGGGCATGAGAGGGGATGAGGTAACAGCAGGGAGACACGGGGCATGACCGGGGACTGGGGGGCAACAGCAGGGAGACACGGGGCATGAGCGGGGGGTGGGGGTGACAGGGGAGAGACACGTGGCATGAGCGGGGGTGGTGGGCATCAGCAGGGAGACACGGGCATGACCGGGGAGTGGGGAGCAACAGGAGAGAGACACGGGGCATGAGAGGGGGGTTCGACGTAACAGGAGAGAGACACGGGGCATCAAAAGGGGTTGGGGGGTAACAGGAGAGAGACACGGGGCATGAGCGGGGGTGGGGGGCAACAGCAGTGAGACATGGGGCATGAGCGGGGGTTGGGGGAACAGGAGATAGACACGGGGCATGAGCGGGGGGTGGGGGGCAACAGCGGGGAGACACGGGGCATGACCGGGGGTGGGGGATAATAGGAGAGAGACACGGGGCATGAGCGGGGGATTGGGGGGCAACAGGAGAGCGAAACGGGGCATGAGTGGGGGTGGGGGCAACAGCAGGGAGACATGGGGCATGAGAGGGGGTGGGGGGTAACAGAAGGGAGACACGGGGCATGAGCGGGTGTGGGGGGAAACAGGTGAGAGACACAGGGAATGAGCGGGGGTTGGGGAACAGGAGAGAGACACGGGGCATGAGCGGCGGGTGGGGGGCAACAGCAGGGAGACACGGGGCATGACCGGGGGGTGGGGGGTAACAGGAGAGAGACACGGGGCATGAGTGGGGGGTGGGGGGCAACAGCAGGGAGACACAGGGCATGACCGGGGGGTGGAGGGTAACAGGAGAGAGACATAGGGCATGAGCGAGGGGTGTGGCGCAACAGCAGGGAGACACGGGGCATGACCGGGGGTTGGGGTCAACAGGAGAGAGAAACGGGGCATGAGTGGGGGTGGGGGGCAACAGCAGGGAGACATGGGGCATGAGAGGTGGTGGGGGGTAACAGAAGTGAGACACGGGGCATGAGCGGGGGTGGGGGGCAACAGGTGAGAGACACGGAATGAGCGGGGGTTGGGGGAACAGGAGAGAGACACGGGGCATGAGCGGCGGGTGGGGGGCAACAGCAGGGAGACACGGGGCATGACCGGGGGTGGGGGGTAACAGGAGAGAGACACGGGGCATGAGTGGGGGTTGGGGGGCAACAGCAGGGAGACACAGGGCATGACCGGGGAGTGGAGGGCAACAGGAGAGAGACATAGGGCATGAGCGGGGGGTGTGGCGCAACAGCAGGGAGACACAGGGCATGAGCGGGGGGTGGGAGGTAACAGGGGAGAGACACAGGGCATGAGCGGGGGTGAGGGGCAACAGCAGGGAGACACAGGGCATGATCGGAGGGAACAGGAGAGAGACACGGGGCATGAGAGGGGGGTTGAGGGTAACAGGAGAGAGACACAGGGCATGAGAGGGGGGTGGGGGGCAACAGCAGGGAGACACGGGGCATGAGCCGGGGTGGGGGGAACACGAGGGAGACACGGGGCATGAGAGGGGGGTGGGGGGTAACAGGAGAGAGACATGGGGCATGAGCAGGGGGTGGGGGGCAACAGCAGGGAGACACGGGGCATGAGCGGGGGTTGGGGGGCAACAGCAGGGAGACACGAGGCATGAGTGTGGGGTGGGGGGCAACAGCAGGGAGACACTGGGCATGAGCAGGGGGTGGGGGTAACAGAGGAGAGACACGGGGCATGAGCGGGGGGTGGGGGGCAACAGCACAGAGACACGGCGCATGAGCGGGGGGTGGAGGGGCAACAGGAGAGAGACACGGGGCATGAGCGGGGGGTGGGGGGCAATAGCAGAGAGACACGGGGCATGAGAGGTGGGTGGGGGGTAACAGGAGAGAGACAAGGGGCATGAGCGGGGGGCAACAGCAGGGAGACACGGGGCATGATCGGAGGGAACAGGGGAGAGACACTGGGCATGAGAAGGGGAGTGGAGGGTAACAGGAGAGAGACACGGGGCATGAGAGGGGGTGGGGGGGCAACAGCAGGGAGACACGGGGCATGAGCCGGGGTGGGGGGAACACAAGGGAGACACGGGGCATGAGAGGGGGGTGGGGGTAACAGGAGAGAGACACGGGGCATGAGCGGGGGTGGGGGGCAACAGCAGGGAGACACGGGGCATGAGCGGAGGTTGGGGGCAACAGCAGGGAGACACGGGGCATGAGCGTGGGGTGGGGGTAACAGGGGAGAGACACGGGGCATGAGCGGGGGGCAACAGCAGGGAGACACGGGGCATGAGCGGGGGTGGAGGGGCAACAGGAGAGAGACACGGGGCAGCATGAGAGGGGGGTGTAGCGTAACAGGAGAGAGACACGGGCATGAGCGGGGGTGGGGGCGACAGCAGGGAGACACGGGGCATGAGCGGGGGGTGGGGGGCAACAGGTGAGAGACACGGCGCATGAGCGGGGAGTGGGGGGCAACAGCAGGGAGACACGGGGCATGAGCGGGGGTGGGGGCAACAGCAGGGAGACACAGGGCATGAGCGGGGGGGTAACGGGGAGAGACACGTGGCATGAGCGGGGGTGGTGGGCATCAGCAGGGAGACACGGGGCAGGACCGGGGAGTGGGGGGCAACAGGAGAGAGACACGGGGCATGAGAGGGGGGTGGGACGTAACAGGAGAGAGACACGGGGCATCAAAAGGGGTTGGGGGTAACAGGAGAGAGACACGGGGCATGAGCGGGGGTGGGGGCAACAACAGGGAGACATGGGGCATGAGCGGGGGGTGGGGGAGAACAGGGGAGACACGAGGCATGAGCAGGGGTTGGGGGGAACAGGAGAGAGACGCGGGGCATGAGCAGGGGGTGGGGGGCAACAGCGGGGAGACACGGGGCACGACCGGGGGGTGGGGCGTAATAGGAGAGAGACACGGGGCATGAGCGGGGGATTGGGTGGCAACAGCAGGGAGACACGGGGCATGACCGGCGGTTGGGGGGCAACAGGAGAGAGAAACGGGGCATGAGTGGTGTTAGGCAGAAACCTGTGCAGTTCCCTTGGGGAACACTGCAAAAGATTTAAGACTACAGGTATAGCAGTAAACCCACTTGGTAGCAGTCTGCACCACCCAGATTTACCTGGTAGCTGTGGCTGAGCAGTCAGACTTCCCTCAAGAAGAGTTAGGCAGTATGTAAAGTATACACAATAGGTACTCAAGTACAATAGCACAAGCAAACACTGACCAGAGCTTGGTTTCAAAAGTATAGAGTTATTTATTTTTTAAGAACACACAAATTGAAAACACTCTAGCAAAATATAATAAAACACTCCAAACACAGTTATATGGAAAGCAGTCCCAATCCTTATTCCTATCTAGACCACTCTAGGTTAACACCACATAATTAAAACAGAGGTGAGCGCTTAACGTTAGATGACACTCTAGTAGGTTAAAGAAGGGAGGGAAACAGAGCAGAATTAGGATAAACACACCACTCTAAGGTCAAGAACGCTTTTGGTAAGCTCAAAGAAGCACAAAGTCACAGGTGAGCAAAAGTCACTAAGCAGGGTCCACTCTTAGAGCAGACAGAGCGAAAACGTGCCCAAGATCACACAGTTGGTAGGGATTCAGAGTCTTGCAAAAGAGTTCGGAAAAGAGTTAGAGAGGCTCAGAGAGTTTAGCCAAAGTGTCCCAGGCAATCCCAGGATCGAAAGCCGAGGGCTAAAACTACCCCGTACAGTCGGTGGCAAGGGAAGCCAGGCGGAACACGGTACCTTAAGCGGAAAGGATCCTCCAGCGGGGGCAGTTGTTCCAGGCAGTGGCAGCAAGGCTCGACGTCGGTCAGGGGAGAAGAAGTTCTCGCTGAAGAGCAGAAGAAGAAGGTCGTTGCACTGCCCGGGAAGAAACCAGCCGCGGAGTCCTCCGGTTAAAGGGTTGTACCGACTTTCGCGGTTAGGGGTAAAAGTGTGGTATTCCGGTTGCCGGGGTGCTTGGCACGGGCAAGGCGGCCACGAGGTACCTCGAGGAGCGAAAAGAAGGTGAAAACTGGTTGTCCCCACCAGTCAAGGGAAGGAGCCACTCCGTTAAGAGTTCTCCTCGGTCGTCGGGAAAAGTGGTGAGACGGTTCAGCAGGGCTCCACCGGGTGGTGTCGTCGAAGCAGGTCGGCTCAGCTCTTCCCTCGTCGGATTCTTGGTCCTGTGGCGACTTCTGAAGTTCCAGTCCCCAAAGCCCTGCTTTTATGCAGCAAACCCCCATTCACCCAGCCTAGCTGTCACTCAAACATGCTAAGTGGTGAGCCGGCCGGCTCACCACTTGGGCCAATCAGGACGGAGTGCGACTTGAGTTACCAAGGTAACTCAGTCCAGGGTGCCTAAATCCCCCTCCACCCCTCCTAAGTACCCCAGACAGAGTGGCACCACTTTGGAGGGCTTCTGTGGAGAAGCCCGCCAAAAGTGGAACAAAGGGCTCCACTTTGGGTCAGAGTTACAGAGGCGAACGCCAACGCCATTTTAGAATCAAGTTTTGGCAAAAAGTCCCAACCGGAGTTATAATAATAAATATATAAACCGGCGGTATGTTTAAGGCTACCGTAAATAAATAATTAAATGTGTTAGCCTAAAACAATGGGAAATCCCATAGGAAAATATTCGCGGTCGAATATAAAACGTAGTTTCCACTGCCACCAGCCAAAACTCGATCAGGGGGGACGGAGACGTGCCCCCTCGACTAACAGACCCTGGGGCAATCGAATTGCCCCAGCCAGTACGTCCACAATATGATGGTTTGTACTGGTTCTGTTCAGGATTTAAGACTAGTAAAGTCTTTGGTGACTTTACATGCCCTGGGAGACAGTAGTCAGTCCCAAGGTATGGAGTCTATGTTGGGGAGTCCCTAGGACACCCCTGGGTTACGGCACAGAGGGTGCTGTGTAACCCACATCACAAAAATATATGAGGCCCTATGGAGTAAAAGACCCCATAGCCCATTCAACACAAGCTTTAACCAAGAAAACACACTTCAACAGGTCCAAGAGTGAGGGTAAAAGAGTCTCACTCTTGGCAGGAGAAAAAAAAAGAAACCCCAGAAATCCAGCAAAGCCGCTGGGGGACTCACTAGGTAGGGAAATTCAGCCCAAACAGAGAATTCTCCCTAACACTCGCCCCCCCCAGACTAAGGGACAGGAGGATTTAATCCACTCCTGGATGAACCTCATACCTCTAGTCGATGATATACATCCTAGAGAGTCCATCAGCATTTTGATGGTGACACCCTGACCTGTGCTCAATGGTGAAATCAAACCCTTGCAGGCAGATTGACCATCTCAATAGTTTTGGATTTTCCCCTTTCATTTGCATTAACCATCTCAAGGGTTGGTGGTCAGTCTGAATAACAAAAGTAGAACCATACAAGTATGGCCTAAACTTCTTCAGTGCCCACACAATAGCAAAGCATTCTCTTTCGATAGTTGCCCACCTTGTCTCAGGATCCTTCAGTTTTCTACTGATGAAGCAAATGGGGTGCTCCCTACCCTTCTCATCCAGTTGGCTTAGAACTGCACCTATACCTACATTGGAAGCATCAGTTTGTACAATGAAAGGTTGGTGGTAGTCAGGAGCTCTCAAGACTGGAGCTTGGCAAAGAGCTCTCTTCAGTTTTTCAAAGGCCTGATTGCACTCCTCATTCCATTTTACCTTTTTAGGGAATTTGGGAGAGGAGATTACATTCAGTGGAGAAGCTATGGTCCCATAGTTCTCAATGAAATTCCTGTAATATCCAGTGAGGCCTAGAAAAGCTCTCACTTGGGTTTGAGTAGTTGGTGTTGTCCAATTTTGCACAGCTTCAATCTTGCTGGGCAAAGGCCTTATTTCTCCACCTCCTACCTCATGTCCAAGGTAGACCACTTTACTTTGGCCAATCTGGCACTTACTGGCTTTGATTGTCAAATGGGCCTGTTCCAGAGCCTGCAACACATGTCCTAGGTGGTTCACATGTTCTTCCCAGGAGTGGCTGAAGACTGCAATGTCATCCAAGTATGCCATGCAGAAATCTTCCATCCCAGCCAGAACTTGGTTCACCATCCTTTGGAATGTGGCAGGTGCATTTTTTAGTCCAAAAGGCATGACCTTAAACTGGTACAAGCCAACTGGGGTTGAAAATGCAGTTTTCTCCTTGGCATGGTCTGTCAGGGCTATTTGCCAATAGCCTGACGTCAGGTCAAATGTGCTGAGGTACTTGGCTGCACCAAGTTTATCCACCAACTCATCTGTCCTGGGCAAAGGGTGGGCATCAGTCTTGGTGACTGCATTTAGAGCTCTATAGTCCACACAGAATCTCAAGTCTTTGGATCCTGCCTTTGGTACTAACACAACTGGGCTAGACCATGGACTGGTAGAGGGCTCTATTACCCCGAGATCAAGCATCTTCTTGACCTCCCCTTTGATGTGGGTTCTGATATGTTCGGACATTCTGTACCCTCTGCTTTTGACTGGCAGACAGTCACCAGTGAGTATCTCATGCTGGCCCCAAGGGGTCAAGCCTGGTGACAGTGAGAACAGGGAGGCAAACTGATTTAACATAGATTTGCACTCCTCTTGTTGCTCAGGTGTCAGGTCTGAAGAGAGATTGACTCCTTCAACTTTCTCATCTAAAGGCACACCTCTGAGGAGATCAGGGAGAGATTCACTCTCTTCTTCCTCTGCAGCTGAAGCTAGAAGTAAGACTCCTACATCAGGCCTGGAGAGGTATGCTTTTAGTCGGTTGGTGTGGAAGACTCTAGGAGCTTCCCTGGGTCTGCCCAGATCCACCAGATAGTTGACCTCTCCAAGTTTTCCCACAATCTTGAAGGGTCCCATCCATTTGTCTTGCAAGGCCCTCTGCCTTGTTGGGAGCATAACTAGAACTAGCTGGTCTTGAGTAAACTCAACCATGTTAGCCTTCTGGTCATGCCAATGTTTGACCAGAGCTTGACCAGCTTTCAAGTTGTCACTTGCTTCTGCCATCATGTGTGACATTCTCCTCCGGAGACCTATCACATAGTCAGTCACTCTGACTGGCTTGAGGGGAGGAGCACCTTCCAATCCCTCCTTAATCAGGGCCAATGGACCTCTGACTGGATGGCCATAGAGAAGCTCAAAGGGAGAATAGCCTACTCCCTCCTGAGGGACTTCTCTATAAGCAAAGAGAAGGCATGGCAGTAGAAGGTCCCACTTTTTCTTAAGGGGTTCCTCTAAAGCACCTATCATGCTCTTCATGGTTCTGTTAAATCTTTCAACCAACCCGTTTGTCTGAGGGTGGTATGCTGTTGAGAACTTGTAAGTAACTCCACAGGTTTTCCACATGGCTTTCATGTAGTGGGACATAAAGTTTGATCCCCTGTCAGAGATTACTTCCTTAGGAAACCCAACCCTGGTGAAAATACCAAGGAGGGCCTTAGCCACAGCCGGAGCTGTAACAGTCCTCATAGGAATTGCCTCAGGGTACCTAGTAGCATGGTCTACTACAACAAGTATAAACCTGTTGCCTGAGGAGGTTGGAGGATCAAGGGGACCAACAATGTCAATCCCTACCCTCTCAAATGGGACTCCCACAACTGGGAGAGGCACTAAAGGTGCCACATTCTTGGAACCAACCTTACCAGAAGTCTGGCAGGTATGGCAGCTCTTACAATATCTATCTACTTCAGCCCCCATCTTTGGCCAATAAAAGTAGAGTGAGAGCCTTTCCTTGGTCTTCTTGAAACTCAAGTGACCAGCCAAAGGTATCTCATGGGCTAGTTGTAAGAACTGTTGTCTGTTCTCTTGTGGGACTACAAGGCGTTTGTAGTCTCCAGGTTCAGACTCAGTCGGTTCACTGTAGAAGAGGCCATCTTCCCAGTGTAACCTATACTTCCCAGGCTCTTGCCCATCAGCTTGAGAAGCTGCCTGGTGGCGGAGACCTTCCAGAGTTGGACATTCTCTTTGCCCCTTACGAAAAGCTGCCCTGCTAGGCCCACCTTCTGCCAGTAAAGACTGCAGCTCAGGATGGTCCTCAGGGTCCAAATCTCCAATAAGGTTGGGGCCTCCTTCTAGCTCTTCCTCAGAGTCTAGCTCAACCACACAGGGTTGTACCTCCCTCTCAGCCTCAGCTGGAGGTGGAGTTACAGGTGTAACTTTGGACAACCTAGGGGAAGTCCTTGTTGGAAGCACTGGAGTGCTTGCTGCTGGCTTTTTCCTAGGAGTCTTGGGTTGCCCCTTTGCTCCTGATCTAGTTGATACTGCAGTAAGTTGCTCCAGTGGGAGAGGAGTGATTTCTGTCATCATCTCCTGAGATAACCCTCTCAGGGTTTTCTCTCTTGCAGGTTTTGTGAGCTCCTGTAACCTTTTGCTAGGGGGTCTGGGGGTATGTGACACAACTCCAAGAGCGTTGAGGTCATTACCCAACAGAACCCTACCTGGCACTTCACATTGTACACTGACAGGTATTTTTACAGCCATATCATTACATTGGATGAGAACTGGTAACTGGGGACACATCTGCACAGGCCCACCAGCTAACTTGGTGAGGCATTTGGGTGCCTTAGCAACATCCTCTGCCTTGAAAAATGATTCATCCACCACAGTTATGCTGGCTCCAGTGTCCCTAATGGCTGGAGTCTCCTGTCCATTCACCTGGACACTGTCCTTATAATACTCTTTAGTATTATCTGGGATAGAGTTATAGACATCTAAATTCTGTTGTTCCCACAACCCCAGAGAGACTAAAGAAACACTAGCTGAGACTCCAGTGGGTTCATCAGCTAGTAATAGAAAGTTTCCACTTGCCATATGTACTTCCTCCTCTGGAGCGAAGGCTAAGGAGGCAAGTTGGACCCCTGAAGGTTTACCCTTACATCTGGGATCTCCTTTCACATGGTCAGGAGCCTTACAAACAAAGCATGAGCCAAAGGCTCGCTGGAATGGAGGCTTGTTCTGACCTCCTTCTGGTCTGGGACCAGGAGGTACACTAGCCTGATTTGGTTTCCCTTGTGGCTTACCCTTATAGTTTTGTTTGGGGCCCTCTTTGGAATTTGTAGTATTAGAATTCTCTTTGGAGTCCTTTTTGGGCTGTTTCTCCCCATCCTTCTTCTGAGTGACCCCAGAATCCTTGTGAGTGGCCCTGTTGGCAACCCACAAGTCAGCAGCCTTAGCTAGTTTCCGGGAATCTAATTCCCTGGAATCAGCCAAGTGTTGTCTGAGCTCAGGAGAGCAGGCATCATAAATAGTCTCCAACATAAACAAATTCTTCATACCTTCATAAGTGTTCACCTTGTAACCCTTAATCCATCCCTCTAAGTTTTACAAACATTCACTCACCCAGGTAGCCCAAGGGGTACCATCATGCTTTTTGAGGCTCCTAAACCTCTTAAGATACTGGGAAGGGGTTTTCCCAAACCTAGCTATCAAAGCTAGTTTCACACATTCATAGTCCTTCCTATCCTCCTCCCCCATCTCCATCACCACATCAGTTGCAACAGGGGGAAGCCTAGAGAACAACCAGGTGAGTAAGTCATTTCCTGTGATGTTCTGGAGCCCATGATTATATTCAAACAGAGACAACCAATCCAACACATCCAACTTAGGCTCATACATACCAATCAATTCTTTAGGCATCCGGGGTCTTTTAGGACTGGAACTTCTAGAGGAGCCAGAGAGAGAAACATTCTCAACAGATAATTTCTTCATTTCTAAGTCATACTTGAGCTCCATTTCCCTTAGCCTTAGTTCTTTGTCAGTTTGAGCATTAAGCTTCTTATACTCCAATTCTAGTTTCATTTTCTCTAGTTCAAAGTACTGAGGACTAAATGTGGGACCTGGTAAAGGTCCAGTAGGTACAGCAGGTAGAGCAGGCAGAGGCCTAGGGGGGACAGTCACAACAGCCTCACCCTCCTCTTCTGACTCTTCCTCAGAATCATCAACATTTTGCTCCATGTTAACTTCAATACTGTCATCTACAGTTGCTGGGGTGATAGGTTCCTCTGAACCATCACCCAGACTTTGGTTAGCTAACAATCTTTCAATCAGCTCCATTTTCTTGCCCTTAGTCAGGAGATCCTTATGTTTACAGAGCACTCTTAAACAATCAGCAGTTTTGGCTGCAAGGGACTCTTGACTATAGCTTTCTATAACTGACATGTTAGAGGTTTACTTTTATAGTGCTAAGCTTTGTGGTTAGTTGCACTAAGGTATCTAAAGCACACTAAAATGTATACTTAATACAAATCCCACCGCTGTACACCAGTGTTAGGCAGAAACCTGTGCAGTTCCCTTGGGGAACACTGCAAAAGATTTAAGACTACAGGTATAGCAGTAAACCCACTTGGTAGCAGTCTGCACCACCCAGATTTACCTGGTAGCTGTGGCTGAGCAGTCAGACTTCCCTCAAGAAGAGTTAGGCAGTATGTAAAGTATACACAATAGGTACTCAAGTACAATAGCACAAGCAAACACTGACCAGAGCTTGGTTTCAAAAGTATAGAGTTATTTATTTTTTAAGAACACACAAATTGAAAACACTCTAGCAAAATATAATAAAACACTCCAAACACAGTTATATGGAAAGCAGTCCCAATCCTTATTCCTATCTAGACCACTCTAGGTTAACACCACATAATTAAAACAGAGGTGAGCGCTTAACGTTAGATGACACTCTAGTAGGTTAAAGAAGGGAGGGAAACAGAGCAGAATTAGGATAAACACACCACTCTAAGGTCAAGAACGCTTTTGGTAAGCTCAAAGAAGCACAAAGTCACAGGTGAGCAAAAGTCACTAAGCAGGGTCCACTCTTAGAGCAGACAGAGCGAAAACGTGCCCAAGATCACACAGTTGGTAGGGATTCAGAGTCTTGCAAAAGAGTTCGGAAAAGAGTTAGAGAGGCTCAGAGAGTTTAGCCAAAGTGTCCCAGGCAATCCCAGGATCGAAAGCCGAGGGCTAAAACTACCCCGTACAGTCGGTGGCAAGGGAAGCCAGGCGGAACACGGTACCTTAAGCGGAAAGGATCCTCCAGCGGGGGCAGTTGTTCCAGGCAGTGGCAGCAAGGCTCGACGTCGGTCAGGGGAGAAGAAGTTCTCGCTGAAGAGCAGAAGAAGAAGGTCGTTGCACTGCCCGGGAAGAAACCAGCCGCGGAGTCCTCCGGTTAAAGGGTTGTACCGACTTTCGCGGTTAGGGGTAAAAGTGTGGTATTCCGGTTGCCGGGGTGCTTGGCACGGGCAAGGCGGCCACGAGGTACCTCGAGGAGCGAAAAGAAGGTGAAAACTGGTTGTCCCCACCAGTCAAGGGAAGGAGCCACTCCGTTAAGAGTTCTCCTCGGTCGTCGGGAAAAGTGGTGAGACGGTTCAGCAGGGCTCCACCGGGTGGTGTCGTCGAAGCAGGTCGGCTCAGCTCTTCCCTCGTCGGATTCTTGGTCCTGTGGCGACTTCTGAAGTTCCAGTCCCCAAAGCCCTGCTTTTATGCAGCAAACCCCCATTCACCCAGCCTAGCTGTCACTCAAACATGCTAAGTGGTGAGCCGGCCGGCTCACCACTTGGGCCAATCAGGACGGAGTGCGACTTGAGTTACCAAGGTAACTCAGTCCAGGGTGCCTAAATCCCCCTCCACCCCTCCTAAGTACCCCAGACAGAGTGGCACCACTTTGGAGGGCTTCTGTGGAGAAGCCCGCCAAAAGTGGAACAAAGGGCTCCACTTTGGGTCAGAGTTACAGAGGCGAACGCCAACGCCATTTTAGAATCAAGTTTTGGCAAAAAGTCCCAACCGGAGTTATAATAATAAATATATAAACCGGCGGTATGTTTAAGGCTACCGTAAATAAATAATTAAATGTGTTAGCCTAAAACAATGGGAAATCCCATAGGAAAATATTCGCGGTCGAATATAAAACGTAGTTTCCACTGCCACCAGCCAAAACTCGATCAGGGGGGACGGAGACGTGCCCCCTCGACTAACAGACCCTGGGGCAATCGAATTGCCCCAGCCAGTACGTCCACAATATGATGGTTTGTACTGGTTCTGTTCAGGATTTAAGACTAGTAAAGTCTTTGGTGACTTTACATGCCCTGGGAGACAGTAGTCAGTCCCAGGGTATGGAGTCTATGTTGGGGAGTCCCTAGGACACCCCTGGGTTACGGCACAGAGGGTGCTGTGTAACCCACATCACAAAAATATATGAGGCCCTATGGAGTAAAAGACCCCATAGCCCATTCAACACAAGCTTTAACCAAGAAAACACACTTCAACAGGTCCAAGAGTGAGGGTAAAAGAGTCTCACTCTTGGCAGGAGAAAAAAAAAAGAAACCCCAGAAATCCAGCAAAGCCGCTGGGGGACTCACTAGGTAGGGAAATTCAGCCCAAACAGAGAATTCTCCCTAACAAGTGGGGGTGGGGGGCAACAGCAGGGAGACACAGGGCATGACCGGGGGGTGGAGGGCAACAGGAGAGAGACACAGGGCATGAGAGGGGTTGGGGGTAACAGGAGAGAGACACAGAGCATGAGCGGGGGGTGTGGCGCAACAGCAGGGAGAAACGGGGCATGAGCGGGGGGTGGGAGGTAACAGGAGAGAGCCACAGGGAATGAGCGGGGGGTGGAGGGAACAGGAGAGAGACACGGGGCATGAGCGGGGGTGGGGGCAACAGGTGAGAGCCACAGGGAATGAGCGGGGGGTGGGGGGAACAGGAGAGAGACACGGGGTATGAGCGGCGGGTGGGGGGCAACAGCAGGGAGACACGGGGCATGACCGGGGGGTGGGGGGAACAGGAGAGAGACACGGGGCATGAGTGGGGGGTGGGGGCAACAGCAGGGAGACACAGGGCATGACCGGGGGGTGGAGGGCAACAGGAGAGAGACACAGGGCATGAGAGGGGTTGGGGGTAACAGGAGAGAGACACAGAGCATGAGCGGGGGGTGTGGCGCAACAGCAGGGAGAAACGTGGCATGAGCGGGGGGTGGGAGGTAACAGGAGAGAGACACAGGGCATGAGCGGGGCGTGGGGGGCAACAGCAGGGAGACACGGGGCATGATCGGAGGGAACAGGAGAGAGACACGGGGCATGAGCGGGGGTTGGGGGCAACAGCAGGGAGACACGGGCATGAGCGTGGGGTGGGGGGCAACAGCAGGGAGGCACTGGGCATGAGCAGGGGGTGGAGGGTAACAGGGGAGAGACACGGGGCATGAGCTGGGGGTGGGGGGCAAAAGCCGGGAGACACTGGGCATGAGCGGGGGGTGGAGGGGCAACAGGAGAGAGACACGGGGCATGAGCGGGGGTGGGGGGCAACAGCAGAGAGACACGGGGCATGAGAGGTGGGTGGGGGGTAACAGGAGAGAGACAAGGGGCATGAGCGGGGGGCAACAGCAGGGAGACACGGGGCATGATCGGAGGGAACAGCAGGGAGACACGGAGCATGAGAGGGGAGGTGGGGGGCAACAGCAGGGAGACACGGGGCATGAGCCGGGGTGGGGGGGAACACGAGGGAGACACGGGGCATGAGAGGGGGTTGGGGGGTAACAGGAGAGAGACACGGGGCCTGAGCGGGGGTGGGGGGCAACAGCAGGGAGACACGGGGCATGAGCGGAGGTTGGGGGGCAACAGCAGGGAGACACGGGGCATGAGCGTAGGGTGGGGGCAACAGCAGGGAGACACTGGGCATGAGCAGGGGGTGGGGGTAACAGGGGAGAGACACGCGGCATGAGTGGGGGTGGTTGGCAACAGCAGGGAGACACGGGGCATGAGCGGGGGGTGGAGGGGTAACAGGAGAGAGACACGGGGCAGCATGAGAGGGGGGTGTAGCATAACAGGAGAGAGACACGGGGCATGAGCAGGGGGTGGGGGCGACAGCAGGGAGACACGGGGCATGAGCGGGGGGTGGGGGGCAACAGGTGAGAGACACGGCGCATGAGCGGGGGTGGGGGGAACAGGAAAGAGACACGGCGCATGAGCAGGGAGTGGGGGGCAACAGCAGGGAGACACGGGGCATGAGCGGGGGTGGGGGCAACTGGTGAGAGACACTGGGAATGAGCGGGGGTGGGGGAACAGGAGAGAGACACGGGGCATGAGCGGCGGGTGGGGGGAACACGAGGGAGACAAGGGGCATGAGAGGGGGTGGGGGATAACAGGAGAGAGACACGGGGCATGAGTGGTGGGTGTGGGGCAAAGCAGGGAGACACGGGGCATGAGAGGGGATGAGGCAACAGCAGGGAGACACGGGGCATGACCGGGGACTGGGGGGCAACAGCAGGGAGACACGGGGCATGAGCGGGGGGTGGGGGTGACAGGGGAGAGACACGTGGCATGAGCGGGGGTGGTGGGCATCAGCAGGGAGACACGGGCATGACCGGGGAGTGGGGGGCAACAGGAGAGAGACACGGGGCATGAGAGGGGGGTTCGACGTAACAGGAGAGAGACACGGGGCATCAAAAGGGGTTGGGGGGTAACAGGAGAGAGACACGGGGCATGAGCGGGGGTGGGGGGCAACAGCAGTGAGACATGGGGCATGAGCGGGGGTTGGGGGAACAGGAGATAGACACGGGGCATGAGCGGGGGGTGGGGGGCAACAGCGGGGAGACACGGGGCATGACCGGGGGTGGGGGATAATAGGAGAGAGACACGGGGCATGAGCGGGGGATTGGGGGGCAACAGGAGAGCGAAACGGGGCATGAGTGGGGGTGGGGGCAACAGCAGGGAGACATGGGGCATGAGAGGGGGTGGGGGGTAACAGAAGGGAGACACGGGGCATGAGCGGGTGTGGGGGGAAACAGGTGAGAGACACAGGGAATGAGCGGGGGTTGGGGAACAGGAGAGAGACACAGGGCATGAGCGGCGGGTGGGGGGCAACAGCAGGGAGACACGGGGCATGACCGGGGGGTGGGGGGTAACAGGAGAGAGACACGGGGCATGAGTGGGGGGTGGGGGGCAACAGCAGGGAGACACAGGGCATGACCG
The DNA here is from genome assembly GCF_040938575.1 of Ambystoma mexicanum. Classification (NCBI taxonomy): domain Eukaryota; kingdom Metazoa; phylum Chordata; class Amphibia; order Caudata; family Ambystomatidae; genus Ambystoma; species Ambystoma mexicanum. Next base: position 6,186,916 of record NW_027182323.1, read on the forward strand.
GGGGGTGGAGGGTAACAGGAGAGAGACATAGGGCATGAGCGAGGGGTGTGGCGCAACAGCAGGGAGACACGGGGCATGACCGGGGGTTGGGGTCAACAGGAGAGACAGGAGAGAGAAACGGGGCATGAGTGGGGGTGGGGGGCAACAGCAGGGAGACATGGGGCATGAGAGGTGGTGGGGGGTAACAGAAGTGAGACACGGGGCATGAGCGGGGGTGGGGGGCAACAGGTGAGAGACACGGAATGAGCGGGGGTTGGGGGAACAGGAGAGAGACACGGGGCATGAGCGGCGGGTGGGGGGCAACAGCAGGGAGACACGGGGCATGACCGGGGGTGGGGGGTAACAGGAGAGAGACACGGGGCATGAGTGGGGGTTGGGGGGCAACAGCAGGGAGACACAGGGCATGACCGGGGAGTGGAGGGCAACAGGAGAGAGACATAGGGCATGAGCGGGGGTGTGGCGCAACAGCAGGGAGACACAGGGCATGAGCGGGGGGTGGGAGGTAACAGGGGAGAGACACAGGGCATGAGCGGGGGGTGAGGGGCAACAGCAGGGAGACACAGGGCATGATCGGAGGGAACAGGAGAGAGACACGGGGCATGAGAGGGGGGTTGAGGGTAACAGGAGAGAGACACAGGGCATGAGAGGGGGGTGGGGGGCAACAGCAGGGAGACACGGGGCATGAGCCGGGGTGGGGGGAACACGAGGGAGACACGGGGCATGAGAGGGGGGTGGGGGGTAACAGGAGAGAGACATGGGGCATGAGCAGGGGGTGGGGGGCAACAGCAGGGAGACACGGGGCATGAGCGGGGGTTGGGGGGCAACAGCAGGGAGACACGAGGCATGAGTGTGGGGTGGGGGGCAACAGCAGGGAGACACTGGGCATGAGCAGGGGGTGGGGGTAACAGAGGAGAGACACGGGGCATGAGCGGGGGGTGGGGGGCAACAGCACAGAGACACGGCGCATGAGCGGGGGGTGGAGGGGCAACAGGAGAGAGACACGGGGCATGAGCGGGGGGTGGGGGGCAATAGCAGAGAGACACGGGGCATGAGAGGTGGGTGGGGGGTAACAGGAGAGAGACAAGGGGCATGAGCGGGGGGCAACAGCAGGGAGACACGGGGCATGATCGGAGGGAACAGGAGAGAGACACTGGGCATGAGAAGGGGAGTGGAGGGTAACAGGAGAGAGACACGGGGCATGAGAGGGGGTGGGGGGGCAACAGCAGGGAGACACGGGGCATGAGCCGGGGTGGGGGGAACACAAGGGAGACACGGGGCATGAGAGGGGGGTGGGGGGTAACAGGAGAGAGACACGGGGCATGAGCGGGGGTGGGGGGCAACAGCAGGGAGACACGGGGCATGAGCGGAGGTTGGGGGCAACAGCAGGGAGACACGGGGCATGAGCGTGGGGTGGGGGTAACAGGGGAGAGACACGGGGCATGAGCGGGGGGCAACAGCAGGGAGACACGGGGCATGAGCGGGGGTGGAGGGGCAACAGGAGAGAGACACGGGGCAGCATGAGAGGGGGGTGTAGCGTAACAGGAGAGAGACACGGGCATGAGCGGGGGTGGGGGCGACAGCAGGGAGACACGGGGCATGAGCGGGGGGTGGGGGGCAACAGGTGAGAGACACGGCGCATGAGCGGGGAGTGGGGGGCAACAGCAGGGAGACACGGGGCATGAGCGGGGGTGGGGGCAACAGCAGGGAGACACGGGGCATGAGCGGGGGGTAACGGGGAGAGACACGTGGCATGAGCGGGGGTGGTGGGCATCAGCAGGGAGACACGGGGCAGGACCGGGGAGTGGGGGGCAACAGGAGAGAGACACGGGGCATGAGAGGGGGGTGGGACGTAACAGGAGAGAGACACGGGGCATCAAAAGGGGTTGGGGGTAACAGGAGAGAGACACGGGGCATGAGCGGGGGTGGGGGCAACAACAGGGAGACATGGGGCATGAGCGGGGGGTGGGGGAGAACAGGGGAGACACGAGGCATGAGCAGGGGTTGGGGGGAACAGGAGAGAGACGCGGGGCATGAGCAGGGGGTGGGGGGCAACAGCGGGGAGACACGGGGCACGACCGGGGGGTGGGGCATAATAGGAGAGAGACACGGGGCATGAGCGGGGGATTGGGTGGCAACAGCAGGGAGACACGGGGCATGACCGGCGGTTGGGGGGCAACAGGAGAGAGAAACGGGGCATGAGTGGTGTTAGGCAGAAACCTGTGCAGTTCCCTTGGGGAACACTGCAAAAGATTTAAGACTACAGGTATAGCAGTAAACCCACTTGGTAGCAGTCTGCACCACCCAGATTTACCTGGTAGCTGTGGCTGAGCAGTCAGACTTCCCTCAAGAAGAGTTAGGCAGTATGTAAAGTATACACAATAGGTACTCAAGTACAATAGCACAAGCAAACACTGACCAGAGCTTGGTTTCAAAAGTATAGAGTTATTTATTTTTTAAGAACACACAAATTGAAAACACTCTAGCAAAATATAATAAAACACTCCAAACACAGTTATATGGAAAGCAGTCCCAATCCTTATTCCTATCTAGACCACTCTAGGTTAACACCACATAATTAAAACAGAGGTGAGCGCTTAACGTTAGATGACACTCTAGTAGGTTAAAGAAGGGAGGGAAACAGAGCAGAATTAGGATAAACACACCACTCTAAGGTCAAGAACGCTTTTGGTAAGCTCAAAGAAGCACAAAGTCACAGGTGAGCAAAAGTCACTAAGCAGGGTCCACTCTTAGAGCAGACAGAGCGAAAACGTGCCCAAGATCACACAGTTGGTAGGGATTCAGAGTCTTGCAAAAGAGTTCGGAAAAGAGTTAGAGAGGCTCAGAGAGTTTAGCCAAAGTGTCCCAGGCAATCCCAGGATCGAAAGCCGAGGGCTAAAACTACCCCGTACAGTCGGTGGCAAGGGAAGCCAGGCGGAACATGGTACCTTAAGCGGAAAGGATCCTCCAGCGGGGGCAGTTGTTCCAGGCAGTGGCAGCAAGGCTCGACGTCGGTCAGGGGAGAAGAAGTTCTCGCTGAAGAGCAGAAGAAGAAGGTCGTTGCACTGCCCGGGAAGAAACCAGCCGCGGAGTCCTCCGGTTAAAGGGTTGTACCGACTTTCGCGGTTAGGGGTAAAAGTGTGGTATTCCGGTTGCCGGGGTGCTTGGCACGGGCAAGGCGGCCACGAGGTACCTCGAGGAGCGAAAAGAAGGTGAAAACTGGTTGTCCCCACCAGTCAAGGGAAGGAGCCACTCCGTTAAGAGTTCTCCTCGGTCGTCGGGAAAAGTGGTGAGACGGTTCAGCAGGGCTCCACCGGGTGGTGTCGTCGAAGCAGGTCGGCTCAGCTCTTCCCTCGTCGGATTCTTGGTCCTGTGGCGACTTCTGAAGTTCCAGTCCCCAAAGCCCTGCTTTTATGCAGCAAACCCCCATTCACCCAGCCTAGCTGTCACTCAAACATGCTAAGTGGTGAGCCGGCCGGCTCACCACTTGGGCCAATCAGGACGGAGTGCGACTTGAGTTACCAAGGTAACTCAGTCCAGGGTGCCTAAATCCCCCTCCACCCCTCCTAAGTACCCCAGACAGAGTGGCACCACTTTGGAGGGCTTCTGTGGAGAAGCCCGCCAAAAGTGGAACAAAGGGCTCCACTTTGGGTCAGAGTTACAGAGGCGAACGCCAACGCCATTTTAGAATCAAGTTTTGGCAAAAAGTCCCAACCGGAGTTATAATAATACATATATAAACCGGCGGTATGTTTAAGGCTACCGTAAATAAATAATTAAATGTGTTAGCCTAAAACAATGGGAAATCCCATAGGAAAATATTCGCGGTCGAATATAAAACGTAGTTTCCACTGCCACCAGCCAAAACTCGATCAGGGGGGACGGAGACGTGCCCCCTCGACTAACAGACCCTGGGGCAATCGAATTGCCCCAGCCAGTACGTCCACAATATGATGGTTTGTACTGGTTCTGTTCAGGATTTAAGACTAGTAAAGTCTTTGGTGACTTTACATGCCCTGGGAGACAGTAGTCAGTCCCAGGGTATGGAGTCTATGTTGGGGAGTCCCTAGGACACCCCTGGGTTACGGCACAGAGGGTGCTGTGTAACCCACATCACAAAAATATATGAGGCCCTATGGAGTAAAAGACCCCATAGCCCATTCAACACAAGCTTTAACCAAGAAAACACACTTCAACAGGTCCAAGAGTGAGGGTAAAAGAGTCTCACTCTTGGCAGGAGAAAAAAAAAAGAAACCCCAGAAATCCAGCAAAGCCGCTGGGGGACTCACTAGGTAGGGAAATTCAGCCCAAACAGAGAATTCTCCCTAACACTCGCCCCCCCCAGACTAAGGGACAGGAGGATTTAATCCACTCCTGGATGAACCTCATACCTCTAGTCGATGATATACATCCTAGAGAGTCCATCAGCATTTTGATGGTGACACCCTGACCTGTGCTCAATGGTGAAATCAAACCCTTGCAGGCAGATTGACCATCTCAATAGTTTTGGATTTTCCCCTTTCATTTGCATTAACCATCTCAAGGGTTGGTGGTCAGTCTGAATAACAAAAGTAGAACCATACAAGTATGGCCTAAACTTCTTCAGTGCCCACACAATAGCAAAGCATTCTCTTTCGATAGTTGCCCACCTTGTCTCAGGATCCTTCAGTTTTCTACTGATGAAGCAAATGGGGTGCTCCCTACCCTTCTCATCCAGTTGGCTTAGAACTGCACCTATACCTACATTGGAAGCATCAGTTTGTACAATGAAAGGTTGGTGGTAGTCAGGAGCTCTCAAGACTGGAGCTTGGCAAAGAGCTCTCTTCAGTTTTTCAAAGGCCTGATTGCACTCCTCATTCCATTTTACCTTTTTAGGGAATTTGGGAGAGGAGATTACATTCAGTGGAGAAGCTATGGTCCCATAGTTCTCAATGAAATTCCTGTAATATCCAGTGAGGCCTAGAAAAGCTCTCACTTGGGTTTGAGTAGTTGGTGTTGTCCAATTTTGCACAGCTTCAATCTTGCTGGGCAAAGGCCTTATTTCTCCACCTCCTACCTCATGTCCAAGGTAGACCACTTTACTTTGGCCAATCTGGCACTTACTGGCTTTGATTGTCAAATGGGCCTGTTCCAGAGCCTGCAACACATGTCCTAGGTGGTTCACATGTTCTTCCCAGGAGTGGCTGAAGACTGCAATGTCATCCAAGTATGCCATGCAGAAATCTTCCATCCCAGCCAGAACTTGGTTCACCATCCTTTGGAATGTGGCAGGTGCATTTTTTAGTCCAAAAGGCATGACCTTAAACTGGTACAAGCCAACTGGGGTTGAAAATGCAGTTTTCTCCTTGGCATGGTCTGTCAGGGCTATTTGCCAATAGCCTGACGTCAGGTCAAATGTGCTGAGGTACTTGGCTGCACCAAGTTTATCCACCAACTCATCTGTCCTGGGCAAAGGGTGGGCATCAGTCTTGGTGACTGCATTTAGAGCTCTATAGTCCACACAGAATCTCAAGTCTTTGGATCCTGCCTTTGGTACTAACACAACTGGGCTAGACCATGGACTGGTAGAGGGCTCTATTACCCCGAGATCAAGCATCTTCTTGACCTCCCCTTTGATGTGGGTTCTGATATGTTCGGACATTCTGTACCCTCTGATTTTGACTGGCAGACAGTCACCAGTGAGTATCTCATGCTGGCCCCAAGGGGTCAAGCCTGGTGACAGTGAGAACAGGGAGGCAAACTGATTTAACATAGATTTGCACTCCTCTTGTTGCTCAGGTGTCAGGTCTGAAGAGAGATTGACTCCTTCAACTTTCTCATCTAAAGGCACACCTCTGAGGAGATCAGGGAGAGATTCACTCTCTTCTTCCTCTGAAGCTAGAAGTAAGACTCCTACATCAGGCCTGGAGAGGTATGCTTTTAGTCGGTTGGTGTGGAAGACTCTAGGAGCTTCCCTGGGTCTGCCCAGATCCACCAGATAGTTGACCTCTCCAAGTTTTCCCACAATCTTGAAGGGTCCCATCCATTTGTCTTGCAAGGCCCTCTGCCTTGTTGGGAGCATAACTATAACTAGCTGGTCTTGAGTAAACTCAACCATGTTAGCCTTCTGGTCATGCCAATGTTTGACCAGAGCTTGACCAGCTTTCAAGTTGTCACTTGCTTCTGCCATCATGTGTGACATTCTCCTCCGGAGACCTATCACATAGTCAGTCACTCTGACTGGCTTGAGGGGAGGAGCACCTTCCAATCCCTCCTTAATCAGGGCCAATGGACCTCTGACTGGATGGCCATAGAGAAGCTCAAAGGGAGAATAGCCTACTCACTCCTGAGGGACTTCTCTATAAGCAAAGAGAAGGCATGGCAGTAGAAGGTCCCACTTTTTCTTAAGGGGTTCCTCTAAAGCACCTATCATGCTCTTCATGGTTCTGTTAAATCTTTCAACCAACCCGTTTGTCTGAGGGTGGTATGCTGTTGAGAACTTGTAAGTAACTCCACAGGTTTTCCACATGGCTTTCATGTAGTGGGACATAAAGTTTGATCCCCTGTCAGAGATTACTTCCTTAGGAAACCCAACCCTGGTGAAAATACCAAGGAGGGCCTTAGCCACAGCCGGAGCTGTAACAGTCCTCATAGGAATTGCCTCAGGGTACCTAGTAGCATGGTCTACTACAACAAGTATAAACCTGTTGCCTGAGGAGGTTGGAGGATCAAGGGGACCAACAATGTCAATCCCTACCCTCTCAAATGGGACTCCCACAACTGGGAGAGGCACTAAAGGTGCCACATTCTTGGAACCAACCTTACCAGAAGTCTGGCAGGTATGGCAGCTCTTACAATATCTATCTACTTCAGCCCCCATCTTTGGCCAATAAAAGTAGAGTGAGAGCCTTTCCTTGGTCTTCTTGAAACTCAAGTGACCAGCCAAAGGTATCTCATGGGCTAGTTGTAAGAACTGTTGTCTGTTCTCTTGTGGGACTACAAGGCGTTTGTAGTCTCCAGGTTCAGACTCAGTCGGTTCACTGTAGAAGAGGCCATCTTCCCAGTGTAACCTATACTTCCCAGGCTCTTGCCCATCAGCTTGAGAAGCTGCCTGGTGGCGGAGACCTTCCAGAGTTGGACATTCTCTTTGCCCCTTACGAAAAGCTGCCCTGCTAGGCCCACCTTCTGCCAGTAAAGACTGCAGCTCAGGATGGTCCTCAGGGTCCAAATCTCCAATAAGGTTGGGGCCTCCTTCTAGCTCTTCCTCAGAGTCTAGCTCAACCACACAGGGTTGTACCTCCCTCTCAGCCTCAGCTGGAGGTGGAGTTACAGGTGTAACTTTGGACAACCTAGGGGAAGTCCTTTTTGGAAGCACTGGAGTGCTTGCTGCTGGCTTTTTCCTAGGAGTCTTGGGTTGCCCCTTTGCTCCTGATCTAGTTGATACTGCAGTAAGTTGCTCCAGTGGGAGAGGAGTGATTTCTGTCATCATCTCCTGAGATAACCCTCTCAGGGTTTTCTCTCTTGCAGGTTTTGTGAGCTCCTGTAACCTTTTGCTAGGGGGTCTGGGGGTATGTGACACAACTCCAAGAGCTTTGAGGTCATTACCCAACAGAACCCTACCTGGCACTTCACATTGTACACTGACAGGTATTTTTACAGCCATATCATTACATTGGATGAGAACTGGTAACTGGGGACACATCGGCACAGGCCCACCAGCTAACTTGGTGAGGCATTTGGGTGCCTTAGCAACATCCTCTGCCTTGAAAAATGATTCATCCACCACAGTTATGCTGGCTCCAGTGTCCCTAATGGCAGGAGTCTCCTGTCCATTCACCTGGACACTGTCCTTATAATACTCTTTAGTATTATCTGGGATAGAGTTATAGACATCTAAATTCTGTTGTTCCCACAACCCCAGAGAGACTAAAGAAACACTAGCTGAGACTCCAGTGGGTTCATCAGCTAGTAATAGAAAGTTTCCACTTGCCATATGTACTTCCTCCTCTGGAGCGAAGGCTAAGGAGGCAAGTTGGACCCCTGAAGGTTTACCCTTACATCTGGGATCTCCTTTCACATGGTCAGGAGCCTTACAAACAAAGCATGAGCCAAAGGCTCGCTGGAATGGAGGCTTGTTCTGACCTCCTTCTGGTCTGGGACCAGGAGGTACACTAGCCTGATTTGGTTTCCCTTGTGGCTTACCCTTATAGTTTTGTTTGGGGCCCTCTTTGGAATTTGTAGTATTAGAATTCTCTTTGGAGTCCTTTTTGGGCTGTTTCTCCCCATCCTTCTTCTGAGTGACCCCAGAATCCTTGTGAGTGGCCCTGTTGGCAACCCACAAGTCAGCAGCCTTAGCTAGTTTCCGGGAATCTAATTCCCTGGAATCAGCCAAGTGTTGTCTGAGCTCAGGAGAGCAGGCATCATAAATAGTCTCCAACATAAACAAATTCTTCATACCTTCATAAGTGTTCACCTTGTAACCCTTAATCCATCCCTCTAAGTTTTTCAAACATTCACTCACCCAGGTAGCCCAAGGGGTACCATCATGCTTTTTGAGGCTCCTAAACCTCTTAAGATACTGGGAAGGGGTTTTCCCAAACCTAGCTATCAAAGCTAGTTTCACACATTCATAGTCCTTCCTATCCTCCTCCCCCATCTCCATCACCACATCAGTTGCAACAGGGGGAAGCCTAGAGAACAACCAGGTGAGTAAGTCATTTCCTGTGATGTTCTGGAGCCCATGATTATATTCAAACAGAGACAACCAATCCAACACATCCAACTTAGGCTCATACATACCAATCAATTCTTTAGGCATCCGGGGTCTTTTAGGACTGGAACTTCTAGAGGAGCCAGAGAGAGAAACATTCTCAACAGATAATTTCTTCATTTCTAAGTCATACTTGAGCTCCATTTCCCTTAGCCTTAGTTCTTTGTCAGTTTGAGCATTAAGTTTCTTATACTCCAATTCTAGTTTCATTTTCTCTAGTTCAAAGTACTGAGGACTAAATGTGGGACCTGGTAAAGGTCCAGTAGGTACAGCAGGTAGAGCAGGCAGAGGCCTAGGGGGGACAGTCACAACAGCCTCACCCTCCTCTTCTGACTCTTCCTCAGAATCATCAACATTTTGCTCCATGTTAACTTCAATACTGTCATCTACAGTTGCTGGGGTGATAGGTTCCTCTGAACCATCACCCAGACTTTGGTTAGCTAACAATCTTTCAATCAGCTCCATTTTCTTGCCCTTAGTCAGGAGATCCTTATGTTTACAGAGCACTCTTAAACAATCAGCAGTTTTGGCTGCAAGGGACTCTTGACTATAGCTTTCTATAACTGACATGTTAGAGGTTTACTTTTATAGTGCTAAGCTTTGTGGTTAGTTGCACTAAGGTATCTAAAGCACACTAAAATGTATACTTAATACAAATCCCACCGCTGTACACCAGTGTTAGGCAGAAACCTGTGCAGTTCCCTTGGGGAACACTGCAAAAGATTTAAGACTACAGGTATAGCAGTAAACCCACTTGGTAGCAGTCTGCACCACCCAGATTTACCTGGTAGCTGTGGCTGAGCAGTCAGACTTCCCTCAAGAAGAGTTAGGCAGTATGTAAAGTATACACAATAGGTACTCAAGTACAATAGCACAAGCAAACACTGACCAGAGCTTGGTTTCAAAAGTATAGAGTTATTTATTTTTTAAGAACACACAAATTGAAAACACTCTAGCAAAATATAATAAAACACTCCAAACACAGTTATATGGAAAGCAGTCCCAATCCTTATTCCTATCTAGACCACTCTAGGTTAACACCACATAATTAAAACAGAGGTGAGCGCTTAACGTTAGATGACACTCTAGTAGGTTAAAGAAGGGAGGGAAACAGAGCAGAATTAGGATAAACACACCACTCTAAGGTCAAGAACGCTTTTGGTAAGCTCAAAGAAGCACAAAGTCACAGGTGAGCAAAAGTCACTAAGCAGGGTCCACTCTTAGAGCAGACAGAGCGAAAACGTGCCCAAGATCACACAGTTGGTAGGGATTCAGAGTCTTGCAAAAGAGTTCGGAAAAGAGTTAGAGAGGCTCAGAGAGTTTAGCCAAAGTGTCCCAGGCAATCCCAGGATCGAAAGCCGAGGGCTAAAACTACCCCGTACAGTCGGTGGCAAGGGAAGCCAGGCGGAACACGGTACCTTAAGCGGAAAGGATCCTCCAGCGGGGGCAGTTGTTCCAGGCAGTGGCAGCAAGGCTCGACGTCGGTCAGGGGAGAAGAAGTTCTCGCTGAAGAGCAGAAGAAGAAGGTCGTTGCACTGCCCGGGAAGAAACCAGCCGCGGAGTCCTCCGGTTAAAGGGTTGTACCGACTTTCGCGGTTAGGGGTAAAAGTGTGGTATTCCGGTTGCCGGGGTGCTTGGCACGGGCAAGGCGGCCACGAGGTACCTCGAGGAGCGAAAAGAAGGTGAAAACTGGTTGTCCCCACCAGTCAAGGGAAGGAGCCACTCCGTTAAGAGTTCTCCTCGGTCGTCGGGAAAAGTGGTGAGACGGTTCAGCAGGGCTCCACCGGGTGGTGTCGTCGAAGCAGGTCGGCTCAGCTCTTCCCTCGTCGGATTCTTGGTCCTGTGGCGACTTCTGAAGTTCCAGTCCCCAAAGCCCTGCTTTTATGCAGCAAACCCCCATTCACCCAGCCTAGCTGTCACTCAAACATGCTAAGTGGTGAGCCGGCCGGCTCACCACTTGGGCCAATCAGGACGGAGTGCGACTTGAGTTACCAAGGTAACTCAGTCCAGGGTGCCTAAATCCCCCTCCACCCCTCCTAAGTACCCCAGACAGAGTGGCACCACTTTGGAGGGCTTCTGTGGAGAAGCCCGCCAAAAGTGGAACAAAGGGCTCCACTTTGGGTCAGAGTTACAGAGGCGAACGCCAACGCCATTTTAGAATCAAGTTTTGGCAAAAAGTCCCAACCGGAGTTATAATAATAAATATATAAACCGGCGGTATGTTTAAGGCTACCCTAAATAAATAATTAAATGTGTTAGCCTAAAACAATGGGAAATCCCATAGGAAAATATTCGCGGTCGAATATAAAACGTAGTTTCCACTGCCACCAGCCAAAACTCGATCAGGGGGGACGGAGACGTGCCCCCTCGACTAACAGACCCTGGGGCAATCGAATTGCCCCAGCCAGTACGTCCACAATATGATGGTTTGTACTGGTTCTGTTCAGGATTTAAGACTAGTAAAGTCTTTGGTGACTTTACATGCCCTGGGAGACAGTAGTCAGTCCCAGGGTATGGAGTCTATGTTGGGGAGTCCCTAGGACACCCCTGGGTTACGGCACAGAGGGTGCTGTGTAACCCACATCACAAAAATATATGAGGCCCTATGGAGTAAAAGACCCCATAGCCCATTCAACACAAGCTTTAACCAAGAAAACACACTTCAACAGGTCCAAGAGTGAGGGTAAAAGAGTCTCACTCTTGGCAGGAGAAAAAAAAAAGAAACCCCAGAAATCCAGCAAAGCCGCTTGGGGACTCACTAGGTAGGGAAATTCAGCCCAAACAGAGAATTCTCCCTAACAAGTGGGGGTGGGGGGCAACAGCAGGGAGACACAGGGCATGACCGGGGGGTGGAGGGCAACAGGAGAGAGACACGGGGCATGAGAGGGGTTGGGGGTAACAGGAGAGAGACACAGAGCATGAGCGGGGGGTGTGGCGCAACAGCAGGGAGAAACGGGGCATGAGCGGGGGGTGGGAGGTAACAGGAGAGAGCCACAGGGAATGAGCGGGGGGTGGAGGGAACAGGAGAGAGACACGGGGCATGAGCGGGGGTGGGGGCAACAGGTGAGAGCCACAGGGAATGAGCGGGGGGTGGGGGAACAGGAGAGAGACACGGGGTATGAGCGGCGGGTGGGGGGCAACAGCAGGGAGACACGGGGCATGACCGGGGGGTGGGGGGAACAGGAGAGAGACACGGGGCATGAGTGGGGGGTGGGGGCAACAGCAGGGAGACACAGGGCATGACCGGGGGGTGGAGGGCAACAGGAGAGAGACACAGGGCATGAGAGGGGTTGGGGGTAACAGGAGAGAGACACAGAGCATGAGCGGGGGGTGTGGCGCAACAGCAGGGAGAAACGTGGCATGAGCGGGGGGTGGGAGGTAACAGGAGAGAGACACAGGGCATGAGCGGGGCGTGGGGGGCAACAGCAGGGAGACACGGGGCATGATCGGAGGGAACAGGAGAGAGACACGGGGCATGAGCGGGGGTTGGGGGCAACAGCAGGGAGACACGGGCATGAGCGTGGGGTGGGGGGCAACAGCAGGGAGGCACTGGGCATGAGCAGGGGGTGGGGGGTAACAGGGGAGAGACACGGGGCATGAGCTGGGGGTGGGGGGCAAAAGCCGGGAGACACTGGGCATGAGCGGGGGGTGGAGGGGCAACAGGAGAGAGACACGGGGCATGAGCGGGGGTGGGGGGCAGCAGCAGAGAGACACGGGGCATGAGAGGTGGGTGGGGGGTAACAGGAGAGAGACAAGGGGCATGAGCGGGGGGCAACAGCAGGGAGACACGGGGCATGATCGGAGGGAACAGCAGGGAGACACGGAGCATGAGAGGGGAGGTGGGGGGCAACAGCAGGGAGACACGGGGCATGAGCCGGGGTGGGGGGGAACACGAGGGAGACACGGGGCATGAGAGGGGGTTGGGGGGTAACAGGAGAGAGACACGGGGCCTGAGCGGGGGTGGGGGGCAACAGCAGGGAGACACGGGGCATGAGCGGAGGTTGGGGGGCAACAGCAGGGAGACACGGGGCATGAGCGTAGGGTGGGGGCAACAGCAGGGAGACACTGGGCATGAGCAGGGGGTGGGGGTAACAGGGGAGAGACACGCGGCATGAGTGGGGGTGGTGGGCAACAGCAGGGAGACACGGGGCATGAGCGGGGGGTGGAGGGGTAACAGGAGAGAGACACGGGGCAGCATGAGAGGGGGGTGTAGCATAACAGGAGAGAGACACGGGGCATGAGCAGGGGGTGGGGGGCAACAGGAGGGAGACACGGGGCATGACCGGGGCGTCGGGGGCAACAAGAGAGAGACACGGGGCATGAGCAGGGGGTGGGGGGCAACAGCAGGGAGACACAGGGCATGAGCGGGAAGTGGGGGGCAACAGGTGAAAGAAGAGGGGCATGAGTGGGGGGTGGGGGGAACAGGAGAGAGACACTGGGCATGAGCAGGGGGTGGGGGGCAACAGCAGGGAGACACTAGGCAAGACCGGGTGTGGGGGGTAACAGGAGAGAGACACGGGGCATGAGTGGGGGGTGGGGGGCAACAGCAGGGAGACACAGGGCATGACCGGGGGGTGGAGGGCAACAGGAGAGAGACACAGGGCATGAGAGGGGACTGGGGGTAACAGGAGAGAGACACAGAGCATGAGCGGGGGGTGTGGGGCAACATCAGGGAGACACGAGGCATGAGCGGGGGGTGGGAGGTAACAGGAGAGAGACACAGGGCATGAGCGGGGGGTGGGGGCAACAGCAGGGAGACACAGGGCATGATCGGAGGGAACAGGAGAGAGACACAGGGCATGAGAGGGGGCTGGGGGGTAACAGGAGAGAGACACAGAGCATGAGTGGGGGGTGTGGGGCAACAGCAGGGAGACACGGGGCATGAGCCAGGGGTGGGAGGTAACAGGAGAGAGACACAGGGCATGAGCGGGGGGTGGGAATCAACAGCAGGGAGACACGGGGCATGACCGGGGCGTGGGGGGTAACAGGAGAGATACACGGGCATGAGCAGGGGGTGGGGGGCAACAGCAGGGAGACACGGGGCATGAGCGGAGGGAGGGGGGAACACCAGGGAGACACGGGGCATGATCGGAGGGAACAGGAGAGAGACACGGGGCATGAGCGGGGGGCAACAGCAGGGAGACACGGGGCATGACCGGGGGGTGGGGGGCAACAAGAGAGAGACACGGGGCATGAGCGGGGGTGGAGGGCAACAACAGGGAGACATGGGACATGAGAGGGGGTGGGGGTAACAGCAGGGAGACACGGGGCATGAGCAGGGGGTGGGGGGCAACAGGTGAGAGACACGGGGGGTGGGGGAACAGGAGAGAGACAAGGGGCATGAGCGGGGGTGGGGGCAACAGCAGGGAGACTCGGGCATGAGCGGGGGGTGGGGGGCAATAGGTGAGAGACACGGGGCATCAGCGGGGGTAGGGGGCACCAGCAGGGAAACACGGGGCATGGGTGGGGTTTGGGGGCAACAGCAGGGAGACAGGGAGCATGAGCGCGGGGTGGGGGCAACAGCAGGGAGACACTGGGCATGAGCGGGGGTGGGGGGTAACAGGGGAGAGACACAGTGCATGAGCGGGGGGTGGAGGGGCAACAGCAGAGAGACACGGGGCATGATCGGGGGGTGGAGGGGCAACAGGAGAGAGACACAGGGCATGAGCGGAGGTGGGGGGCAACAGCAGGGAGACACGGGGCCTGAGAGGTGGGTGGGGGGAACAGGAGAGAGACACGGGGCATGAGCGGGGGTGGGGGGCAACAGCAGGGAGACACGGGGCGTGACCGGGGGAGGGGGGTAACAGGAGAGAGACACAGGGCCTGAGTGGGGGGCAACAGCATGGAGACACAGGGCATGACCGGGGGGTGGAGGGCAACAGGAGAGAGACACGGGGCATGATCGGGGGGTGGAGGGGCAACAGGGGAGAGACACAGTGCATGAGCGGGGGGTGTAGGGGCAACAGCAGAGAGACACGGGGCATGAGCGGGGGGTGGGGGGAACAGGAGAGAGACACGGGGCATGAGTGGGGGTGGGGGGCAACAGCAGGGAGACACGGGGCGTGACCGGGGGAGGGGGGTAACAGGAGAGAGACACAGGGCCTGAGTGGGGGGCAACAGCATGGAGACACAGGGCATGACCGGGGGGTGGAGGGCAACAGGAGAGAGACACAGGGCATGAGAGGGTGCTGGAGGGGTAACAGGAGAGAGACACAGAGCATAAGCGGGGGGGCGTGGGGCAACAGCAGGGAGACACGGGGCATGAGCGGGGGGTGGGAGGTAACAGGAGAGAGACACATGGCATGAGCGGGGGGTGGGGGTCAACAGCAGGGAGACAAAGGGCATGAACGGGGCGTGGGGGGTAACAGGAGAGAGACACGGGGCATGAGCAGGGGGTGTGGGGCAACAGCAGGGAGACATGGGGCATGAGCGATGGTGGGGGCAACAGGTGAGAGACACGGGGCATGAGCGGGGGGTGGGGGGAACAGGAGAGAGACACGGGGCATGAGCGGGGGTGGGGGGCAACAGCAGGGAGACACGGGGCATGACCGGGGGAGGGGGGTAACAGGATAGAGACACGGGGCCTGAGTGTGGGGTGGGGGGCAACAGCAGGGAGACACAGGGCATGACCGGGGGGTGGAGGGCAACAGGAGAGAGACACAGGGCATGAGAGGGTGCTGGGGGGTAACAGGAGAGAGACACAGAGCATAAGCGGGGGGGTGTGGGGCAACAGCAGGGTGACACGGGGCATGACCGGGGCGTGGGGGGTAACAGGAGAGAGACACGGGGCATGAGCAGGGGGTGGGGGGCAACAGCAGGGAGACATGGGGCATGAGCGGGGGGTGGGGGGAACACGAGGGAGACATGGGGCATGAGAGAGGGTGGGGGATAACAGGAGAGAGTCACAGGGCATGAGTGGGGGGTGGGGGGCAACAGCAGGGAGACACGGGGCATGAGAGGGGATGGGGGCAACAGCAGGGAGACACGGGGCATGACCGGGGACTGGGGGCAACAGCAGGGAGACACGGGGCATGAGCGGGGGTGGGGGTAACAGGGGAAAGACACGTGGCATGAGTGGGGGTGGTGGGCATCAGCAGGGAGACACGGGGCATGACCGGGGAGTGGGGGGCAACAGGAGAGAGACACAGGGCATGAGAGGGGGGTGGGGCGTAACAGGAGAGAGACACGGGGCATCAAAAGGGGTTGGGGGTAACAGGAGAGAGACACAGGGCATGAGCGGGGGTGGGGGGAACAGGGGAGACACGAGGCATGAGCGGGGGTTGGGGGGAACAGGAGAGAGACACGGGGCATGAGCGGGGGGTGGGGGGAACAGGGGAGACACGAGGCATGAGCGGGGGTTGGGGGGAACAGGAGAGAGACACGGGGCATGAGCGGGGGGTGGGGGGCAACAGGTGAGAGACACAGGGAATGAGCGGGGTGTGGGGGGAACAGGAGAGAGACACGGGGCATGAGCGGCAGGTGGGGGCAACAGCAGGGAGACACGGGGCATGACCGGGGGGTGGGGGGTAACAGGAGAGAGACACGGGGCATGAGTGGGGGGTGGGGGGCAACAGCAGGGAGACACAGGGCATGACCGGGGGGTGGAGGGCAACAGGAGAGAGACATAGGGCATGAGCGGGGGGTGTGGCGCAACAGCAGGGAGACACGGGGCATGAGTGGGGGGCGGGAGGTAACAGGGGAGAGACACAGGGCATGAGCGGGGGGTGAGGGGCAACAGCAGGGAGACACAGGGCATGATCGGAGGGAACAGGAGAGAGACACGGGGCATGAGAGGGGGGTGGAGGGTAACAGAAGAGAGACACAGGGCATGAGAGGGGTGTGGGGGGCAACAGCAGGGAGACACGGGGCATGAGCCGGGGTGGGGGGAACACGAGGGAGACACGGGGCATGAGAGGGGGGTGGGGGGTAACAGGAGAGAGACATGGGGCATGAGCAGGGGGTGGGGGGCAACAACAGGGAGACACAGGGCATGAGCGGGGGTTGGGGGGCAACAGGAGGGAGACACGGGGCATGAGTGTGGGGTGGGGGGCAACAGCAGGGAGACACTGGGCATGAGCAGGGCGTGGGGGTAACAGGGGAGAGACACGGGGCATGAGCGGGGGTTGGGGGGCAACAGCAGGGAGACACGGCACATGAGCGGGGGTGGAGGGGCAACAGGAGAGAGACACGGGGCATGAGCAGGGGGTGGGGGGCAACAGGAGAGAGACAAGGGGCATGAGCGGGGGGCAACAGCAGGGAGACACGGGGCATGATCGGGGGGTGGAGGGGCAACAGCAGAGAGACACGGGGCATGAGAGGTGGGTGGGGGGTAACAGGAGAGAGACAAGGGGCATGAGCGGGGGCAACAGCAGGGATACACGGGGCATGATCGAAGAGAACAGGAGAGAGACACGGGGCATGAGAGGGGGGGTGGAGGGTAACAGGAGAGAGACACGGGGCATGAGAGGGGGGTGGGGGGCAACAGCAGGGAGACACGGGGCATGAGCTGGGGTGGGGGGAACACAAGGGAGACACGGGGCATGAGAGGGGGTTGGGGGGTAACAGGAGAGAGACACGGGGCATGAGCGGGGGTGGGGGGCAACAATAGGGAGACACGGGGCATGAGCGGAGGTTGGGGGGCAACAGCAGGGAGACACGGGGCATGAGCATGGGGTGGGGGTAACAGGGGAGAGACACGGGGCATGAGCGGGGGGCAACAGCAGGGAGACACGGGGCATGAGCGGGGGTGGAGGGGCAACAGGAGAGAGACACGGGGCAGCATGAGAGGGGGGTGTAGCGTAACAGGAGAGAGACACAGGCATGAGCAGGGGGTGGGGGCGACAGCAGGGAGACACGGGGCATGAGCGGGGGGTGGGGGGCAACAGGTGAGAGACACGGCGCATGAGCAGGGGTGGGGGGAACAGGAAAGAGACACGGCCCATGAGCGGGGAGTGGGGGGCAACAGCAGGGAGACACGGGGCATGAGCGGGGGTGGGGGCAACAGGTGAGAGACACAGGGAATGAGCGGGGGTGGGGGGAACAGGAGAGAGACACGGGGCATGAGCGGCAGGTGGGGGGAACACGAGGGAGACAAGGGTCATGAGAGGGGGTGGGGGATAACAGGAGAGAGACACGGTGCATGAGTGGGGGGTGGGGGGAACACAAGGGAGACACGGTGCATGAGGGGGGCGTGGGGGTAACAGGAGAGAGACACGGGGCATGAGCGGGGGTGGGGGGCAACAATAGGGAGACACGGGGCATGAGCGGAGGTTGGGGGGCAACAGCAGGGAGACACGGGGCATGAGCGTGGGGTGGGGGTAACAGGGGAGAGACACGGGGCATGAGCGGGGGGCAACAGCAGGGAGACACGGGGCATGAGCGGGGGTGGAGGGGCAACAGGAGAGAGACACGGGGCAGCATGAGAGGGGCGTGTAGCGTAACAGGAGAGAGACACAGGCATGAGCGGGGGGTGGGGGCGACAGCAGGGAGACACGGGGCATGAGCGGGGGGTGGGGGGCAACAGGTGAGAGACACGGCGCATGAGCGGGGGTGGGGGGAACAGGAAAGAGACACGGCGCATGAGCAGGGAGTGGGGGGCAACAGCAGGGAGACACGGGGCATGAGCGGGGGTGGGGGCAACTGGTGAGAGACACTGGGAATGAGCGGGGGTGGGGGAACAGGAGAGAGACACGGGGCATGAGCGGCGGGTGGGGGGAACACGAGGGAGACAAGGGGCATGAGAGGGGGTGGGGGATAACAGGAGAGAGACACGGGGCATGAGTGGTGGGTGTGGGGCAAAGCAGGGAGACACGGGGCATGAGAGGGGATGAGGCAACAGCAGGGAGACACGGGGCATGACCGGGGACTGGGGGGCAACAGCAGGGAGACACGGGGCATGAGCGGGGGGTGGGGGTGACAGGGGAGAGACACGTGGCATGAGCGGGGGTGGTGGGCATCAGCAGGGAGACACGGGCATGACCGGGGAGTGGGGGGCAACAGGAGAGAGACACGGGGCATGAGAGGGGGGTTCGACGTAACAGGAGAGAGACACGGGGCATCAAAAGGGGTTGGGGGGTAACAGGAGAGAGACACGGAGCATGAGCGGGGGTGGGGGGCAACAGCAGTGAGACATGGGGCATGAGCGGGGGTTGGGGGAACAGGAGATAGACACGGGGCATGAGCGGGGGGTGGGGGGCAACAGCGGGGAGACACGGGGCATGACCGGGGGTGGGGGATAATAGGAGGGAGACACGGGGCATGAGCGGGGGATTGGGGGGCAACAGGAGAGAGAAACGGGGCATGAGTGGGGGTGGGGGCAACAGCAGGGAGACATGGGGCATGAGAGTGGGTGGGGGGTAACAGAAGGGAGACACGGGGCATGAGCGGGTGTGGGGGGAAACAGGTGAGAGACACAGGGAATGAGGGGGGTTGGGGAACAGGAGAGAGACACGGGGCATGAGCGGCGGGTGGGGGGCAACAGCAGGGAGACACGGGGCATGACCGGGGGGTGGGGGGTAACAGGAGAGAGACACGGGGCATGAGTGGGGGTTGGGGGGCAACAGCAGGGAGACACAGGGCATGACCGGGGGGTGGAGGGCAACAGGAGAGAGACATAGGGCATGAGCGTGGGGTGTGGCGCAACAGCAGGGAGACACAGGGCATGAGCGGGGGGTGGGAGGTAACAGGGGAGAGACACAGGGCATGAGTGGGGGGTGAGGGGCAACAGCAGGGAGACACAGGGCATGATCGGAGGGAACAGGAGAGAGACACGGGGCATGAGAGGGGGGTTGAGGGTAACAGGAGAGAGACACAGGGCATGAGAGGGGGGTGGGGGGCAACAGCAGGGAGACACGTGGCATGAGCCGGGGTGGGGGGAACACGAGGGAGACACGGGGCATGAGAGGGGGGTGGGGGGTAACAGGAGAGAGACATGGGGCATGAGCAGGGGGTGGGGGGCAACAGCAGGGAGACACGGGGCATGAGCGGGGGTTGGGGGGCAACAGCAGGGAGACACGAGGCATGAGTGTGGGGTGGGGGGCAACAGCAGGGAGACACTGGGCATGAGCAGGGGGTGGGGGTAACAGAGGAGAGACACGGGGCATGAGCGGGGGGTGGGGGGCAACAGCACAGAGACACGGCGCATGAGCGGGGGGTGGAGGGGCAACAGGAGAGAGACACGGGGCATGAGCGGGGGGTGGGGGGCAATAGCAGAGAGACACGGGGCATGAGAGGTGGGTGGGGGTAACAGGAGAGAGACAAGGGGCATGAGCGGGGGGCAACAGCAGGGAGACACGGGGCATGATCGGAGGGAACAGGAGAGAGACACTGGGCATGAGAAGGGGAGTGGAGGGTAACAGGAGAGAGACACGGGGCATGAGAGGGGGGTGGGGGGGCAACAGCAGGGAGACACGGGGCATGAGCCGGGGTGGGGGGAACACAAGGGAGACACGGGGCATGAGAGGGGGGTGGGGGGTAACAGGAGAGAGACACGGGGCATGAGCGGGGGTGGGGGGCAACAGCAGGGAGACACGGGGCATGAGCGGAGGTTGGGGGCAACAGCAGGGAGACACGGGGCATGAGCGTGGGGTGGGGGTAACAGGGGAGAGACACGGGGCATGAGCGGGGGGCAACAGCAGGGAGACACGGGGCAGCATGAGAGGGGGGTGTAGCGTAACAGGAGAGAGACACGGGCATGAGCGGGGGTGGGGGCGACAGCAGGGAGACACGGGGCATGAGCGGGGGGTGGGGGGCAACAGGTGAGAGACACGGCGCATGAGCGGGGAGTGGGGGGCAACAGCAGGGAGACACGGGGCATGAGCGGGGGTGGGGGCAACAGGTGAGAGACACGGGGAATGAGCGGGGGGTGGGGGGAACAGGAGAGAGACACGGGGCATGAGCGGCGGGTGGGGGGAACACGAGGGAGACATGGGGCATGAGAGGGGGTGGGGGATAACAGGAGAGAGACACGGGGCATGAGTGGGGGGTGGGGGGCAACAGCAGGGAGACACGGGGCATGAGAGGGGATGGGGCAACAGCAGGGAGACACGGGGCATGACCGGGGACTGGGGGGCAACAGCAGGGAGACACGGGGCATGAGCGGGGGGTGGGGGTGACAGGGGAGAGACACGTGGCATGAGCGGGGGTGGTGGGCATCAGCAGGGAGACACGGGGCATGACCGGGGAGTGGGGGGCAACAGGAGAGAGACACGGGGCATGAGAGGGGGGTGGGACGTAACAGGAGGGAGACACGGGGCATCAAAAGGGGTTGGGGGGTAACAGGAGAGAGACACGGGGCATGAGCGGGGTGGGGGGCAACAGCAGGGAGACATGGGGCATGAGCGGGGGGTGGGGGGAACAGGGGAGACACGAGGCATGAGCGGGGGTTGGGGGGAACAGGAGAGAGACACGGGGCATGAGCGTGGGGTGTGGGGCAACAGCGGGGAGACACAGGGCATGACCGGGGGTGGGGGGTAATAGGAGAGAGACACGGGGCATGAGCGGGAGATTGGGGGGCAACAGCAGGGAGACACGGGGCATGACCGGGTGTTGGGGGGCAACAGGAGAGAGAAACGGGGCATGAGTGGGGGTGGGGGGCAACAGCAGGGAGACATGGGGCATGAGAGGGGGTGGGGGGTAACAGAAGGGAGACACGGGGCATGAGCGGGGGTGGGGGGCAACAGGTGAGAGACACAGGGAATGAGCGGGGGGGGAACAGGAGAGAGACACGGGGCATGAGCGGCGGGTGGGGGGCAACAGCAGGGAGACACGGGGCATGACCTGGGGGTGGGGGGTAACAGGAGAGAGACATGGGGCATGAGTGGGGGGTGGGGGGCAGCAGCAGGGAGACACAGTGCATGACCGGGGGGTGGAGGGCAACAGGAGAGAGACATAGGGCATGAGCGAGGGGTGTGGCGCAACAGCAGGGAGACACGGGGCATGAGCGGGGCGTGGGAAGTAACAGGGGAGAGACACACGGCATGAGCGGGGGGTGAGGGGCAACAGCAGGGAGACACAGGGCATGATCGGAGGGAACAGGAGAGAGACATGGGGCATGAGAGGGGGGTGGAGGGTAACAGGAGAGAGACACGGGGCATGAGAGGGGGGTGGGGGGCAACAGCAGGGAGACCCGGGGCATGAGCCGGGGTGGGGGGAACACGAGGGAGACACGGGGCATGAGAGGGGGGTGGGGGGTAACAGGAGACAGACATAGGACATGAGCAGGGGGTGGGGGGCAACAGCACGGAGACCGGGGGCATGAGTGGGGGGTTGGGGGCAACAGCAGGGAGACACGGGGCATGAGCGGGGGTTGGGGGGCAACAGGAGAGAGACACAGGGCATGAGCGGGGGGTGGGGGGCAACAGCAGAGAGACACGGGCATGAGAGGTAGGTGGGGGTAACAGGAGAGAGACAAGGGGCATGAGCGGGGGCAACAGCAGGGAGACACGGGGCATGATCGGAGGGAACAGGAGAGAGACACGGGGCATGAGAGGGGGGGTGGAGGGTAACAGGAGAGAGACACAGGGCATGAGCGGGTGTGGGGGGCAACATCAGGGAGACACGGGGCATGAGCGGAGGTTGGGGGGCAACAGCAGGGAGACACGGGTCATGAGCGTGGGGTGGGGGGCAACAGCAGGGAGACACTGGGCATGAGCAGGGGGTGGGGGTAACAGGGGAGAGACACGGGGCATGAGTGGGGGGTGGGGGGCAACAGCAGTGAGACACAGGGCATGAGCGAGGGGTGGGGGGAACACGAGGGAGACACGGGGCATGAGCTGGGGGTGGGGGGTAACAGGAGAGAGACACGAGCCATGAGCGGGGGGCAACAGGAGGGAGACACGAGGCATGGGTGGGTGGCAACAGCAGGGAGACATGGGGCATGAGCTGGGGGTGGGGGGAACACGAGGGAGACACGGGGCATGAGAGGGGGATGGGGGTAACAGGAGAGAGACACGGGGCATGAGCAGGGGGTGGGGGGCAACAGCAGGGAGACACGGGGTGGGGTATGACCGGGGTGGAGGGCAACAGTAGGGAGACATGGGGCATGAGCGGGGGGTGGGGGGAACACGAGGGAGACACGGGGCATGAGCAGGGGTGAGGGGAACACGAGGGAGACACGGGGCATGAGCGGGGGGTGGGCGGAACACGAGGGAGACACGGGGCATGAGCAGGGGCGAGGGGAACACAAGGGAGACACAGGGCATGAGCGGGGGGTGGGGGTAACAGGAGCGAGACACGGCGCATGAGCGAGGAGTGGGGGGAACACTAAGGAGACACGGGGCATGAGCGGGGGTGGGGGAAACAGCAGGGAGACACGGGGCATGAGCAGGGGGGTGGGAACACGAGGGAGACACGGGGCATGAGCAGGGGGTGGGGGGAACACGAGGGAGACACGGGGCATGAGGGGCAACAAGAGGGAGACACGGGGCATGAGCGGGGGGTGGGGGTAACAGGAGAGAGACACGGGGCATGACCGGGGGGTGGGGGGCAACAGGAGGGAAACACGGGGCATGAGCGGGGGGTGGGGAGCAACAGCAGGGAGACACGGGGCATGAGCGGGGGGTGGGGAGCAACAGCAGGGAGACACGGGCATGAGCGGCGGGTGGGGGGAACAGGGGAGACACGGGGCATGAGCGGGGGATGGGGGGAATTTGAGGGAGACACGGGGTATGAGCGGGGGTTGGGGGGAACAGAGGAGACACAGGGCATGAGCGGGGGATGGGAGAATAGGAGGGAGACACGGGGCATGAGCGGGGTGTGGGGGGGAACGGGGAAACACGGGGCATGAGCGGAGGGTGGGGGGAAACAAGAGAGAGACACGGGCATGAGCGGGGGTGGTACAGGAGGGAGACACGGTAATGAGCGGGGGTGGGGGAAACAAGAGAGAGACACGGGTATTGAGCATGGGTGTGGGGGAACACGAGGGAGACACGGGCATGAGCCAGGGTAGAGGGGGGTACAGGAGGGAGACACGGGTAATGAGCGGGCGGTGGGGGGATACAGGAGGAAGACACGGGTAATGAGCGGGGGGTAGGGGGATACAGGAGGGAGATACGGGTAATGAGCAGGGGTGGGGGGAACGGGTTATCCGCTCCTCGGTCCTCCGCAGGCCACCGTGTACCGATGGCGTGTCTCCTGCAAGTCTGCAGCAGCCTGGGACGTTCAGGAAGTGTAATCCACATGAACCTCACACAGCCCCATTGGAGGCCCCGCTGTCCTCTGACCTTATCGCATTGGAATTTTCGCTTGTTACGTTGTGATAATCATTTGTCAAGTCTGAAGTCAACGCAGAGCTTGCCACAGATGCGAATATACGAACAATAAACTAAGATGGCAGGCGTCTCTGAAAATAAGACGCACTGCACGCTTTACTACAGCCAATGGGAGAGCACGTCAGATGTTCGCGGACATCATGCAAGTCGCTTGTCCAATCCCCGTCCTGTCCGCGGAGCGAACAGGGAAGGGTGTCCCGAAGCGGACACAGATATCAGTAATGTTTTTCACTTACATTTTTGTCTTTTTTTAAAAAACTACTGGACGGATTTACACCAAATAAAAAAAAGCACACTTTCGGGACCAAGCCGCCGCTCCTGCTGCAAATTTGGTGTAAATCCGTCCAGCGGTTTGGGCTGTAGGCGTGAGCAAAGTTTTTTCCCATTATGTCTATGTGAAAAAAAAAAAGTTTTGGGACCCCCCCTATAACTTTGCCCCCCCCGGACCAAACCTCACCAAACTTTGCAAAATGATTCAGAGTGGGCCATATACTTTTTTTGCAGAGTTTGGTGAGGATTCGTCCAGGGGGAGTGACCATGTAATGTGTGTCTTAGTTTCCATCCAATGTTTTCATCTTTCCTTTTCATTCTTCAGAGGGTTCCTCTGCTCGACTTTCATTTGGCTCTTCAATCAGTTGTAAAGCATGTCTGGGATGATAGCTTTTCAACTGATTAATGTGGACCCATTTTTCTTCTGCCTGTTCTCCTTTTGGGATGCGGATCTTGTATGCAAAAGATGATATTTTATCTACAATTTCAAAGGTACCACGCAAAGATGGGAGGAATTTCCCCTCCTTGGCCTGATTCCTTTGACAATTTTTCAGGTAAACCTTGTCCCCTACCTCATATTCTTTACTGGTGGTCTTTAGATCATTCAACGAACCAACAGCTTCCTACACGAGTTGTACCGTGGGGCAGGAGAATTTTGGTCTGCGTGCCGCCCTAACCAGTAGAACGATGGCATTTGTACCTTCATAAGGTGCACATGGGACTTTTCAACGTATTTGCGCCGACAGGTCTAAAAAGAAAAAGGTCTGAACAAAAGAAAGAGGAATAAGAACGCAAAAACCTTTCAGAGGGGCGCATAAAGAACCCATTGGCAGGTTCTGGAAAGTTGGCCTTCGAGAATCACTGCCTGGATACATGACTGCAATAGAGGGGTTGAAACAAATGAAATAAAAGGGAATAAAAGACCTCTTGAGAGGTAACGGGGGCTTTGGATTAAAAATCAACTGTGTCCCTCCTCCTGAAGAGATCCCAGCCACAGGGATGGGTTCCAGTCCTGAAGAAAGAAGCTAGATTAAAGCTAATACCGCGTAAACTGGTTGACGACTAGAAGGATCAGGGTGATGCCCTGAACCCCCAAGACACTCAGATTGATTGAGAGCCTGGGGACAAAACAACATTTTAACAAGCAGAGTTTACTGCAGAAAATGTTTAAGTGTTGTACACTGGAGAAGAAGGAATAAAAAGAAAAACACTTCCTGAAGTGTTTTTACTTTTAGATATAGCAAAGTAGTGAGTCAGTTAAGGGGCATTCTCTTCTCTATCCCCTATTCTATATAGGCGGCACTTCAGCACCAGCTAGAAATAGTACAAACAATTGAGGGATAGTTAGACTTTCTGATCGGGAGATTTAGTGAGCAGCAGGCCACTACAGACGTAGAAAAAAAGAATAGAATCTCAAATAACTTCTCCTTGTGATGTGTTCAAAACTTTTGGCATCCGGTAGAATTTGCTGCTCTTGAGCCCTTGTCTACGACAGTGCGTTCTGATGGTCTTTAGATCATAACAGGGCTTCATTTTTCAGCCGACTTTTCTAGATTGCGCTCAGAATACGCAAAAGCATGCTGAAGGTGCTTCCTTACATTTTCAATGTACTCATGACTAGTGGACGCATTTATCAGTGCCTGCTCTTGAGTTCTATATAGCAGATGCTGCAGTAAAACCATTTCTCATTTGGTCATGAGCTCAAATGGAGACATCTTTGTTGC
Source organism: Ambystoma mexicanum (assembly GCF_040938575.1). Taxonomy (NCBI): domain Eukaryota; kingdom Metazoa; phylum Chordata; class Amphibia; order Caudata; family Ambystomatidae; genus Ambystoma; species Ambystoma mexicanum. Next base: position 6,212,925 of record NW_027182323.1, read on the forward strand.
AAAAGATGGTGTAGACCTAATATCCACTGTATAGGGAGACAAGGTTTAAAGTCGGGTACTAGAGGTGCCCTGCATTAACTCTTAAAGCAAAACAATATGAGGGACCAGTTGGAATTAAAAAATAATATCGAATTTTAATAATAACGAAGAAATCGGCAAGTCTAAAACATCCAATTAAATAGATTGGTCCATGACAGTACATAAAAAAACTTTCAATGTACAAACAACAAATAGGAAATACGTCACAGGCTTAAATGGCTACTTTACAAAAATATTACCAAAGGAATACGACCACTGTGGGTACTCGTCTAGCAACAAAGTGTAGTACCCATCCACATATGGATCAATATGTCATATAATATAATCCCTGTTTAGAGTCCAGAGATGTGTCTCGACATGTTTCTGTTCCGTAGGACAAAGTTTGGAACATTCATCAGGAGGTAACAATTCAACAGTATAGTCTATTTTACAAGAAATGGTGGTACACAGATTCATTCGAGCGTCATAGTACCTGAGAGGGATAAAAACAACAATAAACATCCAAGAGTTAGTTCATGACTCACTATGTACTTGGGTAGGTTCAAACAATGAACTAGGCAACAACAAAAGGGTAAAATTACCTATGGTGGTGCCAGTGGGGGCTCTCTACTTAAATTAGTAGGTGTAGGGAGGTGGCCATCGCGACCCTACAAAAAATGTGGATGAAAATTGCGGTAAATAATACACAATCCAGCCTACTAGCACATATAACATAGCAGCAAATACCTACAGTATGGCACCCGGGAGAGTATCAGTAAATGTAAGCACCTCTAAGTCAGACAAGTGGCCGATAGCAGTGTGTTACAACTCGGTGTCTCAAGGGCGAAGAAAAGCGTGGGATGACCGTGAAGGTGGGGATCTACAAAGCGTAGTAACCCTTGCAAGCAACTAGCCCGAACTAGGAAGATACCAGAGGGGACAATACGGGTATGGTGAGAAATAGACCAGAAAAGTGTAATCGTGCATTTCCGCGGTGACCGGTGTCGGGAACAAACAATGCAAAACACTTTACCTAAGGCATCCATTGGTTTGCGTGCGGGAATGTATCTCCGCGGTCCGTACTGAAAAAAGGAGGTAAAAATAGAACGGACAACGTTACTTAGTGCGCGTTGCCACTAAAAAGCCTCGTGAAATGGGGGGAATTGTAGTATGAAGCGTCTGGCGAGTGTCTTACCCTGTGTGAAGAGGTGCACGGGATGCAGGTCTTGCGTGTGCAACCAGCCGAAAGGGACTTGAGAATGCGAGACGCTGCCGATGCTGACAGGTCGTCAAGGCGACCCATATGGTCCTACTACTATGTCGATGATCCCGAAACACGGTGCCGATTACGGCAGCGGAACGGCGGCCATTTTGGAGTGAACTAAACTATACTAAACTAAAGGGTAACGTAAGTGTCTGCCCTAAGGGGAATCTTTGGCGCAAACGAGCAATAGCCCTTATTGCACGAAGAACTCTGGTGAAATGTAGGGGAGAACACCAGACCTTATCTGTAGAGAATAACAGACGGAAACTAAATGTTAAAGGATTGTCTCATTGAGCCCCGTCAGATCAGACCATATCCGTAAAGATATAACAAATGCAAACTACATATGATGCCAGTCGATTGACTCATTGAGCCCCGTCACATCACTGTGAAGGGTGAAGATCATCTTCTGTTCCATTTTCAACAGTTTCTTTTCGCGTGTTATGTTGTTCGTTCCTTTCAAGGCCAGGAGGACCGTCCAAGTGAAGTCCTCGTATTTGTGTTTCAGGAGGTTGAAATGCATCACAAGGGGAGCATTCTCCGTTCTGTTCTTCAGACAGCTACGATGTTCCATAATGCGTGTTTTTACTTTTCTGACAGTTTTTCCAACATAATACAGTCCACATATGCATGTAATCATGTATACCACATACTCAGTATTACAATTGGTTAGATTCTTTTGGGACCAGAGTTTTGAGAGACCAACATCAACTTATTTGGTTCTGGTGGTTAATTTGCAAATTCTTCACTCCCCCCAATAACACCATCAATGAAGGACCCCCTACAGGTGTATGCAATCCATCTACATTTTATCCCCCTTCTCAGAGTTTCTCCCCGGAATCACTCGTGTTTGAAAGGAAAGTCATTTCGGATATTACCGCTATGGAAAAGAACCACCAGAGAGCATTTCACAACCTATCGAATTCGGAACGAAAAGCCCTCGACTCATTGTCCAACAATCCCACGATCATCATAAAAAAGGCGGATAAAGGGGGAGGAATTGTTATCCTGAACCGGACCGACTACATTGATGAATGCGAGAGACAACTGAGCAATACCTCATACTACCACCTGCTCACACAAGATCCAACTCAAGAACTTTTACGACTGATAGCTGATAAAGTGGGCAAGGCTAAAGATCGTGAATGGATTTCGAAACAAGAAGCAGACTTTCTTATCAACAAAAAACCGAGCATCCCTACGTTCTACACCCTTCCCAAGGTACACAAAACCCTTCAAAACCCACCAGGACGACCCATTGTAGCGGGTATCGACTCTGTCCTTGAACCACTTACAATTTTTGCTGACCATTATTTGAAAGTATATGTACAGAAAATGCAATCCTACCTCAAAGATTCCAGAGACGTTATTAATAGCTATGAGAATCTTCCTTTTGACCCTACGACCGATCTACTCATGGGTTTAGATGTTGTTTCCTTATATACCAACATCCCCCAACAAGCCTCAGTCAACACCATAGAAGAAACACTCCTTACTCGAACAGATAATGATCCTGTACCCACCTCATTTATCCTATGGTGTGTAGAACTCGCACTAAAACGGAAATACTTTGAGTTCAACGGGAAATTTTACCAACAAATCGAGGGCACTGCCATGGGTGCCACTATGGCACCGAGTGTAGCCAATCTTTATGTCGAAACTTTCGAAAAAAGACATATTTATGACAATGGCAACCCATTCAGCAGTAACATCACTAAATGGAGTCGCTATATTGATGATATTCTGGTACTGTAGAAAGGTACTAAGGATGAAGTCAACAACTTTTTCACCTGGCTTAATGGTCTCAACCCCCACCTGAAATTTACGATGACTTCTAGCAATGAATTTACTAATTTTCTGGATCTTACCATTTACCACCTTAATGGCGTTCTGAAAATAAAACCTTACCACAAACCTACAGACAGGAATTCCCTTCTGGACTATTCCAGCTTTCACATTAAACATTTACGTGATAACCTCCCGCTTGGTCAGTTCCTCCGTCTTAAAAGGAATAGTTCTCCCCTACATTTCACCAGAGTTCTTCGTGCAATAAGGGCTATTGCTCGTTTGCGCCCGAAGATTCCCCTCAGGGCAGACACTTACGTTACCCTTTAGTTTAGTATAGTTTAGTTCACTCCAAAATGGCCGCCGTTCTGCTGCCGTAATTGGCACCGTGTTTCGGGATTATCGACATAGTAGTAGGACCATATGGGTCGCCTTGACGACCTGTCAGCATCGGCAGCGTCTCGCATTCTCAAGTCCCTTTCGGCTGGTTGCACACGCAAGACCTGCATCCCGTGCACCTCTTCACACAGGGTAAGACACTCGCCAGACGCTTCATACTACAATTCCCCCCGTTTCACGAGGCTTTTTAGTGGCAACGCGCACTAAGTAACGTTGTCCGTTCTATTTTTACCTCCTTTTTTCAGTACGGACCGCAGAGATACATTCCCGCTCGCAAACCAATGGATGCCTTAGGTAAAGTGTTTTGCATTGTTTGTTCCCGACACCGGTCACCGCGGAAATGCACGATTACACTTTTCTGGTCTATTTCTCACCATACACGTATTGACCCCTCTGGTATCTTCCTAGTTCGGGCTAGTTGCTTGCAAGGGTTACTACGCTTTGTAGATCCCCACCTTCACGGTCATCCCACGCTTTTCTTCGCCCTTGAGACACCGAGTTGTAACACACTGCTATCGGCCACTTGTCTGACTTAGAGGTGCTTACATTTACTGATACTCTCCCGGGTGCCTTTCTCTAGGTATTTGCTGCTATGTTATATGTGCTAGTAGGCTGGATTGTGTATTATTTACCGCAATTTTCATCCACATTTTTTGTAGGGTCGCGATGGCCGCCTCCCTACACCTACTAATTTAAGTAGAGAGCCCCCAATGGCACACCATAGGTAATTTTACCCTTTTGTTGTTGCCTAATTCATTGTTTGAACCTACCCAAGTACATAGTGAGTCATGAACTAACTCTTGGATGTTTATTGTTGTTTTTATCCCTCTCAGGTACTATGAGGCTCGAATGAATCTGTGTACCACCATTTCTTGTAAAATAGGCTATACTGTTGAATTGTTACCTCCTGATGAATGTTCCACACTTTGTCCTACGGAACAGAAACATGTCGAGACACATCTCTGGACTCTAAACAGGGATTATATTATATGACATATTGATCCATATGTGGATGGGTACTACACTTTGTTGCTAGACGAGTACCCACAGTGGTCGTATTCCTTTGGTAATATTTTTGTAAAGTAGCCATTTAAGCCTGTGACGTATTTCCTATTTGTTGTTTGTACATTGAAAGTTTTTTTATGTACTGTCATGGACCAATCTATTTAATTGGATGTTTTAGACTTGCCGATTTCTTCGTTATTATTAAAATTCGATATTATTTTTTAATTCCAACTGGTCCCCCATATTGTTTTGCTTTAAGAGTTAATGCAAGGCACCTCTAGTACCCGACTTTAAACGTTGTCTCCCTATACAGTGACTATTATCCTCCCGGATATAGACAAAGCATACACAGCTAATTTGGTATTAGTCAGTAGTATCGCGGGTTTCCTCCTTTTGTAAGCAGTAGACCTAATATCCATCAGGACAAGCAGTAATTGGATGTCCCAACAGGGTCCAGAGTCTGCCACAAACCTCTTCAAGGTACTGACAATTGTTTTGTTGTATCACTTTACCCTCCAACCCCGCTTGAGGCCAGATGGTAGGCAGTGTGGAGTTTTCTTTTTAACCCTAGAATCTCCCATATCTTTGCCATCAACTCACTGGTAAAATGGCTTCCGTCCGTCTCAATCCTTTGCAGGTGTCCGAAATGAGAAAAGATGCCGTTGATCATTAGTGCAGCAGCTGTGTCTGCTTTACAATTCGGGCTGGAAGACATTTTACCCACTTTGTGAACAAGCATATCACAGTCAACATGTACTTGTTTCCTCTAAAGGAACATGAACTTATAGCCCTTGGAATGTGCAAACGATAATGGATGGGATTGCACCAGAATAATTCTGAGTCCAAATAACCGGACAAACTCAAGAAGATGGCAAGTCACTGTTTTATTAACAATGATCTAAAACAGGGAGGTTACAACGAACATCAATGGATGTACGCTCAGTCTCTCAATAATTTCCACAAAAAATATACTTCATATAATCCATTATGCGTCTCAGTGATGTCGTACTATGTGGCAATAGTGAAAAACCTATCAAGGGTCGGGATTGGTTAAGGGAAACATCTAAATATACATTCATATAGGAGCTAGGATTGTTATTGCTGTCCTTTATCAGGTGGACATTTTATGCTTACCTCTTCAAACATTTCATTTCAGAAACACTAGTTACATTGTGTTTGATTGGTCTTCTAAGTTATACGGTCCTTCGTTATATGGAAAATACAATTGGTTGGCATGCTTGTGCCATGTCTTTAACATTCGGTTCATTTAGCAGCATGTAAGCCAAGACCCAGGTGCAGGGAGATAGGACATGAAGCTACCTCACCACCCAATTAGCCCAACATCTCTTATCACCCATGACTTCTGCCATGGAATTGTCTTTCTACTTGGCCTTGCAGAGTATTCTTGTTTTGAGAATGCACAGGAGTGAAGGCACTCGCTGTTGTGTCTGGAACTAAAGGTTTGAACTCTATATCCATCCTTGGCTCACGTGACAAGAGACCACAATCTGGTCGATTCTGCAGCTTTTAAATGCTTTAAATGAATTAAAACTTGGCATCCTTTGTGTTCTTCCTTGCACCTTAACGTGAGAGGATTCATCCTCTGCACACTCGTTCTCTTCAGAGTAGATATTTGACCTCGATTTCTAGGATTTTGACTTCAGGCCAGACAGCCTTGCCATGCAACTTCAGCAACCTGTTATTCCAATGCGACACATCTTTTCATTCCCCTTTCATGGTTTTTGGCTTACTAGTTCATGATACCAATGTCCAGTTTCTATACAATGTCGGCTTTTCTTGCATTCTATTCACTACTCACAGCTACCCTATACAATGACTTGATCTATCTCGCGTTTCGTCGTCTGTACATTAATTGAACTTCTGTTTTCTGCAGCATGTTGTTAACGTGCAATCTTCTTCCTTTCCACTTTGGTAGTTCACTCAATTCTTTACTTCGTAATTTGTCCTCTAGGATACATAAATCATCTTCCTTCAATTCAGTGTCTCGGGACGTCGTGCACAATTTCTTATGATGTCATCTGTTCACTTTCTTAGATCTTTCTCATATGTCTTCAGGAAGTTCCTCCTGTAGGCTGTCATCATCTGGTGGGTAGATTTGATAGGGTTGTCTCAATGGGTATCTCCTTCCAAATACTTGCTGCAGTATTGGTATGATAGATGGTGTCAGGCAAGTCACAGTCTCATGTCTCCAATACAGGGGGTGGGATCTCCTGCAGATGTATATATCTGCTCCTCTGCAAACAAATCACTGAACCAATGAAATCGACTTGCAAATCTGACGAAGGCAGTATCATTCCCCTTCTTTCTAGGGGAGCTCTGTTTGTGAGTGAACTGGGTTGGAATTGAGCACACACAAGACACCCCTTTGGGTAAGTGTCGAGGGCCTGGCCCATATGTGGCCAGTAGGCAAACTTGCGCAAGATTTGTAATGTTGTGTGAAACCCCCTATGACCGGCAGTGACCGCGTCATGGGCGTGATTCAACATCAGGCTTCGGAATGAGGTAGGTCTCACCCACTGGTCAAAGCCATATAGGGCTCTTCTTACCAACAAACTGTCTTGGATCCAGAACATCTTGGAAAACTTCATCAACATTCGGAGATACTCTTTACCAGTATAATCCAACTCTGTTAGAGAAAAGCTTACAGAGTCTTCAACGTGTCAATTACATTTCCCAATGATCGGGTCCTCTTTTCGTGCAGTGATCAAATCTGCATCTGGGGTATCTACTCCACTGGGCATTCGAGAGTTCACTGTTAACATGAGTTTGTGAACTGTTGACAGCGCCAAGTTGGATTTCGCCCAGCAGGGATTCTGTTTCTATGAAATCCCACTTGACAGCACTGGTTTTAGCCAGCTGGTCAGCCAAGTCATTCCCAATCTTATCTGGCCTCTCAATTTTGGAATGACCCCTTATTTTCTTCCAATATATGTTCATCTCATTGGAGGTCACGAGATCACCAATAGATTGGATCAGTTTGGCATGCTTTAAGGGTTTATTGTTGGCACAAAGCATGCCTCGATTTTTCCAATTAATCACATGCTCCATGAACCCATTCTGGACATAATAAGAGTAAGTGATTATGAGCTGTTCATTGAGTTGGTGGTGCACTGCAGTGAGGATAGCTTGATAAACAGCCATCAACTCGGCAACTACTTCAGGGTCCTATTTTATAACCAGCAGAGGGTTCTGGGGTGTCATTCACCCAGGCATTCCCAATGCCAGCCACCAGTTATTTTTCAACATTGTTATCAACATGGTAGGAGCACTCATCCACATAAACTGTGGGTATCCCCTGACATGTCTTCTAAATAGACCTTCTATGGGGAAGTTAAGTACTCCTCCATGTTGTTGTTGGTTATTAGACTTTCGTCCTCGAGACAGTCTTCTTGAGCACAAATCATGCAAGTCTGCCAACTCTTGTGCGAGGGGACTCTCCTTGTTTTGGCCATGTCTGACCTCCACCGGAAAGCCTTGCATGGACAGAAATCGGGAAGTAATTCTGGAATTACAAACGTCCCCCACCTGGATTCTGTTACTTCGGAGATATTGCAATCATTGGTGAGGAGTCTCGACAATGATGTGCTACCCCTGTGTGAATGGATGGTAATTTTCTAGTGCCCACACCATTGCCAGGAGTGCATTCTTGCAGTTATTAAATGTTTCCTCCCCCGAGAACAAAGTCTTGCTCGTGTATGAGATGACTTGGTTGACTTTGTCATGCTTTTTATACAACACCGCTGTTAGGCAAGTATCTGAGAACCCTGTCTCGAAGAAGAACTCCTTGTTCTTTATGGGGTAAGCCAAACAAGGAGCCTGGGAAAGGCTTCTGTTCAGTTCCTTAACTGCCTCGGATTGTTCCAGACCCCACTCCCACTTGACTCTGGCCTTTGATAAATGGGCCAAGGATCGAGGGACCTCTGTGTAGTCTTCAATGAACTTCCGACTATAATTAGTGGGTCCAAGAAGGCTTCTTAATTCTCGCAGAGTGGTAGGTTCCTTTAATATCAATAAGGCTTCCCCCTTTTCATCTGGGGATTAAGACCCTCAGGGGTGATCTCGTGTCCTAAGAAGTTCACTCGGGTCTTACACCACTGTGCCTTCTGAAAGGACAGTTTTGCTCCGGCTTTCTGCATCTGGGTTAGAACATAGCAGATTCCTGCTATATGTTCCTCCAGAGTTGAACTCTTGATCAAAACATCTTCCGCATAGGCCAGGTTTCCTCTTTCACCCAAATCGGGCATGGACTTTTGTAGGAAGATGTTTAACTCATTGCCGGAGTTTATATAGCCAAAGGGGGTTAAGGTCCACGTGTACTGCTTCCCCCCGAAGTTAAAGGCAAGCTTGTACTGGTCTTCCCTCCTCACGGGTACTGTCCAGTAACCATTGGTCAGGTCAATGGCGGTGTACACCTTTGACCCTTGGATCTGGGTCTGTCCCTGATTGATGTAGGGAAGGGGCCATCTTGACATCTGGTCCCGTTTGTTCAACTCCCTCAGGTCTGCACAGTCTCCATTGGCCGTTTGGTTTGAGTGTCCCCAAAGCCGGGTTGTTGAAGGTACTGTGGATTGGATGAATTATCCCACAGGATTCTAAATTCTTAATAATCTCTGTGAGGGACTCCATGGACGCGCGAGGTAACTAGTATTGTTGTTTCACAAATAATGGAGCCATCTCGGGATCCATGGGAATGGTGGTTGAATGAATGGATTTGCGTCCACAGTTATATAAGTCCACTAAAAAGATATCTTGGAATTCCAGGAAGACCCATTTTAGCTTTTGTCTTTGCTCCTCTGTTTCACAGGCATCAGCAAGATTGATCCATTCCTCGAGTATCTGCTTGAAACCTGGAAAGACCTTGGGCCTGGCAATTTCAGCGGTATCCTTAGCTGGGTGGAGAGATCACTTTTGATGGTGTTGACCTGGACAGGGGATTAGAGGTAGTGGTCATTGATTCTGAAAACTACCTCCTCCCTCCTAATGTCACAGGTCACCCCTTCCACACCGTAGGGGCAGGAAGAGTACACCATGAAATTTCCCCCCCTGGCCTAGTAAAAATATTTTCTGGAGGAATACCGTCGCTGATGTCAAAACAGTTGTTTGGGATTGGTCCTATGATTTAATTACCTAAATCAATAGAATAATGTTGGGCATCAACCACCATTCCAATAAAGGTGTCTGCGCCCAAAGTGATACTTCTAAGGCCGATGTAATCCACAAATATTCTAATGGTGTCATGGTCTAGGTCTACTAGAGGTGTCATGTTTAAATACAAACCTTGGGCGTTGGAGATGGGAATTTAGTCCTGATGGTTGAGGTTCTGTCCTCGCTTAATTTTGAGGGGGAGTGTCGGGGTGATTTCCCGTGGGCCGGCAGAGCTGTCCGTGCACCTCCGGGCCTGGGGAGGCCCCAACTCCTCCCGCGTCCCAAAAGGAGTATGAGACACACACAAGGAGCAAAGTAATTACTGCTGTTTATCATAGTAACGGCAGGGATAGTTCTCAGCTTGTATGCATCCGGTGAGACTCTCGTCGTTAGTGGGGCTCGCAGGCCCTTTTTACAGCAGTATGACGCGCTACTTGTGTCACCTGGGAAAATCATCACAAAACCTATCGCCACTTTGGGTTGGTTCCCGAGTGGTAGGGTTAGTATAGTTACCCTATGGGAGGAAATGTTAGTGGATAAGGACGGGTCAGGTGCTACACTTGGGCTGTCCCTAACAGTTGCTACATTGGAATCATTACAAGGGGACCCTTGGTGATTGGCTAAGAGCAATGGCGTCAGTGTTGAGCCCCCTGTATTTTGATTGGTTCTCCCGCGAGCCCCCAAGCCTGGGACCATCGCCGTTCCCAGCTCACGGTGTACCTGACATTAGCAACAATGTGAAACTATGTGTTTGTGGTGGACAATGGATAGGTCCACTTACGGGCTGGTGAGCAGGTCTTTCCCATCACTGTAGGTGTCCAACTTGCCGCTTCGTTGTTGCAAACTGTGTCCCAGATGTGGGACCCTGACAACTTTCTGTCTCGTGAGCTTGGCATCTTGTCAGTTCGGCTTGGTCACGTGTGGGGATCCGTAGCTGGAGCAGAATTGTGAGCATTAGATTTGTGTTTTTCGGCTCTGATGGCTTGACACCGGCAGGTATAACCTTGGCGCTGGGAGAGCGGCATGTTGGTTGCAACCTCGTGGCCTTGGCTATGAGCTTTCGTTGGGGGCTCGTTCTGCATGGTCAGCACTTGCCTTTTCGTTCTGGGAGAATTTTTGTTTGCGAGGCTCCTGCCTGGGGACTCTTGCTTGCGGCCTACTTGGGCCTAGTTCATGGGTAGCGGTACATAATCCATACTATGGAGGTCACGGGGTGACAGAGTGTCATACGCAGCATTAGGTGTACATGGTGGCGTCTTCATAGGGATAGGTAGCGAGAAGGCATCAGCATACATATACATGAGCTCTTCAGGCGTCTTGCGTTTCTGCTGTGCTGTAGAAAGCCTATCTGAAAAATAACAACGATGCATGTCCGTGGGTATGTCAGTCCGCTATGTCATAGCACTGGGTATATTCTTCGTGTGGGTTGGTGTGTGAGTGACCGGTGTGCATGGTGGCACGTGTGTTCTTGTCTGTTGGCTATGTCGTCATGCCATCTCTAACGATGATGCTTTTCGTGGTTGGTGTCTAATCGAGCTGGTCCATGGCGCAGGCGTCGGCCTGACCAGGGCGTGCTAGAGGGCATGCTCCTCGTATGTGTATGCTTTTGAAGCAGGATACTTTGTCATCTGGTAAGGAAGGGAATTGTTCGAACTCCTCTCGTGGGGGATGCTTGGGCCTTGATCCCCTAGGCCATGGTCTGGATGAGACTGAGGGGAGGGTGTTTTCCCATTCTCCTACTTCAGTCCCCTCTCTGGTTGACTTGTTGACCACAAAATTATCCTTTTCCTTATCTCCTTTTACTCTCCATACTTTCGTTATTCCAGGCAGTTGTCCATAGTGGTTGACATGATCTTCAAATGACCAATACATATAAATGCAGCCACCACCGGGTTTGCAGTAGACCCACTTTCCAACATAGCTCCTCGGGTTCCTTGGGTTTTCTACCTTCACAGATGGTGGGTCCAAGTGATTTTCAAGTATTTTCTTGCACAACCTTTCTCGTTCTTGTATAATAATGCCTGTGTGCTTGTCGTCTTCAGCTGGTAGTAGGGCGTGCATGCCGACCATTTCCATCATTTCATCCGTTGTACATGCTTTTCTTGCTTTCCAAAACCTCATTCCTATTAAAACAGCCATTACCACTATTATACATCCTACTATTGATTTTAGTCCATCTGACAGCCATGATGGCATCCATGACCATAAAAATGAAAACCAGCTGCCATCTTTCTTCACTCCCTTCCATTTTTCTGCCATCTTTGAGTGCATCGTGGCAAGTGGTGATACTCCCTCAGTAAGTGTTCCATTGTCTGTGTCATTAGCTGGAGTGAATGTGCAACATGATTTTCCAATTTTTGCACAAACTCCTCCTTCCATTGCCGTAAGGAGGTCCAGTACATATCTATTTTGTAGTGCTACTATTCGTACAGCCCTCAATTCTTCTTTTATTGCATTAAATCCATTGACGATGGAATTTATTGTCATCATTAGCTCCCATCGGGTTATTTGGAGCCATTTTGCATTTGCATTTGCCTGCAATCCTGGATGTATTATTGATGAGAAGAACATTGCTTCTCTGATAAACAGTCTGTGTCCTGCAGGAATGTCACTGAGAGCTGTTTCCGATCTTCCCCACAGGTAGTTTCCCGGCAGTGGTTCTCCTTGTCTTTTCACTCTTGACAAGATGTCTGTGTCGTTTCTTCCTGTACCTTCTTCAATCGTCACAGATCTTCTCCTTTTGTTCCCTTCGTCCATTTTAGGGAAGTTGCCCAAGTTGACATGTTTCTGAGGCACAACCAGAGATGGTACATTGACCTGTACCATAGTGCATATTCCATTCCAAGATGGTGGTAAGCTGTGGTATGCCTTATCTCCGCAGGCCCAATAGTGGCCCATTACAACTGCTGTGCCGGCACCCCCCTCAGGTATCAGTACTGTACTTTTACAGTTGTTGTTACTTCCAACATCGCCGTTGTGTTGGTAGCACAGTGTGGGTGCAGTTCGCGGTAGTATAGTTATTGGGTCTTCGTCTTTCTCCAGCCATGTTAGCAGTGGTACGCTCTTTATCCATTCCGTCCAACATTTGTGGTTTGTTTCATTCATTCTGTGCACATTTTCATTTGCGGATGTTAAATATTGCTCCCCACAACTCCCTCTGCCCATCCTTCATTTGTGTATATCTTCCCATATATTACTATCAGTGAGTCTTTCCCAGCAACCTAGTTCACCAGCATTTTCGCTTGCATACCAATCACACGGCAGGTATTTCAATGTCACTTTCTTTGTTTCTCCTTTTTCAGGACCATCCGTCACATATCGGAACCCTTGAGTATGTTGGCGGTAGCTATTGTACATCAGAAGCGTTTTGATGAAGTTATTTTCATATGGGTATGAGTCCCTTGTCTTCCAATGCAGCGATACTACTGTCCCTTGAAATCGTCCTTTTTGTTTGGAACATCACCAGATATATCAGGCATTCTGCTGTCTTTGCTGGCACCTCAGCAGCTACAAATGTCTTTGATGCGCTCATGGCATATGGGATCAACGAGCACACATAGCAGTTATCCTTGGTTGTCTGCTTACCAATTTTGGACATGTGCGGATACCACATGTTGTTTGAGACCTGTGCTGAATCTGTAAGATATGTGTCAATCCCATTATTATCTGCATATGTGCTATGTCTAACCCTTTCCCTGTTTTATTCTCGTTCTGCTAGTACCACCTTACACCGTACCTGTTGTAGCCGTGGTCGGGGGTAAATTAGTTTTAGGTGCAACCATAACATTATAAGCATAGTATGTCTGCCAGACAGAGGCAGCCAATAGACCAGTGATAACCAACACACCTATTAATTGTATTACAATAGCTAATCTCACTGGCATTTTCCTCTTACCTTTGCTGCGGTCCTGCAGCTTATTGTCTTTGACGTAATAGTTGCCCGCCTGAAAATTTCTAAAAATATGCGTTAATTTGTTAGTTTTTCTTAAATCAAGCTCTCCCTATCAGGTAGTTGTTTAATGCCCAGGCAAAAAGCTGTTCCTATGCTAATCTCAGTGACCTATCTCTCAGAGCTGGTAAGTGCTCATGGAGGTGTGGGAATGTTTGTTGTATGGCCAAAATGAACGTGTTGTAATACACAAGTATCCTTCTCCTTTTTAGATATTTTGGTCTTTTTATAGCGTATACAAATTGGTGTGACAGTGCTTCAGGGGTGTTATCGTCTGTGGGTAGCATTTACCCCTGGGCAAAACGCAATGTTAGTTTCTTCACTTTTCCTTATACAGAAACAGTTGTGCGCGGTACCTGCATGTGAGAGACAAAAAAGAAAAAGAGAACATGCACGTGTCTACAAGTGTGGTGCAACGTGACAATTTGTCAGGCAATGTCCTTTATTTGGGTAGTGGCAGGGGCGGACTGGCCGGGGCAGGGTTTTGTTTGATCTGGGATCTCATGACCATGGGGTGGGCTGTGGGCGACTGTCCAAAGGTTTTAGGTGTGTCTGTAGTTGGGGAGGGGTCAGGGGCAGTGTCGCAATTGTCTTTTGTTGCAGTTGCTGCTTCGTTGTCTTTTGTTGGTGTTGCTGCTTTGGCCCTGTCGTCAACACAAGGTCGGGTTTGATCTGTAACGCTCACCTGATTCCCGTAGAGGCGCCGGTCTTGACTGGGCGTATACCGTATCTTCAAAGGTGATGTGTAACACACGGCTGGCTCTTTGGGCTGGACCTCTGTTCACTGTATGTCTGGCTCGAAGGGTAAGATGTCTTAGGTAAGTGAACGCCGTGCTCCCCATCTGCCTCGAGGCAGGGTGCTGTAACCAGTTTCTTCACTGGATAAGGGGAGCAGGCCTCTTGACTTCAGAGGACTGCTGTCCGTCGTTTACTGCACGAACGGTAAGTTTCGAGTAATTCTAATGTCTTTAAAGTCTTTAGTATTGATGTCTCTTGTTTTGCAGGGTTCCGGCGATGGCGGGCTGAAGTGAGTTGAAGATGGAGCCCGTGTGATGAATAGAAGCGCCTGGAAGCACGTAAGTAAGCGCTTGTTGCCTGCTTCACGATGCGTTCTAACTGTCTTTTTATTTTGCAGGTACAAGTTCGGGGCGGCTGCAGGGTGCCGGAATACCCACTGGGTTAGATGTGGAAAGGAGTAATGGCACGTGAGTATTAAAGTTCCCCAATGTCTTTAAACGCACCTTGTTTTGTCTTTCAGATGCGGGATGCAGCGCCGAAGGCCTCCGGAGCGTGCGAAGAGTTGGTAAGCTTTTGTCTTTCAGATGCCGGAATGCAGTGTGAAGACCTCCGGAGCGCACGAAGAGTAGGTAAGTCTTTGTCTTTCAGATGCCGGAATGCAGCGCGAGGCGTTGGTGACAGCCGATGGACCAGGTAAGTGAAGAGCTGTCACTGAAGACCGTAATGCTAACCTGTTCTTTCTTGTCTTTATAGGTGTTGCTGAAGACTGGATTCAGAATGGTAAGCCTTTTTCCTTAGGCCCAGGATCAGATGCAGAAGACACGATGAGCGTTCTGCTGCTGAGGATGCAGAATAACGCAAAGCAAGATTCATCCATCGGGTGTGGTTTAAATAGCCTCCTGTAGTGCTTAGGTGTCTCCTTCCACAGCCACGCCTAAGAAAAGAGTTCCTGCTTTCCAGAAGAGTTCCAGTGTTCTGAATCTAGGGAGTGGCTCCTACCCCACCCAACAGGAAAAGTAGTTCCAAACAGAAGAGGATCAGAGACTCAACTGGCAGGCAAGTAAGCAGCATGGTCTGCTGCAGGTAAGTCCACCCAAGCATTATGAGCCCGGCGCTTCCAGCGCTGGGACTGGGCATATTTATGAGCCTGGTGCCACTGGCGCCAGGACTGGGTCCAAAAGGTCCCAATTGGGACTGGTTGGCACTCGGAACCTGGGTTATGGATCTGCTTCCAAGGGAGTTGGGAAAACCCTGACCTTTTGGAAGCAGAGATCATGACAGTACCCCCCCTCAAGGCCCCTCCCAAACCGGGTTTCTCCGGGGGTTTTGGCTTGTCAGGAAATGTTCAGTGAAATCTTTTGATTAGGCGAGGAGCGTGGACATATTCAGCAGGTTCCCAGGATCTCTCTTGGGGGCCGTAGCCTTTCCAGTCAATTAGGTAGAATAGTTTAGATTTGGAGATCTTGGAGTCCAGAATGCTTTTGACTTCAAACTCGAGTTCCCCATCAACTAGGATAGGTTTTGGAGATTTGGTTAGTCGGGTTTGAGGTTGCACGGGTTTTAATAGAGAGACGTGGAAGACCGGATGTATCTTCATGTGCGGGGGCAAGTCCAACTTGACCGCTACTGGGTTTACTATGGTAGTGATGCAATAGGGACCAAGGTATCTTGGGTTGAATGTGCGTGGCCCTTTTAGAGGTAGATATTTGGTGGATAACCAGACTTGATCCCCTACTTGATATTGAGGGGCTTCCTTCCGATGTTGATCTGCTCCTTTCTTGTATTGTTCTTTAGCCCTTTGAAGGTGAGAAACAGCTTCCTTAAAGGCTTGGGCGATTGTAGAATGCAGGTAGTCTACTGCTGGTGTTTCAAGATCTTGGAGGGGATCCAACTCCGAGGTTCGAGGGTGACTGCCGTACAAAAGAAAAAACGGGGTTTTCCCAGTTCCCGAATGGACAGAGTTATTGTAGGCATATTCGGCTATCCAAAGGATGTCTTTCCAAGTTTTTTTCAGTTTGTTGCAGCATGCAGCGTAAATACTGTTCCAGAGTTTGATTGGTCCTCTCGGTTTGTCCGTCGGTCTGAGGGTGGTGACTGGTCGATAGTCTCACATCAATTTGAGCCGACCGACAGCAACTTCGCCAAAAATGAGAAATAAATTGACTACCTCGATCCGAAATTAGAACTGAAGGAAAACCGTGCAATCGGACGATGTTTTCGAGAAATTCTCGGGCCAGAGTTGCTGCTGTTGGCAAGCCTTTGAGCGGAATGAAATGCGCCATCTTGGAGAATAAGTCCACGATTACTAGAATCGTATTGTATCCGGAGCATGGAGGTAGATCGGTGATGAAGTCCATAGAAAGCGTATGCCAAGGGCGAGGTGGGATGTCAATAGGGCGTAAGAGGCCTGCTGGTCTTTCCTTTTGATTCTTGTTTTGGGCGCATACTCCACAGGACATTATAAAGTCTCTGATATCTTTTTTCCAAGACGGCCACCAGAAGTAGCGCTTGATCTTTTCTGAGGTCTTGGTTATACCGGGATGTCCTTCCATTAAAGAATCGTGATAACAAGAGATTACTTTTTTCTGTAAATCTGTGCTGGGTAGGTATAATCATTCTTGGAAATACAATAAGTTGTCCTTTACTGCAAAGTCCTTTCCCTGCAGATGCCAATTCTGTATGTCTGCTGGAGTTATAAGTTGCCTGGCTTTATCCTTAACTTCTTCTATGGATTGTGTGGCGATTACACCCAGAATTCTTTGTTCGGGAATGATTGGTACAGGTTTAGGGTTGATCAAGTGTTCTTCCACTCCCATCCGAGAAAGGGCATCAGCTTTCCCGTTTTTTGTACCAGGTCGATAGGTAATTATGAAGTCAAACTCGGCAAAGAATAATGCCCAACGGAGTTGTCTAGAGGATTGGGCTTTTGCGGTTTTCAAATATTGCAGGTTTCGGTGATCCGTAATCACAGTAACGGTGTGTCGGGCCCCCAGCTGATAATGCCGCCAAGCCTTAAAGGCAGACTTGATAGCCAGAAGTTCCTTGTCAGTAATCGTGTAATTGATTTCAGGAGGCGAGAATTTGCGGGACCAAAATGCCACGGGATGCAACTGATTGGTTACCGGGTCCTTTTGTGATAGAACTGCCCCCATGGCAAGGCTTGAAGCATCAGTTTCCACGATGTAGGGGAGTTCGGGGCGAGGGTGTTTTAAGATTGGTGCAGAGATAAATTTAGTCTTCAAATCCTGGAAAGTTTGTTCCGCCTCGGTAGACCATTCAAAACGTTTGTTTTTCTTTAACAAGGCAGTGATGGGCTGGACTATTCGAGAGAATTCGGGGATAAACCTTCGGTAAAAGTTAGCGGAGCCTAACATGCTTTGCACACCTTTTACGGAGGATGGTGATGGCCATTTGAGAACTGCATCGACCTTCTTTGAATCCATACGCACTCCACCAGGTGATAATATGAATCCCAAGAATTCAACTTCAGTCACGTTGAAAACACATTTTTCCAACTTAGCGAAAGGTTTGTGGTGACGCAATCTTTCGAGGACCATTTTCACGTGTTTCTGATGTTCAGATTCCGATGAAGAATAAACGAGGATGTCGTCAATGTAAACAACAACACACACATCTATGAGCTCTCTGAGGACATCGTTCATAAAATATTGAAAGGCGGCCGGGGCATTACAAAGTCCGAAGGGCATGACCTGATATTCAAATAGCCCATACTTGGTGCGGAAGGCCGTCTTCCATTCATCGCCCTCTTTTACTCGTACCAAGTGGTAAGCTCCTCTAAGATCCAGCTTTGTATATATGCATGCTTTTCTGGCTTGGTCCAGGAGTTCAGGGATCAAAGGTAACGGATATCTATTCTTAACGGTGATCTGGTTCAGGGAGCGATAATCTATACAAGTTCTAAGGTCTCCTTCCTTTTTTGGAACGAAGAACAAAGCTGAAGAAGCAGGGGACTTGGAAGGACGAATAAACCCATTTGCCAGGTATTGATCCAGGTATTGTCGAAGGTGAAGGTTCTCAGGCTCGGTGAGGGCATAAATTCTACTACAAGGAGGAGTAGATCCAGGTATCAGGTCGATCTGGCAGTCATAAGACCTATGAGGAGGTAGAGAGTTAGCCTGATCCTTCCGGAAAACATCTTGGTATTCTAGGTATTCGGGAGGTAACTGGGGAGTCTCTGAAGAAATTGCTGCCAGTGCAACACCAGGTGGAGGGTGACAAGTAGAGACACATTCTGGAAACTGGACCGTTCTTGCTCGCCAATCGATCAGAGGATTGTGTTTCTCTAACCAAGGTATTCCTAGAATAATCTGAAACTGAGGGGCCTTGATCACATCGAACACGATCTTCTCATGGTGTCCATCTTGACTTACTAGCGTCACTTCTTGAGTGGTATGCGTTACTGGCCCGGAGGCTATCTCCGTACCATCCACCGTAGTAATGACGTCCTTTACAGCCTTGGGACAAAGAGTTAGATTCATCCTCAAAACCATTTCATGATCCACATAATTGCCGATGGCACCGCTGTCGACGTAAGCTTCAATTGCATGTAATCGATCCGGATTATCAGGGCTAATGAGGACCATAGGTATCACGAAATGCGAGGTCACGGAACTGGTTTTCACGCTCGGCAAGAGGACCTCTATTCTTGTCGGGCAAGGTTGTTTCCCTGCTCAGAGTTTGTAACTTTGGTAACTGCAGCTCCTACTGCCTTCTTGGCAGGTTTCACCGGACAGTCTCGAAGAAAGTGCCCTGAGTTTCCGCAATAGAGGCATAATTGCAACTGTTTTCTCCTTTCCCGCTCCTTTTGTGTTAGAGGACCTTTCAGACCCCCTTTTTGCATGGGTTTCCCGGAGTCTACTCCTTTGGAAGGAGTTGGCGGTTTGGAAAATACTCGAGCATCAAACTTGGAACGATCGGCCTTCCTGTTCTGCAGTCTGTGATCTGTTTGAACGACTAAGTCTATATAGTCCGAACAATCTTGTGGGGGATTCACTACTTAGGCTAACACATCTTTGAGCTCTCCGCGTAGACCTCTATAAAACAGCGTAATCCTTTTGTCCTCAGGCCAGTGAGTTTCCACTATCAGTCTGTTGAAAGACGCAATATAAGCCAAAAGGTCTTGATTACCTTGTCGCAACGAAAGAAGCTCATTGTCCAAGGCCTGCCCCTGTGAATGTCTTGCGAACAGTTTTTCCATACTGAGCTGAAAAGCTTGAAAATCATGGAGGACCGGATCATCTTGATTTACTAGAGGGATCGACCAGTCTGCCACATTGCCACTAAGGTACGAAAGCACGAAAGCTACTTTAGCTTGATCAGTTGGAAAGGCTGCTGGCCGGCATAAGAAATGCAACCGGCACTGATTGATAAATACTGAAAACCTCTTTGGGTCACCAGAAAATCGTTCGGGCGGAGCCAGAGGTACATTCCCAGGTAGGTTGATCTGCACTGGATTCATAGAGGATGTAGAAGGAAGATTTCCCCCAGATGCGGGTAACCGGGTTTGTCCGGCTTGTGACTGTAGCAATTGTCTAGCGAGATCATCTGTTCGCTCCTTGGAAATAATCAGTTCCCTTCTTAGAGCGTTTGTTTCCTGGCGGGCTGCATGCACTTCTGCCCTTAGTTCCCCAAGTAACTGGACTAGCTGGTCGGTATCCGAGGTTTCCATAGCGCCTGGACGGGAGTTTTGTGGTAGGCTTTGCGTTCTGTAACGCTCACCTGATTCCCGTAGAGGCGCCGGTCTTGACTGGGCGTATACCGTATCTTCAAAGGTGATGTGTAACACACGGCTGGCTCTTTGGGCTGGACCTCTGTTCACTGTATGTCTGGCTCGAAGGGTAAGATGTCTTAGGTAAGTGAACGCCGTGCTCCCCATCTGCCTCGAGGCAGGGTGCTGTAACCAGTTTCTTCACTGGATAAGGGGAGCAGGCCTCTTGACTTCAGAGGACTGCTGTCCGTCGTTCACTGCACGAATGGTAAGTTTCGAGTAATTCTAATGTCTTTAAAGTCTTTAGTAATGATGTCTCTTGTTTTGCAGGGTTCCGGCGATGGCGGATGGCGGGCTGAAGTGAGTTGAAGATGGAGCCCGTGTGATGAATAGAAGCGCCTGGAAGCACGTAAGTAAGCGCTTGTTGCCTGCTTCACGATGCGTTCTAACTGTCTTTTTATTTTGCAGGTACAAGTTCGGGGCGGCTGCAGGGTGCCGGAATACCCACTGGGTTAGATGTGGAAAGGAGTAATGGCACGTGAGTATTAAAGTTCCCCAATGTCTTTAAACGCACCTTGTTTTGTCTTTCAGATGCGGGATGCAGCGCCGAAGGCCTCCGGAGCGTGCGAAGAGTTGGTAAGCTTTTGTCTTTCAGATGCCGGAATGCAGTGTGAAGACCTCCGGAGCGCACGAAGAGTAGGTAAGTCTTTGTCTTTCAGATGCCGGAATGCAGCGCGAGGCTTTGGTGACAGCCGATGGACCAGGTAAGTGAAGAGCTGTCACTGAAGACCGTAATGCTAACCTGTTCTTTCTTGTCTTTATAGGTGTTGCTGAAGACTGGATTCAGAATGGTAAGCCTTTTTCCTTAGGCCCAGGATCAGATGCAGAAGACACGATGAGCGTTCTGCTGCTGAGGATGCAGAATAACGCAAAGCAAGATTCATCCATCGGGTGTGGTTTAAATAGCCTCCTGTAGTGCTTAGGTGTCTCCTTCCACAGCCACGCCTAAGAAAAGAGTTCCTGCTTTCCAGAAGAGTTCCAGTGTTCTGAATCTAGGGAGTGGCTCCTACCCCACCCAACAGGAAAAGTAGTTCCAAACAGAAGAGGATCAGAGACTCAACTGGCAGGCAAGTAAGCAGCATGGTCTGCTGCAGGTAAGTCCACCCAAGCATTATGAGCCCGGCGCTTCCAGCGCTGGGACTGGGCATATTTATGAGCCTGGTGCCACTGGCGCCAGGACTGGGTCCAAAAGGTCCCAATTGGGACTGGTTGGCACTCGGAACCTGGGTTATGGATCTGCTTCCAAGGGAGTTGGGAAAACCCTGACCTTTTGGAAGCAGAGATCATGACAGTACCCCCCCTCAAGGCCCCTCCCAAACCGGGCTTCTCCGGGGGTTTTGGCTTGTCAGGAAATGTTCAGTGAAATCTTTTGATTAGGCGAGGAGCGTGGACATATTCAGCAGGTTCCCAGGATCTCTCTTGGGGGCCGTAGCCTTTCCAGTCAATTAGGTAGAATAGTTTAGATTTGGAGATCTTGGAGTCCAGAATGCTTTTGACTTCAAACTCGAGTTCTCCATCAACTAGGATAGGTTTTGGAGATTTGGTTAGTCGGGTTTGAGGTTGCACGGGTTTTAATAGAGAGACGTGGAAGACCGGATGTATCTTCATGTGCGGGGGCAAGTCCAACTTGACCGCTACTGGGTTTACTATGGTAGTGATGCAATAGGGACCAAGGTATCTTGGGTTGAATGTGCGTGGCCCTTTTAGAGGTAGATATTTGGTGGATAACCAGACTTGATCCCCTACTTGATATTGAGGGGCTTCCTTCCGATGTTGATCTGCTCCTTTCTTGTATTGTTCTTTAGCCCTTTGAAGGTGAGAAACAGCTTCCTTAAAGGCTTGGGCGATTGTAGAATGCAGGTAGTCTACTGCTGGTGTTTCAAGATCTTGGAGGGGATCCAACTCCGAGGTTCGAGGGTGACTGCCGTACAAAAGAAAAAACGGGGTTTTCCCAGTTCCCGAATGGACAGAGTTATTGTAGGCGTATTCGGCTATCCAAAGGATGTCTTTCCACGTTTTTTCAGTTTGTTGCAGCATGCAGCGTAAATACTGTTCCAGAGTTTGATTGGTCCTCTCGGTTTGTCCGTCGGTCTGAGGGTGGTGACTGGTCGATAGTCTCACATC
Source organism: Ambystoma mexicanum (assembly GCF_040938575.1). NCBI lineage: Eukaryota > Metazoa > Chordata > Amphibia > Caudata > Ambystomatidae > Ambystoma > Ambystoma mexicanum. The sequence goes on from NW_027182323.1 coordinate 6,235,161, forward strand.
AATTTGAGCCGACCGACAGCAACTTCGCCAAAAATGAGAAATAAATTGACTACCTCGATCCGAAATTAGAACTGAAGGAAAACCGTGCAATCGGACGATGTTTTCGAGAAATTCTCGGGCCAGAGTTGCTGCTGTTGGCAAGCCTTTGAGCGGAATGAAATGCGCCATCTTGGAGAATAAGTCCACGATTACTAGAATCGTATTGTATCCGGAGCATGGAGGTAGATCGGTGATGAAGTCCATAGAAAGCGTATGCCAAGGGCGAGGTGGGATGTCAATAGGGCGTAAGAGGCCTGCTGGTCTTTCCTTTTGATTCTTGTTTTGGGCGCATACTCCACAGGACATTATAAAGTCTCTGATATCTTTTTTCCAAGACGGCCACCAGAAGTAGCGCTTGATCTTTTCTGAGGTCTTGGTTATACCGGGATGTCCTTCCATTAAAGAATCGTGATAACAAGAGATTACTTTTTTCTGTAAATCTGTGCTGGGTAGGTATAATCATTCTTGGAAATACAATAAGTTGTCCTTTACTGCAAAGTCCTTTCCCTGCAGATGCCAATTCTGTATGTCTGCTGGAGTTATAAGTTGCCTGGCTTTATCCTTAACTTCTTCTATGGATTGTGTGGCGATTACACCCAGAATTCTTTGTTCGGGAATGATTGGTACAGGTTTAGGGTTGATCAAGTGTTCTTCCACTCCCATCCGAGAAAGGGCATCAGCTTTACCGTTTTTTGTACCAGGTCGATAGGTAATTATGAAGTCAAACTCGGCAAAGAATAATGCCCAACGGAGTTGTCTAGAGGATTGGGCTTTTGCGGTTTTCAAATATTGCAGGTTTCGGTGATCCGTAATCACAGTAACGGTGTGTCGGGCCCCCAGCTGATAATGCCGCCAAGCCTTAAAGGCAGACTTGATAGCCAGAAGTTCCTTGTCAGTAATCGTGTAATTGATTTCAGGAGGCGAGAATTTGCGGGACCAAAATGCCACGGGATGCAACTGATTGGTTACCGGGTCCTTTTGTGATAGAACTGCCCCCATGGCAAGGCTTGAAGCATCAGTTTCCACGATGTAGGGGAGTTCGGGGCGAGGGTGTTTTAAGATTGGTGCAGAGATAAATTTAGTCTTCAAATCTGGAAAGTTTGTTCCGCCTCGGTAGACCATTCAAAACGTTTGTTTTTCTTTAACAAGGCAGTGATGGGCTGGACTATTCGAGAGAATTCGGGGATAAACCTGCGGTAAAAGTTAGCGGAGCCTAACATGCTTTGCACACCTTTTACGGAGGATGGTGATGGCCATTTGAGAACTGCATCGACCTTCTTTGAATCCATACGCACTCCACCAGGTGATAATATGAATCCCAAGAATTCAACTTCAGTCACGTTGAAAACACATTTTTCCAACTTAGCGAAAGGTTTGTGGTGACGCAATCTTTCGAGGACCATTTTCACGTGTTTCTGATGTTCAGATTCCGATGAAGAATAAACGAGGATGTCGTCAATGTAAACAACAACACACACATCTATGAGCTCTCTGAGGACATCGTTCATAAAATATTGAAAGGCGGCCGGGGCATTACAAAGTCCGAAGGGCATGACCTGATATTCAAATAGCCCATACTTGGTGCGGAAGGCCGTCTTCCATTCATCGCCCTCTTTTACTCGTACCAAGTGGTAAGCTCCTCTAAGATCCAGCTTTGTATATATGCATGCTTTTCTGACTTGGTCCAGGAGTTCAGGGATCAAAGGTAACGGATATCTATTCTTAACGGTGATCTGGTTCAGGGAGCGATAATCTATACAAGTTCTAAGGTCTCCTTCCTTTTTTGGAACGAAGAACAAAGCTGAAGAAGCAGGGGACTTGGAAGGACGAATAAACCCATTTGCCAGGTATTGATCCAGGTATTGTCGAAGGTGAAGGTTCTCAGGCTCGGTGAGGGCATAAATTCTACTACAAGGAGGAGTAGATCCAGGTATCAGGTCGATCTGGCAGTCATAAGACCTATGAGGAGGTAGAGAGTTAGCCTGATCCTTCCGGAAAACATCTTGGTATTCTAGGTATTCGGGAGGTAACTGGGGAGTCTCTGAAGAAATTGCTGCCAGTGCAACACCAGGTGGAGGGTGACAAGTAGAGACACATTCTGGAAACTGGACCGTTCTTGCTCGCCAATCGATCAGAGGATTGTGTTTCTCTATCCAAGGTATTCCTAGAATAATCTGAAACTGAGGGGCCTTGATCACATCGAACACGATCTTCTCATGGTGTCCATCTTGACTTACTAGCGTCACTTCTTGAGTGGTATGCGTTACTGGCCCGGAGGCTATCTCCGTACCATCCACCGTAGTAATGACGTCCTTTACAGCCTTGGGACAAAGAGTTAGATTCATCCTCAAAACCATTTCATGATCCACATAATTGCCGATGGCACCGCTGTCGACGTAAGCTTCAATTGCATGTAATCGATCCGGATTATCAGGGCTAATGAGGACCATAGGTATCACGAAATGCGAGGTCACGGAACTGGTTTTCACGCTCGGCAAGAGGACCTCTATTCTTGTCGGGCAAGGTTGTTTCCCTGCTCAGAGTTTGTAACTTTGGTAACTGCAGCTCCTACTGCCTTCTTGGCAGGTTTCACCGGACAGTCTCGAAGAAAGTGCCCTGAGTTTCCGCAATAGAGGCATAATTGCAACTGTTTTCTCCTTTCCCGCTCCTTTTGTGTTAGAGGACCTTTCAGACCCCCTTTTTGCATGGGTTTCCCGGAGTCTACTCCTTTGGAAGGAGTTGGCGGTTTGGAAAATACTCGAGCATCAAACTTGGAACGATCGGCCTTCCTGTTCTGCAGTCTGTGATCTGTTTGAACGACTAAGTCTATATAGTCCGAACAATCTTGTGGGGGATTCACTACTTAGGCTAACACATCTTTGAGCTCTCCGCGTAGACCTCTATAAAACAGCGTAATCCTTTTGTCCTCAGGCCAGTGAGTTTCCACTATCAGTCTGTTGAAAGACGCAATATAAGCCAAAAGGTCTTGATTACCTTGTCGCAACGAAAGAAGCTCATTGTCCAAGGCCTGCCCCTGTGAATGTCTTGCGAACAGTTTTTCCACACTGAGCTGAAAAGCTTGAAAATCATGGAGGACCGGATCATCTTGATTTACTAGAGGGATCGACCAGTCTGCCACATTGCCACTAAGGTACGAAAGCACGAAAGCTACTTTAGCTTGATCAGTTGGAAAGGCTGCTGGCCGGCATAAGAAATGCAACCGGCACTGATTGATAAATACTGAAAACCTCTTTGGGTCACCAGAAAATCGTTCGGGCGGAGCCAGAGGTACATTCCCAGGTAGGTTGATCTGCACTGGATTCATAGAGGATGTAGAAGGAAGATTTCCCCCAGATGCGGGTAACGGGGTTTGTCCGGCTTGTGACTGTAGCAATTGTCTAGCGAGATCATCTGTTCGCTCCTTGGAAATAATCAGTTCCCTTCTTAGAGCGTTTGTTTCCTGACGGGCTGCATGCACTTCTGCCCTTAGTTCCCCAAGTAACTGGGCTAGCTGGTCGGTATCCGAGGTTTCCATAGCGCCTGGACGGGAGTTTTGTGGTAGGCTTTGCGTTCTGTAACGCTCACCTGATTCCCGTAGAGGCGCCGGTCTTGACTGGGCGTATACCGTATCTTCAAAGGTGATGTGTAACACACGGCTGGCTCTTTGGGCTGGACCTCTGTTCACTGTATGTCTGGCTCGAAGGGTAAGATGTCTTAGGTAAGTGAACGCCGTGGTCCCCATCTGCCTCGAGGCAGGGTGCTGTAACCAATTTCTTCACTGGATAAGGGGAGCAGGCCTCTTGACTTCAGAGGACTGCTGTCCGTCGTTCACTGCACGAACGGTAAGTTTCGAGTAATTCTAATGTCTTTAAAGTCTTTAGTAATGATGTCTCTTGTTTTGCAGGGTTCCGGCGATGGCGGATGGCGGGCTGAAGTGAGTTGAAGATGGAGCCCGTGTGATGAATAGAAGCGCCTGGAAGCACGTAAGTAAGCGCTTGTTGCCTGCTTCACGATGCGTTCTAACTGTCTTTTTATTTTGCAGGTACAAGTTCGGGGCGGCTGCAGGGTGCCGGAATACCCACTGGGTTAGATGTGGAAAGGAGTAATGGCACGTGAGTATTAAAGTTCCCCAATGTCTTTAAACGCACCTTGTTTTGTCTTTCAGATGCGGGATGCAGCGCCGAAGGCCTCCGGAGCGTGCGAAGAGTTGGTAAGCTTTTGTCTTTCAGATGCCGGAATGCAGTGTGAAGACCTCCGGAGCGCACGAAGAGTAGGTAAGTCTTTGTCTTTCAGATGCCGGAATGCAGCGCGAGGCGTTGGTGACAGCCGATGGACCAGGTAAGTGAAGAGCTGTCACTGAAGACCGTAATGCTAACCTGTTCTTTCTTGTCTTTATAGGTGTTGCTGAAGACTGGATTCAGAATGGTAAGCCTTTTTCCTTAGGCCCAGGATCAGATGCAGAAGACACGATGAGCGTTCTGCTGCTGAGGATGCAGAATAACGCAAAGCAAGATTCATCCATCGGGTGTGGTTTAAATAGCCTCCTGTAGTGCTTAGGTGTCTCCTTCCACAGCCACGCCTAAGAAAAGAGTTCCTGCTTTCCAGAAGAGTTCCAGTGTTCTGAATCTAGGGAGTGGCTCCTACCCCACCCAACAGGAAATGTAGTTCCAAACAGAAGAGGATCAGAGACTCAACTGGCAGGCAAGTAAGCAGCATGGTCTGCTGCAGGTAAGTCCACCCAAGCATTATGAGCCCGGCGCTTCCAGCGCTGGGACTGGGCATATTTATGAGCCTGGTGCCACTGGCGCCAGGACTGGGTCCAAAAGGTCCCAATTGGGACTGGTTGGCACTCGGAACCTGGGTTATGGATCTGCTTCCAAGGGAGTTGGGAATACCCTGACCTTTTGGAAGCAGAGATCATGACAGATCTTTGTAGGGCTTGATGTCGTGTAAATGGTTCCACACTTTCTTATCTCGCAATTTAACAGCTCTAGGAGCTACTTCTTCCACCTGGTGGGGCCCAGTGAACCGGGGGCTATTCCACTGGTGGTTGAAGTTGCGGAGGAGGATGTGGTCCCCTTCTGCAACAGTCCAGTGTGCTGGTTGTCCCTGTTCCTCGTTTGTTTCTTCTTTTTGAGTGTTTTTCGACCCGCCCCGTGTGCGCTCGAGCTGTTAAGAGATAAAGGCGACACTAGTAATCAAGGAATACACATATTCGTACATTTCATCACCAAAAACATTTGCAGAGCTATCATAATTGGTCATGGCCCTTGATGGTGGCGTTAGTGGAAGGTGCATCTGACGTCCAGTCACCACCTCGTGGGGTGTGAGGTGGTGATATGACCCTGGCCTATTTCTTAATTCAAACAGGGCCAAGGGGAGGCAGTACAACCAGCTTTTCTTAGTTGTCTGCTGAATTTTAGCAATTTCTTCTTTCGGGGGGCCGTTCAGGCCTTTACAAATACCGTTAGCCTGTGGGTGATATGTGCATGCAGACTTGTGTTTGATGCCAAGGAGTGAAGTTATGTGTTCGAACATTTCATTTGCAAAGTGCGGGCCATTGTCTGACCGTAGCACTTCGCAAACTCCCCACCTCGGGAAGACCTCCCTCACCAGGACCTTGGCTGCTCTGAAGGCGTCTGCATGAGAGCAGGGCCAAGCCTCTATCCACCTTGAAAATGGGAATACCACTACAATCATGTATCTGTGTCCTTGACATACATTGATCATGTCAACATAGTCAATGTGCAGGTGCAGAAAGGGTCCTTCTGGCCGGGGTATAGTACCTTTTATCACTTGCAGTGTGTGACCGGCTGTAAACTGTTGACAGGTTAGGCATTTGCTGATAAAGTTTGCAACATGTGCATTTAACTCGGGACAGAACCAGGCCTCCTTTATTCATGCTGCAATCACTTCCTTTCCTGTGTGTGTGGGATGGTGTAGCTGAGCCAGGGCTGTTTTCAATAGGGCTAGGGCCATCACTACTTTGCCTGTATTATTCTGATGCCATAACGCATCTGTGTGAGACATTGTGTACCCTCTTTTGACCCATAGCTCCTTTTCCGCCATGGGTGCTGCTGCCTGTAATTACATAATTTGAGTTTCAGGGATGTGTGTGTACCCCTCCTTCATCAGCATCTGTCTTGCTCCCGCCCTCCCCTTATCTTTTTGTTTTTCTGGGAGGGTCCATATCTCACCAAAATACGCAGTATGTTTGGCATGTGCGTCTGTTGTTTCATTACCTTTTGAGATAAGGTCGTCCCCGTTAGTGTGTGCCTGACACTTCACCAGGGCTATTTCTCTAGGGTCATTAATTACTTCAATCAGTTCAGCAAGTAGGAAGGCATGTTGTACTGGGGTACCATCTGCTCTTCTGAACCCCTTTCGTGGCCATTTTATTAACCCTGAGTGCACCGTCGATGCGACGTATGCACTGTCCGAATATATTGTTACCCTCTTGTCATTGCTCTCTTTTAGTGCCACAATTAGGGCCACTAGTTCTGCTGCTTGGGCTGAGCAATGGTGTGGTAGCTGGACACATTTTACCGGTACATACATCCAATCCTCTGTCAGCCGAACCACTGCTGCTCCTGTCCTTCTTACCCCATCATTCTGGTCAATTGTTGAGGACCCATCAATGTACATTATCTCTCCAACCTCTAGGGCATTTTCCTCAACCTTTCTTGCACTGGAGTAAATTTCAATGGGCTGTGTGCAATCATGAGCGTAGTCACCATCTTCAACTACCTCTGCTATAAATCTTGCTGGGTTTACATTACTGCACCTAACAATCCTTAATTCTGGTCTTGACAAAATAATCACATATCCTGATGCCCTCTGTGTGGTCAATGTCGATTTGGGCTTGTTCAGTATGGCAAAGAGGGCGTGTTCCACAAATAGTGTGGTAGGGCACCCCATTGTTATTGATGATGATTTTTCCACCGCAAAGGCTGCAGCGGCCAGGCTCTGTTCACAAGGGAAGTGACCTAACATTACAGGGTCCAAGTGTCCGCTGTAAAATGCTACAGGCTTGTGTCCCATGCTTGTTTTTGGTGTCAGTACTGCCTTAATTACTGCTGAGTCGCAATGTGAGAAGATGAAAAATTAGTGTTCATAGTTTGGAGTGGCCAGCACTGGTGCTGTTGAGATGGCATGTTTTTAATTAGTCAAATGCCTCTTTCATTTCTCTTGTCCACCCCAACCTTTTGTCCCCCTTCTGTGCTTCTCTGAGGGCCTCTAGCAGGGGTCATGTGCATGAGCTGTAGTCAAAATCCCTCGCCCTGCAGTAGTTGCATAGGTCCAAAAACTGCTGTAGTTCTCTCACTTTCTGTGGTTGTGGTGTGTTTGTTATGGCTTGTGCCCTTTGTGGTGCAATGTTCCTTCCATGCTGTGAAATGTGCTGACCAATGTATAGTACCTGTTCTTGGCAGTACTGTAACTTTTCCTTGTCTACCTTGTATCCCTTATCAGCTAACACTGTGAGTATCTTTACTGAGTCCTTCCTACACCTCTCTTCTGTGGTGGTGCTGCAGACGAGGATGTGATCCACATATTGCAGCACCGTGCTCTCCATCTCAATGTTTCCCAAATCTATTTGTATCACTCTGTTAAAGATGGATGGTGACGCACAGTACCCTTAGGGCAAACTCGTGTGTTTACATTTTGTGTTGCGGTATGTGAAGCTTGTCAGATCCTGTGAGTCTGGGTGCAGAGGTATCGAGGAAAGCATTTTTGAGGTCAATCATGATAAACCGTAATGCCTCTGCTGGTATTCCACATAGTATGGTGGCTGGGTTAGCTGCTATGGGGCACTCTGCTTCCACAATGTAGTTCAAGGATCTCAGGTCCTGGATAAAACGCCAAGACCCTCCTTTTGCTTTGCGTACAGGGTATACAGCAGTGTTGCAAGGTGATTCTGATGGTACCAGTATACCATTGTTTATTAGGGCTGTTATTGTTTCATATATGCCCTCATCCGCCTCTTTTGATAGTGGGTATTGCTTCACTCTTGGTAGCATTGCTCCTTTTTTCAGTTTTATTTTTACTCCACCAATGCTTTTGATGCAGCCAACGTCATATGGACTGGTGGTCCACAGGGATGTTGGTACAGCTGCCATGTCTTCCTCGTAAAATGGCACTGGTGTAGGGGCAGGTGCCTCTAGTGCCATTGCCATTGTTCGTGCCACTTGCTTGTATGTTACCTTCAACCAAATGTTAATGCTCATCCCAAACACCATCTCTCCCTCTCCATTGTCGTCTGAGAAGAGCTCCTCATCAGATACTTGTTTAAGCCTGCACCCCTCTGTCAGTGCTATTACAGCTCTCCAGGCCCTCACCTCCCTGTCCTCGGCATGTACCACATCATTTCCCCTTCCTTTTCACTTGCTGGTGTTTCAGATCTGAATAGGTAAGCTGCTGGCCTCCTCCAAATTTTGCCCTCAATTCCAGGCAACCATGCTATTGCCATGTCTGTCCCATATTGGAAGAGGTCTCCGTCTACTGGCTCAGCCCGGGCCACTGTTTGGCCGCAGTAAGCCTGCAATATTTGTCATGCTTTGAGCATGTTGATGCCTGGTGTAGAGCAAATTATGCCCTTCTCCGTGAAGGAGATGGTCATATTCAATCTGCTCATTATATCTCTTCCAAGTATGTTTACTGGTGACTGCTTCGAGTACAGAGGTGGAAGAGACATGTCGTGATCTCCTATAGATAAGGAGATGTTATCAGTGAAGGGAACCAACCCTCGAGCCCCAGAAAATCCTTGAGTGTTCATGGCTTCCCCTGACAATTTAAACTTCTTCTCCCTTATGCAAGACCTAGTTGCCCCGGTGTAAACTAGGAAGGAATATTTTTTAGTGCTCCTTCCATGGCATATTTAGATAGCTTCTTCTGCACCAATTTTGCCTCCTCTGCCTTCCTATCTTCCTCCTTTTGTTTCATCTTTTCCTGCCACATCCTGCAGTGGTGAACTATAGTTAGTTGTATTTCCGGCCAGGCCTTAACTTCCATCCCCACTATTTTCTTCAGCTGCCTTTGTACTTGCTCCGGGAGCCCTTGTATTAATATATGGTAGAAAATTGCTAGTGTTATATCCCACGGCTCCCGCGTTTCCAGGCGCCACTTCTCCTGAATCTCCTGGATGTAATCAACAGGATCTTCATTCTCACGCATCTTTCATGACGTTATTGCTCCTATGTCTGACGTGTCTGGGTACTGAACCCTCAAAGCCTGCCACAGCGCATGTCTGCAGTTGACAAATGGCGCTCCATCATGTGACATGTCTGTTATTGTGACCCCTGGGAAGCACGCCCTTTTCCAGATGTCATCTGCAGCATCCCCCAAGATTGATATTAGGAGCCCCTTCACGTCCCCCACCGCTAGTTTTTGCCCCGCAGTGTGTTTTTCCATCTCATATATCCACTTCCTTGCTCCTCCACTTAGTGATGGGAGTCTGCATTTTATGTTCTCTTTATTGGCCTGCTTCCAGGGGACATATTGTGGTCTGGACCCTCCCCTTTCCAGAAGTGGAATTAAATTGTACCCCCTCATTTCCCCCAGTGCCTGTGGGGTTATGTCAGTGTATTCATCCTCTTCCTCTGTGTCAGGTAATTCTGTAATTATATCAATATTACAGTGGTTTGTTCTATCATCCCCTTCATCCTTCCTCCCTCTCCTGTTACCCTCTTGTGTCACCGTGGGCGAGCTTGCCCGTTCTTCCTGCCTGCGGCCTGGGAGGTCCCTAAGTCTGCTGACACATGGAGTGTGTGCAGGGGTGGGTGTCAGTGGGCATGGTGTTAGTGGGCATGGTGTTTGTACTGGTGTCAGTTTTAATGGTTGTGATGTTCTCCTTGCTACCTCTCTTACCTGTGCTTCACCTGTGTTTTCTTTTTCCCTTCTTCCGCGTGCCCATGGTGACTCATAGTTAGTGCGTGTAATGTACAGTTTATCTAAAGTCTCTCTATTGCCATCTCTTCCGCTTGGTCCCGAACATTCTTCCTCCGCGCTGCAAAATCCATTAGGAAAAGACAATCCCCACTCTGTGCGTTTTCCCCCCACTGATACCATCCTTAAATCTATTAAGTCTGCTTCCTTGTGCTCACCTCCTTTAACAGCTGCCCCCTGTGTTGACGTTGTAGCCACCTCAGAGACCTGGCGTGTGTATGTTCTTACTCCGTGCTCCACTCTCCTATCTCCTCTTCCTTCTTTCCCATTATTTCACCACCTATTTCCGCTCGCTTCCTGTGTAATTTTTCCATTACTTCTGCACTTACCTTCGCTAATATCCTCTCTTCTTCTTCCTTTCTCCTCCATTTTGCCCCTTCCCTTTTTAATATGCTCTCTATTACTTTACCTTCTTCATACTTCCGGGCGCTTTCAGATAGTATCTTCTTTTTCCACAGTTCCATTTCCCTATCCTTCTCTTCCTCCTTCCTTTTAATTTCCCATTGCTCTGCGCGTGACACCCTCTCTGCTATTGCCCTCAACCGCTCCTCCTCCTTCTTCCTTTCTTCTGTTCGCTCCTTCATCCTCGCCTGCTCGTCCCTATTCTCCTTTCTTTCCTCCCTCCTTCCTCGTGTTTCTTGCTCGAACTGTGTGATCAGTGCGCTTTGTACTTCTCTTAATTCAGCCAACCTTTCCTCCAACATTTCTTCCTCTACCTGTGACAGTTGGCCTTCTCTTGTTTTACTCACCTCGGTCCCTGTCTGTGTGTTGTCCATTTCTTCCTTGTTCTCCTTCCTCACTGCGTCCTCTTCTTCCCCTGTTAGTGTCCCTCTGAGCTTTAGGAGAACCTGTGCTGCTATCCATTCGTCTGGTCCTATGTTTGCGATGTGTTCCCCACTTTTCTTCCCTCCCCCGTACCTGCCTGTGTGGTGTTTAAGTCTATCGTGCCCGTCACCGCCGCCCCCCCTCTGGTAGCTATCTGTAGGGGCATATGGTGAAGGGCTGTACTCAGGGTTTGAGTACCCCTCAGCAGCTGCTAATTGTTGTCTGGTGGCTTCTCTTAATTCTGTTAGTTGGTACAACCCTCCTTCTTCCTTCTTTACTACCTTCGCCAGAGGCATATCATCTGTCCCTTCCTTTTCCATCTTTGCTTCTGATAGTGAAACCAATCCTTCTTTCTCCTTCTTGCCCTCTTCCGTGCATAGTGCATTGCTGCTCGCCGTGCCCGCGCCCCCTCCGTTCTCCTTCTCCTCTTTACCCTCCTTAGTTTCTTTGCTCCCTTTCTCCTCTGTTGCCCCTTCCATAGTAAACATTCCCATTGCGCCTGGCCTGGCTCCCTGGAACATCTTCCATAAGTTAAACACCTCTATATGGTGAGCTAATTTCTTTCCTTTGTACGTGTTGTGTATGTATGTCAATAGCGAGTGTTGGGTGTTTGAGTCAAAGCTGCCGTTAGGATGCCACTGTGTTAGTATTTTGTTGTCTGTCCCTTGTGTCCAGTTAATGCTGTACTTTATAATGTTCTCCTTGTGTGGTGATAGTGACGTGCAAATGTGCTGGAGGGGTTCAGTTAAAGCGTTTCCCCTCACTCCAGACCCCCACCCGTAGTATGTGGCCATGTTACAATTTTCTTTTTCCCAATATCAACCTTCTTTACCTTGCCCCGTAAACTGGGGACTTCTGACTGTCCGCTGAAAAGTAATACAGTTGCTTCTCCTTTATTATTTGTCCCGCTTGATGTCACTAGTATGGCACCCTGCGGCCGTGGCGCACGAAGCCCCCTGCGGCTGTGTGCCCTGTGTGGCGTGCTTTTATAGCCGCCCCACCTTCCCTTTTTCGTCAAACCTCTCCCTCCCCTTTCTCAGCGTGACCGGCGTTCTCCGTGCAGGGCCACCTCTCCCTTTTTTGCCCCTCCCTTATTGAGTGCTGCCGGCGTTCTCCGTGCACGGCCTTTCCCACTTCCTGTCCCCCGGCCACCCCTTGATTAACACGAGATGGTCGCAGTGTCCTATCCAAGCCCTACGGGTGACGTCACCAACTTCTGCAAACTATTACTGGTAAGAAAACTTTATAAAATCAAAAGAGTGCGCAATATGTTCTAACCCTCTTATCCCCCGTAAACCCCACAGCTGTCTTCTCACCTCGCCAAGAGTGGAGGATGCAACAATCAATTAACTTATTACAATCAGACTGCGCACGCTATGTTGCCTCTCGTGTGATACACCCCCCTCCTCTCTCGGGAAGCTTAACCAGCCAATCGTCTTCTGCACTTGGAAACAAAACTAGCTACCTCCTGCGGGGAAACTTCATTACCTAACGGGCTTCAACACTCAATTAGTAGGGATCCTCGTATAACGCCAATTCATAGGAAAGCCACACCCCTCCCCTACAGGTGCCCGCGATGTGGACAAATCAGTGCTTTCTAACAACCACACGTGGTACCTTTCGGCTCCACCCAATTCACTACGTGACGTGGCAGAAGATGGCCCTCGTGCCTGTCCAGCTACCACTCACTCGTCTATCATCACTTATTAATCAAATCTTCTGCAACACACTGTAAACACCTCCCGCCACCCTTTTCACAATTCCTCCCCCCTCCCACACAACATTTCATTGCTTGTTGGGTGTCATACTCACCAAGTCCTTTTTTTTTTTAAACATATTTTTATTGATTTACAACACAAACAATATGCGAACTTACAAACCCCGCCGCCCCTACCCACCCCTCCCACCGGAAGAGTAATTCATTGTTCTTTTGATTCTTGGGACTGATAAAGAGGAGAATAAGTCTGTAAGTTTGATGTTATGCAGACACCATTATGCCATATAGTCCGATTGCAGGTATTCCAAACCTTCCCCCCCATTCCTTCAGGAAAGATCCGCACGAGCCCTGCAGTTGGTGTGCTATCTTTTCCATGGCCATTTGCGACCAGATCTTCTGCAGCCACGTGAAGATTAATGGTGGATCACGCTTCTTCCAGTTCTGTGCGATTGTGGCCCAGGCTGCGATCAACAAGCCCATAAAACTGTGCCATTGTGTTTTACTGTAACCCTTGGCCTGTTGCTCTTTCCACCCACACAACCACACTTTCTCCCCCAGCTGGTCTGCCTCAGGGAACATCCTCTGCATTTCAGAAATCATTTCTTTCCAGAAACCCTTGACCCCCTGACAATCCCACCATATATGCCTCCAGGTGCCGGGTTCTGGGCAGCCCCTCCAGCAGCGATTGGAATAGTGCTCATACATGGCATTAAGTCTCTCTGGTGTGTAGTGCCATTGAATAACTATTTTTATCCACAATTCCCTAGTCTGCGCTGCTCGTGTGAATTTAGAGATATCCGCCCAGAGCTCCTGCCACTGGTGTCTTGAAATTTCTTCCCCTAATGTTTTAGCCCATCTTTTCATGTAGGCCCATTTAATGTTCTCGTCTTGTGCATTGATAAAATGGTAAAGTGAGGAGACTAGCTTCTTATCACGAGAGTTAGTTAAGAGGAGTCTTTCAAAATCTGTCATATTCCTGGTGGCCGCCCCAGCAACCTCCGGCGTAGACAACCAGTGCCTGAGTTGCTCATATCTGTACCTATCCGCCGAGGTGAGGTTCCACAGCGTTTTGCATTCCGTGAATGATCTCACTGCAGTGCCATGAAACATTTCTCCTATTTTCCTACAGCCAGCGGCTTCCCACTTCTCAAAGGCACCATGTTCTTGCCCAGGTGGAAATTGGGAGTTTCGTCAGATTAGCGTGAATGGGGCTGTCACCGTAGTCATTTTACCTTTTCTGTTCATCCCATGAGTCCAATGTGGATCTCATGATCTCGCTAATGCGAATGTTTGGATGCCTGTGTTGCTTAAGTTTCTATAGCACCTCTTCCAGCGGGGTTCTGGCAACTGCCCTATCTTGGGATACCCAGATTGTCCGTTGGTCATCCCCTAACCATTCTTTCAGCACCCACAGTTGGGCCGAATAATAATAATTTTCGAAGTGGGGATGCGAGAGTCCTCCCTCCCTGGGATGCGCCGTGAGAACAGCTCTTGCGACCCTCGGGGGCTTCCTGTTCCATATAAATGATGAGATGGCCTGAGAGAAGGACTTGAAAAAAGGGTTTGGGACTGAAACCGGGAGAGCGTGAAAGTAATACAACCATTTGGGAAGAGTGTTCATTTTCACCGATTGGATTCTCCCCCACCAAGAGATCATCAGCGGGTTCCATCTTTCTAGATCGTTCTTAACTCTCGCGAGTAGTGGGGGGTAGTTCCCTTTGTACAAAGCATTCACCCTGTGAGTGAGTATAATCCCCAGATATTTGATTCCCACTGCCACAATTTTCAAGCCTAAACAGCCTGCTTCCCTCTTCAGAGCCTCCCCATCCCCCTCTAAGTGCAGGATTTCCAATTTATTCCTATTCACTTTTAAGCCTGATAGTTTCCCAAATGCCTCCAGCAGCTGCAGTGCGCCAGGCAGCGACCTCCCCGGGTCCTCTAGTGCCAGTGGCATATCGTCTGCATAGGCTATGACCTTATGCTGTCTACCTGCCATTTCTATCCCGATGATGTGACTAGCCTCCCTGATTTGGATTAGAAGTGGTTCCAGAAAAATAGCATAAAGGAGGGGGATAACGGTCAACCTTGTTTAGTTCCCCTAGTGATCGGAATCTTTTCGGTAACTTCCCCATTTACTGCTATTCTTCTTGAGGGGGAGTTGTAATTTGCCTTGACCATGTTTATAAAGTGGTTCCCGAATCCCATGTGTTCTAGGGTTTTGAAGAGAAAAGACCATTCCACTCTATCGAAAACCTTTTCGGCGTCCAGTGATAGAAGTATTGCTGGCGTGTGAGTAATGCCTACCTTTTCTATTAGATGAATTACCCTTCTAAGGTTGTCGTGAGTTTGTCTGCCCGGAATAAATCCTGATTGATCTGGGAATATTAGTGTGGGGGGTAAAGGGGAGAACCGAGGTGCCAGAATTTTTGTGTAGAGTTTGGAATCTAGATTTATCAAAGCAATGGGTCTGTATGAGCCGGGAAGGGAGGGGTCCTTACCAGGCTTGTGGAAAACCAACACCTTAGCTTCATTCATGGATGGGGTAACATTTCCGCTTACCTTAAAAGTGTTAAACAGTCTCGTCAGCAGTGGGGCGAGGATGTTTGCATATTTTTTATAGAAGGGTGCCGTGAAGCCGTCCGGACCTGGCACCTTATTATTCGGCAGGTCTGCTATTGCTTTTTTCACTTCCTCCTCCGAAATCGTAGTATCCAATGCATTTTTGTCTTCTTCAGAAATTTTTGGTATGGGGAGGGACCGTAGAAACCCCTCCTGATCCTCCTCTCTTGGGTGTGCCGTTGCATATAGATCGCGATAGAATAGATTGAATACCTCCCCAATGTCTTTGGAACATGTTAGGGTATCTCCCCGTGAGTTTTTGATGTTTAAGATGGTTCTCGATTTTTGCCTTGCCGCTAACTGCCTAGCTAGGTATCTGTCCGCCTTGTTGGCTTTAATATAGTTTTGCCTTAGGAATAGGAGGGATTTCTCTGCTTTTTTGTTACGGAGGAGATCTAATTGTCCCTGTGTGTGTCTGAGCGCTTTCTTAAGTTCCCTGGTGGGACGTAACATTAGTTTCTCTCGGATGTCTGCCAGTTTTTTCTCAAGCTCACCTTCTCATGCATACCTCTGTTTATCCCTGGAAGCCTTGAAGGCGATCATATGCCCTCTTAATACTGCCTTAAATGCGTCCAATACTGTACCCATTGGTACATCCCCCTTATCATTATGCTCAAAGTATTCTATTATTTTACCCCTTAATGCCTCTCCTGCGACTGGATCCCTGAGAAGGTCCTGCGGGAACCTCCAGCGCCAAAGCCGCCCCCTCTATCTGGGATCTGTAATTCCAGCCAAAGCGGGGCATGGTCTGACAGTGAAATGGGGCCCAGTTCAACCCCCTGGACCCTACCCAGCAGCCCGACCGAGACCCAAAAATAGTCGATTCTCGACATCGTATTATGCACGTGCGAGTAATACGTATAGACATCAATTTGACCATTCAACTCCCTCCATACATCACAGAGTGCCATATGCCCCATCTTCTGTTTGAGGTGGCTGGACGGAGCACCCTGATGGTGAGGACCTCCTGCACTCCTGTCTAACTGCGGGTCCCATGCCATGTTCAGATCTCCCCCCATTATTATTTCTCCCTTCGCAAACCCCTCCAACCGCCCCAATGTATCCCGCAGGAATCTGTCTTGGCCCATGTTTGGTGCATAAATAGATGCCAGTGTCAGCATACGGCCGTCCAGCTTGAGGTTGGTGAAAGCATATCTCCCGTCCTTGTCAGTCTGCTTGTCTACGACAAGCGCCTCCATGCCCCCCTTGATAGCGATCATTACCCCTGCTCTTTTGCCCTGCGTGTTGGATTGTACTGTTACCTTGTATCCTCTAATACATATCCTCCCCCTATCCTGTGCTTTGATGTGAGTTTCCTGTAGCAGCACAATGTCAGCCTTTTCCCTCCTTAACATGTTCTCTACTTTTTTCCTTTTGACGGGAGTATTCAGGCCCCTTATATTTAGTGATAGTATTCTGGCCTTACCCATGTCGCTGAGCGCGATTAGCCACCTTACGTGCCCAGGCACTGAAATCCCCTACCTCTTCCAGTGTTTCCCACCCACTCCTCCCCCAGCCCCCTGAATTTCCCCCAACATTTTAACAAAACCCCAACTTTGATCCCGAGGAGGGACCAGGTCCCTATGGTAGCCAAGGAGTTGCGCCTATCGCTCCTTGCCCTCTGTATACTCGGGTCGAACTTCGTGGGGAGTCCTAACCCCGCATTTCCCTCTAACCTTACTGTGTGTGCGTTGCCAATCCCCGGCCGGGCCAAAGAATGAATTAACTCCTGATCCGATCCATGAGTTCCCTCTGCTTTTCTCCAAGTTCCGCCACTGGTGGCTGTTCCTTGTCCCCGTGGTGCCATGATGTATGCCTAGTTCATGGTTACCAACTAGGTGCCCCCCTTTTCATTTCGTCTTTTCCTCTGCCGAACCTCCACCCATCCTCTTGGTCTTTTTGGCAATTCCGCCGTGCCTTCGTGCTTCTGTCGTCAGATTCGCAGAGTTGAATGTCCATTATGTGGAGTCCTTCTTCGCATGTAGTCACCCTTCTTTGCTTACCCTCCCATTCGAACAACAAGCTGAATGGAAATGTCCATTTGTACCTTATTTCTCTTGCGACCAACTCCCTGATCAGTGGGGCCATTTCTCTCCGCTTAAGAAGTGTCGCTGCAGCCAGGTCTTGGTACAACTGGATGTTCACCCCGTTCGTTCTTATTTGCTCCAGCTGCCTCACCCTCCTTAGAATGCTTTCTTTCTGTGGGTATGAGGATAATGCTACTAGAACATCCCTGGGCTGTTCCCCTGGGGCACCAGTTCGCTTCGGGCCCACTCTATGTACTCTGTCTATGCCTATGTCGTCCGCATCATGTGCGTCAATGATATCTCTGAACACCTCTTGCACCTCTTTCTTGAGGTCTTTCTCCAGCACTGATTCAGGCATATTTTTAATGCGGATTTTTGATCTGCGGGACCTGTTTTCCAGGTCTTCGCATTGGATTTCCAGGTTGTGGGTTAAAAGCACCAGGTGTTCTTGTGTTTCGCTCATCTGTAGTGCTTCATCTTCAACATTTTGTACGATCTTTTCCAGGGTATCAGTCCTCTCTTCTAATTTGGCTACGTCAAGTTTTATTTCGTGGACTGCTTGCTTCATGTCGTCTCTCAGTGAAGCAAACTGGTCTTGAACCGTTGTCATGAACTTGTCCTGCAGCTCAGTGAACCAGGCATGCATTTCTTCCTTTGTCAGGGGGAGATTGCCTGATGCAGGAGGGATCCCACATCAGAGGTGTCTTCCTGTGACCTTCCCCTCGCAGTCCCAGGGGTGCCAGGCGCCCACAGTTGCAGAATATCAGAGTCCTGTTTGGTCCCCTGCGAGCTCAATTGGGCAGCTCCCCCTTTACCCTTAGCCTTGGTCATCACCCCCCCGTGGGTAGACTCTCTGCAGAACAGGTTTGCTCTCTCCTTTAAGGGGAGCTGTGTGCCGCTGTGTGGATGCTTCCGCAACCCCCTTATTGATTTGACTGGTGGGGGGGTGCGTGCTTAAAAGTACCTCTTATAGTGGGTTCACAACAGTATTCCTTTAATGGGGCAGGGTCCTTCCCACCCCTTACGAGTTTCAGGCTGGAGCGTGGAGTTGTTAATAGTGAGACTTGTGGCGAATGAAGCAGGGCAACCTCCCCCTGTTGGTTGGGGGATTGCTGAGACAGAAGTGTCTTTTTTTACCGTGGAGAGGGCAGAGGGGCAGAATGGGGCCTCCCACCTGCCACGCAAGCGTATGCAGTCCTTATTCAGCCTCGTACATGGGGGCCGCGATCTGCGCCTTCCAACTATTGGTGCCTGGTCGCTCTCAAGTCTTCGCAAGGCTGGTACGCGGTGGAGCGCGAGTGTTCCTCCCCATGGCTGCTTTGATGCTGTACGTTTCAGCGGTAGAGAACAAATGATTCCGCCTTCCTCAGGACTTATATCAAGTTATTTGGACGACCCCTGAGGAGCAAAAGAAGAAAGAAGAAAAGAAAAATGCATATCAATGGGGGCTGTTTACAGTCTCATCCATAGCTTCCAAGTAACTTTAAAGGGCTCACATCAAGGGGAGCAAAAGCATTAACATTCCAGAGAAAAGTCCACATCCACATTAGCAAGCTATTACCAGGGCAGGAACACTGCTTCAGTGTGACCATGTGGTTTTCCAGTCTTGCTCCCGTTTTCCCTGGTCTTTTGCTAGTGCTTCACTCGGCAGAATGTTTTGACCAGAGGAATTCTCCCCGGAAATGATGTCTGCAGGACAGACTTCCCACACACCGAGGGATGACTGACCCCCTCACCTTAAAGGAGAAGTTGCTCTTGGAATGGGCAAAGGAGGCGGAAGCAGCGCAAGGCATGGACGTGGTCAAGAAGAAGATGGCAGAAATAGCAGCAGCCAGCGGGGAATCTGATGCAGATGAAGCTACAGAAGGAGAGGCTGGCGAGGAAGATGACCAAGCGGAACAAGAAGCGCATCCGAAGAGGAAATGTTACGCTCACTTGGTCTCTGCGGAGGCATTGGGGCACAGTGACTTTTCCCTCTGTGCCTATGTGGGTGGTTGCAGCGGGACAGCGCGATTCCTGCGTGAATATAAGAGGGTTGTAAGTATGCAGTTTACGGTCCTGACCCCCTCTTCAGATCTCTTCTCCCAAGACGTGCTTTCCCAGGAGGTGCGCTAACTCTGGAGGGCTCACCTGTCGAATGATAATGGCAGGCTCTCCTTCCTGCTGCTTCTGGCAGGGGCGCTTATCTAATGGACCGAGTTCCTTCACTGGTCTCTTGTCCTGGTAGCCGATGCCGGCTGCGGCTAGTCCACTTCTCTTGCTGGTAAGTGTTTCCCTTGTTTTCACTCGCCTGCTAGTCTTTCGACTTTTGTAATTGTATTGGTAGTGTCCGTTCAGTGTCTAATGTCTCTTTCTATGTTCCTTCCCCATACAGGTAAGGCTGTGGTTCCGGCGGTCTCTGCAGAGGTTGAAGCGGTACCAGAGATAGAAGGTGAGTAGTTACGATGCTCTGGAACTCGTAAGTAACCTCTAGGGGTGCGCATGGGTTTTAATAGCAGCGCGACCCAAGTTTATGTGTCGGTAGTTATTCTAACCTTGTCTTGTCTTCTTTTCAGGAATTCGGCTTTGTTGGAATGATGATCGATGGTGCTGCGGCGTCAAGATCCAGCTCTGCGTGTGCCTGGAAGATGGTCTGCTGCCGTGTAGATGAGCGCCGAATTCCAGGTAAGCAAGCGGCTGTTGTCAGGAAGATAGACTGCTGCTTTGTAGATGAGCGCCGGGGTCCAGGTAAGCAAGCAGTTGCAGCACAGGATTCAATGAGGTAAGTCTGCTGCTGGTCCTGGCGGCGGTGAGCGTCTCGTTGCACGGAGGTGCAATGTAACGCGAAGTACCAGCCTGAAAGATGTAGCTGCTTTATATAGCTGAGCCTCAGAAGCACGCCCACCAGCTTCAGCCTGTCTGCCACACCTTGCCACTCCCTGAGTCAGCACGTGAGGACCCAGCCTAGGGAGCCACACCCCAGTGAAGTGCACGCTCTGGGACAAAGGCTTTCAGCACCACCGGGAAAGTTCCTGCGAAATAATTTTGTTTTTGAAACAAAGTGTTCCTGCTCACTTCTTTATATGAGCCTGGCGCCAAAGGCGCCAGGACTGAGTCCAGCCAGGGCCCCTGTGTCTATGAGTCCCAAAGGGACATGAGTGGGACAAGTGACCCATTGCCCCCATCACTATATGGTGTGGTTTGTGTGTCCTGGGGCCTGTGGCCATGATAAGAAAAGGCGCAAAAATGTCGGCAGCATGCCACCCACAGCAGATGTCCACCCAGGCAGATAAAAAAAAGAAAAAACAGGTACTGTGCAAAATGAATTGGGGCCAATGTTAGAACAATTTTTAAAATGACAAAAAGTGGGGGCGCTGGGAAGAAGAAGAAAAGGCAGGGAAGACTCTAGCAGCTCCAGCAGCGAAGGCGAAAGTTCAGACACGTGGTCTGAAACTGAGAGCGAGGATGACCAAGGCAACCACAAGGCATGGGTCGGGCCCAGTAGCAGTAAGGAGACCCCAGGGCTCAAGATTACCACGTTTGGCAGGCGCACAGCGGGAAAGAATGTGAATAGAAATGTGAAGAAGACTATTGCATGGCATATTGAGCATAAAATCAAGAAGAACATATGGAAAAAACTATTTATAGAAATCTTCTCCCTGTTGGAGTATGAAGAATTAGGCTTTGACGTTGTAAGGAAAGACAGAAAAGAGGAAGAGAAAGAGAGAGCAAGAAGACCAAGAATAGAAAAAACGTTACAAAATTGGGCAGCAGCATTTCAAATATTAGCTACAATAATTTTAGAAAAATGCCCTAGCAAGGCACAGCGCTGATTGGAATCCTGGAAATCCATAATACATTGCGGGCGAATCCTGGCTGAATTACGATAGATGCAAAGATTTCCAGACCTGGGGTGGGAGGAAGAGGATCCCAAGCTATATATGTTGTATGACCTAAAAGAGAACTCATCTCACAATCCACAGAACAATAAGAGTCTCAAGGTCATAGAAGGGAGCGGGGGGGGGGGCACAGGCAGTCCAGCTCGCGCAGATACCAAAGAGGCAGTTCACCCCACCATAAGACAAGACACCCATTTCGGAAACCTGCCCCAGGGGGGCAGAGATCGGGGCAACAGACCACGGGGTACACAAGCCCCCGCAACTCGGGCGGGGCATGGGGGAACACCACCCCTTACTGTTGGATCTTTGAAAATAGTTCTTGC
Organism: Ambystoma mexicanum; assembly: GCF_040938575.1. Classification (NCBI taxonomy): domain Eukaryota; kingdom Metazoa; phylum Chordata; class Amphibia; order Caudata; family Ambystomatidae; genus Ambystoma; species Ambystoma mexicanum. Next base: position 6,256,531 of record NW_027182323.1, read on the forward strand.
AATTGGTGGGAAAATGTAGGTTCAGACACCAATGTAGCACATGTGGTGGAGAACATGGCAGTGGCAAATGCACCAAGACACCCGCCGCTAGGCCAGGACCCAAACTCCCAGAGGGAAAAAACACTCATTGTTTTAAGATGGGGGCCTCGCCAGTGAAGATAGATAAGCTGATGATAATGTTAGAAGACTACTCAGATGTAGCAGCAAAAACCTTCTTAGGGCAAGGCTTTAAAGAACGATTTAGAATCCCATTTAATGGACACGGATCCTAGCACATCACCAACAACTTGAAATCTGTCTCCTCTCTACCTGAAATCATTAGGGGAAAGATAGAGAAAGAGCTAGGGTTGGGCAGGATAGAGGGACCATTTGATATGCCCCCCTTTACAGAATTTGTATGCTCCCCTAGGGTTAGTGCCCAAGAAAGAGAAGGGGGAGTTTAGAATGATTCACCACTTGTCTTACCCTCCAGGTAGTTCCTTCAATGGCAGCATCCCCACCACAGAAGCAGCAGTTTCTTACAGTAGCTTCCAGGATGCAGTTCATCTAGTTAAAATATCAGGGTGGAATGCACTCATGGCCAAAGCAGAAATTCATATGCCAACAAAGAAAAGGTTGTCCCCTTTCCCATTTTACAAATTCTATGTGGCCCTCCTTAAATTGATGGGGGCATAAACTTGTTCCTACCTTGTCTTTGTCTGAATCGTCACTGGATATTTAGACAAGGGGACTACTGAGGAGCTGTTCACATTTCTCTGCATTAGTCGTGGTCTATGTCTGTCTCTATAGTTTGTACAAATGCCTCTATTAATTCGGGCCCTGTGGCTGCCAAACTAAAGAAGAATGGCCGTATGGAACCAAGTGTATTGAGAAAACTATTTATATAGAAAAAGAACAATTTATATGGTACAAGTGTGTAGCGACCAATTTACAGTGACACATATATACAGTGTGTAACCAAAATAAAACAAAACAAAATATAACTGTGTTGCACTTTAAATTCTTAGTGCCAAACAATCAATGTAGAAAGAAGGAATAAGCATAAATTCAGCCTAAATATTTCCTACAACATATTTTTTGTGACATACAATCAAACAGAACAATTATAGAACATGTATGGAGTGTCACATGAGTTCTGAGGAGTGGTTTCCTCGAGGGTTGGTTATTTGAGCAGAGTATTATTAACAGTTCTCTCAACTTCAGTGCTCAAGGTTGACTTTTTAAAGTCTAGGTCTTTGGACTTTAGGGATATCTCTAGATTTAGCCAACGTGTTCAAAAAACATTTGTTTAACACACTAATGGGTGAAGAAAAGGTAAATATTCTGTCCATAGTCTTCATCTGTGCGCTGATTAGTGTGTGCACGTTTCGGTGCTTTAAAGTACTTGCAAGGTACAAGGCACCTTCTTCAGGGCATCCAATTTGTAGACCCTGTGTCAAGATCAGAAATACAAGGGGGGGGGGAGAAAAATGTGGGGTTACCTCAGGTTTATAGAGCTGATAGTGCAGCTTGTATCGAGTGATTTAAAAGCTCTAGGTACCGGCTGTGCTCGTGGCGTCGTCGGTATCAAGATCCCAAGTCTCCTGGGAAATCCGGGGAGGGTGGGGCACTCGCGAAGGACCCGTGGCAGATGGCTGCTGGTGCAGACTGCAGAGTGCTTTTTGGTATAGTCCTCAGTACCTCTGGAGATACGATATGGAAGAAGGGGACAAAAAGTGGAGAAGGGAGAAGGGTGGTCAACTCTTATCAGAAACCTAGTTTAGATAAGCGTAGTGAATTTGGAGTATCGGGCTAGTGATGCCTGATTACCTTAATCCTGGTCTCTGTGTGTAGACATTCAGTCAGCTTTCAGGCTGCTGCTGGTCCTTGACAGCTCATACCAGTGGCTCTGTTTTCACTTTGACTAAATAAATTATTTTGATAAATGCCTCCCCATGGGTTGCGCGATTGCATGTGCATACTTTGAGCAAGTAAGTTCCTTTTTGCAATGGACCTTACAAAAGCCAATGCAAGGGGTTACAGAAGTTCACTACTTGGACGATTTTGTCTTTACAGGACCAGAAGGGTCCACCCAGTGCAGCTCTGCCATTAATACATTTGGTGAAATCATGGCCATATTAGGGGTCCCGCTCGTGGGAGAGAAAACAGTAGGCCCAACACAGGTCCTGTCATTCTTAGGGATTGAAATTGATTCCATGAAGGGGGAATGCTGGATACCCAAGGAAAAAGTAGATGACGTAGTAGGGGCAATCAGAAAAATTTCAGGCAAAACCAAAGCAACCCTTACAGAAATCCAGTCACTAGCGGGACAATTACATTTTGCAACCAGGATCATGCCACAAGGCCGGGTGTTTCATAGGAGCCTAGAGGTGAAAATGAGGGGCAACCAAACAACACCACCACCACATACGGCTGGGAAATGAAATACAAAAAGACTTGGTAGCATGGAAACATTCCTTAACAATTTCAATGGGAAAGTTATATGGCGCAAGCCTTTAAATGACAATGCCAAGCGGGTCCTGTTCACTGATGCTGCAGGGGGCAAGGGCTTTGGGATATGCTTTGGCAACAAATGGTGTGCAGGCCACTAGCCTCCCAGCTGGCGAGATCTAGGTTGGACCAAAGACATCACCTTGCTGGAAATATTTCACATATGAATAGCACTTCACATATGGCGGGACAAGCTGAACAACATCGAGCTAGTCACGTGGTCTGACAACTTGCCAGTTGTGCATGTGCTAAATAAAGGTTCTACTTCTTGCACATTGGTATTAAAAGCATTGAGAGAAATAACAAGACTTAGCCTGAAATGCAACATTGTTATTAATGCACAGCATATTGCCGGGAAGGAAAATGAAGCAGCTGACGCACTGTTGCGTTTTCAGTTCCATATTTTCAGGGCACTAAATTCTCAAGCAGAGGAAAGGATGATGGCAGTACCACGACAAGTGTGGGCAATCTTGGGATAAAATAATTTTTCGGCACTGCATCCCAAAAGTAAAGGATCCTCGGGGAAAAACCCTGCTCATGCCCGCACCCAAGTCAAGGGCATTGCGGGGAAAAGATCACGGCATCATACACCAACAGGTGAGCCCGGGGGATCTTGGGGCAACTGGCAAAGAATGCCGTGGTCCAGAAAACAGCAAAACTGTACAGCAAATGCCTCAAAGAATTTGGCGAGATAACTAAAATCACCAACATCAGGGAAATCCAAGAAAACCACGTTAATGATCTCATGGAATGGGCCTTCAGACAGAATAAAAAGAAGGCATGGGCATCTGCCCATTTAGCAGCAGTGGCATATTACACCAAAATGGCGGGTGGGGCTGACCCCACACACAGCGCATTGACAAGATATACTTTGAAAGGTTAGTCCAGACTAGAGGGGGTAAAAAGAGACACTAGGCACCCCCTTAATTTTCCTAAATTAAAAATCCAAATAGACAGCCTACACAAGGTATGTAACAACACCTAAGAAGCAGCCTTATTTAGGGCAGCCTTTACACTAAACTACTTTGGGGCTTTCAGAATTAGCGAAATTGCATCCAAAAATACACGTTTGCAGGAGGGCCTGGCTGTATCTGACATCAACCTGGGAAAAGAAACAATGGCCATAAAACTTAGCAGATCTAAGACTGACCAGACGGCAAAAGGGAGATTTATCAACCTTTATTGCACAGAGGAGGCAGACTATTGCCCCATTTGCAACACCAGAGCCTTCCATTGGTAGACGCTCAGTGATGGGTGGCCATCACCTGACACATAAAAATGGCTCCTGGCTCCGCCCTTAGCAGATTCCAGTTAAGGTCAGTGCTTAAGAAAGCGATAAGGGCAGTGGAATGGGACCCGGCAGAATTTGGGTCACACTCCTTTAGGATCTGCGCAGCAACATCTGCCTGGATGGGAGGCCTACAGGAGAAAGCAATAAAAGGGATTGGGGATGGAAATCTGGGGTGTACAAAAAATACATTAGGAAAGACTTAATCTAACAGACATCACCCTTCCCCCACCTCCTGTCTTCTCGCCCTCTCCGCACAGGGGGACCTCCATTTAAAACAGCATGGATTGTGGGCCACTCCTTCATCACAAGGGCCAGCAGATGGCTGGAGGAAACACAGGAAAACCTGCACTTTCAGAACACAGTCACTTACTGGTGGGGCAAGCCCGGTATGCACTGGGGTGACCTGCATGACAAACTTGCCGGCCTACTGGGAGTCAGCGCCCCACCCCCGACTTCCTGATAATTCGCCCTGGGTGCAATGACCTAGTCCAGTTGGGAAGAAAATCACTAATGACAGAAAAGTGCTGCTCACTCAGGAGCATTGCACAATGCTGGAAACAAATGGAGCTCATGCTGTCTGAAATCCTCCCGCACCAACACTGGCAAGGAGCTGAGTGCAACAAAGCAATAGAAATTTCCAGGCGTAAATTGAACAAAGCACTGTGCACCTTCTGCACATTCTCGGGACTCAAGTTCATTAAACACGGGATCACATTGTATAATAAAATCCTATTTATCAGCGACAGAGTGCACCTCTCCATAGAAGGTATGGACATCTTTTGGACATTGTCAGAGAGGGGCTGTGCATAGTGTTCTATTTTGGGGGGAACTGAGGGGCTGTGCACGCCCTCAGGGTGGCGGCAGGGATCAGCCTCGAGTTGGCCCTACGTGGGAGTAGGGTCCCCGCTCACCTGATCATGTGTTCCCCAAATGTTGTTTTGGTTTTACATTATGTTTTTGTTGGTTGGTTTTCTTTACACATAGCTCATTATACAATAAAGCTTGTGGCCAAAGTCTTTCCACCCTATTTGGTTGTCTGGCCTCATCATTATGATACTGTCATTAATGTCATCTGTCACCCCCTGCACCGGCCCAGGGGCATAATATGGGAGGTGGGATTGCAGGAGAAGTGGACATGGGCAGCACCTACCAGGTGCCTGCCCATTAGCACCTATGTGAGAAGGGTGGGCCACCAGGTACAAAAGGTACCCAGACTTCAAGGCGCCCCAGCCGGCAAGAAGGTGACAGGGACAGGTGACAACTGCCTGTCAAAACAGGTACTCCCTGCCCCTGACAGTCACATCAAAGGCCCCCTACCATCCGGACGGTTGGGGGGACAACGGGCCTTTGATGCTTCAAAGGGGGCTACCTGCCCTCAGGCCAATTTTGGCCTATTTCCGAGGAGGGCAATGTAGCCCCTGCAGCATTCCTCTCCCACAGCATTGCAGGAGTAGTGTGCACCGTGGACCCTGCACCAAGTGGAGGACACAAATCAAAAACCTCCCTCCATACCTCTAAGTAGATCAGGCCAGTATAGCACCTATATTAAACAACACCAGGCAAAAATCACCTCTCGTGTAACAGTAGAGAAGTAGAGCAGGCACCCATATAAAATCAAAAAATCACAGAAATGCTGAAGGAAAGAAACTGACATACACCTCACAAGAGGCAACTAAATAATGAAATCAAGCCTTGCAGGGGCCTGAACAAAAGGTGAGTATGTTGGAAGTGGAAGTCCAATAATCCCCAATAAGGAGGAAAAGGCATAAAATACCCAAAAAGTCAAATTCCTCACAAAGCAGAAACATTTAAAAACGAAACAAACTGGTCAAAAGAAGAAAGCCAGTTGCTAATTATCTACTAACACCTCGCAAGAGGGATATAAATAATAAAATCGTGGTGAAAGCAAAGGAGACAGATGGAGGAGCATGGAAAAATAATAACGCCTCTCAAGGGGCTAATCCTAAAGGGAACGATGTATTAAAAGGAAGGCTAATAATGCCTCATTATGGAGAAAAACGCATAAAAGACCGGAAAAAGGCAAACGCCTCACAAAGAAGGAAATTTGAAACAAAACTGGGCTGATGAAGAAAGCCAGTGGCTTATCAAGGGAGTCAAGGTGTAACTAAAGACTGAATTGGAAAATGACACATAAAAGAAGTAAACAAGTAATGGGAGATAAACCAGACACAGCTCCACTGAAAGTTGCAAGCTTTAGTATGAGGGGCAGCAGGGGTCAGCCTCGAGTTGGCCCTATGTAAGAGTAGGGTCCCCACTCACCTGATCCCTTGTTCCCCAAAAGTTGTTTTGGTCTTACATTATGTTTTTTGTTGGTTGGTTTTATTACATAGCTCATTATACAAAAAAACTTGTGGCCAAAGTTTTTCCACCCTTTTTGGTTGTCTGGCCTCATCATTATGGTACTGTCATTAATGTAATCTGTCACCCCCTGCACCGCTCCCCCGCACTAAAACACTTTGAGGCTTATGCCTCTTGGAGTGCGTGAGTTTATAAATGTAGCGCCTACAAATGTTAATGGCTGTTCTCTGAATTGAATTTGAGCCCCTACGGTAACGATCCGCTGTTACATTTTAATGCGATATCTCTCAGCTGCTGGGTTCACTCTGTTTATTTGAAGAGTGCTGTTTCCATGGTGCTCAAAAGCCCTGCTCGACAACGATCTGCTTTTGAATTGCTATACAGCAGGGGACTTTACTCCTCTTACAGGACTTGCCCATTACTATACAGACAGACCACCCCCCCTTCCAATTCCCCATTACCTGCAAAGGGGTGGGCGAATGGGAAAGGCAGGCGGCACACTGTGTGGATAATGGTAGTCATTTAAATGCATTTTCTGCATTTTCTTGTTTTCTTCATCATTGATAGCACTGTTGTAAAACATAGTGTCCTGGAGTGGAGGAGAGGAAGGATGCAAGTAGGGGTTGGAATTGGGTGGGAGGCCTTGGCAAGGGATCGGGCAGAGGGAACATCTTCCCCTACTTTTTCTTTTACACTTCGACCACTGATCAAGGGCCTATCTGCTCTGGTTACAGCCACGGAACCGACGGGCTCCCGCGCCCTACGAAGGAGGGCCCCTCGGCGGGCCCCCCCCTTAGTGCCGACTGCCTCACGCGGCACGGCGGCAAGAGGAGTCGGGGGGAAGGGGGGGTGGAGAGGGTGGGTGACGTCATCTCCCTCGCGCCCATTGGCGCTATAAATACACCTGGACAAGGGTCGCGGGGTCTCTCTTTGCACACAGTTAAACTGGCACAGAAAGCGCGCACAGCACAGCTGGTCCAAACGCGAGGTTCGAGGTGGGTGAAGGAGATGGCAGTTCACCTGAAGGCTCGCCCCAGTGAGAGGGATAGCCTTTAGGTTAACATGGTGAATATTAATGTCAAGTGCACCATGGGGGACGGGGCCTCGGTGAAGGCGCGCTCAGTCGGGCACTGACTTCCAAAGACCCAAAAAAAAAATAGAAATAAATAAGTAAATAAAAATAAATAAATAAATAACCAACCAATACCCTCGCCAACGTTGCAGTCACAAGTCCAAAGTTGCAGGCCAGTTCCAGCCGGGTCGGGTTTCCAGGAAGGTCGTCTTTCCAGGCAGTGGTTGTTCCAGGCATGGCACAAAGGAGCGAGCGGCGGCGGTAGGACTCGGGCGGTAGAACAGAAGCGGATTTCGGTTCGAGCCGGGACACAAGGGAAATGCGGGCAGGAGGAAGGAAGAATATGGGGTGGTGAATTTGATGTTGATGAACTTGTGCATAGGTGGGTACACGAAGTGAAATGCGTGGGGTAGGCTTGTTGCTGTGCGAAAAGTAAACGGTTAATATGCAGGAATGGAGGAGTGACATGGCGCAGGGAGCATCATCATTGTTGTCATAGTTCTGCGCTCTGGGCACTGGTTGTGTTTTCGAAGTTTTAATTCAGTGCGGGCGGGGGTTTAAGTTTTGGCGCGCGCTAAGGGTGAAGGGGTGAATTTTGCTGTAGATGAACTTGCACATAGGTGGGGTACACAAAGGGAAATGCGTCACCCCTCATGGGGTGGGGGAAGGCGTTTTGCATCACGTGCAACAGTAGTACAGCAGCGATAAGGCCCGCCAAGGGGCTACAAGGCAAAAGGCAGGACGGTTGACCGCTGGGGTCCGTTGGTGCGCTTCTGGCCGGGGTTGGGGGGGGGTGGTTTGGATACCCAAGGGGCATGGTGGCAGTGGCCACAGCATCGACCATTAGGGTTAATTTGCTTTCAATCTACAGTGGGAGGGTCGCGTTTCAAATGTTTTGTTGCATAAGGGGGGGTGGGATTTCATACATAGGGATCGTGCTGTTTATGGTTTTGCAAGGCTAAGATTATCATTGTCATAAGGTTTAGTGGGTAAAGGAGGGTATTTGCGCCCAGCGGGGTGTTCAAAGTAGGCTTTGTGTTCATTCAGCAATACCTTTCGTTGGCACTGCAGATCCAATGTACTTAACAGGCACTTAGTCAAAAAACGCAGCATGGCGGTTGCACTTAGCATGGAGAGGTGGAGCGTTGGTCAAAAAAAAAAAAAAAGAGCAATTTAAAGGACAGGTATTATGCAAACAGCTAGTAGACAAAAATAGTAGCTGCGTTTTGGTTTCGTCACTTTCAGCAGAGCTCGCAGCCATCAATTTTGTCACGATCATCTTTATAGATGTGGCGGAGGGCGCAAAAACGGGCTGCATGGGGACCGACTGAGGGCACTTACTGCGGGCGCATCACAAATGGGTTTGAAACTGTTGAGCGCAGAGATCAGGGAGCACGGCCATTAAATATAAATCGCGATGGAGTTATGGACGGGGTCTCGGCTCGGCTTGTAACATTAGGTTTTAGGCGAGGGTTGATAACAGGCATGGGGATTAAATCCAGGAGAGGCAGCTATGGGGTTCGCAGGTGCTAGCTGCGGCAGGAGGAGTCAATGGTTGCTAGTGAACACCGCACATTTTGACGCAGTGGGGAATTTATAACACGCACATACACAAGGGTTTCAAGGCGCAAATGAAGGTCTGGAAGGTTTGGATTACCACGCAGGTGGTATGCTGGATACAGTTTTAAATGCTCCATCTGTTGGATTGTCGAAGTGTGGGCTGGAATGCGGCACATTTAGGCGGAGGGAGTGCGGGCTCGTACGGGCGGGTAAGCAGCAGGTCGGGCAAGGCGCACAAAGGTTTTACATGGGTAGGCGGGGATACGCCGGTCAAGATATCCAGCTGCAGTATGAACGCTCTGGTGCTGCGCCAGAATCGCCCGCAAGCAAAAAAAAAAAAAAGGAGTGGAGGAGAGTGGGGCAGATGTAGTGTCTGGTGTTGCCTACAATAGAATGTACATTCAAACTTGGGGGCAACGCCCGGCCAAAGACCGCAAGGGGCCAGTGCATGTTCGGTGTTTGTACAATATAAAAGCGTTTCTCTCTCTGATGATTCACCAAGGACGTTCACTGCACAATCTCGCTTTTTCGCTACTTACCGGTGTCCCTTAAGGTTGGGGGTTTTTACAATATTCACAGGGTTCAAGGAGTAAGATTAACCAACAACAGATACAGGAAGAGAGCGTTTGATTAGAACAATGGGCAACTTGGGTATGCCTACAGATGCCCATGAGAGCGTAGTGGCGCAAGGTTTTGCATGACTAGCTGTGGTTAAAACTGAGCATTTTGGGCTGGGTGCAAGGGCAAACCACCCCGCTCTGGGAGGGGCAAGTGATGGAGCGGCACAGGCGCAAACCTTCGCCACGGGCTTTAGAAGTGGGATGGCCAACAGCGTGGTTTAAGCTAGGGGGGAGGTTGGGTGCGCAAGCCGGATCCCCCTCTCACTCTTGCAGGAGAGGGGTGCTCTGGCAGGCGTGTGAAGAGGGGCAAAGGGAGGGGGTGTTGGGAGGGGCTGAGTACGCGCACGGTGACAGGGGGGGGTTGCAAGTGAAGAGGGGGTGGGTGAGGGTAGAGCGGACACGGGGGAGGGGGGTGGAAGAATGGGACAGGATTCTTAGCATACGGAAAGAATATGACATGGGTAAATCAGTCTATCAAATCAATAGTCATTAAGACATTGCTTAGACAGATGCACCAACAGAAGTAATCAAAAGGCTTACAAATGAGGGCCCACAAGGAAGGGGGGGTGGAACGCTATAGACTTACCCATTAAGAAAGGCCGTTAGTTGGCCCGAAACGCCCCCTCCCCAACACTTAGGGGGTTTTGGGGGCCTCTGCTAGGAACGGAACGGAACGGTCAAAGGAAGGCCTCATTTCGGAACGGCGCTGCCAGGTCAGGGGCCCTCCTGCAAGGGAGTACGGAACAAGCAGCAAACAGGAGGAGCACCAGCAGGGAAGGCTGCAGCACCATTCATCACGCCACCAGTTCTAGCCGGAGGGCCTGCGTGTCTGTTGCGGACGGAATAAATGGGGGTAAAAAGAACAGGTTGGGATTATAACGGGGGATTCGTGCACTAAGGCGACCAGGTGCATGAGGGGGAACTCACTGCGGCCGGTGGCCCGCTGTGAGTCGTGGCGGTGATACCGGTCGCAGCGACCGGTCTCTTGCAGACAAGCCCAGCGGATGTTACCTGGTGTTCCCTTTAGAAAGTACTGGCGGATACCACAAGGGGAACTGCACAGCCATCAGCTTATTAAGAACGGCGCCCAGGAGTATTAGACTCAGGGTAGGCCCACGTTAATGGGGAGGGTTAGGGGGCTTGGAAGACCTTTCCAACTCCAAAAGTGGGTGGGGGAAATGGGAAGTGCATCGTTGGAAACTGAAAATTGGAAAGCAACAATGAAGTCAGCAAGGGGGGTGAATTGAAAGTTTGCACTGTAAACGGGGCTCCGGCAAGTACGTTGGTAACTGAGGGGAAGGGGGGCCCCTGGGAGTTGGAGGATGTTAAGGGGGGGTTCAAGAGAGGGGGGCCCTTCGTATTTGGCAGCTTAAGGAGATCAAAAAGAAACTTGGGTGGGGGGGCCCTGGAGTGCGGGGGGTATGGGCCAGGAGGAGCAGGGGGTATAGTTGGGGAGGGACCCTCTTTAGCGAAAAGCAGGGGAAGAGGATGGGGGTAAGAATGATGTTGGGCTCTGGGGGATAGGTAGCGCTTGTTGGATGGGGCTCTCTAGAAAAGGAGGGCGCGATGGGGGCCGGAGGGGGTGGGACAACTAAGGCGGCGGGGAGATCTAGGGCAGATCGGGGTCTTGGCGGAAGGGGAGAGAGGGGCTCCCTGGCAGGATGGGTTGGAGGAAGACCTGTTTGGGTAGAGATAATTAACAATGATTAATAAGCCAACCCGGGGAAACGGGAAGAGGGAATCCAGGGGTAAGGGAGCAAAAGGGGAAAAGGAGACCGGAACGCATCCTTTAGAAGGAGCCTAAGCGGAAATGGAGAATGGAAAGAAAGTAAAGCACGGAATAAAATTGCACTAAATAGCGTTGGGGAAAGAAAAATGAAAAGAAAATTGCAAAACAAAGAAATTGCCAAAGGGTAGAGAGGGACTGCTGAGGAAGGGACTGGGCGCCCGCGTCGGGTCCCCCAAGGACCCGAAGGGGCGGGGGGGGAAGTTGCTTGCTCTCAGCGCAGAATCCTGAGCGTGAACGGAACACCTGTAAGCTAACTCCTGACTTTATGTGTAATAAAGTTTGCTGTGGCAATTTTTTCTCCCACTCATCCTACTGGTCTCTGCCTATCCTTTGGGTGGATGGGGGTTGGGCTAATTTGGGAGGAGGGTAGCTGGGCAGGAGTGAGAGTCGGAATGTGGAATGAGAGCTGGGGGGGCATTGAGAGCAACAAGGTCTGCCACCGTGCCACCCCACTGAGGGTGTCGGCGCTACGACGGGCTCCCGCGCCCTACGAAGGAGGGCCCCTCGGCGGGGGCCCCCCCTTAGTGCCGACTGCCTCACGCTGCATGGCGGCAAGAGGAGTCGGGAGGGGAAGGGGGTTGGAGGGGGTGGGTGACGTCATCTCCCTCGCACCCATTGGCGCTATAAATACACCTGGACAAGGGTCGCGGGGTCTCTCTTTGCCGGCTCCTCGCCGACGTTGCCCTCCCGCCCGCCCTTTACAATGTTGTACTGATGTGTGATGTTTTCTCTTGCAGACAAGCCCAGCGGATGTTACCTGGTGTTCCCTTTAGAAAGTACTGGCGGATACCACAAGGGGAACTGCACAGCCATCAGCTTATTAAGAACGGCGCCCAGGAGTATTAGACTCAGGGGAGGCCCACGTTAATGGGGAGGGTTAGGGGGCTTGGAAGACCTTTCCAACTCCAAAAGTGGGTGGGGGAAATGGGAAGTGCAACGTTGGAAACTGAAAATTGGAAAGCAACAATGAAGTCAGCAAGGGGGCCTGAATTGAAAGTTTGCACTGTAAACGGGGCTCCGGCAAGTACGTTGGTAACTGAGGGGAAGGGGGGGCCCCTGGGAGTTGGAGGATGTTAAGGGGGGGTTCAAGAGAGGGGGGCCCTTCGTGATTGGCAGCTTAAGGAGATCAAAAAGAAACTTGGGTGGGGGGCCCTGGAGTGCGGGGGGTAGGGGCCAGGAGGAGCAGGGGGTATAGTTGGGGAGGACCCCTCTTTAGCGAAAAGCAGGGGAAGAGGATGGGGGTAAAAATGATGTTGGGGTCTGGGGGATAGGTAGCGCTTGTTGGATGGGGCTCTCTAGAACAGGAGGGCGGGATGGGGGCCGGAGGGGGTGGGACAACTAAGGCGGCGGGGAGAGCTAGGGCAGATCAGGGTCTTGGCGGAAGGGGAGAGAGGGGCTCCCTGGCAGGATGGGTTGGAGGAAGACCTGTTTGGGTAGAGATAATTAACAATGATTAATAAGCCAACCCGGGGAAACGGGAAGAGGGAATCCAGGGGCAAGGGAGCAAAAGGGGAAAAGGAGACCGGAACGCATCCTTTAGAAGGAGCCTAAGCGGAAATGGAGAATGGAAAGAAAGTAAAGCACGGAATAAAATTGCACTAAATAGCGTTGGGGAAAGAAAAATGAAAAGAAAATTGCAAAACAAAGAAATTGCCAAAGGGTAGAGAGGGACTGCTGAGGAAGGGACTGGGCGCCCGCGTCGGGTCCCCCAAGGACCCGAAGGGGCGCGGGGGGGGGAAAGTTGCTTGCTCTCAGCGCAGAATCCTGAGCGTGAACGGAACACCTGTAAGCTAACTCCTGACTTTATGTGTAATAAAGTTTGCTGTGGCAATTTTTTCTCCCACTCATCCTACTGGTCTCTGCCTATCCTTTGGGTGGATGGGGGTTGGGCTAATTTGGGAGGAGGGTAGCTGGGCAGGAGTGAGAGTCGGAATGTGGAATGAGAGCTGGGGGGGCATTGGGAGCAACAAGGTCTGCCACCGTGCCACCCCACTGAGGGTGTCGGCGCTACGACGGGCTCCCGCGCCCTACGAAGGAGGGCCCCTCGGCGGGGGCCCCCCCTTAGTGCCGACTGCCTCACGCTGCATGGCGGCAAGAGGAGTCGGGAGGGGAAGGGGGTTGGAGGGGGTGGGTGACGTCATCTCCCTCGCACCCATTGGCGCTATAAATACACCTGGACAAGGGTCGCGGGGTCTCTCTTTGCCGGCTCCTCGCCGACGTTGCCCTCCCGCCCGCCCTTTACAATGTTGTACTGATGTGTGATGTTTTCTCTTGCAGACAAGCCCAGCGGATGTTACCTGGTGTTCCCTTTAGAAAGTACTGGCGGATACCACAAGGGGAACTGCACAGCCATCAGCTTATTAAGAACGGCGCCCAGGAGTATTAGACTCAGGGGAGGCCCACGTTAATGGGGAGGGTTAGGGGGCTTGGAAGACCTTTCCAACTCCAAAAGTGGGTGGGGGAAATGGGAAGTGCAACGTTGGAAACTGAAAATTGGAAAGCAACAATGAAGTCAGCAAGGGGGCCTGAATTGAAAGTTTGCACTGTAAACGGGGCTCCGGCAAGTACGTTGGTAACTGAGGGGAAGGGGGGGCCCCTGGGAGTTGGAGGATGTTAAGGGGGGGTTCAAGAGAGGGGGGCCCTTCGTGATTGGCAGCTTAAGGAGATCAAAAAGAAACTTGGGTGGGGGGCCCTGGAGTGCGGGGGGTAGGGGCCAGGAGGAGCAGGGGGTATAGTTGGGGAGGACCCCTCTTTAGCGAAAAGCAGGGGAAGAGGATGGGGGTAAAAATGATGTTGGGGTCTGGGGGATAGGTAGCGCTTGTTGGATGGGGCTCTCTAGAACAGGAGGGCGGGATGGGGGCCGGAGGGGGTGGGACAACTAAGGCGGCGGGGAGAGCTAGGGCAGATCAGGGTCTTGGCGGAAGGGGAGAGAGGGGCTCCCTGGCAGGATGGGTTGGAGGAAGACCTGTTTGGGTAGAGATAATTAACAATGATTAATAAGCCAACCCGGGGAAACGGGAAGAGGGAATCCAGGGGCAAGGGAGCAAAAGGGGAAAAGGAGACCGGAACGCATCCTTTAGAAGGAGCCTAAGCGGAAATGGAGAATGGAAAGAAAGTAAAGCACGGAATAAAATTGCACTAAATAGCGTTGGGGAAAGAAAAATGAAAAGAAAATTGCAAAACAAAGAAATTGCCAAAGGGTAGAGAGGGACTGCTGAGGAAGGGACTGGGCGCCCGCGTCGGGTCCCCCAAGGACCCGAAGGGGCGCGGGGGGGGGAAAGTTGCTTGCTCTCAGCGCAGAATCCTGAGCGTGAACGGAACACCTGTAAGCTAACTCCTGACTTTATGTGTAATACAGTTTGCTGTGGCAATTTTTTCTCCCACTCATCCTACTGGTCTCTGCCTATCCTTTGGGTGGATGGGGGTTGGGCTAATTTGGGAGGAGGGTAGCTGGGCAGGAGTGAGAGTCGGAATGTGGAATGAGAGCTGGGGGGGCATTGGGAGCAACAAGGTCTGCCACCGTGCCACCCCACTGAGGGTGTCGGCGCTAAGAACGCAGCACTGGCCTGGCTGGGATCTGAAGCCCTGTGTTGCATCACAGCCCTCACACGCCAGCAGCAGACACGGGCTGTTTGCAAAACACAGGCCCGCTTTCATCTTGTTGTGTGTCATTTTTAAGTGCTCACAAACGGCTTTAGATTGAAAGCACTTGCTGCTAATAGGCATCCAGTGAGCAGATACAGCTCGTGTTGCAATGCAAGCTTCCCTCACACACAAACAACAGATGCAACACAAAAGACAGAGGTGCAAACTTCCCTCACACACAGAAAAGGTACATCACAGTGAGCAGCAGCAGAAACAGCCCCAAAGGCTTTAGGCTACGACTGTGCAAGCTTCTCTCACATATAAATAAATGGACGAAAAGCGCACACAACAGCGTATGTTTTCCCCAACCAAAAGCACAGTAGGCACAGAACACTGTTTCGTAAAGTGGGCTTCACCTTTTACATGATGGAGGAGGGATTTATTTGGATAGCCTGGGAAATTACATTATTAAGTTGTTTCTTTGTTATTAGCAGTGCCTAATCCAATATGCAAATGTTTAAGTAATTGGAGTTGTAATGGAACGCTTTCAACTGAAAACTCCCACACAGCCCCAGTTCCCTACTGGATTTCTTATTAGGCAACGAAAGGAAGCAATAATAAAAACTCCCCTTCTAAAGCTTAGTTACAGCTATGATCTATTTACATGCACTGTGCATTTCCTTTACCAAAGTCCTGTTAAAACAAGCATTGGTTTGCCAACAGTTTTGGCCTGTTATGCATATCTTGACACATTTCCAGTAGTAATCTACTATTCGGTCACTATTTGAGGCCGGCTGAATACTTAGGTCAACTCTTCAGTATTCGGCCCAATAGTAAATTAACTATTCGGTACACCCCTACTTAGAACGGAATACCGAACCAACTATACTGATTACAGGTAATCAACCTACTAGTATTCAGCTAACTCTTTTTGACTTGTTTAAAAGCAGACATTCAGCAGTCTTCTGGTCTTCAAATGTTTTTCCATTGATGATACATTGGAGCTCTGGCTTTTCTGTTAACCTGCAGCTTGTTTTTTTAAATTGGAACTGGCACACAGACTGATAACCAGTTGTTACGCTCACCTGGTCTCTGCAGAGGCGTTGGGGCACGGTTGCAACCCTCCCAGGAATGTGATCACCCCCGTCGGATCTCTCCCCATGCGGATAGGCTGTGGACTGCGACAATTGGTGACTCTGCTCCTTGTAATTATTGATAGTGAGCTCTCTGTCCTGCTACTTCTGGCAGGGGCGCTTGTTGATGGGATCTAGTTCCTTCACTGATCCCTGGTGAGTAATAGTCCAGTCCAGCTGCGACTATTCTACTCTTGATTGGTAGTAAGTGTTTCTCAATGTCTCTTGTCTTTCACTCTTTCTGTTTTCCCCTTTCCGCTTTCTGTCTTGTGTTATTGCTCTCAATTCTGTTGTTATTTCCTTAACGTTTTCTCTTCTGTTTTCTTCCCAATAGATGGAATTGTGGCTCAACAGCAGCAGCTGTGGCAATGCGGAACGCGGCTGGGAGGAAGATAGATGAAACCGCAATGTCCGACAACAGGTGAGTGTTGGTTTAAGGAAAAGCGCGAGATGAGAGCGCGACCTTAAACTCAATGTTTTTTTAATGTCTAACCTTGTTTTTCGCTTTTTCTTGCAGGTGTTGCAGTCGCGGACGAAACGTGTAGTTCTGTGGTGCCAAGAAGAAGATTTCAACGTTCCTGAAGTCTTGAAGGTGAACTGCAGTGTTATGATGCGGAGTTCGGCGCTCCGGAAGATGTGATGGTGAGCTGCGGTGCCAGGATGAAGAGTACGGTGCTCCGGAAGATGTGAAGAAGACATGCACAGGTGAGAGCAGATTCCCCAGATGGTAAGTATGGAGGCAGGAAGCAGGATTTCCAAGGTAAGTTCAAATCCCAGGCGGCGGTGAGCGTTAAGCTGCATGGATGTACAGAATAACGTGAAGCGTCTGCCTCGTGGATTGGAGCAGCTTAAATAGCTGTGAGCGTGGGCACGCCCACTATGCCTGGCTTGCCTGCCACAACCTGTCACTCCTAGTGCGTCAGCACATGCAAGACAACCCAGTAAATGGCAGACCCACCCAAGAGTACACCTGGGGCTGCTTTAAGTGATGAAAGTGCCCATGTTAAATGCAACTTGCACCCGGAATGAGGCGCTATGCTTCTAATAAAAGCATTTTGTCCCCAATCAGGGTTTCTTGTTGTCTGTTATTTATGAGCCTGGCACCAAAGGTGCCAGGACTGTGTCCATCCGGGCCCTGTCTGTGTTCTTGGCCCGATGACCATGACAGCACTCCCCCTCAAGGCCCCTCTCAAGGGTGGTCCTCCTCCCGGTCCTGGCTTGTTGGGATTATTGTGATGGAACTGCCTGATTAAACGTGGAGCATGGACGTGTTCACTGGGTTCCCATGTTCGGTCCTGAGGTCCATAACTTTTACAGTCTATAAGGTAATACAATTTGGACCAAACCACCTTGGAGTCCAGGATGGATTTAACTTCATACTCCTGGTCCCCATCTAGTAATTCAGGTTCTGGTGGAGGACTAATTTGCGTATTAGGTTTCATTGGTTTGAGAAGTGAGACATGAAATACTGGGTGAATCTTCATGTGAGATGGTAACTCCAACTTCATGGCGGCAGGACTGATTATCGCTTTGATAGTATAGGGGCCCAAATATCTGGGGCGGAAGGCCCTTGGTCCTTTAAACAGTATGTACCTGGTTGCTAACCAGACTCTATCCCCAACCTGGTAATCGGGAGCTTCTTTTCGGTGCCGATCAGTATACAGTTTTTGTCTTTCTTTGGCCTTAGTCAAATGTTCTGTTGCTTTCGCAAGAACCTGGGTGATGGTTTTATGCAAGGATTTTATTGCTGGCATTTCCAAAGTATCAAGTGGATCAAACTGATGTCCGCGGATGCCTTCCGTGCACAGCATAGAATGGAGTTTGCCCAGTACTCGTGTGGACAGAGTTGTTGTATGCATACTCGGCTACCCAGAGTATGTCTTTGCAGGAGTCCTCGGAGCGCTGCAGGATACATCTTAAATACTGCTCCAACGTCTGATTAGTTTGTTCGATTTGCCCATCAGTTTGAGGGTGATGGCTTGTGGACAACCGGAGGTCAATCTTGGCGATTGCACAACACCTTCTCCAAAAGGTGGAAACAAACTGAGTTCCGCGATCTGATATTAATATCGAAGGGAATCCATGTAACTGGACGTTTTGTTCTAAAAACACAGTAGCGAGAGTTGATGCAGTTGGGAGTCCTTTCACAGGGATGAAATGGGCCATTTTGGAGAATAAATCCACAATAACTAAGATGGTATTATAACCATTGCAGGGAGGAACATCTGTGATACAGTCCATTGACAGAGTATGCCAAGGTGCTGGGGGTATCCTCAAGGCACGTAGTAAACCAGCAGAGTTTTTCTTCTGAGACTTATGTTGTGCGCAAACACCACAGGTTGCAATAAACTGGGCAATATCTTTTCTCCAAGTTGGCCACCAGTAGTTTTGCTTCATTTTAGCCTGTGTTTTGGCTATTCCTGGATGTCCTTCCACTAATGAATCATGATAGTTCATAATGATCTGATTCTGTAGGTTCTGTATATATATATATATATATATATATATATATATATATATATATATATATATTACATGGCCACGGTAGTGGCCATGTAGTTATGGTTAAGTTGGTGTTTCCATAGGAAGAGCACTTTTTGGGCGGCTTATAACTTCGCTCTCCCTTGACGAATCATCACCAAACTTTGAGAAAAACGTATTTGGGTCACTCTGAATTTCTTTGCAAAGTTTGGTGAGGATTCGTCCAGGGGGGGCAAAGTTATAGGGGGGGTCCCAAAACTTTTTTTTTCCCATAGACTGAATGGGAAAAAAATGTTGCTCGCGTCTACAGCCCAAACCGCTGGACGGATTTTCACCAAATTTGGACCAAGAGCAGCGGCTTCGTCCCGAAAGCGTGCTTTTGCAAATTTGGTGAAAATCTGTCCAGTAGTTTTTTTTTTAAAATGACCAAAAAGTAGGTAAAAAAAAAATAGTGATATCTGTGTTCGGTCCGCGGACAGACTTCCCTGTTCGCTCCGCGGACTTTGTCCTGATTGGCCAATCGGCTTGCGTGATGTTCACGGACATGCAACGTGTTCACTGATTGGACGGCGTGGAGCGTGAAGCACCTCAGATTTTCGGTAGTGCCCGCCATCTTGGATTCGTGGTCGTCCGCGGACAACGCGGTGAAACTTTGTTCAAAATTTGTATTTAGTAGAGTGTGTTGGTGTGTAGGAGTGTTTGGGGAGGTGGGAGTGTATGAGATAGGATGAAAGTTGTGTTTTTTTATGTGTTAGACGTTCTTTTTGTGTTCGAATTGTCTGCGGACATCACGGGTGTTCTGAAATGTTCTAAATAAACTGAATGGGGGTGTTCTGAGGACTCAATATGTGTCCGTTTTGTTCGCAAGCAAACTGAAACTGTTCTAAGAACACTCGCAGTGTCCTGAAATGTTCGCAAATAAACAAAATGGGGGTGTCCTGAGGACGCTGTCCGTATTGTTCTTTGTCAAGTTGAATGTGTTCTAAGAACACTCGCGGTGTCCTGAATTGTTCGCTAATACACAAAATGGGGGTGTTCTGAAGACGTTGTCGAACACTCGCTGTGTCCTGAAATGTTCGCAAATATGAATGGGGTTGTGGCTGACAAGTTGAATGTGTTCTAAGAACACTCGCGGTGTCCTGAAATGTTTGCAAATAAACAAAATGGGGCTGTCCTGAGTACGCTGTTCGTATTGTTCTCTGTCAAGTTGAATGTGTTCTAAGAACACTCGCGGTGTCCTGAAATGTTCGCAAATAAACAAAATGGGGGTGTCCTGAGGATGCTTTCCGTATTGTTCTCTGTCAAGTTGAATGTGTTCTAAGAACACTCGCGGTGTCCTGAAATGTTCGCAAATAAACACAATGGAGGTGTTCTGAAGACGTTTCTAAGAACACTCCCGGTGTCCTGGAATGTTCGTAGGGGGTGTACTGAAGACGTAGTCCATATTGTTCGCTGGCAAGTTGAATATGTTCTAAGAACACTTGCAGTGTCCTGAAATGTTCGCAAATAAACAAAATGGGGGAGTCCTGAGGACGCTGTCCATCTTGTTCTCTGTCAAGTTGAATGTGTTCTTAGAACACTCATGGTGTCCTGAAATGTTCACAAATAAACAAAAATGGGGGTGTTCTGAGGACACTGTCTGTATTGTTCGTTGTCAAGTTGAAAGTGTTCTAAGAACACTTGCGGTGTCCTGAAATGTTCGCAAATAAACAAGATGGTGGTGTTCTGAAGACGCTTCTAAGAACACTCGCGGTGTCCGGGGAATGTTCGTAGGGGGTGTCCTGAGGACGCTGTCCGTATTATTCTCTGTCAAGTTGAATGTGTTCTAAGAACACTCGCGGTGTCCTGAAATGTTCGCAAATAAACAAAGCGGAGGTGTTCTGAAGACGTTTCTAAGAACACTCCCGGTGTCCTGGAATGTTCGTAGGGGGTGTCCTGAAGGCGCAGTCCGTATTGTTCGCTGGCAAGTTGAATGTGTTCTAAGAACACTCGCAGTGTCCTGAAATGTTTGCAAATAAACAAAATGGGGGTGTCCTGAGGACGCTGTCCGTATTGTTCTCTTTCAAGTTGAATGTGTTCTTAGAACACTCATGGTGTCCTGAAATGTTCGCAAATAAACGAAATGGGGGTGTTCTGAGGACACTGTCCGTATTGTTCGTTGTCAAGTTGAATGTGTTCTAAGAACACTTGCGGTGTCCTGAAATGTTCGCAAATAAACAAAATGGGGGTGTTCTGAAGACGTTTCTAAGAACACTCGCGGTGTCCTGGAATGTTCGTACGGGGTGTCCTGAAGGCGTAGTCCATATTGTTCGCTGGCAAGTTGAATGTGTTCTAAGAACACTCGCAGTGTCCTGAAATGTTTGCAAATAAACAAAATGGGGGTGTCCTGAGGACGCTGTCCGTATTGTTCTCTGTCAAGTTGAATGTGTTCTTAGAACACTCATGGTGTCCTGAAATGTTCGCAAATAAACGAAATGGGGGTGTTCTGAGGACACTGTCCGTATTGTTCGTTGTCAAGTTGAATGTGTTCTAAGAACACTCGCGGTGTCCTGAAATGTTCGCAAATAAACAAAATGGGGGTGTTCTGAAGACATTTCTATGAACACTCGCGGTGTCCTGGAATGTTCGTAGGGGGTGTCCTGAAGGCGTAGTCCATATTGTTTGCTGGCAAGTTGAATGTGTTCTAAGAACACTCGCAGTGTCCTGAAATGGTCGCAAATAAACAAAATGGGGGTGTTCTGAGGACACTGTCTGTATTGTTCATTGTCAAGTTGAATGTGTTCTAAGAACACTTGCGGTGTCCTGAAATGTTCGCAAATAAACAAGATGGTGGTGTTCTGAAGACGCTTCTAAGAACACTCGCGGTGTCCTGGGAATGTTCGTAGGGGGTGTCCTGAGGACGCGGTCCGTATTGTTCTCTGTCAAGTTGAATGTGTTCTAAGAACACTCGCGGTGTCCTGAAATGTTCGCAAATAAACAAAACGAAGGTGTTCTGAAGACGTTTCTAAGAACACTCCCGGTGTCCTGGAATGTTCGTAGGGGGTGTCCTGAAGGCGTAGTCCGTATTGTTCGCTGGCAAGTTGAATGTGTTCTAAGAACACTCGCAGTGTCCTGAAATGTTCGCAAATAAACAAAATGGGGGTGTCCTGAGGACGCTGTCCGTATTGTTCTCTGTCAAGTTGAATGTGTTCTTAGAACACTCATGGTGTCCTGAAATGTTCGCAAATAAACGAAATGTGGGTGTTCTGAGGACACTGTCCGTATTGTTCGTTGTCAAGTTGAATGTGTTCTAAGAACACTTGCGGTGTCCTGAAATGTTCGCAAATAAACAAAATGGGGGTGTTCTGAAGACGTTTCTAAGAACACTCCCTGTGTCCTGGAATGTTCATAGGGGGTGTCCTGAAGGCATAGTCCATATTGTTCGCTGGCAAGTTGAATGTGTTCCAAGAACACTTGCAGTGTCCTGAAATGTTCGCAAATAAACAAAATGGGGTGTCCTGAGGACGCTGTCCGTATTGTTCTCTGTCAAGTTGAATGTTTTCTTAGAACACTCATGGTGTCCTGAAATGTTCGCAAATAAACGAAATGGGGGTGTTCTGAGGACACTGTCCATATTGTTCGTTGTCAAGTTGAATGTGTTCTAAGAACACTCGCGGTGTCCTGAAATGTTTGCAAATAAACAAAATGGGGGTGTTCTGAAGACGTTTCTAAGAACACTCGCGGTGTCCTGGAATGTTCGTAGGGGGTGTCCTGAAGGCGTAGTCCATATTGTTCGCTGGCAAGTTGAATGTGTTCTAAGAACACTCGCAGTGTCCTGAAATGTTCGCAAATAAACAAAATGGGGGTCTCCTGAGGACACTGTCCGTATTGTTCGTTGTCAAGTGGAAAGTGTTCTAAGAACTATCGCGTTGTTCTGAAATGTTCGTAGGGGGTGTCCTGAAAACGCTGTCCGTATTGTTCGCTGGCAAGTTGAAAGTGTTCTAAGAACACTCATAATGTCCGCGGACATTAAAAGTTTCCATAGACCATAGTTGAAATGTTTGACTCTATGGATGTGATATGCTGTGATGGTTGTTGCCAGGGCATAGAGTCTTGGGTGCATGGCCATTTGGCCATACACCTAAGACTCTATGCCCTGGCAACAACCACCGCAGCATATCACATTCATATTTGCTTATAACTGTGGGTGAAAAACAAATGTATAAGGAACAAAGGTATTAGATACTATGGATGTGATATGCTGCTGTGGTTCTCCTTATTATTGTATACTTACTGTTTGGTCTAGTAACGGGAGTCCATGTTTCTCTTGTTAATTTCTGTGATAAAAGAAAATAGCATGTTAGTATTAGTATTTTGTAATGACTTATTACATTGTATAATCAATATACTTTTTTTTTGGACCCTCATATTTGTTAGATTACAAATCAGAGTACTGTGCAATTTGCTCAGTTTCTGTATTTGTTGCTAAAATCATTGGGTCTGTGGGAGAAAAGAAAATCCATGTTGGATTAAAAAAAACCCTTTTTCTGTTATGCTACAGTTTATTTGTTTGTTTGTTTTCAGGGTTCACTTGTTGTTTCTGGCTAATGCTTAATACTTTGGCTTGTTGTATTTTTTTGGAGCAGTAACATATTATTTATTTGTTTTGATATTATAAAATTTTGGAGCAGTAAGATACCAATTGGCGTATTCTAACTGTCTATTTTTTTTAATATATTTTAGTGGTATTGATTTATCTATTTGGATATTGTTAAATTTTGGGACAGTTAGATACCAATTGGCGTATTCTAACTGTATATTTTATGGTCTAATTTAGTGGTATTCATTTATCTGATTAGTTGTTGTAGAATCTTTGAGCAGTTAGATAGCTTTTGGAGTATTCTAACAGTTTATATTTTTTAACACACGTTTACTTAGGGTTTAAATACAGTTTAGTTATCAAATTTTGGTTTTAAGAACATCAAATAAGCATTTGTAAGATTTCCTGGTAATCTCTGCTTTAGAGTAATGGTACTATCATTACATTCAAACCATCCACATTTCTTTTTTATATATGCAGTGTAGTGCCCTGAATTGGTTGTGGCTCCTGCGTGGTAGATTATACCTATTGTTTTGAAGGTTTTCTTACCAAGTGATATTTGACCATGTGTGAATCCAGTCAGCTTACAGTTGTTTTTGGTACCATCTGCATTGTAACGTAGAAGCATTAGTGTTATGTATTTACTATGTGTTTGTATTACTAACGTGGAGCGATTATCTGAATTGCAGGTAGAGCATAATCTACCATGGTTTGCATTTTGTACAAGTCGCTGAAATGAAATGGATTCACAATTTGGTATTGATATATATATGAAGCGTTCATTGGGGATTTCTTCTTGTGTCACATTGTTGCAGAGAGTGCATGTATGTTTCCACATGTATGAAATCTGAAAGATTTCATTTATAGGTATGTTTTTGTTTTCCAGTACTTGTAGTAAGTACATTACAAATTCTTGTGGATCTTCCTGTGAATTTATAGTGAATTTCACCATTCCAGCACAGTAGTCCAATTGTTGTCTTATTCCAAAAACACTAGACGTGTTGTCAGGATTGTTTGCTGCATTTCTGTGACGTACTGACATTTGCAAACACAATGGGTCTGTACTGTGTATGTAAATGTTGTCAACAATTGGTGGTAATTGAAATAGAATATTCATTGCGACATTTACGTAGCAAATTACACCAACTATATTTGAGAATTTAAATGGTCCAGGTAGTTCTGTATCTAACTGCTTTTTTTGGAGTTTGTCTTCCTTCTTTAAAGAAGTACTTGGTTTACTTTCCCTAATTGATTCTTTTTTGCTTGTGGTACTTGATGAAGTATTAGTTTCTTCTATCTCTTTGGGGGATTTGCAGTGACATCCTGTTGCATTTCTGTTTGATTTATTTTTCTTTTATAACGTTTTACTTTTTGTGGAACAGAATATGTGTTTAGGTGGGGGGTGTATAGTGAGCGAAGTCTATTGTCTTCTAAAATGCAAGGAATATCAGCGTTTATTTTACTTGCATCAAAGTTGATTAGAAATAGACCGTCAAGTGTACGTAAGCGTGATAGTGCTACATAGCTCATGCCTTCTTTAAAGACTGTATTACCAATATCTATCATTGCTTTGTCTAGGGTAAGACCTTGTGATTTATGAATCATGACTGCTTATTCAAGAGTTAGAGAAAATTGTTCTCTGCGTACATACATATCTTTGAAGAGAAGGAATCTAGCTGTTGAGCGTCCTATCCTTTTTACTTCTGAAAGTTTGTCAAAGAGTATATTGACAAACTGAATTTTGTTGTCGCGTGGGTATGTTTGAAAGCCAACAACTGTACCCAGTGCTCCATTAACTAGTCCTTGGTCCACGTCAAGTTTACGTTTAAGCATTACTCAATTTAAGGATAATTTTAATATCTTATCTAAGCCTGCTGTGTTTGAGATTGATTTTTCTAAACTATTTAGTCTTGTTGTGGCTTGGTCACACATGGGTAGTGTCATACCACGTACATCTAGTTTGTCTGTGGCGCTAATTTCCATGATTGGTTGCATTTCTTTACTTAGCATGATTTCATTGAATTTGAAACAGCTTGCAAGAGTTGGCATTAAGGCCATACAATTGACATTTTTGTGGGCTAATTGTTCCATAACATCTGTAGCACATGCATTATCGCCATAAAGTGCATTAATGTGCCGGGTTTTCAATATTCCTTCTGCTTCTTTAGAAAGTATACCAACTCTGATACTTTTTAAAATGTTGGCATAAGTGAGATCTGCAGATTGCCGCATGTTTTCTGTTAATTCTCTGTATTGGAAATGTTGCCAAAGGTTGACATTTCCAATGCTGCCAACAGATTTACGGCAGAGTTTGTGTCCTAATGTTTTAAAAATAGGCTCACCTTTTACTGGTGTTAATTGAAGCAGATCTCCAAAAACAATAATGTGTTTTCCTGCAGAGAGCTCTTCATAGTCTGTTTTGAGTACTTCTTGTAATCTGAGGTGAATCAAAGCTAACATCAGGTTGGAGACCATGCTCACTTCATCTATTAGTAGCATTTTCATTTGTTTCAATACTCTGCGTAATTCCATTGCAGCTTCTGCAGAAAGTTTGTAATAGTCTAATTTGTTCTGGTGTTCTACTGGTAATAGTAGTAATCGGTGTAATGTAACACCACCTATGTTGTAGGCAGCTAAACCTGTGGGGGCAGTGACAACAGCTGACAGTTTGTTGTTTGTCAATTGTTGAAGGAACTTACTAATGATTTTGATTAAGAATGTTTTGCCAGAACCAGCTTCACCACTGACATACAGTAGTATAGGTTTATAATTATGGCAGGAACATTCTTTATTTTCATGTTTTACACCATGTGCAATTTGTTTTGTTACTTCTTGAAAAATGCTACTTTGCTCATTGTTTAGTTTTGATTGTAGTATAGTAAGTCTTCCTTATCTTCATACTGACACATGGTGTTTTCTACTTCTATCATAGCTAATTCTGCCTCATTTATTATTAGTGGTTCTCCCAGTGGTTCTTGGCTTCCTGTTACAGAAGGTTGACTACTGTCAGGAGTGTCCTTATCTAGTTGGGCTTGGAGTTCTTCTTCGTGTTGCTGTTCATTGTGCAACATTGTTTTGTACTGTGTAACGTTTACATCAGGTATAGTGCTTTCATTTGCTTTGAAAGCATCCTCATATGAGTCATAGTTAGCTAGTAATTGTTCTTCTTTTCTCCATGGTTTGAAGAGTTGTAGCAGGGACATGTAATATACTTCTTTATGTTGAGGAGTCTTTAATGACAATTTGATATGATTAATTAAATTTGGTTTAGTGAGTTTAACTAAGATGCCTTCACAGTTTGTCACTCTATATTTACCTTTTTTTTTCATCAGGTTTCATATTATTTTTGTATGTGTAGTTTTGAGCTATGTGGTATAGACACATGTTTTCCAAAGTATTACTTCTGTTTGGGTAGTATGTGTCCAATAAATTGTTTTTTAAAATGTCTTGGCTGTTGGGATCATGTTTGGCTATTGTTTCTATATCTTCATATGATTTTAGAACTCTTTTTCTAGATTTAGCTGGACCAAGACTTAGCCATACTATATTTTCAGATTTACCATAGAATGCAGTACCAGTTAAACGATCAGCTGCTTCATATGATCCACATTCTCTATGGGTGAGCATTTTTATGCCCAAGCTGTATAATTTCTGAGACACTGTTTTATCTGATGACAGGTCATTCCAGAGGTCTTGGAGCTCTGTCTTTTCTGCTTTAGTTAAGTATGCTGTGACATATCGTGCAACTGCAGTAGAATTGTCTGCAATGTACTGCACATCTATGTTTGCATTCCATAAGTGGGCAATGATTGCATTATAATCATTGATATATTTTTCGTCTTCTTTTCTTTTTATGTAATATGTATTTTTAGGTGACTTACCTTTAACACTATGTCTAACTGAAGACATGAGGTTGTTCACTTGACCTGCATTTGTAACTGGTCTAGGGAAACCAAATCGGCATTTGGTGTAGTATTTCCCTTTGTTTTTGTATTTGCGACGACAATATTTTCCACATTTGTGTCTTTGAAATTGTAAAATTTGTGCATGAAGATCACTATTTGTGGCTTCTGATGGAATTTCACAAGTGACATATTTTTCAATAAACTGTAAAACAGTGGCATCGATGTCTTGACCAAATTTAGGAGCATCTTTAATCCATAAAAGCATGTGGATATATGGTGCTCCTCTGGCTTGGTATTCTTTTCTCCAAAAGAAGTGTTGCACTTCTCCAAGGGGAGGAACAGTTTTATTACAAATAAAATGTAGCATAGCAATAAGCGATGGTGAAAATATCTTGAAACATTAACAGGATCCAAAGAACAAAGTTCTCCAGGTGTTAGCATATCTATGTTTGTTTTGTTTTTATTTGATATGCGTAGGAAATCATGTAAATCTTCCCATGCATATTCTGCACAACTTAATGTAACAAACCAAGTGGGTGGGCCAAGGTTTCTGATCATACAACGTACATCTCCATGACGTCGAAACCAGTAGTCTTTAGTACCACGCATATTTGCTAATAGATTTGTAATATTTGATTGTAAAACCTCATCCTTTTGTTGCACTTTTTCTAATAATTGTGTAGCTGTCATATTTTGAAAGTGTGGTCCTGATTTTAATATGTGTGCAACTCCGTAACATAAAGTTGCTAGTTCACTTTCAAAGAGTAGGTGGAAAATGTATTCCACATTTTGTCTAAATCTGGGATCTTCAGAATACATCCGTAATGAGCGGTATTCTGAAGCTGATATTTGAATAGGTCTATCATCATACCTTCCTCCTTTGCCAGTAAGAAAGAGTAGAGGAAAAGCACGTGCTTCTATACTTTTTTCCCATATGCTGATTGGTGATCCTTTTGTTTGACGCATTTGGTAAGTTTCCAGTGCATTTTCTACGGTGTCATTACAGTGCAAAGGATGAATTGTATAATGGTCTAAAGTATTTGATATTGTAGCAGGACCTAGTAGCTCAAATTGGCCAGCTTCTTGTGTTTCTTGAATTATTTCAGTTGTATCTTTCAAGTTTTCTTCAATATTAATTGTAATATTCATTATTCTCTTTAAGATATTGGAAGGCTTGTCTAACTTTATATAAATCTACCAGCTGTTGCTATATTTTTTTGTCTTTTGTAGGTACTCCATTTACTAAGATAATTAAAGATTGCTGCATTGGACGTTGCACTCCTAGAGTATGTACATTTTCTTTTAGATCTAATGGTAAATAAACTACTTTTCCACTAATGCCTTTTACCAATTCAGAAGGAGGTAATTTGCTGGTTGAAGGCGTATTATTGCTTGAAATGGGTGTACTGTTTGAATTATGATGCTCTCATATAAATTAAGTTGTTGTAGGGGTTTTGGTACTGGGTATAATTCCAAATTATTTGTGATAGCACGTGAAGGAGTTTGGTTGTTGTCAAGTTTTGTAGTGCAGTAACTGCAAAGTATTAAGGGCTCCGTTATTTCGTATTTGTTTTCTGCTACAAGGTAGAGAGCTAATTCAAACCATTTAGAATCATCATTGTCTTCTATTTTGCATGATAGGTCTACAGATTTTGTGTTACTTTTATAAAAAGTTCTACGGCAACATACACATACATGGTTTGGTACTTCAGCTGATGTACTTTTAAATTTTAGTATTTCTTTTTTGTATGTGTTTAGCAAAAAGTTGCCATGTGTAGAATTGTTGCTTAATTGGTTTAAAGCTATTTCATTCTGTAAATGGCTTTCACTTCCAAAATATTTTTTCTGGATATAGTGAATTTCTTCAAGTAGGTATTTTGCTGTACCATGTAGAAGGATGTTATTTAACTTTGCTAGTGCTAAAGCAGGACTTTTAGCATAGTACAGTTTTATAGACTAGATTTCTTATAGTTGAATGATGTGTTGATATCCTTTTGATATCATGGAAAGTGGTTTTACAAGTAGGTCCTGTAATGCAGGCCAATGAATGTCCTTGTAGTCCTGTGTACTTGCGCACTGGACAGGTATCCAAATTTTGCAGTAATTTAATTTTGATTTTGTCTTTGCTTTTTACATATTTATTGAGGAATTGGCGTAAAGATTTGAAACATTGTTTGGGAATGTTACACATTGACGTGCATGGCCATTTGTACACTAGACGTTCTGATTCAGTTGAATGGAGGGGTAACTCTAAGTTTTCAGGGCATATTTTTGTAAGGAGTACTTCTTGTTCCATTATGGTATTATTCACTTTTTCATAACCTCGACCACTGCTATGTATGGCAATTGTATTTGTTTGCTTTTGTTTGTACGCTTCTTCATTAAAATATGGTTCTGTGCTCATAGTGTGATTCCATTCACCTCCGCAGATACTTAAGAAGTTCTTTCTGTTGACATTTCGCTTACTGAGAAGTCTTTTTTGTAATTTAGTTATTAGTTTTGTTAGTGGTTTCATTTTGTTTAACAGTAAAATAAATAACTTTCTTTTCAAAAGAATTGCACTGTCCATCAACGCTTCTAAGATTAATTTCCTACGATAGGTTTTAAGCATTGAACCTGATTTCTCTCCTGTTTTTATAAGATTTTGAAGGACTTTGTGACGGTACATTTTGGCTAAAATACTTTTCTTGGTATGCTTACTTTGCACTATATTAAAATTTGAAGAAGTAGTTTTATCTGTAGTGATAGCTGATTTTTTGTTAATTGATTTTTGGTTTGTTTTACATTTTGATAGAGGAGGCAAAGTTTTTGTACTTGAAACTTCTTGTGTTTCACTAAATGACTGTATTAGCTGTTTTGTTTCAACTTTTTTTTTTACATTTACAAATTCTGCTAGAGATGGATGCTTATGTTGGACACTTTTATTTTCATTTGCTCTACTTTTGCGTTGCTTTCTACGGACTTGACTTTTGGTAAGCATTCTTTAGGGTCTGTTGAAAAAAATAAAGAAGATATGGGTTGAGGTGTTCTGGAATGTATGTGTGCTGTGTGCATGAGTGTTTGAGTAAGATGATAAAGATGTATGTAATGGTGTGTGATTGTGCATTGGGAACTACAACTAGTAGGGATAGGTATTCTTGAATTCATGTGTTACTAAACTGGGGTTCAGATGACAAAAAAAAGTAAGCTACTGGTGTGGAAAAGTACAAATAGTAAATCTAATGTATACAATTAAAACAGTTGTTTTTTCTATAATATGAAAATTGTAGCGGTTCAGTTGGGTAATTTGTGTGTCCAAAAATAGGAATTTGTGGGCCATTCTGGCTGTAAATCACTGTTTAAGACATGGAGATTTTTGGACAAAATGGTACACAATCTCTGTTTTTAGGCACCAAATTAGCTTGCATTAATGTTATAGTATGTTTGATTAATAATACAAATATTATGGTGATATTCTACTTACTTTTTTTCGTAAATTAACAGGTAACTTCTTAGTTCTTCTTTGTTCTTCGTATTTGGCTGCTTCTTTTCAGTAGACTGGTCTTCGCTGCAATTGTAAAAGCTTCAAATTCGTAACTTTGTTTGTATATAGCGCTGTATTTAATTTAGACATTGATTTTTTTAATTGAAATCCTCAGTGCCTTCTTTAAAACCATTAAACTAATTTATTTACATAAAATACATTGCATCAGTTCAGTACATATGATATGTTCTTAATGAACAAATTGTATTGAATGACTAACTGTAGCAAAAAAAAATATCTTAACTATGTCTTGTGAAATTTATAATATACCAGTGAATACTACTATTTCTGTAAGTAAGCTGTTCTAGGTAAAAGTGCCTCAATGTCATGTCTAAATTAAAGTAATTAAGTAAATAAATAAATAAATAAAAACAAAAAAAATGAAATTGTATAAGTATTTTTTTAAAGATTTAAACATAGATTGTGCTTGCATGCAATTTTGTTTGAATATATGTAGTCTATATATTTCATTTAAAAATGGTTAGTTTAACATGATTTGAGTGTGTGTGTACAAAGAAAGTAAATAGTATAAAGGTTTATAAGTGATAGTTGATTTTAGGATATTGAAAAAAATACAGTAAATTCATTTTACAGATAACACAAGCTAAAGGTCTGTTTGAAAATTTGTTCATCTACTGTACAGAAAATATGCGTACCTGAAGTTTGTGTTCATGCATAGAGCTGCAAGTAGAAATCCTGGAGTCTTGTACAGTATTTCTGGTAGATGGTGCTTGCCAATGATATGACACTTGTACTCAGAGAGATTCACAGTACATTTGCAGTGCTGATCTATGATGATGCAGTTAGATCTAGAGCTCTTGAATGTGATTGGTGCATGGTCATGTGATTTTTTAGCTACATCCAATGAGGGAATGGCAGAGAGAGTGAAGTGGAAATGGTAGAAGGGCTGTTCATGTTACGATATGTCCGCGGACATGGCGGTAGTTCACGGACATCGGGAGTTACATCCGGGGATTTTTGGGTTCAGAAGTCATGCAAATGAGAATAAGCACTGAAAGGGATTAGTCAGGAAAGTTTAGTGGGTGTGTTGTGCCAGGAGAGAGTTTCTCAGGTACTCTTTTTGCTGAGAGAACAAAAGATAGCTATGGCTGTGTGTTTCAGAAGACAGATTGTTTGGATTTTGGGAGATTCGTGGATACATTGGTTGAAGGTGCATGCAGAAAGCTCTGGAGTAGCTGTAGATCATGGATTCCCACATGTGGAAGTACACTGGCAGGGAGTACGTGGAATGAAGTGGTTGGACTTGCTACCTCTCTGTGCTACTTTGGAGACAGAGCAACATCCAGACATAATTGTAATTCATTGTGGAGGGAACAGTTTAGGACATGTGACTGGAATTTTTTTGCAATTTGCTATGAAAGAAGGACTTGGAAGGTAATGGACATGTTTCCTAATTCTCAAGTGATATTTTCACGGATTGCGCAGAGACAAATGTGGCTTCATTCTTCTTCATTTGGTCCACAAATGGAAAAAGTAAGGCCCAATGTTAATAAGGCTGTTTGTGCCTTTCTAACAGATTTTGGCATGTCCTCTTTTCACAATGAAAATATTATG
Source organism: Ambystoma mexicanum (assembly GCF_040938575.1). NCBI lineage: Eukaryota > Metazoa > Chordata > Amphibia > Caudata > Ambystomatidae > Ambystoma > Ambystoma mexicanum. The sequence goes on from NW_027182323.1 coordinate 6,288,453, forward strand.
TTTCGTAGTACATACATTTTTCGCAGAGATGGAGTCCATCTTACTTATGCTGGCAATCAGATTTTTCTGAGAAATGTACAAAATGCATTGCAACCTTTTTTGGAATTACAACAACCATTTTGAAGTAGGTGTTAAGCATTTACTTACAAACACCACCCAAAGGCTCTTTTCAGAGCCACCACTTCTTCCCAGAGAAAATTGCAATATTTGTAATGGGGTAGCAACCCAATTTTTTAAATGTTCGCGAACTGTCCGCGGACTTCTAAAAAACACAGGGCCCTGCTTCATTTATTTTCACTTCTATTTTTTAACGGTGAAAGGCGGCTCTGAAAAGAGCCTTATTTTATTTTGATTTTTGATATTTTGTATTTTTTTGGTTTTTTGTACACGACACACTAGGAGAGGAGGGGAAAGGAAGGTAAAGACATTTGTGATGTCATCTTTGATGTCCTGGGTGTTAGTCTTAGCAGTGCACGGTGGTGGCGCAAGTTATGGTTGCTTAGCTTACCATAACTGGCGAATTTCAAGGGTTTTTCGGTTTTACTTGGAATCATAACGTCCCTTTGACAAAGTTTTTTCACTGAATTTCATAGATTTTTAGTAGCGCAACTTAACCATAATGTCCGTTTAACAAAGTTTTTTCACTGAATTTCATAGGTTTTTAGTAGCACACCTTAACCATAATGTCCCTTTAACAAAGTTTTTTCACTGATATATTATATATATATATATATATATATATATATATATATATATATATATATATATATATATATATATATATACGTTCTAGCCTACAATAGGAAAGTTGCTCTTAGTTTGTTTCAAATTGTTGTATTTCACCGCTTCTGCAAACCCATTCTAGCCCACAGCAGAAGGTTGAGCCTAGTCTGTTTTAAATTGCTTAGCTCATTATCATTGCAATTATGTTCTAGCCTATAGTAGTAAGTTGCTCCTAATTTGCTTCAAACTGCCTTACCTCACTGCCACTGCTATTCTGTTCCTGCCCACAGCAGGAAAGTTGTTTTTACTATATCTACCTTTAGCTCGCAATTGCAGAGCTGCTCCTAGCCAGTCACCACAAACTGACCCAGCTCACCCTTACCAACCACAAGAAATGCAAGGTGTCCATTTGCTTTAGCGCACCCTCTTATACATCCTTATGAACTTAGTTTTTGACAGCAGCAGACATATCATCTTATCTACGGTCCGCCCTACATCTAGTTACACGCACACGAAGTGTATCTTCCACCGCTCTACACTGTCCTACTAGGGACACTCCTTTATATAATCACCTTACACGACCTTAATATGTTACATTTCCCACCTCCACCAGTGCTTGTGCATAACCCCCCTATGCAGGTTGATATGATCACTAGACCCTGTACTCTACTACAGAGGCAACTCAAAAGTACGTGCGAGACTCCCAAGACTGTATGACCCGCTAACCAAAATGACGCCCAGCAATGCCACTACCGGTCCCTGCAAAAACAACCATTCCCAGCACCCTCGTCAACTTAACAGCAGACTCTTCCGAGAGCCCATCTCTGCACCAAAAAGCAACCACAAAGTACAGCCATCACTGGCCCAACCTGTATAGTCTGGAACAAAGGGTGCACTTATAAATGCCCGCTCTATGGTGGCCCACACAACAGATGTGGCAGACCTTCTACTAAGTGAAAACATAGACTTCCTAGCTATTACGGAAACCTGGCTCCACCCTGCAGCTGGACCAGCAATTATGCTGGCCATCCCAGATGATTACACCCTCCTAAGACTCGATCGTACCACTACCCGAGGTGGAGGTCTTGCCATAATCGCTAAAACTAACCTTACTCTGCGACTCTCTCCGCCCCACAACACAGACTCATGTGAATCTCTAACGGTGAAGTTAACTATTTCCAATTCACAGTCTGTATCCATCCACCTCATATACCAACCTCCAGGCTCCCTAGGATCCTTTGAAGAGGACCTGTTGAACATCTTGTCCAACAATCTTAAGAATTCTTCTCAGAGTCTCATACTAGGAGACTTTAACCGACCCCTCTTTAACCGATCGGCTTCAGCGACCCCTCAGGCTCTAGTGCCACTTATATCAACAATTCCTTAGAGGAATTAGGATTCACCCAAAAGATCACAGGGCCTACCCAAATTATAGGCAGAACACTTGACTGGATCGCCGAGCATAACTGCCCAACCACGGTTTTGTCTATAATGACTCAGCTTTGGTCTGACCACCATCTGATTACATTTCTTTAGAGGCTTCACCTCCCTTGCATACCGACAGCATAGCTCCAGCTGTCCCCACCAGAAACAAAAAAAATAAACATTACTCCTGAAAACCTTATCCTTTTGATTCTTCCTACTCTTAACTCCATCTTGGACTACACGGCCCCCTTCACTATGGTAGACATGTACAACAAACTGATGTTATCATCACTTGACGTCATAGCACCACTGAAAACGAGAAAGAGCAAACCTTGCAAACATGTAAATACTTGGTTCTCCCCAAACCTAAAAGCTATGAGACAAGAGAAACGTCGATGCGAAAAAACTTGGAGGCTAGATCCTTCAGAGACTAATAAGAATAACTTGAGCAAATTAGCCTCCCTCTACAAAAAAGAAATTATTCTAGCCAAACAAACCTCATACAACCTCCGAATCGCCCAAGCTAATTCCAATACCAAAGAGCTTTTTGCAATTCTAAAAGAGGTAGAATCCCTGATCCAAGCCCCAGATTCCTGCCTTAAAGACAAAAATTGCTGTACGGGCATACAAAATGCTCTGGCCAATAAAATAACAACCCTTCAGACCAAGATCAATAACAAAAAAGACACGCTCCTCACTACCTCCAAATCTAATAACACTAATGTCCTAGGGCCGCAATCTATCTTGCCTCCACCTCACGTGTTCATTCCCCACTTTAACTTTCATAAAGTATCCACCAAAGAGGTCAAATAGTCATCCTTACCCTCAAACCTTCGAACTGCCATGGTGACTTACGCCCAGCTCAACTTATAAAAGATGCTGCTCGCGAACTCTCCCCTTTTATCACCAAATTAATAAACGCCTCCTTCACCTCCGGCACTATACCTAACAACGTGAAACATTCCTGGGTCCTCCCACTCCCCAAAAAACAAGACTTAGATCCTTCCATCCCTACTAATTACCGCCCTATCACTACAGTGCCATTCCTACTTAAAATTCTCGACAAAATAGCATACTTACATATTCAACATTACCTTGAACACAACCACCTTCTAGGAGTAAGACAGTTAGGCTTCAGACCCCAACATGGAACTGAGACTGCGCTCATAGACCTTAAGGTACAAATAGATGAGTTGAGAGACGAGGGTAAGACAGCACTACTGTTGCTCCTTGATCTCTCAGCAGCATTCGATCTGGTTAACCACAAGATCCTCTGCAACCACTTAGAGTCGGCAGCCCATTTCTCCCAAGAGGCTATTGATTGGATTCAGTCCTTTCTTAATAACAGAACAATGCAAGTCTTCTCCCCGCTAGCAGCTGCTGACCCAATACCTATTACTTGTGGTGTGCCACAGGGCTCTTGTGTCTCTCCCACTTTGTACAACATCTTCACAAAGCCCCTTTTCGATGATCTCTATGGTCTGGGTTTCACCTACATGATCTACGCTGATGATACTCAGATCCTCATCCTGCTGAAGGGGGATTATGACAAGGATTTGGCATTTGTAAATAGAGTGTACCTCGTCATCCAGGCATGGATGGCCTCACACGGTCATGCCTGAATGACGACAAAACGGAACTACTCATCCTAGGCACGATTTCCAACCTCAACAAACTAGGCCAGAACCATTCTTCATTCAAAATCAATAATAACATCATTGCTGTGGCTAAGGAGGTTAAAACTCTTGGCTTCCATCTAGGCTCTACACTAACTTTCAAAAAACAAGTAAACGCCATGGCCTTCGCTACCTCCTACACATGCAAACTTATCAGAGCAGCCAAACCCTTCCTCTCTTCCAACAACTGTATCACGCTAGCAAGAGCCTTGATCCTGTCCAAATTGGACTATTGTAATGCTCTTTACATAGGCAGTAACAAATACATTACGAACAAGATCCAAATTCTGCAAAATAATGCCTTAAGAGCAGCTTTAAGTCTCCCGAAAAAAGCCCATATTTCAGACACCAGAAGATCTGTTAACTGGCTCTCTACGAAAAAGACAAGAGCCTCCTTAAAGCCCTCTCTCTGACTCACAAATGTCTCCACCACTCCGCCCCTCAACACCTTATAACGAAATTCACGAGACAAGCTACCGGCCGCCCTTCCAAAACGGCCAACTCCAACCTTCTACTGCTGCCAAGATTTAAACGTATTATGACTGGGGGAGTAGCTTTCCTGTCAAAGCAGCACAACATTGGAACTCCCTACCGCTCTCCCTAAGGGAAAACCTCCCTTACTTACATTTTAGATCTAATCTTATCTCCTGGATCAAGGAACATGACAATGAATGTATTTATCACTCTTGCTCCATGCTCAGTTATAATATAAACCTATAATCTTGTGTATATTTTATGTTAATATGACTTACTGTACTGTTCTCTGTCTTCAATGTTGTGATGTGTCCGGTACTGTAACCCTTAGCTGGACCCATCTACAGTGATTTATGTAACCTAAGCTATACAATCCTCTTGTTGCTCCTGCGCCCTGTTGCCTCCGGGTTAGGTGCGCATTACAAATAATAAAAACAAACAAACAAAGCGTCCTTGAAAATTTGGTAAATTGTTTTCGATGGTGTATTGGTCTCCCTTTAAAAGCCATTCCTGTTGTGTTGACTGAGTCATCTGGGACTGAAAACTGTTTTTTAAGTCGTCTACACACATGGTGGCAGCGATCTTGGTTTGGATTTGTTCTTCGGGAATAATGGCCATGGGATCAGTTGTTGTAAAAGCCTCTTTTCCTTCATTCATGTGTGATAGTGTGTCTGCCTTTCCATTCCGAACTCCCGGTCTATAGGTGACAATAAAGTCGTATTCTGCAAAAAAAAGAGCCCAACGAAGTTGATGCGAGCATTGTGCTTTGGCAGACTTTAAGTATTGTAAGTTACGATGGTCCGTGATGACGGTGACCGTGTGTCTTGCCCTAAGAAGATACTGTCTCCATGCCTTGAATGCTGCCTCAATTGCCAGTAATTCCTTGTCTGTGATCGCATAGTTCAATCCAGGGGCAGAAAATTTGCCAAACCAGAATGCAACGGGATGTAACTGTCCTGTTTCCGGGTATCGTTGGGACAATACCGCTTCCATTGCCACATTTGAAGCATCTATTTCAACCACGTATGGCAGGTCTGGTCGAGGGTGTTTAACAACTGGTGCAGATGTAAATGCTAATTTCAGTTTCCGGAAGACTTCCTCAGCTTCTGTGGACCAATGGAACTGCTTGTTCTTTCTCAGCAGGGAGGTAATAGGGTGTACAATTTGCGAAAACCCAGGTATAAATCGACGATAGAAATTGGCAAATCCGAGCGCACTTTGTACTCCTTTCGTGGATGTTGGTGAGGGCCGTTGGTGTAGATTGCGTCCACTTTTCGTGTGTCCATATGTGCGCCCTGTGGTGTAGTATGAAACAGAGAAATTTGACACCTGTTACATAGAAGAAACATTTTTCCAGCGTGGCATATAACTGGTGTTGTCGAAGCTTCTCTAAGACTGCCCGGACGTGACCGACATTTTCTTCCTTGGAATTTAAGTAGATGAGTATGTCGTCTATGTAGACAAAAGCACAAACATCCAATAATTCACGGAGTATGTCATTCATAAAGAATTGGAACGCTGCGGGGGCGTTACATAACACCAAGGGCATGACTTGGTATTTGAAGAGGCCATACTTCATACGGAAGGCCGTCTTCCACTCGTCTCCTTTTTTGACTTTTACAAGATGGTAGGCCCCTCGTAAATCCAATTTTGTGTAAATCTGAGCGTGTTTCACCGGATCCAAGAGCTCTGGTATAAGTGATAAGGGGTATTGGTTTTTCACTGTGATCTGATTGATTGCTCTGTAGTCAATACAGGTTCTTATGTCCCCCTCCTTCTTCGGCATGAAGAAAAGGGGCGATGAAGCAGGGTACTTGGATGGGCGGATAAAGCCGTTTGCCAAATACTGATCCAGGTAAGTTCTAAGATGTTGGTTTTCCTGTTCTGTTAGAGCGTAAATTCAGCTGCAGGGATTTCAGGCTCCAGGCACAAGGTCTATTTGGCAATCGCAGGGTCTGTGCAGGGGTAAAACGTTGGCTTGCTCCTTTTGGAAAACATCCTGGTAGTCCTGGTATTCAAGTGGTAAAGAGCCAGTGAGGCCCAGCTCGATTCCTTTCTTTGGTTACAGGTTGATGATGTCCTCGTTGTAACAGGTGTCGGCACAGTCTTGAGGAAAGGTCAGAACTCCTTTTTCACCAGTCGAGCCTAGGACTAACACAAAGGGCCCTGCTTCATTTATTTTCACTTCTATTTTTTAACGGTGAAAGGCGGCTCTGAAAAGAGCCTTATTTTATTTTGAATTTTGATATTTTGTATTTTTTTTGGTTTTTTGTACACGACACACTAGGAGAGGAGGGGAAAGGAAGGTAAAGACATTTGTGATGTCATCTTTGATGTCCTGGGTGTTAGTCTTAGCAGTGCACGGTGGTGGCGCAAGTTATGCTTGCTTAGCTTACCATAACTGGCGAATTTCAAGGGTTTTTCGGTTTTACTTGGAATCATAACGTCCCTTTGACAAAGTTTTTTCACTGAATTTCATAGATTTTTAGTAGCGCAACTTAACCATAATGTCCCTTTAACAAAGTTTTTTCACTGAATTTCATAGGTGTTTAGTAGCACACCTTAACCATAACGTCCCTTTAACAAAGTTTTTTCACTGAATTTCATAGGTTTTTAGTAGCGCAACTTAACCATAACGTCCCTTTAACAAGGTTTTTTCACTGATATATATATATATATATATATATATATATATATATATATATACACGTTCTAGCCTACAATAGGAAAGTTGCTCCTACTTTGTTTCAAATTGTTGTATTTCACCGCTTCTGCAAACCCATTCTAGCCCACAGCAGAAGGTTGAGCCTAGTCTGTTTTAAATTGCTTAGCTCATTATCATTGAAATTATGTTCTCGCCTATAGTAGTAAATTGCTCCTAGTTTGCTTCAAACTGCCTTACCTCACTGCCACTGCTATTCTGTTCCTGCCCACAGCAGGAAAGTTGTTTTTACTATATCTACCTTTAGCTCGCAATTGCAGAGCTGCTCCTAGCCAGTCACCACAAACTGACCCAGCTCACCCTTACCAACCACAAGAAATGCAAGGTGTCCATTTGCTTTAGCGCACCCTCTTATACATCCTTATGAACTTAGTTTTTGACAGCAACAGACATATCATCTTATCTACGGTCCGCCCTACATCTAGTTACACGCACACGAAGTGTATCTTCCACCGCTCTACACTGTCCTACTAGGGACACTCCTTTATATAATCACCTTACACGACCTTAATATGTTACATTTCCCACCTCCACCAGTGCTTGTGCATAACCCCCCTATGCAGGTTGATATGATCACTAGACCCTGTACTCTACTACAGAGGCAACTCAAAAGTACGTGCGAGACTCCCAAGACTGTATGACCCGCTAACCAAAATGACGCCCAGCAATGCCACTACCGGTCCCTGCAAAAACAACCATTCCCAGCACCCTCGTCAACTTAACAGCAGACTCTTCCGAGAGCCCATCTCTGCACCAAAAAGCAACCACAAAGTACAGCCATCACTGGCCCAACCTGTATAGTCTGGAACAAAGGGTGCACTTATAAATGCCCGCTCTATGGTGGCCCACACAACAGATATGCGAAAAAACTTGGAGGCTAGATCCTTCAGAGACTAATAAGAATAACTTGAGCAAATTAGCCTCCCTCTACAAAAAAGAAATTATTCTAGCCAAACAAACCTCATACAACCTCCGAATCGCCCAAGCTAATTCCAATACCAAAGAGCTTTTTGCAATTCTAAAAGAGGTAGAATCCCTGATCCAAGCCCCAGATTCCTGCCTTAAAGACAAAAATTGCTGTACGGGCATACAAAATGCTCTGGCCAATAAAATAACAACCCTTCAGACCAAGATCAATAACAAAAAAGACACGCTCCTCACTACCTCCAAATCTAATAACACTAATGTCCTAGGGCCGCAATCTATCTTGCCTCCACCTCACGTGTTCATTCCCCACTTTAACTTTCATAAAGTATCCACCAAAGAGGTCAAATAGTCATCCTTACCCTCAAACCTTCGAACTGCCATGGTGACTTACGCCCAGCTCAACTTATAAAAGATGCTGCTCGCGAACTCTCCCCTTTTATCACCAAATTAATAAACGCCTCCTTCACCTCCGGCACTATACCTAACAACGTGAAACATTCCTGGGTCCTCCCACTCCCCAAAAAACAAAACTTAGATCCTTCCATCCCTACTAATTACCGCCCTATCACTACAGTGCCATTCCTACTTAAAATTCTCGACAAAATAGCATACTTACATATTCAACATTACCTTGAACACAACCACCTTCTAGGAGTAAGACAGTTAGGCTTCAGACCCCAACATGGAACTGAGACTGCGCTCATAGACCTTAAGGTACAAATAGATGAGTTGAGAGACGAGGGTAAGACAGCACTACTGTTGCTCCTTGATCTCTCAGCAGCATTCGATCTGGTTAACCACAAGATCCTCTGCAACCACTTAGAGTCGGCAGCCCATTTCTCCCAAGAGGCTATTGATTGGATTCAGTCCTTTCTTAATAACAGAACAATGCAAGTCTTCTCCCCGCTAGCAGCTGCTGACCCAATACCTATTACTTGTGGTGTGCCACAGGGCTCTTGTGTCTCTCCCACTTTGTACAACATCTTCACAAAGCCCCTTTTCGATGATCTCTATGGTCTGGGTTTCACCTACATGATCTACGCTGATGATACTCAGATCCTCATCCTGCTGAAGGGGGATTATGACAAGGATTTGGCATTTGTAAATAGAGTGTACCTCGTCATCCAGGCATGGATGGCCTCACACGGTCATGCCTGAATGACGACAAAACGGAACTACTCATCCTAGGCACGATTTCCAACCTCAACAAACTAGGCCAGAACCATTCTTCATTCAAAATCAATAATAACATCATTGCTGTGGCTAAGGAGGTTAAAACTCTTGGCTTCCATCTAGGCTCTACACTAACTTTCAAAAAACAAGTAAACGCCATGGCCTTCGCTACCTCCTACACATGCAAACTTATCAGAGCAGCCAAACCCTTCCTCTCTTCCAACAACTGTATCACGCTAGCAAGAGCCTTGATCCTGTCCAAATTGGACTATTGTAATGCTCTTTACATAGGCAGTAACAAATACATTACGAACAAGATCCAAATTCTGCAAAATAATGCCTTAAGAGCAGCTTTAAGTCTCCCGAAAAAAGCCCATATTTCAGACACCAGAAGATCTGTTAACTGGCTCTCTACGAAAAAGACAAGAGCCTCCTTAAAGCCCTCTCTCTGACTCACAAATGTCTCCACCACTCCGCCCCTCAACACCTTATAACGAAATTCACGAGACAAGCTACCGGCCGCCCTTCCAAAACGGCCAACTCCAACCTTCTACTGCTGCCAAGATTTAAACGTATTATGACTGGGGGAGTAGCTTTCCTGTCAAAGCAGCACAACATTGGAACTCCCTACCGCTCTCCCTAAGGGAAAACCTCCCTTACTTACATTTTAGATCTAATCTTATCTCCTGGATCAAGGAACATGACAATGAATGTATTTATCACTCTTGCTCCATGCTCAGTTATAATATAAACCTATAATCTTGTGTATATTTTATGTTAATATGACTTACTGTACTGTTCTCTGTCTTCAATGTTGTGATGTGTCCGGTACTGTAACCCTTAGCTGGACCCATCTACAGTGATTTATGTAACCTAAGCTATACAATCCTCTTGTTGCTCCTGCGCCCTGTTGCCTCCGGGTTAGGTGCGCATTACAAATAATAAAAACAAACAAACAAAGCGTCCTTGAAAATTTGGTAAATTGTTTTCGATGGTGTATTGGTCTCCCTGTAAAAGCCATTCCTGTTGTGTTGACTGAGTCATCTGGGACTGAAAACTGTTTTTTAAGTCGTCTACACACATGGTGGCAGCGATCTTGGTTTGGATTTGTTCTTCGGGAATAATGGCCATGGGATCAGTTGTTGTAAAAGCCTCTTTTCCTTCATTCATGTGTGATAGTGTGTCTGCCTTTCCATTCCGAACTCCCGGTCTATAGGTGACAATAAAGTCGTATTCTGCAAAAAAAAGAGCCCAACGAAGTTGATGCGAGCATTGTGCTTTGGCAGACTTTAAGTATTGTAAGTTACGATGGTCCGTGATGACGGTGACCGTGTGTCTTGCCCTAAGAAGATACTGTCTCCATGCCTTGAATGCTGCCTCAATTGCCAGTAATTCCTTGTCTGTGATCGCATAGTTCAATCCAGGGGCAGAAAATTTGCCAAACCAGAATGCAACGGGATGTAACTGTCCTGTTTCCGGGTATCGTTGGGACAATACCGCTTCCATTGCCACATTTGAAGCATCTATTTCAACCACGTATGGCAGGTCTGGTCGAGGGTGTTTAACAACTGGTGCAGATGTAAATGCTAATTTCAGTTTCCGGAAGACTTCCTCAGCTTCTGTGGACCAATGGAACTGCTTGTTCTTTCTCAGCAGGGAGGTAATAGGGTGTACAATTTGCGAAAACCCAGGTATAAATCGACGATAGAAATTGGCAAATCCGAGCGCACTTTGTACTCCTTTCGTGGATGTTGGTGAGGGCCGTTGGTGTAGATTGCGTCCACTTTTCGTGTGTCCATATGTGCGCCCTGTGGTGTAGTATGAAACAGAGAAATTTGACACCTGTTACATAGAAGAAACATTTTTCCAGCGTGGCATACAACTGGTGTTGTCGAAGCTTCTCTAAGACTGCCCGGACGTGACCGACATTTTCTTCCTTGGAATTTAAGTAGATGAGTATGTCGTCTATGTAGACAAAAGCACAAACATCCAATAATTCACGGAGTATGTCATTCATAAAGAATTGGAACGCTGCGGGGGCGTTACATAACACCAAGGGCATGACTTGGTATTTGAAGAGGCCATACTTCATACGGAAGGCCGTCTTCCACTCGTCTCCTTTTTTGACTTTTACAAGATGGTAGGCCCCTCGTAAATCCAATTTTGTGTAAATCTGAGCGTGTTTCACCGGATCCAAGAGCTCTGGTATAAGTGATAAGGGGTATTGGTTTTTCACTGTGATCTGATTGATTGCTCTGTAGTCAATACAGGTTCTTATGTCCCCCTCCTTCTTCGGCATGAAGAAAAGGGGCGATGAAGCAGGGTACTTGGATGGGCGGATAAAGCCGTTTGCCAAATACTGATCCAGGTAAGATCTAAGATGTTGGTTTTCCTGTTCTGTTAGAGCGTAAATTCAGCTGCAGGGATTTCAGGCTCCAGGCACAAGGTCTATTTGGCAATCGCAGGGTCTGTGCAGGGGTAAAACGTTGGCTTGCTCCTTTTGGAAAACATCCTGGTAGTCCTGGTATTCAAGTGGTAAAGAGCCAGTGAGGCCCAGCTCGATTCCTTTCTTTGGTTACAGGTTGATGATGTCCTCGTTGTAACAGGTGTCGGCACAGTCTTGAGGAAAGGTCAGAACTCCTTTTTCACCAGTCGAGCCTAGGACTAACACAAAGGGCCCTGCTTCATTTATTTTCACTTCTATTTTTTAACGGTGAAAGGCGGCTCTGAAAAGAGCCTTATTTTATTTTGAATTTTGATATTTTGTATTTTTTTTGGTTTTTTGTACACGACACACTAGGAGAGGAGGGGAAAGGAAGGTAAAGACATTTGTGATGTCATCTTTGATGTCCTGGGTGTTAGTCTTAGCAGTGCACGGTGGTGGCGCAAGTTATGCTTGCTTAGCTTACCATAACTGGCGAATTTCAAGGGTTTTTCGGTTTTACTTGGAATCATAACGTCCCTTTGACAAAGTTTTTTCACTGAATTTCATAGATTTTTAGTAGCGCAACTTAACCATAATGTCCCTTTAACAAAGTTTTTTCACTGAATTTCATAGGTGTTTAGTAGCACACCTTAACCATAACGTCCCTTTAACAAAGTTTTTTCACTGAATTTCATAGGTTTTTAGTAGCGCAACTTAACCATAACGTCCCTTTAACAAGGTTTTTTCACTGATATATATATATATATATATATATATATATATATATATATATATATATATATACGTTCTAGCCTACAATAGGAAAGTTGCTCCTACTTTGTTTCAAATTGTTGTATTTCACCGCTTCTGCAAACCCATTCTAGCCCACAGCAGAAGGTTGAGCCTAGTCTGTTTTAAATTGCTTAGCTCATTATCATTGAAATTATGTTCTCGCCTATAGTAGTAAATTGCTCCTAGTTTGCTTCAAACTGCCTTACCTCACTGCCACTGCTATTCTGTTCCTGCCCACAGCAGGAAAGTTGTTTTTACTATATCTACCTTTAGCTCGCAATTGCAGAGCTGCTCCTAGCCAGTCACCACAAACTGACCCAGCTCACCCTTACCAACCACAAGAAATGCAAGGTGTCCATTTGCTTTAGCGCACCCTCTTATACATCCTTATGAACTTAGTTTTTGACAGCAACAGACATATCATCTTATCTACGGTCCGCCCTACATCTAGTTACACGCACACGAAGTGTATCTTCCACCGCTCTACACTGTCCTACTAGGGACACTCCTTTATATAATCACCTTACACGACCTTAATATGTTACATTTCCCACCTCCACCAGTGCTTGTGCATAACCCCCCTATGCAGGTTGATATGATCACTAGACCCTGTACTCTACTACAGAGGCAACTCAAAAGTACGTGCGAGACTCCCAAGACTGTATGACCCGCTAACCAAAATGACGCCCAGCAATGCCACTACCGGTCCCTGCAAAAACAACCATTCCCAGCACCCTCGTCAACTTAACAGCAGACTCTTCCGAGAGCCCATCTCTGCACCAAAAAGCAACCACAAAGTACAGCCATCACTGGCCCAACCTGTATAGTCTGGAACAAAGGGTGCACTTATAAATGCCCGCTCTATGGTGGCCCACACAACAGATATGCGAAAAAACTTGGAGGCTAGATCCTTCAGAGACTAATAAGAATAACTTGAGCAAATTAGCCTCCCTCTACAAAAAAGAAATTATTCTAGCCAAACAAACCTCATACAACCTCCGAATCGCCCAAGCTAATTCCAATACCAAAGAGCTTTTTGCAATTCTAAAAGAGGTAGAATCCCTGATCCAAGCCCCAGATTCCTGCCTTAAAGACAAAAATTGCTGTACGGGCATACAAAATGCTCTGGCCAATAAAATAACAACCCTTCAGACCAAGATCAATAACAAAAAAGACACGCTCCTCACTACCTCCAAATCTAATAACACTAATGTCCTAGGGCCGCAATCTATCTTGCCTCCACCTCACGTGTTCATTCCCCACTTTAACTTTCATAAAGTATCCACCAAAGAGGTCAAATAGTCATCCTTACCCTCAAACCTTCGAACTGCCATGGTGACTTACGCCCAGCTCAACTTATAAAAGATGCTGCTCGCGAACTCTCCCCTTTTATCACCAAATTAATAAACGCCTCCTTCACCTCCGGCACTATACCTAACAACGTGAAACATTCCTGGGTCCTCCCACTCCCCAAAAAACAAAACTTAGATCCTTCCATCCCTACTAATTACCGCCCTATCACTACAGTGCCATTCCTACTTAAAATTCTCGACAAAATAGCATACTTACATATTCAACATTACCTTGAACACAACCACCTTCTAGGAGTAAGACAGTTAGGCTTCAGACCCCAACATGGAACTGAGACTGCGCTCATAGACCTTAAGGTACAAATAGATGAGTTGAGAGACGAGGGTAAGACAGCACTACTGTTGCTCCTTGATCTCTCAGCAGCATTCGATCTGGTTAACCACAAGATCCTCTGCAACCACTTAGAGTCGGCAGCCCATTTCTCCCAAGAGGCTATTGATTGGATTCAGTCCTTTCTTAATAACAGAACAATGCAAGTCTTCTCCCCGCTAGCAGCTGCTGACCCAATACCTATTACTTGTGGTGTGCCACAGGGCTCTTGTGTCTCTCCCACTTTGTACAACATCTTCACAAAGCCCCTTTTCGATGATCTCTATGGTCTGGGTTTCACCTACATGATCTACGCTGATGATACTCAGATCCTCATCCTGCTGAAGGGGGATTATGACAAGGATTTGGCATTTGTAAATAGAGTGTACCTCGTCATCCAGGCATGGATGGCCTCACACGGTCATGCCTGAATGACGACAAAACGGAACTACTCATCCTAGGCACGATTTCCAACCTCAACAAACTAGGCCAGAACCATTCTTCATTCAAAATCAATAATAACATCATTGCTGTGGCTAAGGAGGTTAAAACTCTTGGCTTCCATCTAGGCTCTACACTAACTTTCAAAAAACAAGTAAACGCCATGGCCTTCGCTACCTCCTACACATGCAAACTTATCAGAGCAGCCAAACCCTTCCTCTCTTCCAACAACTGTATCACGCTAGCAAGAGCCTTGATCCTGTCCAAATTGGACTATTGTAATGCTCTTTACATAGGCAGTAACAAATACATTACGAACAAGATCCAAATTCTGCAAAATAATGCCTTAAGAGCAGCTTTAAGTCTCCCGAAAAAAGCCCATATTTCAGACACCAGAAGATCTGTTAACTGGCTCTCTACGAAAAAGACAAGAGCCTCCTTAAAGCCCTCTCTCTGACTCACAAATGTCTCCACCACTCCGCCCCTCAACACCTTATAACGAAATTCACGAGACAAGCTACCGGCCGCCCTTCCAAAACGGCCAACTCCAACCTTCTACTGCTGCCAAGATTTAAACGTATTATGACTGGGGGAGTAGCTTTCCTGTCAAAGCAGCACAACATTGGAACTCCCTACCGCTCTCCCTAAGGGAAAACCTCCCTTACTTACATTTTAGATCTAATCTTATCTCCTGGATCAAGGAACATGACAATGAATGTATTTATCACTCTTGCTCCATGCTCAGTTATAATATAAACCTATAATCTTGTGTATATTTTATGTTAATATGACTTACTGTACTGTTCTCTGTCTTCAATGTTGTGATGTGTCCGGTACTGTAACCCTTAGCTGGACCCATCTACAGTGATTTATGTAACCTAAGCTATACAATCCTCTTGTTGCTCCTGCGCCCTGTTGCCTCCGGGTTAGGTGCGCATTACAAATAATAAAAACAAACAAACAAAGCGTCCTTGAAAATTTGGTAAATTGTTTTCGATGGTGTATTGGTCTCCCTGTAAAAGCCATTCCTGTTGTGTTGACTGAGTCATCTGGGACTGAAAACTGTTTTTTAAGTCGTCTACACACATGGTGGCAGCGATCTTGGTTTGGATTTGTTCTTCGGGAATAATGGCCATGGGATCAGTTGTTGTAAAAGCCTCTTTTCCTTCATTCATGTGTGATAGTGTGTCTGCCTTTCCATTCCGAACTCCCGGTCTATAGGTGACAATAAAGTCGTATTCTGCAAAAAAAAGAGCCCAACGAAGTTGATGCGAGCATTGTGCTTTGGCAGACTTTAAGTATTGTAAGTTACGATGGTCCGTGATGACGGTGACCGTGTGTCTTGCCCTAAGAAGATACTGTCTCCATGCCTTGAATGCTGCCTCAATTGCCAGTAATTCCTTGTCTGTGATCGCATAGTTCAATCCAGGGGCAGAAAATTTGCCAAACCAGAATGCAACGGGATGTAACTGTCCTGTTTCCGGGTATCGTTGGGACAATACCGCTTCCATTGCCACATTTGAAGCATCTATTTCAACCACGTATGGCAGGTCTGGTCGAGGGTGTTTAACAACTGGTGCAGATGTAAATGCTAATTTCATTTTCCGGAAGACTTCCTCAGCTTCTGTGGACCAATGGAACTGCTTGTTCTTTCTCAGCAGGGAGGTAATAGGGTGTACAATTTGCGAAAACCCAGGTATAAATCGACGATAGAAATTGGCAAATCCGAGCGCACTTTGTACTCCTTTCGTGGATGTTGGTGAGGGCCGTTGGTGTAGATTGCGTCCACTTTTCGTGTGTCCATATGTGCGCCCTGTGGTGTAGTATGAAACAGAGAAATTTGACACCTGTTACATAGAAGAAACATTTTTCCAGCGTGGCATACAACTGGTGTTGTCGAAGCTTCTCTAAGACTGCCCGGACGTGACCGACATTTTCTTCCTTGGAATTTAAGTAGATGAGTATGTCGTCTATGTAGACAAAAGCACAAACATCCAATAATTCACGGAGTATGTCATTCATAAAGAATTGGAACGCTGCGGGGGCGTTACATAACACCAAGGGCATGACTTGGTATTTGAAGAGGCCATACTTCATACGGAAGGCCGTCTTCCACTCGTCTCCTTTTTTGACTTTTACAAGATGGTAGGCCCCTCGTAAATCCAATTTTGTGTAAATCTGAGCGTGTTTCACCGGATCCAAGAGCTCTGGTATAAGTGATAAGGGGTATTGGTTTTTCACTGTGATCTGATTGATTGCTCTGTAGTCAATACAGGTTCTTATGTCCCCCTCCTTCTTCGGCATGAAGAAAAGGGGCGATGAAGCAGGGTACTTGGATGGGCGGATAAAGCCGTTTGCCAAATACTGATCCAGGTAAGTTCTAAGATGTTGGTTTTCCTGTTCTGTTAGAGCGTAAATTCAGCTGCAGGGATTTCAGGCTCCAGGCACAAGGTCTATTTGGCAATCGCAGGGTCTGTGCAGGGGTAAAACGTTGGCTTGCTCCTTTTGGAAAACATCCTGGTAGTCCTGGTATTCAAGTGGTAAAGAGCCAGTGAGGCCCAGCTCGATTCCTTTCTTTGGTTACAGGTTGATGATGTCCTCGTTGTAACAGGTGTCGGCACAGTCTTGAGGAAAGGTCAGAACTCCTTTTTCACCAGTCGAGCCTAGGACTAACACAAAGGGCCCTGCTTCATTTATTTTCACTTCTATTTTTTAACGGTGAAAGGCGGCTCTGAAAAGAGCCTTATTTTATTTTGAATTTTGATATTTTGTATTTTTTTTGGTTTTTTGTACACGACACACTAGGAGAGGAGGGGAAAGGAAGGTAAAGACATTTGTGATGTCATCTTTGATGTCCTGGGTGTTAGTCTTAGCAGTGCACGGTGGTGGCGCAAGTTATGCTTGCTTAGCTTACCATAACTGGCGAATTTCAAGGGTTTTTCGGTTTTACTTGGAATCATAACGTCCCTTTGACAAAGTTTTTTCACTGAATTTCATAGATTTTTAGTAGCGCAACTTAACCATAATGTCCCTTTAACAAAGTTTTTTCACTGAATTTCATAGGTGTTTAGTAGCACACCTTAACCATAACGTCCCTTTAACAAAGTTTTTTCACTGAATTTCATAGGTTTTTAGTAGCGCAACTTAACCATAACGTCCCTTTAACAAGGTTTTTTCACTGATATATATATATATATATATATATATATATATATATATATATATATATATATATATATATATATATATATATACGTTCTAGCCTACAATAGGAAAGTTGCTCCTACTTTGTTTCAAATTGTTGTATTTCACCGCTTCTGCAAACCCATTCTAGCCCACAGCAGAAGGTTGAGCCTAGTCTGTTTTAAATTGCTTAGCTCATTATCATTGAAATTATGTTCTCGCCTATAGTAGTAAATTGCTCCTAGTTTGCTTCAAACTGCCTTACCTCACTGCCACTGCTATTCTGTTCCTGCCCACAGCAGGAAAGTTGTTTTTACTATATCTACCTTTAGCTCGCAATTGCAGAGCTGCTCCTAGCCAGTCACCACAAACTGACCCAGCTCACCCTTACCAACCACAAGAAATGCAAGGTGTCCATTTGCTTTAGCGCACCCTCTTATACATCCTTATGAACTTAGTTTTTGACAGCAACAGACATATCATCTTATCTACGGTCCGCCCTACATCTAGTTACACGCACACGAAGTGTATCTTCCACCGCTCTACACTGTCCTACTAGGGACACTCCTTTATATAATCACCTTACACGACCTTAATATGTTACATTTCCCACCTCCACCAGTGCTTGTGCATAACCCCCCTATGCAGGTTGATATGATCACTAGACCCTGTACTCTACTACAGAGGCAACTCAAAAGTACGTGCGAGACTCCCAAGACTGTATGACCCGCTAACCAAAATGACGCCCAGCAATGCCACTACCGGTCCCTGCAAAAACAACCATTCCCAGCACCCTCGTCAACTTAACAGCAGACTCTTCCGAGAGCCCATCTCTGCACCAAAAAGCAACCACAAAGTACAGCCATCACTGGCCCAACCTGTATAGTCTGGAACAAAGGGTGCACTTATAAATGCCCGCTCTATGGTGGCCCACACAACAGATATGGCAGACCTTCTACTAAGTGAAAACATAGACTTCCTAGCTATTACGGAAACCTGGCTCCACCCTGCAGCTGGACCAGCAATTATGCTGGCCATCCCAGATGATTACACCCTCCTAAGACTCGATCGTACCACTACCCGAGGTGGAGGTCTTGCCATAATCGCTAAAACTAACCTTACTCTGCGACTCTCTCCGCCCCACAACACAGACTCATGTGAATCTCTAACGGTGAAGTTAACTATTTCCAATTCACAGTCTGTATCCATCCACCTCATATACCAACCTCCAGGCTCCCTAGGATCCTTTGAAGAGGACCTGTTGAACATCTTGTCCAACAATCTTAAGAATTCTTCTCAGAGTCTCATACTAGGAGACTTTAACCTCGGCTTCAGCGACCCCTCAGGCTCTAATGCCACTTATATCAACAATTCCTTAGAGGAATTAGGATTCACCCAAAAGATCACAGGGCCTACCCAAATTATAGGCAGAACCCTTGACTGGATCGCCGAGCATAACTGCCCAACCACGGTTTTGTCTATAATGCCTCAGCTTTGGTCTGACCACCATCTGATTACATTTCCTTAGAGGCTTCACCTCCCTTGCATACCGACAGCATAGCTCCAGCTGTCCCCACCAGAAACAAAAAAAATAAACATTACTCCTGAAAACCTTATCCTTTTGATTCTTCCTACTCTTAACTCCATCTTGGACTACACGGCCCCCTTCACTATGTTAGACATGTACAACAAACTGATGTTATCATCACTTGACGTCATAGCACCACTGAAAACGAGAAAGAGCAAACCTTGCAAACATGTGAATACTTGGTTCTCCCCAAACCTAAAAGCTATGAGACAAGAGAAACGTCGATGCGAAAAAACCTGGAGGCTAGATCCTTTAGAGACTAATAAGAATAACTTGAGCAAATTAGCCTCCCTCTACAAAAAAGAAATTATTCTAGCCAAACAAACCTCATACAACCTCCGAATCGCCCAAGCTAATTCCAATACCAAAGAGCTTTTTGCAATTCTGAAAGAGGTAGAGTCCCTGATCCAAGCCCCAGATTCCTGCCTTAAAGACAAAAATTGCTGTACGGGCATACAAAATGCTCTGGCCAATAAAATAACAACCCTTCAGACCAAGATCAATAACAAAAAAGACACGCTCCTCACTACCTCCAAATCTAATAACACTAATGTCCTAGGGCCGCAATCTATCTTGCCTCCACCTCACGTGTTCATTCCCCACTTTAACTTTCATAAAGTATCCACCAAAGAGGTCAGAAAGTCATCCTTACCCTCAAACCTTCGAACTGCCATGGTGACTTATGCCCAGCTCAACTTATAAAAGATGCTGCTCGCGAACTCTCCCCTTTTATCACCAAATTAATAAACGCCTCCTTCACCTCCGGCACTATACCTAACAACGTGAAACATTCCTGGGTCCTCCCACTCCTCAAAAAACAAAATTTAAATCCTTCCATCCCTACTAATTACCGCCCTATCACTACAGTGCCATTCCTACTTAAAATTCTCGACAAAATAGCATACTTACATATTCAACATTACCTTGAACACAACCACCTTCTAGGAGTGCGACAGTTAGGCTTCAGACCCCAAAATGGAACTGAGACTGCGCTCATAGACCTTAAGGTACAAATAGATGAGTTGAGAGACGAGGGTAAGACAGCACTACTGTTGCTCCTTGATCTCTCAGCAGCATTCGATCTGGTTAACCACAAGATCCTCTGCAACCACTTAGAGTCGGCAGCCCATTTCTCCCAAGAGGCTATTGATTGAATTCAGTCCTTTCTTAATAACAGAACAATGCAAGTCTTCTCCCCACTAGCAGCTGCTGACCCAATACCTATTACTTGTGGTGTGCCACAGGGCTCTTGTGTCTCTCCCACTTTGTACAACATCTTCACAAAGCCCCTTTTCGATGATCTCTATGGTCTGTGTTTCACCTACATGATCTACGCTGATGATACTCAGATCCTCATCCCGCTGACGGGGGATTATGACAAGGATTTGGCCTTTGTAAATAGAGTGTACCTCGTCATCCAGGCATGGATGGCCTCACACGGTCTATGCCTGAATGACGACAAAACGGAACTACTCATCCTAGGCACGATTTCCAACCTCAACAAACTAGGTCAGAACCATTCTTCATTCAAAATCAATAATAACATCATTGCTGTGGCTAAGGAGGTTAAAACTCTTGGCTTCCATCTAGGCTCTACACTAACTTTCAAAAAACAAGTAAACGCCATGGCCTTCGCTACCTCCTACACATGCAAACTTATCAGAGCAGCCAAACCCTTCCTCTCTTCCAACAACTGTATCACGCTAGCAAGAGCCTTGATCCTGTCCAAATTGGATTATTGTAATGCTCTTTACATAGGCAGTAACAAATACATTACGAACAAGATCCAAATTCTGCAAAATAATGCCTTAAGAGCAGCTTTAAGTCTCCTGAAAAAAGCCCATATTTCAGACACCAGAAGATCTGTTAACTGGCTCTCTACGAAAAAGACAAGATCCTCCTTAAAGCCCTCTCTCTGACTCACAAATGTCTCCACCACTCCGCCCCTCAATACCTTATAACGAAATTCACGAGACAAGCTACCGGCCGCCCTTCCAAAACGGCCAACTCCAACCTTCTACTGCTGCCAAGATTTAAACGTATTATGACTGGGGGAGTAGCTTTCCTGTCAAAGCAGCACAACATTGGAACTCCCTACCGCTCTCCCTAAGGGAAAACCTCCCTTACTTACATTTTAGATCTAATCTTATCTCCTGGATCAAGGAACATGACAATGAATGTATTTATCACTGTTGCTCCATGCTCAGTTATAATATAAACCTGTAATCTTGTGTATATTTTATGTAAATATGACTTACTGTACTGTTCTCTGTCTTCAATGTTGTGATGTGTCCGGTACTGTAACCCTTAGCTGGACCCATCTACAGTGATTTATGTAACCTAAGCTATACAATCCTCTTGTTGCTCCTGCGCCCTGTTGCCTCCGGGTTAGGTGCGCATTACAAATAATAAAAACAAACAAACAAAGCGTCCTTGAAAATTTGGTAAATTGTTTTCGATGGTGTATTGGTCTCCCTTTAAAAGCCATTCCTGTTGTGTTGACTGAGACATCTGGGACTGCAAACTGTTTTTTAAGTCGCCTACACACATGGTGGCAGCGATCTTGGTTTGGATTTGTTCTTCGGGAATAATGGCCATGGGATCAGTTGTTGTAAAAGCCTCTTTTCCTTCATTCATGCGTGATAGTGTGTCTGCCTTTCCATTCCGAACTCCCGGTCTATAGGTGACAATAAAGTCGTATTCTGCAAAAAAAAGAGCCCAACGAAGTTGATGCGAGCATTGTGCTTTGGCAGACTTTAAGTATTGTAAGTTACGATGGTCCGTGATGATGGTGACCGTGTGTCTTGCCCCAAGAAGATACTGTCTCCATGCCTTGAATGCTGCCTCAATTGCCAGTAATTCCTTGTCTGTGATCGCATAGTTCAATCCAGGGGCAGGAAATTTGCCAAACCAGAATGCAATGGGATGTAACTGTCCTGTTTCCCGGTATCGTTGGGACAATACCGCTTCCATTGCCACATTTGAAGCATCTATTTCAACCACGTATGGCAGGTCTGGTCGAGGGTGTTTAACAACTGGTGCAGATGTAAATGCTAATTTCAGTTTCCCGAAGACTTCCTCAGCTTCTGTGGACCAATGGAACTGCTTGTTCTTTCTCAGCAGGGAGGTAATAGGGTGTACAATTTGCGAAAACCCATTTATAAATCGACGATAGAAATTGGCAAATCCGAGCACACTTTGTACTCCTTTCGTGGATGTTGGTGAGGGCCGTTGGTGTAGATTGCGTCCACTTTTCGTGTGTCCATATGTGCGCCCTGTGGTGTGAGTATGAAACAGAGAAATTTGACACCTGTTACATAGAAGAAACATTTTTCCAGCGTGGCATACAACTGTTGTTGTCGAAGCTTCTCTAAGACTGCCCGGACGTGACCGACATGTTCTTCCTTGGAATTTAAGTAGATTAGAATGTCGTCTATGTAGACAAAAGCACAAACATCCAATAATTCACGGAGTATGTCATTCATAAAGAATTGGAACGCTGCGGGGGCGTTACATAACACCAAGGGCATGACCTGCTATTTGAAGAGGCCATACTTCATACGGAAGGCCGTCTTCCACTCGTCTCCTTTTTTGACTCTTACAAGATGGTAGGCCCCTCGTAAATCCAATTTTGTGTAAATCTGAGCGTGTTTCACCGGATCCAAGAGCTCTGGTATAAGTGATAAGGGGTATTGGTTTTTCACTGTGATCTGATTGATTGCTCTGTAGTCAATACAGGTTCTTAAGTCCCCCTCCTTCTTCGGCATGAAGAAAAGGGGCGATGAAGCAGGGTACTTGGTTGGGCGGATAAAGCCGTTTGCCAAATACTGATCCAGGTAAGTTCTAAGATGTTGGTTTTCCTGTTCTGTTAGAGCGTAAATTCAGCTGCAGGGATTTCGGGCTCCAGGCACAAGGTCTATTTGGCAATCGCAGGGTCTGTGCAGGGGTAAAACGTTGGCTTGCTCCTTTTGGAAAACATCCTGGTAGTCCTGGTATTCAAGTGGTAAAGAGCCAGTGAGGCCCAGCTCGATTCCTTTCTTTGGTTACAGGTTGATGATGTCCTCGTTGTAACAGGTGTCGGCACAGTCTTGAGGAAAGGTCAGAACTCCTTTTTCGCCAGTCGAGCCTAGGATTATGGGTCTCCAGCCAAGGTATTCCCAATATCATCTGGAACTGAGGCACACCAATGAGATCGAAGGTAATGTCCTCTTGATGTCCATCCTGCAACAGAAGCTTGACTTTTTCTGTGTGTTGTGTCACCGGCCTGGATGATATTTCAGAACCATCCACTGCAGTGACGTTTTCCGATTTCTGCTTTGGGTGGAGAGGAAGGCCCTTTCGGATAGCCAAAGCTTGGTCAATGTAGTTTCCCAGTACTCCGCTGTCAATGTACACCTCCAAGGCATGTATTTTTGACGGTTGCTTGTGATTCACCAAAAGTACCGGAAGGACTAGATGTGAGGTCTGCACGGATTCCTTTTTCTCACTCGACAAGTGGACCCCTACGCTAGCCGGGCATTGGAGTTTCCTGAGTCCATGTACTTGTTCTTCTATGTCGTTTTTGTCTGTTGCTCCAACGATTTTCTTGGGTGGTTTTAGTGGGCATTCACGGAGGAAGTGACCTGCTTTACCACAATATAAGCAGAGCTGTTGCTGTCTTCTTTTCTCTCTTTCCACCTTGCTAAGAGGGCTCCGTAACCCACTGATTTGCATTGGTTCTGACTGTTTGTGTGGTTTGGTCTGGTTCTCACGGGTTCGCACGTAAACTGACCTTCCTTCTGTTCTAGCTCGATCCATTTTCCTATTCTGCAACCTATGATCGAGTTTCACTGTCAGGTCTATGTAGTCCGCACACTCCTCAGGTGGGTTCACAACTTGCGCCAACACATCCTTAAATTCTCCACACAACCCTTGATAAAAGAGCGTAGTTCTCTTTTCCTCTGGCCAGTTGGTTTGGGCTATGAGACGATTGAAGGTCGCAATGTAGGCCAACAGATCTTGATTCCCCTGTCTGAGTGACAACAATTTGTTGCCCAGAGCTTGTCCTTGAGTATGTCGGGCAAATAATTTCTCAATCTCGTGCTGAAAATCCCCACAGTTCCGAAGTAAAGGATCGTCTTGAGTTACCAATGGTATTGACCAGTCTGCCGCATTGCCTCCTAGATATGAGAGTACGAATGCATCATTAGGAAAGGCTCCTGGTCTAAAAAATGAAGGCGGCATTGGTTCATGAATATGGCGAACTTGTTTGGATCGCCGAAGAAACGTTCGGGCGGGGCTAGAGGCACTGCCCCTGGAAGAACCACCTGCACCGGTACTGATTGCTTTGGCGTGGAAGAGTGGGCGAACCCAGGCAAGGAAACCTGTCCTGCTTGTGCCTGTAGCATCTGTCTTGCCAAATCATCAGTTCTTCCTCGAGTTACAATAAGATCCCTCCTTAATGCACAGGTCTCCTGCCTTGAAGCATGCACTTCAGCCCGTAATTCCCCTAGTAATTGGGCCAATTGGTCTGTCTCAGAAGTTTCCATAACGCCCAGGCAGAAAGTTGTTGAGGCTTCGCGTTCTGTTACGCTCACCTGGTCTCTGCGGAGGCGTTGGGGCACAGTTGCAGCCCTCCCAGGAATGTGATCACCCCGGTTGGATCTCTCCCCCTGCGGATAGGCTGTGGACTGCGACAATTGGTGACTCTGCTCCTGGTAATTATTGATAGTGAGCTCTCTGTCCTGCTACTTCTGGCAGGGGCGCTTGTTGATGGAATCTAGTTCCTTCACTGATCCCTGGTGAGTAATAGTCCAGTCCAGCTGCGACTATTCTTCTCTTGATTGGTAGTAAGTGTTTCTCAATGTCTCTTGTCTTTTCCTCTTTCTGTTTTCCCCTTCCCGCTTTCTGTCTTGTATTATTGCTCTCATTCTTGTTGTTATTTCCTTAATAACGTTTTCTCTTCTGTTTTCTTCCCAATAGATGGAATTGCGGCTCAACAGCAGCTGTGGCGGTGCGGAACGCAGCCGGGAGGAAGTTAGATGAAACCGCAATGTCCGACAACAGGTGAGTGTTGGTTTAAGGAAAAGCGCGAGATGAGATGGGAGCGCGACCTAAAACTCAATGTCTTTTTAAGGTTTAACCTTGCTTTTCGCTTTTTCTTGCATGTGTTGCGGTCGCGGAAGATGCGCTTAGTGCTGCGGTGCCAAGTAGAAGATTTCAACGTTCCTGAAGTCTTGAAGGTGAACTGCAGTGTTATGATGTAGAGTTCGGCGCTCCAGAAGATTTGAAGGTGAGCTGCGGTGCCAGGATGAAGAGTTTGGCGCTCCGGAAGGTGTGAAGGTGAGCTGCGGTGCCAGGATGAAGAGTTTGGCGCTCCGGAAGATGTGAAAAAGACGTGCACAGGTGAGAGCAAATTCCCCAGATGGTAAGTATGGAGGCAGGAAGCAGGATTTTCAATGTAAGTTAAAATCCCAGGCGGCGGTGAACATTACGCTGCATGGATGTGCAGAATAGCGTGAAGCGTCTGCCTTGTGGATTGGAACAGCTTATATAGCTGTGAGCGTGGGCACGCCCACTAGGCCTGGCTTGCCTGCCACACCCTGTCACTCCTAGTGAGTCAGCACGTGCAAGGCAACCCAGTAAATGGCAGCCCCACCCAAGAGTACATGTGGGGCTGCTTTAAGTGATGAAACTGCCCATGTTAAATGCACCTTGCACCCGGAATGAGGTGCTATGCTTATAATAAAAGCATTTTGTCCCCAATCAAGGTTTCTTTTTGTCTGTTATTTATGAGCCTGGCGCCAAAGGCGCCAGGACTGTGTCCATCCGGGCCCTGTCTGTGTTCTTGGCCCAATGACCATGACACCAGTTGAGATCCACTGTGCTACACTTTCTAACAACATTGCCTTTGTCATCACACAACTGGTAAGAAGAATTTAAAGGATATTAGTGTGAGTACCGCACAGAGAGCTCAACTCACCTTTCAAGAAATAAACACAATTGGTGCATTCCCCATGATTCTTAGGTGGGTCACTAGCCTATTTATTTGCCTTCTATCTCACAAACACTTTTGGTGTGGTAATGGATAGCGCTCTACAGGCCTCGTTTTTCTTTTTAATCACCTTTTAGCGTTTTTAGATTTGCACTCAAAGTAGGGGCAATGGAACCTATAAATAGGATAACTCTTATCCTATTGATGAGACTGTAAGTAGCCCCCGTTGATATGCATTTTTATTTTCTCCATTCTTATTTTGCTCCTCGGGTCGTCCAAATTACTTGATCTTGGTCCTGAGGAAGGCAGAATCATTTGTTCTCTACCGCCGAATCATACTCAGCCCTATGGGCATATCCTAGATGCACAGACCATAGTCTACTCAAATTCGAATATTTAGAATCTGAGCTCTGCGTAGACCCCCTGAGCCCATGAGTTGACATATGGGCAGGTTGTACTAGTGACAGCATTTAGCAATAATGCACTTTTAAGACCCCTGAGCCCATGGGTTGTCATTTGGGCAGGATGTACTAGTGACATCATTTAGCAATGATGCACTTGTAAGTTAACCAACTTCTCTTGCAGGTAAAGAAGTGTATGAATGAAATTTCTGTATACAACATTGCATTTGTATTTGTTTACACAAAGATTTTGTACTTTTTCATTGCTTAGTTTTGTGTTACACCAACAATTATTTTTAGAAACAAAAAGTATGTGTCTAACTATATGAATAATACATTTTTGGTATATGATGTAAAATGAAAAATGTCTGAATCTAGCCTCCTATGTGTGTGACAATTTTTTGATCACAGGCTATTAGATAGATAAGGTGTGAAATTCAGAGCACGCTTGAAATTCTCACACCATTGGACTAGTATAAATTGAATGTTTTACTAAATGATTTGCCTGATGAGACAACCCTTTGTGTTATACTTGAATTAAATAAGACGACAGCCAGGTCCGCACCATTCTGCACGGCCATGTGACACGTTTCTGCCCTTTTCACAAAAAGTATAACACTTATGAATATGTACCTTACTACCCATATTCGCAATTTCACCCTCCACCTGTTCACCAACTCTCACATTTGGAACATTTTCAGATCAGGCAGAAACACATCTAAGATGGCCATTACAGTTTCCTTATTCGCAGTTGGATAAGTTTTATATCTCCAAAATCGCCTGGAAATCACCTAATAAATGATACATAAACAAAGAAAATCTGCGTTATGATTGCTGGGAAAAAAGGCCTAAGTTATAATAGTCTTTGTAATTGTAAATCTTCATGTGGGTCAAATGGCAACTCTCCTAACTACAGGCCATATTGTCTCACTGGGTCAGCCTGTAACCAGAGTTTTCATTATTCTGTTTGTGTTTGCAGCTTGCTGTTCGAAATTGGCTCCTGGTTTGAAGTTGTAGTAACAAGTCTTCACACCTTTCAGTCATGCTCTAGCCAAGGGGAACTTGTCCTGCAGTAACTACCTTCAGAGCCAGCAAGTCTGGGGGAACACTGGGATTTCCACACGTTTAACAGCACACACTTTATTGCAGTTGTTATTAGATAGGAAATGTCAATTTCCAGTGGGGCAGTTTGTGGTGACATGTGTCCAACAGCCAGCAAATGTGTTTACCTAGAGACACTTTATTATGAAAACAAAGTGGTTTTTCAAATGTTACCGTTATTTTGTATGTGAATCATAATGTAAATTAATTTTTGTCAACACGCACCATGTCTTTTCCCTGACATTTTTCCTGTTAGCTGTGGTATATTTTTACATTTCAACTGAATATCCCCTTGCTCGGCAATGGTGTGTTGGAGCCATCTTGGAATATGTCCACCATAGATGGTTTTAGCCTTGGCGGGTGCCGGCTGTAGGCTTCCTCACTCATGACAGTTACTGTTGCGCTGGTGTCAATCAAGAATTCAGTCGGGGTGTTATTGACTTGTAGGGCCAATGTGGGGCTGTGTTCCTTAGCGACCTCGTTGCCCAGCGCCCCCACATAACCCCTCTTCCGCGGGATGGCCAGAGAGAATGAGGATTCCCTCGCCCACTGTGAGCTTACTTTTACATATTGTACATTTTTCGTCTCGTCCAGTAGGATCCTCTTCTGTCTGGGGACCTGTATGCCATTGAGATTGTCGCCTATTGCCTTCTCCTTCAACTGGGCGGTATCTCCGGTATTCACGACCAGACTTCCGGTCATCAGAGCAATGTTTTGGGCATCACCTGCTGCTCCTAGGGGAGGTTCCTCGGGGTGCCGGCGTGGGGGCGTTCCTACATACTGCCCTTAAATGGTCATTGCCCCCGCAGGCAGCATATTTTTGGCCCAGGGTAGGGCATGTGCCCTCATGGAGGAATTTGTATCCGCACCGGAAACAGGTTTTGTTGGTGCTCTTGGTGTTGTCTGCGTTAATTTCTTGACTGATTCCTGGTCTCTCAGCGATGCAGATATCTTCCCCCTGCCCATGTTGACAACCTGCTGTGAGATGGCTGAGTCAGTCCGTGCCATGTCCAGGATCTCATCGAGGGACTGTTTTTGTTTTTGGAGTAATTTGTTACTGAATTCGGTGGACTCTCCTGCATCCTGGTGTGAAACATGTCTTTCATAGTCCACATTGGTATGAGGGGCAGAGTATGTGGCAGGAGCCTCTTGAATCTCCCTAAAGGTGGCTTTTTTTGCTCTCGGGAGGATAGCTCAGGGGACAACATGCTCGCCTTGGAAGCAAGACAACACAGAGCACCACAGGTTCGATCCCTGGGTCTGTTCTTAGAAGCCTCTGGGTATTAAGGGCGTTATAAATAACCTATCCTATCATATCTACCAGTTCATCCAGGATGTCTCGTACTGATGCCCCCTACTGCCAGGGTCAGTATCTTTCTCTTTCGCTTGCCATCCATGCGGCCCATTGCCCCTACATATACTTTGAAGTCCTTCACCCAGCAGACCCACCGTGGGCCGAGATTACTGTTATCGGTGAGGTCAAGTGCTGCGGCCAGTTGCCAAGGAGGGACATCCCCTTGCGCAATCTGAATATTTGCGATGGGTGGGGAGGCACCATGGCTGGTATTTCACGTTCTGACATTGGGGATGTGGTGTGATTTTTTTTTCTGCTATTTTATAGAAATCCCTCAAAGTAGTGCAATGGCCCTCCTCTGGAGTGGTAAATACTAAACAACACAAATTGATCAGGGCAGACTCAAATACATGAAGACTTCAGAACAAGAATTTTGAATGAGTTTTACTAGTAGATTAGTTAGAAAGTAGACATCACAATTCCATATGTCATAATAGTGTAAAACACATACTACTAACAATGGTGTAAACCAAATGTGTCACAGGACAGAGAAAATTAATAATAAACACAAAAATACAATGGGCCTCATTCTGACCCTCGTGGTAAGGGGTTAACGGCGCCGGTAAGGATGCCGGTGCCGTTAACCCCTTACTGCCCTATTACAAGGTCCCCTAGCGGGACCCACTAAGGACTCAGAACGTTTGGTCAGACCAGACGTCCTTAGTGGGTCCCACTAGGGGACCAGGGAGATAATAATGTCCCATTATTAGCTCCTTCCCCATTCCCATTGAGCCCTATGGGGGCTCGAATGGGAACGGGGATGGCTTCCCTGAATGGGGAAATACCGGGTCCTCCAAGGTTGGAATGACCCGGTCAGTCCCCATTCAGGGAACCCGGACCCTAGTTTAGAGGCAGCCATGGTGCTAATAGCACCATGGCTGCCTCCAAACTCGGAATGAGATCCAATGTGAACATAGTACAATTAAACATGTAAGGGAAAAATATAAGCATAGATTATTGCAAAAATAGGAGGGTCCCATTACATTTATTGGGAGCGGAAAAAACAGCTTAATAAACAGTATGAACATTCAATACTGGTACGGAATGTCGACACAGTTGTTCTTCGGCCATAAGAAGCAGTTGAAGGCCGGCCCACTAACAGTAGCTTCCATAAGGACGGGTAAAAATGGATAGTTATTCAATTAATGGCAATTCCTGTGTGTGTCTGTAAAAAGTGAAAAATAATTCTGTGAGTGCCAAAGAGGAGTCTGTATTCGAGTATGAAGCTTTTACTGCTTTTGATATTTCTAAATAAAACCCATTCAGGGCTTACCGTGCACGTATATCTAGGCACAGCTGTCTGGGGTCCGCTACTGCTTATTTGTGGGAGACCTGTGAATATGTATAAATAAACCAAATAAATGAATAAACCACCAAGGTTGTGTTGGTACACAACTTGGTGTCTGTGTCTCTACCTTTGGAGTGGGCAATAGACAAAACAGAAATGCGTCAATACCTGGCTAGGCGCGTCTTGATATTCAGGACATATACCGCTGAGCTTGCCACAGTCCATCAAAAAAGAAAATAGAGAGAGACCCGAACAATTGGCGAGGTCTGTCTAACCCTCAAGTATGATGGTTGAGCATTGTACGTTCACAAAAGATAGTGGTGAACACTTGGGCAATAAATAAGGATGGTATATCGTGCCCCTTGGCCATGCGTGCCACAAAGTAGGAAGGGAAAGTGCACCATGATGAAGTGATAGTGCGTATGATGTTGAACGCTAAAGTAAGTGCCGGAATCAATCTGGGGGTGTGGTATGCATAACAACACTAACTAAATACAGGGCCTGTTGCCGGCCCCCCCTGGGTTAACTTGTTTAGCCCCGCCATTGGAGAGGCAGAGTTTGTGACGGGGAGTTGGGGAACGAAGGGAGTTCTGGGTAAGGCGCAAGAAGCGCCAGTTACTGTGAGGGAAAGTAAAATAAAGATGTGTTGATGAACCCCTCAGTGTGCGCGTCCTCCTTTCAGGCCTCGTAAAAGGCAACACTGGCGACGAAGGCTGTCCGTGCGCACAGCGGAGTCCTCCTTTGGCAATCCGACACATCCACGCTCGGATGACCCGCCGAGTCTCCTCCTACTCCTCCTCCTCCAGTACGAGTAACGGCAATCCGCTGCGTACGCTTGGGCGTCTGCCTACACGCCGAGCTCCTCTCCTCCTCCATCATCACGCCTGGTACAGCGTACCAGACTGCTGGGCGAGCACTGGGAAGTGCGCATTTTGGTCCTGGCAGTCCGCCAGGACCTCTCAGGTGATGCGTGCCGGTGATCCCACCCCCGCCCTCCGGCTGCACGTTCCAGCCCTGTTCTCCTCCTCCCACACTCAGCACGCGCCACAGGGGCCCATCAGAGCTGAGTGGAATCCTCCTTCTCACAGCACCTGGGGCTCCTTCGGCCCATTCCTGTCACCGGACTCTCAGGTGGGTGCAAGTGCAAGCTCACCTGCCTACTAGGCCTACACCAGTGTGTGTGAACGTCCGCGGCGCGGCCACCACTCCAGGCCAGTAAGTTTGAGGCAGCAAATCACTGCATACACGGGCTGATTGCACACCCGCAGACTCTCACCGCCCAGCAACATGAGCAACCCGGTGTCCAATCCTGGGTCCCCCAACCGACCTGCGAGGCAAAGCCAATACAGCTGCGGCTACCCCCGCCATTCACCATGATGCCTCAAGCCACGAAGGGGCCGAGATGGACTGACTGGATGGAAGACTTGCAGCACTATGTGAGGGGGTCTGGTGACGGCGACTCCCCCAACATCAGGGACATCTTCCTCAATTTGGTGGGGGGGGAGATAAAGACAGTTGTGAAAATGATTCCCGCTGCTGAACAAAACACCTTCACAAACCTGATTGGGGCCCTAGGCAAACTCCTCATCATCGAAGTCAACCGCGAC
The DNA here is from genome assembly GCF_040938575.1 of Ambystoma mexicanum. Classification (NCBI taxonomy): domain Eukaryota; kingdom Metazoa; phylum Chordata; class Amphibia; order Caudata; family Ambystomatidae; genus Ambystoma; species Ambystoma mexicanum. Next base: position 6,320,406 of record NW_027182323.1, read on the forward strand.
TATGAGCGATATTTATTTAACAAATGCACCCAATTGTCACAAGAGACAGTTGACGAATTCATAACCTGCCTAAGAGTGAAGGGAGCAAACTGCCAGTTCAACGCATTCTCTCTAGAAGAAGCGATAAGGTTGAGAGTCATAGAAGGGTGTCTTTCCCCCGCACTCAAGAAACAGCTACTAAAAAAAAAAACCCTCACCATCCCAGAAATCAGTGAGCTTGCTCGCATAATGAGAGGGTTGATGCCCAAGCCTCATCCATGGGCAACACAGGCAACCCCAAACAAGAAACTAATGAACTCGTCACAGCCATACAGCCACCTCGTCAAGGCGACAGAGGGTCGCAACCATACAGAGCACAAGCTACGCAGGTTCCACGCCAACAGAGACAATGCTACCGCTGTGGGATGTCCTTTCCACATTCAGGGTCATGCCCAGCTTTATCCCAACGATGCACAAACTGCGGAAGAGAGGGACACTTTCAATCTGTATGCAGAGAAGGCATACCATTTCCTCCAATGCGCCCCCAATCGCCCGCCAGGACGCCTCTACGCTCGCCGTCTCCACAATATAATCAACCCAGATACTACCAACAAGGGCAGGGACAGAGGCGATACGTCAGAGCCATTGATGAGTGCCAAGCACAGGGGTACCCACCACAGCTAGACCAGGCAGACCAAACCAGATATTTCACGGATGAGTATGATTACCCACCGACAGAATATAGGCCTGAAACATTCTACCATGACGAGCAGGAAGCAGCATACAACACGCCATATGATCCGTACGACCAGGACGAGTTCGTCAATCTCGTACTTGACAATGAAGAGGCCAGGGAGGCCCCCAAAATCCCGATCAAAATGGGGAACTGCCAATTCCAATTCATGGTTGACTCAGGCACTACTGTTAATATCATGGGCGAGCAGGACTAAGCTAGGATACCAAACCCGCCAACGCTCGAACCATCACACTCGAGAATTTTTCAGTGGGGAGCTGCCACCCCCTTGCAGACAGTGGGACGTTTCACACAACGTCTCCTCCTGAATGGTCGGCAAGTGGACACAACAATACACATCATCCGTTCACTTGCCAGAAGCCGATGCCTACTCAGCTATCATACGGATATCCCGCCTAGGATTGATTGAGATACACGTGAAGGCGGGAGACACCATTACTGCAACCTCAAACAGACTGCACCCGAGGGACTCTGTCGGCACTATAGCATGCTATCAATCCCAGAACCTCATCACACAAGGCGACATCACAAGAAAATTCCCCAACCTATGCACAGGGCTGGGAAAACTCAAGGACCCACCCATCAGACTCCACATTGACCCCTCTGTGAGACCAGTGCCACAACATCCCAGAAGAGTTGGGTTCCACCTGCAAGCGGCAGTGTCAGAAGCACTCCAACAACTGCTTTCCGATGGTATCATCGAACCAGCAACGGGGCCAACACCATGGGTATCCCCTCTCGTGGTTGTGCCCAAGGAAGGAGGCAAGATCCGGTTGTGTGTGGACATGAGGGTAGCAAACACCACCATTCAACGTGGGAGGCATCCGGGACTGCGCATTGAGGACATGATAGTGCAACTAAACAATGCCCGGATGTTCTCCAAGCTCGACCTAATCCAAGGCTACCATCAGCTGGAGCTACATCCTGACTCCAGGCCCATCACAACGTTTGCGACGCACGACAGACTTTTCAGATACCGGAGACTGAATTTTGGTATCTCGTCCGCCGCGGAGATTTTCCAGGAAGCCATATGCCAGGTAATCAGACCCATAAGGGGCACTCTAAACTACAGCAACGATATCCACGTTTTTGGATCATCAAAGGAGTCCCACGACAAAGCATTACACGCCACCTGTGCAGCGCTTCAGGAGGCGGGCCTCACACTCAACATCACCAAGTGCCGATTCAGCAAGACAAAATTAAAGTTCTTCGGGCACATCTTTTCCAGTGAAGGGATGATGCCAGATCCCGACAAAGTCGACACAATCACCAACCTCAGCGAACCACAGCAGGTCGCGGATGTCCGCTCCTTCCTCGGCATGGCGGGATACTGTGCAAGGTACATACCCCATTATGCCTCTCTCACTGACCCGCTGAGAAAACTACTGCAAAAAGAATCAACTTTTGAGTGGACCCCCGCATGCCGCCAGGCTTTTACCAGCATCAAGCAAGCCCTTACAGCAGCCCACCGCCTTGCATATTTCAACCTCTCGTGGCACACAGAAGTGGTGGTAGACGCGAGCCCAGTTGGCCTTGGAGCCATCTTAGCCCAAACCAGTGGCGCAGATGTCAACCCCAGACACATGGTTGCTTAGGCAAGCAGGGCATTGTTGACCCCAGAACTGGCCTATTCCCAGGCGGAGAAGGAGAGTTTAGCCGTGGTCTGGGCATGTGAGCATTTTCACAACTTCCTCATTGGGAAAAGGTTCACCTTGATCACTGACCACCAGGCGCTGCTGTCGTTGTTCGGGAACCCGCACACCAAGATGCCCCAAAGAAGTGAGCGGTGGGGCATCCGTCTACAGGAATACAAGTATGACCTATGACATTATACATCGTCCCGGGGGTGACCTCAACCCCGCTGACTATCTGTCGCGACATCCAGTCGGGGCCCCACTGACCCGGAAAGGAGATGTCGCCTATGTGCAGTACGTAGCATCCAACTCGTTACCACCGGCCTTATCCCTCGAGATGGTTGCCACTGCATCAGCTGCTGACCCTACGACAGCCCTCGCTATCAGCCTCACATTGACCAATAAGTGGAAAGTCCATCACAGGGCAATGCTGGCACACCCGGGAGTGAGCAGACAGGGGATCGAAAGGCTGGCAAGGGTGCACAAGGAACTGGCTGTTAAGGACAACAATATTCTTCTCAGAGGGTGCAGGATTGTCATCCCTGCCACATTAAGGAGCAAGGTTGTCCGGATGGCCCATGAGGGGCACAGAGCGGCCGAAAACACCAAAAAACAGCTGGGGTGCCATGTCTGGTTCCCTTTCTTAGATGCAGCGGTAGAGGAATGGGTGAAGAACTGTCATGCCTGCCAGTGCACTGCCCCGGCTGAAAACCCACCCCCACTACAGCATATGCAGATACCCAATCGCCCGTGGGAGTGGGTAGCCATGGACTTATATGGGCCCACGGAAGTGGGTGACTATCTCCTGCTTCTAATAGACGAACATTCAAGATTCCCGATTGTCAAACTGGTTACCACCACAGCGTTTCCCCAGGTAGCAGCGGCACTGGAGGAAGTATTCAGCGAGTGGGGAATCCCCAAAACAGTCAAATCTGACAATGGACCACCGTTCTGTGGACACGAGTTCGGGACACTGGCGAAGCATCTGGGTTTCAGACATATGAAGATAACCCCTCGCCACCCACAAGCGAACGGAATGGCAGAACGCTTCATGGCGTCGATTAAAAAGACGATACAGAGGGCCAGAGTCGAAGCAGTCAATCTCCACCAGGCACTGTGCCGACTCCTACGAGACTATAGAAACACACCCCATGAAGCTACGAACAAGACACCCGCTGAGCTAATGCTCCACTACGAAGTGTGAACCTGCATACCACACAACCCGTCAAGCGATGAGCCGCCTGACATGGACATACTCCAAAGGGATGCAGAAGCCAAAGAGAGAGCAAGACGAGACACTGACGCTCGCCGCCAAGCAGTGACAAAACATTTCCACATAGGAGATGAAGTTCTCGTCCAACAGCCAACGCCCAGAAAGACAGATCCGCGGTTTGCCCCAAGTCCCATGAGGGTAACCACAGTGAAAGGTACGATGGTAACAGCCGAAGATCAGAACAGAGCTGTCACCAGGAACTGTCAACAATTCAGACACTATGTCAGGTGAGAGGGAGCGGAGTTACCTCAGAGACCGGTTTCCCCAGAACCGCGAGAGCCGCGAGACGACCTGTGGACCCCTCCGGTAGGAGACCCTGGAGGGACAAACCATGAAGCAGGAACTCAGGAAATATTAGGGCCAGTTGCCCAAGATGAGAGACCACAGCGAGCCATCAAGAAACCTATGAGGCTTGTTGAAGAGTGTTGAGTTGATGTTTGGACATATTGTTCGGGGGTGGTTTTGCCGGCCACCCATGGGTTAACTTGTTTAGCCCCCGCCATTGGAGAGGCGGAGTTTGTGACGGGGAGTTGGGGAACTAAGGGAGTTCTGGGTAAGGCGCGAGAAACGCCAGTTACTGTGAGGGAAAGTAAAATAAAGATGTGTTGATGAACCCCTCCGTGTGCGCGTCCTCCTTTCAGGCCTCGTAAAAGACAACAGGGCCGGCATTATTATCGAGCCTTATCGAGAGGTTGTGTGTAAAGCCAGAGATGGCAGCTGTAAAACAGACTATGTTGGGTCCGAACGGTCTCTTGGTAGTTGGTAGAGGAGCCGAGTGCATATATTTAAAGAAATGAATAAAAAGACACGCGAGTGCCGAAACTAAAACAACGCTGGTCTACATGAGTGAACTATGTCCCCATGTGGTTTGTCACCCATAGTGATCAAGAGGTTCATCTTACCTGAGCTGGATATGGTCCAGTAAGCACTTGGACAGGGCGTGTGTGCCTGTACTCTCTAGGGCGGCACCCAAGGCCGTGAATTTATAACTGTGCATATGATTACCATGGAACCGACATGCAGGTGTATGTGAAGAAACAGTCAGCCATCTTTGTGTGGACCTGGTCGTCGATAGCGTGGGGACAAGTCTGGGTGTACACAGATACATGGAGGCCTAGCTGGGTACGTGGCAGTCGTATATTGTGGGAAGCTAGGCCTGTATGCAGCACCCATCCCATGCCCTTCTCTGGCGTACATTGGGAACACTTTCCCTTAAATTGACAATTGCCCGTTTGGTGCACATTTAAATAGGAAGGACACCGGGGCACTACCTTTAATATTTATGGGGTGGAGGGAAAGCATCATGTCACAACCTTTGACCTAGGTGATGTCATAGAAAGTGACATCATAGCTCCAGCAAAGGGAGTAGGTGGCATTGTGGCGGGTGGGGATTGGTTCTGCCATGTGGTGCTGGCAAGTGCCTGCCAGGGTCGGCCATCAGATTGGTGTTTAGTGCAGTGGTAAGGCCTGGCTGAGCTCTTAATGTCAGGAGTGGGGTGATGGAGGGGACACTTGTAGTTGGCAGCTGTTTTCAAGTTTCTGTTCCTTCCTGCCTCTCAGGGTCTGCCATCTTCTGGGTCCTAGTTCCCAGGGGGCCATATATTTGTGGTTTTTTACCAAGAGAATTTTGGGGGACAGATGCAGCTTGGGGCCAAGTGAAAGAGGGGTGATTGGCATGGCAGGTAGGCGTGTGGACCCTGAAGCTCTCATGGTGCCTTATGCTAAATATGTCATGTGGGGTTATGTTAGTGTTGGCGGAAGTGGTGGCAGTGGTGTCCGCAGAAGGGGGTTGAAGGGAGTGGTGCGACCACTGATGAGGGCGGCCTCGAAAGGGTCCCTTGCTGCAGTGTTGGCATGTAACACACCCACGCACACTGGGGCACTTTCGGTGGGGGATAGGAGAAGGAGGAGGGGCCATAGCTAGCAGGGTGGATATGCCTAGGAGGGCAAATAGGAGGAAAGGGTTGAGAGTTGGTTGGGGGGATGCAGTGGACACCCCGTGCATCACATGGGGGTTGCGCTGAACGGGGGCCCCGCAGAGCCTAGCAAAAGGGTTAATGCAAGGGGTTAGGAGGAAGGCTTGGGAGGGCGGCCAACCTGCAGTGCCTGAGAAGAGGAGAAAGGACAGAGGTGAGAATCCGAGTAAAGGGCTGGGGCAGGATACCCCAGCCCTTATGATGAGAGCAATAAGTACATGTGTTAAGGCATAGGGGAACACCAGGGGCTGCTGCATGAGCACAAGTTGTGTGACTATGCCAAATGTCACACGTAAAATCTGGTAGATAAACTGAAATCAGCAAAGTATTCATATGGCAAGCCTGTATTTTTTTCGCTTATTGGGGACACCACCAAACACACATTCGTAGAAAAAATGACGAGTGACTATTCCGGTGTATTGGTGAACAATGTATGCGGTAAAAGCAAGCAACAGCACAAAACCTAACCAGTTACAGTATGAGACTTCGACACAAGTAAGAACCCCTTCCCTCTAAGCACAATTCTCTTATACCCGAGGGAATATATGTATTTCATTGGAAGGAAAGGTCCGGACAGAAAATGGAATCATAATGAAACAATGTTACAAGCAGGGAATGAAGCCCCTCTACCCAAGTCTTTGATACCAGCCTACATGTAAGACAGTGTTAATCAGGCAGGACAGCATAAAGTGATACATTTAGTGGAACTGAATATACTCCTCAAAGGTTCGCACACGGTCTAGGCAGGAGAGCACATTTACAGTATGATAAATTCCATCAGCTTAAGCCGGTTTTCCTAAGAATTCAGGAGCCTAAAACATGCTTCCATATGCCAAAAAGGAAACGCTTCAGAAGCGAGAGTTGTGGAGGTGAGCATATCTACACACTAGGGAAGAGTCTTCATTGCAAGGGCATGCACAGTATAGCCTAAAACCTCACCTTGCACGGTCAATAGATCGCTGTTTAAACATGAAAGTTTGAAGTACTGACTCAATATGATAATGCAGCAGAATGTTAGGGGAATACATACAATTTTCGATTCCAGGCTTTCCCCCCACAATCCCCTTCTATGAGACCATCACTCCATTCTCATTACATACATCTTTGGGAACAAACATCGCATCCAGGCATATCATAACATTTTATTTCTTCTGTTGTATGATAGCAAAGCACTCGGACAGTCAGAAACTCCAGAGCAGGTGGAGCATGCTTGATAATAAAGACACTTACAAACCATCAATAGACTGGACAGACTTAGAATTATGAACAGCGCAATGAGTGGGAGTAGCAGAAATGGAAGGGATGGATCCTGGCCCCCGGATCTGTTGGCGTGTCACCTCCATGTTCATTCGATCATCTCCCTGAGCCTCTGAGAGTATAGTATCGGGACGCCGTACTGGAAGTTGTCTCTGCCTGGTTATTCGCTATGGTCGGCACAATCCTGCAGGTGGCCCCCTGTATTCTGTCACGTAGGGACTGCAGGTGTTCCCAACGCGTGTGCCTGATTGCCTCCATCTCCCTCTATCTCTGGCTCTGTGCTGCTTGTTGGTGTGTGACGTATGGGAGGGGGGCTGTGCAGTGGCTCTGGGATGTTGTTAGGGGAGCCATATGTAGGTGTGTCAATGTCTGGCTCAGGTTGTTCTGCACGCCGGTGAGGGGTTTCTGGGGATTTAGCATGCTGGTGGTGTTGAGGTCTTTCTGGGCACTGAGCACACCAGCGGGGGTGAGGGCTTTCTGGTGTTGGTGAACGCTGCTAGCTGTGAATGGGCCCAGGGGTTTCTGGCCGTTCTTCATACAGTGACACTGGGCTGGTGCCCCTTGTGTTTCTACAGTCGCCCTGCCTGGAGGTGTGTCCTGGATATCAGTCCCTACAGCTGCAGTGTGTTGTGTTGGCCTTTGCAGTGGTTCTGGTGAGCTGTGGAGTCTATGTTCACCTGGCCCTGCTTGGTTGCAGTGTCTCACGACGGGACATCCGCCTTGGCGTAGCCTGTCTGCACCTTTGCGAGGTGGTGGTGGACCTGAGGGCCTGGATGCGCCACTCCCATGTGGGCCTGCCCCCTTGTCCTCCTCAGATGCCTCTGGCAATGCCTGAGTGCCTGTCGGGCACATGGGAAATGTTATCAGGTACGGTTCCCCCACGTGTGTTTGCATGCAAAACACATTTACTGTGGTACGGAGTGGCACCCCACACATTTGGGCAGATGGGCATGGGTGGTCAGGGGAGATTGCATGTGGGCCCAGCATTATGGGGATGGTTGCAGCAGTGTGTGTGTGACACATGGCCAGTTGGTCTTTGTCCTGTGTGTGTGGGGACAGGGTGTCCATGCTGGGACAGCTGATGTATGGCATGCATGTGTGTGGTCCTTCATGCGCCAACAACCCCTGCCTGGGTGGCAATCAGCTTGTGGGGGTAGGTGTTGTGGCTTACTCCATGGCACTGGCATGGCTCTATGGGGCACTGCTGTGCAGCCAGCCGGATTAAGTTGTGGTGTACAGTGATCGGCTAGCTGAGCCCATGTCGGTGTATGGGGACGTGTACTTCAATGTGGCTTGGCTGCCATTCCAACATGGGGCACACCTTCCCGCTGCTGTAATGCACGGGGATGCCCTTCGTGCCCTGCCCCATGGCTGCAGTGGAGGGTGGTTGATGTGCCTCCCCCTCACTCCACCCTGTTGCCATGCCCAGCTTCTGGGTCTGCTGACATGTGTCCCTGTCCAATGGGGCATTTTATGCTAAACTGTCATTTGGGCATGCCCTTATGCTTGGGGGGGTTGACGCTCCTCCTACCTCCTGGCTCCTGACACCCACCTCCGCACCTCCGGCTCCGTCGATTCCCTCCATATTGAGTACTGTGCTGCGCTTTTCCTCCCAGGCAGTGAGGACCAGTGGTTCCATGGTTCCTCCTCCAGTTACCAGGGACTGCTGGCAGTGTTGGGACAGCAGTCCATGTATCCGGACCATGGGGTCGTTCCAGCGTTTACAACAGTCCTCCCTGAGAGGATGCAGTAGTTCCGCCAGGAACACAATAACTGCTGTGTGGTGGGTGAGTACGAGGTTATACCTCCTGGGAGGGGGGCTAGAGGCGGTCAGCTTGAAAAAACAAGCATTGGTGTAGCCAAATGTTTTGGCTTGTGTTTAAGTATTGGGCATTTGCCAGGCACTGCTATTATATGCCCAGGTACTCGCACCATTTTATTTATTTATTTTTGCATGTATTAAGCGCTCTAAGCCTGCAAGCATCAAGGCACTGGTTACATATAGTAGAGAAAACAAACAGAGAAGCATAAGGTGCAGGTTGCGTACAATTGAGAAAGTCAACTTATAACAGCCGCAAGTGGGGTTGTAGTCAGGGAAGTGGTAAGTTTGAGGAAAAGAGTTGCATTTTTAGCTGTTTCCAGAACACCCAATAAGATTGTTTCGATCTCAGTGTCAGGGGTAAAGAATTCCAAGGCTTTTTTTAAAAAAAAATTATTTTAGTTTACAGCATTTACAATTAAAACAGAAACCACCAATTATATGTTATACACAAACTTAGCAGAAACATTCATATGTACATTAACACAGTTACCCAACTTACCCATCCCAAGATTCACATCATATGTAATTAATCAGTACAATGCAAGGAAATTCACTCAGATCTTTTCAAATAAAGCAAGTTTTTTATCTTTCTGAAATATAACTTTCCATTTCTGCCAAATCATGCAGTTCATCAATCCATATATCTTTGGTAACAGGATTCACTGTCTTCCAACCTCTAAGTATTTTTTCCCCACCATTGCTCCTCTAAAAATCCATTGTTTTTACATGTAGACATATCCTCCAGCAATATATCACTTCCTAGTATTAAGTTATTAAAATCAAAAGGAACGTTTTCATTAAGGACATTTTCGCAGATTCTGCCATATTCAAACCAAAATCCCCTCACTCTGACGCAGTTCCATAGCATATGTTCTAATGTGCCAGTATCATGTACGCAAGCCCAGCAATCAGAACTGTCTGCCATTCCTCTTTTTTCTAACCTTTCTGGTGTCCAATAGACCCTGTTCATGATCTTAATTTGGCGTGACCTCTCAGTCAAGCTCAAAGAACTAAGTCTAATGTTCGCACACATACGTGAACAATGATCCTCATTAATGTTGCTCCCAATCCTCCGACTCCATTCCTCTCTCAACAAATTGTTGCTTTTATATTCTCCCACAATCAAGCCATATACACGACTTACCAATCCACACTCTCCAATTTTTGGTTTTTGCCACAGCAATTCCACATTAAGTTTAATTTCCAAGTCAACGTCACCAACTGCTTTCCTGATTCTATGATAATCAGCCATGCAGAAATTTGAAATATAAAATTTTGATTGTAAATCTCTGGCATTCATCCATCTTCCATTTTCAAAAAGGTCCTCTAACCATTGCACATCGGCTAGGAACCACTCAGGCCAAAACAAAGTCTTTCCCTCCAACTTAATATTTGGATTCAACCATATAGAGGCATTAGGGTCTCTTAATGCGTCAAATCCCAAATAGTTGTTCAAACTTTTCTAGGAATTATATAGATTTTTTGTCAAGGGATCAGTCTTCCCACACTTTCTCGGTAGAGTCGTCAACGGAGCCCTAGGTAGCAGAGGACCAGTATGACTAGATTCAGCACGGACCCATTCATTTGGATTCGGTTTTGTAAACTCAATCAAGGTTTGTGACATAAAGGCCAAATGATACGCTTTATAATTAGGCACCTCCAAACCTCCCTTTTCTAAGGGCGAATATGGATTTCACTGAGTATCACTGACTTTATTACAGAGAATATGAATATGGTCTGCAATACATACAAAATGGGCATAGAGAGATGGAACATGCTAAACGTATCCCTAAGGGGAAAGGTAAATGCGTTCAAAATAGCGTCTACACAGAGGAATTCCAAGTCTTGGAGGCAATGACCAGGAAGCTGGACCCTCCAGCTGTCTGGCGCTTGAATTGGGTAATGGTCAGTTGGTGCGAGTAGATCAATTGCGTTGGTCGAGGGAATTGGGCTTTTGGATAGCCTTTGAAATAGGTATTTAGGTGTTGAGTTGGAGAAGCATTTATGGGTAGTTGCTAGAGTTTTGAAAGTTTTACAGCTGCTATCATCGATGGCCAGTTAATACCACTACGGCAGTGCCTGTCAGGTGCCTTTCACATGCCTACACAAACGCCCAAACTGTTGGCCTTACCAATGCTTGTTTAAAGTTGAAAGGAGGCTTTAGCACCCACGTTTTAGGATTGCAGATGCTCATGTGGTGCTGGTGACTGTTGGGTGATGGGAAGGATTGGAGGGGGAACAGCTGAGAGGGTCAAGGGGCTCGGAGCTCTCAACTGCTGCAAGCATGTGCTTGTACCAGTGAAGATAGCATACGTTCGGATGCAGCCCGATTGGCTGGGCGCCCTTTGTTGGGTGCTAATTTAGCAATAATACTCAGGTGATAACGGCCTGGGGCCCAGGGTACATGCCCGAGCACAGCGAGGACCTTTCCGATTGGCTTCTGTGCCGTTACCACCCAATACGGCAGGCAGGATTGGGTATTATTGCTATTAGCACCCAGGGTTGCACCCAGGGTGCTATTAGCACCCAGGGTAGCACCCAGGGTTGTCAATCCGGGGTTCTGGCAGCAATGTTTTTTGTATGAACGGATGGGGTGGCTTGCGGCGTCCCGTTCATTCATAAGTGAAAATCATTCAAGATGGCCACCACAGATCTAGAAGAAGAGACTCCAAATGGATCCGCTCTTCCATGTTCATGGCGGCCAGAAGGAAGACTGAGCAGTAGAAGCAGCAGGGGCACCACTGCTGCTGCTGCTGCTGCTGAAAGAATCAGGTTGGTGGGCGTGGGAGAGAGAGAAAAGGAAGGGGAAGGGAAGGGAGGCTGTGGGGAAGATGGCAGGGCAAGGGAAGCAGCCGGCAGGTTGCTCGGAATGTGGGCTTGGATCGTGGGATGGAGCCTGTGATCCGAGCAACCTGATTGGGTGCTCTCTCCCCCAACCCCCCACCCAGAGTGCTATTGTAATGTCAGCTCTTCAATGATGTATTATAGCAGGGTATTATTGAATGAGCATTGTGAGAATTGAATGCTGTCATTGATTGTACTGCACTACTACATAGTCTGTGACAGGTGCGTTACTCTGCCAATATGTTGTCATAAAGATCTTTTATTTATTGGGAAAACAAGTTTCTGTTTTCAAATACTGCATTAAGCGCCAAGTGGTTTTGTGTGCAGTGGGGGGAAGATGTCTCGAACCACGTCCTAACAAAATGTCTATTTACATCAAGCAGGCATATGAAAGCCGTTTGTTCTGCCTGAACAGTGCCGCTCAAAAGATACTTTATCTGGATTAAAGCATGTCTAACTTGCATGCCATGCATTACAAAATATGTTGCAACACTGTTGTATTTAACATGTTTATTATTGTATATATAGCCTAGTGACAATTCACAATAGGGCATGGGTGCAGCACTTTCAGTCTGTTTTTCAAATAAACGCTGTCATTTGCATTGATCAAACTAGAGTACAACTGATTCTATGTCAAGACTGGAGGCTCGGATTATCCTTCTCTTTCATATTTACTACTCAAGCAGCAAATAACAACTCAATAATATAACATGGCAACAAAGATCAAAACTACAATTTCCATTGCCGATAGAGTTTTTGATAGTCCCAGTATTATTGGTCTCTTAACTGACCACGTGAACAAGATAACCAATTCTTATATGTTAATTATTTGAATGGTAGTTTGTTTAGCGTGCGCAGCATCAGGGCTTGATGAAGCATATCCACATTAGTGGGGCAGGAGACATTGCGGCCGCGACGGAGCTAGTGCTGCGGCGACCGCAGCCATACTGTGAGCCGCACAGAGGACAGCGCGGTCACGGAAGAAGGAGCACGATGGGGCCCCGTAGTTCCATCGATTCCTTTGTTCTGGCGACTGTAGTGAAGGCAGAAAGAAGTTGGTAGGAGCAATCTCTCCTGCTGTGATTACAAACTCTGATGAGAGCGAAGAAATGCGCACTGCATAAAGATCACGCTGATCTCGGAAAACACGATCGCGACCTGCGATCACTGAAAACAGTACCCCTGCAGGCCGCAGAGAGCCATCGCAGCTCTCATCTCTTGACGGGCACAATCCCATGTAAAACCTGATATTATTTATAATTATAAACAAGTCAGGTTGACTTGAAACAAGTCATATATAGAAACGCGTTGTTCTTGTGCTTTTGCTGCTGCCCTCCTTGTCCAAAACTGATGTGTTAATAAAGGACTTTTCCGCACATCAGTGACGCCAGGGATATAACTTATTTTTTCATCTTTACTTTTGCCTGAGTGCCGCTGCGCCAATCCCCAGTGTCTCTGCTAACATGAGCTCCTCCAATGATGAGGGGTAAGGCTAGTATTAGCCAAAAGAGGAGCCACACGGAAATGACTCCGGTCCTACAGAAAGCCCTCAGAGCCTTGTTGGTGCACGGACCTAAACAAATAGCTCTGATGGAGGATTGGCTCAAGTTCTCACAGGGGCTAGAGGAGATCAAAGGGATGAAAGCACAGGGGAGAGTGAAAGGGGACAGAAAAACGGCCTGCAGGGCAGATGAGACCCATGCCCCCTGGGCACACCACCCAAAAAGAAGGGTGGTAAAAGAAGGACACTGAGAGACAAAGCCGGGCCCAGCAGGTGGCAACATAGATCATCTAATACCTCGGAGGAGGAGGATGACGGCTGGTAGCATGACTACTCAGAAGAGGAAGTTTACTCAATATCATCCTCAGATGAAGAAGGCCGTAAAGCGCCAAAGAAAAAGAAAGTAGATACGGAGAAAGATGGGGCAGGTGATGACTTTGACCCAGAGGCATTGATACATCCCTGATCTTCTGAATGGGAACCGCCGAAAAAGATAGCAGCCTATCTTAAAAACATCTGAGGGCACCGCAGGCAAAAGAAGCTAGAAGCAAATTGATGGCAGAATGTCCAAGACCACATCTGTCTGAAGGTGCCGCGGAGACACCCGAAATAGATGAGAAAATTGTCACATTTATGAGTAAATATGTAAAAGATGTGAGGAAAGGTATAGATAAGTCCTGGCGCTCATGCCAGGACAAGATGTTGGGCATGGTGGGACCACTTACTAAAATATTACGGGTAGGCGAGGAGGCCAGAGAGAAGATCGAACCGGTGGACCCGATGGTTATAATCGGGTGGGCACAGAGAGCCATATCTATGCTGGGTAATGCAAACTATGCTATTACCACAGAGAGGAGGAGATCTTTACTGGTGCAAATAGACCCAAAACTGAGCAAGTTAGCCTCCTCAGAGACAGCGACTGCAGCAAAGGGGAAACTCTTTGGGGATTTGTTCATCAAAGAACAAACAAAATTTGCAAATTCCTACGCAGCGCTGGATAAGGCTCAAGCGTCTCTCAAGAGAGTGTTTTGAAGAATTTTTTTCTGGAGGGCCATCAGAGGAAGGGGTCGTTCTGCCAGCAGTTTCCCATTCAACAGACCCTACAATGATAGGTCACGGTGGAGAGATCAAGAAGATCGGAGACAGACCCCTTTCTTCCCCTCCAGAGCGGGAGGAGGGGGCAGAGGCTCTCGACATGGAGATTGTCAACAGAATCCCACAGCTGAGAGCAAACAACCCACGCTTAGTTACCCCAGCAGTAGGGGGGAGACTAGAGGAGCATATAAAAAACTGGCACGTTATATCCAGAGATACCTGGGTACTAGAGACGGTGCAGGGTTTTAACATAGATTTTCACATGACACCACACCAGAGTAATCCCCCAAGAAATGTATGTCTAAACAAAGAAGACATACAGTTATTAGAGGAAGAACTGAGATGGCTGGAAAGCAAAAACACTAGATGCCAGGTGACAGACTCCTCAGTAGGTTTCATAAGCAATATGTTCCTAGTGAGGAGGAAACACAGGGTGAGACCAATAATAAATCTGAGGGGTTTGAACACATTTGTAGTATACAGATGCTTCAAAATGGAAGGAATACACCTTCTAAGGGGCACTCTAATTCAGGGCGACTGGCTCGCCAGGATAGACCTGAAAGACACATATCTAACAGCACCCATAGCGACAGAACACCGCAAATACCTAAGATTTATCTGGGGAGAGTAAACATGGGAGTTTCGGTGCCTACCCTTCGGACTGGCATCCTGACCATGGTGCTTCACCAAAGTAATGAAACTAGTGGTGACCCACTTCAGGGGTCAAGCGATAAGATTCATAATATGCCTGGACGATATATGCATAATGTGCCAAGACAGGGAGACACTCTGAATACAGGTGCAGATGACAGTGGAGCTACTGCAGAATCTGGGTTGGAGAAATCCAAAGTACAACTGGAACAGACAATGGACATTTTGGGGTTCATAGTAGACTCGATATAGGGATCTCTCAGTTTACCGATTGCCAAAGTGAACAACATCAAGAAACAGTTAAGACATACCTTATCAAGGAAAGAGATGTCTCTGAGAGACATTGCGATGTTAGTGGAACAATTAGCGTCATCAATCCAGGCTATTTTCCTGGGGCCTCTACATTACAGAGCCCTACAGAGATTAAAGATCAGACACCTCAGATGGGGCGCATTTTACGAATCATATGTTACAATCTCCCAAGAAATAATGCAGGAGTTAGAATGGTGGCTACATCACATGGATGCATGGAACAGGAGAGCCATATTTGGCTCGTCCCTGGACCTGGACATCGAATCCGACACCAGCAGGGGCAGGGGAGCCCATTGCGGGAAACTGTCGACAGGAGGTAGGTGGTCAAAACAGCTGTGCACATCAACTGTCTAGAATTACTAGCAGGGTCCTTCGCAGTGAAATGCTGGACTCGGGAGAAGGCACAATGCTGTGTCCTATTCAAGATGGACAACATCTCAGCAGTCAGATATATAAACAGACTGGGAGGGACGAGGTCCAGACTATTGGCAGAAATGTTGAAGGAATTCTGGAAACTCTGCCTTTCAGAGACAAGTGTCAGTGACAGCGAAGTAACATCCAGGCCATCAGAACAAAGTGGCTGACTGCAACTCCAGATATCTCAGAGACGCCAGCAATAGGAAGCTGGACAAGGAGGTATTCCGAGAACTGATGATCCGGTGGGGACCGTTCCAGGGAGATCTCTTTGCATCGAGATTGAACAGCCAACTGTCTCGTTTTTTCAGCTGGAGGCTGTATCCAGGGGCAGAAGCAACAGACACTTTTCTCCAAGCATGGGGTCAACAAACAAATTATGCGTTTCCCCTCTTTTCCATGATTGTGAGGATGCTAGCACAGGTGAGGAGGCAGAAAGCATCACTAGTTCTGATTACTCCAGACTGGAGGGAACAGGTGCAGTTCACAAGTGTACTGGAACTATCTTATCACGATCCAGTAGCACTACTCAGGTACAAGTTCATTGTACGGGACCCCAGAGGCCTCAGCCATCCACTAGTGACAACAGGCAAACTCAATCTGATCGCATGGGCGATTTCAGGGGAACTTGTGTTAGGCCAGGATTATCGAATGCGGGTGAGCTCATCATTCATGAATCCTAGGCGCCAGGAACGTATAGGGCTTACAAATCTGCATGGCTTAACTGGAATAACTGGTGTATCGAGTGGGAAATACATCCCAATGGAATAGATGTGGTCCACGTTGCCAATTTCCTAATCCAGATGGCAGCTCAAGGGAAAGTATATATGACCATCAGCACCGCCAGGTCTGCGATATCAGCAGGATACCCCATGATTGAAGGGTTTGCTATAGGTGAACACCACCTGATGTGCAGACTGTTAAGAGGAGTGAAAGTGTCTAGGCCCCCTAGAGAGAAATACACTCAACTATGGGTTGTTGACACTGCATTGATACTTTTTCTATCATGCCCGCATAACCAGGAATTATCCAGGAAGGCCATTTCAGCCAAGCTATCCATCATTCTATGTCTACTGTCCTGTAAGAGATCTTCGGACATTAGAGTGTTAGAGATCAACAAGAAAAGTAAATACCAGCGAAGGGGGTGACCTTTCTTATAACAAGAGGGACCAAGACAGGATTGAAATCTATATCAAGGACTTGCTTTAAGGGCAACCTAAATTATGCCTGATTAGATGTTTGACAGCATACGAAGATAATAAGAGAGAAGTGAGACCACCAGGGGTATACCATTTATTAACAGCACAATGCAAACCATACAAGGCCGTAACATTGGCTACACTAGCCAGATGGCTAATATGGGTGATGGATCAGGCAGGCATTGACATAGTAAGGTACAGTGCTCATTCAGCGAGGGGAGGGATGGCCACCAAGGCCTTTAAAATAGGTGCCAGAGTAGAAGGCATTATCAGATAGGCAGATTGGTTGAATGAATCGACTTTTAAGGCTTTCTATTTTAAACCAATGGAGAGTATGGCATTGTTAGTGGTGAGTACGCTTTGAACAAGCATAATCCGAAACCTCCGGTCTTGACATAGAATTCAGATTTTCAACACATCGTTCCAGAAAGTCATAATTCTATTTTAGACACAGAGACAAAGGATTATCCCACCCTGTCAATTGTATATTCAATGAGGAATGTTGAACATTGTATTAAACTGTTTTGAAAGGTATATAACTGCATAAATGGATATGAAGTAGACATGTTATAAAGGTATTAAATGTTGTATATACATAAAGTTATATCAAATTTGAACTATCGGAAGCATACAATTGCCCTACCCTCTTTCAACTTAGAGTCACCAAATATACTTTGTTTTACTAGGTACAATGGTGGAATTTAAGGAACCAGGGAATTGAAGAAAGACTCTGATCATGCAACGGGATTGGGGTTAACAGTGGACGCAATTTCGATCAAGCAAAGAACGAGGAAGTGGAAGAGGACGTTCAGTGTGGTCATGGTTATGGACTGGACGGATTGGTTATCTTGTTCACGTGGTCAGTTAAGAGACCAATAATATTAGGACAAGCAAAGACTCTATCTCCAATGGAAGTTGTAGTTTTTGATCTTTGTTGCCATGTTGTATTATTGTTTCAAGAAGGTTAGGAGTTTAGTGTCGGGACAGCCGGTCCCCTGCGCACCTTATATTGATGGTTCTGGTTTCGCCTGCAGCCTGGCACATGGTTTGCCTGGGAAACAACTCCAGGGTTCCCGAGAGATTTGGTACTTGTTGGGGCGACAAAAACTTGTTCGATGTGGGCGCTGGCAGCATTGAGGGTCCGAAATTTGCAAGTTGTGCTAATTGTTATTCAGTGAATACAACACGGACGAACGCCGCTCCTGGCTCCTGATGAGTCCACTAAGCCTCCACCTTGCAACCTAAACAGGGTCAATAGCCCACCAGCTCCACCACCAGCCTGCTGCCACTAATCCTCTGCCTTAATAAAGACTACGGTCGAAACACGCATCGGCTTTTTGTTTCACCACTACTGGCACAAGATGCCACATTGATCATGCTATATTTGAACACGAATAAAACACCATGCAAAAACAACTCAAGACTGGACTATCACTAGCTTGTAACAATTAGCACAACTTGCAAATATTGGACCCTCAATCCTGCCAGCGCCCACATCAAACAAGGTTTTGTCGCCCCACCATGTTATATTATTGGTTTGTCATTTGCTGCTTGAGTAGTGAATATGAAAAAGAAGCATACTCCTTTGCCTCCATGTCTTTAATAAAATTATGACTTTCTGGAACAATGTGTTGAAAATCTGAAAATGACAGACAAATCCACCACACAGTAGAAATTGAGCCAAAGAGTGCAAAAGGAGGTGGGGCTGGAAGGAAATGCGTGGGAACGGGAGGAAAATCCTATACATTTCACTTAGCAATTGGCGTTAAATGGGTGGGACACATAGTCAAACCACCATGTATCCATCATATGCCAATCTGCATTGAAAACCATTACAACAAACCTGCAGCCAGAGCCCCTGTTTCAAGCTCTCATGTTGAAGCTCATATTTTAATGACAATAGTTTCGGCTTTATAGGTAGTGCTTTCAGCGCCACCTAATAGCCAAAACTAAAAGGAGTTCCTGTAATCAGGGAACTTATTCCAAGGAAGTACTGGGATGAGGAAGAGGGAGGTGGAGGTAATGTGAGTCGTTCCTTCTGCCAGAAAAAAACAATTTAGATAGCCACAATTGAAAATGTTAAAGGAGTACCTTTGCCATTTTTGCCATTACCATGGTCGGCCAACGAGTCACAAGGGTGGTGGGGAGCTGGAAGCATACTGAGTCAGGTGAGTGCAAAATGTTGGGACAAGATGGTGCATGGGCAGAGGAGGAGGAGGAGGAGTGGGTGGGTGTGCTTTGTGGCTAAGGGGCTCTAGGTGAAAGAAGAATGGTGAGCAGAGCGGGAAGTGAGGCTAACGGCAGACAGAGGGAGGAGGGGCCAGGGCAAGCAACCAGCAAGATTTCATGGGGTAAATAAAGCTGCACTCCTAGCACGCTTGTAAGCAGGCACTCCATTATAGGCTGCTCATGAAAGAATACATTTAGGCAGCCATGCCACAGCCATGCAAAAGCAGCGTTGAAAGTGTGCACGCACTCTGCAACCAACATTTCCGAAGGAGCTTGTTGCAGAATAAGTGTACAATATTTTTTTCATCTTCTAGAAATTTATTTGGCGATATCTTGAAGTCACTGATAGCTTTTTATTGCCAGAGATGGTGGCATTTAATAAGTGCACGATTGTCCACTGATAGCCACCAAACATGTTCTGCTTTTAGCAGCCTGATGGGACAGAAAATCAGGTTACCTTACCTGCATTGCGGGTTTACTTACTCGTGTAATTGACAGTGTGACAATGTCTTATTGATGCTTCTGAGTAAGTTATATGATATCCAATTGAAGACACACCAAAAACATAATGAGAAGGACACGAGAACGTGGAGTTCCGGGGTGGACACGCAGGGTCCTCTATCCTAAACGCATGCATTCTGCAACAGAGCTATATGTATCCACTGCTTGATGTTAAGTTTAGAGCCTTTGCCTCACTTCATTTCCTTCATACAACTTATAAGGGATCAAGGAGAAAAGTTTACAAAGTGAAATAGAAAGTGGTCTTTGTTGTAGTACAAAGATTGCTTCATGTACATTTGCTGCTCTGCAAGTCGTAGATAAGATATATGTAATCTGGAATACTACATGTATGTCACATTAGATGAATCGCATGTATTTGGGGAGTTTCCTGGTGGTCTAGTGGTTAGGATTTGGTGCTCTCACTGCTGCGGCCCGGGTTCAAAGTTGTTCTTTTTGAACTATTTGCTTTTCATATCTGGTGTAAGGCGTACAATATTCATCCTGTTCCTTTATTATCACTTTTATTTCCTATAAAAAAAATGCACGTCGAATATTAGAACGTAAGGCAAGTGATACCAAGAACCGGCAAACAGCATTTAAATCAATTTGGTTGAAAATGAGAACCAGGTATTTGTTTATAACCTTTTCAGCATACTGCCACGATCAGATAACGCCATTATGTATTTTATTATATGTGAATGAACTGAGCAAGTACATTACTACATGAAGCAAGGATGTAATATGTCCATTTTGATGTCCCTCGTCTGCCTTTCTTCCCAGCGGTGTTCCGAATAATGTTACTCTGTTAGGAAGAAAAACTAACACACTAATTACTTAATTCTGAAACCCTTGTGTCATTGGTGTTATTGATCGAACATCGTCCTTCTGGGAGAAGACAGGCAGAGCAGGCGTTAATTAACTTTATGGGCCAGTTCGTAAGCCAATTAGCTGCCTATTGGAAATCTCCGTAGAGTCTGCAGGAGGCACAATGTGGACGTGGGGACCAATACTTGTTACTTTGTCGAGATAATTGGAAAAAACGACCATTGCTAGAGACTTATGGGAGACACTCTCTAGGGACATGGGTCACTATTACCAGTAAGAAGCCCGGATAGCTCAGTCGGTAGAGCATCAGACTTTAAATCTGAGGGTCTAGGGTTCAAGTCTCTATTCGGGCGGGTTCGTTTTAACAGTTTCTTTTCACTTTTAAACATAGAGTCACGGAAGTATTGCTTTGCCTCTCAATAATTCTGGTTTGGCTACTGCTTATTGTGATGTTTGAAATATTATGGTCATAATCTCAGTAGACACAAAATTATAACGTATTTCATATACAAGTAGGCAAAGGTGTGCAAGCGGGTCCACTGTCTATCTTAAATCTTGGGACGCAGTATGTGGTGTGCCTGGATAATGACGTCCTCCATCAAAATGCATTTGCTCTTGGACTGTATGTAGCACCCATCCCATGCCCTTCTCTGGCATACATTGGGAACACTTTCTCTTAAATTGACAACTGCCAGTTTGGTGCACATTTAAATGGGAAGGACACCAGGGCACTAACTTTAATATTTATGGGGTGGAGGGAAAGAATCATGTAACAACCTTTGACCCAGGTGATGTCATGGAACGTTACATCACAGCTCCAGCAAAGGGAATAGGTGGCATTGGCGGCGGGTGGGGATTGGTTCTGCCATGTGGTGCTGGCAAGTGCCTGCCAGGGTCGGCCATCAGATTGGTGTTTAGTGCAGTGGTAAGGCCCGGCCGGGCTCTTAATGTCAGGAGTGGGGTGATGGAGGGGACACTTGTAGTTGGCGGCCGTTTTCAAGTTGCTGTTCCTTCCTGCCGCTCAGGGTCTGCCATATTCTGGGTCCCAGCTCCCAGGGGGCGAGATATGTGTGTGTTTTTTACCAAGGCAATTTTGGGGGACAGATGCCGCTTGGGGCCAAGTGAAAGAGGGGTGATTGGCATGGCAGGTAGGCGTGTGGACCCTGAAGCTCTCATGGTGCCTTTTGCTAAATATGTCAGGTGGGGTTATGTTAGTGTTGGCGGAAGTGGTGGCAGTGGTGTCCGCAGAAGGGGGTTGAAGGGAGTGGTGCGACCACTGATGAGGGCGGCCTCGAAAGGGTCCCTTGCTGCAGTGTTGGCATGTAACACACCCACGCGCACTGGGGCACTTTAGGTGGGGGACAGGAAAAGGAGGAGGGCCCAGTGCTAGCAGGGAGGATATGCCTAGGAGGGCCACTAGGGGGAAATGGTTGAGAGTGGGTTTGGGGGGCGTGCAGTGGACACCCCGCGGATCACATGGGGGTTGTGCGGAACGGAGGCCCTGCAGAGCCTAGCAAAAGGGGCAATGCAAGAGGTTAGGGTTTGGAGGAAGGCTTGGGATGGCGACCAACCTGCAGTGCCTGAGAAGAGGAGAAAGGAAAGAGGTGAGAATCCGGGTAAAGGGCTGGGCCAGGATACCCCAGCCCTTATGATGAGAGCAATAAGTACATGTGTTAAGGCATAGGGGAACATCGGGGGCTGCTGCATGAGCACAAGTTGTGTGACTATGCTAAATGTCACATGTAAAATCTTGTAGATAAACTGAAATCAGCAATATATTCATTCATTCAATATGATAATGCAGCAGAATGTTTGTTTGTTTGTTTGTTTGTTTATTTTATTTATATCGCGCACCTGACCTTGAGGTAATTGGGCGCCAGAGGATAGTAATGGTTACATGGCATAGTATAGACAGTTGTGTACATGAATACAGTTTGAGCAATCAAGGAAAAATTACAATGGTACATATATACATATTAAACATTATACATATTATGCATAGGTCATAGCAGTAGTATTGGATGGATGACACATACTAGTTGTGAAAACCACCTAGCGGTCAATGGTATTATGTTTTGTTGAGTAGCCATGTGATAACATGGCTTCTGAATTTGTTGAAGGTTTGAATAGTCTGAATATTCTGAGAGAGAGTGTTCCAAAGCTAGGTGGCTAATACCGGGAAGCTAGAGCCTCCTTTTAGATTGTATCTGATTGTATTTTAGATTGTATCTGGGCATTTCAAGACATGGTATGTTGGATGATCTAGTGATTCTGTTGGGTAGCTTCCATGTGAACTTATCTGTGAGATAGGGGGGGGGGGGCTTGGTAGTTAAGTGCTTTGTGAGTGAGGCAGATAGTTTTTAGGTCAATTTTGTCGTGTATAGAGAGCCACCTGTGGTGCTTTCTAGTTTCTGATATGTGCTCTCTTTTGGGAATATTCAACGCTGCTCTGAGCGTGTTGTTTTGCATGATCTGGAGTTTATTTAAGATGGTTTTGTTCGCTCCTAGATAAAGGCTGTTGCAATAATCCAATTTGGATTGTATGAGCGGTCTCGCCAGAGTAAGGCAGCTGGTGGGGGATAGTAAAGGTCTACAGCCTCTGATCAGCTTGCCTGTGTGGGCTGTGGCCGAAGAGGTCATGTTAATCTGCTTAATTAGGTTGGACTGGGCATCGAGGTAGAAACCTAAAGTTTTTACATGTTTGGCAATGGGTATACTGTTCCCATCGATGAGGATATTTGTGTAGTGAGGACTTAGTTTGAGAAGGTTATTAGATGATCCGACTAGGAGTAATTCTGTCTTATCATCATTCAGGCAGAGGCCATGTGTGGCCATCCATGCCTGAATGATGGTGTAGACTTTGTTAATATGTGTGACGTCTACATCATAGGTTCCTGAAAGGGGTAGGAGTATCTGGGTGTCATCCGCATAATTTGTGTAGGTGACACCCAGACGGTCCAATCTTGCAAATAGTGGATTTGTAAATATGTTGTACAAAGTGGGCGAGACGCAGGATCCTTGAGGGACTTCGCAGGTGATGGGAATGGGGTCAGCGGCTGCTGAAGGTGAGAACATGTGCATGGTTCTATTAGCGAGGAAAGATTGGATCCAGGCAACTGCAGAACTGGAGAAATGGGCCGCTGAGGATAGGTGGTTACAAAGTATGGAGTGATCCACCAGATCAAAAGCCGCAGAGAGGTTGAGTAGAAGTAGGATGGCCATCTTACCTTTGTCTTTTAATTCATCGATCTGGCTTTTGAGGACGACAAGTGCTGTTTCTGTACCATGCTGGGGTCTGAAGCCAGATTGACAGGTACAGAATAGTTTGTGAGCTTCAAGATAATCTTGTATTTGCAAGTAGGCTAGTCTGTCCAAAAATTTCAGTAGAAAGGGGACTGTCGTAATGGGTCTGTAGTTAGTGGGTATAGTCGGGTCAAGGGTCTGTTTTTTTAATAGTGGTAGAACCCAAGACTGTTTGAGGTTGCTAGGGACAGAGTTGTTAGAGAAGGAGGAGTTTACAAGTTTAGTAATGAATGGGGCAAGTTCTCTAACTGCATCTTTTATAATCTGGGCTGGGCTGGGCAGCTATCGCCCTTACAGTTAGATGGTTTAAGAGATGCAATGATTTTGTGGACTTCAGGAATGGTGACTTTTTTTAATGTGAAACCTGAGTTGATGTGAGGGGTAGGGGTAGGAGCTGGTGTAATGACTATTAGTTGGGATCTTTTGTCAGCTATTTTGGTCTGCAGTCCTTTAATTTTATTGGAAAGGGCATTTTGAATGCTGGTGCACCAGGCTTTATCCTTAGTGCATGTATCTGGCGGTGGGTTGGGGTTCTCTAGTTCTCTTAGAATGTTGAATAATTCTTTAGTACTGGAGCTGGCTTGGGCTATTCTGTCATTATAGGTTTCTTTTTTAGCCTGGATTATCTTATTTTTGTAGGTGGCAGTGATAATGGCAAGGCTAGTTTTGTTTTCAGGTGTAGGGGATGATTTCCAGCGTGATTCACATTTTCTTTTTTCAGTACGGATCGTTTTTAGCTCTGGAGTGAACCACGAGTTAAGATGGGCTTTGGGTTTGCTTTTTCGTAGTTGTAGCGGGGCAATAGCATCAATGGCTTTAGTCATGGTCTCATTGTAGATGTTAATTAGAGTGTTGGGATCATTGGTGTCCAGGAGGGCGTTGAGTAGGGGGGCTACCAAAGGAACTAGAGCATCAGCAGTGATGTTACGTTTATTCCTTGTGAGGCAAGGGGGAGCAATAATGGGCATTTTCTTTTCCAAGTTGTTGATATGCAATTCAAAGGTGATAAGGTTGTGGTCTGACCATACCCTTCCTTTTTCGTGGATGGGTTTGGTGCTAATTTGAGTATAGCCTTGTTCTAATAGTGCAGAGGCTAGAGAGATGGTGTGTGGGTCGCTAGTGTCCTAGCGGATGTTAGCGGCATACATACAATGTTCGATTCCAGGCTTTCCCCCATAATCCCCTTCTATGAGACTTTCACTCAATTCTCATTACATACATATTTGAGGAACAAACATCGCATCCAGGCATATCATAACATTTTATTTCTTCTGTAGTAGGACAGTAAAGCACTCGGACAGTCTGAAACTTCAGAGCAGGTGGAGCATGCTTGATAATAAAGACACTTACAAACCATCAATAGACTGGACAGACTTAGAGTTATGAACAGCGCTATGAGTGGGAGTAGCAGAAATGGAAGGGATGAAGCCTCGCCCCGGATCTGTTGGCGTGTCACCTCCACGCTCCTTCGATCATCTCCCTGAGCCTCTGGGAGCATAGTATTGGGCCACCGTACTGGCAGTTGTCTCTGCCTGGTTCTTCGCTATGGTCGGCACAATCCTGCAGGTGGACCACTCTATGCTGTCACGTATGGCATGCAGGTGTTCCCAATGCGTGTGCCCGATTGCCTCCATCTCCCTCTATCTCTGCCTCTGTGCTGCTTGTTGGTGTGTGCCATATGGGAGGGGGGCTGTGCAGTGGCTCTGGGCTGTTGTCAGGGGAGCCATATATAGGTGTGTCAATGGCTGGCTCAGGTTGTTGTGCACGCCGGTTAGGGTTTTCTGGGGATTTAGCATGCTGGCGGTGGTGAGGGCTTTCTGGGGACTGAGCACACCGGCGGGGGTGAGGGCTTTCTGGTGTTGGTGAACGCTGGTAACTGTCAATGGGCCCAGGCGTTTGTAGCCGTTCTTCATGCAGTGACACCGGGATGGTGCCCCCTGTGTTTCCACAGTCATCCTGCCTGGAGGTGTGGCCTGGATCACAGACCCTACAGCTGCAGGAGTGTGTTGCGTGGGCCTTTGCAGTGGTTCTGGTGTGCTGTGGATTCGAAGTTGACCTGGCCCTGCTTGGTTGCAGTGTCTCACGACAGGAGATCCGCCTTGGTGTAGCGTGGCTGTGCCTTTGCGAGGTGGTGTTAGACCATGAGGGCCTTTATGCGCCACTCTCAGATGGGCCTGCCCCCTTGTCCTCATCGGATGCCTCTGGCAATGCGCGAGTGCCTGTAGGGGACATAGGAAATGTTGTCAGGTACGGTTCCTCCACATGTGTTGGCATGCAAGACACATTTACTGTGGTACGGAGTGGCACCCCACACATTTGGGCAGATGGGCATGGTTGGTCAGGGGAGATTGCATGTGGGCCCAGCATTATGGGGATGTTTGCAGCAACGTGTGTGTGACACATGGCCAGTTGGTCTTTGTCCTGTGTGTGTGGGGGCAGGGTGTGCATGCTGGGGCAGCTGATGTTTGGCATGCCTGTGTGTGGTCCTTCATGCGTCCACATCCCCTCCCCGGGTGGCAATCAGCATGTGGGGGTAGGTGTGGTGGCTTACTCCATGGCACTTGCATGGCTCTATGGGGCACTGCTGTGCAGCCAGCCGGATTAGGCTGTGGTGTAAAGTGATTGGCTAGCTGAGTCCATGTCGGTGTAGGGGGACGTGTACTTCCATGTGGCTTGGCTGCCATTCCAACATGGGGCACACCTTCCCACTGCTGTAATGCACAGGGATGCCCTTCGTGCCCTGCCCATGGCTGCAGTGGAGGGTGGCTGATGTGTCTCCCCCTTACTCCACCCTGTTGGCATGTCATGATGCCTACCCCCAGGCATCCGGACAAAGCCCATCAGCCCCGGGAGCAGGCATCTAGACATTTAGTAAAACCTCAGCAGCCCCGGCTAGGGGCTATCTGGGTTCAGTCCTGGCGCCTTAGGCACCGGGCTCATAGTAGGAATCAGTCCTGGCGCCTAAGGCGCCAGGCTCATAGTCATTACTTACCTCAGGCAGACCAGGCTGCAAATGACTCCAATCCAACATGAAGCCTGAAAGGGACTATTTTTCTACAGGGACTATTTTTACTCGGGTGTGATTCTAGGGACTTCTTACCTGGGACTACTTTTGAGGCTATTTAAACCACAGCCGACCAGCAACACACACTTCGCGTTATTCTGCATCCAGCAGCGTAACACTCACCGTGCCTGCAGCCTGCATCCAGTCTTGTGCCACACCCGCCTCGAATCCGGAGCTCCTAAAACAAAGAGGGAAGAAAGGGACAAGGTTAGAAACAAACTTATTTCTATTCCACACCTGATTCTGGATCCATCTTGTCTCCGGACCTGTAAAGAACATAATTTCTGCATGCGCCGCACCTCCAGCTGCAGCGCCGCACCATACTCACCAGTCTTCACAGCACCCTTCGGGTCGGCGCTGCCTACATCATTTCTTCGCCAAACTTCGGCACCTAGGAGATAAAAGAAAACCACAAGGTGAGCCGAGGGAACCAACAAATATAATTCTTACCACCATAGACTTACCTGATTTACCACCGGAGGCATCCTTTTGTGACTCTCCATATTTTCACGTGCCGCATCTGTAAAGAGAGACAAAACAACACGTTTTCCTCGTGCAACATTTACCGGACAGCGCCGGGTAATACAGACTCTTAACTGAGTGCCACCAGCTGCCACAAGAGCATCTTTTCACGAGCCAGCTGCAAGACAAGAAAGGAAGGGGGTAACAAGAGTGAACATCGGACATATTGAACTCTATGAACTTAATACTTACTGGTCCTCACCAGGAACCTCAGAGTCAATACTCTCCGGAACTCTCCCGAGCCTTCAAACCAGTGAAGTAACTGGAATTGACCGATCCACGCAGGATGGAGAGCTCATCTTTCAAGAATATAAGGTGAGATTGCTGTGAGGGCATTTCGGAGGTGATTAGTTGGGGAGGACTGTGGGGGTGCCATCACTTGAATCCACAAGTGTCTAAATTAATCTCTCCACTTGCAGGAGAATATTTCTACGGGTTAAACAGACAAGATTAGGAGGGCAGATCCAGTCAGTCATCGCTGCACTACGCATCACGTGGGTGGAGACCGCAGCTGTCCGGGTCCGACCGACGCCCCTGTGGGAGCCAGGTGAGCGTAACATGGCATGCCCAGCTTCTGGGTCTGCTGGCATGTGTCCCTGTCCAATGGGGCATCTTAGGCTAAACTGTCATTTGGGCAAGCACTTATGCTGGGGGGGTTGACTCTCCTCTTGGCTCCTGGCACCCGCCTCAGCACCTCCGGCTTCCTCTATTCCCTCCATATCCAGTACTGTACTGCACTTTTCCTCCCAGGCAGTAAGGACCAGTCGTTTCATGGTTCCTCCTCCAGTCGCCAGGGACTCCTGGCGGTGTTGGGACAGCAGTCCATGCATCCGGACCCTGAGGTCATTCCAGCGTTTACGACAGCCCTCCCCGAGAGGATGCAGTAGTTACACCAGGAACAAAATAACTGCTGTGTGGTGGGTGAGTACGAGGTTATACCTTCTGGGAGGGGGGCTAAAGACAGTCATCTTGAAAAAACAGGTGATGGTATAGCCAAATGTTTTGGCTTGTGTTTAAGTATTAGGCATTTGCCAGGCACTGCTATTATATGCCCAGGTACTCGCACCATTTTATTTATTTATTTTTGCATGTATTAAGCGCTCTAAGCCTGTAAGCATCAAGGCACTGGTTACATATAGTAGAGAAAAACAAACAGAGAAGCATAAGGTGTAGGTTGCGTACAATTGAGAAAGTCAGCTTATAACAGCCGCAAGTGGGGTTGTAGTCAGGGAAGTGGTACGTTTGAGGAAAAGAGTTGCATTTTTAGCTGTTTCCAGAACACCCAATAGGATTGTTTGGATCTCAGTGTCAGGGGTAAGGAATTCCAAGTCTTGGAGGCAATGACCAGGAAGCTGGACCCTCCAGCTCTCTGGCGCTTGAATCGGGTAATGGTCAGTTGGTACGAGTAGATCAATTGCGTTGGTCGAAGGAATTGGGCTTTGGATAGCTTCTACGATAGGTATTTAGGTGCTGAGTTGGAGAGGCATTTATGGGTAATTGCTAGAGTTTTGAAAGTTTTGCAGCTGCTATCATCGATGGTCCGTTAATACCACTACGGCAGTGCCTGGCAAGTGCCTTTCCGATGCCTACACAAACGCCCAAACTGTTGGCCTTGCCAATGCTTGTTTAAAGTTGAAAGGAGGCTTTAGCACCCATGTTTTAGGATTGCAGATGCTCATGTGGTGCTGGTGACTGTTGGGAGGGATTGGAGGGGAACAGCTGAGAGGGTCAAGGGGCTCAGAGCTCTTGGCTGCTGCAAGCAAGGGCTTGTACCAGTGAAGATAGCATACGTTCGTAGCAGCCCGATTGGCTGGGCGCCCTTTGTTGGGTGCTAATTTAACAATAATACTCAGGTGATAACGGCCCGGAGCCCAGGGTACATGCCCGAGCACAGCAAGGACCTTTCCGATGGGCTTCTGTGCCGTTACCACCCAATCCGGCAGGCAGGATTGGGTATTATTGCTAGTAGCACCCAGGGTTTCACATCTGTCAATCCGGGGTGCTGGCAGCAATGTTTTTTGTATGAATGGATGGGGTGGCTTGCAGCATCCCGTTCATTCATAAGAGAAAATGACTCAAGATGGCCACCACAGAGCTAGAAGAAGGGACTCCAAATTGAGCCCCTCTTCCATGTTCATGGCGGCCAGAAGGAAGACTGAGCGGTAGAAGCAGCAGGGGCACCGCTGCTGCTGCTGAAGGAATCAGGTAAGTGGACGTGGGAGAGATATAAAAGGAAGGTGAAGGGAAGGGAGGATGTGGGGAAGATGGCAGGAGAAGGGAAGCAGCCGGCAGGTTGCTTGGAACAGGGCCGGTCTTTGTGTCAAGCAGCCTGATGTCAGACAGCCTCTACGGGGCGCCGTGCGGCGGTGCCAAGCCAGGACAGGCCACACGCACCAGCCAGGCCTTGATTTTGATGTCTGTGTATTAGGTCGGAGCACTGCTTCAGGCTGCAGCCTTTGCTCTCAGGCAGGACAGGGCAGCAGCCAGCAGCAATTGACAAATTAGTAATTAGCAACATTTGCTTGTTGCTTTTTCACTTCCCCTTGGGCCCCGGTGGTGCTGGTACCAGCCAGGCCCATGATGGGCATGCACGTGCGGCGTGCCCTCAGGCTATGTGCGCGCACGCACTGATAGCTTGATGATTGGGGCTGGCTGGCTTTGTTGTCTTGTCAGCCCCCGTCATTCGGAAAACAGGAGTGGAATGGATGCATGCACTGCACAACATCAGGTAAGTGGGGGCCGGGGTGACTATGAAACATAGATTTATCGATGCATTCAACAACATCGCTGAGACGCAATCACGCATATACATCAAACTGTCAACTGTGTGTGTGTCCACACGTCGGCACATGTATGGCGTGTTTGCACATCTTGTCCATGTTACGTATCTTTTTGGTGGGCCATCAAGATAGGTAACATGGACAAGATGTGCAAACACGCCATTTTTGCCGACGTGTGGTTTCATGTATATGCCTTGCGCGCGTCTGGCTACATCGAAGCCAAGTTCTTCTCCAGTGTTTCCCCCCCCCCATTTCGGATAACACCCTGGGGCCTGGCAGTGGGCAGTACGGCCCGTCGCCATGGCTGGCCCCGTTATCGTGATTAGCTGGCTCCCAATGCCAGGTACTCTCTCGCTGTCTGTTCTGGCTGACAGAGTGGTCTGGTCTAATATGCCCTCACTGTCTCTCTGCTGACGTGGTCTCGCTCACTTTCTCGGCCAATCCAGTCTGGTTCCCTCTCTCCAGCTTTCACTTGCAGGCTTTGTTCTCTCTGTATCTGACAGTGCAGTCTAACACGCATGCACTCTCTGTCAGTATGGTCTGAATTCACAGCACTCTATTCCCGTCTCTCACCCCCTATGTCTCCCTCCATTTTCCCTTTCCTTCGCTCACGCCTTCTCACTGTGTCTCTCTGTCTCTCACTCCCCTTCTATCTCTCTTGTTCTAGCTGTGTCCCCTCTCACTCGCTTTCCCTCTTTCTCCCTCATTAAAGCATTATGAAGGTGACGACGGAAATACAGAAAGAAAATGGAGGAGGCACCCCGATAACCGGGGCAGGGGCCTTCCTCCTTCCGCTCTCTCGTCCCCCCTCCCCCCTCGGGGGCAGGGGAGAGGGCGGCAAGAGTCCAAAAGAGCGCCAAACGCAACAGTAAGCCCGCGAAGGGCAACAATGGAAAGGGGAGGAGCAAGGGCTTCATATGCAGCGGGTGCCCGGCACAGGAGCACTTGCAGCTCTTCCAGCAGCCGGGCGCCCGTCAACCAGGAGAGGATTTCGTTTTCTGCAGTTCCGGACATGGAGGAAGGAGGGTTCCAGTTTTGGCTGTCCGGGATGCTGTGCAGTGTTCCCGATCGAGTGGAAGAAGGTTTTCCAGCTTGTGCCGGGTTTCCAGCAACCGCGCGGCAGCCAGGAATAGGGGTCCGGTAAGGAGCAGGGCTAAGGGAGAGGGGAAGGCGGTAGAACGGGCCCAGTATGGGTGCGCTGGCGCCTTCGGGGTTGTAAGAATAGACCCCTGTCCTGTGGCGGCCGCGGCGCTTTGACCAAAGGGCGGGTCCGCAAAGTAATGGATTTAGGTCTCGTGGCGGGTATCATAGGGCTGGGGGTCAGCAGCTGGGGGACGGCCGACCAGTCCCGGCGTCCTGCGCGACGAGGGGGGGGCCGCCAAAACGAGTGGGCCTAACGGCAGAAGGCAACATAGGAGGAGCAAGTGGGGCAGGCGGGTCCAGTCCTTCGCATGCCTACATCGTGGTTTAGCCGTGCAGTTTTGGAAATAATAATAATAATAATAAAGAGAATAGTTTGCCATTTGTATAGCGCGGAGCGCTGCTTATTGTTACCCACGGTGTCGGGATGGAGGGCTGGGTTGGGCCCTCCCGGGAGGCGAGCCTGCGTTGGCGGGCTCTGCACGGATGTCGGAGCGAGCGCTCTGCTCGCTGTGTCACTTGACCGGCTGTATGAAGGTAGGGGTAATGATTAGGAAGAAATGAATGTAATGGAGTGGTCCCAGTGTCCTAATGGATAAGGCACTGGCCTCCTAGGCCAGAAAATGTGGGTTTGCGTCCCATCTGCGGTGGTTCGTGGCATTTAAGGTCACGTTCAGGGAGAATGACGGCGAGTAGACAAAGGAA
The DNA here is from genome assembly GCF_040938575.1 of Ambystoma mexicanum. Classification (NCBI taxonomy): domain Eukaryota; kingdom Metazoa; phylum Chordata; class Amphibia; order Caudata; family Ambystomatidae; genus Ambystoma; species Ambystoma mexicanum. Next base: position 6,352,186 of record NW_027182323.1, read on the forward strand.
ACGCATGAAAGGAACTATCGTTCCCAGTTGCCAGGGAATGAAATGCAGCAATTGCAGTACGTTTAATGGTTGTTGTTAAATAGTTTTGCCCGGCATATTGTACATGAGGGAGGTTGTGTGCATTTGCCAACTGTGAGGTCACTAAGGCAATGGTTACAGCGCGGGCGCCACCTTGTTCCACTTTTTGGGCCACCGGGTGCAGGCGCAGGAATACCAACGCGTGGTAGGTGTCCGGGGCGGTGGTGGATTGTGTGCTTCTAGAAATAGCCCGCGTTATCGAAAGCACAGATAATAGAAGGGGTGCGCTGCCACACGGAGCAGCTGTATTTATGAATGCTTACGGTATGATTATCGTGTTTTTTGAATGAGCCCCAAGCACAAAACTAGTGCTCAGGATGAGGGAGGCCCTGGGAACAACAGCTCTTACCGGAACTTGTTTGTTATAAATGCAGCTCCTTAAGGGAGAGACTGGTTGTTGTTCTCATCACGGCGAAGCGCTGGCTAACAAAACAGGAAGGTACTTGAGGTGAGGGAGCATTGTGGTTTAAGGAGGACTTAGTATGGTAAAATGCCGCGCAGCATTTTGTTTTCTGGGTCCAATGGTATATAATACACGGCTAAGGTTATAATGATATATACTTAATAGCAAGTGTGATAATCTCTTACCGCGGCAACCGAACAACGTGTTTGCTGGGTTTGACGCTGCTGATGTCGGGCGGAGATAGTATTCGACAATGCAATGTCGCTGGTCGGCTGCTAGCATGATGTTAGGAGCTAGGTGACGAACGCCGTGTTTTTATTTCTTATACTAGCGGTTTGCGGGGCGGCTAAGGGCAGACGGCATGCTATTGATGAAGGGGATGCTATGTGTGAAAGGGCACAATAGCTCAGCGGCAACGTGTTCGCCTTGGAAGCACGACGACACAAAGCAATACAAGTTCGATCCCCGGGTCCGCGCACGTTATAAATACCCAACTAGGAAAAGAAAGGGAAGAGAAGAAGAAGAAGAAAAACATTTTTTCTAAATTGCCCAGGGGTGGTTTAATTGTTGGTATATGCTGCCCTAGTTTCGCCCTTTGCGTTGTTTAGGGTAATGTATTGTTTTTAATTCGAATTCTACGCCCAACGGTTCATGGCCCTGGGGCGCAGTAATTGAGGTAATAGTGTGGGATTAAGTGATTTAAGGAATGATGAAACAAGGGGCGCATTATGCTTGCGCCATGAATTGAACTCCATAAGGGCCGCAGTTTTTTAACCAGCGGATATGTGCAAGGAGAAGCCCATGTCCCATAGGGCAACAGGGCAGCATATGGTGCTTGAGAAATAAACAGGGAGGCCGTGTTTGCAGAAGGAATGGACAACCCCTAAGGTTGGTGTGGCAATGTGGTGCCGTTACAGGGAGGTCTAGGTACGGCCACAGCGTTAAAGAACTGCTGCAATACTGGCGGGCCGAATTGAAAGGGGGGTCAGTGGCCGTGTTTAGGAGTTTGCGTTTAAGGTTTCAAGCCCATTTTGGTGCATTATGGGAATGGTAGTTGGGCACAGGATTGATACCAGATTGGCGTTTTTATTCTGTAGATGCAATTTAGGCCAGACGCAGTCATGCTCCTGGCCGGGGTTTAGTTCCCCGTATACCTGCAAGACTATAAGTCCCAGAATGCGTTTAGGCATTTGCCACGTGCATTTCTGAATAATGCAGCTTTCATGTAGCTGCTACGCATAGGTTAAGGTGCTCAAGGGTTTGGAAATGGAAAAATGGCGGCTTTCAGTGAAGACATTTTCTTTCATTATACATGCAGGGGATTGGTTTTCCAAAAAACGAATGTAATCAGAGTTGGTTTCCAGTAACGTCCACACGAATAATAGGGAAGACTTTCTACGAATATGGATTTTCTGACCATTGATGTTAGTAGGTGCAAACATGGTGTAAGTGCATGGCCATGGGATATGGTTTCCTGTGGTATTACTGGACACTGATGGTAACAGGGTAAGTGCATGGCCATGTAATATTGTTTTCGGGGGTATTCACTAGCCATCGTTGGTAGCAGGGCAAGAGGGGTGCATGGCCATGGAAGTGTGCCAGGCGTATCCCTTAGGCTTATACACAGCCCAAAACTGCTGGGTTTGAGAGATGGGTGCGTGCATATCTCCTGGGTTGAGCGCCTTGCCTTGGGGCAGGGGGGCATGTGTCCAAGGCATTTGGGGGGGACAGCCCCGGGTAGTGTTGCGTGGGGGGGGCACTGCTGTGCGTAGTGAGTCACTGGTCCCTCCCGCGGGAGGTGAATAGTTAAGTACATTTGCCATAACACAGCAACGTGCGGAACTCGTGTGCTTGGACTTTTATGCAACAAGAGAAATGTTAGGATGCATCTGGACCGTGTAATGGTTTCTTAAAGTGGGTTTCTACGTCTTTAGGACAGGATAGCGTGCCACAGGACTTAACATGCTTTTAAGAGGCACAATTACTGAAAGATTAGCGGAAACATTGCTGGTGGATAATATAATGATGGCTAATAGTATGGGTTGTATGGATACAAATAAGCCCCACTTCTGGATAACGAGACTACAAATACCAGAATGCAATTCGGAAGAAGGCGGTAGCATGGCCTGAAGTTGTTTAGATATGGGAGTACCTAGTAGTTATGAGGAATGTCAATGGATAATATGCTGGTTGGTTTTCAGGAGCCATTAAAAAAGGTTTTTCCAGGAGGCATTACTTGGGGGAGATGATCCATACGGACAGGTAGCGAGGGCACCGACCAAGATTTCCCGGAAAAGGCAGGGTGGTTAATTATTCACTCAGTGGACAAATGAATTTATATATGGGGGAAGGTACCTATCCACAAGGCAATGCTTCTGGGACACAGCCTACAAGTCCAAAAAAGGTGTCCACAGTATGCCTCAGGTCTGCATTGGGGGGATAACAAATTGTTTTCTGTTCAAATACAGGCAGGGGTGTCTGGTGTGGCAACGTTGGCTCCGCTTCCTCGAACAAATGGCGGTATCTCAGCCCAAAACACACCTGCAACGGCAGAGGGTATCAGGCACGCATGGAGGGTTGAGAGAGTCGTGTCTACGAAGGAGATGGTTGGACAAGGCAAGGAACAGAGTCGGACCAGCACCCCTTGGGAGCCTGAAACAGCAGGGGCGTCTGGTGGTGGCAACGAGGGCTCCGCTTCCTCGAAGAAATGGCCCTCTCTCAGCTCAAAAACACTTGCAGGGGCAAGGTGGTATCAGGCACGTAGGGTTCAGAGAGTTGTGTCTACGAAAGAGACGGTTGGGCAAGGAACGGAGTCGGACCGGCGCCTCTTGGGAGCCTAAAAACGGCAGGTGGGGGCAGCGAGGGCTCAGCTTCCTCGAGCAAATTGCGCTCTCTCAGTCCAAAACACCTGCAGGGGCAGGTGGGCATCAGGCATGGAGGGTTGAGAGAGCGGTGTCTACGAAGGAGATGGTTGGACTATGCAAGAAACAGAGTCGGGCCAGCGCCCCTTGGGAGCCTAAAACGGCAGAGGCGTCTGGTGGTGGCAACGAGGGCTCCGCTTCTTCGAGCAAATGGCGCTCTCTCAGCCCAGAAACACCTGCAGGGCGGAGGGTTGAGAGAGTTGGGGCTACCAAGGGATGGTTGGAAGAAAGGGGAGGCAGTTGGCCTCAAAACGGTGGTCGAACAGGGAGCCGGTGTGCAAGAGCAGGTCAAGGTATGACGGAAAGATGGAGGGGACTGAAGTATCCCTAGAACAGGCACAACCGGCAAAGGTGAAATCCCTGGTCAAAGGAGGATAGACGGAGTTGCACTGGGCAGCAAGGTGTACTCAGAACTGCTAGAACTACAAAATAGGAAAAGGGGGGAGCCACGGTGGGCGGTAACCCACCTTTGGCGTGGCGGTGTTGTGGCGACCAATGAGAAGAGAAAGACTCCGAATGAGCCATTGCGAAACCGGAAGGGGCTTCGCCCAGTCTGGACAGCGCCTCCTGGGAGCCTAAACGGCGGGGGTGTCTGGCGGTAGCAATTGGGGCTCAGCTTCCCTCCAACAAACGGCGCTCCCCCAGTCCGCAAATACCTGCAGGGGCAGGCGGTTCTCAGACTCGAAGGTCTTGGGGGAGTTGGGCCTGCAATGGACATGGATAAAAAGGGGGAAGCAGGACAAGGAGCAGTCGCTACATCTTTGGAACTATTTTCAAGATCTGTTTGCTGTGGTTGTATATATGTGAAAATAAATCTGCGGCCTTGTTACGCCAAACCAAAAGAAAATGTCTCATTCAGCACCTTACTATAGGGGAAAGGAAAGGGGCTGGCAAGAATGAGAAATGGGTGATACACTGGCCTAACTAATGGACAAATGCCCAGGTTATTGCTTTGATGATTGAATTGAATTTAAAACGTGCCGGTGCACGATTCCTTCCCCCTGTTATTCGGGGTGAGTGGGCAGGCAGAGAGCCTGAAATCGAAAGTGCAGTTCCTTAAAAGTGTTCCAGGTGGGTGAGGGGTCGTTTCTGCAGACCTCCTGCACCCTGCCCTCTCCATCATCCCCTATACCCCTGGCATATTGCTTTCTCCCCTGTACTGCAAGCAGCCCAGACATTGATGACCACAGTGGAACCAGAGAAAAAACACAGTCTTGAAGGGCAGAGGGGGGTTGGGGGGGGGGTGAGTGATTAGCTGGCTCCCTCGTGCAATGTCCCTGCCACCTTGCCCATCCATGCCCAGTCCTGCTCCTTCTCAGCTCCTGCTTGAAGTGTCCCAGAGAGCACTTGGGGCCCCAAGGCCTTTTCATGACCACTGATGGTGTAGATTGGACTAGAGAACATGTCATTTAGGTTGGGCCCGGCAAGTATGCCACTCTCCTACTGGTGGCAGTGCTCAAGAAGGTCAGGGGTCACAACCTTCAATGGCATGTAGGGCTTAAGGATGCTTTCAGCCCACTGAAGGACGTACAGTGCACGTGTACTGTGTTCACCTCTCGGCAAGGAATATATTGTGCAGCAGCCAAAGCTCAAATGCATATCGATAGATTTGAGAGGTAGGAATGTTCGGCAGCTCAGAATGCTAAGCATCTGTGTTCATATGCAGATCACAGTACTAAATTCTGGCGAGGCCAGCCCAGCCTTTCCAATATCTAACCTTGATAATCATACGTGCAGATATCATTTGGTGATAGTAAAACATACTGTGCTACAAAGCCACATCCCTGCACCAGACAGCGCTAGATAAAAACATGAGCGTAAAATGAGCATGGCGGGTTCTAGAGATCAGATCCCCCAGCCAAGGGTTGGGGAAAAGTGGTAGTGGGTGTTTCGCGTAGAAGGGCTCCCAGACATGAGAGACCAGGAGAGAGCAGAGCCCAGTGTCAGACCCTTCACTTGCTGCTTCAAAGGTGCAGGGCCGCTCAAAGGCAACCACAATGGATTCAAAGCTCCAGAACATGTGCCTTTGTCGACTGAATGGCCCTATAAAATGAACCCCTGCCACGCTCCTCCCATGGAGTACTGGACTTCGAGGCGCACACAAGTGGAGCGATGTGACGGCCCAATGTTAAGCGTTATGTTCCTTTACTATTGCCCTATTCTGTTACTAGGCCGCATGCGTGTTAGGACGGCGGGGTGGACTGTTTAGAGTCACGGCACAGTGATGTGTCACTCTCGGACATGGATCCCCCAGGGGCCACGGCTCCTCTGGGTTCCGGCAGACTGTTGAAGGAGGGGGACATCTCCAGGCAGTTTGTCTATCCTGTCCTTGAGCGTACGGCGCTGGCTGGGTAGCTCCAGCGGCTGGCCCCGGGGTCCATAGCGAGCAGAGACGGGTGTGAGGCGGAGAGGTGAGTGGTGCATGTCCGAGCATTGCAGGGACAGGAGGAGGAGAGGTGGGTGTGGGGCAGGGACAGGAGGCGGAGAGGTGAGTGCAGGTGCAGATAACAGAGGAGTGGTGGGGGAATTGCAGAATATTGCAGAGACAGACAGGTGGCGGAGAGCCGCATGTGGGGCAAGGTCCAGGACAGTTGGGGACAGTTGGTGGTCCACTGGGCCTGCCCAACCCCTTCCCTTTAATGGGGTGCAGCATGTGACTTCTACTTTACCCCCAACAGCCTGTGCCTAACAGTGCCCTCCAAGTGGTTTCTCCATCATTTTTTTGTCTTATCCAAAGGCGTGTGTTTCCGTTTTAAGGGAGTTGTGCTCCATTTCACTATTTTCCAGATTCATCATGCATATACACACATGACATGTCACGTTGGCCTGGGTGGGCCTGATCTTATCAGTATTATATACAATCCGTAATGTTTGTGTGTGTGTTACTTTTAACACAATGGAGTGCAGCCACTCAACCTTCCTAGATACCAAAACAATGATGTTGACATATTGTATGAATCCGCATTGGGGGCACACATTAACTAATGGAACGATTTTGGCAGCTGTGTTTATAGATGTATATTTTTGTGCACCATTTGTGGAGCTCATGTCTTCATATACAAATCGATACATGTTTATGTTGTGACGTGTGTCCTTTCCTCAGCACGCACACGTCGCATGGACACTTAACACAGCTAAAGGTGAAATGTCCCATTTCAGTACTGCAAGTTCCCGGGAAAACATTTGTATTGGTTCTTAGAGTTTAAAACAGGCAAACCCACGTTTTCAAAAACACTATTAGAAGAAAATATCCTCTCTTGGTTTTGTGTGTGTTGATTTTATGAAAAAGCAAATGCCATTCGTCCTGTGCAATTTGGGTAGTTATGCAAAGCCAATTTAATGAAATATTATGTTATGTTATGTTACTTGGCAATTGTATAGCGCCTTATGTATCATTGGTATGATCTCAAAGCGCTGGTAGGTTGAATGCCCTCGGGAACCGTAGTTCAAGTCAGTAGAGAGAGAGAGTGTTGTACGGTGCGTGGGTATGTGTGCAGCTGGTGTAGTGTTATTTCACCTAGGTATGCTAATTTCTGGCAATGTCACATCCCATTGCATTTGTTGATGAGTCCCCTCACTTTAACTTTTAGGACTTGACCCCTGCTGAGTAGGGTTTATTCACTCAGCTTTGAAGAGAGCGGCTGGGCATGGGCAGCCTGCTCTTCCTTGACCTGCTGTCCCGAGACTGGTCTTTGTCAGTCGGAAATTGAGTCGAATCGTGAACGAATCAGAAGCCCAGCCGCAGCCAAACCCAGTGAGCCAGAGCCTGCTGACTTTGCCATTGGGGCACCGTGACCGGTCTGTGCAGCCCGCGGGTGCTGAGTGCTTGTGCCTTCTCTGCCGATCAATGAGATAAGTCAGTGTGTTGCTGGCATGTATGCTATAGTATGGATTGAATAACTTCTAGGCTCTTCGAATGTTGGCAGATAAGCCACATTGAGATAAAATCATGTGTCCAGGATCACACACTTTGTGGTGAAGCTGGCATTTGAGACCGGTCTGTAACCCAGGTAAGCAAATATGGTCTTATGTCTAATTATTAGAAATGTGAGCTTAGGATTGGGCTTTTAAGAATACTCAGTGGTATAGAAATTACTTAAGAAGTGCGACACAACAAATCCATGCATTACATATTGAAATGTGTTAAGCAAAAAAAGTGTGCTCATGTTCCTCTTGAGTAGAAGCCTAAGAAGGCTGAGCCTATTGGGACACTTGGAAATGATGGGACCCCAGGATAGAAAAGCCAGGTTCATCATATCAAAGTATTCCTTTCAGTCAGTCCTGATGGGTTTTTGGAGAGTGGGTAGGGGTGGTCACTTTCCTGCCCCTACTGATTTTCAGGGACAGACAGTCAGTGTGACCCATTCTCTGTGGTAATGTCGGGACATGTATATCGAATGTGTCATAACACAAGGTAAAGAAGACTGGCCGGGCCTGTGCTCATTTGAGCTGTTTCTGCCACTTAATTGGCACATCACTTACTAATCCATTAGCCAAAAATTCACAATCTCAGTTTCACCAATGATAGACTACTGCAATGTTTGCTGGCTGGGTAGGGAACCTTTCATGATGCATAGCCGAGTACTGTTTTGTTTATGAATCCATATTTATCAAGACACTGAAAAGTTAAAATAATTGTGTCTTGTTTAATTTAAGGAGAGAGAGAGTATAGATGCCTCCAAAGAAGCTGTCAGGAGCTCAGAATCGGAAGCGACATGCTCAATTTGAATTTGATTGGACCAAGTAAAATCAAAGCCATGAGATTCAGTGAATAAACAGAAGCAACGCTTCTCGTTATCACACTGTCAAAGAGTGCATGACAGTGGTGAGATGATACATAGACCTTGGCTCATTTACTCAAAATCAGTTGATAAAGTATTCTGCTTTTGTTGTAAAATATTTGATAGGGCTGCAAAATCAATGCTTGCACTTTCTGGTTACAACTGTTGGCATAACATTGCTGATGCTCTAAAGAATCAGGCCGTGTCACATGCTCATTTTAGCACATACTGAAAATGGACAGAAGCAGGGTCTAGACTCAGAGATAACAAATGCATAGATTCAGAAAACCAGCAGATAATTAATTCAGAAATCACTCATTGGAGAAAATGGCTTCAACGTTTAATGTCTATTACTCTCTTCCTCGCAAAGAATAACTTAGCTTTCCGGGGCTCATCAGATAAGTTGTTCACTGATCACAATGGCAATTTCCTAGGTTTGGTAGAGCTCCTTGGAAAATATGATGATGTCATGCGTAAGCATTTAAAACAAGTAGTTCGTAAAGAAGTCAAAGATCATTACTGCAGCAAAAGAATTCAAAATGAATTGCTCGACATTATGGCAAGTAAGGTGCTTGTGAACATATTGATGCGACTCCGCAAAGCAAAATTCTACTCGGTTATCATGGACTGCACTTCTGACATTAGTCGCATAGAACAGATGTCACTGATGACAGTGATGGACAAATCAAAGTAAAGGAACACTTTGCCTGTACTGGACTCTACTGGAAAAGGCTTAACTGAACTGTTTATAAATATCCTGAATGAAAATAAAATAATGCTTGAACACTGCCGTGGTCAAGGATATGACAATGGCGCAAACATGAAAGGCAAGCACAGTGGGGTTCAGGCTTAATCCAAGAGCATTTTTTTGTGCCTTGCTGCTGCCATTCCCTAAATCTGGTTGTATCCGATGCAGCGTTGTCATCTTTGGATTCAGTGACTCTCTTTGGATTACTACAAACAATATACACTCTTTTTTCTGCATATACTATTAGGTGGAAAGTCCTCACAAATAATGTTAGAAATCTCACTGTAAAGTCGCTAAGCGACACCTGTTGGGAGAGCTGCATTGACAGCATGAAAGCAGTAAGGTTCCAAGTGACTGACATCTATGACGCACTAATGGAATTAGCACAGTTAAGAAAAGCTGATGCTGGAGTCAGACATGAGGCCCAAAGTCTCGCTAACCAGATAACAGACTTCAAATTTCTAGTTTCTCTTGTAGTTTGGCACAATATCTTGTTTCAGATTAACATTGTGAGCACAACATTACAAAATAAGTCAGTGGACATTGTGACTGCTACTTCTTTCATGAAAGGATGCATTCAGTTCTTTGTAGCCCACAGAGATAATGGGTTTGAAAATGCCATCATTGCTGCCAATGAAATGGCAGCTGACCTAGGAGTTGAGCCTGATTTCAAGGAGATCCGTATTCTATAAAGAAAGAGGCAGTTTGATTATGAGGGCAGAGATGATCTAACACAGACCCAAAGCCCAGAAGAAAAGTTCAAGAGGGAGTTTTTTATGTGCTTGTTGACACAGCCCATGGTTCAATTGAAGAAAGGTTTAGACAAATGAAGGATCATGAACAATGCTGGGGCTTTCTGTATGACCTTAGCAAGCTTCCTATGGACAAAGAAACACTACTGGAGCATTGTACAAACCTTCATCAAACACTAAAACATGGTGAATCTTGTGACATCAATGGCAAGGACCTTCATGTTGAATTGGAAAATATACGCTGCATGTTACCAAGAGAGACAGTTACACCACTACCAGTTCTCCAGTATATTCATGATGCTAACCTGAAGAACATTTTCCCAAATGTCTGGATATCATTGAAGATTCTGCTCACTCTGCCTGTCACAGATGCAAGTGGTGAGCGCAGCTTCTCCAAACTGAAGCTCATTAAAACATACCTTCGATCAACAATGGCCAATGAAAGACTGACATCTCTTGCTATTTTATCAATCGAAAATGTCATTGGCCAATCCCTGGATCTATCCGACGCTGTGCTTCAATTCGCAAGGGCCAAGTCAAGAAAAGTTACTTTTTGAACACATAATACAGGTAGCATTCTAAGACTGTCATCTAGTGTCTAGTGTATGCATTTTCTATTGCATTTGTATTTCTATCTGGTTCTTAATGAAGTGCCCTATTTACAACATTTGTAACACATTTTTTGGTTGTCATTTTTAGGGGTCGGATGTGGGTGGGGGGCGCCAACGATGCTTACCGCCTGGGGTGCAATCTGGTGTAAGACCGGCCCTGGCTCGGAACGTGGGCTTGGATCTGGGATGCAGCCTGTGTTCCGAGCAACCTGATTGGGTACACTCCCACCCCCACTTCCCCCCCACCCGCCCCGGGAGCTATTGTTATGTCAGCTCTTCAATGATGTATTATAGCAGGGCATCATTGAATGAGCATTGTGAAAATTGAATGCTGTTATTTATTGTACTGCACTACTACATAGTCTGTGACAGGTGCGTTACTCTGCCAATATGTTGTCAGAAAGATATTTTTAATTTATTGGGAAAAAGAAGTTTCTGTTTTCAAATACTGCGTTAAGCGCCGAGTGATTTTGTGTGCAGTGGGTGAAGATGTCTAGAACCACGTCCTAACAAAATGTCTATTTACACCAAGCAGGCATATGAAAGCCGTTTGGTCTGCCTGAACAGTGCCGCTCAAAAGATAATTTATCTGGATTAAAGCATCTCTAATTTGCATGCCATGCATTACAAAATATTTTGCAACACTGTTGTATTTAACATGTTTATTATTGTATATAGCCTAGTGACAATTCACAATGGGGTGTGGGCGCAGCACTTTGAGTCTGCTTTTCAAACAGACACTGTCATTTGCATTGATCAAACTAGAGTACAACTGATTCTATGTCAAGACTGGAGGCTCGGATTATCCATCTCTTTCATATTTACTACACAAGCAGCAAATAACAACTCAATAATATAACATGGCAACAAAGATCAAAACTACAACTTCCTTTGGATAGAGTCTTTGGTAGTCCCAGTATTATTGGTCTCTTAACTGACAACGTGAACAAGATGACCAATCAGTCCAGACCATGACCACACTGAACATCCTCCTCCACTTCCTCTTTCTTTGCTGCTCAGCAGCGAGTTACCTACACTTTCATTATGCTTATATTTTAATGATTTGAATGGTAGTTTGTTTACAGAGTTTAGCGTGCGCAGCATCAGGGCTTGATGGAGCATATCCACATTAGTGGGGCAGGAGACGTTGCTGCCACGACGGGGCTAGTGTTCCGGCGACCACAACCATACTGTGAGCCGCACAGAGGGCAGCACGGTCACGGAAGAAGGAGCCCGATGGGGCCCCGTAGTTCCAGCGATTCCTTTGTTCCGGCGACCGTAGTGAAGGCAGAAAGAAGTTGGTAGGAGCAATCCCTCCTGCTGTGGTTACATACTCTGATGAGAGCGAAGAAACGTGCACTCTATAAAGATCACGCTAATCTCGGAAAACACGATCGTGACCCACGATCACTGAAAAACTGCAGACCTCAGAGAGCAATCGCAGCTCTCATCTCTTGAAGGGCACAATCCCATGTAAAACCTGATATTATTTATAATTATATACAAGTCAGGTTTACTTGAAACAAGTCATATATAGAAACCTGTTGTTCTTGTGCTTTTGCTGCTGCCCTCCTTGTCCAAAACTGATGTGTTAATAAAGGACTTTTCCGCACAGCAGTGACGCCTGGGATATAACTTATTTTTTCATCTTTACTTTTGCCTGAGTGCCACTGCACTTGGGACTATGTGACAGTCCACCCTTCTTTTTCATATATATGTGATGAGGGGTAAGGCTAGTATTAGCCAAAAGAGGAGCCACACAGAAATGACTCCGGTCCTACAGAATGCCCTCGGAGCCTTGTTGGTGCAGGGACCTAGGCAAATAGCTCTGATGGACGATTGGCTCAAGTTCTCCAAGGGGCTAGAGGAGATCAAAGGGATGAAAGCACAGGGGAGAGTGAAAGGGGACAGAAAAACAGCCTGCAGGGCAGATGAGGCCCATACCCCCCTGGGCACACCAGCCAAAAAGAAGGGTGGTAAAAGAAGGAAACTGAGAGACAAAGCCGGGCCTAGCAGGTAGCAACATAGATCATCCAATACCTCGGAGGAGGATGATGACGGTTGGTAGCATGATGAAAGCAAGCGTCCCCCATAAGGCAGTAGCCACCCCAGTGAGAGGCAATAAAGGACACACCCCAGGACGGAATGAGACCAAGAGCAAGTGCGGGTGATGTATAAAGGGGTTTTATATAAATTGGTATAGGGCATGCAAAGGACTCTGAAAGCTCTAACAGCACTCTGTCTGACAATAGCAAAGACAGTCATGTTTATTACAAAAATGCATCATGCATCCTGTACGCTATAGGGGGCACATAGTCTCAGGGATTGGGTGACGTTGACTAAACTATAGGCGAGGTATCGAAGAGCTGCTCCAGGATTGGTGGACATCTGCGTGGTGCCAACGTGGGGTGGGTGCGTCAGCTGGGCTCGTCGGGGTGGATGTGCCAGGCCAGACGCGGTCTCTATCGAGGATTAGTGGCTGCACTAACACTTTGCCCTTGTGGCCATACACACATCATTTACTACAATTTCAGTTGTCCTGCAAATCCTACAATGCGTTAATCTAAGGTCAAGTGGGAGACAAGAAAGACAACATGCATTATGAAGCGTCACTAATACATCAGTATACAGTTTCTCTTGATCTAAGCACCAGGTCTCATAAGCCCAGGTGTCTTGTCAGGGGGCACGGGGTAAGCTGCCTTGTCATTCTATTCTGTTAGATGGGATGAGGGATTGTTTTACTACTTGTTAGTACAGGGGTGAATAACTGTCTCTATGGTCCTTTAACTTGGGGTGAACTGGAGTACTATTGGATCAGTAAGGGCACGTCTCTGGCTCTTCAAAGGCGATGGGATTTAGGACCAGGTAGCACATAATTCACTTGGCCTAGCCATGCCGGTCTCTGACATCGGGGAGGTAAATACTTGAAGCGGGTCCAGCAGAGATGTGGGGAAGCGAGGCCGGGCTGTTCGAACACCAGCAAGCCCTGGCGGGCCTTGGCGGGAGGAGGGGGAGATGGCCTTGTAACTTCAAGCAGTTCTCTATTCACTGGGCTGCACAACATACCATAAGAGGGGACAGATGCTAGAGTTGGTAATGTAAGGATGATTACATATTTTTGTCATTTATAAATTCATACATTTCTACATTCATAGCAATGGGGGTTGGCTATAGCACATACGATACATAACCTTACTTGAACATATACTAGTAATTCATGGGACAGGCAGATGAATAACAACGTGAGGTAGTGTCAGGTTAGGTCATGTACTCAGGAGCATAGAAGCGATAAGTTAGTTTACATTTTCGTTAATAGCAAAAACTAGCTTAACACCCTAGAGGATCGTCATACACTTTTAAACGTGTTTCACTACATTATACACAAGCATTCTATATATTGCTTTTCGCTTTATCCTTTGTACATTAGCAGCAATCATTAGTTGGCATAAGGTGGGACCTGTCGGGAGCTTTCATTGAACCTTCAGGGCACATGGTGTCTTGCGGCGGGCGGGGGTCATCCTTGCTTTAATAACTTTGTGAATTTCATCCTTTCCCAACACCCATTTTTAACATTTACAAACAACCCTGTGAGCCGTTGGGGTTTGATATGTGTAGTTAGCACTTCGTCTGGGGGATCTGGGCAGGGGTTCATGGAGGGAGGTCATGAACACCATATATTTTAGATGCTGGGGGTTAGGTGCAGGGTCGGGGCTTGTTTGCATGGGATGGTTCTTGTTATTTTCCAGACCCCGGCTACAAGTTAGGTCACTTCTAGGGCAGTGATGTGCTGCGGAAGGTAAACGATACAGTGTTTGTTCTGATACTTGTTCGTGTCTGGTTGCTCGTGAGAACGGGCCTTCAGTGGATCTGCCATGGGGCGCGGGGTGAGTGCATGGCTCTCTGTGCGCAGTTAGCGAGGGCCGAGCTGCAACTGTCGCATGCAGGCTATTTCACTTGGGCTTGGGTCAGTACATCTAAAATGGAGTCTTGGCGTTTTCAAAATGGCGTCTATGTTACGTTACACTATGGGTCGTGAGGCCTTATGTGTCGATCAGCAGCCATCGTGCCTCCCGGGCCCAGGTGCATGGGGGGCCGCTGATGATCCACAAACCTCACGTAGGTGGGCAAGTTGGGGGAGGGGGTCCTATAGACCTATCCTCCCATTCATTTCCCCTCGTTCGTTACTTAAGTAACGAATACTGTAACTCGCCCAACCTCTGGCGTTCCTTCTCATTGGCAACCGCTTCATCCCATGCCAGGGTTCCCTTTATTGGCATCCAGGCCCTACATACCCCTCAAAGGCTCTCCCCCCTCCTAGCATATTTGGCCGGTGTGCAAGTCATGTATATGCATCCCCTATCTCCTTCCAGGTCCACCCATACCTCTGTGTGCCACTCACGTTCTCGGGGCTCCTTTATTGTGGTATGGTACAATCTGTCCACTATATCCCCATCATAGTATAATGGCACCATCCTCTACTTGGGTTCAGGGTCCTCACCTGTTTGTACTTGTGCTTCTTGCATGATCTGTGCTGCTCCTCTAGCATTGCCCATTGTCACCATCATCATTGCACCATTAGGCACTGCATTTGCGCAGCATCGAAGACCTAACTGGCACACACAAAAAATCAGGAGTAAAAATACCACGATGGGCATCAACATTTTGACTGTCAGCCCCAGCCAGGATGGTACCCAAGAAAAAATGTTGTTGAACCAAGTGCTTGTGTCCGCTCCACCTTCGTTCCTCATTCGTTCCCCCAGGTTGTGCAACGCTTCAATAACTTGTGATAGTGTTCCATTATCCGCATCTTCTGAAGGTACGAATGTGCAGCATTCGCTCCCGATGTTTCGGCAAACACCTCCATCCATCGTCGTTAACAGGTCTAGGACATACCTGTTCTGCATGGTCATTAGCCTTAGGGCCCTTAGCTCCACCTTAATCACATTGAACCCTTCTTCAGTGTCGTTGGCCAGTTGAATCAACTCCCAACGCATGGTCTGTAACCATTTTGCTTTGGCTCTTGCCTGGATACTTTGGACGAGGGAGGCAAAGAACGTTTCAGCTGAATTAAACAACCGGTACTTGTCAGGAATCTGTGCCAAAATGTCTGAAGAGGCTTTGTATATGTAGTTGGACGATCTCCTCTGTCTTGATATTACGTTTTGTGCGTCGCCCGAGGACAGGGCGTACAATGGCGGTTCTTCTGTTGGTGGTGTGTTCTGTGCATGATGGGCAGCTGGCACTCCTTTTCCTTCGTCGATATGGCTCTCCAGGATTACGAACAAAGCTGAATGCAGTGTTGCCAGAGACCATGTGTCCCTCCAGGATTGTGGGAGGTGCAAGTATGCCTGTTTACCGCAGACCCAGTAAGTGTCCATGAGTGCCGCTGTTCCTTTCTTCATGTCTGGGATAATGAGTGCAGTTCTTATTTGCACCCATGTTGTTTTTCCCCTCGCCATGGAAGCACAGTTCGTATGAAATTTATTTTTGCAATTTAAAAGGTTTTTCTATGGCGGTCACCCAGGTTAGTTTTGTGATGTGTTCCTTCCAAACTGGTGTACAGGTTTCGATCCATTGCAGTTTTTCTTCCGGCAGTCCTCGTAGCGCTTCAGCTTTGCATGTTATTACTACATCTTTCCACTTATTGTCCAAAAACAATGTCCCTTTAATCACGCAAAAAGGTTCCTTTAAACATATCACTCCTTTGGTTCGAGAATAGCAGGTTTTCTCGTTTTGCAGCATTTCAAAAGATACTGCATGTGCCTGGAAGGTGTTCTTAATCCTGCATAGAGTGAGATGAAGGAGACACTGGGCATCTGCAAGAGGCAGTTCTTTAGGCAGCAAGACCTTAGGTTTGCCGGAGGCATGAGGAATCAGGGAACAGACATAACAACTCTCATTAGTTGTCTGTTTAGCAGTGGAGCTCATATCCGCATACCAATTATTAGACTGATGTGGATGTCTGGGGTCTTCTATTGTGTCAAGGCCTAGGCCAGAATACTCATCATATCTTCCCCTCCCCACCTTCCTCCTTCTTCTGCTGCTTCTAAGGTGGCTTCTCGCATTCTTTGCAGCTTGTGGCATCATGTTCTCTTTCCCACGCCCCCCTTTTCCCATTCATCATATAGAGCCAAGAACCTTTCTGCCATCTCTGCATTTTCTTCCTTACGTTTTAGGGGGGGGCAGTTTCTGTGGATGGGTTAACTTCTGGTGTGGGTATTGTGGCGGGAGTGTCATATAACCATGATATAACAGAGGTGTTACGATCATTTAACCCATAGACATTTTATTCAGATGCATTATATAGGGGAGTTGGGCGTGTGGGTGGCTTGTTGTTGGTATCATTTGGAGTCTGTACATGAATAGGGTCTGTATCATAACCCCATATAAGCTGAAATCTATCACATATTAAATAGGCCCCCTCCTTAACCATTCTGGTTCCATTCCCCATTTTGGTTCCATTCCTTCCCCCCTCATTCATCTCGATAGAGATGAATGCAATAAACCAGTAGATGACCAGATCAAAAATCATGGTAAAAAATAGGACAGTGCACACGAACAATCCACTTTCATACGAATATCTGCGTAAATCAAAAACATCATTTACATTTCTAACTGCCCTAACATTATTTGTTGCGGGCTGCCTGTTCATTGCCATGGTTACTCCTATATGTTAACACATACAAGTGCATTAAGTATACTCAAACAGTAATATTCATCATTGTTATCATAGAACGGAAGGAAGAGAGAGAGAGAGGTTTCAATGTCCATTAACATTATTTACATTTTAAATGTTCCATAAACCCATTTAGTGCAGTTTATTTTCTTTTTATCATGCATTTCTGTGTTCTTGTATGGGGTGTTTTTGTTTATCTATTTCTTCCTCTATTGTGATATTCCTGTCGTGGCTTGCACTTCTTCGTTTTGTTCTGACGTGACACTATCGTAGGCTTTTCATACGTCTGTTAAATGTATCCAATATCTCAGGTCCTTCACCTTTACAGCTGTTGGTGTACAATACACTACCTCATATGGACCGTGAAATCTTGGGGCATTCCACCTACACACAAAAGTCCTGACATACACCATCTCTCCTGGCATTAACTGGTCTGTTGGGTTCTCTTCGGTCAAGTTTATTCCCTCATTTCCTTCCTCTCGTGTAAATGGTGGTGCGAGCTGTCTTGATATCATGCAGGCTGCTCTGGTGAGTTTTGTTAGGTATTCATTGAATTCTTCCCCTAAGACAGTGGCGCTTCTGTGGGCATCTGAGTGTCTGCAGAGTGGAGTGTGTGCTGTGTGCATGCGCCTTCCAGTCACTATTTTGTGCGGTGACAGATGGTGGTCCTTGCTGGGCTGATTTCTCAGCTCGAACAAGGCCAAAGGCAGACAGTGCACCCAGTTTCTTTTAAGGGAGAAATACAACTTTGATAACCTCCTCTTCAGGAGGCCGTTTATTTTCTCGACCACGCCATTGCTTTGCGGATGATAAATCGAGCATAGTTTATGTTTGATTCCTAGCAGAGCTGTAACTTCTTTGAAAAGGTTGTTGACAAAATGTGTGCCATTATCCGAGCGTATCACGTCGCAAATTCTCCAGTTCCCGGAATACTTCCCTCACCAAGAATTTTGCAGCACACTTGGCATCTGGACGTGCACAGGGTCCTGCTTCGACCCACCTTGAGAATGGACAAACTACCACTATCATGTGCCATGCTCCATTGCACCTTTCTCCTATATCTGTATAATCAATGTGCAGCTCTCTGAAGGGGTGTATTGGCTTTGGTATTGTTCCCCGCAATGTCCTTAAGGTCATTCCTGAATTGTATATCTGGCATGTTGTACATTCCATTGCCAATTTCGATACCTGCTCATGTAACCCTCGAACAAACCAATCTTCTTGTATCTCTGCGGCGATATGTTGCTTTGCATTGTGTGCTGGAAAATGTAATTGTTGGAAAGCTATTTCCAACAGTTTGACTGGCATCACCACCTTTCCAGTGTTATTTTGATGCCATAAGAGATCTGTTGCTGACTGGCTACATCCCCTCTTCTCCCACAGTTCCTTTTCTTCCTTACTTGCTCCTTCCTGTAACTCTAGTATTATTGACACGGGCATGGCGTTATAGCCATCTGGGAGATCTTCCTGTACTTGTTTGTGTATTAGGTACTCACCTGTCCTTTCTGTCACTAGATAAGAGGCTTCCTTGGCTGCAGCGTCCGCTGCCGCGTTTCCCAAAGAGATTACATCTGTGTTGGTGGTGTGGGCCTGGCACTTCACTATGGCTACCATGGTGGGGTCTTTCAGTGCCTCAATAAGGTATTTCAGGAGTTCTCCGTGTTGTACAGGTGACCCATCGGCCCTGTGGAACCCCCTCCATCCCCATCTTGCCACCCACCATGTACAATAGTGGTCATATAAACTGAGTCCGTATAGATTGTGACTGCGCACCCTTTTGCTGCATGCAATGCTTCAATGAGTGCTATAAGTTCTGCTGCTTGAGCTGAGTAATGGGCGGGTAGGCGCTGCTGTATTATCACTTCATACTCACCTTCTTCCAACTTTACAACAGCTATTCCTACGTGCTTTTCACCTGTGTCTGGGTTTATTGATGCTGACCCGTCTATAAAGAATACCTCTCCTTCATTTAATGCTTTCTCCCACCTCCCCCTTATATGTTGCATAATCGTGTGCCTGCATGTCTTCCAATGTGCATGGTTCTGTGATGTACCTTGCAGGGTTCACTGTTTTGCATCTCACTTTGTGTATGTTTGCACTAGACAGAATTATTTCGTATGCAGTGGCTCTTTGTGTTGTGAGTGTGCTTTTAGATCTTTCCAAGATTGCAAATAGGGAATGTTCCCCAAACAGTATCACAGAGCACCCCATCACTATTGTTGGACTTTTTTCAATGGTGAACGCAGTGGCAGCGAGAGATTGCTCGCAAGCAAAGTGTCCTTGCATGACTCCGTCTAGCGTGCCGCTGTAGTAGGCTAAGGGCCTGTGTCCCAGGGATGTTTTTTGTGTCAGTACTGCTGTCATGAGGGTCCCTTTACAGTGGGAGAACAGGTACAACTTGCGCTCGTAATCTGGGTTCGCGAGCACTGGTGCACTTGAGATCAGTTCTTTAAGAGACGTGAAAGCATCATCCAGTTCTGCGGACCACTGTATTTCTGTGTTTTCTCTTTGGGCTTCTTTGAGTCTCTGCAATAATTGTCTGGTATATGCTGCGTAATCTAATACCCATGCTTGGCAATAATTACACATGCCGAGACTTTTTTGCATTTCTTTTACTGTTTTTGGTCTTCCCACTGCTGTAATGGCAGCCATCTTATGAGATTAGTTGTCCCAGATACAACACCTCTCGATGGCAGCACTGCAGTTTCCCCCTGTCAACCTTGTAGCATTTCTGGGCCAACAATGTCAAGAGAGCAATGGAGTCTTTTCTGCATTCTTCCTCGCTTTTTGCGCAGATGAGCAAATCATCCACGTATTGAATAATCTGCTGTCATATTCCCTAAATCTTCATGTAGGATGCAGTTTAATATGCTGGGGCTTTCGCAGTATCCCTGGGGTAACCTGCAGTGCTCGTATCTTTTCCCCCCCAATGTAAATACTGTTAAATATCTGCACTCTTCTGCAAGTGGTATTGAGAAAAAAGCATTTTTCAAATCCACTACTGTGAAATGTGATGCATTTTTTGGGATGCTGCACAGGATGGATGCTCGCTTAGGGACCAATGTGAATTCTTTTTGGATGATGTCATTGAGGGGGCGTAGATCTTGGATCATCCTCCACGCCCCACCTTTCGCTTTTTTGATCGGGTAAATGCAAGTATTACACGGCGAGTTTGAGGGCACTATTATTCCTTGGGCCATTAATGCAGTGATTGTCTCTGTTATCCCTTCTTCTGCTTCCCGGGACAGGGGGTACTGTTTTTCCCTGGGTAATATGGCTCCTGGTTTCAGTTTTATTTTAAATGGTGTAACCCCATGCAGTAGTCTTACGTCGTGGGGACCTGTGGTCCACAGGTTACTGGGCACTGATTTCATATCATCATCAAAAAAAGGAGGAGGGGCTCCTACCACTGCCATCAGTTGTACTGGCACCTGTCTATCCTGTATCATGCTATCACAAGGTATTGCTATTTCCATGATTATTTCGCCGTCACTTTCTGAATCTGTGAAGAGGTCTTCACCTGATGGATCTTGTAATGCAATGTCAGCACTGATGCACAATACCGTGCGCCATTCACAGCCATGTGTGTCCATTGCAATGAATGCTATTCTTTTGGCTGAGATTTGAACTGCATGCAAATCTAATGACATCACTGTCCCGGGCATGATCTCTGGGCGTGCTATTGGTCGGAAGATGAATTCTGCAGGCACTCTCCATTCTAGTTTTTTCAATTCTGGGACCACCCGTGCCAATGTTTTTAACCCTTGAATGAACATGTCAGGGTCCACCGGTATGCTGCGCACTTCCGGTGCTGTTTCTCGCGCGTGCACCACCAGCATTACGAGCATAGGGCAGATCCCTGGGGTCGAACAAACTATACCTCTTTCCTTGAAGGATATAGTCATATTAAGCTAACTGAGAAGGTCCCTTCCCAATAAGTTAATTGGGGACTGTTCGTAGTACAATAGGGGTGCCCTTACTGTCTTACCCCCTACGGTGACATCTAAATCTTCTGTATAAGGAACTTCGACGACAGCCCCAGAGAACCCCTGCATCTCCAATTTACGATTAGATAGCGGAAACCGGCCTTCACGTAAACATGATTTCTCAGCTCCCGAATCCACCATAAAGATGAACTGTTTATAACCTATCTGCGCCCTGTAAGTGATTTCAACCCAGCCTCCACCTAAGTCAATGCCTAGCGTGTGATGCACAGTTGAAACCCTTAATTATATATATTTTTATGTCTAAAAGTTCTTTTATTTCTGAATGATGTACCCTTATATCACACCCCTCTCTTTGAATCCCCCCCGGTCTCACTGAACCAAGAAGAAGGTTGTTTTGCAAAGTTAAGAGATTTAGTGTTATGAATTTTAACAATATATATATCACACTTTATGAATTTGAACAATATCTAGATATCACACTATTAATATTTATACAATGATCAGCATTGGGTGATATTACAATCAACAATCTCTTTAATCAGTAGGAGTATGGATGAGAAGAATAATGTAGCAAAGAATAAAACTTTGTGTGGGTTCAGTCAAATGAAATGATAGGAAATTAATGCAGCACAGAAATAAAACTTGATATGAATTCAATCAAATGCAATGTAATCACTCTTTCCCCCTTATACTACTCTATCCCCCCTAATATGCAATATAGAGATGGAAGGAGAGAAAACAGGTTTCATGAATATACAATCTCAACCAATATAGTTTTAATCCAAGTTCTCCCCAGCAAGTTTAGAGAGAAACAGGAATGATTTCAAAACAGGTCAAATGCTTTTGAATGTGGTTTGCAATGAATGGGAAAAATACTGAAAATGGATTTAATTCTCTAAATGGGATTCAAAACTAGTGGGAGCCGCTTTGGATAGTTCCAGGTGAACATTAGCAATGATGATTGAATAACAGCAGATTGGAAACTGAATTCTGAGGTTGAATGCAAAGAATAGCTATTTTACATGTGATGAAATTGAGCCAAATGCAGATTTGCGGCAAACTTTTCAGCGCGCGAGAAATGCGATTACAGAAGAAATACAAGGAATTGAAATGCGGTTTTAGGTTCGTTTGAAAGCTGAGGATGTTAGCTTCAATCTGACATTTGTTTCTAGCTTACACGGTTCAGAAGTTATGAAGGTTTTAGTAGAGGTCGATTTTTCTCAAAAAGAGTCAAGATTTTCAAATGAAAGATGCGCTTTTGAATCTACCAACAGATATTCTTTACACTAAGGGAGGCTATGAAGATGCAAGATACCCAACGGACAGCCACCAGAACAGCGGCGCATCAGCTCTGACTTTTGCCCGCCAAGACACTTGTCTTTCTTCAGTAAAAATATTAGCGCTAAGATGATATTATCACTACAATTATCAAAGGACTATATGGGTGAGGGAAAGATTCAAGAAAAACAAGAGATTCTACAATGCAGTTCTGTATATGTTACAATGGGTTGGATAGGATTACTTAAGGATAAGAGATTGGCTATGGACAATTCTATGCTAGATACTCACAACTATGGTTTTGGAATAGGCCCGTCAGAGATCTGGTCAAAGGTTTTGGACTGGAATTCTGCTAGCCCAGCGGACAGCATTCAGGCACCCGGTTCTGCACTCAGCACGGCACTCTGGTCTCTGCACGACACTCTGGACTGAATCTGACGGGTTGGTTCTGGAGTTTACAGCTATCTGGTTTCAGCTCTGATCTACTGGTTTGGATCTCTGGGTTCTGGCAAGAGTTATTGGCAAGAACCAGAAAACAGCACAGCCAGGTTGTTAAATTTTTGATGTGCCCCTTGGAAGTCTGGGGTTAAAATCAGGGTGCAAGATTTTAAAGGCCAAACTGAGAAGGATTCAGCTTTGGAATTGGGGCTTCTGCTTTCAGAGTTCTGGAGTCTTGGATCTGGGTTCTCCTGCAGAGCGCTTCGCCAGTAAATCAGTTAATGGGTGAATGTGTGTCTGTAGGTCCTAAACTGTCCCTATTTATGTATTTCCCAAAGGGGTGGGTAGGCTGATTATACTAAGCCCACCCTCTAGGAATCCGATTGGTCAGAGTATTTCCCCTCTCCTGATTTGAGAAGGAAATCTAGTGTCATAGTGATGCTGCAATTTTCAATCGAGGGAAAAACCTCCCCTTTGTTTCTACACAGAAAATCTATTTTTCATATAAAGCATATTTACAATATCACCAATTTGCTAATAATACATATTCGCATCACAGATTTAACAGAGCACGTATCCGTCCGAGTCCCATCTTCTTGAGAGTGTTGGTTCAAAACTGACAGTTTTTCGCACTTTTGGTTGGTTACCCAGTGTCAGATCTGTACAAATTTCTCTCCATACATGCACAAGACATCTGGCATAATCCTGTAAACTTTCATATTCCTAGCATCATCCAATTGCTACAACATCAACATTTTAGTAGTCCGGTCTCTGAATATCGCACAGGGTTCAGAGTAGTTTCAAACTGTGAGCAACATTTTCATATTAACAACCTATAAAATACAAATTTTTCTGAGTTTTACAGTTTTCTATCTGTCTTTTTCCAAAAAGATATTTCCGTGGAGTTTAAGATACACATATCAGTCTAGTCCCACTTCCAAGGTTTGGCTGGGCCAAGAGCAACCTGAGCCTCTTTTCCTTTGGCAGTTGGTTTCTGTTGACACCCGAATTTGCATTTCCTTTCAGTCAAGGGAGTCTTTTGTCTCTACTCAGAGCAACAGGCCAAAATCTCCTCCCACCTCAATTAACAACTCAATGCCAGTTCCTGAGCAGAAAGCAGGAGTAAGATTCCTTTGTTTGGGAGAAGCTGTGGAATGTCTTTGAAGTCCAGTGTGGCTGACATTAGTTCACTTTTAAAACACTGTTTAAAATGGTCTTTCAAAAATATAATTTACATTTTCAACAAATATACACACAGATCTCTTCATTCCAGTCTTTTTAAAACATAGAAATTGAATTGTAGCAACCTATATTGCTTTTGATGGCAAGTCTCGTCTTTTCCACAATTTGATTTTAAGACAAGATTTAAACTGACAGTATAAGTAAATGACAGCTTGGACACAGGCGAGCGGCGGTACTGCACCCATATCTGACATATTTTTCCCAGGCAAGCAGCTTTTGAATGTGGATTTTTTCATGATGAAAGGTGCTTCTCCTGACATTGTGCTTATGGGGATTCCTTAAATAAGGTGATGGTGAACACCCCACAAGGATGTTGTATCTTCTCTGCTGTTCGGGACCATGATTTTGCACTTTCAACAGCCAAGGAAAAATGGATTTTAAAGCACTTCTGGGTTTTCCTTGGGATGTAGCACTGCCTTTTCAAGCAGTTTCATTTCACTCTGTGGGCAGCCCAGTGATAGGTTTTGGCAGTGTGGCCTCCTGTTTGACCACTGACATAGGCAAAAATAGATTTGGCAGTCTATTTTTCAGGTTTCCCTGCGCACTTCTCAGAGATTTTTAGCGCATAGGGCTTTTTGGCAGCCATTCTGTTGTTTTTGATGAAAACAGCACACAGTGATGTTGCAGGGCATAGACTAGTGGGTCAGAACATCCCACAGCCCCTATCAATGGTTCCTCTGCTGCATTGAAGGTCGTAGATAGTACAGGACACACAAGTGCTCTCTGTGGGCTGTCCTATGCTGGATGTCTCCTGGTCCCCCTTTGGCTGAAGACATTACCTGATACCACTGTCACTCCCCTGTTCGGCGCAGGCGCACCGTTAGCCGTTGTGATGAAAGGGTTGCCCTGTGTGTATGACATATTCTTGCGGCTCTGCGGGTGCTGCTGTACATTATTGGGTTGTTCTCTTTGTTGTTCTAGGTACCTTTGCTCTTGTTGCCCCTGCCCCCCTCCCATGGGTAATCCATGCAGGCTTCCCGGCTGTGGGTGACCGTAAGGTTGATCATCCTGGTACATATTATTTGGCCTGCTTCTGCATTCCCGCTAGAAGTGTCCCCACCTACCACAATTCCAACAGTTCCCTTGCCCTCCTCTAGGACCTTGCCCCCCATATCCGCCATTTCCCGCATAACCTTGACCACCCCCTCTGCGTCCTCTTTACCCACCTTGTCCACCGCGGGGAGCCCACACTTGCCACTGCGGTCCTCTGTACTGCTCCTGTCCATTCCACTGTGTCTGCCCATTGCCTGCCCAATTCGCTGCCATCCTCCCCTGTATCGCTACCAATCCTTCCTCCTCCTCTGCTTCCCTATTTTGGGGGAGTGCTGCGCTGGCTGCAGAGACCTTCACCAGTTTATTTGTACAAGCTTCGCCTCGTCTGCCAACCTTTTTTGTGCAATTTCCTTCTCTCTTTCCTTTATTCTCTTGCAATGGTGCACTATTATACTTTGAATTTCCGGCCAACCTTTTGCTTCAATCCCTGCTATTTTGTCAAGTGCCTTCTGCACTTCTTTCGGGAGTCCTCTCTTTATTGTAAAGTAGAATAGGGACGTTGATTGGTCCCAGGCCGTACCCGTCTCGGCTCTCCACATCTTTTGCACTAGAAAAATGAAATCCATGGCATCTTCCACATGATGCATGGTACATTGCATCACTGACTGTAAATCTGGTGTGTCTGGGAACGTTTCTCTCAAAGCATTCCATATTCTCGCATGCACTGTATTAAATGAAGCTCCATCATGGCGGTCACAATCTAGTGTTACCCCCAGGAAACCAGCCTTTGCCCACACTCTATCTGCTTGGTCACCTACTGCTGATACCAGCAGACTCTTGACATTGCCAATCCCCAATGGCACTCCTGTGGTATTCTTCTCAAATGCATATATCCACTTACTTGCTCCTCCCGATAGCGGGGGCAGGGATTATAATAAATTTGCCTTGTCCATCTGAGCCCAGGATATGTAATTTGGCCTCCCACCTCCTCTATGTATCAATGGGAGTTGTAGTTTACTTTTGGTTCCTCTTCCTGCATTCACCTTCGATCCTTTCTTTCCCAATGTGGCCATTCTACCCATCCTGTTCCTTAACCTCCCCGTCCATTCCTCTTCCATGGCTCTTCCCAGAGGTGTCTCATCCAGCCTTTCTAGCCTACCTCCTGTTGCTGTTCCCAGCCTCCCATTTTCCCGCTCATCATCTTCAATGTCACACCACAGCTCTTCCATTCCCCCAGTGGCCATCCCTTCCTCTCCTGTGTTTTCTTCGAGATTGTGTGGTCCCAATTCTATTATTCTAGTTGGTTCTTCCTGAATTCTAAATAGTATTTCCCCCTTCTTCCACCCGTCCTTAGAGGACCTGTCAAGCGCTTGTGCCCTAGGCGTTTGTTCTGATCTTGCAACACTCGTTCCACTTTGTTCACATATGTTTCTTATCCTGGATAACTTGTCTCTGGCCATTGAGAGCCTAGAGTGTAAATCTTCTGTTAGTTTTTCAATGTCTACTGCAGGAGTACTTACCTGGCCACTCTGTCTGGGGCACTTATATGGTGGCAGTGCAGTTGGTCGTGCGGCAGGTGTGGGGGCTGCGGTGGGCACATACGTGGGATCACTATACCCCTCGGCAGGCACTGGTTTGTTTAGGAGGGGGTACAGCCGTGTTAACTCTATTGACCCTTCTTTTCCCCTATTCTCTCCTTCACTTTCATTTGCTGCCAACGGAGTGGCAGTAGTGGTGGGCTGATCGGGTGCTAAGTCCTTCCTTTTGAGTGGAGGTACTTCTTCGAACAACCTCCACAGATCTAGTATCTCCCTCCTATTATGAAACTGCTTCCCCTTGTATTTTATGAATATACATGTGGCTACCATGTCCAGGACACTTTTATCAAATGATCCCCCTTCTGGCCATACCTGGGGTAGCCCTTCTCCTTTTAATTCCTTGACCCAATGGTCATGGTATTTGTTTATGCGTTCTGCATAACCAGGTAGATTTTTACAAATGTGGGCCAGGGGTGTTTCTGCCTCCATGTTGTATTCTCGTTGCTCACCTTCCTGTGTTATTTGTAACAGTCACTGTGACTCACGTGTGTGTGTGTGGTTCTTATCACTAACAATTCTCAAATGTTAATATGCTTGTTCACAATACTATTGTTTTAAATCTTACAGGGTCACACTTAAAATGACCATACCCCAGAACCTTCTAGTACCATTAATTCAACATCATTTCTTTACAGTGCAATTTTCTGAAACATGAATAACTTAGCATATGCAACACAAAACAGACATTCAACAAACTTTTAACATACAACACATAACAATGACCCTCCCTTTTCTTGCCCTGCGCTTTTGTCTTTGACAAGGCCTTCTGACCCTCACCCAATTTTTTCCCCCTTGACCCTTAGAAGTTATAGCACCTTCCCTAGTATCGATTCACCCAGAATAAAGAAGAAAAAAGCAGTTTCTAATGTATTCATTGTGTCTCCCTATCTTCAGACACCCTTATTTTGTTTTCCACTATTTAACTTATTCCCAGTACTAGTCAAGATAGCACTATGCGGTGCCGCCTTCTACCCCTTTGCAGAGCTAGGTTCTCGTCTTTATTTTTCCTTTCTTCACCTTATTATCCTAATGGCCATACGCAGAAAGAAAGAAAATAGAGTTAATA
Organism: Ambystoma mexicanum; assembly: GCF_040938575.1. NCBI lineage: Eukaryota > Metazoa > Chordata > Amphibia > Caudata > Ambystomatidae > Ambystoma > Ambystoma mexicanum. The sequence goes on from NW_027182323.1 coordinate 6,379,718, forward strand.
CTTGAAAGTACCCGTTATCTGACCTCGCATAATCCGGCTCCCTCCCCCTTCTCCTTTTGTGATCACTCGCACTTAATAATCACGTGCCCGTCTTGATCCGAGAGTCTCCGGACTGGGTCCGTATAGCCGGCGCTGCCTGATCCTCAATGGCCACCCCCCGGCTCTGGCGAACAGTAGTAAAAGGTTTTTTGGAGCGGGACCTGTACCCTTTAGGCCTACTGCATGCGCACGTCTAAGCGTACCAGTTGCCATAGGTGGGCAGCTCTCTTGAGCGGGCGCACCGTGCGTCTCCACTGCCGCCCGGAACTACTCGTGCCAAAAGGGGACAAAAAATAAAAACAAATCACGCCTTCGGGGTCACCACTGAAAGCAAGCGTCCCCCATAAGGCAGTAGCCCCCCCCCCAGTGAGAGGCAATAAAGGACACACCCCAGGAGGGAATGAGACCAAGACCAAGTGCGGGTGATGTAAAAAGGGGTTTTATATAAATTGGTATAGGGCATGCAAAGGACTCTGCAAGCTCCGAGAGCGCTCTGTCTGACAATAGCAAAGACAGTCATATTTATTACAAAAATACGACATGCATCCTGTACGCTATAGGGGGCACATAGTGTCAGGGATTGGGTGGCATTGACTAAACTATAGGCGAGGTATCGAAGAGCTGCTCCAGGATTGGTGGACATCTGCGTGGTGCCAACGTGGGGTGGATGCGTCAGCTGGGCCCGTCGGGGTGGAGCTGCCAGGCCAGACGCAGTCTGTACCGATGATTAGTGGCTGCACTAACACTTTGCCCTTGTGGCCACACACACACACACACACATCATTTTCTACAATTCCAGTTGTCCTGTAAATCCTACAATGCGTTAATCTAAGGTCAAGTGGGAGACAAGAAAGACAACATGCAACATGATGCGTCACTAATACATCAGTATACAGTTTCTCTTGATCTAAGCACCAGGTCTCATAAGCCCAGGTGTCTTGTCAGGGGGCACGGGGTAAGCTGCCTTGTCATTCTATTCTGTTAGATGGGATGAGGGATTGTTTTACTACTTTTTAGTACAGGGGTGAATAACTGTCTGTATGGTCCGTTAACTTGGGGTGAAGTGGAGTACTATTGGATCAGTAAGGGCACGTCTCTGGCTCTTCAAAGGCGATGAGATTTAGGATCAGGTAGCACATAATTCACTTGGCCTAGCCATGGCTGTCTCTGACATGGGGGAGGTAAATACTTGAAGCGGGTCCAGCAGAGATCTGGGGAAGCGAGGCCGGGCTCTTCGAACACCAGCAAGCCCTGGCGGGCATTGGCGGCAGGAGGGGGAGATGGCCTTGTAACTTCAAGCAGTTCTCTATTCACTGGGCTGCACAACATACCATAAGAGGGGACAGATGCTAGAGTTGGTAATGTTAGGATGATTACATATTTTTGTCATTTATAAATTCAAATATTTCTACATTCATAGCAATGGGGGTTGGCTATATCACATACGATACATAACGTTACTCGAACATATACTAGTAATTCATGGGACAGGCAGATGAATAACAACATGAGGTAGTGTCAGGATAGGTCATGTACTCAGGAGCATAGAAGCGATAAGTTAGTTTACATTTTCGTTTATAGCAAAAACTAGCTCAACACCCTAGAGGATCGTCATACACTTTTAAATGTGTTTACCTACATTATACACAAGCATTCTATGTATTGCTTTTTGCTTTATCCTTTGTACATTAGCAGCAATCATTAGTTGGCATAAGGTGGGAGCTTTCATTGAAAATTCAGGGCACATGGTATCTTGCGACGGGCAGGGGTCATCCTTGCTTTAATAACTTTGTGAGTTTCATCCCTTCCCAACACCCATTTTTAACATTTACAAACAACCCTGTGAGCCGTTGGGGTTTGATATGTGTAGTTAGCACTTCATCTGGGGGATGTGGGCACGGGTTCATGGAGGGAGGTCATGAACACTATATATTTTAGATGCTGGGGGTTAGGTGCAGGGTCGGGGCTTGTTTGCATGGGATGGTTCTTGTTATTTTCCAGACTCCGGCTACAAGTCAGGTCACTTCTAGGGCAGTGATGTGCTGCGGAAGGTAAACGATACAGTGTTTGTTCTGATACTTGTTTGTGTCTGGTTGCTCGTGAGAACGGGCCTTCAGCGGATCTGCCATGGGGTGGAGGCGCAGGGGAAGTGCATGGCTCTCTGCGCGCAGTTAGCGAGGGCCGAGCTACAACTGTCGCATGCAGGCTATTTCGCTTGGGCTTGGGTCAATACATCTAAAATGGAGTCTTGGCGTTTTCAAACTGGCATCGATGTTACGTTACACTACGGGTCGTGAGGCCTTATGTGTCGATCAGCAGCCATCCTGCCTCCCGGGCCCAGGTGCATGGGGGGCCGCTGACGATCCACGAACCTCACGTAGGTGGGCAATGTGGGGGAGGGGGTCCTATAGACCTATCCTCCCATACAATGACTACTCAGAAGAGGAAGTTTACTCAATATCACCCTCAGATGAAGACGGCCGTAAAGCGCCAAAGAAAAAGAAAGTAGATACGGAGAAAGATGGAGCAGGTGATGACTTTGACCCAGAGGCATTGATACATCCCTGAACTTCTGAAGGGAGGATTGGCTCAAGGTCTCACAGGGGCTAGAGGAGATTAAAGGGATGAAAGCACAGGGGAGAGTGGAAGGGGACAGAAAAACAGCCTGCAGGGCAGATGAGACCCATACCCCCCTGGGCACACCACCCAAAAAGAAGGGTGGTAAAAGAAGGAAACTGAGAGACAAAGCCGGGCCTAGCAGGTAGCAACATAGATCATCCAATACCTCGGAGGAGGAGGATGACGGCTGGTAGCATGACTACTCAGACGAGGAAGTTTACTCAATATCATCCTCAGATGAAGAAGGCCGTAAAGCGCCAAGGAAAAAGAAAGTATTGATACATCCCTGATCTTCTGAATGGGAACCGCCAAAAAAGATAGCAGCCTATTTTAAAAACACCTGAGGGAACCGCTGGCAAAAGAAGCTAGAAGCAAATTGATGGCAGAATGTCCAAGACCACATCTGTCTGTGGTAGACGAGAAAATTGTCATATTTATGATTAAATACGTAAAAGATGTGAGGAAAGCTATAGCTAGGTCCTGGCACTCATGCCAGGACAAGACCTAGGCATGGTGGGACCACTTACTAAAATATTACAGGTAGGCGAGGAGGCCAGAGAGAAGAGGGAACCAGTGGACCCGATGATTCTAATCGGATGGGCCCAGAGAGCCATTTTTATGCTGGGCAATGCAAACTATGCTATTACCACAGAGGAGGAGATCTCTACTGGTGCATATAGACCGAAAACTGAGCGAGTTAGCCTCCTCAGAGACAGCAACTGCAGTGAAGGGGAAACTCTTTGGGGATTTGTTCATCAAACAACTATCAAAATGTGCAAATTCCTACGCAGCGCTGGATAAGGCTCAAGCGTCTCTCAAGAGAGTGTTTGGAAGAAAGTTTTTCGGGAGGGCCATCAGAGGAAGGGGTCACGCTGCCGGCCGTTTCCCATTCCACAGACACTACAATGATAGGTCAAAGTGGAGAGATCAAGAAGATCGGAGACATACCCCTTTCTTCCCCTCCAGAGGCAGATGAAGTGGCAGGGGCTCTCGACATGGAGATTGTCAACAGAATCCCACAGGTGAGAGCAGACAACCATCGCTTAGTTACCCCAGCAGTACGGGGGAGACTAGTGGAGCATATAAAAAACAGGCACATTATATCCAGAGATACCTGGGTACTAGAGACGGTGCAGGGTTTTAACATAGATTTTCACATGACACCACACCAGAGTAATCCCCCAAGAAATGTATGTCTAAAGAAAGAAGACATACAGTTATTAGAGGAAGAACTGAGATGGGTGGAAAGCAAAAACACTAGAAACCAGATGACAGACTCCTCAGTAGGTTTCATAAGCAATATGTTCCTAATGAGGAGGAAACACAGGGTGAGACCAATCATAAATCTGACGGGTTTGAACACATTTGTAGCATACAGATGCTTCAAAATTGAAGGGATACACCCTCTAAGGGACACTCTAATTCAGGGCGACTGGCTCGCCAGGATAGACCTGAAAGACGCATACCTGCCAGCACCTGTAGCGACAGAACACCGTAAGTTCCTAATATTTATCTGGGGAGAGTCAACATGGGAGTTTGAGTGCCTATCCTTCGAACTGGCATGCGCACCATGGTGCTTCACTAAAGGAATGAAACCAGTGGTGACCCACTTCAGGGGTCAAGCGATAAGACTCATAATATACCTGGACGATATATATGCATAATTTGCCAAGACAGAGAGACACTCTGAATACATGTGCAGATGAAAGTGGAGCTACTGCAGAATCTGGGTTTCCTAATACATTGGAGAAATCCAAAGTACAACCGGAACAGACAATGGAAATTTTGGGGTTCATAGTAGACTCGATACAGGGATCTCTCAGCTTACCGATTGCCAAAGTGAACAACATCAAGAAAGAGTTAAGACATACCTTATCAAGGAAAGAGGTGTGTCTGAGAGACATTGCGAGGTTAGTGGGACGATTAGCGTCATCGATCCAGGCTATTTTCCTGGGGCCTCTACATTACAGAGTCCTACCGAGATTAAAGATCAGACACCTCAGATGGGGCGCATTTTACGAATCAAATGTTACAATCTCCCAAGAAATAATGCAGGAGTTAGAATGGTGGCTCCATCACATGGATGCATGGAATGGGAGACCCGGACCTAGTCATCGAATCCGACGCCAGCAGGGGTAGGGGAGCCCGTTGTGGGAAACTGTCGACAGGAGGCTCAGACAGCTCTGCACATCAACTGTCTAGAATTACTAGCAGGGTCTTTCGCAGTGAAATACTGGACTCACGAGAAGGCACAATGCTCTGTCCTATTCAAGATGGACAACATCTCAGCAGTCAGGTATATAAACAGACTGGGAGGGACGAGGTCCAGACTATTGGCAGAAAAGTCGACAGAATTCTGGAAACTCTGCCTTTCAGAGACAAGTGTCAGTGACAGCGAAGTAACTTCCAGGCCATCAGAACAAAGTGGCCGACTGCAACTCCAGATATCTCAGAGATGCCAGCGATAGGAAGCTGGAGAAGGAGGTATTCCGAGAACTGATGATCCGGTGGGGACCATTCCAGGTAGATCTCTTTGCATCGAGATTGAACAGCCAACTGCCCTGTTTTTTCAGCTGGAGGCTGAAACCAGGGGCAGAAGCAACAGACGCTTTTCTCCAAGCATGGGGTCAACAAACAAATTATGTGTTTCCCCTCTTTTCCATGATTGCGAGGATGCTAGCACAGGTGAGGGGGCAGAAAGCGTCACTAGTTCTGATTACTCCAAACTGGAGGGAACAGGGGCAGTTCCCCAGTCTACTGGAACTATCTTATCATGACCCGGTAGCACTACTCAGGTACGAGTTCATTGTACGGGACCCCAGAGGCCTCAGCCATCCACTAGTGACAACAGGCAAACTCAATCTGATCGGATGGGCAATTTCAGGGGAACTTGTGTTAGGCCAGGATTATCGAATGCGGGTGAGCTCATCATTCATGAATCCTGGGCGCCAGGAATGCATAAGGCTTACAAATCTGCATGGCCTAACTGGAATAACTGGTGTATGGAGTGGGAAATACATCCCAATGGAATAGATGTGGTCCACGTTGCCAATTTCCTAACCCAGATGGCAGCTCAAGGGAAAGTATATATGACCATCAGTACCGCCAAGTCTGCGATATCAGCAGGACACCCCAGGATTGAAGGGTTTGCTATAGGTGAACACCACCTGATGTGCAGACTGTTAAGAGGAGTGAAAGTGTCTAGGTCCCCTAGAGAGAAATACACTCAACTATGGGTTGTTGACACTGCATTGATACTTTTTCTATCATGCCCGCATAACCAGGAATTATCCAGGAAGGCCATTTCAGCCAAGCTATCCATGATTCTATGTCTACTGTCCTGTAAGAGATCTTCGGACATTAGAGTGTTAGAGATCAACAAGAAAAGTAAATATCAGCGAAGGGGGTGACCTTTCTTATAACAAGAAGGACCAAGACAGGATTGAAATCTATATCAAGAACTTGCTTTAAGGGCAACCTAAATTATGCCTGATTAGATGTTTGACAGCATATGAAGATAATAAGAGAGAAGTGAGACCACCAGGGTATACCAATTATTAACAGCACAATGCAAACCATACAAGGCCTTAACATTGGCTACAATAGCCAGATGGCTGATATGGGTGATGTATCGGGCAGGCATTGACATAGTAAGGTACAGTGCCCATTCAGCGAGGGGAGTGATGGCCACCAAGGCCTTTAAAATAGGTGCCAGAGTAGAAGACATTATCAGATCGGCAGATTGGTTGAATGAATCGACTTTTAAGGCTTTCTATTTTAAACCAATGGAGAGTAAGGCATTGTTAGTGGTGAGTACGGTTTGAACAAGCATAATCAAAACCTACGGTCTTGACATAGAATTCAGATTTTCAACACATCGTTCCAGAAAGTTATAATTCTACTAAAGACACAGAGGCGAAGGATTACCCCACCCTGTCAATTGTATATTCAATGAGGAATGTTGAACATTGTATTCAACTGTTTTGAAAGGTGTATAACTGCATAAATGGGTATGGAGTAGACATGTTATAAAGGTATTAAATGTTGTATATGCATAAAGTTTTATCAAATTTGAACTGTCGGAAGCATGCAATTGTCCTACCCTCTTTCAACTTACAGTCACCAAATATACTTTGTTTTACTAGGTACGATGGTGGATTTTAAGCAACCAGGGAATTGAAGAAAGACTCTGATCATGCAACAGGATTGGGGTTAACAGTGGACGCAATTTTGATCAAGCCAAGAAAGACGAAGTGGAGGAGGATGTTCAGTGTGGTCATGGTTATGGACTGAACGGATTGGTTATCTTGTTCACGTGGTCAGTTAAGAGACCAATAATATTGGGACAAGCAAAGACTCTATCTCCAATGGAAGTTGTAGTTTTTGATCTTTGTTGCTATGTTATATTATTGTTTCAAGAAGGTTAGGAGTTCAGTGTCGCGACAGCCGGTCCCCTGTGCACCTTCTATTGATGGTTCTGGTTTCGCCTGCAGCCTGGCACATGGTTTGTCTGGGAAACAACTCCAGGGTTCCCGAGTGATTTGTCCTTGGTGGGGCGAAAAAACCTTGTTCGATGTGGGCGCTGGCAGGATTGAGGGTCCAATATTTGCAAGTTGTGCTAATTGTTATTCAGTGAATACAACACAGACGAACGCCGCTCCCAGCTCCAGATGAGTCCACTAAGCCTCCACCTTGCACCCTAAACAGGGTCAATAGCCCACCAGATGCACCACGAGCCTGCTGCCACTAATCCTCTGCCTTGTTAAAGACTACGGTCAAAACACGCGTCGGCTTTTTGTTTCACCACTACTGGCTCAAGATGCCACATTGGTCATGCTATATTTGAACACGAATAAAACACCATGCAAAAACAACTCAAGACTGGACTATCACTAGTTTGTAACAATTAGCACAACTTGCAAATATTGGACCCTCAATCCTGCCAGCGCCCCCATCAAACAAGGTTTTGTCGCCCCACCATGTTATATTATTGGTTTGTCATTTGCTGCTTGAGTAGTGAAAATAAAAAAGAAGCATATTCCTTTGCCTCCATGTCTTTAATAAAATTATGACTTTCTGGAACAATGTTTTGAAAATCTGAAAATGACAGACAAATCCACCACACTGTAGAAATTGAGCCAAAGAGTGCAAAAGGAGGTGGGGCTGGAAGGAAATGCGTGGGAACGGGTGGAAAATCCTATACATTTCACTTAGCAATTGGCGTTAAATGGGTGGGACACATAGTCAAACCACCATGTATCCATCATATGCCAATCTGCATTGAAAACCATTACAACAAACCTGCAGCCAGAGCCCGTTTCAAGCTCTCATGTTAAAGCTCATATTTTAATGACAATAGTTTCGGCTTTATAGGTAGCGCTTTCAGCGCTACCTAATAGCCAAAACTAAAAAGAGTTCATGTGAGCAGGGAACGTATTCCAAGGGAAGTACTGCGATGAGGAAGAGGGAGGTGGAGATAATGTGAGTCATTTCTTCTGCCAAAAAAAAACAATTTAGATAGCCACAATTGAAAATGTTAAAGGAGTACCTTTGCCATTACCATGGTCGGCCAACGAGTCACAAGGGTGGTGGGGAGCTGGAAGCATGCTGAGTCAGGTGAGTGCAAAATGTTGGGACAAGATGGTGCATGGGCAGAGGAGGAGGAGGAGGAGGAGGAGGAGTGGGTGGGTGGGTGGGTAGGTGGGTGGGTTGGTTGTGGCTAAGGGGCTCTAGGTGAAAGAAGAAGGGTGATCAGAGCGGGAAGTGAGGCTAACGGCAGACAGAGGGAGGAGGGGCCAGTGCAAGCAACCAGCAAGATTTCATGGGTAAATAAAGCTGCACTCCTAGCGCCTACGCACCAAACTAAAGCACTGACTTTGCAAATTATTCAAACACAGAGGTGTTTAGGTCACAGATCATCTCAGGGTGTGAATTCCAAGCCTTCCGCCGGAAGCTACTGCAAAAATCACGCAGCCTGGAGGAAATCCTAGCGTTAGCAAGGGTTGAGAGAGCCATTGACTCCCAGGTGGAGAGTTTCGGCAACACAAACACTGGTGAAAACGTGAACAGACTACAACTAGAGAAGAAGACGGAAGAACATTTCTGTTACAAATGTGGGTTTGAATACCCGCATGAAGGAACATGCCCTGCAGTAGGACAACGATGCACATCCTATGGCGAAGAAGGACATTTCAAAGCAGTGTGCAGGCTTTTCCGTGACAGAGGGAGAGACCGACCCAGAGATGGCACGACTCGCCCGAGAAGCCAACAGACAATCCAGCCCTCAGCACCTCAGCTGCCCCGAACCAACCCATGGGCGACCAGCGAGAACAAGACTTGGGAGAAGATCGGCAGAGAAGGAGGGAAAGAAGAAGGTTCGTAATGCACGCAAAACCAGAGCGCAGGTCCCGGCGCCACGTAAGATACCTTGTGGAGCAATCCCCCACAGACTCTGATCCCAGCTCATCAGGGAGCGATCAAAAGAAAACGGCATATGGGTACACTCTGGGCAACCCCACAGCGACAGTGCACAGCCCAACACTCATAATTAAGCTACAAGAGAGGCCGACAGAGTTTCTTATAGACACAGGAGCCACGGTCAATGTGGTGAGCGAAAAGGTTTACACCGACCTCCCGCAAACACCCAAGCTGCTCCCAGGGAATGTGGACATATACACATATGGAGCCAAAACACCCCTCAAATGTCTGGGACAGTTCAACGGTCTATGCCGTTACAAAGGACAGGAAATGAGGATACCAATACATGTTCTGGCCACGGAAACGGATAGTGACTGCGTCCTCAGCTTTAAAGCGGCTGCCGACATGGGCCTAATCCACATCTTTTACAACATAATGGTGCACAAATACATAGATCCAGTTGAAATGATAAACAATTTATACCCCAAAATTTTCTACCGAATTTGAAGACTTCGCAATAGACAAATAAAACACCACGTGGATGACTCAATTCGCACAGTAGCCCAGCCTTACCGTGGGATCCCGGTAAACATCCAAAAGAAAGTTGAAGATGAACTTCAGAAGTTGCTAGAACAAGGCATCATCGAGAAAGCCACCGGTCCCACCACGTGGGTATCACCGATTGTCCCGGTCCCCAAGAAAGGCTCTGAGGCCATCAGACTATGTGTAGATATGCAGTGCCCGAATCAAGCCATCAAAAGAGAGAGGCACCGTGCGCCACAAATCACAGACATGATACACCTGTTGAACGGGGCAAAAGTCTTTTCTAAGCTTGACCTGCAGAAAGGCTACCACCAGCTCATTCTACATCCTGAGAGCCGAAACATCACGACCTTCGTCACGCACGTCAGTCTTTTCAGGTGCAAAAGACTAAGCTTCGGGTATCCTCGGTGGCGGAGACGTTCCAAGCTGGGGTACACAACATCATAAAGCACATCCCCAATTGCCTCAATTACTCGGACGATATACTAGTATTCGGGACCGATGTGAAGAAGCACGACGAGACTCTAATGAAAGTGTGCAAGGCCCTGCATGACGCCAACCTCACCCTCAACAGATACAAGTGCGGGTTTCGGAAAAACACCTTGAAATTCTTCGGCCATGTCTTCTCAGAGTCAGGTATGACGCCAGATCCGGACAAAGTGGCAGCGCTGAACGACACCTCTGCTCATCCAACGTGTCGGAGCTCCGGTCCTTCTTGGGCCTGGCAAGCTACTGCAACCGATATATCAGGGACTTTGCATCAGTCAGCGAACCACTACGACAGCTAACCCACCAGGATGTGAAATTCGAATGGACCAGTGACTGCCAGAAGGCATTCGAAGTGATCAGGGAAAGAGTCGCAAAGGCGGAGAATATGTCCTACTATGATCCCAACAGGAAGACCGAGCTCACAGTTGATGCCAGTCCAGTGGGCCTAGGAGCCATACTAGCGCAGCTCAACCCAAAGGACCTCTCACAGAAACACATTGTGGCATACGCCAGTCGCAGCCTATCCAACACTGAACAAGCCTACTCGCAAGCGGAAAAGGAAGGGCTTGCAGTGGTATGGGCGTGCGAGCACTTCCACCTGTTTCTGTATGGGAAACCATTCCAGGTTGTCACGGATCATCAGGCCCTTTTGTTCCTCTATTGCAACCCTCAGGCCAAAATGCCCCCGCATATTGCCCGATGGGCTTTGAGACTCCAAGACTATGCTTTTGAGATAATCCACAGGCCAGGGAAGGGCGAAAACCCAGCTGACTTTCTGTCCAGGAGACCACGGGAAGAGAGTGCTCTGGAACCATCAGTAGCCGGCAGGTACTTAAGATACCTCATACATCAGTCCGCGCCAGAAGGAATCAACATGTAGGCACTCGCCAGAGAAACAGAAAATGATGCACCTTGCAGCATCATTCGCAAAGGACTGGAGTTGGGGTTGTGGAGAAGGGTGAAAGAAAGGGGGAGGGCCGCAGGAGGCAGGGTGCAAGAGGAGGTAGAGAGACTACTGCAAGTAAAAGAGGAACTTGCGGTCTCAGAAGATCACCTGATCATCAAAGACTGCTTGTAATTCCCTCAATCCATGGGAGCCAGAGTCATAGAACTGGCCCACGAGACTCACTGAGGCATGGTGTCGACAAAACGCATGCTCCGCCAAAAGGTCTGGTTCCCTCACATGGACACACTAGTAGAATCAGCACTGAAGGCGTGCCCCACATGCTGCCTGATCTCACACAATCGCCACCCAGAACCACTACTCATGTCTGAACTTCCACAGAGAATATGGGAGGCGGTGGTGGACGACTTCTTCGGGCCCATCGAAGGGGGAAAGTACGTCCTGGCCATGATGGACGAGTACTCACGATACCCCGGCGTGCGGCTTTATATCATCAACTGCCGCCCACCATGTCATCCCCGCTCTAGACCACATGTTCTCAGCCTAAGGAGTACCGAAGGTACTGAAGACAGACAATGGGGCCCGTTCTGTGGGCATCAATTTGCACAATTCGCTGAATAGCTGGGATTTCATCATAGGAAGGTCACTCCCCTTTGGCCCCAGGCCAATGGAATGATCGAACGAACGATTCATGGCCAACCTCAAGCGAGCTCTCCAGATAGCCAGACTCACAGGCCAGCCCTATGAACAAGTCCTAAATCAACTGATGAGAGACTACCGAGGGACCCCTCATAGCACCACAGGGAAGACCCCGGCGGAACTGATGTTCGGACGAAATACGCAAACGCGTATGCCACAGGCCAACAACACCGCCCGCCACTGATGCTGGATCAAGAAGTACAAGAGCGAGATGGGGCAGCGAAAGCCCGAATGAAGGAGTATGCAGATGCCCGCAGGAGAGCGCAGCCCTCCAACATCGAGGTAGGAGATGTCATGGCAGTCCACCAACCGCTGACGCACAAACACACGTCAGCATTCCGTGAAGAACCCCTACTAGTCACCTAGAAAAAGGACTCCATGGTCACCGCCCAAGGAGCAGAGGTATCTGTCACAAGGAATTCATCGCACTTCAAAGAACTCCCACCGACCGGAGCTCGGCATTTGAGTGGGAGAGTACAGACCCATCTCACCTATGAATCAGATGATCCCTACCAGGGTGATCAGGTGAATGAAGTTGGGGAGAGTGGACAATCCCCAGGGCTGAATCAAGCATGCCCACAGAGGGCTCGGAACAGACCTCGTCGATGGATAGAGGAAATGGACTAGAAGCCCACCACACCGCCGCTCGTTGCAAAGAATCTGGTAACTGTTTAAAAATGGGGGAGAGTCACGTTGACATCTCCGTGTCGACGGGGGGGCGGGAGGAAGAAGGGAGGAAAGGGAAGTGACGCAGGGGGGTGGGATCAGGGTTTTCGTGGTAAGCAGGGAAATAAAGAAGATGTTTATTTCATGAGCTCCGTGTCCGCCTATGATTGCTGCGCCACCCGAAAGAATGCTGCGCACCAGATAGGACACTAGCACGCTTGTAAGCAGGCACTCCATTATAGGCTGCTCATGAAAGAATACATTTAGGCAGCCATGCCACAGCCATGCAAAAGCAGCGTTAAAAGTGTGCACGTACTCTACAACTAGCATTTCCTAAGGAGCTTGTTGCAGAATAATTGTACAATATTTTTTTCATCTTCTAGAAATTTATTTGGCGATATTTTGAAGTCACTGATAGCTTTTTAGTGCCAGAGATGGTGGCATTTCATAAGTGCAGGATTGTCCACTTATAGCCACCAAACATGTTCTGCTTTTATCAGCCTGATGGGACAGAAAATCAGGTTACCTTACCTGCATTGTGGGTTTACTTACTCTTGTAATTGACAGTATGTCACTGTCTTTTTGATGCTTCTGAGTAAGTAATATGAAATCCAATTGAAGACACACCAAAAACATAAGGAGAAGGACACGAGAACGTGGAGACCGGGGTGGAGACGCAGGATCCTCTATCCGAAAGGCATGCGTTCTACAACTGAGCTATATCCACTGCTTGATGTTAAGCTCGAGCCTTTGCTTCACTTGATTTTATTGATACAACTTATAAGGGATCAAGGAGAAAAGTTTACAAAGTGAAATAGAAACTGGTCTTTGTTGTAGTACAAAGATTGCTTGATGTAGATTTGCTACTCTGCATGTCGTAGATCAGATATATATGATCTGGAATACAAGATGTATGTCACATTAGATGAATCGCAATTACCTGTCACGCTCCCTGGTAGTCTAGTGGTTAGGAGCCGCGGCCCGGGTTCGATTCCCGGTCCGGGAAGTTGTTCTTTTTTAACTATTTGCTTTTCATTTCTGGTGTAAAGCATATAATTTTCATCCTGTTCCTTTATTATCACTTTTATTTCCTATGAAAAAAATGCACGTCGAATATTACAATGTGAGGCAAGTGATACCGAGAACCGGCAAACAGCATTTAAATCAATGTGGTCTTGAAAATGAGAAATCAGTTATTTGTTTATAACCTTTTCAGCGTACTGCCACGGTCAGATAACGCCATTATATATTTTATCATATGTGAATGAACTGAACAAGTAGATTACTACATGAAGCAAGGATATAATATGTCCTTTTTGTCCATTTTGATGTCCCTCGTCTGCCTTTCTTCCCAGTGGTGTTCCGAATAATGTTAATGTGTTAGGCAGAAAAACGAACGCACTAATTACTTAATTCTGAAACCCTTGTCGCATTGGTGTTATTGTGCGAACACAGTCCTTCTGGGAGAAGACAGGCAGAGCAGGCGTTAATTATCTTCATGGGCTAGTATGTAAGCCAATCAGCTGCCTATTGGAAATCTCTGTAGAGTCTGCAGGAGGCACAATGTGGACGTGGGGACCAATACTTGTTACTTTGTCGAGATAATTGGAAAAAAGGAACAGTGCTAGAGACGTGTGGGAGACACTCTCTAGGGACATGGGTCACTGCAACAAGTATGAAGCCCGGATAGCTCAGTCGGTAGAGCATCAGACTTTTAATCTGAGGGTCTAGGGTTCCCTAAGTCCCTATTCGGGCGGGTTCGTTTTCTGCGACAAGTATGAAGCCCCGATAGCTCAGTCGGTAGAGCATCAGACTTTTAATCTGAGGGTCTAGGGTTCCCTAAGTCCCTATTCGGGCGGGTTCGTTTTAACAGTTTCTTTTCACTTTTAAACATAGAGCCACGGAAGTATTGCTTCGCCTCTCAATAATTCTGGTTTGGCTACTGGTTATTGTGATGTTTGAAATATTATGGTCATAATCTCAGTAGACACAAAATTATAACGTATTTCATATACAAGTTGGCATAGGTGTGCAAGCGGGTCCACTGTCTATCTTAAATCTTGGGACGCAGTATGTGGTGTGCCTGGTTAATGACGTCCTCCATCAAAATGCATTTGCTCTTGGACTGTATGTAGCACCCATCCCATGCCCTTCTCTGGCATAGATTGGGAACACTTTCTCTTAAATTGACAACTGCCCGTTTGGTGCACATTTAAATGGGAAGGACACCAGGGCACTAACTTTAATATTTATGGGGTGGAGGGAAAGCATCATGTAGCAACCTTTGACCCAGGTGATGTCATGGAACGTTACATCACAGCTCCAGCAAAGGGAAGGTGGCATTGGCGGCGGGTGGGGATTGGTTCTGCCGTGTGGTGCTGGCAAGTGCCTGCCAGGGTCGGCCATCAGATTGGTGTTTAGTGCAGTGGTAAGTCCCGGCCGGGCTCTTAATGTCAGGAGTGGGGTGATGGAGGGGACACTTGTAGTTGGCGGCCATTTTCAAGTTGCTGTTCCTTCCTGCTGGTCAGAGTCTGCCATATTCTGGGTCCCAGCTCCCAGGGGGCGAGATATGTGTGTGTTTTTTACCAAGGCAATTTTGGGGGACAGATGCCGCTTGGGGCCAAGTGAAAGAGGGGTGATTGGCATGGCAGGTAGGCGTGTGGACCCTGAAGCTCTCATGGTGCCTTTTGCTAAATATGTGAGGTGGGGTTATGTTAGTGTTGGCGGAAGTGGTGGCAGTGGTGTCCGCAGAAGGGGGTTGAAGGGAGTGGTGCGACCACTGATGAGGGCGGCCTCGAAAGGGTCCCTTGCTGCAGTGTTGGCATGTAACACACCCACTGGGGCACTTTCGGTGGGGGATAGGAGAAGGAGGAGGGGCTAGTTCTAGCAGGGAGGATATGCCTTGGAGGGCAACTAGGGGGAAAAGGTTGAGAGTGGGTTGGGGGGTGCAGTGGACACCCAACACATATGTAGGTGTGTTAATCTCTGGCTCAGTTTGTTGTGCACGCCGGTGAGGGGTTTCTGGGGACTTAGAATGCTGGCAGTGGTGAGGGCTTTCTGGGGACTGAGCACACAGGCGGGGGTGAGGGCTTTCTGGTGTTGGTGAACGCTGGTAGCTGTGAATGGGCCCAGGGGTTTGTTGCCCTTCTTCATGCAATGACACCGGCCTGATGCCCCCTGTGTTTCCACAGTCGCCCTGCCTGGAGGTGTGGCATGGATCTCAGACCCTACAGCTGCAGGAGTGTGTTGTGTGGGCCTTTGCAGTGGTTCTGGTGGGCTGTGGAGTCTATGTTGACCTGGCTCTTCTTGGTTGCGGTGTCTCACGACGGGGCATCCGCCTTCGCGTAGCCTGTCTGCGCCTTTGCGAGGTGGTGGTGGACCATGAGGGCCTGGATGCGCTACTCCCAGATGGGCCTGCCCCCTAGTCCTCCTTGGATGCCTCTGGCAATGCGTGAGTGCCTGTAGGGGACATAGGAAATGTTGTCAATTGCGGTTCCCCCACGTGTGTTGGCATGCAAGACACATTTAGTATGGTACAGAGTGGGACCCCACACTTTTGGGCAGATGGGCATGGTTGGTCAGGGGAGATTGCATGTGGGCCTAGCATTATGGAGATGGTGTCACGTTGCCTGCCCTCAGACATCAGGAGCAGACCAGTCGGCCCAGAGTACTGGCACCCCTGGGGACCTTTAAGCTCTGGTCCTTCTTGGGCCTAGCCAGCTACTGCAACCGATATATCAGGGACTTTGCGTCAGTCAGCGAACCACTACGACAGCTAAGGCACCAGGATGTGAAATTCGAATGGACCAGTGACTGCCAGAAGGCATTCGAAGTGATCAGGTAAAGAGTCGCAAAGGCAGAGAATATGTCCTACTATGATCCCAACAGGAAGACCAAGCTCACAGTTGATGCCAGTCCAGTGGGCCTAGAAGCCATACTAGCGCAGCTCGACCCGAAGGACCCCTCACAGAAACACATTGTGGCATACGCCAGTCGCAGCTTATCCAACACTGCACAAGCCTACTCGCAAGCGGAAAAGGAAGGGCTTCCAGTGGTATGGGCGTGCGAGCACTTCCACCTGTTTCTGTATGGGAAACCATTCCAGGTTATCACGGATCATCAGGCCCTCTTGTTCCTCTATGGCAACCCTCAGGCCAAAATGCCCCCGCATATCGCCCGATGGGGGTGAGACTCCAAGACTATGCTTTTGAGATAATCCACAGGCCAGGGAAGGGCGAAAACCCGGCTGACTTTCTGTCCAGGAGACCACGGGAAGAGAGTGCTCTGAAACCATCAGTAGCCGACAGGTACCTAAGATACCTCATACATCAGTCCGCACCAGAAGGAATCAACATGGAGGCGCTCGCCAGAGATCAGAAAATGATGCACCTTGCAGCATCATTCGCAAAGGACTGGTGTCGGGATTGTGGCAAAGGGTGAAAGAAAGGGGGAGGGCCGCAGGAGGCAGGGTGCAAGAGGAGGTAGAGAGACTACTCCAAGTAAAAGTGGAACTTGCGGTCTCAGAAGATCACCTGATCGTCAAAGACTGCTTGTAATCCCCCAATCCATGGGAGCCAGATGTTGGGATATTTATGTCTTATTATATATTACTTGTTGTGAATTGTTCAATGTTTAGATTCAGAAAGTGTAAGTGTTCATACTATACTGTTGTGCCTGTTCATTACCTATCCAAGCCATTATGATGCAATGCATTCTAGTGAGAGTGTTATGCTTTGAGAAGGTTCTGTTTCAGGTCAGTTGATGCAGGGCTGGAGGCAGTGCCTGCTGTCACAGACAGATACTTAATAAAGTATCCATGTTCATATAACTAGTCTGGACATTAATTCTTAACATTGGCGACGAGGATCCTCTGAACCTTCGGTGCGACGGCCCCGGCGCTTTTCGTGTGGCTGTGGATCCCTGATTTCCCTTCGGCCGTGACAGCAGGCAGAAGAAATTAGCGCCGCTGCGGAGATAAAGAAGCCACGAGACGACGCACCCAGTTCAAGCAGGTCAGGCGTATGGTGTGCAGCCTGTGTGGGAAAAAGTGCCCCTTTTAAAAGAGCGCGCGCAGACACCAGAGAGCCCCCAAGCGTTGTGTGAGCGGAGAGGAGCGCGAGCGCTCGCACGAGCTGAAAGCAGCTCGCGAGTGGAGCGGGAGCGCGAGCCGCTAGTGAAGAGCGAGCGCTGTCTCAGTCCGCGCGACCTCGCGCGAGCAGAAAACAGCTCGCGAGTGGAGCGCGAGCTCGCGAGTGAAGAGCGAGCACCGCCTCAGCCACGCGCACAGTTGGGAAACGGCTGGGCGGGCGTTGCCACTCGGGAGAGTGAAAAAGGACAAGCTCTGTGCCCGCAGCGTAAGCTCCACATCAGCCAGTAATTACAGTGAAGGAGCGGGAGAAGGCACTACTGTTCCCTACTCTGAACAACACTGTGTGCAAATTTATTCCCCGCATCATTGCCCGCTCCTGGTGTTTTACAGTGACAATGATTCAGGAACACCAATTTGAATGAACTTTTGCATGTGAAGCCTCACATGGAATAACGGCTGGAGATACATATAAGTGATCTGTATGTTTATAGGTCAATCAAGTAATATTTCTGCCTGCATACATCCAAGAGGACTCTAAGGAAGAATTAAATTCACAACCAAGTTACTGTTGTCATGGCTGCGTCCATTCCACCCCCTCTCTCTTTTCTGAATGAACCAGGCCGGCCTGCAGTTAGGTGGGATAAATGGAAGGATGCCTTTGAGAACTATTTGGTGGCCATGGGGGGGGACAGATTCTCACCCACACGCAAGAAAGCTCTGCTAATACATAATTTAGGAGTAGAAGGGCGAAGAATCTTTGATGGCCTTACTGGAAACCAAGTGTCAGGATCTGACGACATGGATGAGTATGAATTAGCTCTGGGTCACCTGCAAGATCATTTTGAACCAAAGAAAAATGTCAGTTTTGAGAGGCACAAGTTTTTCCAGAGAATACAAGAAAAGTCAGAACCTGTAGAATCTTACATTGCATGTTTGAGGTCCCTGAGCTACTCCTGCGAATTTGGACAGTTAAGTGATTCATTAATAAGAGACCAGTTAATAAGATGCACCAACAATGTCAGGGTTCAAGAAAAACTCCTTGCCAAGGACATGAGCCTGGATGAAGCGGTGGATCTGGCCAGGGGCATTGAGAAAACCACTCAGTATGTCAAGGAGCTCAGGATAGACAAATCGATCACACCATCAGTAGCTGTGTGCGCTCTGGATCAAAGAAAGAAACCCAACTCTTTCAGTGGGAAGAAAGGAAACGGGAACATGAGAAGTTCTTGTCCTCGATGTGGGAGTTCCAGACACGGCGCAAACTTTCCATCGTGTCCTGCTAAGTTTGGGGATTGCTTCAAATGCAGGGGAAAGGGACATTTTGCGAATGTCTGCAAAGTCGCTTCTGTCAGTTATGTGGAACACAGAGCAGAAGATGATAAAGAAGAAAATGTCAAAAGGAGATATGACATACAGGAAGTGGCGGATGTGAGAGAATCAGCCAACAAATATGTTTTTGAGATATCAGCCTTAACTGGGGAGACGAAGGGCCCTGTGGACACATTTCTTGTTGATGGGTGTGAACTAGTAATGAAGGTAGACACGTGCTCGCCTTGGACTATTATATCCCGAGACACCCTGGTCAGTGTTTTAAGAAAAAGTGAGGACATAATTCGACCCACCAGTGTCAGAGCTTGTGGTTATGCGGAGTCGGCTATAGACATTCTGGGGGAATTGCCAGCAATTGTACAATATAAAGAAAGAAGTTGTCAAGCTATTGTATTAGTGGCGAGGAAAGGTACTTCGCTGTTGGGATGGGAGGAGCAGAGGAGCTTAGGAGTGCGAGTTCAGGCCAGTGCTCCCAATCCTGTGACTATAGCAGAAGTAGAAGACATTTGGACCAAGGATTTCCCAGAAGTGTTTTCGGAAAAATTAGGCAAACTGAAGAAATTTGAACACCATATAAAGCTCAAAAGCAATGCACAGCCTGTGGTACACAAGGTGAGGCAAGTGCCATTGAAAGTGAGAGATCAACTCAAAGAAGAACTGAAAAATGTGGTCAACAAGGGTGTTATTGAGCCTGTTACGGCCACTGAATGGTTATCGCCCATTGTATTAGTAGCTAAAGCAAATGGGAAACTGAGACTGTGTGTTGACCTTCGCACCTTGAACCAGAACATCATTGTTGAGAGACATCCACTGCCAAATATTTCTGAGACTTTGTCAACGTTGGGTGAGCCGAAGTGGTTCTCCGTCATTGATCTTTCGTCAGCATATCATCAAGTTCCATTATCCAAGGAATGCCGACACCTCACCTCTTTCATCACACCAGAGGGGGTGTTTAAGTATAACCGCATGCCTTTTGGGTTGGCCTCTGCGGCCTCTGTTTTTCAGAGGGTGATGGAAGAAGTACTGAGGGGCTTGAGAAAAGTAACAGTTTTTCAAGATGACATTCTTATCTTTGCAGAGAGTGAGCTTGAACATGATGAAACGTTGAGAGCAGTGTTGGTTAGACTCAGGGAAGCTGGCTTGACTGTGCAGAGGGAAAAATGTAAAATTGCAGTGAAGGAAGTAGATTATTTGGGTCACAGGATCTCTTGTGAGGGAATTTCACCCAAGAAATCCCTTGTGGACAGTATTAGAAGTGCTCCTCAACCAAAAGACAAAGAGCAATTGCGCTCTTTCATGGGGTTGGCCGAATATTATCACAAGTTTGTTGACGGCTTTGCCACCATGTCGCCGCCTCTGAGAGAATTGTTAAAGAAAAATGCAAAGTATTTATGGACGGATGAGTGTCAGAGTGCTTTCCTTAAAATCAAAGAGGGTATTGTACGTGCTCCCTCCTTGGGAGGGTTTGTTGTCAATAGGAAAACTGTATTAGCAGTGGATGCGAGTACTCTGGGTTTGGGTGCTGCTCTTTCTCAGTTTGATGCTGGCAAAGTAGAACACATCATAGCTTTTGCTTCTCGACCTTTGAGGGGTGCGGAAGAAAATTATTCGGTGGTAGAAAGGGAAGCTCTAGCTGTATCGTGGGCTGTTGAGCATTTTAAGTTTTATCTCTGGGGTCAATCTTTCACTGTGAGAATGGATCATAAGCCATTGGTTCAATTGTTGGGAAGTGGGGACTGGGCCAAAGGTTCCCCTAGAATATCCAGATGGATGGTAGACTTATTAGCTTATGATTTTAGGGTTATATACATACCTGGGAAAGACAACGTAGTGGCAGATTGTTTATCAAGATTGCCTGTGCAAGACAATGACTCTAAAGAAATGAGTGTTGAACAAGGCCTGAGCATTTATGAAGTGGAATATGAAGCCATAGGGAGAGATGAGTGGAAGGATGCTGATGATATGGACGAAATAATAAAACAAGTAAAGGAGTGGACCAAAACAGGCTGGCCCAGGAAGGATCTTATTGAAAAGAAATATGAAGGGTATTATGGCATAAAAGAAGAATTGAGTTTATCAGAGGATGGTTTTCAGCTCAGGAAGGGACTAAGGGTAGTGCCTCCTTGTAATGTTAGGTCCAAGTTAGTTAACATTGCGCATCAGGGTCATTTAGGCTTCGGTGGCACTAAAAGACATATCAGGCAGTCTTTCTGGTGGCCAGGAATTGACAGTGAGGTCGAGAAATGCGTTAGAGGTTGCAGAGAATGTGAAAAGAGTGATAAGAGTAAGGTTATTAGAGAGGCTCCCATAAGACCCGTAAGAGTTCCAAGTGAACCATGGAAAAAAGTTGCGGTAGATTTAATGGGGCCTTTACAAGATTTGGGAAATGATTTTAAATACTTGATTGTCCTAGTGGATTACCATTCTAAATGGGTGGAATGGAAGGCGATAAGAGAAGCTAACACGACTCAAATGATAACATTTTTTGAAGAGGTATTTTATAGAGAGGGATTTACTACAGAGATTGTGTCAGACAATGGTGTTCAGTTCTGCTCTGACAGAATGTTGGAGTTCTTCAACAAGTTTAGTATTAAACATTACAGAACCGCTCTCTACCAGCCTAGGGCTAATGGTTTGGTAGAGAGAGCAAACCGGTTTATAAAAGGAGGGCTACAGTTGGCTATGGTGGCAGGTTTGAATTGGCAAAGTGTGTTACCGGAGATGGTGTGGAATTATTGCACCACTCCGCATTCCGTTACCAGAATTTCCCCATTTGTGTCCCTCAAAGGTAGGCAACCAGGGACCAAATTGTGTCCGGGATGGTTGGATTTGGCAAAGAGTACATATGTGGACAGGACCAGAGTTATGTCACTCATAAGAGAGGCTCAGGATGGGTATATGGTGAGGGCGAATGCTGAAAGGAAATCCAAAACTATAGACTGGAAAAAGGGAGATATGGTTTACATTAAAAACCCGAGAATATCTCCTAAGTGCATTGAGAGCAAATTCATTGGGCCCAAAAGAATTTCTGTAGTCAGAGGAAATGTAGCCATCATGGAGGGAGGTGAATGTTGGTCCATGTCTAGGTTAGTGAAATGTAACAACAACGGGCCTGATGAAGAGTGTGAAGGCACTGAGAGTGACAATGATGATAATATGTTATCGGGTTCAAATGATAATATGTTATAGGGTTCAAATGCTAACATGATTGGGGACAATAATGCTTCAAAAGATAGCAGTGTAAAAGTGGAATTGGGGAGAGTGAGGAGTAAACCTACCTGGTTAAGAGATTATTATACTAATTGAATTCAACAATGTAAGGGAGGAGATGTGTTGGGATATTTATGTCTTATTATATATTACTTGTTGTGAATTGTTCAATGTTTAGATTCAGAAAGTGTAAGTGTTCATACTATATTGTTGTGCCTGTTCATTACCTATCCAAGCCATTATGATGCAATGCATTCTAGTGAGAGTGTTATGCTTTGAGAAGGTTCTGTTTCAGGTCAGTTGATGCAGGGCTGGAGGCAGTGCCTGCTGTCACAGACAGATACTTAATAAAGTATCAATGTTCATATAACTAGTCTGGACATTAATTCTTAACACCAGAGTCATAGAACTGGCCCACGAGACTCACTGAGGCATGGTGTCGACAAAACGCATGCTCCGCCAAAAGGTCTGGTTCCCTCACATGGACACACTAGTAGAATCAGCACTGAAGGCGTGCCCCACATGCTGCCTGATCTCACACAATCGCCACCCAGAACCACTACTCATGTCTGAACTTCCACAGAGAATATGGGAGGCGGTGGTGGACGACTTCTTCGGGCCCATCGAAGGGGGAAAGTACGTCCTGGCCGTTATGGACGAGTACTCACGATACCCCGGCGTGCGGCTTTATATCATCAACTGCCGCCCACCATGTCATCCCCGCTCTAGACCACATGTTCTCAGCCTATGGAGTACCGAAGGTACTGAAGACAGACAATGGGGCCCGTTCTGTGGGCATCAATTTGCACAATTCACTGAATAGCTGGGATTTCATCATAGGAAGGTCACTCCCCTGTGGCCCCAGGCCAATGGAATGATCGAACGAACGATTCATGGCCAACCTCAAGCGAGCTCTCCAGATAGCCAGACTCACAGGCCAGCCCTATGAACAAGTCCTAAATCAACTGATGAGAGACTACCGAGGGACCCCTCATAGCACCACAGGGAAGACCCCGGCGGAACTGATGTTCGGACGAAATACGCAAACGCGTATGCCACAGGCCAACAACACCGCCCCGCCACCGATGCTGGATCAAGAAGTACAAGAGCGAGATGGGGCAGCGAAAGCCCAAATGAAGGAGTATGCAGATACCCGCAGGAGAGCGCAGCCCTCCAACATCGAGGTAGGAGATGTCATGGCAGTCCGCCAACCGCTGACGCACAAACACACGTCAGCATTCCGTGAAGAACCCCTACTAGTCACCCAGAAGAAGGGCTCCATGGTCAGCGCCCAAGGAGCAGAGGGATCTGTCACAAGGAATTTGTCGCACTTCAAAGGACTCCCACCGACCGGAGCTCGGCGTTTGAGTGGGAGAGTACAGACCCATCTCACCTATGAATCAGATAATCCCTACCAGGGTGATCAGGTGAATGAAGTTGGGGAGAGTGGACAATCCCCAGGGCTGAATCAAGCATGCCCCCAGAGGGCTCGGAACAGACCTCGTCGATGGATAGAGGAAAAGGACTAGAAGCCCACCACACGGCCGCTCGTTGCAAAGAATCTGGTAACTGTTTAAAAATGGGGGAGAGTCACGTTGACATCTCCGTGTCGATGGGGGGGCGGGAGGAAAAAGGGAGGAAAGGGAAGTGACGCAGGGGGGCGGGATCGGGGTTTTCGTGGTAAGCAGCGAAATAAAGAGGATGTTTATTTCATGAGCTCCGTGTCCGCCTATGATTGCTGCGCCACCCGAAAGAATGCTGCGCACCAGATAGGACACTAGCACGCTTGTAAGCAGGCACTCCATTATAGGCTGCTCATGAAAGAATACATTTAGGCAGCCATGCCACAGCCATGCAAAAGCAGCGTTAAAAGTGCGCACATACTCTACAACTAGCATTTCCTAAGGAGTTTGTTGCAGAATAATTGTACAATATTTTTTTCATCTTCTAGAAATTTATTTGGCGATATTTTGAAGTCACTGATAGCTTTTTATTGCCAGAGATGGTGGCATTTCATAAGTGCAGGATTGTCCACTTATAGCCACCAAACATGTTCTGCTTTTAGCAGCCTGATGGGACAGAAAATCAGGTTACCTTATCTGCATTGCGGGTTTACTTACTCGTGTAATTGACAGTATGTCACTGTCTTTTTGATGCTTCTGAGTAAGTAATATGAAATCCAATTGAAGACACACCAAAAACATAAGGAGAAGGACACGAGAACGTGGAAACCGGGGTGGAGACGCAGGATCCTCTATCCGAAAGGCATGCGTTCTACAACTGAGCTATATCCACTGCTTGATGTTAAGCTCGAGCCTTTGCTTCACTTGATTTTATTGATACAACTTATAAGGGATCAAGGAGAAAAGTTTACAAAGTGAAATAGAAACTGGTCTTTGTTGTAGTACAAAGATTGCTTGATGTAGATTTGCTACTCTGCATGTCATAGATCAGATATATATGATCTGGAATACAAGATGTATGTCACATTAGATGAATCGCAATTACCTGTCACGCTCCCTGGTGTTCTAGTGGTTAGGAGCCGCGGCCCGGGTTCGATTCCCGGTCAGGGAAGTTGTTCTATTTTAACTATTTGCTTTTCATTTCTGGTGTAAAGCGTATAATATGAGGTAAGTGATACCGAGAACCGGCAAACAGCATTCAAATCAATGTGGTCTTGAAATTGAGAAATCAGTTATTTGTTTATAACCTTATCAGCGTACTGCCACGGTCAGATAACGCCATTATGTATTTTATCATATGTGAATGAACTGAACAAGTAGATTACTACACGAAGCAAGGATGTAATATGTCCATTTTGTCCATTTTGATGTCCCTCGTCTGCCTTTCTTCCCAGTGGTATTCCGAATAATGTTAATGTGTTAGGCAGAAAAACGAACGCACTAATGACTTAATTCTGAAACCCATGTCCCATTGGTGTTATTGTGCGAACACAGTCCTTCTGGGAGAAGACAGGCAGAGCAGGCGTTAATTATCTCCATGGGCTAGTTTGTAAGCCAATCAGCTGCCTATTGGAAATCTCTGTAGAGTCTGCAGGAGGCACAATGTGGACGTGGGGACCAATACTTGTTACTTTGTCGAGATAATTGGAAAAAAGGAACAGTGCTAGAGACGTGTGGGAGACACTCTCTAGGGACATGGGTCACTGCTACTAGTGGGAAGCCCGGATAGCTCAGTCGGTAGAGCATCAGACTTTTAATCTGAGGGTCTAGGGTTCAAGTCCCTATTCGGGCGGGTTCGTTTTAACAGTTTCTTTTCACTTTTAAACATAGAGCCACGGAAGTATTACTTCGCCTCTCAATAATTCTGGTTTGGCTACTGGTTATTGTGATGTTTGAAATGTTATGGTCATAATCTCAGTAGACACAAAATTATAACGTATTTCATATACAAGTAGGCATAGGTGTGCAAGCGGGTCCACTGTCTATCTTAAATCTTGGGACGCAGTATGTGGTGTGCCTGGTTAATGACGTCCTCCATCAAAATGCATTTGCTCTTGGACTGTATGTAGCACCCATCCCATGCCATTCTCTGGCATACATTGGGAACACTTTCTCTTAAATTGACAACTGCCCGTTTGGTGCACATTTAAATGGGAAGGACACCAGGGCACTAACTTTAATATTTATGGGGTGGAGGGAAAGCATCATGTAACAACCTTTGACCCAGGTGATGTCATGGAACGTTACATCACAGCTCCAGCAAAGGGAATAGGTGGCATTGGCGGCGGATGGGGATTGGTTCTGCCATTTGGTGCTGGCAAGTGCCTGCCAGGGTCGGCCATCAGATTGGTGTTTAGTGCAATGGTAAGTCCCGGCCGGGCTCTTAATGTCAGGAGTGGGGTGATGGAGGGGACACTTGTAGTTGGCGGCCGTTTTCAAGTTGCTGTTCCTTCCTGCTGCTCAGAGTCTGCCATATTCTGGGTCCCAGCTCCCAGGGGGCGAGATATGTGTGTGTTTTTTACCAAGGCAATTTTGGGGGACAGATAACGCTTGGGGCCAAGTGAAAGAGGGGTGATTGGCATGGCAGGTAGGCGTGTGGACCATGAAGCTCTCAGGGATGCCTTATGCTAAATATGTCAGGTGGGGTTATGTTAGTGTTGGTCGGAAGTGGTGGCAGTGGTGTCCGCAGAAGGGGGTTGAAGGGAGTGGTGCGACCACTGATGAGGGCGGCCTCGAAAGGGTCCCTTGCTGCAGTGTTGGCATGTAACACACCCACTGGGGCACTTTCGGTGGGGGATAAGAGAAGGAGGAGGGGCTAGGTCTAGCAGGGAGGATATGCCTTGGAGGGCAACTAGGGGGAAAAGGTTGAGAGTGGGTTGGGGGGTGCAGTGGACACCCAACACATATGTAGGTGTGTTAATGTCTGGCTCAGGTTGTTGTGCACGCCGATGAGGGGTTTCTGGGGACTTAGAATGCAGGCAGTGGTGAGGGCTTTCTGGGGACTGAGCACACAGGCGGGGGTGAGGGCTTTCTGGTGTTGGTGAACGCTGGTAGCTGTGAATGGGCCCAGGGGTTTGTGGCCCTTCTTCATGCAGTGACACCGGCCTGATGCCCCCTGTGTTTCCACAGTCGCCCTGCCTGGAGGTGTGGCCTGGATCTCAGACCATACAGCTGCAGGAGTGTGTTGTGTGGGCCTTTGCAGTGGTTCTGGTGGGCTGTGGGGTCGATGTTGACAGGGCTCTTCTTGGTTGCGGTGTCTCACGACGGGGCATCTGCCTTCGCGTAGCCTGTCTGCGCCTTTGCGAGGTGGTGGTGGACCATGAGGGCCTGGATGCGCCACTCCCAGATGGGCCTGCCCCCTTGTCCTCCTTGGATGCCTCTGGCAATGCATGAGTGCCTGTAGGGGACATAGGAAATGTTGTCAATTGCGGTTCCCCCACGTGTGTTGGCATGCAAGACACATTTAGTATGGTACAGAGTGGGAACCCACACTTTTGGGCAGATGGGCATGGTTGGTCAGGGGAGATTGCATGTGGGCCTAGCATTATGGGGATGGTGTCACGTTGCCTGTCCTCAGACATCAGGAGCAGACCAGTCGGCCCAGAGTACTGGCACCCCTGGGGACCTTTAAGCTCCGGTCCTTCTTGGGCCTAGCCAGCTACTGCAACCGATATATCAGGGACTTTGCGTCAGTCAGCGAACCACTACGACAGCTAAGCCACCAGGATGTGAAATTCGAATGGACCAGTGACTGCCAGAAGGCATTCAAAGTGATCAGGTAAAGAGTCGCAAAGGCAGAGAATATGTCCTACTATGATCCCAACAGGAAGACCGAGCTCACAGTTGATGCCAGCCCAGTGGGCCTAGAAGCCATACTAGCGCAGCTCGACCCGAATGACCCCTCACAGAAACACATTGTGGCATACGCCAGTCGCAGCTTTTCCAACACTGAACAAGCCTACTTGCAAGCAGATAAGGAAGGGCTTGCAGTGGTATGGGCGTGCAAGCACTTCCACCTGTTTCTGTATGGGAAACCATTCCAGGTTATCACGTATCATCAGGCCCTCTTGTTCCTCTATGGCAACCCTCAGGCCAAAATGCCCCCGCATATCGCCCGATGGGGTTTGAGACTCCAAGACTATGCTTTTGAGATAATCCACAGGCCAGGGAAGGGCGAAAACCCGGCTGACTTTCTGTCCAGGAGACCACAGGAAGAGAGTGCTCTGAAACCATCAGTAGCCGACAGGTACCTAAAATACCTCATACATCAGTCCGCACCAGAAGGAATCAACATGGAGGCGCTCGCCAGAGAAACAGAAAATGATGCACCTTGCAGCATCATTCGCAAAGGACTGGAGTCGGGATTGTGGCGAAGGGTGAAAGAAAGGGGGAGGGCCGCAGGAGGCAGGGTGCAAGAGGAGGTAGAGAGACTACTCCAAGTAAAAGAGGAACTTGCGGTCTCAGAAGATCACCTGATCGTCAAAGACTGCTTGTAATCCCCCAATCCATGGGAGCCAGAGTCATAAAACTGGCCCACGAGACTCACTGAGGCATGGTGTCGACAAAACGCGTGCTCCGCCAAAAGGCCTGGTTCCCTCACATGGACACACTAGTAGAATCAGCACTGAAGGCGTGCCCCACATGCTGCCTGATCTCACACAATCGCCACCCAGAACCACTCCTCATGTCTGAACTTCCACAGAGAATATGGGAGGCGGTGGTGGACGACTTCTTCGGGCCCATCGAAGGGGGAAAGTACGTCCTGGCCGTGATGGACGAGTACTCACGATACCCCGGCGTGCAGCTTTATATCATCAACTGCCGCCCACCATGTCATCCCCGCTCTAGACCACATGTTCTCAGCCTATGGAGTACCGAAGGTACTGAAGACAGACAATGGGGCCCGTTCTGTGGGCATCAATTTGCACAATTCGCTGAATAGCTGGGATTTCATCATAGGAAGGTCACTCCCCTGTGGCCCCAGGCCAATGGAATGATCGAACGAACGATTCATGGCCAACCTCAAGCGAGCTCTCCAGATAGCCAGACTCACAGGCCAGCCCTATGAACAAGTCCTAAATCAACTGATGAGAGACTACCAAGGGACCCCTCATAGAACCACAGGGAAGACCCCGGCGGAACTGATGTTCGGACGAAATACGCAAACGCGTATGCCACAGGCCAACAACACCGCCCGCCACCGATGCTGGATCAAGAAGTACAAGAGCGAGATGGGGCAGCGAAAGCCCGAATGAAGGAGTATGCAGATGCCCGCAGGAGAGCGCAGCCCTCCAACATCGAGGTAGGAGATGTCATGGCAGTCCGCCAACCGCTGACGCACAAACACACGTCAGAATTCCGTGAAGAACCCCTACTAGTCACCCAGAAAAAGGGCTCCATGGTCACCGCCCAAGGAGCAGAGGGATCTGTCACAAGGAATTCATCGCACTTCAAAGAACTCTCACCGACCGGAGCTCGGCGTTTGAGTGGGAAAGTACAGACCCATCTCACCTATGAATCAGATGATCCCTACCAGGGTGATCAGGTGAATGAAGTTGGGGAGAGTGGACAATCCCCAGGGCTGAATGAAGCATGCCCACAGAGGGCTCGGAACAGACCTCGTCGATGGATAGAGGAAATGGACTAGAAGCCCACCACACCGCCGCTCGTTGCAAAGAATCTGGTAACTGTTTAAAAAAGGGGGAGAGTCACGTTGACATCTCCGTGTCGACGGGGGGGCGGGAGGAAGAAGGGAGGAAAGGGAAGTGACGCAGGGGGGCGGGATCAGGGTTTTCGTGGTAAGCAGGGAAATAAAGAGGATGTTTATTTCATGAGCTCCGTGTCCGCCTATGATTGCTGCGCCACCCGAAAGAATGCTGCGCACCAGATAGGACACTAGCACGCTTGTAAGCAGGCACTCCATTATAGGCTGCTCATGAAAGAATACATTTAGGCAGCCATGCCACAGCCATGCAAAAGCAGCGTTAAAAGTGTGCACGTACTCTACAACTAGCATTTCCTAAGGAGCTTTTTGCAGAATAATTGTACAATATTTTTTTCATCTTCTAGAAATTTATTTGGCGATATTTTGAAGTCACTGATAGCTTTTTATTGCCAGAGATGGTGGCATTTCATAAGTACAGGATTGTCCACTTATAGCCACCAAACATGCTCTGCTTTTAGCAGCCTGATGGGACAGAAAATCAGGTTATCTTACCTGCATTGCGGGTTTACTTACTTGTGTAATTGACAGTATATCACTGTCTTTTTGATGCTTCAGAGTAAGTAATATGAAATCCAATTGAAGACACACCAAAAATATAAGGAGAAGGACACGAGAACGTGGCGACCGGGGTGGAGACGCAGGATCCTCTATCCGAAAGGCATGCGTTCTACAACTGAGCTATATCCACTGCTTGATGTTAAGCTCGAGCCTTTGCTTCACTTGATTTTATTGATACAACTTATAAGGGATCAAGGAGAAATGTTTACAAAGTGAAATAGAAACTGGTCTTTGTTGTAGTACAAAGATTGCTTGATGTAGATTTGCTACTCTGCATGTTGTAGATCAGATATATATGATCTGGAATACAAGATGTATGTCACATTAGATGAATCGCAATTACCTGTTACGCTCCCTGGTAGTCTAGTGGTTAGGAGCCGCGGCCAGGGTTCGATTCCCGGTCAGGGAAGTTGTTCTTTTTTAACTATTTGCTTTTCATTTCTGGTGTAAAGCGTATAATATTCATCCTGTTCCTTTATTATCACTTTTATTTACTATGAAAAAAATGCACGTAGAATATTACAATGTGAGGTAAGTGATACCGAGAACCGGCAAACAGCATTTATATCAATGTGGTCTTAAATATGAGAAATCAGTTATTTGTTTATAACCTTTTCAGCGTACTGCCACGGTCAGATAACGCCATTATGTATTTTATCATATGTGAATGAACTGAACAAGTAGATTACTACATGAAGCAAGGATGTAATGTGTCCTTTTTGTCCATTTTGATGTCCCTCGTCTGCCTTTCTTCCCAGTGGTGTTCCGAATAATGTTAATGTGTTAGGCAGAAAAACGAACGCACTAATTACTTAATTCTGAAACCCTTGTCGCATCGGTGTTACTGTGCGAACACAGTCCTTCTGGGAGAGGACAGGCAGAGCAGGCGTTAATTATCTTTATGGGCTAGTTTGCAGTAGGGGTTGGAGCTGAATATGGCATGTGTCATATGCCAGTGACACGTGCCACTGCATGTCACCACTACAAGTGACACGTGCCACTAGCAGGTGTCACATGCCATGCCACAAAAAATGGTTTCACGTGTCACGGTAAGTCTGTCTCTTCGTTTTTCAAATTATAACCCTCCTTTTTAAAAATAAAAATACGAAACACCAATTTTATTCCTTTTTTGTAAAAATTAAAATGCTCTACAGAGGATTCGAACTCATGACATCCTGATATGAGCCTAGCGCCATTAACCACTGCACCATTACATCTCACAACGTTAAAGGTTCAAATTCTACCTCTAATGTGAAGTCTTACATGGTTCAAAGCTGCTCCTTTTCTTGATTTAAGTTACATCTTAAAACAAACTGCATGTACAATTCTGAAAGTTTGTAGGATAGAAACAATTTACGTAAAGTGTTTGCATCTTGTGCTTTTCTTGCATAATACTAAATGTAAAAAAACAGTTCAATCCAAAACCTGTTACTGTGTAATGCTTTAAATGTCAAACATGTATTGTGTACATGTTTTCCAAAACAGTATGGTCGCAATATTAAGGTGTGTGTGTTTTTACATTAATTCATGCGTTTCACACTTGACTGTACAAACTGTGATAAATACAGTACAACCATATCCTACTGATAATATGTATAACTTATATATCAGAGTAAATACAGGATCATGAAAACATAATTTACAAATGTTGCTAAATCTTCAGATTTAGGGCCCAATTCATAGAATCCAGCGCAGAAGCAGCACAAGTGCTGCACGCTGTGAAGGAGTATGTGCCATGCATGCACCAGCTGTGGCACAAACCAGCGATTGCACGGCACGCGTATTCATGGATTTTCTGAGGCATTAGTAACCGTGGCGCAATGAACATCAAGTAGCGCCAGCAACGCCCCCAACACACCCCCATGCGCAGGCAAAAGACAGTGAAATGCCCAATACGGCGCAACGCCCCGCACCATCCGTGACCCAGCACACATCCCCCCCATTGTAATTGCGTGCAAAATCAGAGCGTAACCCGCTCGCACCAGCCAAATCGCGTGGAAAGGCCCATGCGTACCCCGTCCGCACCCCAGCAAAATCGCGTACCCTGCTCGCACCAGCCAAATTGCGTATGAAGGCCCGCGTGTACCCCATCCACACCCCAGCAAAATCATGTACCCCACTCGCGAAATCACATGGGAAGGCCTGCGTGTACCCCGTCCGCCCCCCAGCGAAATCGCGTACCCTGCTCGCACCAGTCAAATCACGTGGAAAGGCCTGCGTGTACCCTGTGATACATGCACAACTCCCCTGGAAGCAGACGCCTCCTCACGGGACAGCCAGACCCCAGCAGTGGACCATACCCCGCAGGCAGCCCATACCACATGGCCCCCCATCACTGTGACCACACCCCGCAGGCAGCCTACACCAAATGGGATCTCCACCATCACCCGTGAACATAACCTACAGGCAGCCCACACCACATGGCCACCCCATCACCTGTGACCACACCCTGCAGGCAGCCCACACCACATGGAACCCCGACCATCACCCACGACTATACCCCGCAGGCAGCCCACACCACATGGGACCCCCACCATCACCTGTGAACATACCCCGCAGGCAGCCCACACCACATGGGACCCCACCATCACCCGTGAACATACCCCGCAGGCAGCCCACACCACATGGCTCCCCCATCACCCATGACCACACCCTGCAGACAGCCCCCACCACATGGGACCCCCACCATCACCGGTGACCATACCCCGCAAGCAGTCCACACTACATGGGACCCACACCATCACCAGTGAACATACTCCGCAGGCAGCCCACACCACATGGGACACCACCATCACCCGTGAACATACCCTGCAGGCAGCCCACACCACATGGGCACCCCATCACCCGTGACCATACCCTGCAGGCAGGCCCCACCTCATGTCCCCACCTGTGACGGCAACCTGCAGGCAGGCCCCGCCTCATGTCCCCAACAGAGACGGAAACCTGCAGGCAGGCCCCGCCACATGTCCCCACCAGTGACAGCAACCTGCAGGCAGGCCCTGCCTCATGTCCCCACCCCCCACCAGTGACGGCAACCTGCAGGCTGGCCCCGCCTCATGTCCCCAACCCCCACCAGTGACGGCAACCTGCAGGCAGGCCCCGCCTCATGTCCCCAACCCCCACCAGTGACGGCAACCTGCAGGCAGGCCCTGCCATATGTCCCCGCCCCCCACCCCAAAACACATTGGACCAACATACAACCACGCAGCACATGCCAACTAAAATGCCACCACACGCTGCATCCCCCTGGTGCACCTTAACACCCATCCATTAGTCATGCTCCCTATGTCATGTGAATCCTAACATCACACATGCATGCATGTGCACACACATGAACAACATTGGTGAACAGCAGGGACACGCAAATGCGTCAAGGAGGAGTGAAACGTGCACTAAACCGTTGAGACCAGATACCACTTCGATTTCAATGTCAAAAAATGATATTAAAAAACATGTATCTAAGTCACACACAGTAAAAACAACAAATTAAACATGCATGAACCAAAAGAAAAATCAAAATAAAGTGAAAACCAAAATCAATGTGATGTAAAAAATGAAAGAGTCAAAAATGTGGTCCTTGTCCATTAATGTATGTGCAAATGAAATCACATATCATGTGAAAACCATTCCAAATTAAAGTCCAAATATTTACAAAGATCCAGGGTCCATGGTCCCAAAACATGTAGAAAAATCCCAAAAATACAATACAAAAATAACTATATACAAGATGCGGAGCAAAGTCCAGGAACTCCAAATAAAAAGAAAAAAACAAATGAAACCTACTCCTAAAGAACTATATACAAAGGCAGCAGGCTAGTCCATCTCCTCACCATGCTCTCTCATATTCTCCGCCAGGGCGTCATCGAACACTGCATCCACTTCCAGTAGGCGGGCCTCGGCTTCCCCCTCGTAAGGTCCACGTTTGTCTCCTGCCCGATGGCCGATACCTGCCCCTCTGATGATGAACGCCCCGAGTCCTGTTGCCTCCTTTCCTGAGCCTGCTGCTGCCAAAATGCCCGGTGCCTTCGCCACAAGGACAGCCTCCGGGATGATGACACAACTCGGGGTTGTCGTGCACGTGCCCTCCTTCTTGGTGCCTGCACTTCCTCCCTTGCTGATCCTCCTTCGACTCCCGACTGTGGCAGGGATGTGATCTCCACCAGACTGGCCACTGGGGTTGGGACAGGTACACAGGGGGCCCTGGTGGTATCTGGGCTGGAAGACGGCAGGGAGGACACTGGCGCACAGACGAGGAAAAGGAAGAGGGGATTGCAGCAGTGGCCAGCACATGTACCAGATTTGTGACCAGGAACTGAGCTAGCTAGTTAATGAGGCGATAGACCTCATTGTGATAATGTGCAAGCCCACGATTGGAAGCCTGCACATCATCACGAATGGTGCCTGTATGCCTCACAATACCGGCTAGCAACGGCTAGCAACCGATCCACCCTGTGACAAATTGCTTCATCCGCAGGTAGTAGACGATCTGTTTGCATGGATACATCCGCCACCTGTGGAGGGGTCCGGCCTGAGGCATGCCCGCAGGTGCATACTGGTGCAGTCGCAGTTCCAGGGACAAGATCAGTCACAGGCCCCTCCACGGTGACCTGCACTGCCTCCGGCCCCTGATCCTGGACTGCACCACTCACACCTACCTCATCACCCCAGCCGGGCCCCATGTGCTGGGCTGATATGGCCTCCTGCTCCTCCTCCACCACCACCAACCTGGATGACTCCCCACTGTCTTCTGCATAGGATTGCCCTTGTGTGGGTTCACCTGTCCCTCCCACTGCTGAGGTGCCCATGACCAACTTCACCCTCTTGGGCGTCCCCTCAGCAGCTGAGGCCATTGTCATGGACGCAGCACCAGTCTCCTCACTACCGGAAGATGACGGTACCTGGGAGGAGGACTGGGCCCTGCATCTGTGCCTGGTGGAGGCATCTCCGCTGCGGTGCTCCACAGGGCCATCTCCGCCCTCTTCTTCTATCGTCACTGTGGATAGGGAAACATAGAACACAAACATCAGGCTACTGAACATATGTGTGTATGTGTGTTTGTCATAATGCAAATGTACATCAGTATCACTGTCAAAGATCACAACCATCATCACCCTCCACTACCCACAGGGAAGTGCCATTCACACACATTCACAAACATGTCTATCATTCACAACAGACATTCACATCCATGGACAAGGCCCTGACACAAGATCATAATTCTGTATTCAGCTCACACACATCATGGGACATACACATCTCATTCACACACATCACCTGACAGCCATGAGGCAGGCCATGGAGTTATCACGTCACAGTGCACTCAAGGGCAAATTGGCAGCGTGAGGCAATCACAAATCAAGAACTCAAGTAACATACGTGCGGAATGTTGGGCAGTTACACACTCACTACTCAGACACACGCACATGTACACCATGCATGTCCATGATGATGACATAAGCACCTATGTGTCACACCTCTTGCATGCCCCAGACCAGACACAGGTATGCAAACATGTGTGCATCGTTACATGCCGGTGCGCAACATAGACACCATTGATGTGGGACACGCTTGAATGGACTCTCATGCAGCACTGTCAGGGACATGCACACAGACATCTGTACAGGAGGCATGCCAGACATAAGGCCAAGGTGCACACTCCAGCCACATGTCAACATGCACATGCTCAGTGGTGGACAGGAACACATGAACCATTCGACTCCAGATGGAGCACCAACTCCAAGACCTGGGGGTACAGCACTGGGTAGGCTCCAGGACCCTCATCTCGTCGGTGGTCAACCGGCCCCGGCACCTCACTCGATCATCACCAGCCTTAATGAGGCACCGGGCCTTGTTGTGGGTCCTGGACTTGAAGTCTTCCCAGCACTTGTGGACATGATGGTAGTCGCGGGGTGCCAGCCCCTCTACATTGATGGCACCCACGATGTCTGCCTAGATCTTCTTCCGTCCTTCATTGCCAACTTGCGATGGGCCGTGGAAGAGGGCTTCATGATGCCCCAGGACTTGCTCTACCAGGATGCCAACTTCCCTGGGTGAGAAGCTGACAGCCCTCTGCCTCTCTGCTGGGGGTTGCCACTTGCCTCAGATGGTATGGTGTCAGACATGGCAACCCATGAGGTAGGTGTGGGTGGGCAAGGTGGTCCTGGGGCTGGGCTGTGGAGCGGTGGTACTGCAGTCAGGAGTCTTCAGGATCAGCAGAGGTGGTCACAACGACAGGATCACTGGCAATGGCTGATGAGCAGGCACCACAATGCAGGGCATGTGGGCAGCAGGCACACAGAGTGGGCTGGCATCAGCAGATGGCTCGTAGGAGGCCGCTTTGGCAGTTGTAGGCAGGTAAATGGCCTTGTAGGCAGGAGCGTGGTTTTTCCATATTCTTTCGCGTGGCCAGCCGTAAACAGAGTGACTCCACACATGCGTAAACAGCGCGTTAGCGTGTAATCAGAGGAAAGGCCTTAAGCGCGTAAGTTACGTGACATGCGCTGGACGTTGAGCGTTGTCAATCAGTATCGGGTTAAAGGTCTGCGTAGGACAACAGAGCACTGTACATGCTTTTCGTGGGGATGGATGCGTGAACTATATATTTTTGTGGGTTCACACGCAAATACTTCACTACTGTGGCAGTGCGTACTTCTTGTTTTGGCGCGGGAGTTGCCTACGTGCACACACACACGTGTGATTTTTTTCATTCTACGAGACAGACAGTGAGTCGTGCACACATTTTTCCCACTATGGTTGCCCCTGTGTGACGCGTACCCCATTTTCGAGGTCATAGTAGCCTATGTGTTCCTCGCGTACACATTTTTTGTGTTGCTGGGTGACACAGTGTACTGCAGGATGTTTTTTACTCAACGTGGGCTACCGAGGGGTCACGTACACATTGATTTTTGTTTTTCGGGTGCCAGAGCATTGCGCGACCCGTTATTTTTTCACGAGGGGTCACATAGAGCCTTTCTGGAGCACAGTGGTACGTTTTTCATCACGTACCCTGGCCCCTCACTCCAATTGCCCAGGACAATTGTTGGCTGCACCTCCCATTGTGCTAGTCCATCAGTGCCATGACTGGGAGGGCAACAAGTGGGAAGGGAGGCAAAGGTGGCCGACTTGCCAGAGGTGGCCAAGGTGGGCGACGTGGCCAGGGTGGCCAAGCTGGCCAAGGTGGGCGACGTGGCCAGGGTGGCCAAGGTGGCCAAGGTGGTCCACGTGGGCAAGGTGTGCAGGACCATGCAGGGAGAACTATGCCCCACACCCAACCGGGCCAGGGAGATGCAGCAGCTGCTGACATACCCAGCACCCGTGGTCCTGGACAAGCAGTGCCATCTGCTGTCCAGAGCAGCCAGAGTGTGGAAGCTGCAGGGGCAGCTGAGGCTACCACTACCCAGGCTCAGGGTCAGCCAGCCCGGACGGTAGTGGTCCCGGCACAGGGACAGGGTGACTCAATGGCCGATTTCCATGTCCCGAAGGCCAAGACACGTGCTGTGCAAGTTCCAGGCACCGGCACCCGGGGATCTGGAGCAGCAGTGTCATCTGCTGTTCACACCGGCCAAGGTCTGGAAGCTGCAGGGGCAGCTGTAGCAACCACAACCCTGTCTCAGGGTCACCCAGCCAGGAATGGATTGGTCCCGGCCCAGTGTGACTCAGGGGCCAAGTCCCTTGTCACTAAGGCCAAGACACGTGTGGCGCAGAGTCCTGGCAACAGCACCCAGCTACTGATACCTGCAAGCTGACCTTCTGTAGTTACATTGGTGGCTGATTCCATAGGCCAGTCCACCTGTACTCAAGCCCCTGCTGACCTGAACGGTACACGCCACTCAGGGTCTGCACCACCTCACAAGAAGCAGAAGCATGCTCCAGCAGTACAGGCTAAGACCCCAGACACGGCAAAGGAGTCCCACACGTCGAGAAAGAGGAGTTTCTGTGATGAGGAACTGGAGATGCTCGTGGACTACATGTTGGAACATGGCTGTGACATGCTGGTGCAGGCAGGGAGCACACATACACCTGCTCAGCGTATGACCCACTGGCAGTGCCTCGCTGACCATATTAGCGTCTTGGGCTATGAGAGGCGCACAGATGGTGATGTTGTGAAGTGTTGGAATGAATTCCAACACCGAGCAAAAGACAAGCTGGCTACAAAGTTTGCCTCTACTATGGTGACTGGCAGTGGGTCACCACTAGAGGACGATGAACTCACTGGACATGAGGAGATCGCTAGTGATTTCATTGCAGTGGAGCAGATCCAAGGCGTGGGAGACCTGCCAATATATGAGGGAATGTCTGGTGAGTGGTGATCCGTGTGTGTATATGCCATGTGTATGTTGCTTGGGTGATGTGTTATGATTGTCTGCCAGTTCAGGCTACATTGTAATGACTGTCATGTGTGACCCATGTGATGTTGGACAGATACGTGCTTGTTGTCATGCAGACTGCATACAAAACATATGCTCCACACAGAGGCAATCCTCATCACCACACCTGCTCCCTCCTTCCATGACACTCTCTGTCCAGCCTCTCTTGGCCCTATTCTTGCTCCAACCTGTGGTCGCGGATAGCCTGTGATGATCTTCCACTCAACAGTCGCCTTCTATCATCACATGACTGACATCTCTGTGAGGTCACCCTGCAAGTTGCTCATCCTCAGAGGCATTCTTCCTTTCCTCTCCATCCCCCCAGCAGCTCACTGTCTCCAGAGGACTGGTAATTCCTATGATGGACTACTGCAACAGGCTTTACCAGGATTTCTATGATTCTACACTCTTCCCTCTGCAACTCTGCCAGTCCTGGACTGTGTGAAAAGTCCTTTAGGCTTGGTGCAAGGTATCTCCCTAGGACTGTGATGATGGCACAGACTCACAGTGGCTATGAGTGTTCATTCCTGAACCCTGTGCATTCTTAGCAAGTCCCTATGGGTCCTGGGCCAGTAATTCCTTCAACTCCACCTCCAGTATTTACTTCATTCTCATGGTCTTTGATCATCCCTTTCTTACTCCCTCAGGGTCAGTTGCTCCTCATGGAAATTAGTTTGTGGTTCA
This sequence comes from Ambystoma mexicanum, assembly GCF_040938575.1. Lineage (NCBI taxonomy): Eukaryota > Metazoa > Chordata > Amphibia > Caudata > Ambystomatidae > Ambystoma > Ambystoma mexicanum. The sequence continues at coordinate 6,418,518 of NW_027182323.1, forward strand.
CATCTGTGTTGAGCTGGGGCCTCCCTCTGGTACAGCCTCCCTGCCTCTATGTAACTGGAGGTGTAGCTTGATGCTTCTTCATGTGTTGTGCTTTCTGTCCTCCTCTCCCCTGCTGTAGTCCCAGATGACTGAGAGAATGCACTTGCCACCTGCCCACACTGTCTGCTACGACACTGAGCAACCATTTAAACCCATGCACTGCCCCCCAGCCACCCCCACCCTTGGGGGTGGGGTTTACTGTATCCATACAACCACTACCAACACTTTATACATGATGACGGCACTTACCCTTACACTGCCATCATGCCACGACATTGACATTACTGGATCTGTGTTTTTATTCGTAGTTGAGGCCGTACCCATGTACTGCACTGCACCCACACACTTCTAAACCCTGTTATCCCCTTCAATATGCCTATTCACTTGCGTGATGTCAATGTGACCTAGCATTATTGAATCCGTATGCCTGCCCTCACTGTATTACAACACCCTAGCGTTGTTGCACCCTGTGACACATGTGTGTTTTCTAATAGGGAATTCCATGAAATGTCATCTGACATGCATTGTACATGGCCCATGGTCAGTAGTATTCAACTTCCATCTGAGGCTGGTTGACAACCTGCTATGGCTATACTACGTGCCATCTGTGTATTGGCATCAGTCATGTTTGTGGAAGGACTATTCCAGTCACATGCTTGTGTGTGATGCAGGTGCTATGCAGTATATGTGTTATTTTGCCCTTTGACACGCATCCATGTCTGCTTTCAGGCGCCCCTTCCCTTTCATTGACACTGTGTGCGTGCCTGACTTTGTGTCATGTGTGGTGGATGGTGCGAGGTGGTGGTGCGAGGTGGTGGAGGAGGCTGCGGTAGGGTTGGCTAATTCCTTGTGGACTTTGAAAAGTGTGTCTGTGTTATTGGATACCGCAGAGATGCAGGCTTGTATAAAGACTCTTTTCTGGGAGCAGATGCAGAGTCTATACTGCCTTTGGAGGAGGCGGCAGGCCAGTTTGTCAGAGGGTGCGCCAGAGGAATCCCATTTCCATTTGGCTGCCCTGCTCTTGTGTTTAACGGAAGCTGATTTGGAGTCATACCAAGAGTTGCACTTTTTGTTAGGCTTCAGTCGTACCCTCATGACAAAGGCAAGAATATAAAGAGTATTGGAACCAGAGAGGATAAAGTTTGAGAGGGCTGTGGCAGGGTGGGAGTCAGTCGTAGGAGTAGAAGGAGCATAATAGGTGGAGGCAAAGGCAGCTACTGAGACTCTTTTCATGGGTCAGATGACCTTGTAGACGGGAGGCAGTGCCGGGCTTACCTATGCAGCGGGAGGAGAGAGCTTCAAGTGAGAAGAGAGGAGAAAATGATCAGTCCAGGAGAGAGAAGTAGTGAGAGGGCTAGATAGCGGAATGTCAGTTGAGAAGAGAGCATCCAAGGTGTGGCCAGCGCTGTGCGTTGGGCCAGACGGTAAAATGGAAAGAAAGGGAGAGTCCCAAAGGTTAAATAAAGGTCTTAAGGAATCAGGTGAGTCGAGATGGATGTTGGGATCACCTAGTAGGAGGAGATGAGAAGAGGAGGAAAGGAGAGAGGAGGCCAGGTCAGCCCATTACGAAAGGAAGAGGGGGGGCTGACCAGGTGGCCGATGGAAGGTGGACAGCAGCAGTGAAGAGCTTGGAGTGAGGGACAGCCTGCAGATCAGGCACTCAAAGGATGAGTAGGCCTGAGTGGGAATGACAGACACAGGGATACACTCAGGGAACATCAATGCTACTCCCCCACCTGGTCTGTTTGGTCTAGGAAGAGAGAGTATTGTGTAGCCTTCTGGGAGAAGTGTGTCAAAACTTGTGACAGAGCAATCTCTGAACCAGGTTTCAGTGATGGCAAGAACATCACAATCCAGGAGATCAAGGAGGTTGCAGATGTCAGAGGAGTGTTTGACAGCTGAGCGAGTGCTTACCATGGCAATGTGGAGCAGATTGCAATCAGTGAAAGACTTACGGGGGGAGAAGGGGACAGTGGGCCCCCCTAAGTGATGATAGTACCTGAGGTCAGAGGTGGAGGGGGCAGAAGAGCCAAGGCCGGTAAGGGAGCCGGGACGTTAATGGGTGAGGCGGGAGCCAGTGCGGGAGCCACCACAGGGGGCAAGGGAGCCCCAGATACAGTGTTAGTGGGTGACTGGTTCACCCAAGAGGAGAAGGCAGATGGGGTTGTCAATGTGTGGGGTGGTGGCAAGAAAGCCATGGCGAGGGTAGAAGGGTGGTTAGGAGGTGGCAAGGGAGCCAAGGTGGGCACAGCTGGCATGGGAGCCAGGGCAGCTGAAGGAGCTGGTGCAAAAGGCAGAGGGAGGTTGATAAGGCGGGGGAGGAGCCTATGAAAGAGTAGAAGGTTGGTTTGAGGACCCTAGACCATGATGGTACCATTGCAGTAGACATTGATGATGCCCCTGGAGGTGGAGAGGGCAAGAAAGACCTCACAGCGGGTGCCACCATTGATGGGCAAAGAAGAGAAAGGAGAGAGAAGAGCAATCATATGGAGAGTCCATAGGACAGGTGAGGGAACGACAGAGTATGTCTGTGAGAGTCTCTCTGACAGAGGCAATGACATAGGTGACTGCAATTGGAAGGCCTGGGGTAGAGCTCAGTATGCCCTTCTTGAGGTTCTTCCTGACAGACTTAGTAAGGGGTGAAGGATAAGAGATAGAGAAGCAGCTTGAGAAGATAGGAGAGATAGATAGCGCCAGAGCAAACTGCAGAGAGTGAGGTACACTTAACCAGGCTGAGGCCAGAGAGGTGCAGCGAGAGCAGAAGGTAGAGGGGGGGAGACAGGGAACAAGACTGGGAGAAAAACAATGGGAGCTGTGGGAGGTAATATGCACAGAAAAACAGTGAACATGCAGAGGAAGGGGACGTAGTGGGTGTATGGCTGAGGGGAATAACAGCACAGAGGGACAATGGGACTGAGGAAGGGTGAGGGAACCGGTAGCAGACTAGACAGAGTACAGAGAGGTGGACTTGTTAACACATTCTCATGAAAAGCAGGTTATGCACACAGCTAAAAACAAATGTAAACAGGAGCAGGACAATCAAGATGGGCACACAGCTGAAAACAAATTTAAAAAGCAGCAGGACAATCAAGATGTGCACACAGCTAAAAGCGAATTTAAACAACAGCAGGACAATCAAGATGTGCACATAGCTGAAAATGAATTTAAACACCAGCAGGACAATCACGATGTGCACACAGCTGAAAACGTATTTAAATAGCAGCAGGACAATCAAAGTGATAAATATTTTAGAGGAGTCATCGATCTGACCATGCTAACCAGAGCTTTCGCCTCAACTTCCACTGCCTCCGATGTCGACGCCCAAAGACCTGGATAACCCAGCAGGTAGTCCATGGGGTTGCCAGCCACTGCATTGAAATGGACAGTGACCATGTAATCTGACAGTTGCAATCAAGTGCTCTAATGGGAGTGGTGTGCGCAGAAATGACCCTTGGAAAATTGGGAGTAGGGGTTTTGGGTCCATCACGATCATGATAGGGTGATGAAAAATGTAAAGGTGGACATGACGACACTACAACAGACCAAGGAATACCTCACACTCTATTTGTGAATGTCGCATTTCTGTTCGTATCAATGCTTTGGGAGCCCCCACTCTCTGCACCCCCTATTCCAGGGTAAAGGGCCTTCCTTCTTTCCTTATGTGGCTCCTGAAATGCCTGGCCTGTTTAATATAGCAGGGGACCCCAGGCTCCATCTAGCCCATGTGTCTCTGGAAATATTGCTTTTAACTAAACCCTGTCATGCTTTTCTTCTATTCTTTGACCCACTACTGAGATCCCACACAATAACATGTAAAATGTGACTCGGAAGCAATGGGCCTCACAAAATGAACAACTTATCAAAATGCAACACATCACACACATCTATGACTCCAAGAAATCAACAGCCTACAGAAGGACAAACATATGATACATAGATTTTAAGAGAAAGCTATATTTCACATGGGCCTGCAGTATAAGAATATTGTTACTCTCTTGCCAACATGGACTAGGGGAAAAGCCATATAATTGCTGCCATTTCTTCCATAAAGCTGTGGCCCTGAGGGCAGTTGTCCATTTCGTGCATGCCTTTGAAGGACAATAGAGGTCGGGCAGAGTGTGAGACATATGAGCCACAGCGACCAGTCTGTTGGGAAGCGTCTGGATTTTCCTCGGCTGAGGCTTAAGGAAAGTAGACATTAAGGTGAAGTAGTCCCTCCGTGAAGCCTATCCCTTGACATTGACTGGGGTCTGCAGCACCGACCTGGTAGTGATGAACTTGCACATGAAATCAATAAGAGAATTGCTAGGTCCTCTCCTTTCCTGATGTAACATTAAAAAACGAAAGATCTGGCTTAGAAACCCTAAACTGTGCTTCATATGAGACTGCAGGATGTGGTTTCTAATAATATTTAGAAGCAAAGCAAGAATATGTCCTGTCAGACACTACAGTCATGTTTGTGTGCCAGAATATATATGTCAGACCATCACATGGGTTGTGTAGCCTCTCGCACACCACCTGTGCTGAAATTACACACATGATCATCTTATCTATCCCATTTATCCCTCTGTATCCAAAGTTGCCACAGAGATCAGCTGGAGATTCAGCAGTCGAGGAGTACAGGACACAGCTTAGCCCAAGTCAGACCAGCATGTGCTGTTGAGTGCTGTGTTCAGCAGTGTGTTACTTACTTCAACCCAGTGTTGCCACAAACAAAGGGACTGTCTGAGGCACAGCTGAAGATCTTTGCAAATGTAGAAAGAAAATCCTGCTCAAATATGAGACTGCAGGTGTCCGTCTCCTTTTGCTAGAGACTCCCACGATTTTAGGGACACTTGGCAGCTCTGTTGACAGAGAAATGTAGGGGGGACTCCATGACACGATATGGAATACATTGCCAGAAAAAAGGGACTAGCCAGAAATGCTGTCTAATGGTAAACTCCATTGAGGCAGTTGGTACTGTGGTAGAGTCCCAATTGTCAATACTTTCTTTCAGGAAAGTCATGATTCTATTAAAGACACAGAGGCTCGTATTATGCATACTCTTCTTTATTGAAACTCAAGCAGCAATCTTAAAAAGAAAAAAAACATTAAACAAAAATAAAAAAAAACCTTTTCTGTCAATGTATTCTTTGCAGTTTGAAACTCTATTGCCCACAGGCATGACACTTGTCCTAGTCCATGAATCACAACGTTATGGTCCTATCACCTCACAATTCCTCATCCCCAATTCCTCTTTCTTTCACTGTCTCGCTGTAGCTTCCTAATGAATGACTCCATCTCGAACAGGATATAGCGAAGAACAAAACCTACAATGAACCGCCTCCAACTCCAGCAGGGATCCGCCGTGTGTTGTCTGCCTGTTTAGTGTCCGCATCTGCTGTCAGGTTCCCTTGGAGGTTCAGCAGATTCCTTCTTAGATAAGTGACTGTAAAATTACTGACAAATGCAACTTGTTTTAACATATGATTGATGGGAAATTGATCAGTTAGTTAAAAGAACTTTTAAACAGAAGAGGTGATTGAGCAAACATAAGACTGTCAAGTAAAGTTTAGTCTTTAATGGAAAGTCAATACTGTGATGTTTCAAAGGGTTGTTCATTTTCTACAGGGGCAGAGACAGTGCCCCAGCTTTGAGTCTGTGATAAACCGCAGGAACTCCATTCTCTGCTGTGGCCTGGTGTTGGATTTCTCCCAATTGATGAGAAATCCCAGTTTCTCTAGGAGACCCGTCATTGGGACCATTTGCTCTGGCAGCTGCATTGGATCCTGCGCCATGAGACAAATATCCTCGATGTATAAAATCAGTCTGACTCCTGAGTAGCTTTGTGAAGCACCACTGTGCTGAAGTTAGTCCAAAAAGGGAGACGCATAAACTCTCACCTTTGCCATCACCAGAGGAATTCTAAAAATTGCTGGTGCATCTCAGGAATGGGTACTGCTAGATAGGCATCCCTCAAATCTGTGCAGGTTAGCCAGTGCCCTTTCTGCAAAATGTCCCTGAAGAGATGGATTTCCTCCATCTTGCAGTGTCGGTACACGAGAAAGGCGTTAAATTGCCTGAGATTATCACCGGCCTGACCTTTTGCTTCTGTTTCACCAGTAAGACATTGCTTAGGAAGCGTTGCACCACCTGCTGCGCTGGCCTTATCGCCATTTTCTTTAGAAACTCTCCTACTTCCTTGTCCATGAGGCTTTGTTCCTCCTCTGTGTTTAGGGAGAATTCTCAAAATGTGCTCATTTCCCTTACCTTTTGAGACCCCCAGCAACTTTGCTGGATTTCTAGGATTTGATTTTTCTACCTGGGAAGAGTGTGAGCCTTTTTTTTCCCACTCTTCCATGTATTTTGATGTGTGTTTTACTTTTGTGTTCTTTGGTTATGGTGTTTTCAAACAACTCCATAGGCATCATCTTTTTCTTTGTGCCACACAACACCTTCAGTGTAGTGGCACAGGGGTGTCTTTCAGACTCCCCAGGGTTTAAACACTTTCTCTGGGACTGACTACTGTCTCCCAGAGCATGTAAAGTTAAATTGACTTTACTAGTCTTTATATTTACTGACCCAGAATCTTCCTATAGAGTGCTGGAGGGGTTGCCTAGCATCCCCTGAGTCAAAACACTCATGTAACAGTCAAATGTTACCCTTTCCTACTTTAAATGGCTGGTGGCAGTGGTTTAGATCAAACTATCATGATTTTACCAGACCACGAACAACGGTAGCAAAAAAATCGGGTCAGCCATGTTTTTCAAGATGGCGCCCAAGACCTATCTGTAAAAACAGACTCCGGTCCACATTTTTTGCCGTTTCTTTTAGGAAAGGTCCTTCTTGTGTTTAACCAGGTTTGGTCCCTTTGTTCGTTGTCCTTTGGCGGGTTACAGTGCTGAAGCCCTCCTCTGGCGCCTCAGTGTCTGGGGTGGACAGGATGTGAGGGAGGTGCCCGTAACTCCCTGTGCTTAGTCTCCTAGGAGACCTGAATGCACTCTGACGTGATTGGCTGGCTGGCTGTCCGGCAACGACAGCCACCCTGCTGTGTGAGTGACAGCCAGGCTGGAATGAATGGGGGAAAACTGTTTAAAAGCAGGTTTCTGGGACTTAGAAAGCAGAGTCGACCACTGGAACGAAAGAACCGAAGACGAGCTGAAGGAAGAGGACTTCTGCAACTCCTGGACGACCGGTGAAGCCCTGCTGCAGGTCTGAATTGCCTGAAACCCCATCGACAGAGAAGCCCTTCAAGGTTAACTCTTTCCCTCGAATTTGGTGGGACCAACCAACTCACAAGCCACCTGGAAACCGTCCCCTCCTGGTCGAATTTTCTACAGAGTGCTGTGGAAAACCAGATAGCCAGTGGGAAGGATACCAGTTTGTGTTCTTTAAGGCACTCATACCTTAAACCGATGTTTAGCCAAGCTTGTGGCCTCGTCCCTGGGCAGTGCAGGAACCTCCCGACGTCCTCCTTCTTGTCCCTACGACTGAAGCAGAGGAACAGCGAGGTCTGCTTGAACTGCCAGGAACAACTGCCTCAGCTACAGCTCTTCTTAACTTTAAAGGTACTGTGCAAACGCGGTCCGGAAATCTTTTCGACCACAGAGAAAGTTTGTGAAACTTTCCCCTCTTTGAAGGCTGGTCCTTCCCTAAACATTTGTGTAGAGATATCGCGAGAGCCGCAACTCTCGCGAGATCTCGGCCGCGGCCACTAGGGCCGCCCCCGCGCGCTCGGCGCGCATTACGGGAGCAGCAGAGGACGCGTCAGGACGTGTCCTCCCAGCTCCTCCGAGAATTAGGCCCTCAGCCTAACAAGAGACAAGACAGCCTCCCAGCTGCAACACATTAGTTAAGAGGCACGTTGTCCAGTTGGATTTCCCCACATATACATCTATATGTGACAACTGATGTCGTATGCTGAATAAAGGACATCACAATAACTAAGACGCCTCCTGTCATCCTTACAACTATTATACAACATAAATTGGCGACGAGGATCACCGCTACAACCCACGTGAACCATGCAAGGCGCGACACCACCACCGCCCTTCCTACAAACTCCAGGTAGACCTGCCATCCCGTGGCCGCAATGGCAACCCTTATTTAAGACGTACGTAGAGGCTGTGGGCGGTGCAGGATTCTCAGCGGCACGGCGCAGGGCAATGTTACTTAACGCCCTAGGTGTAGAAGGACAGAGGGTGTTTGAAAGTCTCACCCCGAGCCCGGTGGTTGGTGACAACGATGACGTCTTCAAGGAAGCTGTAAGAAGAATTGTAAAAAGGTTTGCCAGTAAAGAGAACACGTTTCTGCACAGAATATGTTTCTATAGCCGCAAACAAGAAGCCTCGGAACCCGTTGACGACTACGTTACCAAGCTGCGGGAATTGGCAGCGCTGTGCAGCTTTGGTAACAATGCCGAGAGCCTCATCTGCGACATGCTGGTGGTTCACACCAACAGCAGGAAAGTGCAAGATAAATTCATTATGGAGAAGGAACTGCTGCTAGAGAAAGCGATTGAGATTGCCAGAGCAGTCGAAGAAACAGCTGGGAGACGAAAAGAACTCACGGGAAGCCATAGTTCCACTGAAATACAAGCAGTGGCGTTTCGCCCGAAGAAAGAGAGACAGGTATCGAACACGAAAGAAGAAAAATGTAGCAAGAAAGAACCACTGAAATGCCACAGGTGTACAAGCACGAAACATTTGGCGTTTGACAGGGAGTGCCCAGCCAGAGATAAAGAGTGCTCTATCTGCAAACGTATTGGCCATTTCTCGATTGTGTGTCGGTGGAGAAACAAGAAAGTCGCAAACGTCAACATGGATCGCAACACGGAGAGAGATTCGTCCTCGGAAGATGAAGGGAGACCCACAGTCATCATGGTGAACAGTACACGGGCCAGAAGAGAAAAACCCCATTGCATAATCAAAATCAACGGGGTGGAAACAAAAGTCATGGCGGACTCAGGTTCTGACCTCACCATAATAGCCCTATGCACATACAAAGAAATGTTGGGGACGGAAAAGGTTCGAGTGCTCACCACACGGCACAAACCCACGGTTTTTGGAGGGGCGTCAGTTGACCTACTGGGCTATATCAATGGGAAGGTGGAGTTTAAAGGAAGAGAAACCACCACCAGAGTATATTTCAGCCAAGAAGGCCCGGCAGTATTAGGATGGGACGACCAAGATAAATTGAAAATCAAACTGGACCCCAGCACAGAAGATCAGGTACTCTCTGTCTGTGGGAGGAGTGTGCCAATAGTCAAATGTGATTATCCTAAACTCTTCTCGGAGGAGCCGGGACATATCAAAGGCTTCGTCCACAAAATAATGCTCAAAAGGAATGCGGTCCCAGTCAAACATCGCGTGAGACCAGTACCAGCAACCGCGAGAGACACACTCAGGAGTCAATTGGACAAAATGAGGATGGATGGCGTCATTGAAGAAATTGAAGCTTCGGAGTGGCTGAGCCCAGTCGTGCTCATAAAGAAACCCAACTCACAAGAGCTAAGGGTTTGCATTGACCTTCGCAGTTTAAACTTGGAGGTCATTACGGACAGTTACCCGCTACCGAGCATAAATGAACTGATTCTTATGATGAAAGAAGGCAAAATATTCTCAAAACTGGATATGAGAAACGCGTACCATCAGATACAATTGCACAAGGAATCCATACCCCTCACAGCATTCATCACTCCGTTTGGCACCTATCAGTTCACCAAGATGCCATTCGGCTTATCTTCTGCTGCATCGGCTTTTCAACGAATGATGGATGTCCTACTACGGAAAGTCAAAAAAGTGGCCTATTTTCAGGATGACATCCTTGTCTATGCAAGGGATGAACAGACACACGATGCCACATTGAGAACAGTCCTAACTAAGTTGCAAGAAGCGGGGGTGAGGTTACGCTACGAGAAATGCGTATTCAAAGCGAAAGAAGTTGAGTACTTAGGGTACAAAATATCCGAGCAAGGGATAAGTCCCAAACAAAATTTAATGCAAGCCATAATTAAAGCACCGGAACCCACCAGCAAAGATGAAGTAAGGTCATTCCTTGGACTGGCGGAGTACTATGCAAAATTTATCCCCAAGTTCTCGGAAACCTCAGCACCCCTCCGCGAACTTCTCAAAAAAGGGTCGGAGTACTCGTGGCAAGAACCCCAAAAGAAAGCGGTAAAAATCATAAAACGCCACATAATGGAAGCGCCGTGTCTACAACCATTTAACCCCGAATGGGGTACAGTCATCACCACAGACGCCAGTGCGTACGGATTAGGAGCTGTCCTAACGCATAAGAAAGGTGACACGGAACATGTGGTAGCCTTTGCCTCGAAAGCTTTATCCTCGGCCGAACAAAACTACTCCACCATAGAAAAGGAAATGTTAGCGTGTGCATGGGCGGTAGAACATTTCAGAACATATGTGTGGGGCACAAAATTTAGGTTGGTAATCGACCATAAACCCCTCATCCACATGCTCAGCCCAGGAGGCACTAAAGTGTCAACACCCAGATTGGCACGCATAGCAGCCAAACTGCAGGAGTACACGTTTGAGGTACAGCACATCTCAGGATGGAAGAATTCGCAGGCAGACTGCATGTCAGGATTGCCAGAGGGTAAAGACAAGGCCACCACATTTCTACAAGAGGAATGCATCGTGGCATCCATCACAGATCTCAAAGCACCAGACTACTTGGAACTCAGTGAGAAGCACTGGTTGGAAGAAGACGGAAAGGACCCAACCATGGCGAGAATACGAGAGTGGATCAAGGAAGGGTGGCCGAATGAAAAAGCGATGCCAGAAGGCATGAGGCCCTATTGGAAGGTGGCAGATGAGATATCAGAAACCGATGGAATAATATTGAAAACGGACCAGATAATCCCACCCGTAGGTATGAGGAAGACCATTCTCTGCAGAGCCCATGGGGGCCACCTAGGGAACACTATGACCCGTCGCAGAGTGAGAGAAGCCTACTGGTGGCCGTCCATGGATCAAGAGATTCGCACCATGATAGAGAGATGTCATGAATGCCTCAACAGTGACAAGCGCTTAAAGGTCAGACAGGCGCCTCTGATTCCCACAGAAGTACCAGAAGCTGTGTGGTCAAAAGTAGGTATAGACTTTGTAGGACCCTTGGAGGCGATGGCGCCCGAACATCGCTATGGCATAGTGCTAGTGGACTACTTATCAAAGTGCGTTGAGGCTGAGTTTGTTCCAAACATCACCACCGCGACAGTAATCAAAGTCCTCACCGAAATTTTTCAAAGGGAAGGACTCCCCAACGAAGTAGTAACGGACAATGGAGTACAACTAATTTCAAGAGACATGGAACAATTCCTGAGAAAGCACCACATACACCAGAAGAAAGCAGCTTTGCATCATCCCCAAGCCAATGGGCTGGTAGAGAGAGCCAACAGGTTTATAAAAGGTGCTATCCAGCTAGCAACCGCTTCCGGAATGGACCCGCTCAAAACAACTAAAGAGGCCATAGCGGCCCACAGGCTTACTCCCAACGGGATCACTCAAATATCCCTGTTTCGAATGTTGAGAGGGAGTAGAGCAGCTTCAACGCTTATGCCACCATGGTTGACCAAAGTAAGAGAAGATGAAGAAGTAGACATGTCAGAGGTGGTGTGGAGAATTGAAAACAGCTAAGCACGCATGAAAACATGGAGTGACAGAAGAAGAAGGACTAAACAAGCGTCAGACGTTAGAGAGGGAGATTGGATCAAAATACGACTACCGACAAAGGATCAAATCACGGGCTCTCGGTTCAGCAGACCCATAAAAGTGGTTCACAGAGGAACCAACCACGTCCGCACCGAAGACGGGCGCACTTGGAACCTGGAAAGAGTAGCCCTATTCCAGAAGAGACAAGAGAGAGCAAGGACCCCGGAGAGATCAGAAGCGGAAGGAGGAATGGACCACGAGCGAGAAGAAGAACGTGAGCCAGAGAATGATGACAGAGAAAGGGAAGAAACAGAGCTGGAACCGGATGCACCCACAGCAGAACGAGAACTGGAACATCAGGATGCCCACAGCGAGAAAAGTGACCGGCCAAGAAGAGAACACAGAAGACCGGTGAGATACAATGACTATGTATTGCAATGAACTGCCTTTGCATTATCAGGGGGAGGTGTGTAGAGATATCGCGAGAGCCGCAACTCTCGCGAGATCTCGGCCGCGGACACTAGGGCCGCCCCCGCGCGCTCGGCGCGCATTACGGGAGCAGCAGAGGACGCGTGAGGACGTGTCCTCCCAGCTCCTCCGAGAATTAGGCCCTCAAAAACATTGATTTGAAGGAGATATAAGACATATCTAGGTGGCATGCCACGTTAGAATTGACACTGAAAAGGGACTGTGGGGCCCTGCTGTTTGAATAGGTCATAAAAACTAGCACCAGAGATTTCCAATATAAAGCGTTGGTGCACCTGTAGAACTGCAGACTGTAGTGCACGGTGAATGTTCTTGGCTGCTGTCAGAATCCACATTTTTTATTTTTTTATTTGATTTATTAACATCGCAAAAGGATTGTGAGGCTTTTTACTCACTTGTTTAATGTCTTAAAAGTCATTAAACAGTAAATTTGACATCAGCTAGTCCCGAGAGGGGTGACATGCTGTGGCATGCTGGAGTTCCAAGTGCTTCCAAACATTCAATTGCTGAAAGGTATGAAACATAAGACAAGAGACTAAGAGGTGAGATGCCTGAAGTAATTTTGAAGCAATGAAAACACTGATTTGAAGGAGATATAAGACATATCTAGGTGGCATGCCACGTTAGAATTGACACTGAAAAGGGACTGTGGGGCCCTGCTGTTTGAATAGGTCATAAAAACTAGCACCAGAGATTTCCAATATGAAGTCTTGGTGCACCTGTAGAACTGCAGACTGCAGTGCACGGGGTTGAATGTTCTTGGCTGCTGTCAGAATCCACATTTTTTATTTTTTTATTTGATTTATTAACATCGCAAAAGGATTGTGAGGCTTTTTACTCACTTGTTTAATGTCTTAAAAGTCATTTAAACAGTAAATTTGACATCAGCTAGTCCCGAGAGGGGTGACATGCTGTGGCATGCTGGAGTTCCAAGTGCTTCCAAACATTCAATTGCTGAAAGGTATGAAACATAAGACAAGAGACTAAGAGGTGAGATGCCTGTAGTAATTTTGAAGCAATGAAAACACTGATTTGAAGGAGATATAAGACATATCTAGGTGGCATGCCACGTTAGAATTGACACTGAAAAGGGACTGTGGGGCCCTGCTGTTTGAATAGGTCATAAAAACTAGCACCAGAGATTTCTGATATAAAGCGTTGGTGCACCTGTAGAGCTGCAGACTACAGTGCATGGGGTTGAAAGTTCTTGGCTGCAGTCAGAATCCACATTTTTTATTTTTTTATTTGATTTATTAACATCGCAAAAGGATTGTGAGGCTTTTTACTCACTTGTTTAATGTCTTAAAAGTCATTTAAACAGTAAATTTGACATCAGCTAGTCCCGAGAGGGGTGACATGCTGTGGCATGCTGGAGTTCCAAGTGCTTCCAAACATTCAATTGCTGAAAGGTATGAAACATAAGACAAGAGACTAAGAGGTGAGATGCCTGTAGTAATTTTGAAGCAATGAAAACACTGATTTGAAGGAGATATAAGACATATCTAGGTGGCATGCCACGTTAGAATTGACACTGAAAAGGGACTGTGGGGCCCTGCTGTTTGAATAGGTCATAAAAACTAGCACCAGAGATTTCCAATATAAAGCGTTGGTGCACCTGTAGAACTGCAGACTGTAGTGCACGGTGAATGTTCTTGGCTGCTGTCAGAATCCACATTTTTTATTTTTTTATTTGATTTATTAACATCGCAAAAGGATTGTGAGGCTTTTTACTCACTTGTTTAATGTCTTAAAAGTCATTTAAACAGTAAATTTGACATCAGCTAGTCCCGAGAGGGGTGACATGCTGTGGCATGCTGGAGTTCCAAGTGCTTCCAAACATTCAATTGCTGAAAGGTATGAAACATAAGACAAGAGACTAAGAGGTGAGATGCCTGAAGTAATTTTGAAGCAATGAAAACACTGATTTGAAGGAGATATAAGACATATCTAGGTGGCATGCCACGTTAGAATTGACACTGAAAAGGGACTGTGGGGCCCTGCTGTTTGAATAGGTCATAAAAACTAGCACCAGAGATTTCCAATATGAAGTCTTGGTGCACCTGTAGAACTGCAGACTGCAGTGCACGGGGTTGAATGTTCTTGGCTGCTGTCAGAATCCACATTTTTTATTTTTTTATTTGATTTATTAACATCGCAAAAGGATTGTGAGGCTTTTTACTCACTTGTTTAATGTCTTAAAAGTCATTTAAACAGTAAATTTGACATCAGCTAGTCCCGAGAGGGGTGACATGCTGTGGCATGCTGGAGTTCCAAGTGCTTCCAAACATTCAATTGCTGAAAGGTATGAAACATAAGACAAGAGACTAAGAGGTGAGATGCCTGTAGTAATTTTGAAGCAATGAAAACACTGATTTGAAGGAGATATAAGACATATCTAGGTGGCATGCCACGTTAGAATTGACACTGAAAAGGGACTGTGGGGCCCTGCTGTTTGAATAGGTCATAAAAACTAGCACCAGAGATTTCTGATATAAAGCGTTGGTGCACCTGTAGAGCTGCAGACTACAGTGCATGGGGTTGAAAGTTCTTGGCTGCAGTCAGAATCCACATTTTTTATTTTTTTATTTGATTTATTAACATCGCAAAAGGATTGTGAGGCTTTTTACTCACTTGTTTAATGTCTTAAAAGTCATTTAAACAGTAAATTTGACATCAGCTAGTCCCGAGAGGGGTGACATGCTGTGGCATGCTGGAGTTCCAAGTGCTTCCAAACATTCAATTGCTGAAAGGTATGAAACATAAGACAAGAGACTAAGAGGTGAGATGCCTGTAGTAATTTTGAAGCAATGAAAACACTGATTTGAAGGAGATATAAGACATATCTAGGTGGCATGCCACGTTAGAATTGACACTGAAAAGGGACTGTGGGGCCCTGCTGTTTGAATAGGTCATAAAAACTAGCACCAGAGATTTCCAATATAAAGCGTTGGTGCACCTGTAGAACTGCAGACTGTAGTGCACGGTGAATGTTCTTGGCTGCTGTCAGAATCCACATTTTTTATTTTTTTATTTGATTTATTAACATCGCAAAAGGATTGTGAGGCTTTTTACTCACTTGTTTAATGTCTTAAAAGTCATTTAAACAGTAAATTTGACATCAGCTAGTCCCGAGAGGGGTGACATGCTGTGGCATGCTGGAGTTCCAAGTGCTTCCAAACATTCAATTGCTGAAAGGTATGAAACATAAGACAAGAGACTAAGAGGTGAGATGCCTGAAGTAATTTTGAAGCAATGAAAACACTGATTTGAAGGAGATATAAGACATATCTAGGTGGCATGCCACGTTAGAATTGACACTGAAAAGGGACTGTGGGGCCCTGCTGTTTGAATAGGTCATAAAAACTAGCACCAGAGATTTCCAATATGAAGTCTTGGTGCACCTGTAGAACTGCAGACTGCAGTGCACGGGGTTGAATGTTCTTGGCTGCTGTCAGAATCCACATTTTTTATTTTTTTATTTGATTTATTAACATCGCAAAAGGATTGTGAGGCTTTTTACTCACTTGTTTAATGTCTTAAAAGTCATTTAAACAGTAAATTTGACATCAGCTAGTCCCGAGAGGGGTGACATGCTGTGGCATGCTGGAGTTCCAAGTGCTTCCAAACATTCAATTGCTGAAAGGTATGAAACATAAGACAAGAGACTAAGAGGTGAGATGCCTGTAGTAATTTTGAAGCAATGAAAACACTGATTTGAAGGAGATATAAGACATATCTAGGTGGCATGCCACGTTAGAATTGACACTGAAAAGGGACTGTGGGGCCCTGCTGTTTGAATAGGTCATAAAAACTAGCACCAGAGATTTCTGATATAAAGCGTTGGTGCACCTGTAGAGCTGCAGACTACAGTGCATGGGGTTGAAAGTTCTTGGCTGCAGTCAGAATCCACATTTTTTATTTTTTTATTTGATTTATTAACATCGCAAAAGGATTGTGAGGCTTTTTACTCACTTGTTTAATGTCTTAAAAGTCATTTAAACAGTAAATTTGACATCAGCTAGTCACTAGTCCCGAGAGGGGTGACATGCTGTGGCATGCTGGAGTTCCAAGTGCTTCCAAACATTCAATTGCTGAAAGGTATGAAACATAAGACAAGAGACTAAGAGGTGAGATGCCTGAAGTAATTTTGAAGCAATGAAAACACTGATTTGAAGGAGATATAAGACATATCTAGGTGGCATGCCACGTTAGAATTGACACTGAAAAGGGACTGTGGGGCCCTGCTGTTTGAATAGGTCATAAAAACTAGCACCAGAGATTTCCAATATGAAGTCTTGGTGCACCTGTAGAACTGCAGACTGCAGTGCACGGGGTTGAATGTTCTTGGCTGCTGTCAGAATCCACATTTTTTATTTTTTTATTTGATTTATTAACATCGCAAAAGGATTGTGAGGCTTTTTACTCACTTGTTTAATGTCTTAAAAGTCATTTAAACAGTAAATTTGACATCAGCTAGTCCCGAGAGGGGTGACATGCTGTGGCATGCTGGAGTTCCAAGTGCTTCCAAACATTCAATTGCTGAAAGGTATGAAACATAAGACAAGAGACTAAGAGGTGAGATGCCTGTAGTAATTTTGAAGCAATGAAAACACTGATTTGAAGGAGATATAAGACATATCTAGGTGGCATGCCACGTTAGAATTGACACTGAAAAGGGACTGTGGGGCCCTGCTGTTTGAATAGGTCATAAAAACTAGCACCAGAGATTTCTGATATAAAGCGTTGGTGCACCTGTAGAGCTGCAGACTACAGTGCATGGGGTTGAAAGTTCTTGGCTGCAGTCAGAATCCACATTTTTTATTTTTTTATTTGATTTATTAACATCGCAAAAGGATTGTGAGGCTTTTTACTCACTTGTTTAATGTCTTAAAAGTCATTTAAACAGTAAATTTGACATCAGCTAGTCCCGAGAGGGGTGACATGCTGTGGCATGCTGGAGTTCCAAGTGCTTCCAAACATTCAATTGCTGAAAGGTATGAAACATAAGACAAGAGACTAAGAGGTGAGATGCCTGTAGTAATTTTGAAGCAATGAAAACACTGATTTGAAGGAGATATAAGACATATCTAGGTGGCATGCCACGTTAGAATTGACACTGAAAAGGGACTATGGGGCCCTGCTGTTTGAATAGGTCATAAAAACTAGCACCAGAGATTTCTGATATAAAGCGTTGGTGCACCTGTAGAGCTGCAAACTACAGTGCATGAGGTTGAAAGTTCTTGGCTGCAGTCGGAATCCACATTTTTTATTTTTTTATTTGATTTATTAACATCGCAAAAGGATTGTGAGGCTTTTTACTCACTTGTTTAATGTCTTAAAAGTCATTTAAACAGTAAATTTGACATCAGTTAGTCCCGAGAGGGGTGACATGCTGTGGCATGCTGGAGTTCCAAGTGCTTCCAAACATTCAATTGCTGAAAGGCATGAAACATAAGACAAGAGACTAAGAGGTGAGATGCCTGAAGTAATTTTGAAGCAATGAAAACACTGATTTGAAGGAGATATAAGACATATCTAGGTGGCATGCCACGTTAGAATTGACACTGAAAAGGGACTGTGGGGCCCTGCTGTTTGAATAGGTCATAAAAACTAGCACCAAAGATTTCTAATATAAAGCGTTGGTGCACCTGTAGAGCTGCAGACTACAGTGCACGGGGTTGAAAGTTCTAGGCTGCTGTCAGAAACCACATTTTTTATTTTTTTATTTGATTTATTAACATCGCAAAATGATTGTGAGGCTTTTTACTCACTTGTTTAATGTCTTAAAAGTCATTTAAAAAGCAAATTTGACATCAGATAGTACCGAGATTGGTGACATGCTGTGGCATGATAAGTACTTAAACTATGCATTTGCTGAAACTGTTTCAATATAAAACAATCCCACAATGATTTAGAGGGTATTTTTCACTTGTACAATATGTTTGAACTTCTTAAAACTGCACATTTTCCATCAGCCAGTCCAGAGATTGGTGGCATGCTGTGGCACGCTGTGGCATGTGCCACATGTCACATTCGGCTCCTACCCCTTCTCCTAGTTTGTAAGCCAATCACCTGCCTATTGGACATCTCTGTAGAGTCTGCAGGAGGCACAATGTGGACGTGGGGACCAATACTTGTTACTAATGTGTTAGGCAGAAAAACGAACGCACTAATTACTTAATTCTGAAACCCTTGTCGCATCGGTGTTATTGTGCGAACACAGTCCTTCTGGGAGAGGACAGGCAGAGCAGGCGTTAATTATCTTTATGGGCTAGTTTGTAAGCCAATCACCTGCCTATTGGACATCTCTGTAGAGTCTGCAGGAGGCACAATGTGGACGTGGGGACCAATACTTGTTACTTTGTCGAGATAACTGGAAAAAAGTAACATTGCTAGAGACTTATGGGAGACACTCTCTAGGGACATGGGTGACTGTACCACTATGAAGCCCGGATAGCTCAGTCGGTAGAGCATCAGACTTTTAATCTGAGGGTCTAGGGTTCAAGTCCCTATTCGGGCGGGTTCCTTTTAACAGTTTCTTTTCACTTTTAAACATAGAGCCACGGAAGTATTGCTTCGCCTCTCAATAATTCTGGTTTGGCTAGTGGTTATTGTGATGTTTGAAATATTATGGTCATAATCTCAGTAGACACAAAATTATAACGTATTTCATATACAAGTTGGCATAGGTGTGCAAGCGGGTCCACTGTCTATCTTAAATCTTGGGACGCAGTATGTGGTGTGCCTGGTTAATGACGTCCTCCATCAAAATGCATTTGCTCTTGGACTGTATGTAGCACCCATCCCATGCCCTTCTCTGGCATAGATTGGGAACACTTTCTCTTAAATTGACAACTGCCCGTTTGGTGCACATTTAAATGGGAAGGACACCAGGGCACTAACTTTAATATTTATGGGGTGGAGGGAAAGCATCATGTAACAACCTTTGACCCAGGTGATGTCATGGAACGTTACATCACAGCTCCAGCAAAGGGAAGGTGGCATTGGCGGCGTGTGGGGATTGGTTCTGCCATGTGGTGCTGGCAAGTGCCTGCCAGGGTCGGCCATCAGATTGGTGTTTAGTGCAGTGGTAAGTCCCGGCCGGGCTCTTAATGTCAGGAGTGGGGTGATGGAGGGGACACTTGTAGTTGGCGGCCATTTTCAAGTTGCTGTTCCTTCCTGCTGGTCAGAGTCTGCCATATTCTGGGTCCCAGCTCCCAGGGGGCGAGATATGTGTGTGTTTTTTACCAAGGCAATTTTGGGGGACAGATGCCGCTTGGGGCCAAGTGAAAGAGGGGTGATTGGCATGGCAGGTAGGCGTGTGGACCCTGAAGCTCTCATGGTGCCTTTTGCTAAATATGTGAGGTGGGGTTATGTTAGTATTGGCGGAAGTGGTGGCAGTGGTGTCCGCAGAAGGGGGTTGAAGGGAGTGGTGCGACCACTGATGAGGGCGGCCTCGAAAGGGTCCCTTGCTGCAGTGTTGGCATGTAACACACCCACTGGGGCACTTTCGGTGGGGGATAGGAGAAGGAGGAGGGGCTAGTTCTAGCAGGGAGGATATGCCTTGGAGGCCAACTAGGGGGAAAAGGTTGAGAGTGGGTTGGGGGGTGCAGTGGACACCCAACACATATGTAGGTGTGTTAATCTCTGGCTCAGGTTGTTGTGCACGCCGGTGAGGGGTTTCTGGGGACTTAGAATGCTGGCAGTGGTGAGGGCTTTCTGGGGACTGAGCACACAGGCGGGGGTGAGGGCTTTCTGGTGTTGGTGAACGCTGGTAGCTGTGAATGGGCCCAGGGGTTTGTTGCCCTTCTTCATGCAATGACACCGGCCTGATGCCCCCTGTGTTTCCACAGTCGCCCTGCCTGGAGGTGTGGCATGGATCTCAGACCCTACAGCTGCAGGAGTGTGTTGTGTGGGCCTTTGCAGTGGTTCTGGTGGGCTGTGGAGTCGATGTTGACCTGGCTCTTCTTGGTTGCGGTGTCTCACGACGGGGCATCCGCCTTCGCGTAGCCTGTCTGCGCCTTTGCGAGGTGGTGGTGGACCATGAGGGCCTGGATGCGCCACTCCCAGATGGGCCTGCCCCCTAGTCCTCCTTGGATGCCTCTGGCAATGCGTGAGTGCCTGTAGGGGACATAGGAAATGTTGTCAATTGCGGTTCCCCCACGTGTGTTGGCATGCAAGACACATTTAGTATGGTACAGAGTGGGACCCCACACTTTTGGGCAGATGGGCATGGTTGGTCAGGGGAGATTGCATGTGGGCTTAGCATTATGGAGATGGTGTCACGTTGCCTGCCCTCAGACATCAGGAGCAGACCAGTCGGCCCAGAGTACTGACACCCATGGGGACCTTTAAGCTCTGGTCCTTCTTGGGCCTAGCCAGCTACTGCAACCGATATATCAGGGACTTTGCGTCAGTCAGCGAACCACTACGACAGCTAACCCACCAGGATGTGAAATTCGAATGGACCAGTGACTGCCAAAAGGCATTCGAAGTGATCAGGTAAAGAGTCGCAAAGGCAGAGAATATGTCCTACTATGATCCCAACAGGAAGACCGAGCTCACAGTTGATGCCAGTCCAGTGGGCCTAGAAGCCATACTAGCGCAGCTTGACCCGAAGGACCCCTCACAGAAACACATTGTTGCATACGCCAGTCGCAGCTTATCCAACACTGAGCAAGCCTACTCGCAAGCGGAAAAGGAAGGGCTTGCAGTGGTATGGGCGTGCAAGCACTTCCACCTGTTTCTGTATGGGAAACCATTCCAGGTTATCACGGATCATCAGGCCCTCTTGTTCCTCTTTGGCAACCCTCAGGCCAAAATGCCCCCGCATATCGTCCGATGGGGTTTGAGACTCCAAGACTATGCTTTTGAGATAATCCACAGGCCAGGGAAGGGCGAAAACCCGGCTGACTTTCTGTCCAGGAGACCACGGGAAGAGAGTGCTCTGAAACCATCAGTAGCCGACAGGTACCTAAGATACCTCATACATCAGTCCGCACCAGAAGGAATCAACATGGAGGCGCTCGCCAGAGAAACAGAAAATGATGCACCTTGCAGCATCATTCGCAAAGGACTGGTGTCGGGATTGTGGCGAAGGGTGAAAGAAAGGGGGAGGGCCGCAGGAGGCAGGGTGCAAGAGGAGGTAGAGAGACTACTCCAAGTAAAAGAGGAACTTGCGGTCTCAGAAGATCACCTGATCGTCAAAGACTGCTTGTAATCCCCCAATCCATGGGAGCCAGAGTCATAGAACTGGCCCACGAGACTCACTGAGGCATGGTGTCGACAAAACGCATGCTCCGCCAAAAGGTCTGGTTCCCTCACATGGACACACTAGTAGAATCAGCACTGAAGGCGTGCCCCACATGCTGCCTGATCTCACACAATCGCCACCCAGAACCACTACCCATGTCTGAACTTCCACAGAGAATATGGGAGGCGGTGGTGGACGACTTCTTCGGGCCCATCGAAGGGGGAAAGTACGTCCTGGCCGTTATGGACGAGTACTCACGATACCCCGGCGTGCGGCTGTATATCATCAACTGCCGCCCACCATGTCATCCCCGCTCTAGACCACATGTTCTCAGCCTATGGAGTACCGAAGGTCCTGAAGACAGACAATGGGGCCGTGGGCATCAATTTGCACAATTCACTGAATAGCTGGGATTTCATCATAGGAAGGTCACTCCCCTGCGGCCCCAGGCCAATGGAATGATCGAACGAACGAACGATTCATGGCCAACCTCAAGCGAGCTCTCCAGATAGCCAGACTCACAGGCCAGCCCTATGAACAAGTCCTAAATCAACTGATGAGAGACTACCGAGGGACCCCTCATAGCACCACAGGGAAGACCCCGGCGGAACTGATGTTCGGACGAAATACGCAAACGCGTATGCCACAGGCCAACAACACCGCCCCGCCACCGATGCTGGATCAAGAAGTACAAGAGCGAGATGGGGCAGCGAAAGCCCAAATGAAGGAGTATGCAGATACCCGCAGGAGAGCGCAGCCCTCCAACATCGAGGTAGGAGATGTCATGGCAGTCCGCCAACCGCTGACGCACAAACACACGTCAGCATTCCGTGAAGAACCCCTACTAGTCACCCAGAAGAAGGGCTCCATGGTCAGCGCCCAAGGAGCAGAGGGATCTGTCACAAGGAATTCGTCGCACTTCAAAGAACTCCCACCGACCGGAGCTCGGCGTTTGAGTGGGAGAGTACAGACCCATCTCACCTATGAATCAGATGATCCCTACCAGGGTGATCAGGTGAATGAAGTTGGGGAGAGTGGACAATCCCCAGGGCTGAATCAAGCATGCCCACAGAGGGCTCGGAACAGACCTCGTTGATGGATAGAGGAAATGGACTAGAAGCCCACCACACCGCCGCTCGTTGCCAAGAATCTGGTAACTGTTTAAAAATGGGGGAGAGTCACGTTGACATCTCCGTGTCGATGGGGGGGCGGGAGGAAAAAGGGAGGAAAGGGAAGTGACGCAGGGGGGCGGGATCGGGGTTTTTGTGGTAAGCAGGGAAATAAAGAGGATGTTTATTTCATGAGCTCCGTGTCCGCCTATGATTGCTGCGCCACCCGAAAGAATGCTTTGCACCAGATAGGACACTAGCACGCTTGTAAGCAGGCACTCCATTATAGGCTGCTCATGAAAGAATACATTTAGGCAGCCATGCCACAGCCATGCAAAAGCAGCGTTAAAAGTGTGCACATACTCTACAACTAGCATTTCCTAAGGAGTTTGTTGCAGAATAATTGTACAATATTTTTTTCATCTTCTAGAAATTTATTTGGCGATATTTTGACGTCACTGATAGCTTTTTATTGCCAGAGATGGTGGCATTTCATAAGTGCAGGATTGTCCACTTATAGCCACCAAACATGTTCTGCTTTTAGCAGCCTGATGGGACAGAAAATCAGGTTACCTTACCTGCATTGCGGGTTTACTTACTCGTGTAATTGACAGTATGTCACTGTCTTTTTGATGCTTCTGAGTAAGTAATATGAAATCCAATTGAAGACACACCAAAAACATAAGGAGAAGGACACGAGAACGTGGAAACCGGGGTGGAGACGCAGGATCCTCTATCCGAAAGGCATGCGTTCTACAACTGAGCTATATCCACTGCTTGATGTTAAACTCGAGCCTTTGCTTCACTTGATTTTATTGATACAACTTATAAGGGATCAAGGAGAAAAGTTTACAAAGTGAAATAGAAATTGGTCTTTGTTGTAGTACAAAGATTGCTTGATGTAGATTTGCTACTCTGCATGTCGTAGATCAGATATATATGATCTGGAATACAAGATGTATGTCACATTAGATGAATCGCAATTACCTGTCACGCTCCCTGGTGGTCTAGTGGTTAGGAGCCGCGGCCCGGGTTCGATTCCCGGTCAGGGAAGTTGTTCTTTTTTAACTATTTGCTTTTCATTTCTGGTGTAAAGCGTATAATATTCATCCTGTTCCTTTATTATCACTTTTATTTCCTATGAAAAAAATGCACGTCGAATATTACAATGTGAGGCAAGTGATACCGAGAACCGGCAAACAGCATTTAAATCAATGTGGTCTTGAAAATGAGAAATCAGTTATTTGTTTATAACCTTTTCAGCGTACTGCCACGGCCAGATAACGCCATTATGTATTTTATCATATGTGAATGAACTGAACAAGTAGATTACTACACGAAGCAAGGATGTAATATGTCCATTTTGATGTCCCTCGTCTGCCTTTCTTCCCAGTGGTGTTCCGAATAATGTTAATGTGTTAGGCAGAAAAACGAACGCACTAATGACTTAATTCTGAAACCCATGTCCCATTGGTGTTATTGTGCGAACACAGTCCTTCTGGGAGAAGACAGGCAGAGCAGGCGTTAATTATCTTCATGGGCTAGTTTGTAAGCCAATCAGCTGCCTATTGGAAATCTCTGTACCGTCTGCAGGAGGCACAATGTGGACGTGGGGACCAATACTTGTTACTTTGTCGAGATAACTGGAAAAAAGTAACATTGCTAGAGACTTATGGGAGATACTCTCTAGGGACATGGGTGACTGTACTAATATGTAGCCTGGATAGCTCAGTCGGTAGAGCATCAGACTTTTAATCTGAGGGTCTAGGGTTCAAGTCCCTTTTCGGGCGGGTTCGTTTTAACAGTTTTTTTTCACTTTTAAACATAGAGCCACGGAAGTATTGCTTCGCCTCTCAATAATTCTGGTTTGGCTACTGGTTATTGTGATGTTTGAAATATTATGGTCATAATCTCAGTAGACACAAAATTATAACGTATTTCATATACAAGTTGGCATAGGTGTGCAAGCGGGTCCACTGTCTATCTTAAATCTTGGGACGCAGTATGTGGTGTGCCTGGTTAATGACGTCCTCCATCAAAATGCATTTGCTCTTGGACTGTATGTAGCACCCATCCCATGCCCTTCTCTGGCATAGATTGGGAACACTTTCTCTTAAATTGACAACTGCCCGTTTGGTGCACATTTAAATGGGAAGGACACCAGGGCACTAACTTTAATATTTATGGGGTGGAGGGAAAGCATCATGTAACAACCTTTGACCCAGGTGATGTCATGGAACGTTACATCACAGCTCCAGCAAAGGGAAGGTGGCATTGGCGGCGTGTGGGGATTGGTTCTGCCATGTGGTGCTGGCAAGTGCCTGCCAGGGTCGGCCATCAGATTGGTGTTTAGTGCAGTGGTAAGTCCCGGCCGGGCTCTTAATGTCAGGAGTGGGGTGATGGAGGGGACACTTGTAGTTGGCGGCCATTTTCAAGTTGCTGTTCCTTCCTGCTGGTCAGAGTCTGCCATATTCTGGGTCCCAGCTCCCAGGGGGCGAGATATGTGTGTGTTTTTTACCAAGGCAATTTTGGGGGACAGATGCCGCTTGGGGCCAAGTGAAAGAGGGGTGATTGGCATGGCAGGTAGGCGTGTGGACCCTGAAGCTCTCATGGTGCCTTTTGCTAAATATGTGAGGTGGGGTTATGTTAGTATTGGCGGAAGTGGTGGCAGTGGTGTCCGCAGAAGGGGGTTGAAGGGAGTGGTGCGACCACTGATGAGGGCGGCCTCGAAAGGGTCCCTTGCTGCAGTGTTGGCATGTAACACACCCACTGGGGCACTTTCGGTGGGGGATAGGAGAAGGAGGAGGGGCTAGTTCTAGCAGGGAGGATATGCCTTGGATGCCAACTAGGTGGAAAAGGTTGAGAGTGGGTTGGGGGGTGCAGTGGACACCCAACACATATGTAGGTGTGTTAATCTCTGGCTCAGGTTGTTGTGCACGCCGGTGAGGGGTTTCTGGGGACTTAGAATGCTGGCAGTGGTGAGGGCTTTCTGGGGACTGAGCACACAGGCGGGGGTGAGGGCTTTCTGGTGTTGGTGAACGCTGGTAGCTGTGAATGGGCCCAGGGGTTTGTTGCCCTTCTTCATGCAATGACACCGGCCTGATGCCCCCTATGTTTCCACAGTCGCCCTGCCTGGAGGTGTGGCATGGATCTCAGACCCTACAGCTGCAGGAGTGTGTTGTGTGGGCCTTTGCAGTGGTTCTGGTGGGCTGTGGAGTCGATGTTGACCTGGCTCTTCTTGGTTGCGGTGTCTCACGACGGGGCATCCGCCTTCGCGTAGCCTGTCTGCGCCTTTGCGAGGTGGTGGTGGACCATGAGGGCCTGGATGCGCCACTCCCAGATGGGCCTGCCCCCTAGTCCTCCTTGGATGCCTCTGGCAATGCGTGAGTGCCTGTAGGGGACATAGGAAATGTTGTCAATTGCGGTTCCCCCACATGTGTTGGCATGCAAGACACATTTAGTATGGTACAGAGTGGGACCCCACACTTTTGGGCAGATGGGCATGGTTGGTCAGGGGAGATTGCATGTGGGCTTAGCATTATGGAGATGGTGTCACGTTGCCTGCCCTCAGACATCAGGAGCAGACCAGTCGGCCCAGAGTACTGACACCCATGGGGACCTTTAAGCTCTGGTCCTTCTTGGGCCTAGCCAGCTACTGCAACCGATATATCAGGGACTTTGCGTCAGTCAGCGAACCACTACGACAGCTAACCCACCAGGATGTGAAATTCGAATGGACCAGTGACTGCCAGAAGGCATTCGAAGTGATCAGGTAAAGAGTCGCAAAGGCAGAGAATATGTCCTACTATGATCCCAACAGGAAGACCGAGCTCACAGTTGATGCCAGTCCAGTGGGCCTAGAAGCCATACTAGCGCAGCTTGACCCGAAGGACCCCTCACAGAAACACATTGTGGCATACGCCAGTCGCAGCTTATCCAACACTGAACAAGCCTACTCGCAAGCGGAAAAGGAAGGGCTTGCAGTGGTATGGGCGTGCAAGCACTTCCACCTGTTTCTGTATGGGAAACCATTCCAGGTTATCACGGATCATCAGGCCCTCTTGTTCCTCTTTGGCAACCCTCAGGCCAAAATGCCCCCGCATATCGTCCGATGGGGTTTGAGACTCCAAGACTATGCTTTTGAGATAATCCACAGGCCAGGGAAGGGCGAAAACCCGGCTGACTTTCTGTCCAGGAGACCACGGGAAGAGAGTGCTCTGAAACCATCAGTAGCCGACAGGTACCTAAGATACCTCATACATCAGTCCGCACCAGAAGGAATCAACATGGAGGCGCTCGCCAGAGAAACAGAAAATGATGCACCTTGCAGCATCATTCGCAAAGGACTGGTGTCGGGATTGTGGCGAAGGGTGAAAGAAAGGGGGAGGGCCGCAGGAGGCAGGGTGCAAGAGGAGGTAGAGAGACTACTCCAAGTAAAAGAGGAACTTGCGGTCTCAGAAGATCACCTGATCGTCAAAGACTGCTTGTAATCCCCCAATCCATGGGAGCCAGAGTCATAGAACTGGCCCACGAGACTCACTGAGGCATGGTGTCGACAAAACGCATGCTCCGCCAAAAGGTCTGGTTCCCTCACATGGACACACTAGTAGAATCAGCACTGAAGGCGTGCCCCACATGCTGCCTGATCTCACACAATCGCCACCCAGAACCACTACCCATGTCTGAACTTCCACAGAGAATATGGGAGGCGGTGGTGGACGACTTCTTCGGGCCCATCGAAGGGGGAAAGTACGTCCTGGCCGTTATGGACGAGTACTCACGATACCCCGGCGTGCGGCTGTATATCATCAACTGCCGCCCACCATGTCATCCCCGCTCTAGACCACATGTTCTCAGCCTATGGAGTACCGAAGGTACTGAAGACAGACAATGGGGCCGTGGGCATCAATTTGCACAATTCACTGAATAGCTGGGATTTCATCATAGGAAGGTCACTCCCCTGCGGCCCCAGGCCAATGGAATGATCGAACGAACGAACAAACGATTCATGGCCAACCTCAAGCGAGCTCTCCAGATAGCCAGACTCACAGGCCAGCCCTATGAACAAGTCCTAAATCAACTGATGAGAGACTACCGAGGGACCCCTCATAGCACCACAGGGAAGACCCCGGCGGAACTGATGTTCGGACGAAATACGCAAACGCGTATGCCACAGGCCAACAACACCGCCCCGCCACCGATGCTGGATCAAGAAGTACAAGAGCGAGATGGGGCAGCGAAAGCCCAAATGAAGGAGTATGCAGATACCCGCAGGAGAGCGCAGCCCTCCAACATCGAGGTAGGAGATGTCATGGCAGTCCGCCAACCGCTGACGCACAAACACACGTCAGCATTCCGTGAAGAACCCCTACTAGTCACCCAGAAGAAGGGCTCCATGGTCAGCGCCCAAGGAGCAGAGGGATCTGTCACAAGGAATTCGTCGCACTTCAAAGAACTCCCACCGACCGGAGCTCGGCGTTTGAGTGGGAGAGTACAGACCCATCTCACCTATGAATCAGATGATCCCTACCAGGGTGATCAGGTGAATGAAGTTGGGGAGAGTGGACAATCCCCAGGGCTGAATCAAGCATGCCCACAGAGGGCTCGGAACAGACCTCGTCGATGGATAGAGGAAATGGACTAGAAGCCCACCACACCGCCGCTCGTTGCCAAGAATCTGGTAACTGTTTAAAAATGGGGGAGAGTCACGTTGACATCTTCGTGTCGATGGGGGGGCGGGAGGAAAAAGGGAGGAAAGGGAAGTGACGCAGGGGGGCGGGATCGGGGTTTTTGTGGTAAGCAGGGAAATAAAGAGGATGTTTATTTCATGAGCTCCGTGTCCGCCTATGATTGCTGCGCCACCCGAAAGAATGCTTTGCACCAGATAGGACACTAGCACGCTTGTAAGCAGGCACTCCATTATAGGCTGCTCATGAAAGAATACATTTAGGCAGCCATGCCACAGCCATGCAAAAGCAGCGTTAAAAGTGTGCACATACTCTACAACTAGCATTTCCTAAGGAGTTTGTTGCAGAATAATTGTACAATATTTTTTTCATCTTCTAGAAATTTATTTGGCGATATTTTGACGTCACTGATAGCTTTTTATTGCCAGAGATGGTGGCATTTCATAAGTGCAGGATTGTCCACTTATAGCCACCAAACATGTTCTGCTTTTAGCAGCCTGATGGGACAGAAAATCAGGTTACCTTACCTGCATTGCGGGTTTACTTACTCGTGTAATTGACAGTATGTCACTGTCTTTTTGATGCTTCTGAGTAAGTAATATGAAATCCAATTGAAGACACACCAAAAACATAAGGAGAAGGACACGAGAACGTGGAAACCGGGGTGGAGACGCAGGATCCTCTATCCGAAAGGCATGCGTTCTACAACTGAGCTATATCCACTGCTTGATGTTAAACTCGAGCCTTTGCTTCACTTCATTTTATTGATACAACTTATAAGGGATCAAGGAGAAAAGTTTACAAAGTGAAATAGAAACTGGTCTTTGTTGTAGTACAAAGATTGCTTGATGTAGATTTGCTACTCTGCATGTCGTAGATCAGATATATATGATCTGGAATACAAGATGTATGTCACATTAGATGAATCGCAATTACCTGTCACGCTCCCTGGTGGTCTAGTGGTTAGGAGCCGCGGCCCGGGTTCGATTCCCGGTCAGGGAAGTTGTTCTTTTTTAACCATTTGCTTTTCATTTCTGGTGTAAAGCGTATAATATTCACCCTGTTCCTTTATTATCACTTTTATTTCCTATGAAAAAAATGCACGTCGAATATTACAATGTGAGGCAAGTGATACCGAGAACCGGCAAACAGCATTTAAATCAATGTGGTCTTGAAAATGAGAAATCAGTTATTTGTTTATAACCTTTTCAGCGTACTGCCACGGCCAGATAACGCCATTATGTATTTTATCATATGTGAATGAACTGAACAAGTAGATTACTACATGAAGCAAGGATATAATATGTCCTTTTTGTCCATTTTGATGTCCCTCGTCTGCCTTTCTTCCCAGTGGTGTTCCGAATAATGTTAATGTGTTAGGCAGAAAAACGAACGCACTAATGACTTAATTCTGAAACCCATGTCCCATTGATGTTATTGTGCGAATACAGTCCTTCTGGGAGAAGACAGGCAGAGCAGGCGTTAATTATCTTCATGGGCTAGTTTGTAAGCCAATCAGCTGCCTATTGGAAATCTCTGTACCGTCTGCAGGAGGCACAGTGTGGACGTGGGGACCAATACTTGTTACTTTGTCGAGATAACTGGAAAAAAGTAACATTGCTAGAGACTTATGGGAGATACTCTCTAGGGACATGGGTGACTGTACTACTATGTAGCCCGGATAGCTCAGTCGGTAGAGCATCAGACTTTTAATCTGAGGGTCTAGGGTTCAAGTCCCTATTCAGGCGGGTTCGTTTTAACAGTTTTATTTCACTTTTAAACATAGAGCCACGGAAGTATTGCTTCGCCTCTCAATAATTCTGGTTTGGCTACTGGTTATTGTGATGTTTGAAATATTATGGTCATAATCTCAGTAGACACAAAATTATAACGTATTTCATATACAAGTTGGCATAGGTGTGCAAGTGGGTCCACTGTCTATCTTAAATCTTGGGACGCAGTATGTGGTGTGCCTGGTTAATGACGTCCTCCATCAAAATGCATTTGCTCTTGGACTGTATGTAGCACCCATCCCATGCCCTTCTCTGGCATAGATTGGGAACACTTTCTCTTAAATTGACAACTGCCCGTTTGGTGCACATTTAAATGGGAAGGACACCAGGGCACTAACTTTAATATTTATGGGGTGGAGGGAAAGCATCATGTAACAACCTTTGACCCAGGTGATGTCATGGAACGTTACATCACAGCTCCAGCAAAGGGAAGGTGGCATTGGCGGCGTGTGGGGATTGGTTCTGCCATGTGGTGCTGGCAAGTGCCTGCCAGGGTCGGCCATCAGATTGGTGTTTAGTGCAGTGGTAAGTCCCGGCCGGGCTCTTAATGTCAGGAGTGGGGTGATGGAGGGGACACTTGTAGTTGGCGGCCATTTTCAAGTTGCTGTTCCTTCCTGCTGGTCAGAGTCTGCCATATTCTGGGTCCCAGCTCCCAGGGGGCGAGATATGTGTGTGTTTTTTACCAAGGCAATTTTGGGGGACAGATGCCGCTTGGGGCCAAGTGAAAGAGGGGTGATTGGCATGGCAGGTAGGCGTGTGGACCCTGAAGCTCTCATGGTGCCTTTTGCTAAATATGTGAGGTGGGGTTATGTTAGTATTGGCGGAAGTGGTGGCAGTGGTGTCCGCAGAAGGGGGTTGAAGGGAGTGGTGCGACCACTGATGAGGGCGGCCTCGAAAGGGTCCCTTGCTGCAGTGTTGGCATGTAACACACCCACTGGGGCACTTTCGGTGGGGGATAGGAGAAGGAGGAGGGGCTAGTTCTAGCAGGGAGGATATGCCTTGGAGGCCAACTAGGGGGAAAAGGTTGAGAGTGGGTTGGGGGGTGCAGTGGACACCCAACACATATGTAGGTGTGTTAATCTCTGGCTCAGGTTGTTGTGCACGCCGGTGAGGGGTTTCTGGGGACTTAGAATGCTGGCAGTGGTGAGGGCTTTCTGGGGACTGAGCACACAGGCGGGGGTGAGGGCTTTCTGGTGTTGGTGAACGCTGGTAGCTGTGAATGGGCCCAGGGGTTTGTTGCCCTTCTTCATGCAATGACACCGGCCTGATGCCCCCTATGTTTCCACAGTCGCCCTGCCTGGAGGTGTGGCATGGATCTCAGACCCTACAGCTGCAGGAGTGTGTTGTGTGGGCCTTTGCAGTGGTTCTGGTGGGCTGTGGAGTCGATGTTGACCTGGCTCTTCTTGGTTGCGGTGTCTCACGACGGGGCATCCGCCTTCGCGTAGCCTGTCTGCGCCTTTGCGAGGTGGTGGTGGACCATGAGGGCCTGGATGCGCCACTCCCAGATGGGCCTGCCCCCTAGTCCTCCTTGGATGCCTCTGGCAATGCGTGAGTGCCTGTAGGGGACATAGGAAATGTTGTCAATTGCGGTTCCCCCACGTGTGTTGGCATGCAAGACACATTTAGTATGGTACAGAGTGGGACCCCACACTTTTGGGCAGATGGGCATGGTTGGTCAGGGGAGATTGCATGTGGGCTTAGCATTATGGAGATGGTGTCACGTTGCCTGCCCTCAGACATCAGGAGCAGACCAGTCGGCCCAGAGTACTGACACCCATGGGGACCTTTAAGCTCTGGTCCTTCTTGGGCCTAGCCAGCTACTGCAACCGATATATCAGGGACTTTGCGTCAGTCAGCGAACCACTACGACAGCTAACCCACCAGGATGTGAAATTCGAATGGACCAGTGACTGCCAGAAGGCATTCGAAGTGATCAGGTAAAGAGTCGCAAAGGCAGAGAATATGTCCTACTATGATCCCAACAAGAAGACCAAGCTCACAGTTGATGCCAGTCCAGTGGGCCTAGAAGCCATACTAGCGCAGCTCGACCCGAAGGACCCCTCACAGAAACACATTGTGGCATACGCCAGTCGCAGCTTATCCAACACTGAACAAGCCTACTCGCAAGCGGACAAGGAAGGGCTTGCAGTGGTATGGGCGTGCAAGCACTTCCACCTGTTTCTGTATGGGAAACCATTCCAGGTTATCACGGATCATCAGGCCCTCTTTTTCCTCTATGGCAACCCTCAGGCCAAAATGCCCCCGCATATCGCCCGATGGGGGTGAGACTCCAAGACTATGCTTTTGAGATAATCCACAGGCCAGGGAAGGGCGAAAACCCGGCTGACTTTCTGTCCAGGAGACCACGGGAAGAGAGTGCTCTGAAACCATCAGTAGCCGACAGGTACCTAAGATACCTCATACATCAGTCCGCACCAGAAGGAATCAACATGGAGGCGCTCGCCAGAGAAACAGAAAATGATGCACCTTGCAGCATCATTCGCAAAGGACTGGTGTCGGGATTGTGGCGAAGGGTGAAAGAAAGGGGGAGGGCCGCAGGAGGCAGGGTGCAAGAGGAGGTAGAGAGACTACTCCAAGTAAAAGTGGAACTTGCGGTCTCAGAAGATCACCTGATCGTCAAAGACTGCTTGTAATCCCCCAATCCATGGGAGCCAGATGTTGGGATATTTATGTCTTATTATATATTACTTGTTGTGAATTGTTCAATGTTTAGATTCAGAAAGTGTAAGTGTTCATACTATACTGTTGTGCCTGTTCATTACCTATCCAAGCCATTATGATGCAATGCATTCTAGTGAGAGTGTTATGCTTTGAGAAGGTTCTGTTTCAGGTCAGTTGATGCAGGGCTGGAGGCAGTGCCTGCTCTCACAGACAAATACTTAATAAAGTATCAATGTTCATATAACTAGTCTGGACATTAATTCTTAACATTGGCGACGAGGATCCTCTGAACCTTCGGTGCGACGGCCCCGGGCGCTTTTCGTGTGGCTGTGGATCCCTGATTTCCCTTCGGCCGTGACAGCAGGCAGAAGAAATTAGTGCCGCTGCGGAGATAAAGAAGCCACGAGACGACGCACCCAGTTCAAGCAGGTCAGGCGTATGGTGTGCAGCCTGTGTGGGAAAAAGTCCCCTTTTAAAAGAGCGCGCGCAGATACCAGAGAGCCCCCAAGCGTTGTGTGAGCGGAGAGGAGCGCGAGCGCTCGCACGAGCTGAAAGCAGCTCGAGAGTGGAGCGGGAGCGCGAGCCGCTAGTGAAGAGCGAGCGCTGTCTCAGTCCGCGCGACCTCGCGCGAGCAGAAAACAGCTCGCGAGTGGAGCGCGAGCTCGCGAGTGAAGAGCGAGCACCGCCTCAGCCACGCGCACAGTTGGGAAACGGCTGGGCGGGCGTTGCCACTCGGGAGAGTGAAAAAGGACAAGCTCTGTGCCCGCAGCGTAAGCTCCACATCAGCCAGTAATTACAGTGAAGGAGCGGGAGAAGGCACTACTGTTCCCTACTCTGAACAACACTGTGTGCAAATTTATTCCCCGCATCATTGCCCGCTCCTGGTGTTTTACAGTGACAATGATTCAGGAACACCAATTTGAATGAACTTTTGCATGTGAAGCCTCACATGGAATAACGGCTGGAGATACATATAAGTGACCTGTATGTTTATAGGTCAATCAAGTAATATTTCTGCCTGCATACATCCAAGAGGACTCTAAGGAAGAATTAAATTCACAACCAAGTTACTGTTGTCATGGCTGTGTCCATTCCACCCCCTCTCTCTTTTCTGAATGAACCAGGCCGGCCTGCAGTTAGGTGGGATAAATGGAAGGATGCCTTTGAGAACTATTTGGTGGCCATGGGGGGGGACAGATTCTCACCCACACGCAAGAAAGCTCTGCTAATACATAATTTAGGAGTAGAAGGGCGAAGAATCTTTGATGGCCTTACTGGAAACCAAGTGTCAGGATCTGACGACATGGATGAGTATGAATTAGCTCTGGGTCGCCTGCGAGATCATTTTGAACCAAAGAAAAATGTCATTTTTGAGAGGCACAAGTTTTTCCAGAGAATACAAGAAAAGTCAGAACCTGTAGAATCTTACATTGCATGTTTGAGGTCCCTGAGCTACTCCTGCGAATTTGGACAGTTAAGTGATTCATTAATAAGAGACCAGTTAATAAGATGCACCAACAATGTCAGGGTTCAAGAAAAACTCCTTGCCAAGGACATGAGCCTGGATGAAGCGGTGGATCTGGCCAGGGGCATTGAGCAAACCACTCAGTATGTCAAGGAGCTCAGGATAGACAAATCGATCACACCATCAGTAGCTGTGTGCGCTCTGGATCAAAGAAAGAAACCCAACTCTTTCAGTGGGAAGAAAGGAAACGGGAACATGAGAAGTTCTTGTCCTCGATGTGGGAGTTCCAGACACGGCGCAAACTTTCCATCGTGTCCTGCTAAGTTTGGGGATTGCTTCAAATGCAGGGGAAAGGGACATTTTGCGAATGTCTGCAAAGTCGCTTCTGTCAGTTATGTGGAACACAGAGCAGAAGATGATAAAGAAGAAAATGTCAAAAGGAGATATGACATACAGGAAGTGGCGGATGTGAGAGAATCAGCCAACAATGTTTTTGAGATATCAGCCTTAACTGGGGAGACGAAGGGCCCTGTGGACACATTTCTTGTTGATGGGTGTGAACTAGTAATGAAGGTAGACACGTGCTCGCCTTGGACTATTATATCCCGAGACACCCTGGTCAGTGTTTTAAGAAAAAGTGAGGACATAATTCGACCCACCAGTGTCAGAGCTTGTGGTTATGCGGAGTCGGCTATAGACATTCTGGGGGAATTGCCAGCAATTGTACAATATAAAGAAAGAAGTTGTCAAGCTATTGTATTAGTGGCGAGGAAAGGTACTTCGCTGTTGGGATGGGAGGAGCAGAGGAGCTTAGGAGTGCGAGTTCAGGCCAGTGCTCCCAATCCTGTGACTATAGCAGAAGTAGAAGACATTTGGACCAAGGATTTCCCAGAAGTGTTTTCGGAAAAATTAGGCAAACTGAAGAAATTTGAACACCATATAAAGCTCAAAAGCAATGCACAGCCTGTGGTACACAAGGTGAGGCAAGTGCCATTGAAAGTGAGAGATCAACTCAAAGAAGAACTGAAAAATGTGGTCAACAAGGGTGTTATTGAGCCTGTTACGGCCACTGAATGGTTATCGCCCATTGTATTAGTAGCTAAAGCAAATGGGAAACTGAGACTGTGTGTTGACCTTCGCACCTTGAACCAGAACATCATTGTTGAGAGACATCCACTGCCAAATATTTCTGAGACTTTGTCAACGTTGGGTGAGCCGAAGTGGTTCTCCGTCATTGATCTTTCGTCAGCATATCATCAAGTTCCATTATCCAAGGAATGCCGACACCTCACCTCTTTCATCACACCAGAGGGGGTGTTTAAGTATAACCGCATGCCTTTTGGGTTGGCCTCCGCGGCCTCTGTTTTTCAGAGGGTGATGAAAGAAGTACTGAGGGGCTTGAGAAAAGTAACAGTTTTTCAAGATGACATTCTTATCTTTGCAGAGAGTGAGCTTGAACATGATGAAACGTTGAGAGCAGTGTTGGTTAGACTCAGGGAAGCTGGCTTGACTGTGCAGAGGGAAAAATGTAAAATTGCAGTGAAGGAAGTAGATTATTTGGGTCACAGGATCTCTTGTGAGGGAATTTCACCCAAGAAATCCCTTGTGGACAGTATTAGAAGTGCTCCTCAACCAAAAGACAAAGAGCAATTGCGCTCTTTCATGGGGTTGGCCGAATATTATCACAAGTTTGTTGACGGCTTTGCCACCATGTCGCCGCCTCTGAGAGAATTGTTAAAGAAAAATGCAAAGTATTTATGGACGGATGAGTGTCAGAGTGCTTTCCTTAAAATCAAAGAGGGTATTGTACGTGCTCCCTCCTTGGGAGGGTTTGTTGTCAATAGGAAAACTGTATTAGCAGTGGATGCGAGTACTCTGGGTTTGGGTGCTGCTCTTTCTCAGTTTGATGCTGGCAAAGTAGAACACATCATAGCTTTTGCTTCTCGACCTTTGAGGGGTGCGGAAGAAAATTATTCGGTGGTAGAAAGGGAAGCTCTAGCTGTATCGTGGGCTGTTGAGCATTTTAAGTTTTATCTCTGGGGTCAATCTTTCACTGTGAGAATGGATCATAAGCCATTGGTTCAATTGTTGGGAAGTGGGGACTGGGCCAAAGGTTCCCCTAGAATATCCAGATGGATGGTAGACTTATTAGCTTATGATTTTAGGGTTATATACATACCTGGGAAAGACAACGTAGTGGCAGATTGTTTATCAAGATTGCCTGTGCAAGACAATGACTCTAAAGAAATGAGTGTTGAACAAGGCCTGAGCATTTATGAAGTGGAATATGAAGCCATAGGGAGAGATGAGTGGAAGGATGCTGATGATATGGACGAAATAATAAAACAAGTAAAGGAGTGGACCAAAACAGGCTGGCCCAGGAAGGATCTTATTGAAAAGAAATATGAAGGGTATTATGGCATAAAAGAAGAATTGAGTTTATCAGAGGATGGTTTTCAGCTCAGGAAGGGACTAAGGGTAGTGCCTCCTTGTAATGTTAGGTCCAAGTTAGTTAACATTGGGCATCAGGGTTATTTAGGCTTCGGTGGCACTAAAAGACATATCAGGCAGTCTTTCTGGTGGCCAGGAATTGACAGTGAGGTCGAGAAATGCGTTAGAGGTTGCAGAGAATGTGAAAAGAGTGATAAGAGTAAGGTTATTAGAGAGGCTCCCATAAGACCCGTAAGAGTTCCAAGTGAACCATGGAAAAAAGTTGCGGTAGATTTAATGGGGCCTTTACAAGATTTGGGAAATGATTTTAAATACTTGATTGTCCTAGTGGATTACCATTCTAAATGGGTGGAATGGAAGGCGATAAGAGAAGCTAACACGACTCAAATGATAACATTTTTTGAAGAGGTATTTTATAGAGAGGGATTTACTACAGAGATTGTGTCAGACAATGGTGTTCAGTTCTGCTCTGACAGAATGTTGGAGTTCTTCAACAAGTTTAGTATTAAACATTACAGAACCGCTCTCTACCAGCCTAGGGCTAATGGTTTGGTAGAGAGAGCAAACCGGTTTATAAAAGGAGGGCTACAGTTGGCTATGGTGGCAGGTTTGAATTGGCAAAGTGTGTTACCGGAGATGGTGTGGAATTATTGCACCACTCCGCATTCCGTTACCAGAATTTCCCCATTTGTGTCCCTCAAAGGTAGGCAACCAGGGACCAAATTGTGTCCGGGATGGTTGGATTTGGCAAAGAGTACATATGTGGACAGGACCAGAGTTATGTCACTCATAAGAGAGGCTCAGGATGGGTATATGGTGAGGGCGAATGCTGAAAGGAAATCCAAAACTATAGACTGGAAAAAGGGAGATATGGTTTACATTAAAAACCCGAGAATATCTCCTAAGTGCATTGAGAGCAAATTCATTGGGCCCAAAAGAATTTCTGTAGTCAGAGGAAATGTAGCCATCATGGAGGGAGGTGAATGTTGGTCCATGTCTAGGTTAGTGAAATGTAACAACAACGGGCCTGATGAAGAGTGTGAAGGCACTGAGAGTGACAATGATGATAATATGTTATCGGGTTCAAATGATAATATGTTATAGGGTTCAAATGCTAACATGATTGGGGACAATAATGCTTCAAAAGATAGCAGTGTAAAAGTGGAATTGGGGAGAGTGAGGAGTAAACCTACCTGGTTAAGAGATTATTATACTAATTGAATTCAACAATGTAAGGGAGGAGATGTGTTGGGATATTTATGTCTTATTATATATTACTTGTTGTGAATTGTTCAATGTTTAGATTCAGAAAGTGTAAGTGTTCATACTATATTGTTGTGCCTGTTCATTACCTATCCAAGCCATTATGATGCAATGCATTCTAGTGAGAGTGTTATGCTTTGAGAAGGTTCTGTTTCAGGTCAGTTGATGCAGGGCTGGAGGCAGTGCCTGCTGTCACAGACAGATACTTAATAAAGTATCAATGTTCATATAACTAGTCTGGACATTAATTCTTAACACCAGAGTCATAGAACTGGCCCACGAGACTCACTGAGGCATGGTGTCGACAAAACGCATGCTCCGCCAAAAGGTCTGGTTCCCTCACATGGACACACTAGTAGAATCAGCACTGAAGGCGTGCCCCACATGCTGCCTGATCTCACACAATCGCCACCCAGAACCACTACTCATGTCTGAACTTCCACAGAGAATATGGGAGGCGGTGGTGGACGACTTCTCCGGGCCCATCGAAGGGGGAAAGTACGTCCTGGCCGTTATGGACGAGTACTCACGATACCCCGGCGTGCGGCTTTATATCATCAACTGCCGCCCACCATGTCATCCCCGCTCTAGACCACATGTTCTCAGCCTATGGAGTACCGAAGGTACTGAAGACAGACAATGGGGCCCGTTCTGTGGGCATCAATTTGCACAATTCACTGAATAGCTGGGATTTCATCATAGGAAGGTCACTCCCCTGTGGCCCCAGGCCAATGGAATGATCGAACGAACGATTCATGGCCAACCTCAAGCGAGCTCTCCAGATAGCCAGACTCACAGGCCAGCCCTATGAACAAGTCCTAAATCAACTGATGAGAGACTACCGAGGGACCCCTCATAGCACCACAGGGAAGACCCCGGCGGAACTGATGTTCGGACGAAATACGCAAACGCGTATGCCACAGGCCAACAACACCGCCCCGCCACCGATGCTGGATCAAGAAGTACAAGAGCGAGATGGGGCAGCGAAAGCCCAAATGAAGGAGTATGCAGATACCCGCAGGAGAGCGCAGCCCTCCAACATCGAGGTAGGAGATGTCATGGCAGTCCGCCAACCGCTGACGCACAAACACACGTCAGCATTCCGTGAAGAACCCCTACTAGTCGCCCAGAAGAAGGGCTCCATGGTCAGCGCCCAAGGAGTAGAGGGATCTGTCACAAGGAATTTGTCGCACTTCAAAGGACTCCCACCGACCGGAGCTCGGCGTTTGAGTGGGAGAGCACAGACCCATCTCACCTATGAATCAGATGATCCCTACCAGGGTGATCAGGTGAATGAAGTTGGGGAGAGTGGACAATCCCCAGGGCTGAATCAAGCATGCCCCCAGAGGGCTCGGAACAGACCTCGTCGATGGACAGAGGAAAAGGACTAGAAGCCCACCACACCGCCGCTCGTTGCAAAGAATCTGGTAACTGTTTAAAAATGGGGGAGAGTCACGTTGACATCTCCGTGTCGATGGGGGGGCGGGAGGAAAAAGGGAGGAAAGGGAAGTGACGCAGGGGGGCGGGATCGGGGTTTTCGTGGTAAGCAGCGAAATAAAGAGGATGTTTATTTCATGAGCTCCGTGTCCGCCTATGATTGCTGCGCCACCCGAAAGAATGCTGCGCACCAGATAGGACACTAGCACGCTTGTAAGCAGGCACTCCATTATAGGCTGCTCATGAAAGAATACATTTAGGCAGCCATGCCACAGCCATGCAAAAGCAGCGTTAAAAGTGCGCACATACTCTACAACTAGCATTTCCTAAGGAGTTTGTTGCAGAATAATTGTACAATATTTTTTTCATCTTCTAGAAATTTATTTGGCGATATTTTGAAGTCACTGATAGCTTTTTATTGCCAGAGATGGTGGCATTTCATAAGTGCAGGATTGTCCACTTATAGCCACCAAACATGTTCTGCTTTTAGCAGCCTAATGGGACAGAAAATCAGGTTACCTTACCTGCATTGCGGGTTTACTTACTCGTGTAATTGACAGTATGTCACTGTCTTTTTGATGCTTCTGAGTAAGTAATATGAAATCCAATTGAAGACACACCAAAAACATAAGGAGAAGGACACGAGAACGTGGAAACCGGGGTGGAGACGCAGGGTCCTCTATCCGAAAGCGTTCTACAACTGAGCTATATCCACTGCTTGATGTTAAGCTCGAGCCTTTGCTTCACTTGATTTTATTGGTACAACTTATAAGGGATCAAGGAGAAAAGTTTACAAAGTGAAATAGAAACTGGTCTTTGTTGTAGTACAAAGATTGCTTGATGTAGATTTGCTACTCTCATGTCGTAGATCAGATATATATGATCTGGAATACGAGATGTATGTCACATTAGATGAATCGCAATTACCTGTCACGCTCCCTGGTGTTCTAGTGGTTAGGAGCCGCGGCCCGGGTTCGATTCCCGGTCAGGGAAGTTGTTCTATTTTAACTATTTGCTTTTCATTTCTGGTGTAAAGCGTATAATATTCATCCTGTTCCTTTATTATCACTTTTATTTCCTATGAAAAAAATGCACGTCGAATATTACAATGTGAGGTAAGTGATACCGAGAACCGGCAAACAGCATTCAAATCAATGTGGTCTTGAAATTGAGAAATCAGTTATTTGTTTATAACCTTTTCAGCGTACTGCCACGGTCAGATAACGCCATTATGTATTTTATCATATGTGAATGAACTGAACAAGTAGATTACTACACGAAGCAAGGATGTAATATGTCCATTTTGTCCATTTTGATGTCCCTCGTCTGCCTTTCTTCCCAGTGGTATTCCGAATAATGTTAATGTGTTAGGCAGAAAAACGAACGCACTAATGACTTAATTCTGAAACCCATGTCCCATTGGTGTTATTGTGCGAACACAGTCCTTCTGGGAGAAGACAGGCAGAGCAGGCGTTAATTATCTTCATGGGCTAGTTTGTAAGCCAATCAGCTGCCTATTGGAAATCTCTGTACCGTCTGCAGGAGGCACAATGTGGACGTGGGGACCAATACTTGTTACTTTGTCGAGATAATTGGAAAAAAGGAACAGTGCTAGAGAAGTGTGGGAGACACTCTCTAGGGACATGGGTCACTGCTACTAGTGTGAAGCCCGGATAGCTCAGTCGGTAGAGCATCAGACTTTTAATCTGAGGGTCTAGGGTTCAAGTCCCTATTCGGGCGGGTTCGTTTTAACAGTTTCTTTTCACTTTTAAACATAGAGCCACGTAAGTATTACTTCGCCTCTCAATAATTCTGGTTTGGCTACTGGTTATTGTGATGTTTGAAATGTTATGGTCATAATCTCAGTAGACACAAAATTATAACGTATTTCATATACAAGTAGGCATAGGTGTGCAAGCGGGTCCACTGTCTATCTTAAATCTTGGGACGCAGTATGTGGTGTGCCTGGTTAATGACGTCCTCCATCAAAATGTATTTGCTCTTGGACTGTATGTAGCACCCATTCCATGCCATTCTCTGGCATACATTGGGAACACTTTCTCTTAAATTGACAACTGCCCGTTTGGTGCACATTTAAATGGGAAGGACACCAGGGCACTAACTTTAATATTAATGGGGTGGAGGGAAAGCATCATGTAACAACCTTTGACCCAGGTGATGTCATGGAACGTTACATCACAGCTCCAGCAAAGGGAATAGGTGGCATTGGCGGAGGATGGGGATTGGTTCTGCCATTTGGTGCTGGCAAGTGCCTGCCAGGGTCGGCCATCAGATTGGTGTTTAGTGCAGTGGTAAGTCCCGGCCGGGCTCTTAATGTCAGGAGTGGGGTGATGGAGGGGACACTTGTAGTTGGCGGCCGTTTTCAAGTTGCTGTTCCTTCCTGCTGCTCAGAGTCTGCCATATTCTGGGTCCCAGCTCCCAGGGGGCGAGATATGTGTGTGTTTTTTACCAAGGCAATTTTGGGGGACAGATAACGCTTGGGGCCAAGTGAAAGAGGGGTGATTGGCATGGCAGGTAGGCGTGTGGACCCTGAAGCTCTCAGGGATGCCTTATGCTAAATATGTCAGGTGGGGTTATGTTAGTGTTGGTCGGAAGTGGTGGCAGTGGTGTCCGCAGAAGGGGGTTGAAGGGAGTGGTGCGACCACTGATGAGGGCGGCCTCGAAAGGGTCCCTTGCTGCAGTGTTGGCATGTAACACACCCACTGGGGCACTTTCGGTGGGGGATAAGAGAAGGAGGAGGGGCTAGGTCTAGCAGGGAGGATATGCCTTGGAGGGCAACTAGGGGGAAAAGGTTGAGAGTGGGTTGGGGGGTGCAGTGGACACCCAACACATATGTAGGTGTGTTAATGTCTGGCTCAGGTTGTTGTGCACGCCGATGAGGGGTTTCTGGGGACTTAGAATGCAGGCAGTGGTGAGGGCTTTCTGGGGACTGAGCACACAGGCGGGGGTGAGGGCTTTCTGGTGTTGGTGAACGCTGGTAGCTGTGAATGGGCCCAGGGGTTTGTGGCCCTTCTTCATGCAGTGACACCGGCCTGATGCCCCCTGTGTTTCCACAGTCGCCCTGCCTGGAGGTGTGGCCTGGATCTCAGACCATACAGCTGCAGGAGTGTGTTGTGTGGGCCTTTGCAGTGGTTCTGGTGGGCTGTGGGGTCGATGTTGACAGGGCTCTTCTTGGTTGCGGTGTCTCACGACGGGGCATCTGCCTTCGCGTAGCCTGTCTGCGCCTTTGCGAGGTGGTGGTGGACCATGAGGGCCTGGATGCGCCACTCCCAGATGGGCCTGCCCCCTTGTCCTCCTTGGATGCCTCTGGCAATGCATGAGTGCCTGTAGGGGACATAGGAAATGTTGTCAATTGCGGTTCCCCCACGTGTGTTGGCATGCAAGACACATTTAGTATGGTACAGAGTGGGAACCCACACTTTTGGGCAGATGGGCATGGTTGGTCAGGGGAGATTGCATGTGGGCCTAGCATTATGGGGATG
The DNA here is from genome assembly GCF_040938575.1 of Ambystoma mexicanum. Taxonomy (NCBI): domain Eukaryota; kingdom Metazoa; phylum Chordata; class Amphibia; order Caudata; family Ambystomatidae; genus Ambystoma; species Ambystoma mexicanum. The sequence goes on from NW_027182323.1 coordinate 6,461,337, forward strand.
GTGTCACGTTGCCTGTCCTCAGACATCAGGAGCAGACCAGTCGGCCCAGAGTACTGGCACCCCTGGGGACCTTTAAGCTCCGGTCCTTCTTGGGCCTAGCCAGCTACTGCAACCGATATATCAGGGACTTTGCGTCAGTCAGCGAACCACTACGACAGCTAAGCCACCAGGATGTGAAATTCGAATGGACCAGTGACTGCCAGAAGGCATTCAAAGTGATCAGGTAAAGAGTCGCAAAGGCAGAGAATATGTCCTACTATGATCCCAACAGGAAGACCGAGCTCACAGTTGATGCCAGCCCAGTGGGCCTAGAAGCCATACTAGCGCAGCTCGACCCGAATGACCCCTCACAGAAACACATTGTGGCATACGCCAGTCGCAGCTTTTCCAACACTGAACAAGCCTACTCGCAAGCGGATAAGGAAGGGCTTGCAGTGGTATGGGCGTGCAAGCACTTCCACCTGTTTCTGTATGGGAAACCATTCCAGGTTATCACGTATCATCAGGCCCTCTTGTTCCTCTATGGCAACCCTCAGGCCAAAATGCCCCCGCATATCGCCCGATGGGGTTTGAGACTCCAAGACTATGCTTTTGAGATAATCCACAGGCCAGGGAAGGGCGAAAACCCGGCTGACTTTCTGTCCAGGAGACCACAGGAAGAGAGTGCTCTGAAACCATCAGTAGCCGACAGGTACCTAAAATACCTCATACATCAGTCCGCACCAGAAGGAATCAACATGGAGGCGCTCGCCAGAGAAACAGAAAATGATGCACCTTGCAGCATCATTCGCAAAGGACTGGAGTCGGGATTGTGGCGAAGGGTGAAAGAAAGGGGGAGGGCCGCAGGAGGCAGGGTGCAAGAGGAGGTAGAGAGACTACTCCAAGTAAAAGAGGAACTTGCGGTCTCAGAAGATCACCTGATCGTCAAAGACTGCTTGTAATCCCCCAATCCATGGGAGCCAGAGTCATAAAACTGGCCCACAAGACTCACTGAGGCATGGTGTCGACAAAACGCGTGCTCCGCCAAAAGGCCTGGTTCCCTCACATGGACACACTAGTAGAATCAGCACTGAAGGCGTGCCCCACATGCTGCCTGATCTCACACAATCGCCACCCAGAACCACTACTCATGTCTGAACTTCCACAGAGAATATGGGAGGCGGTGGTGGACGACTTCTTCGGGCCCATCGAAGGGGGAAAGTACGTCCTGGCCGTGATGGACGAGTACTCACCATACCCCGGCGTGCAGCTTTATATCATCAACTGCCGCCCACCATGTCATCCCCGCTCTAGACCACATGTTCTCAGCCTATGGAGTACCGAAGGTACTGAAGACAGACAATGGGGCCCGTTCTGTGGGCATCAATTTGCACAATTCGCTGAATAGCTGGGATTTCATCATAGGAAGGTCACTCCCCTGTGGCCCCAGGCCAATGGAATGATCGAACGAACGATTCATGGCCAACCTCAAGCGAGCTCTCCAGATAGCCAGACTCACAGGCCAGCCCTATGAACAAGTCCTAAATCAACTGATGAGAGACTACCAAGGGACCCCTCATAGCACCACAGGGAAGACCCCGGCGGAACTGATGTTCGGACGAAATACGCAAACGCGTATGCCACAAGCCAACAACACCGCCCGCCACCGATGCTGGATCAAGAAGTACAAGAGCGAGATGGGGCAGCGAAAGCCCGAATGAAGGAGTATGCAGATGCCCGCAGGAGAGCGCAGCCCTCCAACATCGAGGTAGGAGATGTCATGGCAGTCCGCCAACCGCTGACGCACAAACACACGTCAGCATTCCATGAAGAACCCCTACTAGTCACCCAGAAAAAGGGCTCCATGGTCACCGCCCAAGGAGCAGAGGGATCTGTCACAAGGAATTCATCGCACTTCAAAGAACTCCCACCGACCGGAGCTCGGCGTTTGAGTGGGAAAGTACAGACCCATCTCACCTATGAATCAGATGATCCCTACCAGGGTGATCAGGTGAATGAAGTTGGGGAGAGTGGACAATCCCCAGGGCTGAATGAAGCATGCCCACAGAGGGCTCGGAACAGACCTCGTCGATGGATAGAGGAAATGGACTAGAAGCCCACCACACCGCCGCTCGTTGCAAAGAATCTGGTAACTGTTTAAAAAAGGGGGAGAGTCACGTTGACATCTCCGTGTCGACGGGGGGGCGGGAGGAAGAAGGGAGGAAAGGGAAGTGACGCAGGGGGGCGGGATCAGGGTTTTCGTGGTAAGCAGGGAAATAAAGAGGATGTTTATTTCATGAGCTCCGTGTCCGCCTATGATTGCTGCGCCACCCGAAAGAATGCTGCGCACCAGATAGGACACTAGCACGCTTGTAAGCAGGCACTCCATTATAGGCTGCTCATGAAAGAATACATTTAGGCAGCCATGCCACAGCCATGCAAAAGCAGCGTTAAAAGTGTGCACGTACTCTACAACTAGCATTTCCTAAGGAGCTTTTTGCAGAATAATTGTACAATATTTTTTTCATCTTCTAGAAATTTATTTGGCGATATTTTGAAGTCACTGATAGCTTTTTATTGCCAGAGATGGTGGCATTTCATAAGTACAGGATTGTCCACTTATAGCCACCAAACATGCTCTGCTTTTAGCAGCCTGATGGGACAGAAAATCAGGTTATCTTACCTGCATTGCGGGTTTACTTACTTGTGTAATTGACAGTATATCACTGTCTTTTTGATGCTTCAGAGTAAGTAATATGAAATCCAATTGAAGACACACCAAAAATATAAGGAGAAGGACACGAGAACGTGGCGACCGGGGTGGAGACGCAGGATCCTCTATCCGAAAGGCATGCGTTCTACAACTGAGCTATATCCACTGCTTGATGTTAAGCTCGAGCCTTTGCTTCACTTGATTTTATTGATACAACTTATAAGGGATCAAGGAGAAAAGTTTACAAAGTGAAATAGAAACTGGTCTTTGTTGTAGTACAAAGATTGCTTGATGTAGATTTGCTACTCTGCATGTTGTAGATCAGATATATATGATCTGGAATACAAGATGTATGTCACATTAGATGAATCGCAATTACCTGTTACGCTCCCTGGTAGTCTAGTGGTTAGGAGCCGCGGCCAGGGTTCGATTCCCGGTCAGGGAAGTTGTTCTTTTTTAACTATTTGCTTTTCATTTCTGGTGTAAAGCGTATAATATTCATCCTGTTCCTTTATTATCACTTTTATTTACTATGAAAAAAATGCACGTAGAATATTACAATGTGAGGTAAGTGATACCGAGAACAGACAAACAGCATTTATATCAATGTGGTCTTAAATATGAGAAATCAGTTATTTGTTTATAACCTTTTCAGCGTACTGCCACGGTCAGATAACGCCATTATGTATTTTATCATATGTGAATGAACTGAACAAGTAGATTACTACATGAAGCAAGGATGTAATGTGTCCTTTTTGTCCATTTTGATGTCCCTCGTCTGCCTTTCTTCCCAGTGGTGTTCCGAATAATGTTAATGTGTTAGGCAGAAAAACGAACGCACTAATTACTTAATTCTGAAACCCTTGTCGCATCGGTGTTACTGTGCGAACACAGTCCTTCTGGGAGAAGACAGGCAGAGCAGGCGTTAATTATCTTTATGGGCTAGTTTGTAAGCCAATCACCTGCCTATTGGACATCTCTGTAGAGTCTGCAGGAGGCACAATGTGGACGTGGGGACCAATACTTGTTACTAATGTGTTAGGCAGAAAAACGAACGCACTAATTACTTAATTCTGAAACCCTTGTCGCATCGGTGTTATTGTGCGAACACAGTCCTTCTGGGAGAGGACAGGCAGAGCAGGCGTTAATTATCTTTATGGGCTAGTTTGTAAGCCAATCACCTGCCTATTGGACATCTCTGTAGAGTCTGCAGGAGGCACAATGTGGACGTGGGGACCAATACTTGTTACTTTGTCGAGATAACTGGAAAAAAGTAACATTGCTAGAGACTTATGGGAAACACTCTCTAGGGACATGGGTGACTGTACCACTATGAAGCCCGGATAGCTCAGTCGGTAGAGCATCAGACTTTTAATCTGAGGGTCAAGGGTTCAAGTCCCTATTCGGGCGGGTTCCTTTTAACAGTTTCTTTTCACTTTTAAACATAGAGCCACGGAAGTATTGCTTCGCCTCTCAATAATTCTGGTTTGGCTAGTGGTTATTGTGATGTTTGAAATATTATGGTCATAATCTCAGTAGACACAAAATTATAACGTATTTCATATACAAGTTGGCATAGGTGTGCAAGCGGGTCCACTGTCTATCTTAAATCTTGGGACGCAGTATGTGGTGTGCCTGGTTAATGACGTCCTCCATCAAAATGCATTTGCTCTTGGACTGTATGTAGCACCCATCCCATGCCCTTCTCTGGCATAGATTGGGAACACTTTCTCTTAAATTGACAACTGCCCGTTTGGTGCACATTTAAATGGGAAGGACACCAGGGCACTAACTTTAATATTTATGGGGTGGAGGGAAAGCATCATGTAACAACCTTTGACCCAGGTGATGTCATGGAACGTTACATCACAGCTCCAGCAAAGGGAAGGTGGCATTGGCGGCGTGTGGGGATTGGTTCTGCCATGTGGTGCTGGCAAGTGCCTGCCAGGGTCGGCCATCAGATTGGTGTTTAGTGCAGTGGTAAGTCCCGGCCGGGCTCTTAATGTCAGGAGTGGGGTGATGGAGGGGACACTTGTAGTTGGCGGCCATTTTCAAGTTGCTGTTCCTTCCTGCTGGTCAGAGTCTGCCATATTCTGGGTCCCAGCTCCCAGGGGGCGAGATATGTGTGTGTTTTTTACCAAGGCAATTTTGGGGGACAGATGCCGCTTGGGGCCAAGTGAAAGAGGGGTGATTGGCATGGCAGGTAGGCGTGTGGACCCTGAAGCTCTCATGGTGCCTTTTGCTAAATATGTGAGGTGGGGTTATGTTAGTATTGGCGGAAGTGGTGGCAGTGGTGTCCGCAGAAGGGGGTTGAAGGGAGTGGTGCGACCACTGATGAGGGCAGCCTCGAAAGGGTCCCTTGCTGCAGTGTTGGCATGTAACACACCCACTGGGGCACTTTCGGTGGGGGATAGGAGAAGGAGGAGGGGCTAGTTCTAGCAGGGAGGATATGCCTTGGAGGCCAACTAGGGGGAAAAGGTTGAGAGTGGGTTGGGGGGTGCAGTGGACACCCAACACATATGTAGGTGTGTTAATCTCTGGCTCAGGTTGTTGTGCACGCCGGTGAGGGGTTTCTGGGGACTTAGAATGCTGGCAGTGGTGAGGGCTTTCTGGGGACTGAGCACACAGGCGGGGGTGAGGGCTTTCTGGTGTTGGTGAACGCTGGTAGCTGTGAATGGGCCCAGGGGTTTGTTGCCCTTCTTCATGCAATGACACCGGCCTGATGCCCCCTGTGTTTCCACAGTCGCCCTGCCTGGAGGTGTGGCATGGATCTCAGACCCTACAGCTGCAGGAGTGTGTTGTGTGGGCCTTTGCAGTGGTTCTGGTGGGCTGTGGAGTCGATGTTGACCTGGCTCTTCTTGGTTGCGGTGTCTCACGACGGGGCATCCGCCTTCGCGTAGCCTGTCTGCGCCTTTGCGAGGTGGTGGTGGACCATGAGGGCCTGGATGCGCCACTCCCAGATGGGCCTGCCCCCTAGTCCTCCTTGGATGCCTCTGGCAATGCGTGAGTGCCTGTAGGGGACATAGGAAATGTTGTCAATTGCGGTTCCCCCACGTGTGTTGGCATGCAAGACACATTTAGTATGGTACAGAGTGGGACCCCACACTTTTGGGCAGATGGGCATGGTTGGTCAGGGGAGATTGCATGTGGGCTTAGCATTATGGAGATGGTGTCACGTTGCCTGCCCTCAGACATCAGGAGCAGACCAGTCGGCCCAGAGTACTGACACCCATGGGGACCTTTAAGCTCTGGTCCTTCTTGGGCCTAGCCAGCTACTGCAACCGATATATCAGGGACTTTGCGTCAGTCAGCGAACCACTACGACAGCTAACCCACCAGGATGTGAAATTCGAATGGACCAGTGACTGCCAGAAGGCATTCGAAGTGATCAGGTAAAGAGTCGCAAAGGCAGAGAATATGTCCTACTATGATCCCAACAGGAAGACCGAGCTCACAGTTGATGCCAGTCCAGTGGGCCTAGAAGCCATACTAGCGCAGCTTGACCCGAAGGACCCCTCACAGAAACACATTGTGGCATACGCCAGTCGCAGCTTATCCAACACTGAACAAGCCTACTCGCAAGCGGAAAAGGAAGGGCTTGCAGTGGTATGGGCGTGCAAGCACTTCCACCTGTTTCTGTATGGGAAACCATTCCAGGTTATCACGGATCATCAGGCCCTCTTGTTCCTCTTTGGCAACCCTCAGGCCAAAATGCCCCCGCATATCGTCCGATGGGGTTTGAGACTCCAAGACTATGCTTTTGAGATAATCCACAGGCCAGGGAAGGGCGAAAACCCGGCTGACTTTCTGTCCAGGAGACCACGGGAAGAGAGTGCTCTGAAACCATCAGTAGCCGACAGGTACCTAAGATACCTCATACATCAGTCCGCACCAGAAGGAATCAACATGGAGGCGCTCGCCAGAGAAACAGAAAATGATGCACCTTGCAGCATCATTCGCAAAGGACTGGTGTCGGGATTGTGGCGAAGGGTGAAAGAAAGGGGGAGGGCCGCAGGAGGCAGGGTGCAAGAGGAGGTAGAGAGACTACTCCAAGTAAAAGAGGAACTTGCGGTCTCAGAAGATCACCTGATCGTCAAAGACTGCTTGTAATCCCCCAATCCATGGGAGCCAGAGTCATAGAACTGGCCCACGAGACTCACTGAGGCATGGTGTCGACAAAACGCATGCTCCGCCAAAAGGTCTGGTTCCCTCACATGGACACACTAGTAGAATCAGCACTGAAGGCGTGCCCCACATGCTGCCTGATCTCACACAATCGCCACCCAGAACCACTACCCATGTCTGAACTTCCACAGAGAATATGGGAGGCGGTGGTGGACGACTTCTTCGGGCCCATCGAAGGGGGAAAGTACGTCCTGGCCGTTATGGACGAGTACTCACGATACCCCGGCGTGCGGCCGTATATCATCAACTGCCGCCCACCATGTCATCCCCGCTCTAGACCACATGTTCTCAGCCTATGGAGTACCGAAGGTCCTGAAGACAGACAATGGGGCCGTGGGCATCAATTTGCACAATTCACTGAATAGCTGGGATTTCATCATAGGAAGGTCACTCCCCTGCGGCCCCAGGCCAATGGAATGATCGAACGAACGAACGATTCATGGCCAACCTCAAGCGAGCTCTCCAGATAGCCAGACTCACAGGCCAGCCCTATGAACAAGTCCTAAATCAACTGATGAGAGACTACCGAGGGACCCCTCATAGCACCACAGGGAAGACCCCGGCGGAACTGATGTTCGGACGAAATACGCAAACGCGTATGCCACAGGCCAACAACACCGCCCCGCCACCGATGCTGGATCAAGAAGTACAAGAGCGAGATGGGGCAGCGAAAGCCCAAATGAAGGAGTATGCAGATACCCGCAGGAGAGCGCAGCCCTCCAACATCGAGGTAGGAGATGTCATGGCAGTCCGCCAACCGCTGACGCACAAACACACGTCAGCATTCCGTGAAGAACCCCTACTAGTCACCCAGAAGAAGGGCTCCATGGTCAGCGCCCAAGGAGCAGAGGGATCTGTCACAAGGAATTCGTCGCACTTCAAAGAACTCCCACCGACCGGAGCTCGGCGTTTGAGTGGGAGAGTACAGACCCATCTCACCTATGAATCAGATGATCCCTACCAGGGTGATCAGGTGAATGAAGTTGGGGAGAGTGGACAATCCCCAGGGCTGAATCAAGCATGCCCACAGAGGGCTCGGAACAGACCTCGTTGATGGATAGAGGAAATGGACTAGAAGCCCACCACACCGCCGCTCGTTGCCAAGAATCTGGTAACTGTTTAAAAATGGGGGAGAGTCACGTTGACATCTCCGTGTCGATGGGGGGGCGGGAGGAAAAAGGGAGGAAAGGGAAGTGACGCAGGGGGGCGGGATCGGGGTTTTTGTGGTAAGCAGGGAAATAAAGAGGATGTTTATTTCATGAGCTCCGTGTCCGCCTATGATTGCTGCGCCACCCGAAAGAATGCTTTGCACCAGATAGGACACTAGCACGCTTGTAAGCAGGCACTCCATTATAGGCTGCTCATGAAAGAATACATTTAGGCAGCCATGCCACAGCCATGCAAAAGCAGCGTTAAAAGTGTGCACATACTCTACAACTAGCATTTCCTAAGGAGTTTGTTGCAGAATAATTGTACAATATTTTTTTCATCTTCTAGAAATTTATTTGGCGATATTTTGACGTCACTGATAGCTTTTTATTGCCAGAGATGGTGGCATTTCATAAGTGCAGGATTGTCCACTTATAGCCACCAAACATGTTCTGCTTTTAGCAGCCTGATGGGACAGAAAATCAGGTTACCTTACCTGCATTGCGGGTTTACTTACTCGTGTAATTGACAGTATGTCACTGTCTTTTTGATGCTTCTGAGTAAGTAATATGAAATCCAATTGAAGACACACCAAAAACATAAGGAGAAGGACACGAGAACGTGGAAACCGGGGTGGAGACGCAGGATCCTCTATCCGAAAGGCATGCGTTCTACAACTGAGCTATATCCACTGCTTGATGTTAAACTCGAGCCTTTGCTTCACTTGATTTTATTGATACGACTTATAAGGGATCAAGGAGAAAAGTTTACAAAGTGAAATAGAAATTGGTCTTTGTTGTAGTACAAAGATTGCTTGATGTAGATTTGCTACTCTGCATGTCGTAGATCAGATATATATGATCTGGAATACAAGATGTATGTCACATTAGATGAATCGCAATTACCTGTCACGCTCCCTGGTGGTCTAGTGGTTAGGAGCCGCGGCCCGGGTTCGATTCCCGGTCAGGGAAGTTGTTCTTTTTTAACTATTTGCTTTTCATTTCTGGTGTAAAGCGTATAATATTCATCCTGTTCCTTTATTATCACTTTTATTTCCTATGAAAAAAATGCACGTCGAATATTACAATGTGAGGCAAGTGATACCGAGAACCGGCAAACAGCATTTAAATCAATGTGGTCTTGAAAATGAGAAATCAGTTATTTGTTTATAACCTTTTCAGCGTACTGCCACGGCCAGATAACGCCATTATGTATTTTATCATATGTGAATGAACTGAACAAGTAGATTACTACACGAAGCAAGGATGTAATATGTCCATTTTGATGTCCCTCGTCTGCCTTTCTTCCCAGTGGTGTTCCGAATAATGTTAATGTGTTAGGCAGAAAAACGAACGCACTAATGACTTAATTCTGAAACCCATGTCCCATTGGTGTTATTGTGCGAACACAGTCCTTCTGGGAGAAGACAGGCAGAGCAGGCGTTAATTATCTTCATGGGCTAGTTTGTAAGCCAATCAGCTGCCTATTGGAAATCTCTGTACCGTCTGCAGGAGGCACAATGTGGACGTGGGGACCAATACTTGTTACTTTGTCGAGATAACTGGAAAAAAGTAACATTGCTAGAGACTTATGGGAGATACTCTCTAGGGACATGGGTGACTGTACTACTATGTAGCCTGGATAGCTCAGTCGGTAGAGCATCAGACTTTTAATCTGAGGGTCTAGGGTACAAGTCCCTTTTCGGGCGGGTTCGTTTTAACAGTTTTTTTTCACTTTTAAACATAGAGCCACGGAAGTATTGCTTCGCCTCTCAATAATTCTGGTTTGGCTACTGGTTATTGTGATGTTTGAAATATTATGGTCATAATCTCAGTAGACACAAAATTATAACGTATTTCATATACAAGTTGGCATAGGTGTGCAAGCGGGTCCACTGTCTATCTTAAATCTTGGGACGCAGTATGTGGTGTGCCTGGTTAATGACGTCCTCCATCAAAATGCATTTGCTCTTGGACTGTATGTAGCACCCATCCCATGCCCTTCTCTGGCATAGATTGGGAACACTTTCTCTTAAATTGACAACTGCCCGTTTGGTGCACATTTAAATGGGAAGGACACCAGGGCACTAACTTTAATATTTATGGGGTGGAGGGAAAGCATCATGTAACAACCTTTGACCCAGGTGATGTCATGGAACGTTACATCACAGCTCCAGCAAAGGGAAGGTGGCATTGGCGGCGTGTGGGGATTGGTTCTGCCATGTGGTGCTGGCAAGTGCCTGCCAGGGTCGGCCATCAGATTGGTGTTTAGTGCAGTGGTAAGTCCCGGCCGGGCTCTTAATGTCAGGAGTGGGGTGATGGAGGGGACACTTGTAGTTGGCGGCCATTTTCAAGTTGCTGTTCCTTCCTGCTGGTCAGAGTCTGCCATATTCTGGGTCCCAGCTCCCAGGGGGCGAGATATGTGTGTGTTTTTTACCAAGGCAATTTTGGGGGACAGATGCCGCTTGGGGCCAAGTGAAAGAGGGGTGATTGGCATGGCAGGTAGGCGTGTGGACCCTGAAGCTCTCATGGTGCCTTTTGCTAAATATGTGAGGTGGGGTTATGTTAGTATTGGCGGAAGTGGTGGCAGTGGTGTCCGCAGAAGGGGGTTGAAGGGAGTGGTGCGACCACTGATGAGGGCGGCCTCGAAAGGGTCCCTTGCTGCAGTGTTGGCATGTAACACACCCACTGGGGCACTTTCGGTGGGGGATAGGAGAAGGAGGAGGGGCTAGTTCTAGCAGGGAGGATATGCCTTGGAGGCCAACTAGGGGGAACAGGTTGAGAGTGGGTTGGGGGGTGCAGTGGACACCCAACACATATGTAGGTGTGTTAATCTCTGGCTCAGGTTGTTGTGCACGCCGGTGAGGGGTTTCTGGGGACTTAGAATGCTGGCAGTGGTGAGGGCTTTCTGGGGACTGAGCACACAGGCGGGGGTGAGGGCTTTCTGGTGTTGGTGAACGCTGGTAGCTGTGAATGGGCCCAGGGGTTTGTTGCCCTTCTTCATGCAATGACACCGGCCTGATGCCCCCTATGTTTCCACAGTCGCCCTGCCTGGAGGTGTGGCATGGATCTCAGACCCTACAGCTGCAGGAGTGTGTTGTGTGGGCCTTTGCAGTGGTTCTTGTGGGCTGTGGAGTCGATGTTGACCTGGCTCTTCTTGGTTGCGGTGTCTCACGACGGGGCATCCGCCTTCGCGTAGCCTGTCTGCGCCTTTGCGAGGTGGTGGTGGACCATGAGGGCCTGGATGCGCCACTCCCAGATGGGCCTGCCCCCTAGTCCTCCTTGGATGCCTCTGGCAATGCGTGAGTGCCTGTAGGGGACATAGGAAATGTTGTCAATTGCGGTTCCCCCACGTGTGTTGGCATGCAAGACACATTTAGTATGGTACAGAGTGGGACCCCACACTTTTGGGCAGATGGGCATGGTTGGTCAGGGGAGATTGCATGTGGGCTTAGCATTATGGAGATGGTGTCACGTTGCCTGCCCTCAGACATCAGGAGCAGACCAGTCGGCCCAGAGTACTGACACCCATGGGGACCTTTAAGCTCTGGTCCTTCTTGGGCCTAGCCAGCTACTGCAACCGATATATCAGGGACTTTGCGTCAGTCAGCGAACCACTACGACAGCTAACCCACCAGGATGTGAAATTCGAATGGACCAGTGACTGCCAGAAGGCATTCGAAGTGATCAGGTAAAGAGTCGCAAAGGCAGAGAATATGTCCTACTATGATCCCAACAGGAAGACCGAGCTCACAGTTGATGCCAGTCCAGTGGGCCTAGAAGCCATACTAGCGCAGCTTGACCCGAAGGACCCCTCACAGAAACACATTGTGGCATACGCCAGTCGCAGCTTATCCAACACTGAACAAGCCTACTCGCAAGCGGAAAAGGAAGGGCTTGCAGTGGTATGGGCGTGCAAGCACTTCCACCTGTTTCTGTATGGGAAACCATTCCAGGTTATCACGGATCATCAGGCCCTCTTGTTCCTCTTTGGCAACCCTCAGGCCAAAATGCCCCCGCATATCGTCCGATGGGGTTTGAGACTCCAAGACTATGCTTTTGAGATAATCCACAGGCCAGGGAAGGGCGAAAACCCGGCTGACTTTCTGTCCAGGAGACCACGGGAAGAGAGTGCTCTGAAACCATCAGTAGCCGACAGGTACCTAAGATACCTCATACATCAGTCCGCACCAGAAGGAATCAACATGGAGGCGCTCGCCAGAGAAACAGAAAATGATGCACCTTGCAGCATCATTCGCAAAGGACTGGTGTCGGGATTGTGGCGAAGGGTGAAAGAAAGGGGGAGGGCCGCAGGAGGCAGGGTGCAAGAGGAGGTAGAGAGACTACTCCAAGTAAAAGAGGAACTTGCGGTCTCAGAAGATCACCTGATCGTCAAAGACTGCTTGTAATCCCCCAATCCATGGGAGCCAGAGTCATAGAACTGGCCCACGAGACTCACTGAGGCATGGTGTCGACAAAACGCATGCTCCGCCAAAAGGTCTGGTTCCCTCACATGGACACACTAGTAGAATCAGCACTGAAGGCGTGCCCCACATGCTGCCTGATCTCACACAATCGCCACCCAGAACCACTACCCATGTCTGAACTTCCACAGAGAATATGGGAGGCGGTGGTGGACGACTTCTTCGGGCCCATCGAAGGGGGAAAGTACGTCCTGGCCGTTATGGACGAGTACTCACGATACCCCGGCGTGCGGCTGTATATCATCAACTGCCGCCCACCATGTCATCCCCGCTCTAGACCACATGTTCTCAGCCTATGGAGTACCGAAGGTACTGAAGACAGACAATGGGGCCGTGGGCATCAATTTGCACAATTCACTGAATAGCTGGGATTTCATCATAGGAAGGTCACTCCCCTGCGGCCCCAGGCCAATGGAATGATCGAACGAACGAACGAACGATTCATGGCCAACCTCAAGCGAGCTCTCCAGATAGCCAGACTCACAGGCCAGCCCTATGAACAAGTCCTAAATCAACTGATGAGAGACTACCGAGGGACCCCTCATAGCACCACAGGGAAGACCCCGGCGGAACTGATGTTCGGACGAAATACGCAAACGCGTATGCCACAGGCCAACAACACCGCCCCGCCACCGATGCTGGATCAAGAAGTACAAGAGCGAGATGGGGCAGCGAAAGCCCAAATGAAGGAGTATGCAGATACCCGCAGGAGAGCGCAGCCCTCCAACATCGAGGTAGGAGATGTCATGGCAGTCCGCCAACCGCTGACGCACAAACACACGTCAGCATTCCGTGAAGAACCCCTACTAGTCACCCAGAAGAAGGGCTCCATGGTCAGCGCCCAAGGAGCAGAGGGATCTGTCACAAGGAATTCGTCGCACTTCAAAGAACTCCCACCGACCGGAGCTCGGCGTTTGAGTGGGAGAGTACAGACCCATCTCACCTATGAATCAGATGATCCCTACCAGGGTGATCAGGTGAATGAAGTTGGGGAGAGTGGACAATCCCCAGGGCTGAATCAAGCATGCCCACAGAGGGCTCGGAACAGACCTCGTCGATGGATAGAGGAAATGGACTAGAAGCCCACCACACCGCCGCTCGTTGCCAAGAATCTGGTAACTGTTTAAAAATGGGGGAGAGTCACGTTGACATCTTCGTGTCGATGGGGGGGCGGGAGGAAAAAGGGAGGAAAGGGAAGTGACGCAGGGGGGCGGGATCGGGGTTTTTGTGGTAAGCAGGGAAATAAAGAGGATGTTTATTTCATGAGCTCCGTGTCCGCCTATGATTGCTGCGCCACCCGAAAGAATGCTTTGCACCAGATAGGACACTAGCACGCTTGTAAGCAGGCACTCCATTATAGGCTGCTCATGAAAGAATACATTTAGGCAGCCATGCCACAGCCATGCAAAAGCAGCGTTAAAAGTGTGCACATACTCTACAACTAGCATTTCCTAAGGAGTTTGTTGCAGAATAATTGTACAATATTTTTTTCATCTTCTAGAAATTTATTTGGCGATATTTTGACGTCACTGATAGCTTTTTATTGCCAGAGATGGTGGCATTTCATAAGTGCAGGATTGTCCACTTATAGCCACCAAACATGTTCTGCTTTTAGCAGCCTGATGGGACAGAAAATCAGGTTACCTTACCTGCATTGCGGGTTTACTTACTCGTGTAATTGACAGTATGTCACTGTCTTTTTGATGCTTCTGAGTAAGTAATATGAAATCCAATTGAAGACACACCAAAAACATAAGGAGAAGGACACGAGAACGTGGAAACCGGGGTGGAGACGCAGGATCCTCTATCCGAAAGGCATGCGTTCTACAACTGAGCTATATCCACTGCTTGATGTTAAACTCGAGCCTTTGCTTCACTTCATTTTATTGATACAATTTATAAGGGATCAAGGAGAAAAGTTTACAAAGTGAAATAGAAACTGGTCTTTGTTGTAGTACAAAGATTGCTTGATGTAGATTTGCTACTCTGCATGTCGTAGATCAGATATATATGATCTGGAATACAAGATGTATGTCACATTAGATGAATCGCAATTACCTGTCACGCTCCCTGGTGGTCTAGTGGTTAGGAGCCGCGGCCCGGGTTCGATTCCCGGTCAGGGAAGTTGTTCTTTTTTAACCATTTGCTTTTCATTTCTGGTGTAAAGCGTATAATATTCACCCTGTTCCTTTATTATCACTTTTATTTCCTATGAAAAAAATGCACGTCGAATATTACAATGTGAGGCAAGTGATACCGAGAACCGGCAAACAGCATTTAAATCAATGTGGTCTTGAAAATGAGAAATCAGTTATTTGTTTATAACCTTTTCAGCGTACTGCCACGGCCAGATAACGCCATTATGTATTTTATCATATGTGAATGAACTGAACAAGTAGATTACTACATGAAGCAAGGATATAATATGTCCTTTTTGTCCATTTTGATGTCCCTCGTCTGCCTTTCTTCCCAGTGGTGTTCCGAATAATGTTAATGTGTTAGGCAGAAAAACGAACGCACTAATGACTTAATTCTGAAACCCATGTCCCATTGATGTTATTGTGCGAATACAGTCCTTCTGGGAGAAGACAGGCAGAGCAGGCGTTAATTATCTTCATGGGCTAGTTTGTAAGCCAATCAGCTGCCTATTGGAAATCTCTGTACCGTCTGCAGGAGGCACAGTGTGGACGTGGGGACCAATACTTGTTACTTTGTCGAGATAACTGGAAAAAAGTAACATTGCTAGAGACTTATGGGAGATACTCTCTAGGGACATGGGTGACTGTACTACTATGTAGCCCGGATAGCTCAGTCGGTAGAGCATCAGACTTTTAATCTGAGGGTCTAGGGTTCAAGTCCCTATTCAGGCGGGTTCGTTTTAACAGTTTTATTTCACTTTTAAACATAGAGCCACGGAAGTATTGCTTCGCCTCTCAATAATTCTGGTTTGGCTACTGGTTATTGTGATGTTTGAAATATTATGGTCATAATCTCAGTAGACACAAAATTATAACGTATTTCATATACAAGTTGGCATAGGTGTGCAAGCGGGTCCACTGTCTATCTTAAATCTTGGGACGCAGTATGTGGTGTGCCTGGTTAATGACGTCCTCCATCAAAATGCATTTGCTCTTGGACTGTATGTAGCACCCATCCCATGCCCTTCTCTGGCATAGATTGGGAACACTTTCTCTTAAATTGACAACTGCCCGTTTGGTGCACATTTAAATGGGAAGGACACCAGGGCACTAACTTTAATATTTATGGGGTGGAGGGAAAGCATCATGTAACAACCTTTGACCCAGGTGATGTCATGGAACGTTACATCACAGCTCCAGCAAAGGGAAGGTGGCATTGGCGGCGGGTGGGGATTGGTTCTGCCATGTGGTGCTGGCAAGTGCCTGCCAGGGTCGGCCATCAGATTGGTGTTTAGTGCAGTGGTAAGTCCCGGCCGGGCTCTTAATGTCAGGAGTGGGGTGATGGAGGGGACACTTGTAGTTGGCGGCCATTTTCAAGTTGCTGTTCCTTCCTGCTGGTCAGAGTCTGCCATATTCTGGGTCCCAGCTCCCAGGGGGCGAGATATGTGTGTGTTTTTTACCAAGGCAATTTTGGGGGACAGATGCCGCTTGGGGCCAAGTGAAAGAGGGGTGATTGGCATGGCAGGTAGGCGTGTGGACCCTGAAGCTCTCATGGTGCCTTTTGCTAAATATGTGAGGTGGGGTTATGTTAGTATTGGCGGAAGTGGTGGCAGTGGTGTCCGCAGAAGGGGGTTGAAGGGAGTGGTGCGACCACTGATGAGGGCGGCCTCGAAGGGTCCCTTGCTGCAGTGTTGGCATGTAACACACCCACTGGGGCACTTTCGGTGGGGGATAGGAGAAGGAGGAGGGGCTAGTTCTAGCAGGGAGGATATGCCTTGGAGGGCAACTAGGGGGAAAAGGTTGAGAGTGGGTTGGGGGGTGCAGTGGACACCCAACACATATGTAGGTGTGTTAATCTCTGGCTCAGGTTGTTGTGCACACCGGTGAGGGGTTTCTGGGGACTTAGAATGCTGGCAGTGGTGAGGGCTTTCTGGGGACTGAGCACACAGGCGGGGTGAGGGCTTTCTGGTGTTGGTGAACGCTGGAAGCTGTGAATGGGCCCAGGGGTTTGTTGCCCTTCTTCATGCAATGACACCGGCCTGATGCCCCCTGTGTTTCCACAGTCGCCCTGCCTGGAGGTGTGGCATGGATCTCAGACCCTACAGCTGCAGGAGTGTGTTGTGTGGGCCTTTGCAGTGGTTCTGGTGGGCTGTGGAGTCGATGTTGACCTGGCTCTTCTTGGTTGCGGTGTCTCACGACGGGGCATCCGCCTTCGCGTAGCCTGTCTGCGCCTTTGCGAGGTGGTGGTGGACCATGAGGGCCTGGATGCGCCACTCCCAGATGGGCCTGCCCCCTAGTCCTCCTTGGATGCCTCTGGCAATGCGTGAGTGCCTGTAGGGGACATAGGAAATGTTGTCAATTGCGGTTCCCCCACGTGTGTTGGCATGCAAGACACATTTAGTATGGTACAGAGTGGGACCCCACACTTTTGGGCAGATGGGCATGGTTGGTCAGGGGAGATTGCATGTGGGCTTAGCATTATGGAGATGGTGTCACGTTGCCTGCCCTCAGACATCAGGAGCAGACCAGTCGGCCCAGAGTACTGACACCCATGGGGACCTTTAAGCTCTGGTCCTTCTTGGGCCTAGCCAGCTACTGCAACCGATATATCAGGGACTTTGCGTCAGTCAGCGAACCACTACGACAGCTAACCCACCAGGATGTGAAATTCGAATGGACCAGTGACTGCCAGAAGGCATTCGAAGTGATCAGGTAAAGAGTCGCAAAGGCAGAGAATATGTCCTACTATGATCCCAACAGGAAGACCAAGCTCACAGTTGATGCCAGTCCAGTGGGCCTAGAAGCCATACTAGCGCAGCTCGACCCGAAGGACCCCTCACAGAAACACATTGTGGCATACGCCAGTCGCAGCTTATCCAACACTGAACAAGCCTACTCGCAAGCGGAAAAGGAAGGGCTTGCAGTGGTATGGGCGTGCGAGCACTTCCATCTGTTTCTGTATGGGAAACCATTCCAGGTTATCACGGATCATCAGGCCCTCTTGTTCCTCTATGGCAACCCTCAGGCCAAAATGCCCCCGCATATCGCCCAATGGGGGTGAGACTCCAAGACTATGCTTTTGAGATAATCCACAGGCCAGGGAAGGGCGAAAACCCGGCTGACTTTCTGTCCAGGAGACCACGGGAAGAGAGTGCTCTGAAACCATCAGTAGCCGACAGGTACCTAAAGATACCTCATACATCAGTCCGCACCAGAAGGAATCAACATGGAGGCGCTCGCCAGAGAAACAGAAAATTATGCACCTTGCAGCATCATTCGCAAAGGACTGGTGTCGGGATTGTGGCGAAGGGTGAAAGAAAGGGGGAGGGCCTCAGGAGGCAGGGTGCAAGAGGAGGTAGAGAGACTACTCCAAGTAAAAGTGGAACTTGCGGTCTCAGAAGATCACCTGATCGTCAAAGACTGCTTGTAATCCCCCAATCCATGGGAGCCAGATGTTGGGATATTTATGTCTTATTATATATTACTTGTTGTGAATTGTTCAATGTTTAGATTCAGAAAGTGTAAGTGTTCATACTATACTGTTGTGCCTGTTCATTACCTATCCAAGCCATTATGATGCAATGCATTCTAGTGAGAGTGTTATGCTTTGAGAAGGTTCTGTTTCAGGTCAGTTGATGCAGGGCTGGAGGCAGTGCCTGCTGTCACAGACAAATACTTAATAAAGTATCAATGTTCATATAACTAGTCTGGACATTAATTCTTAACATTGGCGATGAGGATCCTCTGAACCTTCGGTGCGACGGCCCCGGCGCTTTTCGTGTGGCTGTGGATCCCTGATTTCCCTTCGGCCGTGACAGCAGGCAGAAGAAATTAGCGCCGCTGCGGAGATAAAGAAGCCACGAGACGACGCACCCAGTTCAAGCAGGTCAGGCGTATGGTGTGCAGCCTGTGTGGGAAAAAGTCCCCTTTTAAAAGAGCGCGCGCAGACACCAGAGAGCCCCCAAGCGTTGTGTGAGCGGAGAGGAGCGCGAGCGCTCGCACGAGCTGAAAGCAGCTCGAGAGTGGAGCGGGAGCGCGAGCCGCTAGTGAAGAGCGAGCGCTGTCTCAGTCCGCGCGACCTCCCGCGAGCAGAAAACAGCTCGCGAGTGGAGCGCGAGCTCGCGAGTGAAGAGCGAGCACCGCCTCAGCCACGCGCACAGTTGGGAAACGGCTGGGCGGGCGTTGCCACTCGGGAGAGTGAAAAAGGACAAGCTCTGTGCCCGCAGCGTAAGCTCCACATCAGCCAGTAATTACAGTGAAGGAGCGGGAGAAGGCACTACTGTTCCCTACTCTGAACAACACTGTGTGCAAATTTATTCCCCGCATCATTGCCCGCTCCTGGTGTTTTACAGTGACAATGATTCAGGAACACCAATTTGAATGAACTTTTGCATGTGAAGCCTCACATGGAATAACGGCTGGAGATACATATAAGTGATCTGTATGTTTATAGGTCAATCAAGTAATATTTCTGCCTGCATACATCCAAGAGGACTCTAAGGAAGAATTAAATTCACAACCAAGTTACTGTTGTCATGGCTGCGTCCATTCCACCCCCTCTCTCTTTTCTGAATGAACCAGGCCGGCCTGCAGTTAGGTGGGATAAATGGAAGGATGCCTTTGAGAACTATTTGGTGGCCATGGGGGGGGGCAGATTCTCACCCACACGCAAGAAAGCTCTGCTAATACATAATTTAGGAGTAGAAGGGCGAAGAATCTTTGATGGCCTTACTGGAAACCAAGTGTCAGGATCTGACGACATGGATGAGTATGAATTAGCTCTGGGTCGCCTGCGAGATCATTTTGAACCAAAGAAAAATGTCATTTTTGAGAGGCACAAGTTTTTCCAGAGAATACAAGAAAAGTCAGAACCTGTAGAATCTTACATTGCATGTTTGAGGTCCCTGAGCTACTCCTGCGAATTTGGACAGTTAAGTGATTCATTAATAAGAGACCAGTTAATAAGATGCACCAACAATGTCAGGGTTCAAGAAAAACTCCTTGCCAAGGACATGAGCCTGGATGAAGCGGTGGATCTGGCCAGGGGCATTGAGCAAACCACTCAGTATGTCAAGGAGCTCAGGATAGACAAATCGATTACACCATCAGTAGCTGTGTGCGCTCTGGATCAAAGAAAGAAACCCAACTCTTTCAGTGGGAAGAAAGGAAACGGGAACATGAGAAGTTCTTGTCCTCGATGTGGGAGTTCCAGACACGGCGCAAACTTTCCATCGTGTCCTGCTAAGTTTGGGGATTGCTTCAAATGCAGGGGAAAGGGACATTTTGCGAATGTCTGCAAAGTCGCTTCTGTCAGTTATGTGGAACACAGAGCAGAAGATGATAAAGAAGAAAATGTCAAAAGGAGAAATGACATACAGGAAGTGGCGGATGTGAGAGAATCAGCCAACAAATATGTTTTTGAGATAGCAGCCTTAACTGGGGAGACGAAGGGCCCTGTGGACACATTTCTTGTTGATGGGTGTGAACTAGTAATGAAGGTAGACACGTGCTCGCCTTGGACTATTATATCCCAAGACACCCTGGTCAGTGTTTTAAGAAAAAGTGAGGACATAATTCGACCCACCAGTGTCAGAGCTTGTGGTTATGCGGAGTCGGCTATAGACATTCTGGGGGAATTTCCAGCAATTGTACAATATAAAGAAAGAAGTTGTCAAGCTATTGTATTAGTGGCGAGGAAAGGTACTTCGCTGTTGGGATGGGAGGAGCAGAGGAGCTTAGGAGTGCGAGTTCAGGCCAGTGCTCCCAATCCTGTGACTATAGCAGAAGTAGAAGACATTTGGACCAAGGATTTCCCAGAAGTGTTTTCGGAAAAATTAGGCAAACTGAAGAAATTTGAACACCATATAAAGCTCAAAAGCAATGCACAGCCTGTGGTACACAAGGTGAGGCAAGTGCCATTGAAAGTGAGAGATCAACTCAAAGAAGAACTGAAAAATTTGGTCAACAAGGGTGTTATTGAGCCTGTTACGGCCACTGAATGGTTATCGCCCATTGTATTAGTAGCTAAAGCAAATGGGAAACTGAGACTGTGTGTTGACCTTCGCACCTTGAACCAGAACATCATTGTTGAGAGACATCCACTGCCAAATATTTCTGAGACTTTTTCAACGTTGGGTGAGCCGAAGTGGTTCTCCGTCATTGATCTTTCGTCAGCATATCATCAAGTTCCATTATCCAAGGAATGCCGACACCTCACCTCTTTCATCACACCAGAGGGGGTGTTTAAGTATAACCGCATGCCTTTTGGGTTGGCCTCCGCGGCCTCTGTTTTTCAGAGGGTGATGGAAGAAGTACTGAGGGGCTTGAGAAAAGTAACAGTTTTTCAAGATGACGTTCTTATCTTTGCAGAGAGTGAGCTTGAACATGATGAAACGTTGAGAGCAGTGTTGGTTAGACTCAGGGAAGCTGGCTTGACTGTGCAGAGGGAAAAATGTAAAATTGCAGTGAAGGAAGTAGATTATTTGGGTCACAGGATCTCTTGTGAGGGAATTTCACCCAAGAAATCCCTTGTGGACAGTATTAGAAGTGCTCCTCAACCAAAAGACAAAGAGCAATTGCGCTCTTTCATGGGGTTGGCCGAATATTATCACAAGTTTGTTGACGGCTTTGCCACCATGTCGTCGCCTCTGAGAGAATTGTTAAAGAAAAATGCAAAGTATATATGGACGGATGAGTGTCAGAGTGCTTTCCTTAAAATCAAAGAGGGTATTGTACGTGCTCCCTCCTTGGGAGGGTTTGTTGTCAATAGGAAAACTGTATTAGCAGTGGATGCGAGTTCTCTGGGTTTGGGTGCTGCTCTTTCTCAGTTTGATGCTGGCAAAGTAGAACACATCATAGCTTTTGCTTCTCGACCTTTGAGGGGTGCGGAAGAAAATTATTCGGTGGTAGAAAGGGAAGCTCTAGCTGTATCGTGGGCTGTTGAGCATTTTAAGTTTTATCTCTGGGGTCAATCTTTCACTGTGAGAATGGATCATAAGCCATTGGTTCAATTGTTGGGAAGTGGGGACTGGGCCAAAGGTTCCCCTAGAATATCCAGATGGATGGTAGACTTATTAGCTTATGAGTTTAGGGTTATATACATACCTGGGAAAGACAACGTAGTGGCAGATTGTTTATCAAGATTGCCTGTGCAAGACAATGACTCTAAAGAAATGAGTGTTGAACAAGGCCTGAGCATTTATGAAGTGGAATATGAAGCCATAGGGAGAGATGAGTGGAAGGATGCTGATGATATGGACGAAATAATAAAACAAGTAAAGGAGTGGACCAAAACAGGCTGGCCCAGGAAGGATCTTATTGAAAAGAAATATGAAGGGTATTATGGCATAAAAGAAGAATTGAGTTTATCAGAGGATGGTTTTCAGCTCAGGAAGGGACTAAGGGTAGTGCCTCCTTGTAATGTTAGGTCCAAGTTAGTTAACATTGGGCATCAGGGTTATTTAGGCTTCGGTGGCACTAAAAGACATATCAGGCAGTCTTTCTGGTGGCCAGGAATTGACAGTGAGGTCGAGAAATGCGTTAGAGGTTGCAGAGAATGTGAAAAGAGTGATAAGAGTAAGGTTATTAGAGAGGCTCCCATAAGACCCGTAAGAGTTCCAAGTGAACCATGGAAAAAAGTTGCGGTAGATTTAATGGGGCCTTTACAAGATTTGGGAAATGATTTTAAATCCTTGATTGTCCTAGTGGATTACCATTCTAAATGGGTGGAATGGAAGGCGATAAGAGAAGCTAACACGACTCAAATGATAACATTTTTTGAAGAGGTATTTTATAGAGAGGGATTTCCTACAGAGATTGTGTCAGACAATGGTGTTCAGTTCTGCTCTGACAGAATGTTGGAGTTCTTCAACAAGTTTAGTATTAAACATTACAGAACCGCTCTCTACCAGCCTAGGGCTAATGGTTTGGTAGAGAGAGCAAACCGGTTTATAAAAGGAGGGCTACAGTTGGCTATGGTGGCAGGTCTGAATTGGCAAAGTGTGTTACGGGAGATGGTGTGGAATTATTGCACCACTCCGCATTCCGTTACCAGAATTTCCCCATTTATGTACCTCAAAGGTAGGCAACCAGGGACCAAATTGTGTCCGGGATGGTTGGATTTGGCAAAGAGTACATATGTGGACAGGACCAGAGTTATGTCACTCATAAGAGAGGCTCAGGATGGGTATATGGAGAGGGCGAATGCTGAAAGGAAATCCAAAACTATAGACTGGAAAAAGGGAGATATGGTTTACATTAAAAACCCGAGAATATCTCCTAAGTGCATTGAGAGCAAATTCATTGGGCCCAAAAGAATTTCTGTAGTCAGAGGAAATGTAGCCATCATGGAGGGAGGTGAATGTTGGTCCATGTCTAGGTTAGTGAAATGTAACAACAACGGGCCTGATGAAGAGTGTGAAGGCACTGAGAGTGACAATGATGATAATATGTTATCGGGTTCAAATGATAATATGTTATAGGGTTCAAATGCTAACATGATTGGGGACAATAATGCTTCAAAAGATAGCAGTGTAAAAGTGGAATTGGGGAGAGTGAGGAGTAAACCTACCTGGTTAAGAGATTATTATACTAATTGAATTCAACAATGTAAGGGAGGAGATGTGTTGGGATATTTATGTCTTATTATATATTACTTGTTGTGAATTGTTCAATGTTTAGATTCAGAAAGTGTAAGTGTTCATACTATATTGTTGTGCCTGTTCATTACCTATCCAAGCCATTATGATGCAATGCATTCTAGTGAGAGTGTTATGCTTTGAGAAGGTTCTGTTTCAGGTCAGTTGATGCAGGGCTGGAGGCAGTGCCTGCTGTCACAGACAGATACTTAATAAAGTATCAATGTTCATATAACTAGTCTGGACATTAATTCTTAACACCGGAGTCATAGAACTGGCCCACGAGACTCACTGAGGCATGGTGTCGACAAAACGCATGCTCCGCCAAAAGGTCTGGTTCCCTCACATGGACACACTAGTAGAATCAGCACTGAAGGCGTGCCCCACATGCTGCCTGATCTCACACAATCGCCACCCAGAACCACTACTCATGTCTGAACTTCCACAGAGAATATGGGAGGCGGTGGTGGACGACTTCTTCGGGCCCATCGAAGGGGGAAAGTACGTCCTGGCCGTTATGGACGAGTACTCACGATACCCCGGCGTGCGGCTTTATATCATCAACTGCCGCCCACCATGTCATCCCCGCTCTAGACCACATGTTCTCAGCCTATGGAGTACCGAAGGTACTGAAGACAGACAATGGGGCCCGTTCTGTGGGCATCAATTTGCACAATTCACTGAATAGCTGGGATTTCATCATAGGAAGGTCACTCCCCTGTGGCCCCAGGCCAATGGAATGATCGAACAAACGATTCATGGCCAACCTCAAGCGAGCTCTTCAGATAGCCAGACTCACAGGCCAGCCCTATGAACAAGTCCTAAATCAACTGATGAGAGACTACCGAGGGACCCCTCATAGCACCACAGGGAAGACCCCGGCGGAACTGATGTTCGGACGAAATACGCAAACGCGTATGCCACAGGCCAACAACACCGCCCCGCCACCGATGCTGGATCAAGAAGTACAAGAGCGAGATGGGGCAGCGAAAGCCCAAATGAAGGAGTATGCAGATACCCGCAGGAGAGCGCAGCCCTCCAACATCGAGGTAGGAGATGTCATGGCAGTCCGCCAACCGCTGACGCACAAACACACGTCAGCATTCCGTGAAGAACCCCTACTAGTCACCCAGAAGAAGGGCTCCATGGTCAGCGCCCAAGGAGCAGAGGGATCTGTCACAAGGAATTTGTCGCACTTCAAAGGACTCCCACCGAACGGAGCTCGGCATTTGAGTGGGAGAGTACAGACCCATCTCACCTATGAATCAGATGATCCCTACCAGGGTGATCAGGTGAATGAAGTTGGGGAGAGTGGACAATCCCCAGGGCTGAATCAAGCATGCCCCCAGAGGGCTCGGAACAGACCTCGTCGATGGATAGAGGAAAAGGACTAGAAGCCCACCACACCGCCGCTCGTTGCAAAGAATCTGGTAACTGTTTAAAAATGGGGGAGAGTCACGTTGACATCTCCGTGTCGATGGGGGGGCGGGAGGAAAAAGGGAGGAAAGGGAAGTGACGCAGGGGGGCGGGATCGGGGTTTTCGTGGTAAGCAGCGAAATAAAGAGGATGTTTATTTCATGAGCTCCGTGTCCGCCTATGATTGCTGCGCCACCCGAAAGAATGCTGCGCACCAGATAGGACACTAGCACGCTTGTAAGCAGGCACTCCATTATAGGCTGCTCATGAAAGAATACATTTAGGCAGCCATGCCACAGCCATGCAAAAGCAGCGTTAAAAGTGCGCACATACTCTACAACTAGCATTTCCTAAGGAGTTTGTTGCAGAATAATTGTACAATATTTTTTTCATCTTCTAGAAATTTATTTGGCGATATTTTGAAGTCACTGATAGCTTTTTATTGCCAGAGATGGTGGCATTTCATAAGTGCAGGATTGTCCACTTATAGCCACCAAACATGTTCTGCTTTTAGCAGCCTGATGGGACAGAAAATCAGGTTACCTTACCTGCATTGCGGGTTTACTTACTCGTGTAATTGACAGTATGTCACTGTCTTTTTGATGCTTCTGAGTAAGTAATATGAAATCCAATTGAAGACACACCAAAAACATAAGGAGAAGGACACGAGAACGTGGAAACCGGGGTGGAGACGCAGGATCCTCTATCCGAAAGGCATGCGTTCTACAACTGAGCTATATCCACTGCTTGATGTTAAGCTCGAGTCTTTGCTTCACTTGATTTTATTGATACAACTTATAAGGGATCAAGGAGAAAAGTTTACAAAGTGAAATAGAAACTGGTCTTTGTTGTAGTACAAAGATTGCTTGATGTAGATTTGCTACTCTGCATGTCGTAGATCAGATATATATGATCTGGAATACAAGATGTATGTCACATTAGATGAATCGCAATTACCTGTCACGCTCCCTGGTGTTCTAGTGGTTAGGAGCCGTGGCCCGGGTTCGATTACCGGTCAGGGAAGTTGTTCTATTTTAACTATTTGCTTTTCATTTCTGGTGTAAAGCGTATAATATTCATCCTGTTCCTTTATTATCACTTTTATTTCCTATGAAAAAAATGCACGTCGAATATTACAATGTGAGGTAAGTGATACCGAGAACCGGCAAACAGCATTCGAATCAATGTGGTCTTGAAATTGAGAAATCAGTTATTTGTTTATAACCTTTTCAGCGTACTGCCACGGTCAGATAACGCCATTATGTATTTTATCATATGTGAATGAACTGAACAAGTAGATTACTACACGAAGCAAGGATGTAATATGTCCATTTTGTCCATTTTGATGTCCCTCGTCTGCCTTTCTTCCCAGTGGTATTCCGAATAATGTTAATGTGTTAGGCAGAAAAACGAACGCACTAATGACTTAATTCTGAAACCCATGTCCCATTGGTGTTATTGTGCGAACACAGTCCTTCTGGGAGAGGACAGGCAGAGCAGGCGTTAATTATCTTTATGGGCTAGTTTGTAAGCCAATCACCTGCCTATTGGACATCTCTGTAGAGTCTGCAGGAGGCACAATGTGGACGTGGTGACCAATACTTGTTACTTTGTCGAGATAACTGGAAAAAAGTAACATTGCTAGAGACTTATGGGAGACACTCTCTAGGGACATGGGTGACTGTACCACTATGAAGCCCGGATAGCTCAGTCGGTAGAGCATCAGACTTTTAATCTGCGGGTCTAGGGTTCAAGTCCCTATTCGGGCGGGTTCGTTTTAACAGTTTCTTTTCACTTTTAAACATAGAGCCACTGAAGTATTGCTTCGCCTCTCAATAATTCTGGTTTGGCTAGTGGTTATTGTGATGTTTGAAATATTATGGTCATAATCTCAGTAGACACAAAATTATAACGTATTTCATATACAAGTTGGCATAGGTGTGCAAGCGGGTCCACTGTCTATCTTAAATCTTGGGACGCAGTATGTGGTGTGCCTGGTTAATGACGTCCTCCATCAAAATGCATTTGCTCTTGGACTGTATGTAGCACCCATCCCATGCCCTTCTCTGGCATAGATTGGGAACACTTTCTCTTAAATTGACAACTGCCCGTTTGGTGCACATTTAAATGGGAAGGACACCAGGGCACTAACTTTAATATTTATGGGGTGGAGGGAAAGCATCATGTAACAACCTTTGACCCAGGTGATGTCATGGAACGTTACATCAGAGCTCCAGCAAAGGGAAGGTGGCATTGGCGGCGGGTGGGGATTGGTTCTGCCATGTGGTGCTGGCAAGTGCCTGCCAGGGTCGGCCATCAGATTGGTGTTTAGTGCAGTGGTAAGTCCCGGCCGGGCTCTTAATGTCAGGAGTGGGGTGATGGAGGGGACACTTGTAGTTGGCGGCCATTTTCAAGTTGCTGTTCCTTCCTGCTGGTCAGAGTCTGCCATATTCTGGGTCCCAGCTCCCAGGGGGCGAGATATGTGTGTGTTTTTTACCAAGGCAATTTTGGGGGACAGATGCCGCTTGGGGCCAAGTGAAAGAGGGGTGATTGGCATGGCAGGTAGGCGTGTGGACCCTGAAGCTCTCATGGTGCCTTTTGCTAAATATGTGAGGTGGGGTTATGTTAGTGTTGGCGGAAGTGGTGGCAGTGGTGTCCGCAGAAGGGGGTTGAAGGGAGTGGTGCGACCACTGATGAGGGCGGCCTCGAAAGGGTCCCTTGCTGCAGTGTTGGCATGTAACACACCCACTGGGGCACTTTCGGTGGGGGATAGGAGAAGGAGGAGGGGCTAGTTCTAGCAGGGAGGATATGCCTTGGAGGGCAACTAGGGGGAAAAGGTTGAGAGTGGGTTGGGGGGTGCAGTGGACACCCAACACATATGTAGGTGTGTTAAACTCTGGCTCAGGTTGTTGTGCACGCCGGTGAGGGGTTTCTGGGGACTTAGAATGCTGGCAGTGGTGAGGGCTTTCTGGGGACTGAGCACACAGGCGGGGGTGAGGGCTTTCTGGTGTTGGTGAACGCTGGTAGCTGTGAATGGGCCCAGGGGTTTGTTGCCCTTCTTCATGCAATGACACCGGCCTGATGCCCCCTGTGTTTCCACAGTCGCCCTGCCTGGAGCTGTGGCATGGATCTCAGACCCTACAGCTGCAGGAGTGTGTTGTGTGGGCCTTTGCAGTGGTTCTGGTGGGCTGTGGAGTCGATGTTGACCTGGCTCTTCTTGGTTGCGGTGTCTCACGACGGGGCATCCGCCTTCGCGTAGCCTGTCTGCGCCTTTGCGAGGTGGTGGTGGACCATGAGGGCCTGGATGCGCCACTCCCAGATGGGCCTGCCCCCTTGTCCTCCTTGGATGCCTCTGGCAATGCGTGAGTGCCTGTAGGGGACATAGGAAATGTTGTCAATTGCGGTTCCCCCACGTGTGTTGGCATGCAAGACACATTTAGTATGGTACAGAGTGGGACCCCACACTTTTGGGCAGATGGGCATGGTTGGTCAGGGGAGATTGCATGTTGGCCTCGCATTATGGAGATGGTGTCACGTTGCCTGCCCTCAGACATCAGGAGCAGACCAGTCGGCCCAGAGTACTGGCACCCATGGGGACCTTTAAGCTCTGGTCCTT
Source organism: Ambystoma mexicanum (assembly GCF_040938575.1). Classification (NCBI taxonomy): domain Eukaryota; kingdom Metazoa; phylum Chordata; class Amphibia; order Caudata; family Ambystomatidae; genus Ambystoma; species Ambystoma mexicanum. Next base: position 6,489,652 of record NW_027182323.1, read on the forward strand.
CTTGGGCCTAGCCAGCTACTGCAACCGATATATCAGGGACTTTGCGTCAGTCAGCGAACCACTACGACAGCTAACCCACCAGGATGTGAAATTCGAATGGACCAGTGACTGCCAGAAGGCATTCGAAGTGATCAGGTAAAGAGTCGCAAAGGCAGAGAATATGTCCTACTATGATCCCAACAGGAAGACCGAGCTCACAGTTGATGCCAGTCCAGTGGGCCTAGAAGCCATACTAGCGCAGCTCGACCCGAAGGACCCCTCACAGAAACACATTGTGGCATACGCCAGTCGCAGCTTATCCAACACTGAACAAGCCTACTCGCAAGCGGAAAAGGAAGGGCTTGCAGTGGTATGGGCGTGCGAGCACTTCCACCTGTTTCTGTATGGGAAACCATTCCAGGTTATCACGGATCATCAGGCCCTCTTGTTCCTCTTTGGCAACCCTCAGGCCAAAATGCCCCCGCATATCGCCCGATGGGGTTTGAGACTCCAAGACTATGCTTTTGAGATAATCCACAGGCCAGGGAAGGGCGAAAACCCGGCTGACTTTCTGTCCAGGAGACCACAGGAAGAGAGTGCTCTGAAACCATCAGTAGCCGACAGGTACCTAAGATACCTCATACATCAGTCCGCACCAGAAGGAATCAACATGGAGGCGCTCGCCAGAGAAACAGAAAATGATGCACCTTGCAGCATCATTCGCAAAGGACTGGTGTCGGGATTGTGGCGAAGGGTGAAAGAAAGGGGGAGGGCCGCAGGAGGCAGGGTGCAAGAGGAGGTAGAGAGACTACTCCAAGTAAAAGAGGAACTTGCGGTCTCAGAAGATCACCTGATCGTCAAAGACTGCTTGTAATCCCCCAATCCATGGGAGCCAGAGTCATAGAACTGGCCCACGAGACTCACTGAGGCATGGTGTCGACAAAACGCATGCTCCGCCAAAAGGTCTGGTTCCCTCACATGGACACACTAGTAGAATCAGCACTGAAGGCGTGCCCCACATGCTGCCTGATCTCACACAATCGCCACACAGAACCACTACCCATGTCTGAACTTCCACAGAGAATATGGGAGGCGGTGGTGGACGACTTCTTCTGGCCCATCGAAGGGGGAAAGTACGTCCTGGCCGTTATGGACGAGTACTCACGATACCCCGGCGTGCGGCTGTATATCATCAACTGCCGCCCACCATGTCATCCCCGCTCTAGACCACATGTTCTCAGCCTATGGAGTACCGAAGGTACTGAAGACAGACAATGGGGCCCGTTCTGTGGGCATCAATTTGCACAATTCACTGAATAGCTGGGATTTCATCATAGGAAGGTCACTCCCCTGTGGCCCCAGGCCAATGGAATGATCGAACGAACGATTCATGGCCAACCTCAAGCGAGCTCTCCAGATAGCCAGACTCACAGGCCAGCCCTATGAACAAGTCCTAAATCAACTGATGAGAGACTAACGAGGGACCCCTCATAGCACCACAGGGAAGACCCCGGCGGAACTGATGTTCGGACGAAATACGCAAACGCGTATGCCACAGGCCAACAACACCGCCCCGCCACCGATGCTGGATCAAGAAGTACAAGAGCGAGATGGGGCAGCGAAAGCCCAAATGAAGGAGTATGCAGATACCCGCAGGAGAGCGCAGCCGTCCAACATCGAGGTAGGAGATGTCATGGCAGTCCGCCAACCGCTGACGCACAAACACACGTCAGCATTCCGTGAAGAACCCCTACTAGTCACCCAGAAGAAGGGCTCCATGGTCAGCGCCCAAGGAGCAGAGGGATCTGTCACAAGGAATTCGTCGCACTTCAAAGAACTCCCACCGACCGGAGCTCGGCGTTTGAGTGGGAGAGTACAGACCCATCTCACCTATGAATCAGATGATCCCTACCAGGGTGATCAGGTGAATGAAGTTGGGGAGAGTGGACAATCCCCAGGGCTGAATCAAGCATGCCCACAGAGGGCTCGGAACAGATCTCGTCGATGGATAGAGGAAATGGACTAGAAGCCCACCACACCGCCGCTCGTTGCCAAGAATCTGGTAACTGTTTAAAAATGGGGGAGAGTCACGTTGACATCTCCGTGTCGATGGGGGGGCGGGAGGAAAAAGGGAGGAAAGGGAAGTGACGCAGGGGGGCGGGATCGGGGTTTTTGTGGTAAGCAGGGAAATAAAGAGGATGTTTATTTCATGAGCTCCGTGTCCGCCTATGATTGCTGCGCCACCCGAAAGAATGCTTTGCACCAGATAGGACACTAGCACGCTTGTAAGCAGGCACTCCATTATAGGCTGCTCATGAAAGAATACATTTAGGCAGCCATGCCACAGCCATGCAAAAGCAGCGTTAAAAGTGTGCACATACTCTACAACTAGCATTTCCTAAGGAGCTTGTTGCAGAATAATTGTACAATATTTTTTTCATCTTCTAGAAATTTATTTGGCGATATTTTAAAGTCACTGATAGCTTTTTATTGCCAGAGATGGTGGCATTTCATAAGTGCAGGATTGTCCACTTATAGCCACCAAACATGTTCTGCTTTTAGCAGCCTGATGGGACAGAAAATCAGGTTACCTTACCTGCATTGCGGGTTTACTTACTCATGTAATTGACAGTATGTCACTGTCTTTTTGATGCTTCTGAGTAAGTAATATGAAATCCAATTGAAGACACACCAAAAACATAAGGAGAAGGACACGAGAACGTGGAAACCGGGGTGGAGACGCAGGATCCTCTATCCGAAAGGCATGCGTTCTACAACTGAGCTATATCCACTGCTTGATGTTAAGCTCGAGCCTTTGCTTCACTTCATTTTATTGATACAACTTATAAGGGATCAAGGAGAAAAGTTTACAAAGTGAAATAGAAACTGGTCTTTGTTGTAGTACAAAGATTGCTTGATGTAGATTTGCTACTCTGCATGTCGTAGATCAGATATATATGATCTGGAATACAAGATGTATGTCACATTAGATGAATCGCAATTACCTGTCACGCTCCCTGGTGGTCTAGTGGTTAGGAGCCGCGGCCAGGGTTCGATTCCCGGTCAGGGAAGTTGTTCTTTTTTAACTATTTGCTTTTCATTTCTGGTGTAAAGCGTATAATATTCACCCTGTTCCTTTATTATCACTTTTATTTCCTATGAAAAAAATGCACGTCGAATATTACAATGTGAGGCAAGTGATACCGAGAACCGGCAAACAACATTTAAATCAATGTGGTCTTGAAAATGAGAAATCAGTTATTTGTTTATAACCTTTTCAGCGTACTGCCACGGCCAGATAACGCCATTATGTATTTTATCATATGTGAATGAACTGAACAAGTAGATTACTACACGAAGCAAGGATGTAATATGTCCATTTTGATGTCCCTCGTCTGCCTTTCTTCCCAGTGGTGTTCCGAATAATGTTAATGTGTTAGGCAGAAAAACGAACGCACTAATGACTTAATTCTGAAACCCATGTCCCATTGGTGTTATTGTGCGAACACAGTCCTTCTGGGAGGAGACAGGCAGAGCAGGCGTTAATTATTTTCATGGGCTAGTTTGTAAGCCAATCAGCTGCCTATTGGAAATCTCTGACCCGTCTGCAGGAGGCACAATGTGGACGTGGGGACCAATACTTGTTACTTTGTCGAGATAACTGGAAAAAAGTAACATTGCTAGAGACTTATGGGAGACACTCTCTAGGGACATGGGTGACTGTACCACTATGTAGCCCGGATAGCTCAGTCGGTAGAGCATCAGACTTTTAATCTGAGGGTCTAGGGTTCAAGTCCCTATTCGGGCGGGTTCGTTTTAACAGTTTTTTTCACTTTTAAACATAGAGCAACGGAAGTATTGCTTCGCCTCTCAATAATTCTGGTTTGGCTACTGGTTATTGTGATGTTTGAAATATTATGGTCATAATCTCAGTAGACACAAAATTATAACGTATTTCATATACAAGTTGGCATAGGTGTGCAAGCGGGTCCACTGTCTATCTTAAATCTTGGGACGCATTATGTGGTGTGCCTGGTTAATGACGTCCTCCATCAAAATGCATTTGCTCTTGGACTGTATGTAGCACCCATCCCATGCCCTTCTCTGGCATAGATTGGGAACACTTTCTCTTAAATTGACAACTGCCCGTTTGGTGCACATTTAAATGGGAAGGACACCAGGGCACTAACTTTAATATTTATGGGGTGGAGGGAAAGCATCATGTAACAACCTTTGACCCAGGTGATGTCATGGAACGTTACATCACAGCTCCAGCAAAGGGAAGGTGGCATTGGCGGCGGGTGGGGATTGGTTCTGCCATGTGGTGCTGGCAAGTGCCTGCCAGGGTCGGCCATCAGATTGGTGTTTAGTGCAGTGGTAAGTCCCGGCCGGGCTCTTAATGTCAGGAGTGGGGTGATGGAGGGGACACTTGTAGTTGGCGGCCATTTTCAAGTTGCTGTTCCTTCCTGCTGGTCAGAGTCTGCCATATTCTGGGTCCCAGCTCCCAGGGGGCGAGATATGTGTGTGTTTTTTACCAAGGCAATTTTGGGGGACAGATGCCGCTTGGGGCCAAGTGAAAGAGGGGTGATTGGCATGGCAGGTAGGCGTGTGGACCCTGAAGCTCTCATGGTGCCTTTTGCTAAATATGTGAGGTGGGGTTATGTTAGTGTTGGCGGAAGTGGTGGCAGTGGTGTCCGCAGAAGGGGGTTGAAGGGAGTGGTGCGACCACTGATGAGGGCGGCCTCGAAAGGGTCCCTTGCTGCAGTGTTGGCATGTAACACACCCACTGGGGCACTTTCGGTGGGGGATAGGAGAAGGAGGAGGGGCTAGTTCTAGCAGGGAGGATATGCCTTGGAGGGCAACTAGGGGGAAAAGGTTGAGAGTGGGTTGGGGGGTGCAGTGGACACCCAACACATATGTAGGTGTGTTAATCTCTGGCTCAGGTTGTTGTGCACGCCGGTGAGGGGTTTCTGGGGACTTAGAATGCTGGCAGTGGTGAGGGCTTTCTGGGGACTGAGCACACAGGCGGGGGTGAGGGCTTTCTGGTGTTGGTGAACGCTGGTAGCTGTGAATGGGCCCAGGGGTTTGTTGCCCTTCTTCATGCAATGACACCGGCCTGATGCCCCCTGTGTTTCCACAGTCGCCCTGCCTGGAGGTGTGGCATGGATCTCAGACCCTACAGCTGCAGGAGTGTGTTGTGTGGGCCTTTGCAGTGGTTCTGGTGGGCTGTGGAGTCGATGTTGACCTGGCTCTTCTTGGTTGCGGTGTCTCACGACGGGGCATCCGCCTTCGCGTAGCCTGTCTGCGCCTTTGCGAGGTGGTGGTGGACCGTGAGGGCCTGGATGCGCCACTCCCAGATGGGCCTGCCCCCTAGTCCTCCTTGGATGCCTCTGGCAATGCGTGAGTGCCTGTAGGGGACATAGGAAATGTTGTCAATTGCGGTTCCCCCACGTGTGTTGGCATGCAAGACACATTTAGTATGGTACAGAGTGGGACCCCACACTTTTGGGCAGATGGGCATGGTTGGTCAGGGGAGATTGCATGTGGGCCTAGCATTATGGAGATGGTGTCACGTTGCCTGCCCTCAGACATCAGGAGCAGACCAGTCGGCCCAGAGTACTAACACCCATGGGGACCTTTAAGCTCTGGTCCTTCTTGGGCCTAGCCAGCTACTGCAACCGATATATCAGGGACTTTGCGTCAGTCAGCGAACCACTACGACAGCTAACCCACCAGGATGTGAAATTCGAATGGACCAGTGACTGCCAGAAGGCATTCGAAGTGATCAGGTAAAGAGTCGCAAAGGCAGAGAATATGTCCTACTATGATCCCAACAGGAAGACCAAGCTCACAGTTGATGCCAGTCCAGTGGGCCTAGAAGCCATACTAGCGCAGCTCGACCCGAAGGACCCCTCACAGAAACACATTGTGGCATACGCCAGTCGCAGCTTATCCAACACTGAACAAGCCTACTCGCAAGCGGAAAAGGAAGGGCTTGCAGTGGTATGGGCGTGCGAGCACTTCCACCTGTTTCTGTATGGGAAACCATTCCAGGTTATCACGGATCATCAGGCCCTCTTGTTCCTCTATGGCAACCCTCAGGCCAAAATGCCCCCCGCATATCGCCCGATGGGGGTGAGACTCCAAGACTATGCTTTTGAGATAATCCACAGGCCAGGGAAGGGCGAAAACCCGGCTGACTTTCTGTCCAGGAGACCACGGGAAGAGAGTGCTCTGAAACCATCAATAGCCGACAGGTACCTAAGATACCTCATACATCAGTCCGCACCAGAAGGAATCAACATGGAGGCGCTCGCCAGAGAAACAGAAAATGATGCACCTTGCAGCATCATTCGCAAAGGACTGGTGTCGGGATTGTGGCGAAGGGTGAAAGAAAGGGGGAGGGCCGCAGGAGGCAGGGTGCAAGAGGAGGTAGAGAGACTACTCCAAGTAAAAGTGGAACTTGCGGTCTCAGAAGATCACCTGATCGTCAAAGACTGCTTGTAATCCCCCAATCCATGGGAGCCAGATGTTGGGATATTTATGTCTTATTATATATTACTTGTTGTGAATTGTTCAATGTTTAGATTCAGAAAGTGTAAGTGTTCATACTATACTGTTGTGCCTGTTCATTACCTATCCAAGCCATTATGATGCAATGCATTCTAGTGAGAGTGTTATGCTTTGAGAAGGTTCTGTTTCAGGTCAGTTGATGCAGGGCTGGAGGCAGTGCCTGCTGTCACAGACAGATACTTAATAAAGTATCAATATTCATATAACTAGTCTGCACATTAATTCTTAACATTGGCGACGAGGATCCTCTGAACCTTCGGTGCGACGGCCCCGGCGCTTTTCGTGTGGCTGTGGATCCCTGATTTCCCTTCGGCCGTGACAGCAGGCAGAAGAAATTAGCGCCGCTGCGGAGATAAAGAAGCCACGAGACGACGCACCCAGTTCAAGCAGGTCAGGCGTATGGTGTGCAGCCTGTGTGGGAAAAAGTCCCCTTTTAAAAGAGCGCGCGCAGACACCAGAGAGCCCCCAAGCGTTGTGTGAGCGGAGAGGAGCGCGAGCGCTCGCACGAGCTGAAAGCAGCTCGAGAGTGGAGCGGGAGCGCGAGCCGCTAGTGAAGAGCGAGCGCTGTCTCAGTCCGCGCGACCTCGCGCGAGCAGAAAACAGCTCGCGAGTGGAGCGCGAGCTCGCGAGTGAAGAGCGAGCACCGCCTCAGCCACGCGCACAGTTGGGAAACGGCTGGGCGGGCGTTGCCACTCGGGAGAGTGAAAAAGGACAAGCTCTGTGCCCGCAGCATAAGCTCCACATCAGCCAGTAATTACAGTGAAGGAGCGGGAGAAGGCACTACTGTTCCCTACTCTGAACAACACTGTGTGCAAATTTATTCCCCGCATCATTGCCCGCTCCTGGTGTTTTACAGTGACAATGATTCAGGAACACCAATTTGAATGAACTTTTGCATGTGAAGCCTCACATGGAATAACGGCTGGAGATACATATAAGTGATCTGTATGTTTATAGGTCAATCAAGTAATATTTCTGCCTGCATACATCCAAGAGGACTCTAAGGAAGAATTAAATTCACAACCAAGTTACTGTTGTCATGGCTGCGTCCATTCCACCCCCTCTCTCTTTTCTGAATGAACCAGGCCGGCCTGCAGTTAGGTGGGATAAATGGAAGGATGCCTTTGAGAACTATTTGGTGGCCATGGGGGGGGACAGATTCTCACCCACACGCAAGAAAGCTCTGCTAATACATAATTTAGGAGTAGAAGGGCGAAGAATCTTTGATGGCCTTACTGGAAACCAAGTGTCAGGATCTGACGACATGGATGAATATGAATTAGCTCTGGGTCGCCTGCGAGATCATTTTGAACCAAAGAAAAATGTCATTTTTGAGAGGCACAAGTTTTTCCAGAGAATACAAGAAAAGTCAGAACCTGTAGAATCTTACATTGCATGTTTGAGGTCCCTGAGCTACTCCTGCGAATTTGGACAGTTAAGTGATTCATTAATAAGAGACCAGTTAATAAGATGCACCAACAATGTCAGGGTTCAAGAAAAACTCCTTGCCAAGGACATGAGCCTGGATGAAGCGGTGGATCTGGCCAGGGGCATTGAGCAAACCACTCAGTATGTCAAGGAGCTCAGGATAGACAAATCGATCACACCATCAGTAGCTGTGTGCGCTCTGGATCAAAGAAAGAAACCCAACTCTTTCAGTGGGAAGAAAGGAAACGGGAACATGAGAAGTTCTTGTCCTCGATGTGGGAGTTCCAGACACGGCGCAAACTTTCCATCGTGTCCTGCTAAGTTTGGGGATTGCTTCAAATGCAGGGGAAAGGGACATTTTGCGAATGTCTGCAAAGTCGCTTCTGTCAGTTATGTGGAACACAGAGCAGAAGATGATAAAGAAGAAAATGTCAAAAGGAGATATGACATACAGGAAGTGGCGGATGTGAGAGAATCAGCCAACAAATATGTTTTTGAGATATCAGCCTTAACTGGGGAGACGAAGGGCCCTGTGGACACATTTCTTGTTGATGGGTGTGAACTAGTAATGAAGGTAGACACGTGCTCGCCTTGGACTATTATATCCCGAGACACCCTGGTCAGTGTTTTAAGAAAAAGTGAGGACATAATTCGACCCACCAGTGTCAGAGCTTGTGGTTATGCGGAGTCGGCTATAGACATTCTGGGGGAATTTCCAGCAATTGTATAATATAAAGAAAGAAGTTGTCAAGCTATTGTATTAGTGGCGAGGAAAGGTACTTCGCTGTTGGGATGGGAGGAGCAGAGGAGCTTAGGAGTGCGAGTTCAGGCCAGTGCTCCCAATCCTGTGACTATAGCAGAAGTAGAAGACATTTGGACCAAGGATTTCCCAGAAGTGTTTTCGGAAAAATTAGGCAAACTGAAGAAATTTGAACACCATATAAAGCTCAAAAGCAATGCACAGCCTGAGGTACACAAGGTGAGGCAAGTGCCATTGAAAGTGAGAGATCAACTCAAAGAAGAACTGAAAAATTTGGTCAACAAGGGTGTTATTGAGCCTGTTACGGCCAATGAATGGTTATCCCCCATTGTATTAGTAGCTAAAGCAAATGGGAAACTGAGACTGTGTGTTGACCTTCGCACCTTGAACCAGAACATCATTGTTGAGAGACATCCACTGCCAAATATTTCTGAGACTTTGTCAACGTTGGGTGAGCCCAAGTGGTTCTCCGTTATTGATCTTTCGTCAGCATATCATCAAGTTCCATTATCCAAGGAATGCCGACACCTCACCTCTTTCATCACACCAGAGGGGGTGTTTAAGTATAACCGCATGCCTTTTGGGTTGGCCTCCGCGGCCTCTGTTTTTCAGAGGGTGATGGAAGAAGTACTGAGGGGCTTGAGAAAAGTAACAGTTTTTCAAGATGACATTCTTATCTTTGCAGAGAGTGAGCTTGAACATGATGAAACGTTGAGAGCAGTGTTGGTTAGACTCAGGGAAGCTGGCTTGACTGTGCAGAGGGAAAAATGTAAAATTGCAGTGAAGGAAGTAGATTATTTGGGTCACAGGATCTCTTGTGAGGGAATTTCACCCAAGAAATCCCTTGTGGACAGTATTAGAAGTGCTCCTCAACCAAAAGACAAAGAGCAATTGCGCTCTTTCATGGGGTTGGCCGAATATTATCACAAGTTTGTTGACGGCTTTGCCACCATGTCTTCGCCTCTGAGAGAATTGTTAAAGAAAAATGCAAAGTATATATGGACGGATGAGTGTCAGAGTGCTTTCCTTAAAATCAAAGAGGGTATTGTACGTGCTCCCTCCTTGGGAGGGTTTGTTGTCAATAGGAAAACTGTATTAGCAGTGGATGCGAGTACTCTGGGTTTGGGTGCTGCTCTTTCTCAGTTTGATGCTGGCAAAGTAGAACACATCATAGCTTTTGCTTCTCGACCTTTGAGGGGTGCGGAAGAAAATTATTCGGTGGTAGAAAGGGAAGCTCTAGCTGTATCGTGGGCTGTTGAGCATTTTAAGTTTTATCTCTGGGGTCAATCTTTCACTGTGAGAATGGATCATAAGCCATTGGTTCAATTGTTGGGAAGTGGGGACTGGGCCAAAGGTTCCCCTAGAATATCCAGATGGATGGTAGGCTTATTAGCTTATGATTTTAGGGTTATATACATACCTGGGAAAGACAACGTAGTGGCAGATTGTTTATCAAGATTGCCTGTGCAAGACAATGACTCTAAAGAAATGAGTGTTGAACAAGGCCTGAGCATTTATGAAGTGGAATATGAAGCCATAGGGAGAGATGAGTGGAAGGATGCTGATGATATGGACGAAATAATAAAACAAGTAAAGGAGTGGACCAAAACAGGCTGGCCCAGGAAGGATCTTATTGAAAAGAAATATGAAGGGTATTATGGCATAAAAGAAGAATTGAGTTTATCAGAGGATGGTTTTCAGCTCAGGAAGGGACTAAGGGTAGTGCCTCCTTGTAATGTTAGGTCCAAGTTAGTTAACATTGCGCATCAGGGTTATTTAGGCTTCGGTGGCACTAAAAGACATATCAGGCAGTCTTTCTGGTGGCCAGGAATTGACAGTGAGGTCGAGAAATGCGTTAGAGGTTGCAGAGAATGTGAAAAGAGTGATAAGAGTAAGGTTATTAGAGAGGCTCCCATAAGACCCGTAAGAGTTCCAAGTGAACCATGGAAAAAAGTTGCGGTAGATTTAATGGGGCCTTTACAAGATTTGGGAAATGATTTTAAATACTTGATTGTCCTAGTGGATTACCATTCTAAATGGGTGGAATGGAAGGCGATAAGAGAAGCTAACACGACTCAAATGATAACATTTTTTGAAGAGGTATTTTATAGAGAGGGATTTCCTACAGAGATTGTGTCAGACAATGGTGTTCAGTTCTGCTCTGACAGAATGTTGGAGTTCTTCAACAAGTTTAGTATTAAACATTACAGAACCGCTCTCTACCAGCCTAGGGCTAATGGTTTGGTAGAGAGAGCAAACCGGTTTATAAAAGGAGGGCTACAGTTGGCTATGGTGGCAGGTCTGAATTGGCAAAGTGTGTTACGGGAGATGGTGTGGAATTATTGCACCACTCCGCATTCCGTTAACAGAATTTCCCCATTTATGTCCCTCAAAGGTAGGCAACCAGGGACCAAATTGTGTCCGGGATGGTTGGATTTGGCAAAGAGTACATATGTGGACAGGACCAGAGTTATGTCACTCATAAGAGAGGCTCAGGATGGGTATATGGAGAGGGCGAATGCTGAAAGGAAATCCAAAACTATAGACTGGAAAAAAGGAGATATGGTTTACATTAAAAACCCGAGAATATCTCCTAAGTGCATTGAGAGCAAATTCATTGGGCCCAAAAGAATTTCTGTAGTCAGAGGAAATGTAGCCATCATGGAGGGAGGTGAATGTTGGTCCATGTCTAGGTTAGTGAAATGTAACAACAACGGGCCTGATGAAGAGTGTGAAGGCACTGAGAGTGACAATGATGATAATATGTTATCGGGTTCAAATGATAATATGTTATAGGGTTCAAATGCTAACATGATTGGGGACAATAATGCTTCAAAAGATAGCAGTGTAAAAGTGGAATTGGGGAGAGTGAGGAGTAAACCTACCTGGTTAAGAGATTATTATACTAATTGAATTCAACAATGAAAGGGAGGAGATGTGTTGGGATATTTATGTCTTATTATATATTACTTGTTGGGAATTGTTCAATGTTTAGATTCAGAAAGTGTAAGTGTTCATACTATATTGTTGTTCCTGTTCATTACCTATCCAAGCCATTATGATGCAATGCATTCTAGTGAGAGTGTTATGCTTTGAGAAGGTTCTGTTTCAGGTCAGTTGATGCAGGGCTGGAGGCAGTGCCTGCTGTCACAGACAGATACTTAATAAAGTATCAATGTTCATATAACTAGTCTGGACATTAATTCCTAACACCAGAGTCATAGAACTGGCCCACGAGACTCACTGAGGCATGGTGTCGACAAAACGCATGCTCCGCCAAAAGGTCTGGTTCCCTCACATGGACACACTAGTAGAATCAGCACTGAAGGCGTGCCCCACATGCTGCCTGATCTCACACAATCGCCACCCAGAACCACTATTCATGTCTGAACTTCCACAGAGAATATGGGAGGCGGTGGTGGACGACTTCTTCGGGCCCATCGAAGGGGGAAAGTACGTCCTGGCCGTTATGGACGAGTACTCACGATACCCCGGCGTGCGGCTTTATATCATCAACTGCCGCCCACCATGTCATCCCCGCTCTAGACCACATGTTCTCAGCCTATGGAGTACCGAAGGTACTGAAGACAGACAATGGGGCCCGTTCTGTGGGCATCAATTTGCACAATTCACTGAATAGCTGGGATTTCATCATAGGAAGGTCACTCCCCTGTGGCCCCAGGCCAATGGAATGATCGAACGAACGATTCATGGCCAACCTCAAGCGAGCTCTCCAGATAGCCAGACTCACAGGCCAGCCCTATGAACAAGTCCTAAATCAACTGATGAGAGACTACCGAGGGACCCCTCATACCACCACAGGGAAGACCCCGGCGGAACTGATGTTCGGACGAAATACGCAAACGCGTATGCCACAGGCCAACAACACCGCCCCGCCACCGATGCTGGATCAAGAAGTACAAGAGCGAGATGGGGCAGCGAAAGCCCAAATGAAGGAGTATGCAGATACCCGCAGGAGAGCGCAGCCCTCCAACATCGAGGTAGGAGATGTCATGGCAGTCCGCCAACCGCTGACGCACAAACACACGTCAGCATTCCGTGAAGAACCCCTACTAGTCACCCAGAAGAAGGGCTCCATGGTCAGCGCCCAAGGAGCAGAGGGATCTGTCACAAGGAATTTGTCGCACTTCAAAGGACTCCCACCGACCGGAGCTCGGCGTTTGAGTGGGAGAGTACAGACCCATCTCACCTATGAATCAGATGATCCCTACCAGGGTGATCAGGTGAATGAAGTTGGGGAGAGTGGACAATCCCCAGGGCTGAATCAAGCATGCCCCCAGAGGGCTCGGAACAGACCTCGTCGATGGATAGAGGAAATGGACTAGAAGCCCACCACACCGCCGCTCGTTGCAAAGAATCTGGTAACTGTTTAAAAATGGGGGAGAGTCACGTTGACATCTCCGTGTCGATGGGGGGGCGGGAGGAAAAAGGGAGGAAAGGGAAGTGACGCAGGGGGGCGGGATCGGGGTTTTCGTGGTAAGCAGCGAAATAAAGAGGATGTTTATTTCATGAGCTCCGTGTCCGCCTATGATTGCTGCGCCACCCGAAAGAATGCTGCGCACCAGATAGGACACTAGCACGCTTGTAAGCAGGCACTCCATTATAGGCTGCTCATGAAAGAATACATTTAGGCAGCCATGCCACAGCCATGCAAAAGCAGCGTTAAAAGTGCGCACATACTCTACAACTAGCATTTCCTAAGGAGTTTGTTGCAGAATAATTGTACAATATTTTTTTCATCTTCTAGAAATTTATTTGGCGATATTTTGAAGTCACTGATAGCTTTTTATTGCCAGAGATGGTGGCATTTCATAAGTGCAGGATTGTCCACTTATAGCCACCAAACATGTTCTGCTTTTAGCAGCCTGATGGGACAGAAAATCAGGTTACCTTACCTGCATTGCGGGTTTACTTACTCGTGTAATTGACAGTATGTCACTGTCTTTTTGATGCTTCTGAGTAAGTAATATGAAATCCAATTGAAGAGACACCAAAAACATAAGGAGAAGGACACGAGAACGTGGAAACCGGGGTGGAGACGCAGGATCCTCTATCCGAAAGGCATGCGTTCTACAACTGAGCTATATCCACTGCTTGATGTTAAGCTCGAGCCTTTGCTTCACTTGATTTTATTGATACAACTTATAAGGGATCAAGGAGAAAAGTTTACAAAGTGAAATAGAAACTGGTCTTTGTTGTAGTACAAAGATTGCTTGATGTAGATTTGCTACTCTGCATGTCGTAGATCAGATATATATGATCTGGAATACAAGATGTATGTCACATTAGATGAATCGCAATTACCTGTCACGCTCCCTGGTGTTCTAGTGGTTAGGAGCCGCGGCCCGGGTCGATTCCCGGTCAGGGAATTTGTTCTATTTTAACTATTTGCTTTTCATTTCTGGTGTAAAGCGTATAATATTCATCCTGTTCCTTTATTATCACTTTTATTTCCTATGAAAAAAATGCACGTCGAATATTACAATGTGAGGTAAGTGATACCGAGAACCGGCAAACAGCATTTATATCAATGTGGTCTTGAATATGAGAAATCAGTTATTTGTTTATAACCTTTTCAGCGTACTGCCACGGTCAGATAACGCCATTATGTATTTTATCATATGTGAATGAACTGAACAAGTAGATTACTACATGAATCAAGGATGTAATGTGTCCTTTTTGTCCATTTTGATGTCCCTCGTCTGCCTTTCTTCCCAGTGGTGTTCCGAGTAATGTTAATGTGTTAGGCAGAAAAACGAACGCACTAATTACTTAATTCTGAAACCCTTGTCGCATTGGTGTTATTGTGCGAACACAGTCCTTCTGGGAGAGGACAGGCAGAGCAGGCGTTAATTATCTTTATGGGCTAACTTGTAAGCCAATCACCTGCCTATTGGACATCTCTGTAGAGTCTGCAGGAGGCACAATGTGGACGTGGGGACCAATACTTGTTACTTTGTCGAGATAACTGGAAAAAAGTAACATTGCTAGAGACTTATGGGAGACACTCTCTAGGGACATGGGTGACTGTACCACTATGAAGCCTGGATAGCTCAGTCGGTAGAGCATCAGACTTTTAATCTGAGGGTCTAGGGTTCAAGTCCCTATTCGGGCGGGTTCGTTTTAACAGTTTCTTTTCACTTTTAAACATAGAGACACGGAAGTATTGCTTCGCCTCCCAATAATTCTGGTTTGGCTAGTGGTTATTGTGATGTTTGAAATATTATGGTCATAATCTCAGTAGACACAAAATTATAACGTATTTCATATACAAGTTGGCATAGGTGTGCAAGCGGGTCCACTGTCTATCTTAAATCTTGGGACGCAGTATGTGGTGTGCCTGGTTAATGATGTCCTCCATCAAAATGCATTTGCTCTTGGACTGTATGTAGCACCCATCCCATGCCCTTCTCTGGCATAGATTGGGAACACTTTCTCTTAAATTGACAACTGCCCGTTTGGTGCACATTTAAATGGGAAGGACACCAGGGCACTAACTTTAATATTTATGGGGTGGAGGGAAAGCATCATGTAACAACCTTTGACCCAGGTGATGTCATGGAACGTTACATCAGAGCTCCAGCAAAGGGAAGGTGGCATTGGCGGCGGGTGGGGATTGGTTCTGCCATGTGGTGCTGGCAAGTGCCTGCCAGGGTCGGCCATCAGATTGGTGTTTAGTGCAGTGGTAAGTCCCGGCCGGGCTCTTAATGTCAGGAGTGGGGTGATGGAGGGGACACTTGTAGTTGGCGGCCATTTTCAAGTTGCTGTTCCTTCCTGCTGGTCAGAGTCTGCCATATTCTGGGTCCCAGCTCCCAGGGGGCGAGATATGTGTGTGTTTTTACCAAGGCAATTTTGGGGGACAGATGCCGCTTGGGGCCAAGTGAAAGAGGGGTGATTGGCATGGCAGGTAGGCGTGTGGACCCTGAAGGTCTCATGGTGCCTTTTGCTAAATATGTGAGGTGGGGTTATGTTAGTGTTGGCGGAAGTGGTGGCAGTGGTGTCCGCAGAAGGGGGTTGAAGGGAGTGGTGCGACCACTGATGAGGGCGGCCTCGAAAGGGTCCCTTGCTGCAGTGTTGGTATGTAACACACCCACTGGGGCACTTTCGGTGGGGGATAGGAGAAGGAGGAGGGGCTAGTTCTAGCAGGGAGGATATGCCTTGGAGGGCAACTAGGGGGAAAAGGTTGAGAGTGGGTTGGGGGGTGCAGTGGACACCCAACACATATGTAGGTGTGTTAATCTCTGGCTCAGGTTGTTGTGCACGCCAGTGAGGGGTTTCTGGGGACTTAGAATGCTGGCAGTGGTGAGGGCTTTCTGGGGACTGAGCACACAGGCGGGGGTGAGGGCTTTCTGGTGTTGGTGAACGCTGGTAGCTGTGAATGGGCCCAGGGGTTTGTGGCCCTTCTTCATGCAATGACACCGGCCTGATGCCCCCTGTGTTTCCACAGTCGCCCTGCCTGGAGGTGTGGCCTGGATCTCAGACCCTACAGCTGCAGGAGTGTGTTGTGTGGGCCTTTGCAGTGGTTCTGGTGGGCTGTGGAGTCGATGTTGACCTGGCTCTTCTTGGTTGCGGTGTCTCACGACGGGGCATCCGCCTTCGCGTAGCCTGTCTGCGCCTTTGCGAGGTGGTGGTGGACCATGAGGGCCTGGATGCGCCACTCCCAGATGGGCCTGCCCCCTTGTCCTCCTTGGATGCCTCTGGCAATGCGTGAGTGCCTGTAGGGGACATAGGAAATGTTGTCAATTGTGGTTCCCCCACGTGTGTTGGCATGCAAGACACATTTAGTATGGTACAGAGTGGGACCCCACACTTTTGGGCAGATGGGCATGGTTGGTCAGGGGAGATTGCATGTGGGCCTAGCATTATGGAGATGGTGTCACGTTGCCTGCCCTCAGACATCAGGAGCAGACCAGTCGGCCCAGAGTACTGGCACCCATGGGGACCTTTAAGCTCTGGTCCTTCTTGGGCCTAGCCAGCTACTGCAACCGATATATCAGGGACTTTGCGTCAGTCAGCGAACCACTACGACAGCTAACCCACCAGGATGTGAAATTCGAATGGACCAGTGACTGCCAGAAGGCATTCGAAGTGATCAGGTAAAGAGTCGCAAAGGCAGAGAATATGTCCTACTATGATCCCAACAGGAAGACCGAGCTCACAGTTGATGCCAGTCCAGTGGGCCTAGAAGCCATACTAGCGCAGCTCGACCCGAAGGACCCCTCACAGAAACACATTGTGGCATACGCCAGTCGCAGCTTATCCAACACTGAACAAGCCTACTCGCAAGCGGAAAAGGAAGGGCTTGCAGTGGTATGGGCGTGCAAGCACTTCCACCTGTTTCTGTATGGGAAACCATTCCAGGTTATCACGGATCATCAGGCCCTCTTGTTCCTCTATGGCAACCCTCAGGCCAAAATGCCCCCGCATATCGCCCGATGGGGGTGAGACTCCAAGACTATGCTTTTGAGATAATCCACAGGCCAGGGAAGGGCGAAAACCCGGCTGACTTTCTGTCCAGGAGACCACGGGAAGAGAGTGCTCTGAAACCATCAGTAGCCGACAGGTACCTAAGATACCTCATACATCAGTCCGCACCAGAAGGAATCAACATGGAGGCGCTCGCCAGAGAAACAGAAAATGATGCACCTTGCAGCATCATTCGCAAAGGACTGGTGTCGGGATTGTGGCGAAGGGTGAAAGAAAGGGGGAGGGCCGCAGGAGGCAGGGTGCAAGAGGAGGTAGAGAGACTACTCCAAGTAAAAGAGGAACTTGCGGTCTCAGAAGATCACCTGATCGTCAAAGACTGCTTGTAATCCCCCAATCCATGGGAGCCAGAGTCATAGAACTGGCCCACGAGACTCACTGAGGCATGGTGTCGACAAAACACATGCTCCGCCAAAAGGTCTGGTTCCCTCACATGGACACACTGCCACCACATGGACACACTAGTAGAATCAGCACTGAAGGCGTGCCCCACATGCTGCCTGATCTCACACAATCGCCACCCAGAACCACTACCCATGTCTGAACTTCCACAGAGAATATGGGAGGCGGTGGTGGACGACTTCTTCGGGCCCATCGAAGGGGGGAAGTACGTCCTGGCCGTTATGGACGAGTACTCACGATACCCCGGCGTGCGGCTGTATATCATCAACTGCCGCCCACCATGTCATCCCCGCTCTAGACCACATGTTCTCAGCCTATGGAGTACCAAAGGTACTGAAGACAGACAATGGGGCCCGTTCTGTGGGCATCAATTTGCACAATTCACTGAATAGCTGGGATTTCATCATAGGAAGGTCACTCCCCTGTGGCCCCAGGCCAATGGAATGATCGAACGAACGATTCATGGCCAACCTCAAGCGAGCTCTCCAGATAGCCAGACTCACAGGCCAGCCCTATGAACAAGTCCTAAATCAATTGATGAGAGACTACCGAGGGACCCCTCATAGCACCACAGGGAAGACCCCGGCGGAACTGATGTTCGGACGAAATACGCAAACGCGTATGCCACAGGCCAACAACACCGCCCCGCCACCGATACTGGATCAAGAAGTACAAGAGCGAGATGGGGCAGCGAAAGCCCAAATGAAGGAGTATGCAGATACCCGCAGGAGAGCGCAGCCCTCCAACATCGAGGTAGGAGATGTCATGGCAGTCCGCCAACTGCTGACGCACAAACACACGTCAGCATTCCGTGAAGAACCCCTACTAGTCACCCAGAAGAAGGGCTCCATGGTCAGCGGCCAAGGAGCAGAGGGATCTGTCACAAGGAATTTGTCGCACTTCAAAGAACTCCCACCGACCGGAGCTCGGCGTTTGAGTGGGAGAGTACAGACCCATCTCACCTATGAATCAGATGATCCCTACCAGGGTGATCAGGTGAATGAAGTTGGGGAGAGTGGACAATCCCCAGGGCTGAATCAAGCATGCCCCCAGAGGGCTCGGAACAGACCTCGTCGATGGATAGAGGAAATGGACTAGAAGCCCACCACACCGCCGCTCGTTGCAAAGAATCTGGTAACTGTTTAAAAATGGGGGAGAGTCACGTTGACATCTCCGTGTCGATGGGGGGGCGGGAGGAAAAAGGGAGGAAAGGGAAGTGACGCAGGGGGGCGGGATCGGGGTTTTCGTGGTAAGCAGCGAAATAAAGAGGATGTTTATTTCATGAGCTCCGTGTCCACCTATGATTGCTGCGCCACCCGAAAGAATGCTGCGCACCAGATAGGACACTAGCATGCTTGTAAGCAGGCACTCCATTATAGGCTGCTCATGAAAGAATACATTTAGGCAGCCATGCCACAGCCATGCAAAAGCAGCGTTAAAAGTGCGCACGTACTCTACAACTAGCATTTCCTAAGGAGTTTGTTGCAGAATAATTGTACAATATTTTTTTCATCTTCTAGAAATTTATTTGGCGATATTTTGAAGTCACTGATAGCTTTTTATTGCCAGAGATGGTGGCATTTCATAAGTGCAGGATTGTCCACTTATAGCCACCAAACATGTTCTGCTTTTAGCAGCCTGATGGGACAGAAAATCAGATTACCTTACCTGCATTGCAGGTTGACTTACTCGTGTAATTGACAGTATATCACTGTCTTTTTGATGCTTCTGAGTAAGTAATATGAAATCCAATTGAAGACACACCAAAAACATAAGGAGAAGGACACGAGAACGTGGAAACCGGGGTGGAGACGCAGGATCCTCTATCCGAAAGGCATGCGTTCTACAACTGAGCTATATCCACTGCTTGATGTTAAGCTCGAGCCTTTGCTTCACTTGATTTTATTGATACAACTTATAAGGGATCAAGGAGAAAAGTTTACAAAGTGAAATAGAAACTGGTCTTTGTTGTAGTACAAAGATTGCTTGATGTAGATTTGCTACTCTGCATGTCGTAGATCAGATATATATGATCTGGAATACAAGATGTATGTCACATTAGATGAATCGCAATTACCTGTCACGCTCCCTGGTAGTCTAGTGGTTAGGAGCCGCGGCCCGGGTTCGATTCCCGGTCAGGGAAGTTGTTCTATTTTAACTATTTGCTTTTCATTTCTGGTGTAAAGATATAATATTCATCCTGTTCCTTTATTATCACTTTTATTTCCTATGAAAAAAATGCACGTAGAATATTACAATGTGAGGCAAGTGATACCGAGAACCGGCAAACAGCATTTAAATCAATGTGGTCTTGAAAATGAGAAATCAGTTATTTGTTTATAACCTTTTCAGCGTACTGCCACGGTCAGATAACGCCATTATGTATTTTATCATATGTGAATGAACTGAACAAGTAGATTACTACACGAAGCAAGGATGTAATATGTCCATTTTGTCCATTTTGATGTCCCTCGTCTGCCTTTCTTCCCAGTGGTGTTCCGAATAATGTTAATGTGTTAGGCAGAAAAACGAACGCACTAATGACTTAATTCTGAAACCCATGTCCCATTGGTGTTATTGTGCGAACACAGTCCTTCTGGGAGAAGACAGGCAGAGCAGGCGTTAATTATCTTCATGGGCTAGTTTGTAAGCCAATCAGCTGCCTATTGGAAATCTCTGTACCGTCTGCAGGAGGCACAATGTGGACGTGGGGACCAATACTTGTTACTTTGTCGAGATAACTGGAAAAAAGTAACATTGCTAGAGACTTATGGGAGACACTCTCTAGGGACATGGGTGACTGTACCACTATGAAGCCCGGATCGGTAGAGCATCTGACTTTTAATCTGAGGGTCTAGGGTTCAAGTCACTATTCGGGCCGGTTTTTTTTCACTTTTAAACAAAGAGCCACGGAAGTATTGCTTCGCCTCTCAATAATTCTGGTTTGGCTACTGGTTATTGTGATGTTTGAAATATTATGGTCATAATCTCAGTAGACACAAAATTATAACGTATTTCATATACAAGTTGGAATGGTGTGCAAGCGGGTCCACTGTCTATCTTAAATCTTGGGACGCAGTATGTGGTGTGCCTGGTTAATGACGTCCTCCATCAAAATGCATTTGCTCTTGGACTGTATGTAGCACCCATCCCATGCCCTTCTCTGGCATAGATTGGGAACACTTTCTCTTGAATTGACAACTGCCCATTTGGTGCACATTTAAATGGGAAGGACACCAGGGCACTAACTTTAATATTTATGGGGTGGAGGGAAAGCATCATGTAACAACCTTTGACCCAGGTGATGTCATGGAACGTTACATCACAGCTCCAGCAAAGGGAAGGTGGCATTGGCGGCGGGTGGGGATTGGTTCTGCCATGTGGTGCTGGCAAGTGCCTGCCAGGGTCGGCCATCAGATTGGTGTTTACTGCAGTGGTAAGTCCCGGCCGGGCTCTTAATGTCAGGAGTGGGGTGATGGAGGGGACACTTGTAGTTGGCGGCCATTTTCAAGTTGCTGTTCCTTCCTGCTGGTCAGAGTCTGCCATATTCTGGGTCCCAGCTCCCAGGGGGCGAGATATGTGTGTGTTTTTACCAAGGCAATTTTGGGGGACAGATGCCGCTTGGGGCCAAGTGAAAGAGGGGTGATTGGCATGGCAGGTAGGCGTGTGGACCCTGAAGGTCTCATGGTGCCTTTTGCTAAATATGTGAGGTGGGGTTATGTTAGTGTTGGCGGAAGTGGTGGCAGTGGTGTCCGCAGAAGGGGGTTGAAGGGAGTGGTGCGACCACTGATGAGGGCGGCCTCGAAAGGGTCCCTTGCTGCAGTGTTGGTATGTAACACACCCACTGGGGCACTTTCGGTGGGGGATAGGAGAAGGAGGAGGGGCTAGTTCTAGCAGGGAGGATATGCCTTGGAGGGCAACTAGGGGGAAAAGGTTGAGAGTGGGTTGGGGGGTGCAGTGGACACCCAACACATATGTAGGTGTGTTAATCTCTGGCTCAGGTTGTTGTGCACGCCAGTGAGGGGTTTCTGGGGACTTAGAATGCTGGCAGTGGTGAGGGCTTTCTGGGGACTGAGCACACAGGCGGGGGTGAGGGCTTTCTGGTGTTGGTGAACGCTGGTAGCTGTGAATGGGCCCAGGGGTTTGTGGCCCTTCTTCATGCAATGACACCGGCCTGATGCCCCCTGTGTTTCCACAGTCGCCCTGCCTGGAGGTGTGGCCTGGATCTCAGACCCTACAGCTGCAGGAGTGTGTTGTGTGGGCCTTTGCAGTGGTTCTGGTGGGCTGTGGAGTCGATGTTGACCTGGCTCTTCTTGGTTGCGGTGTCTCACGACGGGGCATCCGCCTTCGCGTAGCCTGTCTGCGCCTTTGCGAGGTGGTGGTGGACCATGAGGGCCTGGATGCGCCACTCCCAGATGGGCCTGCCCCCTTGTCCTCCTTGGATGCCTCTGGCAATGCGTGAGTGCCTGTAGGGGACATAGGAAATGTTGTCAATTGTGGTTCCCCCACGTGTGTTGGCATGCAAGACACATTTAGTATGGTACAGAGTGGGACCCCACACTTTTGGGCAGATGGGCATGGTTGGTCAGGGGAGATTGCATGTGGGCCTAGCATTATGGAGATGGTGTCACGTTGCCTGCCCTCAGACATCAGGAGCAGACCAGTCGGCCCAGAGTACTGGCACCCATGGGGACCTTTAAGCTCTGGTCCTTCTTGGGCCTAGCCAGCTACTGCAACCGATATATCAGGGACTTTGCGTCAGTCAGCGAACCACTACGACAGCTAACCCACCAGGATGTGAAATTCGAATGGACCAGTGACTGCCAGAAGGCATTCGAAGTGATCAGGTAAAGAGTCGCAAAGGCAGAGAATATGTCCTACTATGATCCCAACAGGAAGACCGAGCTCACAGTTGATGCCAGTCCAGTGGGCCTAGAAGCCATACTAGCGCAGCTCGACCCGAAGGACCCCTCACAGAAACACATTGTGGCATACGCCAGTCGCAGCTTATCCAACACTGAACAAGCCTACTCGCAAGCGGAAAAGGAAGGGCTTGCAGTGGTATGGGCGTGCAAGCACTTCCACCTGTTTCTGTATGGGAAACCATTCCAGGTTATCACGGATCATCAGGCCCTCTTGTTCCTCTATGGCAACCCTCAGGCCAAAATGCCCCCGCATATCGCCCGATGGGGGTGAGACTCCAAGACTATGCTTTTGAGATAATCCACAGGCCAGGGAAGGGCGGAAACCCGGCTGACTTTCTGTCCAGGAGACCACGGGAAGAGAGTGCTCTGAAACCATCAGTAGCCGACAGGTACCTAAGATACCTCATACATCAGTCCGCACCAGAAGGAATCAACATGGAGGCGCTCGCCAGAGAAACAGAAAATGATGCACCTTGCAGCATCATTCGCAAAGGACTGGTGTCGGGATTGTGGCGAAGGGTGAAAGAAAGGGGGAGGGCCGCAGGAGGCAGGGTGCAAGAGGAGGTAGAGAGACTACTCCAAGTAAAAGAGGAACTTGCGGTCTCAGAAGATCACCTGATCGTCAAAGACTGCTTGTAATCCCCCAATCCATGGGAGCCAGAGTCATAGAACTGGCCCACGAGACTCACTGAGGCATGGTGTCGACAAAACACATGCTCCGCCAAAAGGTCTGGTTCCCTCACATGGACACACTGCCACCACATGGACACACTAGTAGAATCAGCACTGAAGGCGTGCCCCACATGCTGCCTGATCTCACACAATCGCCACCCAGAACCACTACCCATGTCTGAACTTCCACAGAGAATATGGGAGGCGGTGGTGGACGACTTCTTCGGGCCCATCGAAGGGGGGAAGTACGTCCTGGCCGTTATGGACGAGTACTCACGATACCCCGGCGTGCGGCTGTATATCATCAACTGCCGCCCACCATGTCATCCCCGCTCTAGACCACATGTTCTCAGCCTATGGAGTACCAAAGGTACTGAAGACAGACAATGGGGCCCGTTCTGTGGGCATCAATTTGCACAATTCACTGAATAGCTGGGATTTCATCATAGGAAGGTCACTCCCCTGTGGCCCCAGGCCAATGGAATGATCGAACGAACGATTCATGGCCAACCTCAAGCGAGCTCTCCAGATAGCCAGACTCACAGGCCAGCCCTATGAACAAGTCCTAAATCAATTGATGAGAGACTACCGAGGGACCCCTCATAGCACCACAGGGAAGACCCCGGCGGAACTGATGTTCGGACGAAATACGCAAACGCGTATGCCACAGGCCAACAACACCGCCCCGCCACCGATACTGGATCAAGAAGTACAAGAGCGAGATGGGGCAGCGAAAGCCCAAATGAAGGAGTATGCAGATACCCGCAGGAGAGCGCAGCCCTCCAACATCGAGGTAGGAGATGTCATGGCAGTCCGCCAACTGCTGACGCACAAACACACGTCAGCATTCCGTGAAGAACCCCTACTAGTCACCCAGAAGAAGGGCTCCATGGTCAGCGGCCAAGGAGCAGAGGGATCTGTCACAAGGAATTTGTCGCACTTCAAAGAACTCCCACCGACCGGAGCTCGGCGTTTGAGTGGGAGAGTACAGACCCATCTCACCTATGAATCAGATGATCCCTACCAGGGTGATCAGGTGAATGAAGTTGGGGAGAGTGGACAATCCCCAGGGCTGAATCAAGCATGCCCCCAGAGGGCTCGGAACAGACCTCGTCGATGGATAGAGGAAATGGACTAGAAGCCCACCACACCGCCGCTCGTTGCAAAGAATCTGGTAACTGTTTAAAAATGGGGGAGAGTCACGTTGACATCTCCGTGTCGATGGGGGGGCGGGAGGAAAAAGGGAGGAAAGGGAAGTGACGCAGGGGGGCGGGATCGGGGTTTTCGTGGTAAGCAGCGAAATAAAGAGGATGTTTATTTCATGAGCTCCGTGTCCACCTATGATTGCTGCGCCACCCGAAAGAATGCTGCGCACCAGATAGGACACTAGCACGCTTGTAAGCAGGCACTCCATTATAGGCTGCTCATGAAAGAATACATTTAGGCAGCCATGCCACAGCCATGCAAAAGCAGCGTTAAAAGTGCGCACGTACTCTACAACTAGCATTTCCTAAGGAGTTTGTTGCAGAATAATTGTACAATATTTTTTTCATCTTCTAGAAATTTATTTGGCGATATTTTGAAGTCACTGATAGCTTTTTATTGCCAGAGATGGTGGCATTTCATAAGTGCAGGATTGTCCACTTATAGCCACCAAACATGTTCTGCTTTTAGCAGCCTGATGGGACAGAAAATCAGATTACCTTACCTGCATTGCAGGTTGACTTACTCGTGTAATTGACAGTATATCACTGTCTTTTTGATGCTTCTGAGTAAGTAATATGAAATCCAATTGAAGACACACCAAAAACATAAGGAGAAGGACACGAGAACGTGGAAACCGGGGTGGAGACGCAGGATCCTCTATCCGAAAGGCATGCGTTCTACAACTGAGCTATATCCACTGCTTGATGTTAAGCTCGAGCCTTTGCTTCACTTGATTTTATTGATACAACTTATAAGGGATCAAGGAGAAAAGTTTACAAAGTGAAATAGAAACTGGTCTTTGTTGTAGTACAAAGATTGCTTGATGTAGATTTGCTACTCTGCATGTCGTAGATCAGATATATATGATCTGGAATACAAGATGTATGTCACATTAGATGAATCGCAATTACCTGTCACGCTCCCTGGTGTTCTAGTGGTTAGGAGCCGCGGCCCGGGTTCGATTCCCGGTCAGGGAAGTTGTTCTATTTTAACTATTTGCTTTTCATTTCTGGTGTAAAGCGTATAATATTCATCCTGTTCCTTTATTATCACTTTTATTTCCTATGAAAAAAATGCACGTAGAATATTACAATGTGAGGTAAGTGATACCGAGAACCGGCAAACAGCATTTAAATCAATGTGGTCTTGAAAATGAGAAATCAGTTATTTGTTTATAACCTTTTCAGCGTACTGCCACGGTCAGATAACGCCATTATGTATTTTATCATATGTGAATGAACTGAACAAGTAGATTACTACACGAAGCAAGGATGTAATATGTCCATTTTGTCCATTTTGATGTCCCTCGTCTGCCTTTCTTCCCAGTGGTGTTCCGAATAATGTTAATGTGTTAGGCAGAAAAACGAACGCACTAATGACTTAATTCTGAAACCCATGTCCCATTGGTGTTATTGTGCGAACACAGTCCTTCTGGGAGAAGACAGGCAGAGCAGGCGTTAATTATCTTCATGGGCTAGTTTGTAAGCCAATCAGCTGCCTATTGGAAATCTCTGTACCGTCTGCAGGAGGCACAATGTGGACGTGGGGACCAATACTTGTTACTTTGTCGAGATAATTGGAAAAAAGGAACAGTGCTAGAGACGTGTGGGAGACACTCTCTAGGGACATGGGTCACTGCTAAAAGTATGAAGCCCGGATAGCTCAGTCGGTAGAGCATCAGACTTTTAATCTGAGGGTCTAGGGTTCAAGTCACTATTCGGGCGGGTTCGTTTTAACAGTTTCTTTTCACTTTTAAACATAGAGCCACGGAAGTATTACTTCGCCTCTCAATAATTCTGGTTTGGCTACTGGTTATTGTGATGTTTGAAATATTATGGTCATAATCTCAGTAGACACAAAATTATAACGTATTTCATATACAAGTAGGCATAGGTGTGCAAGCGGGTCCACTGGCTATCTTAAATCTTGGGACTCAGTATGTGGTGTGCCTGGATAATGACGTCCTCCATCAAAATGCATTTGCTCTTGGACTGTATGTAGCACCCATCCCATGCCCTTCTCTGGCATACATTGGGAACACTTTCTCTTAAATTGACAACTGCCCCTTTGGTGCACATTTAAATGGGAAGGACACCAGGGCACTAACTTTAATATTTATGGGGTGGAGGGAAAGCATCATGTAACAACCATTGACCCAGGTGATGTCATGGAACGTTACATCACAGCTCCAGCAAAGGGAATAGGTGGCATTGGCGGCGGGTGGGGATTGGTTATGCCATTTGGTGCTGGCAAGTGCCTGCCAGGGTCGGCCATCAGATTGGTGTTTAGTGCAGTGGTAAGGCCCGGCCGGGCTCTTAATGTCAGGAGTGGGGTGATGGAGGGGACACTTGTAGTTGGCGGCCGTTTTCAAGTGGCTGTTCCTTCCTGCTGGTCAGTCTGCCATATTCTGGGTCCCAGCTCCCAGGGGGCGAGATATGTGTGTGTTTTTTACCAAGGCAATTTTGGGGGACAGATGCCGCTTGGGGCCAAGTGAAAGAGGGGTGATTGGCATGGCAGGTAGGCGTGTGGACCCTGAAGCTCTCATGGTGCCTTTTGTTAAATATGTGAGGTGGGGTTATGTTAGTGTTGGCGGAAGTGGTGGCAGTGGTGTCCGCAGAAGGGGGTTGAAGGGAGTGGTGCGACCACTGATGAGGGCGGCCTCGAAAGGGTCCCTTGCTGCAGTGTTGGCATGTAACACACCCACTGGGGCACTTTCGGTGGGGGATAGGAGAAGGAGGAGGGGCTAGTTCTAGCAGGGAGGATATGCCTTGGAGGGCAACTAGGGGGAAAAGGTTGAGAGTGGGTTGGGGGGTGCAGTGGACACCCAACACATATGTAGGTGTGTTAATCTCTGGCTCAGGTTGTTGTGCACGCCGGTGAGGGGTTTCTGGGGACTTAGAATGCTGGCAGTGGTGAGGGCTTTCTGGGGACTGAGCACACAGGCGGGGGTGAGGGCTTTCTGGTGTTGGTGAACGCTGGTAGCTGTGAATGGGCCCAGGGGTTTGTTGCCCTTCTTCATGCAATGACACCGGCCTGATGCCCCCTGTGTTTCCACAGTCGCCCTGCCTGGAGGTGTGGCATGGATCTCAGACCCTACAGCTGCAGGAGTGTGTTGTGTGGGCCTTTGCAGTGGTTCTGGTGGGCTGTGGAGTCGATGTTGACCTGGCTCTTCTTGGTTGCGGTGTCTCACGACGGGGCATCCGCCTTCGCGTAGCCTGTCTGCGCCTTTGCGAGGTGGTGGTGGACCATGAGGGCCTGGATGCGCCACTCCCAGATGGGCCTGCCCCCTTGTCCTCCTTGGATGCCTCTGGCAATGCGTGAGTGCCTGTAGGGGACATAGGAAATGTTGTCAATTGTGGTTCCCCCACGTGTGTTGGCATGCAAGACACATTTAGTATGGTACAGAGTGGGACCCCACACTTTTGGGCAGATGGGCATGGTTGGTCGGGGGAGATTGCATGTGGGCCTAGCATTATGGAGATGGTGTCACGTTGCCTGCCCGCAGACATCAGGAGCAGACCAGTGGGCTCAGAGTACTGGCACCCATGGGGACCTTTAAGCTCTGGTCCTTCTTGGGCCTAGCCAGCTACTGCAACCGATATATCAGGGACTTTGCGTCAGTCAGCGAACCACTACGACAGCTAACCCACCAGGATGTGAAATTCGAATGGACCAGTGACTGCCAGAAGGCATTCGAAGTGATCAGGTAAAGAGTCGCAAAGGCAGAGAATATGTCCTACTATGATCCCAACAGGAAGACCGAGCTCACAGTTGATGCCAGTCCAGTGGGCCTAGAAGCCATACTAGCGCAGCTCGACCCGAAGGACCCCTCACAGAAACACATTGTGGCATACGCCAGTCGCAGCTTATCCAACACTGAACAAGCCTACTCGCAAGCGGAAAAGGAAGGGCTTGCAGTGGTATGGGCGTGCAAGC
Organism: Ambystoma mexicanum; assembly: GCF_040938575.1. Lineage (NCBI taxonomy): Eukaryota > Metazoa > Chordata > Amphibia > Caudata > Ambystomatidae > Ambystoma > Ambystoma mexicanum. The sequence goes on from NW_027182323.1 coordinate 6,518,038, forward strand.
ACTTCCACCTGTTTCTGTATGGGAAACCATTCCAGGTTATCACGGATCATCAGGCCCTCTTGTTCCTCTATGGCAACCCTCAGGCCAAAATGCCCCCGCATATCGCCCGATGGGGGTGAGACTCCAAGACTATGCTTTTGAGATAATCCACAGGCCAGGGAAGGGCGAAAACCCGGCTGACTTTCTGTCCAGGAGACCACGGGAAGAGAGTGCTCTGAAACCATCAGTAGCCGACAGGTACCTAAGATACCTCATACATCAGTCCGCACCAGAAGGAATCAACATGGAGGCGCTCGCCAGAGAAACAGAAAATGATGCACCTTGCAGCATCATTCGCAAAGGACTGGTGTCGGGATTGTGGCGAAGGGTGAAAGAAAGGGGGAGGGCCGCAGGAGGCAGGGTGCAAGAGGAGGTAGAGAGACTACTCCAAGTAAAAGAGGAACTTGCGGTCTCAGAAGATCACCTGATCGTCAAAGACTGCTTGTAATCCCCCAATCCATGGGAGCCAGAGTCATAGAACTGGCCCACGAGACTCACTGAGGCATGGTGTCGACAAAACACATGCTCCGCCAAAAGGTCTGGTTCCCTCACATGGACACACTAGTAGAATCAGCACTGAAGGCGTGCCCCACATGCTGCCTGATCTCACACAATCGCCACCCAGAACCACTACCCATGTCTGAACTTCCAGAGAGAATATGGGAGGCGGTGGTGGACGACTTCTTCGGGCCCATCGAAGGGGGAAAGTACGTCCTGGCCGTTATGGACGAGTACTCACGATACCCCGGCGTGCGGCTGTATATCATCAACTGCCGCCCACCATGTCATCCCCGCTCTAGACCACATGTTCTCAGCCTATGGAGTACCGAAGGTACTGAAGACAGACAATGGGGCCCGTTCTGTGGGCATCAATTTGCACAATTCACTGAATAGCTGGGATTTCATCATAGGAAGGTCACTCCCCTGTGGCCCCAGGCCAATGGAATGATCAAACGAACGATTCATGGCCAACCTCAAGCGAGCTCTCCAGATAGCCAGACTCACAGGCCAGCCCTATGAACAAGTCCTAAATCAACTGATGAGAGACTACCGAGGGACCCCTCATAGCACCACAGGGAAGACCCCGGCGGAACTGATGTTCGGACGAAATACGCAAACGCGTATGCCACAGGCCAACAACACCGCCCCGCCACCGATGCTGGATCAAGAAGTACAAGAGCGAGATGGGGCAGCGAAAGCCCAAATGAAGGAGTATGCAGATACCCGCAGGAGAGCGCAGCCCTCCAACATCGAGGTAGGAGATGTCATAGCAGTCCGCCAACTGCTGACGCACAAACACACGTCAGCATTCCGTGAAGAACCCCTACTAGTCACCCAGAAGAAGGGCTCCATGGTCAGCGCCCAAGGAGCAGAGGGATCTGTCACAAGGAATTTGTCGCACTTCAAAGAACTCCCACCGACCGGAGCTCGGCGTTTGAGTGGGAGAGTACAGACCCATCTCACCTATGAATCAGATGATCCCTACCAGGGTGATCAGGTGAATGAAGTTGGGGAGAGTGGACAATCCCCAGGGCTGAATCAAGCATGCCCCCAGAGGGCTCGGAACAGACCTCGTCGATGGATAGAGGAAATGGACTAGAAGCCCACCACACCGCCGCTCGTTGCAAAGAATCTGGTAACTGTTTAAAAATGGGGGAGAGTCACGTTGACATCTCCGTGTCGATGGGGGGGCGGGAGGAAAAAGGGAGGAAAGGGAAGTGACGCAGGGGGGCGGGATCGGGGTTTTCGTGGTAAGCAGCGAAATAAAGAGGATGTTTATTTCATGAGCTCCGTGTCCACCTATGATTGCTGCGCCACCCGAAAGAATGCTGCGCACCAGATAGGACACTAGCATGCTTGTAAGCAGGCACTCCATTATAGGCTGCTCATGAAAGAATACATTTAGGCAGCCATGCCACAGCCATGCAAAAGCAGCGTTAAAAGTGCGCACGTACTCTACAACTAGCATTTCCTAAGGAGTTTGTTGCAGAATAATTGTACAATATTTTTTTCATCTTCTAGAAATTTATTTGGCGATATTTTGAAGTCACTGATAGCTTTTTATTGCCAGAGATGGTGGCATTTCATAAGTGCAGGATTGTCCACTTATAGCCACCAAACATGTTCTGCTTTTAGCAGCCTGATGGGACAGAAAATCAGATTACCTTACCTGCATTGCGGGTTGACTTACTCGTCTAATTGACAGTATATCACTGTCTTTTTGATGCTTCTGAGTAAGTAATATGAAATCCAATTGAAGACACACCAAAAACATAAGGAGAAGGACACGAGAACGTGGAAACCGGGGTGGAGACGCAGGATCCTCTATCCGAAAGGCATGCGTTCTACAACTGAGCTATATCCACTGCTTGATGTTAAGCTCGAGCCTTTGCTTCACTTGATTTTATTGATACAACTTATAAGGGATCAAGGAGAAAAGTTTACAAAGTGAAATAGAAACTGGTCTTTGTTGTAGTACAAAGATTGCTTGATGTAGATTTGCTACTCTGCATGTCGTAGATCAGATATATATGATCTGGAATACAAGATGTATGTCACATTAGATGAATCGCAATTACCTGTCACGCTCCCTGGTAGTCTAGTGGTTAGGAGCCACGGCCCGGGTTCGATTCCCGGTCAGGGAAGTTGTTCTTTTTTAACTATTTGCTTTTCATTTCTGGTGTAAAGATATAATATTCATCCTGTTCCTTTATTATCACTTTTATTTCCTATGAAAAAAATGCACGTCGAATATTACAATGTGAGGCAAGTGATACCGAGAACCGGCAAACAGCATTTAAATCAATGTGGTCTTGAAAATGAGAAATCAGTTATTTGTTTATAACCTTTTCAGCGTACTGCCACGGTCAGATAACGCCATTATTTATTTTATCATATGTGAATGAACTGAACAAGTAGATTACTACATGAAGCAAGGATGTAATATGTCCTTTTTGTCCATTCTGATGTCCCTCGTCTGCCTTTCTTCCCAGTGGTGTTCCGAATAATGTTAATGTGTTAGGCAGAAAAACGAACGCACTAATTACTTAATTCTGAAAGCCTTGTCGCATTGGTGTTATTGTGCGAACACAGTCCTTCTGGGAGAAGACAGGCAGAGCAGGCGTTAATTATCTTCATGGGCTAGTTTGTAAGCCAATCAGCTGCCTATTGGACATCTCTGTAGAGTCTGCAGGAGGCACAATGTAGACGTGGGGACCAATACTTGTTACTTTGTCGAGATAACTGGAAAAAAGTAACATTGCTAGAGACTTATGGGAGACACTCTCTAGGGACATGGGTGACTGTACCACTATGAAGCCCGGATCGGTAGAGCATCTGACTTTTAATCTGAGGGTCTAGGGTTCAAGTCACTATTCGGGCCGGTTTTTTTTCACTTTTAAACAAAGAGCCACGGAAGTATTGCATCGCCTCTCAATAATTCTGGTTTGGCTACTGGTTATTGTGATATTTGAAATATTATGGTCATAATCTCAGTAGACACAAAATTATAACGTATTTCATATACAAGTTGGCATAGGTGTGCAAGCGGGTCCACTGTCTATCTTAAATCTTGGGACGCAGTATGTGGTGTGCCTGGTTAATGACGTCCTCCATCAAAATGCATTTGCTCTTGGACTGTATGTAGCACCCATCCCATGCCCTTCTCTGGCATAGATTGGGAACACTTTCTCTTGAATTGACAACTGCCCATTTGGTGCACATTTAAATGGGAAGGACACCAGGGCACTAACTTTAATATTTATGGGGTGGAGGGAAAGCATCATGTAACAACCTTTGACCCAGGTGATGTCATGGAACGTTACATCACAGCTCCAGCAAAGGGAAGGTGGCATTGGCGGCGGGTGGGGATTGGTTCTGCCATGTGGTGCTGGCAAGTGCCTGCCAGGGTCGGCCATCAGATTGGTGTTTAGTGCAGTGGTAAGTCCCGGCCGGGCTCTTAATGTCAGGAGTGGGGTGATGGAGGGGACACTTGTAGTTGGCGGCCATTTTCAAGTTGCTGTTCCTTCCTGCTGGTCAGAGTCTGCCATATTCTGGGTCCCAGCTCCCAGGGGGCGAGATATGTGTGTGTTTTTACCAAGGCAATTTTGGGGGACAGATGCCGCTTGGGGCCAAGTGAAAGAGGGGTGATTGGCATGGCAGGTAGGCGTGTGGACCCTGAAGGTCTCATGGTGCCTTTTGCTAAATATGTGAGGTGGGGTTATGTTAGTGTTGGCGGAAGTGGTGGCAGTGGTGTCCGCAGAAGGGGGTTGAAGGGAGTGGTGCGACCACTGATGAGGGCGGCCTCGAAAGGGTCCCTTGCTGCAGTGTTGGTATGTAACACACCCACTGGGGCACTTTCGGTGGGGGATAGGAGAAGGAGGAGGGGCTAGTTCTAGCAGGGAGGATATGCCTTGGAGGGCAACTAGGGGGAAAAGGTTGAGAGTGGGTTGGGGGGTGCAGTGGACACCCAACACATATGTAGGTGTGTTAATCTCTGGCTCAGGTTGTTGTGCACGCCAGTGAGGGGTTTCTGGGGACTTAGAATGCTGGCAGTGGTGAGGGCTTTCTGGGGACTGAGCACACAGGCGGGGGTGAGGGCTTTCTGGTGTTGGTGAACGCTGGTAGCTGTGAATGGGCCCAGGGGTTTGTGGCCCTTCTTCATGCAATGACACCGGCCTGATGCCCCCTGTGTTTCCACAGTCGCCCTGCCTGGAGGTGTGGCCTGGATCTCAGACCCTACAGCTGCAGGAGTGTGTTGTGTGGGCCTTTGCAGTGGTTCTGGTGGGCTGTGGAGTCGATGTTGACCTGGCTCTTCTTGGTTGCGGTGTCTCACGACGGGGCATCCGCCTTCGCGTAGCCTGTCTGCGCCTTTGCGAGGTGGTGGTGGACCATGAGGGCCTGGATGCGCCACTCCCAGATGGGCCTGCCCCCTTGTCCTCCTTGGATGCCTCTGGCAATGCGTGAGTGCCTGTAGGGGACATAGGAAATGTTGTCAATTGTGGTTCCCCCACGTGTGTTGGCATGCAAGACACATTTAGTATGGTACAGAGTGGGACCCCACACTTTTGGGCAGATGGGCATGGTTGGTCAGGGGAGATTGCATGTGGGCCTAGCATTATGGAGATGGTGTCACGTTGCCTGCCCTCAGACATCAGGAGCAGACCAGTCGGCCCAGAGTACTGGCACCCATGGGGACCTTTAAGCTCTGGTCCTTCTTGGGCCTAGCCAGCTACTGCAACCGATATATCAGGGACTTTGCGTCAGTCAGCGAACCACTACGACAGCTAACCCACCAGGATGTGAAATTCGAATGGACCAGTGACTGCCAGAAGGCATTCGAAGTGATCAGGTAAAGAGTCGCAAAGGCAGAGAATATGTCCTACTATGATCCCAACAGGAAGACCGAGCTCACAGTTGATGCCAGTCCAGTGGGCCTAGAAGCCATACTAGCGCAGCTCGACCCGAAGGACCCCTCACAGAAACACATTGTGGCATACGCCAGTCGCAGCTTATCCAACACTGAACAAGCCTACTCGCAAGCGGAAAAGGAAGGGCTTGCAGTGGTATGGGCGTGCAAGCACTTCCACCTGTTTCTGTATGGGAAACCATTCCAGGTTATCACGGATCATCAGGCCCTCTTGTTCCTCTATGGCAACCCTCAGGCCAAAATGCCCCCGCATATCGCCCGATGGGGGTGAGACTCCAAGACTATGCTTTTGAGATAATCCACAGGCCAGGGAAGGGCGAAAACCCGGCTGACTTTCTGTCCAGGAGACCACGGGAAGAGAGTGCTCTGAAACCATCAGTAGCCGACAGGTACCTAAGATACCTCATACATCAGTCCGCACCAGAAGGAATCAACATGGAGGCGCTTGCCAGAGAAACAGAAAATGATGCACCTTGCAGCATCATTCGCAAAGGACTGGTGTCGGGATTGTGGCGAAGGGTGAAAGAAAGGGGGAGGGCCGCAGGAGGCAGGGTGCAAGAGGAGGTAGAGAGACTACTCCAAGTAAAAGAGGAACTTGCGGTCTCAGAAGATCACCTGATCGTCAAAGACTGCTTGTAATCCCCCAATCCATGGGAGCCAGAGTCATAGAACTGGCCCACGAGACTCACTGAGGCATGGTGTCGACAAAACACATGCTCCGCCAAAAGGTCTGGTTCCCTCACATGGACACACTAGTAGAATCAGCACTGAAGGCGTGCCCCACAGGCTGCCTGATCTCACACAATCGCCACCCAGAACCACTACCCATGTCTGAACTTCCAGAGAGAATATGGGAGGCGGTGGTGGACGACTTCTTCGGGCCCATCGAAGGGGGAAAGTACGTCCTGGCCGTTATGGACGAGTACTCACGATACCCCGGCGTGCGGCTGTATATCATCAACTGCCGCCCACCATGTCATCCCCGCTCTAGACCACATGTTCTCAGCCTATGGAGTACCAAAGGTACTGAAGACAGACAATGGGGCCCGTTCTGTGGGCATCAATTTGCACAATTCACTGAATAGCTGGGATTTCATCATAGGAAGGTCACTCCCCTGTGGCCCCAGGCCAATGGAATGATCGAACGAACGATTCATGGCCAACCTCAAGCGAGCTCTCCAGATAGCCAGACTCACAGGCCAGCCCTATGAACAAGTCCTAAATCAACTGATGAGAGACTACCGAGGGACCCCTCATAGCACCACAGGGAAGACCCCGGCGGAACTGATGTTCGGACGAAATACGCAAACGCGTATGCCACAGGCCAACAACACCGCCCCGCCACCGATACTGGATCAAGAAGTACAAGAGCGAGATGGGGCAGCGAAAGCCCAAATGAAGGAGTATGCAGATACCCGCAGGAGAGCGCAGCCCTCCAACATCGAGGTAGGAGATGTCATGGCAGTCCGCCAACTGCTGACGCACAAACACACGTCAGCATTCCGTGAAGAACCCCTACTAGTCACCCAGAAGAAGGGCTCCATGGTCAGCGGCCAAGGAGCAGAGGGATCTGTCACAAGGAATTTGTCGCACTTCAAAGAACTCCCACCGACCGGAGCTCGGCGTTTGAGTGGGAGAGTACAGACCCATCTCACCTATGAATCAGATGATCCCTACCAGGGTGATCAGGTGAATGAAGTTGGGGAGAGTGGACAATCCCCAGGGCTGAATCAAGCATGCCCCCAGAGGGCTCGGAACAGACCTCGTCGATGGATAGAGGAAATGGACTAGAAGCCCACCACACCGCCGCTCATTGCAAAGAATCTGGTAACTGTTTAAAAATGGGGGAGAGTCACGTTGACATCTCCGTGTCGATGGGGGGGCGGAAGGAAAAAGGGAGGAAAGGGAAGTGACGCAGGGGGGCGGGATCGGGGTTTTCGTGGTAAGCAGCGAAATAAAGAGGATGTTTATTTCATGAGCTCCGTGTCCACCTATGATTGCTGCGCCACCCGAAAGAATGCTGCGCACCAGATAGGACACTAGCACGCTTGTAAGCAGGCACTCCATTATAGGCTGCTCATGAAAGAATACATTTAGGCAGCCATGCCACAGCCATGCAAAAGCAGCGTTAAAAGTGCGCACGTACTCTACAACTAGCATTTCTTAAGGAGTTTGTTGCAGAATAATTGTACAGTATTTTTTTCATCTTCTAGAAATTTATTTGGCGATATTTTGAAGTCACTGATAGCTTTTTATTGCCAGAGATGGTGGCATTTCATAAGTGCAGGATTGTCCACTTATAGCCACCAAACATGTTCTGCTTTTAGCAGCCTGATGGGACAGAAAATCAGATTACCTTACCTGCATTGCAGGTTGACTTACTCGTGTAATTGACAGTATATCACTGTCTTTTTGATGCTTCTGAGTAAGTAATATGAAATCCAATTGAAGACACACCAAAAACATAAGGAGAAGGACACGAGAACGTGGAAACCGGGGTGGAGACGCAGGATCCTCTATCCGAAAGGCATGCGTTCTACAACTGAGCTATATCCACTGCTTGATGTTAAGCTCGAGCCTTTGCTTCACTTGATTTTATTGATACAACTTATAAGGGATCAAGGAGAAAAGTTTACAAAGTGAAATAGAAACTGGTCTTTGTTGTAGTACAAAGATTGCTTGATGTAGATTTGCTACTCTGCATGTCGTAGATCAGATATATATGATCTGGAATACAAGATGTATGTCACATTAGATGAATCGCAATTACCTGTCACGCTCCCTGGTGTTCTAGTGGTTAGGAGCCGCGGCCCGGGTTCGATTCCCGGTCAGGGAAGTTGTTCTATTTTAACTATTTGCTTTTCATTTCTGGTGTAAAGCGTATAATATTCATCCTGTTCCTTTATTATCACTTTTATTTCCTATGAAAAAAATGCACGTAGAATATTACAATGTGAGGTAAGTGATACCGAGAACCGGCAAACAGCATTTAAATCAATGTGGTCTTGAAAATGAGAAATCAGTTATTTGTTTATAACCTTTTCAGCGTACTGCCACGGTCAGATAACGCCATTATGTATTTTATCATATGTGAATGAACTGAACAAGTAGATTACTACACGAAGCAAGGATGTAATATGTCCATTTTGTCCATTTTGATGTCCCTCGTCTGCCTTTCTTCCCAGTGGTGTTCCGAATAATGTTAATGTGTTAGGCAGAAAAACGAACGCACTAATGACTTAATTCTGAAACCCATGTCCCATTGGTGTTATTGTGCGAACACAGTCCTTCTGGGAGAAGACAGGCAGAGCAGGCGTTAATTATCTTCATGGGCTAGTTTGTAAGCCAATCAGCTGCCTATTGGAAATCTCTGTACCGTCTGCAGGAGGCACAATGTGGACGTGGGGACCAATACTTGTTACTTTGTCGAGATAATTGGAAAAAAGGAACAGTGCTAGAGACGTGTGGGAGACACTCTCTAGGGACATGGGTCACTGCTACAAGTATGAAGCCCGGATAGCTCAGTCGGTAGAGCATCAGACTTTTAATCTGACTGTCTAGGGTTCAAGTCACTATTCGGGCGGGTTCGTTTTAACAGTTTCTTTTCACTTTTAAACATAGAGCCACGGAAGTATTACTTCGCCTCTCAATAATTCTGGTTTGGCTACTGGTTATTGTGATGTTTGAAATATTATGGTCATAATCTCAGTAGACACAAAATTATAACGTATTTCATATACAAGTAGGCATAGGTGTGCAAGCGGGTCCACTGGCTATCTTAAATCTTGGGACTCAGTATGTGGTGTGCCTGGATAATGACGTCCTCCATCAAAATGCATTTGCTCTTGGACTGTATGTAGCACCCATCCCATGCCCTTCTCTGGCATACATTGGGAACACTTTCTCTTAAATTGACAACTGCCCCTTTGGTGCACATTTAAATGGGAAGGACACCAGGGCACTAACTTTAATATTTATGGGGTGGAGGGAAAGCATCATGTAACAACCATTGACCCAGGTGATGTCATGGAACGTTACATCACAGCTCCAGCAAAGGGAATAGGTGGCATTGGCGGCGGGTGGGGATTGGTTATGCCATTTGGTGCTGGCAAGTGCCTGCCAGGGTCGGCCATCAGATTGGTGTTTAGTGCAGTGGTAAGGCCCGGCCGGGCTCTTAATGTCAGGAGTGGGGTGATGGAGGGGACACTTGTAGTTGGCGGCCATTTTCAAGTTGCTGTTCCTTCCTGCTGGTCAGAGTCTGCCATATTCTGGGTCCCAGCTCCCAGGGGGCGAGATATGTGTGTGTTTTTTACCAAGGCAATTTTGGGGGACAGATGCCGCTTGGGGCCAAGTGAAAGAGGGGTGATTGGCATGGCAGGTAGGCGTGTGGACCCTGAAGGTCTCATGGTGCCTTTTGCTAAATATGTGAGGTGGGGTTATGTTAGTGTTGGCGGAAGTGGTGGCAGTGGTGTCCGCAGAAGGGGGTTGAAGGGAGTGGTGCGACCACTGATGAGGGCGGCCTCGAAAGGGTCCCTTGCTGCAGTGTTGGTATGTAACACACCCACTGGGGCACTTTCGGTGGGGGATAGGAGAAGGAGGAGGGGCTAGTTCTAGCAGGGAGGATATGCCTTGGAGGGCAACTAGGGGGAAAAGGTTGAGAGTGGGTTGGGGGGTGCAGTGGACACCCAACACATATGTAGGTGTGTTAATCTCTGGCTCAGGTTGTTGTGCACGCCAGTGAGGGGTTTCTGGGGACTTAGAATGCTGGCAGTGGTGAGGGCTTTCTGGGGACTGAGCACACAGGCGGGGGTGAGGGCTTTCTGGTGTTGGTGAACGCTGGTAGCTGTGAATGGGCCCAGGGGTTTGTGGCCCTTCTTCATGCAATGACACCGGCCTGATGCCCCCTGTGTTTCCACAGTCGCCCTGCCTGGAGGTGTGGCCTGGATCTCAGACCCTACAGCTGCAGGAGTGTGTTGTGTGGGCCTTTGCAGTGGTTCTGGTGGGCTGTGGAGTCGATGTTGACCTGGCTCTTCTTGGTTGCGGTGTCTCACGACGGGGCATCCGCCTTCGCGTAGCCTGTCTGCGCCTTTGCGAGGTGGTGGTGGACCATGAGGGCCTGGATGCGCCACTCCCAGATGGGCCTGCCCCCTTGTCCTCCTTGGATGCCTCTGGCAATGCGTGAGTGCCTGTAGGGGACATAGGAAATGTTGTCAATTGTGGTTCCCCCACGTGTGTTGGCATGCAAGACACATTTAGTATGGTACAGAGTGGGACCCCACACTTTTGGGCAGATGGGCATGGTTGGTCAGGGGAGATTGCATGTGGGCCTAGCATTATGGAGATGGTGTCACGTTGCCTGCCCTCAGACATCAGGAGCAGACCAGTCGGCCCAGAGTACTGGCACCCATGGGGACCTTTAAGCTCTGGTCCTTCTTGGGCCTAGCCAGCTACTGCAACCGATATATCAGGGACTTTGCGTCAGTCAGCGAACCACTACGACAGCTAACCCACCAGGATGTGAAATTCGAATGGACCAGTGACTGCCAGAAGGCATTCGAAGTGATCAGGTAAAGAGTCGCAAAGGCAGAGAATATGTCCTACTATGATCCCAACAGGAAGACCGAGCTCACAGTTGATGCCAGTCCAGTGGGCCTAGAAGCCATACTAGCGCAGCTCGACCCGAAGGACCCCTCACAGAAACACATTGTGGCATACGCCAGTCGCAGCTTATCCAACACTGAACAAGCCTACTCGCAAGCGGAAAAGGAAGGGCTTGCAGTGGTATGGGCGTGCAAGCACTTCCACCTGTTTCTGTATGGGAAACCATTCCAGGTTATCACGGATCATCAGGCCCTCTTGTTCCTCTATGGCAACCCTCAGGCCAAAATGCCCCCGCATATCGCCCGATGGGGGTGAGACTCCAAGACTATGCTTTTGAGATAATCCACAGGCCAGGGAAGGGCGAAAACCCGGCTGACTTTCTGTCCAGGAGACCACGGGAAGAGAGTGCTCTGAAACCATCAGTAGCCGACAGGTACCTAAGATACCTCATACATCAGTCCGCACCAGAAGGAATCAACATGGAGGCGCTCGCCAGAGAAACAGAAAATGATGCAGCTTGCAGCATCATTCGCAAAGGACTGGTGTCGGGATTGTGGCGAAGGGTGAAAGAAAGGGGGAGGGCCGCAGGAGGCAGGGTGCAAGAGGAGGTAGAGAGACTACTCCAAGTAAAAGAGGAACTTGCGGTCTCAGAAGATCACCTGATCGTCAAAGACTGCTTGTAATCCCCCAATCCATGGGAGCCAGAGTCATAGAACTGGCCCACGAGACTCACTGAGGCATGGTGTCGACAAAACACATGCTCCGCCAAAAGGTCTGGTTCCCTCACATGGACACACTGCCACCACATGGACACACTAGTAGAATCAGCACTGAAGGCGTGCCCCACATGCTGCCTGATCTCACACAATCGCCACCCAGAACCACTACCCATGTCTGAACTTCCACAGAGAATATGGGAGGCGGTGGTGGACGACTTCTTCGGGCCCATCGAAGGGGGGAAGTACGTCCTGGCCGTTATGGACGAGTACTCACGATACCCCGGCGTGCGGCTGTATATCATCAACTGCCGCCCACCATGTCATCCCCGCTCTAGACCACATGTTCTCAGCCTATGGAGTACCAAAGGTACTGAAGACAGACAATGGGGCCCGTTCTGTGGGCATCAATTTGCACAATTCACTGAATAGCTGGGATTTCATCATAGGAAGGTCACTCCCCTGTGGCCCCAGGCCAATGGAATGATCGAACGAACGATTCATGGCCAACCTCAAGCGAGCTCTCCAGATAGCCAGACTCACAGGCCAGCCCTATGAACAAGTCCTAAATCAATTGATGAGAGACTACCGAGGGACCCCTCATAGCACCACAGGGAAGACCCCGGCGGAACTGATGTTCGGACGAAATACGCAAACGCGTATGCCACAGGCCAACAACACCGCCCCGCCACCGATACTGGATCAAGAAGTACAAGAGCGAGATGGGGCAGCGAAAGCCCAAATGAAGGAGTATGCAGATACCCGCAGGAGAGCGCAGCCCTCCAACATCGAGGTAGGAGATGTCATGGCAGTCCGCCAACTGCTGACGCACAAACACACGTCAGCATTCCGTGAAGAACCCCTACTAGTCACCCAGAAGAAGGGCTCCATGGTCAGCGGCCAAGGAGCAGAGGGATCTGTCACAAGGAATTTGTCGCACTTCAAAGAACTCCCACCGACCGGAGCTCGGCGTTTGAGTGGGAGAGTACAGACCCATCTCACCTATGAATCAGATGATCCCTACCAGGGTGATCAGGTGAATGAAGTTGGGGAGAGTGGACAATCCCCAGGGCTGAATCAAGCATGCCCCCAGAGGGCTCGGAACAGACCTCGTCGATGGATAGAGGAAATGGACTAGAAGCCCACCACACCGCCGCTCGTTGCAAAGAATCTGGTAACTGTTTAAAAATGGGGGAGAGTCACGTTGACATCTCCGTGTCGATGGGGGGGCGGGAGGAAAAAGGGAGGAAAGGGAAGTGACGCAGGGGGGCGGGATCGGGGTTTTCGTGGTAAGCAGCGAAATAAAGAGGATGTTTATTTCATGAGCTCCGTGTCCACCTATGATTGCTGCGCCACCCGAAAGAATGCTGCGCACCAGATAGGACACTAGCACGCTTGTAAGCAGGCACTCCATTATAGGCTGCTCATGAAAGAATACATTTAGGCAGCCATGCCACAGCCATGCAAAAGCAGCGTTAAAAGTGCGCACGTACTCTACAACTAGCATTTCCTAAGGAGTTTGTTGCAGAATAATTGTACAATATTTTTTTCATCTTCTAGAAATTTATTTGGCGATATTTTGAAGTCACTGATAGCTTTTTATTGCCAGAGATGGTGGCATTTCATAAGTGCAGGATTGTCCACTTATAGCCACCAAACATGTTCTGCTTTTAGCAGCCTGATGGGACAGAAAATCAGATTACCTTACCTGCATTGCAGGTTGACTTACTCGTGTAATTGACAGTATATCACTGTCTTTTTGATGCTTCTGAGTAAGTAATATGAAATCCAATTGAAGACACACCAAAAACATAAGGAGAAGGACACGAGAACGTGGAAACCGGGGTGGAGACGCAGGATCCTCTATCCGAAAGGCATGCGTTCTACAACTGAGCTATATCCACTGCTTGATGTTAAGCTCGAGCCTTTGCTTCACTTGATTTTATTGATACAACTTATAAGGGATCAAGGAGAAAAGTTTACAAAGTGAAATAGAAACTGGTCTTTGTTGTAGTACAAAGATTGCTTGATGTAGATTTGCTACTCTGCATGTCGTAGATCAGATATATATGATCTGGAATACAAGATGTATGTCACATTAGATGAATCGCAATTACCTGTCACGCTCCCTGGTGTTCTAGTGGTTAGGAGCCGCGGCCCGGGTTCGATTCCCGGTCAGGGAAGTTGTTCTATTTTAACTATTTGCTTTTCATTTCTGGTGTAAAGCGTATAATATTCATCCTGTTCCTTTATTATCACTTTTATTTCCTATGAAAAAAATGCACGTAGAATATTACAATGTGAGGTAAGTGATACCGAGAACCGGCAAACAGCATTTAAATCAATGTGGTCTTGAAAATGAGAAATCAGTTATTTGTTTATAACCTTTTCAGCGTACTGCCACGGTCAGATAACGCCATTATGTATTTTATCATATGTGAATGAACTGAACAAGTAGATTACTACACGAAGCAAGGATGTAATATGTCCATTTTGTCCATTTTGATGTCCCTCGTCTGCCTTTCTTCCCAGTGGTGTTCCGAATAATGTTAATGTGTTAGGCAGAAAAACGAACGCACTAATGACTTAATTCTGAAACCCATGTCCCATTGGTGTTATTGTGCGAACACAGTCCTTCTGGGAGAAGACAGGCAGAGCAGGCGTTAATTATCTTCATGGGCTAGTTTGTAAGCCAATCAGCTGCCTATTGGAAATCTCTGTACCGTCTGCAGGAGGCACAATGTGGACGTGGGGACCAATACTTGTTACTTTGTCGAGATAATTGGAAAAAAGGAACAGTGCTAGAGACGTGTGGGAGACACTCTCTAGGGACATGGGTCACTGCTAAAAGTATGAAGCCCGGATAGCTCAGTCGGTAGAGCATCAGACTTTTAATCTGAGGGTCTAGGGTTCAAGTCACTATTCGGGCGGGTTCGTTTTAACAGTTTCTTTTCACTTTTAAACATAGAGCCACGGAAGTATTACTTCGCCTCTCAATAATTCTGGTTTGGCTACTGGTTATTGTGATGTTTGAAATATTATGGTCATAATCTCAGTAGACACAAAATTATAACGTATTTCATATACAAGTAGGCATAGGTGTGCAAGCGGGTCCACTGGCTATCTTAAATCTTGGGACTCAGTATGTGGTGTGCCTGGATAATGACGTCCTCCATCAAAATGCATTTGCTCTTGGACTGTATGTAGCACCCATCCCATGCCCTTCTCTGGCATACATTGGGAACACTTTCTCTTAAATTGACAACTGCCCCTTTGGTGCACATTTAAATGGGAAGGACACCAGGGCACTAACTTTAATATTTATGGGGTGGAGGGAAAGCATCATGTAACAACCATTGACCCAGGTGATGTCATGGAACGTTACATCACAGCTCCAGCAAAGGGAATAGGTGGCATTGGCGGCGGGTGGGGATTGGTTATGCCATTTGGTGCTGGCAAGTGCCTGCCAGGGTCGGCCATCAGATTGGTGTTTAGTGCAGTGGTAAGGCCCGGCCGGGCTCTTAATGTCAGGAGTGGGGTGATGGAGGGGACACTTGTAGTTGGCGGCCGTTTTCAAGTGGCTGTTCCTTCCTGCTGGTCAGTCTGCCATATTCTGGGTCCCAGCTCCCAGGGGGCGAGATATGTGTGTGTTTTTTACCAAGGCAATTTTGGGGGACAGATGCCGCTTGGGGCCAAGTGAAAGAGGGGTGATTGGCATGGCAGGTAGGCGTGTGGACCCTGAAGCTCTCATGGTGCCTTTTGTTAAATATGTGAGGTGGGGTTATGTTAGTGTTGGCGGAAGTGGTGGCAGTGGTGTCCGCAGAAGGGGGTTGAAGGGAGTGGTGCGACCACTGATGAGGGCGGCCTCGAAAGGGTCCCTTGCTGCAGTGTTGGCATGTAACACACCCACTGGGGCACTTTCGGTGGGGGATAGGAGAAGGAGGAGGGGCTAGTTCTAGCAGGGAGGATATGCCTTGGAGGGCAACTAGGGGGAAAAGGTTGAGAGTGGGTTGGGGGGTGCAGTGGACACCCAACACATATGTAGGTGTGTTAATCTCTGGCTCAGGTTGTTGTGCACGCCGGTGAGGGGTTTCTGGGGACTTAGAATGCTGGCAGTGGTGAGGGCTTTCTGGGGACTGAGCACACAGGCGGGGGTGAGGGCTTTCTGGTGTTGGTGAACGCTGGTAGCTGTGAATGGGCCCAGGGGTTTGTTGCCCTTCTTCATGCAATGACACCGGCCTGATGCCCCCTGTGTTTCCACAGTCGCCCTGCCTGGAGGTGTGGCATGGATCTCAGACCCTACAGCTGCAGGAGTGTGTTGTGTGGGCCTTTGCAGTGGTTCTGGTGGGCTGTGGAGTCGATGTTGACCTGGCTCTTCTTGGTTGCGGTGTCTCACGACGGGGCATCCGCCTTCGCGTAGCCTGTCTGCGCCTTTGCGAGGTGGTGGTGGACCATGAGGGCCTGGATGCGCCACTCCCAGATGGGCCTGCCCCCTTGTCCTCCTTGGATGCCTCTGGCAATGCGTGAGTGCCTGTAGGGGACATAGGAAATGTTGTCAATTGTGGTTCCCCCACGTGTGTTGGCATGCAAGACACATTTAGTATGGTACAGAGTGGGACCCCACACTTTTGGGCAGATGGGCATGGTTGGTCGGGGGAGATTGCATGTGGGCCTAGCATTATGGAGATGGTGTCACGTTGCCTGCCCGCAGACATCAGGAGCAGACCAGTGGGCTCAGAGTACTGGCACCCATGGGGACCTTTAAGCTCTGGTCCTTCTTGGGCCTAGCCAGCTACTGCAACCGATATATCAGGGACTTTGCGTCAGTCAGCGAACCACTACGACAGCTAACCCACCAGGATGTGAAATTCGAATGGACCAGTGACTGCCAGAAGGCATTCGAAGTGATCAGGTAAAGAGTCGCAAAGGCAGAGAATATGTCCTACTATGATCCCAACAGGAAGACCGAGCTCACAGTTGATGCCAGTCCAGTGGGCCTAGAAGCCATACTAGCGCAGCTCGACCCGAAGGACCCCTCACAGAAACACATTGTGGCATACGCCAGTCGCAGCTTATCCAACACTGAACAAGCCTACTCGCAAGCGGAAAAGGAAGGGCTTGCAGTGGTATGGGCGTGCAAGCACTTCCACCTGTTTCTGTATGGGAAACCATTCCAGGTTATCACGGATCATCAGGCCCTCTTGTTCCTCTATGGCAACCCTCAGGCCAAAATGCCCCCGCATATCGCCCGATGGGGGTGAGACTCCAAGACTATGCTTTTGAGATAATCCACAGGCCAGGGAAGGGCGAAAACCCGGCTGACTTTCTGTCCAGGAGACCACGGGAAGAGAGTGCTCTGAAACCATCAGTAGCCGACAGGTACCTAAGATACCTCATACATCAGTCCGCACCAGAAGGAATCAACATGGAGGCGCTCGCCAGAGAAACAGAAAATGATGCACCTTGCAGCATCATTCGCAAAGGACTGGTGTCGGGATTGTGGCGAAGGGTGAAAGAAAGGGGGAGGGCCGCAGGAGGCAGGGTGCAAGAGGAGGTAGAGAGACTACTCCAAGTAAAAGAGGAACTTGCGGTCTCAGAAGATCACCTGATCGTCAAAGACTGCTTGTAATCCCCCAATCCATGGGAGCCAGAGTCATAGAACTGGCCCACGAGACTCACTGAGGCATGGTGTCGACAAAACACATGCTCCGCCAAAAGGTCTGGTTCCCTCACATGGACACACTAGTAGAATCAGCACTGAAGGCGTGCCCCACATGCTGCCTGATCTCACACAATCGCCACCCAGAACCACTACCCATGTCTGAACTTCCAGAGAGAATATGGGAGGCGGTGGTGGACGACTTCTTCGGGCCCATCGAAGGGGGAAAGTACGTCCTGGCCGTTATGGACGAGTACTCACGATACCCCGGCGTGCGGCTGTATATCATCAACTGCCGCCCACCATGTCATCCCCGCTCTAGACCACATGTTCTCAGCCTATGGAGTACCGAAGGTACTGAAGACAGACAATGGGGCCCGTTCTGTGGGCATCAATTTGCACAATTCACTGAATAGCTGGGATTTCATCATAGGAAGGTCACTCCCCTGTGGCCCCAGGCCAATGGAATGATCAAACGAACGATTCATGGCCAACCTCAAGCGAGCTCTCCAGATAGCCAGACTCACAGGCCAGCCCTATGAACAAGTCCTAAATCAACTGATGAGAGACTACCGAGGGACCCCTCATAGCACCACAGGGAAGACCCCGGCGGAACTGATGTTCGGACGAAATACGCAAACGCGTATGCCACAGGCCAACAACACCGCCCCGCCACCGATGCTGGATCAAGAAGTACAAGAGCGAGATGGGGCAGCGAAAGCCCAAATGAAGGAGTATGCAGATACCCGCAGGAGAGCGCAGCCCTCCAACATCGAGGTAGGAGATGTCATAGCAGTCCGCCAACTGCTGACGCACAAACACACGTCAGCATTCCGTGAAGAACCCCTACTAGTCACCCAGAAGAAGGGCTCCATGGTCAGCGCCCAAGGAGCAGAGGGATCTGTCACAAGGAATTTGTCGCACTTCAAAGAACTCCCACCGACCGGAGCTCGGCGTTTGAGTGGGAGAGTACAGACCCATCTCACCTATGAATCAGATGATCCCTACCAGGGTGATCAGGTGAATGAAGTTGGGGAGAGTGGACAATCCCCAGGGCTGAATCAAGCATGCCCCCAGAGGGCTCGGAACAGACCTCGTCGATGGATAGAGGAAATGGACTAGAAGCCCACCACACCGCCGCTCGTTGCAAAGAATCTGGTAACTGTTTAAAAATGGGGGAGAGTCACGTTGACATCTCCGTGTCGATGGGGGGGCGGGAGGAAAAAGGGAGGAAAGGGAAGTGACGCAGGGGGGCGGGATCGGGGTTTTCGTGGTAAGCAGCGAAATAAAGAGGATGTTTATTTCATGAGCTCCGTGTCCACCTATGATTGCTGCGCCACCCGAAAGAATGCTGCGCACCAGATAGGACACTAGCATGCTTGTAAGCAGGCACTCCATTATAGGCTGCTCATGAAAGAATACATTTAGGCAGCCATGCCACAGCCATGCAAAAGCAGCGTTAAAAGTGCGCACGTACTCTACAACTAGCATTTCCTAAGGAGTTTGTTGCAGAATAATTGTACAATATTTTTTTCATCTTCTAGAAATTTATTTGGCGATATTTTGAAGTCACTGATAGCTTTTTATTGCCAGAGATGGTGGCATTTCATAAGTGCAGGATTGTCCACTTATAGCCACCAAACATGTTCTGCTTTTAGCAGCCTGATGGGACAGAAAATCAGATTACCTTACCTGCATTGCGGGTTGACTTACTCGTCTAATTGACAGTATATCACTGTCTTTTTGATGCTTCTGAGTAAGTAATATGAAATCCAATTGAAGACACACCAAAAACATAAGGAGAAGGACACGAGAACGTGGAAACCGGGGTGGAGACGCAGGATCCTCTATCCGAAAGGCATGCGTTCTACAACTGAGCTATATCCACTGCTTGATGTTAAGCTCGAGCCTTTGCTTCACTTGATTTTATTGATACAACTTATAAGGGATCAAGGAGAAAAGTTTACAAAGTGAAATAGAAACTGGTCTTTGTTGTAGTACAAAGATTGCTTGATGTAGATTTGCTACTCTGCATGTCGTAGATCAGATATATATGATCTGGAATACAAGATGTATGTCACATTAGATGAATCGCAATTACCTGTCACGCTCCCTGGTAGTCTAGTGGTTAGGAGCCACGGCCCGGGTTCGATTCCCGGTCAGGGAAGTTGTTCTTTTTTAACTATTTGCTTTTCATTTCTGGTGTAAAGATATAATATTCATCCTGTTCCTTTATTATCACTTTTATTTCCTATGAAAAAAATGCACGTCGAATATTACAATGTGAGGCAAGTGATACCGAGAACCGGCAAACAGCATTTAAATCAATGTGGTCTTGAAAATGAGAAATCAGTTATTTGTTTATAACCTTTTCAGCGTACTGCCACGGTCAGATAACGCCATTATTTATTTTATCATATGTGAATGAACTGAACAAGTAGATTACTACATGAAGCAAGGATGTAATATGTCCTTTTTGTCCATTCTGATGTCCCTCGTCTGCCTTTCTTCCCAGTGGTGTTCCGAATAATGTTAATGTGTTAGGCAGAAAAACGAACGCACTAATTACTTAATTCTGAAAGCCTTGTCGCATTGGTGTTATTGTGCGAACACAGTCCTTCTGGGAGAAGACAGGCAGAGCAGGCGTTAATTATCTTCATGGGCTAGTTTGTAAGCCAATCAGCTGCCTATTGGACATCTCTGTAGAGTCTGCAGGAGGCACAATGTAGACGTGGGGACCAATACTTGTTACTTTGTCGAGATAACTGGAAAAAAGTAACATTGCTAGAGACTTATGGGAGACACTCTCTAGGGACATGGGTGACTGTACCACTATGAAGCCCGGATCGGTAGAGCATCTGACTTTTAATCTGAGGGTCTAGGGTTCAAGTCACTATTCGGGCCGGTTTTTTTTCACTTTTAAACAAAGAGCCACGGAAGTATTGCATCGCCTCTCAATAATTCTGGTTTGGCTACTGGTTATTGTGATATTTGAAATATTATGGTCATAATCTCAGTAGACACAAAATTATAACGTATTTCATATACAAGTTGGCATAGGTGTGCAAGCGGGTCCACTGTCTATCTTAAATCTTGGGACGCAGTATGTGGTGTGCCTGGTTAATGACGTCCTCCATCAAAATGCATTTGCTCTTGGACTGTATGTAGCACCCATCCCATGCCCTTCTCTGGCATAGATTGGGAACACTTTCTCTTGAATTGACAACTGCCCATTTGGTGCACATTTAAATGGGAAGGACACCAGGGCACTAACTTTAATATTTATGGGGTGGAGGGAAAGCATCATGTAACAACCTTTGACCCAGGTGATGTCATGGAACGTTACATCACAGCTCCAGCAAAGGGAAGGTGGCATTGGCGGCGGGTGGGGATTGGTTCTGCCATGTGGTGCTGGCAAGTGCCTGCCAGGGTCGGCCATCAGATTGGTGTTTAGTGCAGTGGTAAGTCCCGGCCGGGCTCTTAATGTCAGGAGTGGGGTGATGGAGGGGACACTTGTAGTTGGCGGCCATTTTCAAGTTGCTGTTCCTTCCTGCTGGTCAGAGTCTGCCATATTCTGGGTCCCAGCTCCCAGGGGGCGAGATATGTGTGTGTTTTTACCAAGGCAATTTTGGGGGACAGATGCCGCTTGGGGCCAAGTGAAAGAGGGGTGATTGGCATGGCAGGTAGGCGTGTGGACCCTGAAGGTCTCATGGTGCCTTTTGCTAAATATGTGAGGTGGGGTTATGTTAGTGTTGGCGGAAGTGGTGGCAGTGGTGTCCGCAGAAGGAGGTTGAAGGGAGTGGTGCGACCACTGATGAGGGCGGCCTCGAAAGGGTCCCTTGCTGCAGTGTTGGTATGTAACACACCCACTGGGGCACTTTCGGTGGGGGATAGGAGAAGGAGGAGGGGCTAGTTCTAGCAGGGAGGATATGCCTTGGAGGGCAACTAGGGGGAAAAGGTTGAGAGTGGGTTGGGGGGTGCAGTGGACACCCAACACATATGTAGGTGTGTTAATCTCTGGCTCAGGTTGTTGTGCACGCCAGTGAGGGGTTTCTGGGGACTTAGAATGCTGGCAGTGGTGAGGGCTTTCTGGGGACTGAGCACACAGGCGGGGGTGAGGGCTTTCTGGTGTTGGTGAACGCTGGTAGCTGTGAATGGGCCCAGGGGTTTGTGGCCCTTCTTCATGCAATGACACCGGCCTGATGCCCCCTGTGTTTCCACAGTCGCCCTGCCTGGAGGTGTGGCCTGGATCTCAGACCCTACAGCTGCAGGAGTGTGTTGTGTGGGCCTTTGCAGTGGTTCTGGTGGGCTGTGGAGTCGATGTTGACCTGGCTCTTCTTGGTTGCGGTGTCTCACGACGGGGCATCCGCCTTCGCGTAGCCTGTCTGCGCCTTTGCGAGGTGGTGGTGGACCATGAGGGCCTGGATGCGCCACTCCCAGATGGGCCTGCCCCCTTGTCCTCCTTGGATGCCTCTGGCAATGCGTGAGTGCCTGTAGGGGACATAGGAAATGTTGTCAATTGTGGTTCCCCCACGTGTGTTGGCATGCAAGACACATTTAGTATGGTACAGAGTGGGACCCCACACTTTTGGGCAGATGGGCATGGTTGGTCAGGGGAGATTGCATGTGGGCCTAGCATTATGGAGATGGTGTCACGTTGCCTGCCCTCAGACATCAGGAGCAGACCAGTCGGCCCAGAGTACTGGCACCCATGGGGACCTTTAAGCTCTGGTCCTTCTTGGGCCTAGCCAGCTACTGCAACCGATATATCAGGGACTTTGCGTCAGTCAGCGAACCACTACGACAGCTAACCCACCAGGATGTGAAATTCGAATGGACCAGTGACTGCCAGAAGGCATTCGAAGTGATCAGGTAAAGAGTCGCAAAGGCAGAGAATATGTCCTACTATGATCCCAACAGGAAGACCGAGCTCACAGTTGATGCCAGTCCAGTGGGCCTAGAAGCCATACTAGCGCAGCTCGACCCGAAGGACCCCTCACAGAAACACATTGTGGCATACGCCAGTCGCAGCTTATCCAACACTGAACAAGCCTACTCGCAAGCGGAAAAGGAAGGGCTTGCAGTGGTATGGGCGTGCAAGCACTTCCACCTGTTTCTGTATGGGAAACCATTCCAGGTTATCACGGATCATCAGGCCCTCTTGTTCCTCTATGGCAACCCTCAGGCCAAAATGCCCCCGCATATCGCCCGATGGGGGTGAGACTCCAAGACTATGCTTTTGAGATAATCCACAGGCCAGGGAAGGGCGAAAACCCGGCTGACTTTCTGTCCAGGAGACCACGGGAAGAGAGTGCTCTGAAACCATCAGTAGCCGACAGGTACCTAAGATACCTCATACATCAGTCCGCACCAGAAGGAATCAACATGGAGGCGCTCGCCAGAGAAACAGAAAATGATGCACCTTGCAGCATCATTCGCAAAGGACTGGTGTCGGGATTGTGGCGAAGGGTGAAAGAAAGGGGGAGGGCCGCAGGAGGCAGGGTGCAAGAGGAGGTAGAGAGACTACTCCAAGTAAAAGAGGAACTTGCGGTCTCAGAAGATCACCTGATCGTCAAAGACTGCTTGTAATCCCCCAATCCATGGGAGCCAGAGTCATAGAACTGGCCCACGAGACTCACTGAGGCATGGTGTCGACAAAACACATGCTCCGCCAAAAGGTCTGGTTCCCTCACATGGACACACTAGTAGAATCAGCACTGAAGGCGTGCCCCACAGGCTGCCTGATCTCACACAATCGCCACCCAGAACCACTACCCATGTCTGAACTTCCAGAGAGAATATGGGAGGCGGTGGTGGACGACTTCTTCGGGCCCATCGAAGGGGGAAAGTACGTCCTGGCCGTTATGGACGAGTACTCACGATACCCCGGCGTGCGGCTGTATATCATCAACTGCCGCCCACCATGTCATCCCCGCTCTAGACCACATGTTCTCAGCCTATGGAGTACCAAAGGTACTGAAGACAGACAATGGGGCCCGTTCTGTGGGCATCAATTTGCACAATTCACTGAATAGCTGGGATTTCATCATAGGAAGGTCACTCCCCTGTGGCCCCAGGCCAATGGAATGATCGAACGAACGATTCATGGCCAACCTCAAGCGAGCTCTCCAGATAGCCAGACTCACAGGCCAGCCCTATGAACAAGTCCTAAATCAACTGATGAGAGACTACCGAGGGACCCCTCATAGCACCACAGGGAAGACCCCGGCGGAACTGATGTTCGGACGAAATACGCAAACGCGTATGCCACAGGCCAACAACACCGCCCCGCCACCGATACTGGATCAAGAAGTACAAGAGCGAGATGGGGCAGCGAAAGCCCAAATGAAGGAGTATGCAGATACCCGCAGGAGAGCGCAGCCCTCCAACATCGAGGTAGGAGATGTCATGGCAGTCCGCCAACTGCTGACGCACAAACACACGTCAGCATTCCGTGAAGAACCCCTACTAGTCACCCAGAAGAAGGGCTCCATGGTCAGCGGCCAAGGAGCAGAGGGATCTGTCACAAGGAATTTGTCGCACTTCAAAGAACTCCCACCGACCGGAGCTCGGCGTTTGAGTGGGAGAGTACAGACCCATCTCACCTATGAATCAGATGATCCCTACCAGGGTGATCAGGTGAATGAAGTTGGGGAGAGTGGACAATCCCCAGGGCTGAATCAAGCATGCCCCCAGAGGGCTCGGAACAGACCTCGTCGATGGATAGAGGAAATGGACTAGAAGCCCACCACACCGCCGCTCATTGCAAAGAATCTGGTAACTGTTTAAAAATGGGGGAGAGTCACGTTGACATCTCCGTGTCGATGGGGGGGCGGAAGGAAAAAGGGAGGAAAGGGAAGTGACGCAGGGGGGCGGGATCGGGGTTTTCGTGGTAAGCAGCGAAATAAAGAGGATGTTTATTTCATGAGCTCCGTGTCCACCTATGATTGCTGCGCCACCCGAAAGAATGCTGCGCACCAGATAGGACACTAGCACGCTTGTAAGCAGGCACTCCATTATAGGCTGCTCATGAAAGAATACATTTAGGCAGCCATGCCACAGCCATGCAAAAGCAGCGTTAAAAGTGCGCACGTACTCTACAACTAGCATTTCTTAAGGAGTTTGTTGCAGAATAATTGTACAGTATTTTTTTCATCTTCTAGAAATTTATTTGGCGATATTTTGAAGTCACTGATAGCTTTTTATTGCCAGAGATGGTGGCATTTCATAAGTGCAGGATTGTCCACTTATAGCCACCAAACATGTTCTGCTTTTAGCAGCCTGATGGGACAGAAAATCAGATTACCTTACCTGCATTGCAGGTTGACTTACTCGTGTAATTGACAGTATATCACTGTCTTTTTGATGCTTCTGAGTAAGTAATATGAAATCCAATTGAAGACACACCAAAAACATAAGGAGAAGGACACGAGAACGTGGAAACCGGGGTGGAGACGCAGGATCCTCTATCCGAAAGGCATGCGTTCTACAACTGAGCTATATCCACTGCTTGATGTTAAGCTCGAGCCTTTGCTTCACTTGATTTTATTGATACAACTTATAAGGGATCAAGGAGAAAAGTTTACAAAGTGAAATAGAAACTGGTCTTTGTTGTAGTACAAAGATTGCTTGATGTAGATTTGCTACTCTGCATGTCGTAGATCAGATATATATGATCTGGAATACAAGATGTATGTCACATTAGATGAATCGCAATTACCTGTCACGCTCCCTGGTGTTCTAGTGGTTAGGAGCCGCGGCCCGGGTTCGATTCCCGGTCAGGGAAGTTGTTCTATTTTAACTATTTGCTTTTCATTTCTGGTGTAAAGCGTATAATATTCATCCTGTTCCTTTATTATCACTTTTATTTCCTATGAAAAAAATGCACGTAGAATATTACAATGTGAGGTAAGTGATACCGAGAACCGGCAAACAGCATTTAAATCAATGTGGTCTTGAAAATGAGAAATCAGTTATTTGTTTATAACCTTTTCAGCGTACTGCCACGGTCAGATAACGCCATTATGTATTTTATCATATGTGAATGAACTGAACAAGTAGATTACTACACGAAGCAAGGATGTAATATGTCCATTTTGTCCATTTTGATGTCCCTCGTCTGCCTTTCTTCCCAGTGGTGTTCCGAATAATGTTAATGTGTTAGGCAGAAAAACGAACGCACTAATGACTTAATTCTGAAACCCATGTCCCATTGGTGTTATTGTGCGAACACAGTCCTTCTGGGAGAAGACAGGCAGAGCAGGCGTTAATTATCTTCATGGGCTAGTTTGTAAGCCAATCAGCTGCCTATTGGAAATCTCTGTACCGTCTGCAGGAGGCACAATGTGGACGTGGGGACCAATACTTGTTACTTTGTCGAGATAATTGGAAAAAAGGAACAGTGCTAGAGACGTGTGGGAGACACTCTCTAGGGACATGGGTCACTGCTACAAGTATGAAGCCCGGATAGCTCAGTCGGTAGAGCATCAGACTTTTAATCTGACTGTCTAGGGTTCAAGTCACTATTCGGGCGGGTTCGTTTTAACAGTTTCTTTTCACTTTTAAACATAGAGCCACGGAAGTATTACTTCGCCTCTCAATAATTCTGGTTTGGCTACTGGTTATTGTGATGTTTGAAATATTATGGTCATAATCTCAGTAGACACAAAATTATAACGTATTTCATATACAAGTAGGCATAGGTGTGCAAGCGGGTCCACTGGCTATCTTAAATCTTGGGACTCAGTATGTGGTGTGCCTGGATAATGACGTCCTCCATCAAAATGCATTTGCTCTTGGACTGTATGTAGCACCCATCCCATGCCCTTCTCTGGCATACATTGGGAACACTTTCTCTTAAATTGACAACTGCCCCTTTGGTGCACATTTAAATGGGAAGGACACCAGGGCACTAACTTTAATATTTATGGGGTGGAGGGAAAGCATCATGTAACAACCATTGACCCAGGTGATGTCATGGAACGTTACATCACAGCTCCAGCAAAGGGAATAGGTGGCATTGGCGGCGGGTGGGGATTGGTTATGCCATTTGGTGCTGGCAAGTGCCTGCCAGGGTCGGCCATCAGATTGGTGTTTAGTGCAGTGGTAAGGCCCGGCCGGGCTCTTAATGTCAGGAGTGGGGTGATGGAGGGGACACTTGTAGTTGGCGGCCATTTTCAAGTTGCTGTTCCTTCCTGCTGGTCAGAGTCTGCCATATTCTGGGTCCCAGCTCCCAGGGGGCGAGATATGTGTGTGTTTTTTACCAAGGCAATTTTGGGGGACAGATGCCGCTTGGGGCCAAGTGAAAGAGGGGTGATTGGCATGGCAGGTAGGCGTGTGGACCCTGAAGGTCTCATGGTGCCTTTTGCTAAATATGTGAGGTGGGGTTATGTTAGTGTTGGCGGAAGTGGTGGCAGTGGTGTCCGCAGAAGGGGGTTGAAGGGAGTGGTGCGACCACTGATGAGGGCGGCCTCGAAAGGGTCCCTTGCTGCAGTGTTGGTATGTAACACACCCACTGGGGCACTTTCGGTGGGGGATAGGAGAAGGAGGAGGGGCTAGTTCTAGCAGGGAGGATATGCCTTGGAGGGCAACTAGGGGGAAAAGGTTGAGAGTGGGTTGGGGGGTGCAGTGGACACCCAACACATATGTAGGTGTGTTAATCTCTGGCTCAGGTTGTTGTGCACGCCAGTGAGGGGTTTCTGGGGACTTAGAATGCTGGCAGTGGTGAGGGCTTTCTGGGGACTGAGCACACAGGCGGGGGTGAGGGCTTTCTGGTGTTGGTGAACGCTGGTAGCTGTGAATGGGCCCAGGGGTTTGTGGCCCTTCTTCATGCAATGACACCGGCCTGATGCCCCCTGTGTTTCCACAGTCGCCCTGCCTGGAGGTGTGGCCTGGATCTCAGACCCTACAGCTGCAGGAGTGTGTTGTGTGGGCCTTTGCAGTGGTTCTGGTGGGCTGTGGAGTCGATGTTGACCTGGCTCTTCTTGGTTGCGGTGTCTCACGACGGGGCATCCGCCTTCGCGTAGCCTGTCTGCGCCTTTGCGAGGTGGTGGTGGACCATGAGGGCCTGGATGCGCCACTCCCAGATGGGCCTGCCCCCTTGTCCTCCTTGGATGCCTCTGGCAATGCGTGAGTGCCTGTAGGGGACATAGGAAATGTTGTCAATTGTGGTTCCCCCACGTGTGTTGGCATGCAAGACACATTTAGTATGGTACAGAGTGGGACCCCACACTTTTGGGCAGATGGGCATGGTTGGTCAGGGGAGATTGCATGTGGGCCTAGCATTATGGAGATGGTGTCACGTTGCCTGCCCTCAGACATCAGGAGCAGACCAGTCGGCCCAGAGTACTGGCACCCATGGGGACCTTTAAGCTCTGGTCCTTCTTGGGCCTAGCCAGCTACTGCAACCGATATATCAGGGACTTTGCGTCAGTCAGCGAACCACTACGACAGCTAACCCACCAGGATGTGAAATTCGAATGGACCAGTGACTGCCAGAAGGCATTCGAAGTGATCAGGTAAAGAGTCGCAAAGGCAGAGAATATGTCCTACTATGATCCCAACAGGAAGACCGAGCTCACAGTTGATGCCAGTCCAGTGGGCCTAGAAGCCATACTAGCGCAGCTCGACCCGAAGGACCCCTCACAGAAACACATTGTGGCATACGCCAGTCGCAGCTTATCCAACACTGAACAAGCCTACTCGCAAGCGGAAAAGGAAGGGCTTGCAGTGGTATGGGCGTGCAAGCACTTCCACCTGTTTCTGTATGGGAAACCATTCCAGGTTATCACGGATCATCAGGCCCTCTTGTTCCTCTATGGCAACCCTCAGGCCAAAATGCCCCCGCATATCGCCCGATGGGGGTGAGACTCCAAGACTATGCTTTTGAGATAATCCACAGGCCAGGGAAGGGCGAAAACCCGGCTGACTTTCTGTCCAGGAGACCACGGGAAGAGAGTGCTCTGAAACCATCAGTAGCCGACAGGTACCTAAGATACCTCATACATCAGTCCGCACCAGAAGGAATCAACATGGAGGCGCTTGCCAGAGAAACAGAAAATGATGCACCTTGCAGCATCATTCGCAAAGGACTGGTGTCGGGATTGTGGCGAAGGGTGAAAGAAAGGGGGAGGGCCGCAGGAGGCAGGGTGCAAGAGGAGGTAGAGAGACTACTCCAAGTAAAAGAGGAACTTGCGGTCTCAGAAGATCACCTGATCGTCAAAGACTGCTTGTAATCCCCCAATCCATGGGAGCCAGAGTCATAGAACTGGCCCACGAGACTCACTGAGGCATGGTGTCGACAAAACACATGCTCCGCCAAAAGGTCTGGTTCCCTCACATGGACACACTAGTAGAATCAGCACTGAAGGCGTGCCCCACAGGCTGCCTGATCTCACACAATCGCCACCCAGAACCACTACCCATGTCTGAACTTCCAGAGAGAATATGGGAGGCGGTGGTGGACGACTTCTTCGGGCCCATCGAAGGGGGAAAGTACGTCCTGGCCGTTATGGACGAGTACTCACGATACCCCGGCGTGCGGCTGTATATCATCAACTGCCGCCCACCATGTCATCCCCGCTCTAGACCACATGTTCTCAGCCTATGGAGTACCAAAGGTACTGAAGACAGACAATGGGGCCCGTTCTGTGGGCATCAATTTGCACAATTCACTGAATAGCTGGGATTTCATCATAGGAAGGTCACTCCCCTGTGGCCCCAGGCCAATGGAATGATCGAACGAACGATTCATGGCCAACCTCAAGCGAGCTCTCCAGATAGCCAGACTCACAGGCCAGCCCTATGAACAAGTCCTAAATCAACTGATGAGAGACTACCGAGGGACCCCTCATAGCACCACAGGGAAGACCCCGGCGGAACTGATGTTCGGACGAAATACGCAAACGCGTATGCCACAGGCCAACAACACCGCCCCGCCACCGATACTGGATCAAGAAGTACAAGAGCGAGATGGGGCAGCGAAAGCCCAAATGAAGGAGTATGCAGATACCCGCAGGAGAGCGCAGCCCTCCAACATCGAGGTAGGAGATGTCATGGCAGTCCGCCAACTGCTGACGCACAAACACACGTCAGCATTCCGTGAAGAACCCCTACTAGTCACCCAGAAGAAGGGCTCCATGGTCAGCGGCCAAGGAGCAGAGGGATCTGTCACAAGGAATTTGTCGCACTTCAAAGAACTCCCACCGACCGGAGCTCGGCGTTTGAGTGGGAGAGTACAGACCCATCTCACCTATGAATCAGATGATCCCTACCAGGGTGATCAGGTGAATGAAGTTGGGGAGAGTGGACAATCCCCAGGGCTGAATCAAGCATGCCCCCAGAGGGCTCGGAACAGACCTCGTCGATGGATAGAGGAAATGGACTAGAAGCCCACCACACCGCCGCTCATTGCAAAGAATCTGGTAACTGTTTAAAAATGGGGGAGAGTCACGTTGACATCTCCGTGTCGATGGGGGGGCGGGAGGAAAAAGGGAGGAAAGGGAAGTGACGCAGGGGGGCGGGATCGGGGTTTTCGTGGTAAGCAGCGAAATAAAGAGGATGTTTATTTCATGAGCTCCGTGTCCACCTATGATTGCTGCGCCACCCGAAAGAATGCTGCGCACCAGATAGGACACTAGCACGCTTGTAAGCAGGCACTCCATTATAGGCTGCTCATGAAAGAATACATTTAGGCAGCCATGCCACAGCCATGCAAAAGCAGCGTTAAAAGTGCGCACGTACTCTACAACTAGCATTTCTTAAGGAGTTTGTTGCAGAATAATTGTACAGTATTTTTTTCATCTTCTAGAAATTTATTTGGCAATATTTTGAAGTCACTGATAGCTTTTTATTGCCAGAGATGGTGGCATTTCATAAGTGCAGGATTGTCCACTTATAGCCACCAAACATGTTCTGCTTTTAGCAGCCTGATGGGACAGAAAATCAGATTACCTTACCTGCATTGCAGGTTGACTTACTCGTGTAATTGACAGTATATCACTGTCTTTTTGATGCTTCTGAGTAAGTAATATGAAATCCAATTGAAGACACACCAAAAACATAAGGAGAAGGACACGAGAACGTGGAAACCGGGGTGGAGACGCAGGATCCTCTATCCGAAAGGCATGCGTTCTACAACTGAGCTATATCCACTGCTTGATGTTAAGCTCGAGCCTTTGCTTCACTTGATTTTATTGATACAACTTATAAGGGATCAAGGAGAAAAGTTTACAAAGTGAAATAGAAACTGGTCTTTGTTGTAGTACAAAGATTGCTTGATGTAGATTTGCTACTCTGCATGTCGTAGATCAGATATATATGATCTGGAATACAAGATGTATGTCACATTAGATGAATCGCAATTACCTGTCACGCTCCCTGGTGTTCTAGTGGTTAGGAGCCGCGGCCCGGGTTCGATTCCCGGTCAGGGAAGTTGTTCTATTTTAACTATTTGCTTTTCATTTCTGGTGTAAAGCGTATAATATTCATCCTGTTCCTTTATTATCACTTTTATTTCCTATGAAAAAAATGCACGTAGAATATTACAATGTGAGGTAAGTGATACCGAGAACCGGCAAACAGCATTTAAATCAATGTGGTCTTGAAAATGAGAAATCAGTTATTTGTTTATAACCTTTTCAGCGTACTGCCACGGTCAGATAACGCCATTATGTATTTTATCATATGTGAATGAACTGAACAAGTAGATTACTACACGAAGCAAGGATGTAATATGTCCATTTTGTCCATTTTGATGTCCCTCGTCTGCCTTTCTTCCCAGTGGTGTTCCGAATAATGTTAATGTGTTAGGCAGAAAAACGAACGCACTAATGACTTAATTCTGAAACCCATGTCCCATTGGTGTTATTGTGCGAACACAGTCCTTCTGGGAGAAGACAGGCAGAGCAGGCGTTAATTATCTTCATGGGCTAGTTTGTAAGCCAATCAGCTGCCTATTGGAAATCTCTGTACCGTCTGCAGGAGGCACAATGTGGACGTGGGGACCAATACTTGTTACTTTGTCGAGATAATTGGAAAAAAGGAACAGTGCTAGAGACGTGTGGGAGACACTCTCTAGGGACATGGGTCACTGCTACAAGTATGAAGCCCGGATAGCTCAGTCGGTAGAGCATCAGACTTTTAATCTGACTGTCTAGGGTTCAAGTCACTATTCGGGCGGGTTCGTTTTAACAGTTTCTTTTCACTTTTAAACATAGAGCCACGGAAGTATTACTTCGCCTCTCAATAATTCTGGTTTGGCTACTGGTTATTGTGATGTTTGAAATATTATGGTCATAATCTCAGTAGACACAAAATTATAACGTATTTCATATACAAGTAGGCATAGGTGTGCAAGCGGGTCCACTGGCTATCTTAAATCTTGGGACTCAGTATGTGGTGTGCCTGGATAATGACGTCCTCCATCAAAATGCATTTGCTCTTGGACTGTATGTAGCACCCATCCCATGCCCTTCTCTGGCATACATTGGGAACACTTTCTCTTAAATTGACAACTGCCCCTTTGGTGCACATTTAAATGGGAAGGACACCAGGGCACTAACTTTAATATTTATGGGGTGGAGGGAAAGCATCATGTAACAACCATTGACCCAGGTGATGTCATGGAACGTTACATCACAGCTCCAGCAAAGGGAATAGGTGGCATTGGCGGCGGGTGGGGATTGGTTATGCCATTTGGTGCTGGCAAGTGCCTGCCAGGGTCGGCCATCAGATTGGTGTTTAGTGCAGTGGTAAGGCCCGGCCGGGCTCTTAATGTCAGGAGTGGGGTGATGGAGGGGACACTTGTAGTTGGCGGCCGTTTTCAAGTGGCTGTTCCTTCCTGCTGGTCAGAGTCTGCCATATTCTGGGTCCCAGCTCCCAGGGGGCGAGATATGTGTGTGTTTTTTACCAAGGCAATTTCGGGGGACAGATGCCGCTTGGGGCCAAGTGAAAGAGGGGTGATTGGCATGGCAGGTAGGCGTGTGGACCCTGAAGCTCTCAGGGATGCCTTATGCTAAATATGTCAGGTGGGGTTATGTTAGTGTTGGCGGAAGTGGTGGCAGTGGTGTCCGCAGAAGGGGGTTGAAGGGAGTGGTGCGACCACTGATGAGGGCGGCCTCGAAAGGGTCCCTTGCCGCAGTGTTGGCATGTAACACACCCACTGGGGCACTTTCGGTGGGGGATAGGAGAAGGAGGAGGGGCTAGTTCTAGCAGGGAGGATATGCCTTGGAGGGCAACTAGGGGGAAAAGGTTGAGAGTGGGTTGGGGGGTGCAGTGGACACCCAACACATATGTAGGTGTGTTAATGTCTGGCTCAGGTTGTTGTGCACGCCAGTGAGGGGTTTCTGGGGACTTAGAATGCTGGCAGTGGTGAGGGCTTTCTGGGGACTGAGCACACAGGCGGGGGTGAGGGCTTTCTGGTGTTGGTGAACGTTGGTAGCTGTGAATGGGCCCAGGGGTTTGTGGCCCTTCTTCATGCAGTGACACCGGCCTGATGCCCCCTGTGTTTCCACAGTCGCCCTGCCTGGAGGTGTGGCCTGGATCTCAGACCCTACAGCTGCAGGAGTGTGTTGTGTGGGCCTTTGCAGTGGTTCTGGTGCGCTGTGGGGTCGATGTTGACAGGGCTCTTCTTGGTTGCGGTGTCTCGCGACGGGGCATCCGCCTTCACGTAGCCTGTCTGCGCCTTTGCGAGGTGGTGGTGGACCATGAGGGCCTGGATGCGCCATTCCCAGATGGGCCTGCCCCCTTGTCCTCCTTGGATGCCTCTGGCAATGCAGGAGTGCCTGTAGGGGACATAGGAAATGTTGTCAATTGCGGTTCGCCCACGTGTGCTGGCATGCAAGACACATTTAGTATGGTACAGAGTGGGACCCCACACTTTTGGGCAGATGGGCATGGTTGGTCAGGGGAGATTGCATGTGGGCCTAGCATTATGGGGATGGTGTCACGTTGCCTGTCCTCAGACATCAGGAGCAGACCAGTCGGCCCAGAGTACTAGCACCCCTGGGGACCTTTAAGCTCTGGTCCTTCTTGGGCCTAGCCAGCTACTGCAACCGATATATCAGGGACTTTGCGTCAGTCAGCGAACCACTACGACAGCTAAGGCACCAGGATGTGAAATTCGAATGGACCAGTGACTGCCAGAAGGCAATCGAAGTGATCAGGTAAAGAGTTGCAAAGGCAGAGAATATGTCCTACTATGATCCCAACAGGAAGACCGAGCTCACAGTTGATGCCAGTCCAGTGGGCCTAGAAGCCATACTAGCGCAGCTCGACCCGAAGGACCCCTCACAGAAACACATTGTGGCATACGCCAGTCGCAGCTTATCCAACACTGAACAAGCCTACTCGCAAGCGGAAAAGGAAGGGCTTGCAGTGGTATGGGCGTGCAAGCACTTCCACCTGTTTCTTATGGGAAACCATTCCAGGTTATCACGGATCATTAGGCCCTCTTGTTCCTCTATGGCAAGCCTCAGGCCAAAATGCCCCCGCATATCGCCCGATGGGGTTTGAGACTCCAAGACTATGCTTTTGAGATAATCCACAGGCCAGGGAAGGGCGAAAACCTAGCTGACTTTCTGTCCAGGAGACCACGGGAAGAGAGTGCTCTGAAACCATCAGTAGCCGACAGGTACCTAAGATACCTCATACATCAGTCCGCACCAGAAGGAATCAACATGGAGGCGCTCGCCAGAGAAACAGAAAATGATGCACCTTGCAGCATCATTCGCAAAGGACTGGTGTCGGGATTGTGGCGAAGGGTGAAAGAAAGGGGGAGGGCCGCAGGAGGCAGGGTGCAAGAGGAGGTAGAGAGACTACTCCAAGTAAAAGAGGAACTTGCGGTCTCAGAAGATCACCTGATCGTCAAAGACTGCTTGTAATCCCCCAATCCGTGGGAGCCAGAGTCATAGAACTGGCCCACGAGACTCACTGAGGCATGGTGTCGACAAAACGCATGCTCCGCCAAAAGGTCTGGTTCCCTCACATGGACACACTAGTAGAATCAGCACTGAAGGCGTGCCCCACATGCTGCCTGATTTCACACAATCGCCACCCAGAACCACTACTCATGTCTGAACTTCCACAGAGAATATGGAGGCGGTGGTGGACGACTTCTTCGGGCCCATCGAAGGGGGAAAGTATGTCCTGGCCGTGATGGACGAGTACGCACGATACCCCGGCGTGCGGCTTTATATCATCAACTGCCGCCCACCATGTCATCCCCGCTCTAGACCACATGTTCTCAGCCTATGGAGTACCAAAGGTACTGAAGACAGACAATGGGGCCCGTTCTGTGGGCATCAATTTGCACAATTTGCTGAATAGCTGGGATTCCATCATAGGAAGGTCACTCCCCTGTGGCCCCAGGCCAATGGAATGATCGAACGAACGATTCATGGCCAACCTCAAGCGAGCTCTCCAGATAGCCAGACTCACAGGCCAGCCCTATGAACAAGTCCTAAATCAACTGATGAGAGACTACCGAGGGACCCCTCATAGCACCACAGGGAAGACCCCGGCAGAACTGATGTTCGGACGAAATACGCAAACGCGTATGCCACAGGCCAACAACACCGCCCCGCCACCGACGCTGGATCAAGAAGTACAAGAGCGAGATGGGGCAGCGAAAGCCCGAATGAAGGAGTATGCAGTTACCCACAGGAGAGCGCAGCCCTCCAACATCGAGGTAGGAGATGTCATGGCAGTCCGCCAACCGCTGACGCACAAACACACGTCAGCATTCCGTGAAGAACCCCTACTAGTCACCCAGAAGAACGGCTCCATGGTCACTGCCCAAGGAGCAGAGGGATCTGTCACAAGGAATTCATCGCACTTCAAAGAATTCCCACCGACCGGAGCTCGGCGTTTGAGTGGGAGAGTACAGACCCATCTCACCTATGAATCAGATGATCCCTACCAGGGTGATCAGGTGAATGAAGTTGGGGAGAGTGGACAATCCCCGGGGCTGAATCAAGCATGCCCACAGAGGGCTCGGAACAGACCTCGTCGATGGATAGAGCAAATGGACTAGAAGCCCACCACACCGCCGCTCGTTGCCAAGAATCTGGTAACTGTTTAAAAATGGGGGAGAGTCACGTTGACATCTCCGTGTCGACGGGGGGGCGGGAGGAAGAAGGGAGGAAAGGGAAGTGACGCAGGGGGGCGGGATCGGGGTTTTTGTGGTAAGCAGGGAAATAAAGAGGATGTTTATTTCATGAGCTCCGTGTCCGCCTATGATTGCTGCGCCACCCGAAAGAATGCTTTGCACCAGATAGGACACTAGCACGCTTGTAAGCAGGCACTCCATTATAGGCTGCTCATGAAAGAATACATTTAGGCAGCCATGCCACAGCCATGCAAAAGCAGCGTTAAAAGTGTGCACATACTCTACAACTAGCATTTCCTAAGGAGCTTGTTGCAGAATAATTGTACAATATTTTTTTCATCTTCTAGAAATTTATTTGGCGATATTTTGAAGTCACTGATAGCTTTTTATTGCCAGAGATGGTGGCATTTCATAAGTGCAGGATTGTCCACTTATAGCCACCAAACATGTTCTGCTTTTAGCAGCCTGATGGGACAGAAAATCAGGTTACCTTACCTGCATTGCGGGTTTACTTACTCATGTAATTGACAGTATGTCACTGTCTTTTTGATGCTTCTGAGTAAGTAATATGAAATCCAATTGAAGACACACCAAACACATAAGGAGAAGGACACGAGAACGTGGAAACCGGGGTGGAGACGCAGGATCCTCTATCCGAAAGGCATGCGTTCTACAACTGAGCTATATCCACTGCTTGATGTTAAGCTCGAGCCTTTGCTTCACTTGATTTTATTGATACAACTTATAAGGGATCAAGGAGAAAAGTTTACAAAGTGAAATAGAAACTGGTCTTTGTTGTAGTACAAAGATTGCTTGATGTAGATTTGCTACTCTGCATGTCGTAGATCAGATATATATGATCTGGAATACAAGATGTATGTCACATTAGATGAATCGCAATTACCTGTCACGCTCCCTGGTGGTCTAGTGGTTATGAGCCGCGGCCCGGGTTCGATTCCCGGTCAGGGAAGTTGTTCTTTTT
This sequence comes from Ambystoma mexicanum, assembly GCF_040938575.1. NCBI lineage: Eukaryota > Metazoa > Chordata > Amphibia > Caudata > Ambystomatidae > Ambystoma > Ambystoma mexicanum. The sequence goes on from NW_027182323.1 coordinate 6,554,569, forward strand.
TAACTATTTGCTTTGCATTTCTGGTGTAAAGCGTATAATATTCATCCTGTTCCTTTATTATCACTTTTATTTACTATGAAAAAAATGCACGTCGAATATTACAATGTGAGGCAAGTGATACCGAGAACCGGCAAACAGCATTTAAATCAATGTGGTCTTGAAAATGAGAAATCAGTTATTTGTTTATAACCTTTTCAGCGTACTGCCATGGTCAGATAACGCCATTATGTATTTTATCATATGTGAATGAACTGAACAAGTAGATTACTACACGAAGCAAGGATGTAATATGTCCATTTTGTCCATTTTGATGTCCCTCGTCTGCCTTTCTTCCCAGTGGTGTTCCGAATAATGTTAATGTGTTAGGCAGAAAAACGAACGCACTAATGACTTAATTCTGAAACCCATGTCCCATTGGTGTTATTGTGCGAACACAGTCCTTCTGGGAGAAGACAGGCAGAGCAGGCGTTAATGCTCTGATTACTTACCGGTAATCTTCATTACTCCTAGTCCTACTCTTCCTCGTCACAGTACTTACTTCATGAGGCACCCGCCTCCGACACAGGACCTTCTTCTATTTCTTTAAATCCCTATAACTCCTCCCCCACATCCATGTCACTCAGTTTCATATTACCAAGCCGGAGCATGGGACCTTCCCCGCAGGGAGGGTGAGGAGGGTCGTCAGTACTGGACTAGGAGTAATGAAGATTACCGGTAAGTAATCAGAGCATTACCTCCACGTCCACTCTTCCTCGTCCCAGTACTTACTTCATGAGGTATACCAAAGCATCAACGGGGAAAAGGTCCCAATGAGACAGAGCCAAAAACAGTGCAGCAAAACACACCCACAATAACTCTTAAATCACATCCCCACAGACAAAAACTCCAACCACGAAGGAACCAACCCCCGAGAAACTCAACCCATAGCGGTTGATGAAAATGCCTAGACCAGCCAAGGCGGCAGCCATACAAATCTCTTGCAGAGAAAAACCCTCCTTACATCGGGCCAGGAAGCCGCGAAACCCCTGGTAGACCGCCCCTGATTGTGCGCAGGCACAGGCAGGCCAGAAGCCACACAGGCCCTAGAGATCACAACCCGGAACCACCGGAAAATGGAAACCACAGATGCGTTATGCCCAGCCCCAGCCAGACCACAAGCAATCAGAAGACTATCAGATTGGTGGAAAAGGCAAACCAAGCCAAATACTCCAACGCGTCCCGCCGGACATCAATGTTAAGCCGAGCCACCTCCTCAGGCGTTCTTGGATCATGAAAGAAGTCAGGGAGAACCAGACCCTGAGAGGTGTGAAACCCGAGAGACAACTGAAGGGAGAAACTTCGGACCACACCCCGGCACCACCGAGTCTGGCAGCACCCTCAGGAAAGGAGCGTGACATAAGAGAGCCCCAATCTCCCCAAGCCTACGGGCAGAAGTGAGGGCAATAAGAAAAGCAGATTTCAGTGTAAGATGTTTGATATCAATCTCGGAAATGGGCTCAAAGGGAGGCCCATGAAGGAACCGTAATACAAGAGGGAGATCCCAAAAGGAAAGCCCTTTATCAGCACAAGGAAGGGAAGAAGAAAAACCCTGGATCAACTTCCCCACCAACACCTCCCCATCCAAGTGACCGTCAGAGTCCCCCAAAAGGAATTTCATGGAGGCCCGCTGAGAGCAAAGCCTGGAAAAACTGCCAGGCCCCTGTCAAAACCCCTCCTGGAGGAACCGAAGGATAGCAGAGGCCAGAACGCAGGGGAGGGATCCCAGACTGCCCATACCAGTCTCGGAAATGGCCCCAATGTCTGCCTAACACCTTCAGAGTGGAGGGTCTAAGAGCATCCATTTGGACTCAACTACAGGATCTGAGAACCCCTGAGATATCAACCTAGACTGAGCAATAGCCACACCGCCCATTGCATCCGGTGGAATTCTAACCGCAGATCCCCTTGAAGGGGACACGGCCACCCCGGAACCAGCCAAGGTTCCTAGGAACGAAGCTCCAACAGAGAGGGGAGCCAACTCCGGTGGCACCAGAACAGAGCTAACAACAACACAGTCACCCTGGACACTCAGATGCGCCAAACCACCCGGGGCAGAAGGGGAATAGGCGGAAAGACATAAAGGAAAACCCCAAGGCCACTGTACAGAGAGGGCGTCCATCCCCCAATCCCCTCAACCTGAAACCGAGAGCAGAAGAGGGGAACTTCTGCTGAGGCCGGGGATGCAAACAGGTCTAGAACCAAGGACCCTAAACTGACACAGGTCACCGCAAAGACCTGGGCCAACAGGACCAGTTCTGCAGAGGAGTGAAAACCGGCGTCTGAGAAGATCCGCTTGAACATTGTCCACCCTTCTGATCCGTGAGGCCAGCAGATACACCAGATGAGATTCCTCCCAGGTGCCTATCAGCGCTGCCAGAGCATTCAAGGAACAGCCGGAACCCCTTTTGCAGTTCACATATGCCAAGGCCGTCGTATTGTCCGATCGGACCAAAAACCGCCGACCGTCCAGCAACTCCTCGAAGTACACCAGAGCTTGCACAATGGCACAACTCTTGCCAATTGGATGATCACCGGCTCTCCCCAGATCTCACAACCCTTGAGCTGAGAGGACCCCCAATGTATACCCTTTCTGCTGGTGTTGGTAGTAGGAGAGGTCACAGGAGGAAGGACCATGCACACCTCAGCCTGTAGACCTGAAACCCCCCGCCACCATAGCAGGGACACTCGCAGCGCTGGGGACACTGAAAACAAAACTACGAAAGCCGAGATGTCGGGAGCCAGTGGGAGAGGGTATAAGACACCAGGAGACGTAACCGAAGACAGGCTCAAGGAACTGGAAAACATGCAAGACGCCACGTGCCCCGTAACTTCAGCAACAGGTGAGTCGAGACATACTGCCTTCTGAGAACCCAGCCCAGAACAGCAAGCCCCCCCCTGCACAACATCCAGTGTACGCTCTCCCCAGACGTCCGGACAAGCAGTGCAGGGTCTTGAGACCCATAAGCAGGTGACACATCCTAGAAGGCATTGGGACCAGGAACACCCGCAAGTAGAAAACTTGACCCTGAACAGGGAGAGGAACGGGCAAGACGGTAACCCACAACAACCGTTCGGAGAGAACGGATCCCATGGCCAACTACTTGGACCGTGAGCTGGGTACCAAAGTCCTAACCATGCAAACCTGGACAGGAGGAGACAGGAACGGCAACTGATACCCCCTCCAGACGGATCCCATTACCCAGGAAGCCGAACCCCACCGGTCCCATACACCTCCGAGAAGATAGAGACGAGGAGCCAGGGAAAACCGCCAGTCACTGCACTTGCACCAGAGGGAAATCACAGGACGTTGAAACAGGCCTGCGCCACAATATAACAGCATGCTTGTCAGCCCACAAAAAGATTTGACCTATCAAAAGGAAGATACTGGACAGCCCAGAAGTCCAGCAGACTATGGCCCCCTCAGCCGACAGAGGAGCCACCAGGCCGGCGTCAAAAGGGCAGAGTACTGTCACAAAGCGGGGCAAAGCAATCCATCCCGGATAGCCGACATCAAAGGCAACCCCCTACCTGAGGTATGCCTATACTGGAAAACCCACTGAAGTGAGATCCCCCTCCACCGGCACCAGGGGCTCTGAGAACCCCTCTAAGCACAGACATGTGCCACCATGTGCCCTATCACTTCCCACAAGTCTGAGAGGAGGCGTGAAAGCAACACGTCAGCACCGGAGGACCTAGGGCCTAAAAGAAGAGACACTGGGAACCCCCTGCATGGCCGTTACTTCCATGATCATTTTCCATAATCCCATGCCGGACAAGGGAAAAGCAAATCAACTCCTTTGACTTTCCCTTGCGCAGTTTAGAGGAAGACGACAGGACAAGGAGTCTGCGTCCATAGCTAGCACAGAACCAAACACACCACATGACTGAGAGGTGGCTTGAGCCCTGTATCCAGTAGCCCCATGCTCTAAATCGTTCCAATGCATCGGTCTAGGAAGGATGAAGGACCGAGTCAGCACCACTGAGACTCGAACCCGAAGTGTAGACTATGCCAGGCCGGTACCCTTCCGGCCGCTTGCAGATGGTTCCAAAATCTGCGCCGTATTCACAGGCAGCACGCAAGGAATGCAGCCAACATCCGGTGCATACTGGGCTGTGTGTGTCTGAGGAGCTGGTGGTATGTGACATGTCTGTGACAGAACAGAGCCCCGCACTTTCAAATACTCTGTCACAGTCACCCCACGACAAGAAGCAGAGAGTCCTCACAGCAAAAAAGGAAGGCTAGCCCATACTGCCAAGTGCTTGCCATCATTTCCAATAAAGATGTGTACACAGAGCACGAGGTAACGGCCTTTCAAAGGAGTCAAGATGGCCATACCAGCAAGAGAGGGGAAAACATCAAGCACATTCCTCCCCTCTCCTTACCTTCCCCCAGAGAATGCAGCTGACATCCGGTGCATCCTGGGCCGTGTGTCTCTGAGGAGCGGGTGGTATGTGGCATGCCTGCGACAGAACAGAGCCCCCGCACTTTCAAATACTCTGTCACAGTCACCCCACGACAAGAAGCAGAGAGGCCTCACAACAAAAGGGAAGGCTTAGCCCATACTGCCAAGTGCTTGCCATCATTTCCAATAAAGATGTGCACACAAAGCACGAGGAAAACGGCATGTTGGAGGAGTCAAGATGGCCACACCAGCAGGAGAGGGGAAAAATATCAAGCACAGTCCTCCCCTCTCCTTACCTTCCCCCAGATAATGCAGCTAACATCCGGTGCATCCTGTGCTGTGTGTGTCTGAGGAGCGGGTGGTATGTGACATGCCTGCGACAGAACAGAGCCCCCGCACTCCCAAAGACTCTCTGCCACTGTCACCCCACGACAAGAAGCAGAGAGGCCTCACAACAAAAGGGAAGGCTAGCCCATACTGCCAAGTCGAATCAAGATGGCCAAAACAGGAGGAGAGGGGAAAAACATCAAGCCCAGTCCTCCCCTCTCCTTACCTTCCCCCGGGCCGTGCAGGACCCGGGACACAATGCTCACGCTGCGGTCCGGAGCCCAGCAAAGAACCGAGCGAGGCAATCCAGCTCAACTGTGACCCCAAGCCCCGCAGGGGGCCCAGGAGCAGTGCCGCACCTGAGGGAGCCGAGGGCCCCGCCACACAGCCCCCCCCAGGGGGCCAGCAATCGGTGCTCCCCAGTGCCCCGCACCAGGAAGAAAAAGTCCAACCTGCCGGAGGCAGGAAAAATTTAAACTGAGTGACATGGATGTGGGGGAGGAGTTATAGGGATTTAAAGAAATAGAAGAAGGTCCTGTGTCGGAGGCGGGTGCCTCATGAAGTAAGTACTGTGACGAGGAAGAGTGGACGTGGAGGTAATTATCTTCATGGGCTAGTTTGTAAGCCAATCAGCTGCCTATTGGAAATCTCTGTACCGTCTGCAGGAGGCACAATGTGGACGTGGGGACCAATACTTGTTACTTTGTCGAGATAATTGGAAAAAAGCAACAGTGCTAGAGACGTGTGGGAGACACTCTCTAGGGACATGGGTCACTGCTACTAGTGTGAAGCCCGGATAGCTCAGTCGGTAGAGCATCAGACTTTTAATCTGAGGGTCTAGGGTTCAAGTCCCTACTCGGGCGGGTTCGTTTTAACACTTTCTTTTCACTTTTAAACATAGAGCCACGGAAGTATTGCTTCGCCTCTCAATAATTCTGGTTTGGCTACTGGTTATTGTGATGTTTGAAATGTTATGGTCATAATCTCAGTAGACACAAAATTATAACGTATTTCATATACAAGTAGGCATTGGTGTGCAAGTGGGCCCACTGTCTATCTTAAATCTTGGGACGCAGTATGTGGTGTGCCTGGTTATTGACGTCCTCCATCAAAATGCATTTGCTCTTGGACTGTATGTAGCACCCATCCCATGCCTTTCTCTGGCATACATTGGGAACACTTTCTCTTAAATTGACAACTGCCCGTTTGGTGCACATTTAAATGGGAAGGACATCAGGGCACTAACTTTAATATTTATGGGGTGGAGGGAAAGCATCATGTAACAACCTTTGACCCAGGTGATGTCATGGAACGTTACATCACAGCTCCAGCAAAGGGAATAGGTGGCATTGGCGGCGGATGGGGATTGGTTCTGCCATTTGGTGCTGGCAAGTGCCTGCCAGGGTCGGCCATCAGATTGGTGTTTAGTGCAGTGGTAAGGCCCGGCCGGGCTCTTAATGTCAAGAGTGGGGTGATGGAGGGGGTACTTGTAGTTGGCGGCCGTTTTCAAGTTGCTGTTCCTTCCTGCTGGTCAGAGTCTGCCATATTCTGGGTCCCAGCTCCCAGGGGGCGAGATATGTGTGTGTTTTTTACCAAGGCAATTTTGGGGGACAGATGCCACTTGGGGCCAAGTGAAAGAGGGGTGATTGGCACGGCAGGTAGGCGTGTGGACCCTGAAGCTCTCAGGGATGCCTTATGCTAAATATGTCAGGTGGGGTTATGTTAGTGTTGGTCAGAAGTGGTGGCAGTGGTGTCCGCAGAAGGGGGTTGAAGGGAGTGGTGCGACCACTGATGAGGGCAGCCTCGAAAGGGTCCCTTGCTGCAGTGTTGGCATGTAACACACCCACTGGGGCACTTTCGGTGGGGGATAGGAGAAGGAGGAGGGGCTAGGTCTAGCAGGGAGGATATGCCTTGGAGGGCAACTAGGGGGAAAAGGTTGAGAGTGGGTTGGGGGGTGCAGTGGACACCCAACACATATGTAGGTGTGTTAATGTCTGGCTCAGGTTGTTGTGCACGCCGGTGAGGGTTTTCTGGGGACTTAGAATGCAGGCAGTGGTGAGGGCTTTCTGGGGACTGAGCACACAGGCGGGGGTGAGGGCTTTCTGGTGTTGGTGAACGTTGGTAGCTGTGAATGGGCCCAGGGGTTTGTGGCCCTTCTTCATGCAGTGACACCGGCCTGATGCCCCCTGTGTTTCCACAGTCGCCCTGCCTGGAGGTGTGGCCTGGATCTCAGACCCTACAGCTGCAGGAGTGTGTTGTGTGGGCCTTTGCAGTGGTTCTGGTGGGCTGTGGGGTCGATGTTGACAGGGCTCTTCTTGGTTGCGGTGTCTCACGACGGGGCATCCGCCTTCGCGTAGCCTGTCTGCGCCTTTGCGAGGTGGTGGTGGACCATGAGGGCCTGGATGCGCCATTCCCAGATGGGCCTGCCCCCTTGTCCTCCTTGGATGACTCTGGCAATGCAGGAGTGACTGTAGGGGACATAGGAAATGTTGTCAATTGCGGTTCGCCCACGTGTGTTGGCATGCAAGACACATTTAGTATGGTACAGAGTGGGACCCCACACTTTTGGGCAGATGGGCATGGTTGGTCAGGGGAGATTGCATGTGGGCCTAGCATTATGGGGATGGTGTCACGTTGCCTGTCCTCAGACATCAGGAGCAGACCAGTCGGCCCAGAGTACTGGCACCCCTGGGGACCTTTAAGCTCTGGTCCTTCTTGGGCCTAGCCAGCTACTGCAACCGATATATCAGGGACTTTGCGTCAGTCAGCGAACCACTACGACAGCTAAGCCACCAGGATGTGAAATTCGAATGGACCAGTGACTGCCAGAAGGCATTCGAAGAGATCAGGTAAAGAGTCGCAAAGGCAGAGAATATGTCCTACTATGATCCCAACAGGAAGACCGAGCTCACAGTTGATGCCAGTCCAGTGGGCCTAGAAGCCATACTAGCGCAGCTCGACCCGAAGGACCCCTCACAGAAACACATTGTGGCATACGCCAGTCGCAGCTTATCCAACACTGAACAAGCCTACTCGCAAGCGGAAAAGGAAGGGCTTGCAGTGGTATGGGCGTGCAAGCACTTCCACCTGTTTCTGTATGGGAAACCATTCCAGGTTATCACGGATCATCAGGCCCTCTTGTTCCTCTATGGCAACCCTCATGCCAAAATGCCCCCGCATATCGCCCGATGGGGGTGAGACTCCAAGACTATGCTTTTGAGATAATCCACAGGCCAGGGAAGGGCGAAAACCCGGCTGACTTTCTGTCCAGGAGACCACGGGAAGAGAGTGCTCTGAAACCATCAGTAGCCGACAGGTACCTAAGATACCTCATACATCAGTCCGCACCAGAAGGAATCAACATGGAGGCGCTCGCCAGAGAAACAGAAAATGATGCACCTTGCAGCATCATTCGCAAAGGACTGGTGTCGGGATTGTGGCGAAGGGTGAAAGAAAGGGGGAGGGCCGCAGGAGGCAGGGTGCAAGAGGAGGTAGAGAGACTACTCCAAGTAAAAGAGGAACTTGCGGTCTCAGAAGATCACCTGATCGTCAAAGACTGTTTGTAATCCCCCAATCCATGGGAGCCAGAGTCATAGAACTGGCCCACGAGACTCACTGAGGCATGGTGTCGACAAAACACATGCTCCGCCAAAAGGTCTGGTTCCCTCACATGGACACACTAGTAGAATCAGCACTGAAGGCGTGCCCCACATGCTGCCTGATCTCACACAATCGCCACCCAGAACCACTACCCATGTCTGAACTTCCAGAGAGAATATGGGAGGCGGTGGTGGACGACTTCTTCGGGCCCATCGAAGGGGGAAAGTACGTCCTGGCCGTTATGGACGAGTACTCACGATACCCCGGCGTGCGGCTGTATATCATCAACTGCCGCCCACCATGTCATCCCCGCTCTAGACCACATGTTCTCAGCCTATGGAGTACCGAAGGTACTGAAGACAGACAATGGGGCCCGTTCTGTGGGCATCAATTTGCACAATTCACTGAATAGCTGGGATTTCATCATAGGAAGGTCACTCCCCTGTGGCCCCAGGCCAATGGAATGATCGAACGAACGATTCTTGGCCAACCTCAAGCGAGCTCTCCAGATAGCCAGACTCACAGGCCAGCCCTATGAACAAGTCCTAAATCAACTGATGAGAGACTACCGAGGGACCCCTCATAGCACCACAGGGAAGACCCCGGCGGAACTGATGTTCGGACGAAATACGCAAACGCGTATGCCACAGGCCAACAACACCGCCCCGCCACCGATACTGGCTCAAGAAGTACAAGAGCGAGATGGGGCAGCGAAAGCCCAAATGAAGGAGTATGCAGATACCCGCAGGAGAGCGCAGCCCTCCAACATCGAGGTAGGAGATGTCATGGCAGTCCGCCAACTGCTGACGCACAAACACACGTCAGCATTCCGTGAAGAACCCCTACTAGTCACCCAGAAGAAGGGCTCCATGGTCAGCGGCCAAGGAGCAGAGGGATCTGTCACAAGGAATTTGTCGCACTTCAAAGAACTCCCACCGACCGGAGCTCGGCGTTTGAGTGGGAGAGTACAGACCCATCTCACCTATGAATCAGATGATCCCTACCAGGGTGATCAGGTGAATGAAGTTGGGGAGAGTGGACAATCCCCAGGGCTGAATCAAGCATGCCCCCAGAGGGCTCGGAACAGACCTCGTCGATGGATAGAGGAAATGGACTAGAAGCCCACCACACCGCCGCTCGTTGCAAAGAATCTGGTAACTGTTTAAAAATGGGGGAGAGTCACGTTGACATCTCCGTGTCGATGGGGGGGCGGGAGGAAAAAGGGAGGAAAGGGAAGTGACGCAGGGGGGCGGGATCGGGGTTTTCGTGGTAAGCAGCGAAATAAAGAGGATGTTTATTTCATGAGCTCCGTGTCCACCTATGATTGCTGCGCCACCCGAAAGAATGCTGCGCACCAGATAGGACACTAGCATGCTTGTAAGCAGGCACTCCATTATAGGCTGCTCATGAAAGAATACATTTAGGCAACCATGCCACAGCCATGCAAAAGCAGCGTTAAAAGTGCGCACGTACTCTACAACTAGCATTTCCTAAGGAGTTTGTTGCAGAATAATTGTACAATATTTTTTTCATCTTCTAGAAATTTATTTGGCGATATTTTGAAGTCACTGATAGCTTTTTATTGCCAGAGATGGTGGCATTTCATAAGTGCAGGATTGTCCACTTATAGCCACCAAACATGTTCTGCTTTTAGCAGCCTGATGGGACAGAAAATCAGATTACCTTACCTGCATTGCGGGTTGACTTACTCGTGTAATTGACAGTATATCACTGTCTTTTTGATGCTTCTGAGTAAGTAATATGAAATCCAATTGAAGACACACCAAAAACATAAGGAGAAGGACACGAGAACGTGGAAACCGGGGTGGAGACGCAGGATCCTCTATCCGAAAGGCATGCGTTCTACAACTGAGCTATATCCACTGCTTGATGTTAAGCTCGAGCCTTTGCTTCACTTGATTTTATTGATACAACTTATAAGGGATCAAGGAGAAAAGTTTACAAAGTGAAATAGAAACTGGTCTTTGTTGTAGTACAAAGATTGCTTGATGTAGATTTGCTACTCTGCATGTCGTAGATCAGATATATATGATCTGGAATACAAGATGTATGTCACATTAGATGAATCGCAATTACCTGTCACGCTCCCTGGTGTTCTAGTGGTTAGGAGCCGCGGCCCGGGTTCGATTCCCGGTCAGGGAAGTTGTTCTATTTTAACTATTTGCTTTTCATTTCTGGTGTAAAGCGTATAATATTCATCCTGTTCCTTTATTATCACTTTTATTTCCTATGAAAAAAATGCACGTAGAATATTACAATGTGAGGTAAGTGATACCGAGAACCGGCAAACAGCATTTAAATCAATGTGGTCTTGAAAATGAGAAATCAGTTATTTGTTTATAACCTTTTCAGCGTACTGCCACGGTCAGATAACGCCATTATGTATTTTATCATATGTGAAAGAACTGAACAAGTAGATTACTACACGAAGCAAGGATGTAATATGTCCATTTTGTCCATTTTGATGTCCCTCGTCTGCCTTTCTTCCCAGTGGTGTTCCGAATAATGTTAATGTGTTAGGCAGAAAAACGAACGCACTAATGACTTAATTCTGAAACCCATGTCCCATTGGTGTTATTGTGCGAACACAGTCCTTCTGGGAGAAGACAGGCAGAGCAGGCGTTAATTATCTTCATGGGCTAGTTTGTAAGCCAATCAGCTGCCTATTGGAAATCTCTGTACCGTCTGCAGGAGGCACAATGTGGACGTGGGGACCAATACTTGTTACTTTGTCGAGATAATTGGAAAAAAGGAACAGTGCTAGAGACGTGTGGGAGACACTCTCTAGGGACATGGGTCACTGCGACAAGTATGAAGCCCGGATAGCTCAGTCGGTAGAGCATCAGACTTTTAATCTGAGGGTCTAGGGTTCAAGTCATTATTCGGGCGGGTTCGTTTTAACAGTTTCTTTTCACTTTTAAACATAGAGCCACGGAAGTATTGCTTCGCCTCTCAATAATTCTGGTTTGGCTACTGGTTATTGTGATGTTTGAAATATTATGGTCATAATCTCAGTAGAAACAAAATTATAACGTATTTCATATACAAGTAGGCATAGGTGTGCAAGCGGGTCCACTGTCTATCTTAAATCTTGGGACGCAGTATGTGGTGTGCCTGGTTAATGACGTCCTCCATCAAAATGCATTTGCTCTTGGACTGTATGTAGCACCCATCCCATGCCCTTCTCTGGCATAGATTGGGAACACTTTCTCTTGAATTGACAACTGCCCGTTTGGTGCACATTTAAATGGGAAGGACACCAGGGCACTAACTTTAATATTTATGGGGTGGAGGGAAAGCATCATGTAACAACCTTTGACCCAGGTGATGTCATGGAACGTTACATCACAGCTCCAGCAAAGGGAAGGTGGCATTGGCGGCGGGTGGGGATTGGTTCTGCCATGTGGTGCTGGCAAGTGCCTGCCAGGGTCGGCCATCAGATTGGTGTTTAGTGCAGTGGTAAGTCCCGGCCGGGCTCTTAATGTCAGGAGTGGGGTGATGGAGGGGACACTTGTAGTTGGCGGCCATTTTCAAGTTGCTGTTCCTTCCTGCTGGTCAGAGTCTGCCATATTCTGGGTCCCAGCTCCCAGGGGGCGAGATATGTGTGTGTTTTTACCAAGGCAATTTTGGGGGACAGATGCCGCTTGGGGCCAAGTGAAAGAGGGGTGATTGGCATGGCAGGTAGGCGTGTGGACCCTGAAGGTCTCATGGTGCCTTTTGCTAAATATGTGAGGTGGGGTTATGTTAGTGTTGGCGGAAGTGGTGGCAGTGGTGTCCGCAGAAGGGGGTTGAAGGGAGTGGTGCGACCACTGATGAGGGCGGCCTCGAAAGGGTCCCTTGCTGCAGTGTTGGTATGTAACACACCCACTGGGGCACTTTCGGTGGGGGATAGGAGAAGGAGGAGGGGCTAGTTCTAGCAGGGAGGATATGCCTTGGAGGGCAACTAGGGGGAAAAGGTTGAGAGTGGGTTGGGGGGTGCAGTGGACACCCAACACATATGTAGGTGTGTTAATCTCTGGCTCAGGTTGTTGTGCACGCCAGTGAGGGGTTTCTGGGGACTTAGAATGCTGGCAGTGGTGAGGGCTTTCTGGGGACTGAGCACACAGGCGGGGGTGAGGGCTTTCTGGTGTTGGTGAACGCTGGTAGCTGTGAATGGGCCCAGGGGTTTGTGGCCCTTCTTCATGCAATGACACCGGCCTGATGCCCCCTGTGTTTCCACAGTCGCCCTGCCTGGAGGTGTGGCCTGGATCTCAGACCCTACAGCTGCAGGAGTGTGTTGTGTGGGCCTTTGCAGTGGTTCTGGTGGGCTGTGGAGTGGATGTTGACCTGGCTCTTCTTGGTTGCGGTGTCTCACGACGGGGCATCCGCCTTCGCGTAGCCTGTCTGCGCCTTTGCGAGGTGGTGGTGGACCATGAGGGCCTGGATGCGCCACTCCCAGATGGGCCTGCCCCCTTGTCCTCCTTGGATGCCTCTGGCAATGCAGGAGTGCCTGTAGGGGACATAGGAAATGTTGTCAATTGTGGTTCCCCCACGTGTGTTGGCATGCAAGACACATTTAGTATGGTACAGAGTGGGACCCCACACTTTTGGGCAGATGGGCATGGTTGGTCAGGGGAGATTGCATGTGGGCCTAGCATTATGGAGATGGTGTCACGTTGCCTGCCCTCAGACATCAGGAGCAGACCAGTCGGCCCAGAGTACTGGCACCCATGGGGACCTTTAAGCTCTGGTCCTTCTTGGGCCTAGCCAGCTACTGCAACCGATATATCAGGGACTTTGCGTCAGTCAGCGAACCACTACGACAGCTAACCCACCAGGATGTGAAATTCGAATGGACCAGTGACTGCCAGAAGGCATTCGAAGTGATCAGGTAAAGAGTCGCAAAGGCAGAGAATATGTCCTACTATGATCCCAACAGGAAGACCGAGCTCACAGTTGATGCCAGTCCAGTGGGCCTAGAAGCCATACTAGCGCAGCTCGACCCGAAGGACCCCTCACAGAAACACATTGTGGCATACGCCAGTCGCAGCTTATCCAACACTGAACAAGCCTACTCGCAAGCGGAAAAGGAAGGGCTTGCAGTGGTATGGGCGTGCAAGCACTTCCACCTGTTTCTGTATGGGAAACCATTCCAGGTTATCACGGATCATCAGGCCCTCTTGTTCCTCTATGGCAACCCTCAGGCCAAAATGCCCCCGCATATCGCCCGATGGGGGTGAGACTCCAAGACTATGCTTTTGAGATAATCCACAGGCCAGGGAAGGGCGAAAACCCGGCTGACTTTCTGTCCAGGAGACCACGGGAAGAGAGTGCTCTGAAACCATCAGTAGCCGACAGGTACCTAAGATACCTCATACATCAGTCCGCACCAGAAGGAATCAACATGGAGGCGCTCGCCAGAGAAACAGAAAATGATGCACCTTGCAGCATCATTCGCAAAGGACTGGTGTCGGGATTGTGGCGAAGGGTGAAAGAAAGGGGGAGGGCCGCAGGAGGCAGGGTGCAAGAGGAGGTAGAGAGACTACTCCAAGTAAAAGAGGAACTTCCGGTCTCAGAAGATCACCTGATCGTCAAAGACTGCTTGTAATCCCCCAATCCATGGGAGCCAGAGTCATAGAACTGGCCCACGAGACTCACTGAGGCATGGTGTCGACAAAACACATGCTCCGCCAAAAGGTCTGGTTCCCTCACATGGACACACTAGTAGAATCAGCACTGAAGGCGTGCCCCACATGCTGCCTGATCTCACACAATCGCCACCCAGAACCACTACCCATGTCTGAACTTCCACAGAGAATATGGGAGGCGGTGGTGGACGACTTCTTCGGGCCCATCGAAGGGGGAAAGTACGTCCTGGCCGTTATGGACGAGTACTCACGATACCCCGGCGTGCGGCTGTATATCATCAACTGCCGCCCACCATGTCATCCCCGCTCTAGACCACATGTTCTCAGCCTATGGAGTACCGAAGGTACTGAAGAAAGACAATGGGGCCCGTTCTGTGGGCATCAATTTGCACAATTCACTGAATAGCTGGGATTTCATCATAGGAAGGTCACTCCCCTGTGGCCCCAGGCCAATGGAATGATCGAACGAACGATTCTTGGCCAACCTCAAGCGAGCTCTCCAGATAGCCAGACTCACAGGCCAGCCCTATGAACAAGTCCTAAATCAACTGATGAGAGACTACCGAGGGACCCCTCATAGCACCACAGGGAAGACCCCGGCGGAACTGATGTTCGGACGAAATACGCAAACGCGTATGCCACAGGCCAACAACACCGCCCCGCCACCGATACTGGATCAAGAAGTACAAGAGCGAGATGGGGCAGCGAAAGCCCAAATGAAGGAGTATGCAGATACCCGCAGGAGAGCGCAGCCCTCCAACATCGAGGTAGGAGATGTCATGGCAGTCCGCCAACTGCTGACGCACAAACACACGTCAGCATTCCGTGAAGAACCCCTACTAGTCACCCAGAAGAAGGGCTCCATGGTCAGCGGCCAAGGAGCAGAGGGATCTGTCACAAGGAATTTGTCGCACTTCAAAGAACTCCCACCGACCGGAGCTCGGCGTTTGAGTGGGAGAGTACAGACCCATCTCACCTATGAATCAGATGATCCCTACCAGGGTGATCAGGTGAATGAAGTTGGGGAGAGTGGACAATCCCCAGGGCTGAATCAAGCATGCCCCCAGAGGGCTCGGAACAGACCTCGTCGATGGATAGAGGAAATGGACTAGAAGCCCACCACACCGCCGCTCGTTGCAAAGAATCTGGTAACTGTTTAAAAATGGGGGAGAGTCACGTTGACATCTCCGTGTCGATGGGGGGGGCGGGAGGAAAAAGGGAGGAAAGGGAAGTGACGCAGGGGGGCGGGATCGGGGTTTTCGTGGTAAGCAGCGAAATAAAGAGGATGTTTATTTCATGAGCTCCGTGTCCACCTATGATTGCTGCGCCACCCGAAAGAATGCTGCGCACCAGATAGGACACTAGCATGCTTGTAAGCAGGCACTCCATTATAGGCTGCTCATGAAAGAATACATTTAGGCAGCCATGCCACAGCCATGCAAAAGCAGCGTTAAAAGTGCGCACGTACTCTACAACTAGCATTTCCTAAGGAGTTTGTTGCAGAATAATTGTACAATATTTTTTTCATCTTCTAGAAATTTATTTGGCGATATTTTGAAGTCACTGATAGCTTTTTATTGCCAGAGATGGTGGCATTTCATAAGTGCAGGATTGTCCACTTATAGCCACCAAACATGTTCTGCTTTTAGCAGCCTGATGGGACAGAAAATCAGATTACCTTACCTGCATTGCGGGTTGACTTACTCGTGTAATTGAAGTATATCACTGTCTTTTTGATGCTTCTGAGTAAGTAATATGAAATCCAATTGAAGACACACCAAAAACATAAGGAGAAGGACACGAGAACGTGGAAACCGGGGTGGAGACGCAGGATCCTCTATCCGAAAGGCATGCGTTCTACAACTGAGCTATATCCACTGCTTGATGTTAAGCTCGAGCCTTTGCTTCACTTGATTTTATTGATACAACTTATAAGGGATCAAGGAGAAAAGTTTACAAAGTGAAATAGAAACTGGTCTTTGTTGTAGTACAAAGATTGCTTGATGTAGATTTGCTACTCTGCATGTCGTAGATCAGATATATATGATCTGGAATACAAGATGTATGTCACATTAGATGAATCGCAATTACCTGTCACGCTCCCTGGTGTTCTAGTGGTTAGGAGCCGCGGCCCGGGTTCGATTCCCGGTCAGGGAAGTTGTTCTATTTTAACTATTTGCTTTTCATTTCTGGTGTAAAGCGTATAATATTCATCCTGTTCCTTTATTATCACTTTTATTTCCTATGAAAAAAATGCACGTAGAATATTACAATGTGAGGTAAGTGATACCGAGAACCGGCAAACAGCATTTAAATCAATGTGGTCTTGAAAATGAGAAATCAGTTATTTGTTTATAACCTTTTCAGCGTACTGCCACGGTCAGATAACGCCATTATGTATTTTATCATATGTGAATGAACTGAACAAGTAGATTACTACACGAAGCAAGGATGTAATATGTCCATTTTGTCCATTTTGATGTCCCTCGTCTGCCTTTCTTCCCAGTGGTGTTCCGAATAATGTTAATGTGTTAGGCAGAAAAACGAACGCACTAATGACTTAATTCTGAAACCCATGTCCCATTGGTGTTATTGTGCGAACACAGTCCTTCTGGGAGAAGACAGGCAGAGCAGGCGTTAATTATCTTCATGGGCTAGTTTGTAAGCCAATCAGCTGCCTATTGGAAATCTCTGTACCGTCTGCAGGAGGCACAATGTGGACGTGGGGACCAATACTTGTTAATTTGTCGAGATAATTGGAAAAAAGGAACAGTGCTAGAGACGTGTGGGAGACACTCTCTAGGGACATGGTTCACTGCGACAAGTATGAAGCCCGGATAGCTCAGTCGGTAGAGCATCAGACTTTTAATCTGAGGGTCTAGGGTTCAAGTCACTATTCGGGCGGGTTCGTTTTAACACTTTCTTTTCACTTTTAAACATAGAGCCACGGAGGTATTGCTTCGCCTCTCAATAATTCTGGTTTGGCTACTGGTTATTGTGATGTTTGAAATGTTATGGTCATAATCTCAGTAGACACAAAATTATAACGTATTTCATATACAAGTAGGCATAGGTGTGCAAGTGGGTCCACTGTCTATCTTAAATCTTGGGACGCAGTATGTGGTGTGCCTGGTTATTGACGTCCTCCATCAAAATGCATTTGCTCTTGGACTGTATGTAGCACCCATCCCATGCCTTTCTCTGGCATACATTGGGAACACTTTCTCTTAAATTGACAACTGCCCGTTTGGTGCACATTTAAATGGGAAGGACATCAGGGCACTAACTTTAATATTTATGGGGTGGAGGGAAAGCATCATGTAACAACCTTTGACCCAGGTGATGTCATGGAACGTTACATCACAGCTCCAGCAAAGGGAATAGGTGGCATTGGCGGCGGATGGGGATTGGTTCTGCCATGTGGTGCTGGCAAGTGCCTGCCAGGGTCGGCCATCAGATTGGTGTTTAGTGCAGTGGTATGGCCCGGCCGGGCTCTTAATGTCAGGAGTGGGGTGATGGAGGGGGCACTTGTAGTTGGCGGCCGTTTTCAAGTTGCTGTTCCTTCCTGCTGGTCAGAGTCTGCCATATTCTGGGTCCCAGCTCCCAGGGGGCGAGATATGTGTGTGTTTTTTACCAAGGCAATTTTGGGGGACAGATGCCACTTGGGGCCAAGTGAAAGAGGGGTGATTGGCATGGCAGGTAGGCGTGTGGACCCTGAAGCTCTCAGGGATGCCTTATGCTAAATATGTCAGGTGGGGTTATGTTAGTGTTGGTCAGAAGTGGTGGCAGTGGTGTCCGCAGAAGGGGGTTGAAGGGAGTGGTGCGACCACTGATGAGGGCAGCCTCGAAAGGGTCCCTTGCTGCAGTGTTGGCATGTAACACACCCACTGGGGCACTTTCGGTGGGGGATAGGAGAAGGAGGAGGGGCTAGGTCTAGCAGGGAGGATATGCCTTGGAGGGCAACTAGGGGGAAAAGGTTGAGAGTGGGTTGGGGGGTGCAGTGGACACCCAACACATATGTAGGTGTGTTAATGTCTGGCTCAGGTTGTTGTGCACGCCGGTGAGGGGTTTCTGGGGACTTAGAATGCAGGCAGTGGTGAGGGCTTTCTGGGGACTGAGCACACAGGCGGGGGTGAGGGCTTTCTGGTGTTGGTGAATGTTGGTAGCTGTGAATGGGCCCAGGGGTTTGTGGCCCTTCTTCATGCAGTGACACCGGCCTGATGCCCCCTGTGTTTCCACAGTCGCCCTGCCTGGAGGTGTGGCCTGGATCTCAGACCCTACAGCTGCAGGAGTGTGTTGTGTGGGCCTTTGCAGTGGTTCTGGTGGGCTGTGGGGTCGATGTTGACAGGGCTCTTCTTGGTTGCGGTGTCTCACGACGGGGCATCCGCCTTCGCGTAGCCTGTCTGCGCCTTTGCGAGGTGGTGGTGGACCATGAGGGCCTGGATGCGCCATTCCCAGATGGGCCTGCCCCCTTGTCCTCCTTGGATGACTCTGGCAATGCAGGAGTGCCTGTAGGGGACATAGGAAATGTTGTCAATTGCGGTTCGCCCACGTGTGTTGGCATGCAAGACACATTTAGTATGGTACAGAGTGGGACCCCACACTTTTGGGCAGATGGGCATGGTTGGTCAGGGGAGATTGCATGTGGGCCTAGCATTATGGGGATGGTGTCACGTTGCCTGTCCTCAGACATCAGGAGCAGACCAGTCGGCCCAGAGTACTGGCACCCCTGGGGACCTTTAAGCTCTGGTCCTTCTTGGGCCTAGCCAGCTACTGCAACCGATATATCAGGGACTTTGCGTCAGTCAGCGAACCACTACGACAGCTAAGGCACCAGGATGTGAAATTCGAATGGACCAGTGACTGCCAGAAGGCATTCGAAGTGATCAGGTAAAGAGTCGCAAAGGCAGAGAATATGTCCTACTATGATCCCAACAGGAAGACCGAGCTCACAGTTGATGCCAGTTCAGTGGGCCTAGAAGCCATACTAGCGCAGCTCGACCCGAAGGACCCCTCACAGAAACACATTGTGGCATACGCCAGTCGCAGCTTATCCAACACTGAACAAGCCTACTCGCAAGCGGAAAAGGAAGGGCTTGCAGTGGTATGGGCGTGCGAGCACTTCCACCTGTTTCTTATGGGAAACCATTCCAGGTTATCACGGATCATCAGGCCCTCTTGTTCCTCTATGGCAACCCTCAGGCCAAAATGCCCCCGCATATCGCCCGATGGGGTTTGAGACTCCAAGACTATGCTTTTGAGATAATCCACAGGCCAGGGAAGGGCGAAAACCCGGCTGACTTTCTGTCCAGGAGACCACGGGAAGAGAGTGCTCTGAAACCATCAGTAGCCGACAGGTACCTAAGATACCTCATACATCAGTCCGCACCAGAAGGAATCAACATGGAGGCGCTCGCCAGAGAAAGAGAAAATGATGCACCTTGCAGCATCATTCGCAAAGGACTGGTGTCGGGATTGTGGCGAAGGGTGAAAGAAAGGGGGAGGGCCGCAGGAGGCAGGGTGCAAGAGGAGGTAGAGAGACTACTCCAAGTAAAAGAGGAACTTGCGGTCTCAGAAGATCACCTGATCGTCAAAGACTGCTTGTAATCCCCCAATCCATGGGAGCCAGAGTCATAGAACTGGCCCACGAGACTCACTGAGGCATGGTGTCGACAAAACGCATGCTCCGCCAAAAGGTCTGGTTCCCTCACATGGACACACTAGTAGAATCAGCACTGAAGGCGTGGCCCACATGCTGCCTGATCTCACACAATCGCCACCCAGAACCACTACTCATGTCTGAACTTCCACAGAGAATATGGGAGGCGGTGGTGGACGACTTCTTCGGGCCCATCGAAGGGGGAAAGTACGTCCTGGCCGTGATGGACGAGTACTCACGATACCCCGGCGTGCGGCTTTATATCATCAACTGCCGCCCACCATGTCATCCCCGCTCTAGACCACATGTTCTCAGCCTATGGAGTACCGAAGGTACTGAAGACAGACAATGGGGCCCGTTCTGTGGGCATCAATTTGCACAATTCGCTGAATAGCTGGGATTTCATCATAGGAAGGTCACTCCCCTGTGGCCCCAGGCCAATGGAATGATCGAACGAACGATTCATGGCCAACCTCAAGCGAGCTCTCCAGATAGCCAGACTCACAGGCCAGCCCTATGAACAAGTCCTAAATCAACTGATGAGAGACTACCGAGGGACCCCTCATAGCACCACAGGGAAGACCCCGGCGGAACTGATGTTCGGATGAAATACGCAAACGCGTATGCCACAGGCCAACAACACCGCCCGCCACCGATGCTGGATAAAGAAGTACAAGAGCGAGATGGGGCAGCGAAAGCCCGAATGAAGGAGTATGCAGATGCCCGCAGGAGAGCGCAGCCCTCCAACATCGAGGTAGGAAATGTCATGGCAGTCCGCCAACCGCTGACGCACAAACACACGTCAGCATTCTGTGAAGAACCCCTACTAGTCACCCAGAAAAAGAGCTCCATGGTCACCGCCCAAGGAGCAGAGGGATCTGTCACAAGGAATTCATCGCACTTCAAAGAACTCCCACCGACCGGAGCTCGGCATTTGAGTGGGAGAGTACAGACCCATCTCACCTATGAATCAGATGATCCCTACCAGGGTGATCAGGTGAATGAAGTTGGGGAGAGTGGACAATCCCCAGGGCTGAATCAAGCATGCCCACAGAGGGCTCGGAACAGACCTCGTCGATGGATAGAGGAAATGGACTAGAAGCCCACCACACCGCCGCTCGTTGCAAAGTATCTGGTAACTGTTTAAAAATGGGGGAGAGTCACGTTGACATCTCCGTGTCGACGGGGGGGCGGGAGGAAGAAGGGAGGAAAGGGAAGTGACGCAGGGGGTGGGATCAGGGTTTTCGTGGTAAGCAGGGAAATAAAGAGGATGTTTATTTCATGAGCTCCGTGTCCGCCTATGATTGCTGCGCCACCCGAAAGAATGCTGCGCACCAGATAGGACACTAGCACGCTTGTAAGCAGGCACTCCATTATAGGCTGCTCATGAAAGAATACATTTAGGCAGCCATGCCACAGCCGTGCAAAAGCAGCGTTAAAAGTGTGCACGTACTCTACAACTAGCATTTCCCAAGGAGCTTGTTGCAGAATAATTGTACAATATTTTTTTCATCTTCTAGAAATTTATTTGGCGATATTTTGAAGTCACTGATAGCTTTTTAGTGCCAGAGATGGTGGCATTTCATAAGTGCAGGATTGTCCACTTATAGCCACCAAACATGTTCTGCTTTTATCAGCCTGATGGGACAGAAAATCAGGTTACCTTACCTGCATTGCGGGTTTACTTTTGTAATTGACAGTATGTCACTGTCTTTTTGATGCTTCTGAGTAAGTAATATGAAATCCAATTGAAGACACACCAAAAACATAAGGAGAAGGACACGAGAACGTGGAGACCGGGGTGGAGACGCAGGATCCTCTATCCGAAAGGCATGCGTTCTACAACTGAGCTATATCCACTGCTTGATGTTAAGCTCGAGCCTTTGCTTCACTTGATTTTATTGATACAACTTATAAGGGATCAAGGAGAAAAGTTTACAAAGTGAAATAGAAACTGGTCTTTGTTGTAGTACAAAGATTGCTTGATGTAGATTTGCTACTCTGCATGTCGTAGATCAGATATATATGATCTGGAATACAAGATGTATGTCACATTAGATGAATCGCAATTACCTGTCATGCTCCCTGGTAGTCTAGTGGTTAGGAGCCGCGGCCCAGGTTTGATTCCCGGTCTGGGAAGTTGTTCTTTTTTAACTATTTGCTTTTCATTTCTGGTGTAAAGCATATAATGCTCTGATTACTTACCGGTAATCTTCATTACTCCTAGTCCTACTCTTCCTCGTCACAGTACTAACTTCATGAGGCACCCGCCTCCGACACAGGACCTTCTTCTATTTCTTTAACTCCCTATAACTCCTCCCCCACATCCACGTCACTCAGTTTCATATTACCAAGCCGGAGCATGGGACCTTCCCCGCAGGGAGGGTGAGGAGGGTCGTCAGTACTGTGACGAGGAAGAGTAGGACTAGGAGTAATGAAGATTACCGGTAAGTAATCAGAGCATTACCTCCACGTCCACTCTTCCTCGTCCCAGTACTAACTTCATGAGGTATACCAAAGCAGCAACGGGGAAAAAGGTCCCAATGAGACACAGAGTCAAAAACAGTGCAGCAAAACACACCCACAATAACTCTAAATCACAACCCCACAGAAAAATCTCCAACCACGAAGGAACCAACCCCCGAGTGGGAGCAACTCAACCCATAGCGGTTGATGAAAATGCCTAGACCAGCCAAGGCGGCAGCCATACAAATCTCTTGCAGAGAAAAAAAAAACCCTTGCATCGGCCCAGGAAGCCGCCAAACCCCTGGCGGACCGCCCCTGATCGTAAGCAGGTGCAGGCAGGCCAGAAGCCACACAGGCCCTGGAGACCACAACCCGGAACCACCGGAAAATGTAAATCACAGATGCGTTATGCCCAGCCCCAGCAAGACCAGAAGCAATCAGAAGACTATCAAATTGGTGGAAAAAGCAAACCAATCCAAACGTCCCGCCGGACATCAATGTTAAGCCGAGCCACCTCCTCAGGCGTTCTTGGATCATGAAAGAAGTCAGGGAGAACCAGACCCTGAGAGGTGTGAAAAACCAAGAGAAACCTCGGACCACACCCCAGCACCACCGAGTCTGGCAGCACCCTCAGGAAAGGAGCGTGACATAAGAGAACCCCAATCTCCCCAAGCCTACGGGCAGAAGTGAGGGTAATAAGAAAGCAGATTTCAGTGTAAGATGTTTGATATCAATCTCGAAAAAGGGCTCAAAGGAGGCCCGTGAAGGAACCGTAATACAAGAGGGAGATCCCAAGGGGGAAGCCCTTTATCAGCACAAGGACGGGAAGAAGAAAAAAACCCTGGATCAACTTCCCACCAACACCTCCCCATCTAAGTGACCATCAGAGTCCCCCAAAAGCAATTTCATGGAGGCCCACTGAGAGCGAAGCTGGAAAAAAAACTGCCAGGTCCCTGTCAAAACCCCTCCTGGAGGAACTGAAGGATAGCAGAGAGGGCAGAACGCAGGGGAGGGAACCCAGACCGCCCATACCAGTCTCAGAAATGGCCCCAATGTCTGCCGAACACCTTCAGAGTGGAGGGTCCAGAGCATCCATTATGGACTCAACTACAGGAACTGAAAACCCCTGAAATCAACCCAGACTGAGCAATAGCCACACTTCCCATTGCATCCGGTGGACTTCCAACCGCAGATCCCCTTGAAGGGGACACGGCCACCTCGGAACCAGCCAAGGTTCCTAGAACCGAAGCTTCAACAGAGAGGGGAGCCAACTCCGGTGGGACCAGAACGGAGTTAACAACAACACAGTCACCCTGGACACTCTGATGCGCCAAACCACCTGGGGCAGAAGGGGAACAGGCGGAAAGGCATAAAGGAAAAACCCCAAGGCCACTGTACAGAGAGAGCGTCCATCCCCGAGGCCGAGGCCGGGGATGCAAACAGGTCTAGAACCAGGGACCCTAATCTGACACAGGTCACCGCAAAGACCTGGGCCAACAGGACCAGTTCCGCAGAGGAGTGAAAACCGGCGTCTGAGAAGATCCGCTTGAACATTGTCCACCCTTCTGATACGTGAGGCCACCAGAGGCACCAAGCTGAGATTCCTCCCAGGAGCCTATCAACGCTGCCAGAGCATTCAATAAGCGGCCGGAACCCCTTTTGCAGTTGACATATGCCAAGGCCGTCGTATCGTCAGATTGGATCGAAAACCGCCGACTGTCCAGCAACTCCTCGCAGAACACCAGAGCTTGGACAATAGCACAACTCTTGGCAATTGGACGATCGCCGACTCTCCCCAGATCTCACAACCCTTGAGCTGATAGGACCCCCAATGTAGACCCTAACCGCTGGCGTCGGTAGTAAGAGAGGCCACAGGAGGAAGGACCATGCACACCTCAGCCTGCAGACTTCAAACCCCCGCCACCATAGCAGGGAGACTAGCAGCGCTGGGGACACTGAAAACAAAACTACGAAAGCCGAGATGTCGGGAGCCAGAGGGAGAGAGTATAAGACACCAGGGGACGTAACCGAAGACGGGCTCAAGGAACCGGAAAAAAACACGCAAGACGCCACATGCCCCGTAACTTCAGCAACAGGCGAGCCGAGACATACCGCCTTCTGAGAACCCAGTCCAGAACAGCCAGCAAGTGCCCCCCCTGCACAACATCCAGAGTACGCTCTCCCCAGACGTCCGGACAAGCAGTGCAGGGGCTTGAGACCCATAAGGCGGTGACACATCCTAGAAGGAAGAGTGAACAGGGAGAGGAACGGGCAAGACGGTAACCCACAACAACCATTCGGAGAGAACGGATCCCATGGCCAACCACTTGGACCGAGAGCTGGGCACCAAAGTCCTAACCATGCAAACCTGGACAGGCGGAGATAGGAACAGCAACTGATACCCCCCCTCCGGAAGGAGCCCATTACCCAGGAAGCTGAACCCCACCGGTCCCATACACCTCCGAGAAGATAGAGACGAGGAGCCAGGGAAAAACCGCCAGTCACTGCACTTGCACCAGAGGAAATTCACAGGACTTTGAAGCAGGCCTGCGCCACAATATAACAGCATGCTTGTCAGCCCACAAAAAGATCCTATTTATCAAAAAGGAAGATACAGGACAGCCCAGACGTCCAGCAGACCATGGCCCCCTCAGCCGACAGAGGAGCCACCACGCTGGCGTCAAAAGGGCAGAGTACTGTCACAAAAGCGGGGCAAAGCAAACCATCCCGGGTAGCAGACATCAAAGGCAACCCCCCACCTGGGGTATGCCTACACTGGAAAAAACCCACTGAAGTGACATCCCCTGCCAGGCCCCTGCCATATCACCTCCCACAAGTCTGAGAGGAGGCGTGAAAGCAACACGTCGGCACCGGAGGACCTAGGCCCTAAAAGAAGAGACACTGGGAACCCTCTGCATGGCCATTACTTCCATGATGCATTTTCTATAATTCCATGCCGGACAAGGGAAAAGAAAATCATCTCCTTTGACCTTCCCTCGCACAGTTCAGAGGAAGAGGACAGGACAAGGAGTCTGTGTCCATAGCTAGCACAGACCCAAACACACCACTAACTCGCCACATGACTGAGAGGTGGCTTGAGCCCTGTATCTAGTAGCTGGTAGCCCCATGCCCTAAATTGTTCCAATGCGTCGGTCTAGGAAGGATGAAGGGCCGAGTCAGCACCACAGAGACTGGAACCCGAAGTGTAGACTATGCCAGGCCGGTACCCTTCCGGCCGCTTGCAGACGTGTCCAAATCTGCGCCGTTTTCACAGGCTGCACGCAAAGAATGCAGCCAACATCCGGTGCATCCTGGGCTGTGTGTGTCTGAGGAGCGGGTGGTATGTGACATGCCTGCGACAGAACAGAGCCCCCGCACATTCAAATACTCTCTGCCACAGTCACCCCACGACAAGAAGCAGACAGTCCTCACAACAAAATGGAATACTTAGCCCACACTGCCAAGTGCTTGCCATCATTTCCAATAAAGATGTGTATGTACACAAAGCACGAGGAAGCGGCATGCTGAAGGAGTCAAGATGGCCACACCAGCAGGAGAGGGTAAAAATATCAAGCACAGTCCTCCCCTCTCCTTACCATCCCCCAGAGAATGCAGCTAACATCCGGTGCATCCTGGGCTGTGTGTGTCTGAGGAGCGGGTGGTATGTGACATGCCTGCGACAGCACAGAGCCCCCATACCTTCAAAGACTCTCCGCCACTTTCACCCCACGACAAGAAGCAGAGAGGCCACACAACAAAAGGGAATACTTAGCCCATACTGCCAAGTGCTTGCCATCATGTCCAATAAAGATGTGTACATAAAGCACGAGGAAACGGCATGTTGAAGGAGTCAAGATGGCCATACCAGCAGGAGAGGGGAAAAACATCTAGCCCAGTCCTCCCCTCTCCTTACCTTCCCCCGGGCCGTGCAGGACCCGGGACACAATGCTCACGCTGCGGTCCGGAGCCCAGCAAAGAACCGAGCGAGCAATCCCGCTCAACTGTGACCACAAGCCCCGCAGGTGGCCCAGGAGCAGCGCCGCACCCGAGGTAGCCGAGGGCCCCGCCACACACCCCCCCTCCCCCCAGGGGGCCAGCAATCGGTGCTCCCCAGTGCCCCGCACCGGGAAGAAAAGTCCAACCTGCCGGAGGCAGGAAAAATTAAACTGAGTGACGTGGATGTGGGGGAGGAGTTATAGGGAGTTAAAGAAATAGAAGAAGGTCCTGTGTCGGAGGCGGGTGCCTCATGAAGTTAGTACTGTGACGAGGAAGAGTGGACGTGGAGGTAATATTCATCCTGTTCCTTTATTATCACTTTTATTTCCTATGAAAAAAATGCACGTCGAATATTACAATGTGAGGCAAGTGATACCGAGAACCGGCAAACAGCATTTAAATCAATGTGGTCTTGAAAATGAGAAATCAGTTATTTGTTTATAACCTTTTCAGCGTACTGCCACGGTCAGATAACGCCATTATGTATTTTATCATATGTGAATGAACTGAACAAGTAGATTACTACATGAAGCAAGGATGTAATATGTCCTTTTTGTCCATTTTGATGTCCCTCGTCTGCCTTTCTTCCCAGTGGTGTTCCGAATAATGTTAATGTGTTAGGCAGAAAAACGAACGCACTAATGACTTAATTCTGAAACCCTTGTCGCATTGGTGTTATTGTGCGAACACAGTCCTTCTGGGAGAAGACAGGCAGAGCAGGCGTTAATTATCTTCATGGGCTAGTTTGTAAGCCAATCAGCTGCCTATTGGAAATCTCTGTAGAGTCTGCAGGAGGCACAATGTGGACGTGGGGACCAATACTTGTTACTTTGTCGAGATAACTGGAAAAAAGTAACATTGCTAGAGACGTATGGGAGACACTCTCTAGGGACATGGGTGACTGTACCACCATGAAGCCCGGATAGCTCAGTCGGTAGAGCATCAGACTTTTAATCTGAGGGTCTAGGGTTCAAGTCCCTATTCGGGCGGGTTCGTTTTAACAGTTTTTTTTCACTTTTAAACATAGAGCCACGGAAGTATTGCTTCGCCTCTCAATCATTCTGGTTTGGCTACTGGTTATTGTGATGTTTGAAATATTATGGTCATAATCTCAGTAGACACAAAATTATAACGTATTTCATATACAAGTAGGCATAGGTGTGCAAGCGGGTCCACTGTCTATCTTAAATCTTGGGACGCAGTATGTGGTGTGCCTGGATAATGACGTCCTCCATCAAAATGCATTTGCTCTTGGACTGTATGTAGCACCCATCCCATGCCCTTCTCTGGCATACATTGGGAACACTTTCTCTTAAATTGACAACTGCCCGTTTGGTGCACATTTAAATGGGAAGGACACCAGGGCACTAACTTTAATATTTATGGGGTGGAGGGAAAGCATCATGTAACAACCTTTGACCCAGGTGATGTCATGGAACGTTACATCACAGCTCCAGCAAAGGGAATAGGTGGCATTGGCGGCGGGTGGGGATTGGTTCTGCCATGTGGTGCTGGCAAGTGCCTGCCAGGGTCGGCCATCAGATTGGTGTTTAGTGCAGTGGTAAGGCCCGGCCGGGCTCTTAATGTCAGGAGTCGGGTGATGGAGGGGACACTTGTAGTTGGCGGCCGTTTTCAAGTTGCTGTTCCTTCCTGCTGGTCAGAGTCTGCCATATTCTGGGTCCCAGCTCCCAGGGGGCGAGATATGTGTGTGTTTTTTACCAAGGCAATTTTGGGGGACAGATGCCGCTTGGGGCCAAGTGAAAGAGGGGTGATTGGCATGGAGGGTAGGCGTGTGGACCCTGAAGCTCTCAGGGATGCCTTATGCTAATTATGTCAGGTGGGGTTATGTTAGTGTTGGCGGAAGTGGTGGCAGTGGCGTCAGCAGAAGGGGGTGAAGGGAGTGGTGCGACCACTGATGAGGGCGGCCTCGAAAGGGTCCCTTGCTGCAGTGTTGGCATGTAACACACCCACGCACACTGGGGCACTTTCGGTGGGGGATAGGAGAAGGAGGAGGGGCTAGTGCTAGCAGGGAGGATATGCCTAGGAGGGCAACTAGGGGGAAAAGGTTGAGAGTGGGTTGGGGTTGCAGTGGACACCCCGTGGATCACATGGGGGTTGTGCGGAACGGAGGCCCTGCAGAGCCTAGCAAAAGGGGCAATGCAAGGGGTTTGGAGGAAGGCTTGGGATGGCGACCAACCTGCAGTGCCTGAGAAGAGGAGAAAGGAAAGAGGTGAGAATCCGGGTAAAGGGCTGGGGCAGGATACCCCAGCCCTTATGATGAGAGCAATAAGTACATGTGTTAAGGCACCAGGGGCTGCTGCATGAGCACAAGTTGTGTGACTATGCTAAATGTCACATGTAAAATCTGGTAGATAAACTAAAATCAGCAAAGTATTCATATGCGCAAGCCTGTATTCTTTTCGCTTATTGGGGACACCATGAAACACACATTCGTAGAAAAAATGCCAAGTGACTATTCCGGTGTATTGGTGAACAATGTATTCGGTAAAAGCAAGCAACAGAACAAAACCTAACCAGTGACAGTATGAGACTTCGACACAAGTAAGAACCCCTTCCCTCTAAGCACAATTCTCTTATACCCGAGGGAATATATGTATTTCATTGGAAGGAAAGGTTCGGACAGAAAATGGAATCATACTGAAACAATGTTACAAGCAGGGAATGAAGCCCCTCTACCCAAGTCTTTGATATCAGCCTACATGTAAGACAGTGTTATCGGACAGGACAGCATAAAGTGATAGATTTCGTGGAACTGAATATACTCCTCAAAGGTTCGCACACGGTCTAGGCAGGAGAGCACATTTACAGTATGATAAATTCCATCAGCTTAAGCCGCTTTTCCTAAGAATTCAGGAGCCTAAAACATGCTTCCATATGCCAAAAAGGAAACGCTTCAGAAGCAAGAGTTGTGGAGGTGAGCATATCTACACACTAGGGAAGAGTCTTCATTGCAAGGGCATGCACATTAAAGCCTATAGCCTCACCTTGCACGGTCAATAGATAGTTGTTTAAACATGACAGTTTGCAGTACTGACTCAATATGATAATGCAGAACAATGTTAGGGGAATACACACAATTTTCGATTCAAGGCTTTTCCCAACAATCCCCTTTTATGAGACCTTCACTCCTTTCTCATTAAATACATCTTTGGGGGAACAAACATCACATCCAGGCATATCATAACATTTTATTTCTTCTGTAGTATGACAGTAAAGCACTCAGACAGTCAGAAACTTCAGAGCAGGTGGAGCATGCTTGATAATAAAGACACTTACAAACCATCAATAGACTGGACATACTTAGAATTATGAACAGCGCTATGAGTGGGAGTAGCCGAAATGGAAGGGATGGAGCCTGGCCCCCGGATCTGTTGGCGTGTCACCTCCATGCTCCTTTGATCATCTCCCTGAGCCTCTGGGAGTATAGTATCGGGCTGCCGTACTGGCAGTTGTCCCTGCCTAGTTCTTTGATATGGTTGGCACAATCCTGCAGGTGGCCCCCTGTATGCTGTCACGTATGGCCTGCAGGTGTTTCCCATGCGTGTGCCTGCTTGCCTCATATCTCCCTCTATCTCTGCCTCTGCGCTGCTTGTTGTTGTGTGCCGCATGGGAGGGGGGCTGTGCAGTGGCTCTGGGCTGTTGTCAAGGGAGCCATATGTAGGTGTGTTAATGTCTGGCTCAGGTTGTTGTGCACGCCGGTGAAGGGTTTCTGGGGACTTAGAATGCTGGCAGTGGTGAGGGCTTTCTGGGGAGTGAGCACACAGGCGGGGTGAGGGCTTGCTGGTGTTGGTGAACGCTTGTAGATGTGAATGGGCCCAGGGGTTTGTGGCCCTTCTTCGTGCAGTGACACCGGCCTGATGCCCCCTGTGTTTCCACAGTCGCCCTGCCTGGAGGTGTGGCCTGGATCTCAGACCCTACAGCTGCAGGAGTGTGTTGTGTGGGCCTTTGCAGTGGTTCTGGTGGGCTGTGGAGTCGATGTTGACCTGGCTCTTCTTGGTTGCGGTGTCTCACGACGGGGCATCCGCCTTCGCGTAGCCTGTCTGCGCCTTTGCGAGGTGGTGGTGGACCATGAGGGCCTGGATGCACAACTCCCAGATGGGCCTGCCCCCTTGTCCTCCTTGGATGCCTCTGGCAATGCGTGAGTGCCTGTAGGGGACATAGGAAATGTTGTCAATTGCGGTTCCCCCACGTGTGTTGGCATGCAAGACACATTTAGTATGGTACAGAGTGGGACCCCACACCTTTGGGCAGATGGGCATGGTTGGTCAGGGGAGATTGCATGTGGGCCCACCATTATGGGGATGGTGTCACGTTGCCTGCCCCCAGACATCAGGAGCAGACCAGTCGGCCCAGAGTACTGGCACCCATGGGGACCTTTAAGGCCCCAAAGGATTGCCTAAGTGCTGCCTGGACTCAGTCCGGGCGCCGTTGGCGCCAGGCTCAAACTCCCTTTTCAGGCAAGACAGGTTATCAAGTAACAGAACCATGTACAGCCCAGTCTGAGGTTGGTTGAAGGGACTACTTTATCTGGGGACTATTTGATAAGGTGTGGTGCAGGGACTACTTTACCTGGGAATTACTTCTGGGAAGCTATTTAAACCTGCGCCCGAAGAACAGAACCCGCTTCGCGTTATTCTGCACTCCTGCAGCGTAATGCTCACTGTGCCTGCAGCTCCAGTCCTGTCTTCAGCCACGCCCGTCCTGGTCATCGTGATCCGCGCCTGCAAAGGAAGGAGCGATCACAGATTAGAACAAGAGCTTTACCTGATACTCCATCACCATCACTCGGGATTCTCTGCATCTGCAAAAACAGCAACAGTGAAACGCGCTATATAAGAACCAGCTTAAAGACAATTAGCATAGCGCAGCGTGATACTCACCTAAGCGCTGTACATCCATGCGCTCCAACGAGGCATTCTCACGCGACCGCTGTCGCGGTGCAGCCGCATCTGCAGAACAAGTAAAGAAAACAGGTGAGCTGCGCTTCGCTAAAGGACATTCAATCTCGCGCAGCATAATACTCACCGGAAGCAGTATTCACTTGCGGTTCCACGAGTCACAATTACACGACCTTCGCTCCAACGGCGCCGTACCTGCAGAAATAAAAGACAGCAGATTAATAGCACGAACGAACAATATCACTTGTTGGACATTTTTGCATTGTGCAAGTATTAAAACTTACCTTGGCATTACCTCATCTTATCCAGAGGGAGTCGTCTTTCTTTGGGAGTACCTCAAAGGGGAATCTGCAAAGAAAGGTACAGGAGTGAACTTTAAGACAACCAGAACTCTAAAGCATTTCACGCTATATAGGATTGGCATAAAGAGTTACCTCAGAGTCATTGTTGTCTGGAACCCTGCCATAAGGCTACAGGATCAGTGAAGTTAACTGGATCACTGAATCTCGACGCACCCCTGCACACAGTCGCATTAACATTAAAGTGAGACACAGTGAAGGGACATTGGGAGGTCGCTGAGGTGGAAGTTGGCCCTTCTCCTTACAGCTAGTTAATTTAACACTTTCACCATTTTAGGCAAATCTTCCTTCGTGCCCAACAGACGAAACTAAAGGGGCAGGTGCAGTCACTCATCACTTCGCTACGAGTCACGCTGGTGGAGACTGGTTGCAGCAGCGTGTGTGTGTCACATAGCCAGTCGGTCTTTGTCCTGTGTGTGGGGGCAGGGTGTCCATGCTGGGGCAGCTGATGTTTGGCATGCATGTGTGTGGTCCTTCATGCGCCCACAACCCCTCCCTGGGTTGCAATCAGCTTCTGGGGGTAGGTGTGGTGGCTTATTCTATGGCACTGGCATGGCTCTATGGGGCACTGCTGTGCAGCCAGCCGGATTAGGCTGTGGTGTACAGTGATTGGCTAGCTGAGTCCATGTCGGGTTAGGGGGCGTGTACTTCCATGTGGCTTGGCTGCCATTCCAACATGGGGCACACCTTCCTGCTGCTGTAATGCACAGTGATGCCCTTGGTGTCCTGCGCGATGGCTGCTTTGGAGGCAGGTTGGTGTGGCTCCCCCTCACTCCACCCTGTTGGCATGCCCATCTTCTGGGTCTGTGGACATGTGTCCCTGTCCAATGGGGCATCTTATGCTAAACTGTCATTTGGGCATACACTGTGCTGGGGGGGGTGTTGACTCTCCTCCTACCTCCTGGCACCCGCATCTGCACCTCCGGCTCCCTCTATTCCCTCCTTATACAGTACTGTGCTGCACCTTTCCTCCCAGGCAGTGAAGACGAGTGGTTTCATGGTTCCTCCTCCAGTTGCCAGGGACTCCTGGCGGTGTTGGGACAGCAGTCCATGCATCCGGACCCTTAGGTTGCTCCAGCGTTTACGACAGTCCTCCCCGAGAGGATGCAGTAGTTTCCCCAGGAACAAAACAACTGCTGTGTGGTGGGTGAGTACGAGGTTATACCTTCTGGGAGTGGGGCTAGAGGCGGCCATCTTGAAAAAACAAGCATTGGTATAGCCAAATGTTTTGGCTTGTGTTTAAGTATTAGGCATTTGCCAGGCACTGCTATTATATGCCCAGGTACTCGTACCATTATATTTATTTATTTTGCATGTATTAAGCGCTCTAAGCTTGTACGCATCATGTCACTGGTTACATACAGTAGAGAAAAACAAACAGAGAATTATAAGACAGGTTGCGTACAATTGAGAAAGTCAGCTTATAACAGCCGCAAGTGGGGTTGTAGTCAGGGAAGTGGTAAGTTTGAGGAAAAGAGTTGCATTTTTAGCTGTTTCCAGAACACCCAATAGGATTGTTTGGATCTCCGTGTCAGGGGTAATGAATTCCAAGTCTTGGAGGCAATGACCAGGAAGCTGGACCCTCCAGCTCTCTGGCGCTTGAATTGGGTAATGGTCAGTTGGTGCGAGTAGATCAATTGCGTGGGCCGAGAGGATTGGGCTTTGGATTGCTTCTGTGACAGGTATGTAGGTGCTTAGTTGGAGAGGCATTTATGGGTGATTGCTAGAGTTTTGAAAGTTTTACAGCTGCTATCATCGATGGCCAGTTAATATCACTATGGCAGTGCCTGGCAAGGGCCTTTCCCATGCCTACACAAAAGCCCAAACTGTTGGCCTTGCCAGTGCTTGTTTAAAGTTGAAAGGAGGATTTAGCACCTACGTTTTAGTATTTCAGATGCTCGTGTGGTGCTGGTGACTGTTGGGTGGTGGGAGGGATTGGAGGAGAACAGCTGAGAGGGTCAAGGAGCTCGGAGCTCTCGGCTGCTGCAAGCATGGACTTGTACCAGTGAAGATAGCATATGTTCGGAGCAGCCCATTTGGCTGGGCGCCCTTCGTTGGGTGCTAATACTCAGGTGGTAACGGCCTGGGGCCCAGGGTACATTCCAGAGCACCGTGAGGACCTTTCCGATGGGCTTCTGTGCCGTTACTACCCAATACAGCAGGCAGGATTGGGTATTATTGCTATTAGCACCCACGGTTGCACATCTGGCAATCCGGGGTGCTGGCAGCAATGTTTTTTGTATGAATAGATGGGTGGCTTGCGGCGTCCTATTAATTCATAAGAGAACATTACTCAAGATGGCCACCACAGAGCTAGAAGAAGTGACTCCAAATGGAGCCCCCTTCCATTTTCATGGCGGCCGGAAGGAAGACTGAGCGGTAGAAGCAGTGGGGGCACTGCTGCTGCTGAAGGAATCAGGTAAGTGGGTGTGGGAGAGATAGAAAAGGAAGGGGAAGGGAGAGTTTGGGAAGATGGCAGGGCAAAGGAAGCAGCCGGCAGGTTGCTCGGAACGTGGGCTTGGATCGTGGGATGCAGCCTGTGATGCGAGCAACCTGATTGGTTGCTCTCCCCCCTGCCCCAGGTGCAATTGTTATGTCAGCTCTTCTATGATGTATGATATAGCCGGGCATTATTGAATGAGCATTGTGAGAATTGAATGCTGTAATTTATTGTACTGCACTACTACATAGTCTGTGACAGGTGCATTACTCTGCCAATATGTTGTCATAAAAATATTTTATTTATTGGAAAAACAAGTTTCTGTTTTCAAATACTGCGTTAAGCGCCGAGTGGTTCTGGGTGCAGTGGGAGGAGATGTCTCGAACCACGTCCTAACAAAATGTCTATTTACACCAAGCAGGCATGTGAAAGCCGTTTGTTCTGCCTCAACAGTGCCGCTCAAATGATTCTTTATCTGGATTAAAGCAGGTCTAACTTGCATGCCATGCATTACAAAATATGTTCCAGCACTGATGTAGTTAACATGTTTATTATTATATATAGCCTAGTGACAATTTACAATGGGGCGTGGGCGCAGCTCTTTGAGTCTGTCATTTGCATTGATCAAACTAGAGTACAACTGATTCTACGTCAAGACCGGAGGCTCGGATTATCCTTCTCTT
Source organism: Ambystoma mexicanum (assembly GCF_040938575.1). Lineage (NCBI taxonomy): Eukaryota > Metazoa > Chordata > Amphibia > Caudata > Ambystomatidae > Ambystoma > Ambystoma mexicanum. Next base: position 6,589,108 of record NW_027182323.1, read on the forward strand.
TCATATTTACTACTCAAGCAGCAAATAACAAACCAATAATATATTAACTGACCACGTGAACAAGATAACCAATCAGTCCAGACCATGACCACACAGAATATCCTCCTCCACTTCCTCTTTCTTTGCTGCTCGACAGCGAGTTAAATACGCTTTCATTAATGCTTATGTTAATAATTTGAATGGTAGTTTATTTACAGAGTTTAGTGTGGCAGCATCAGGGCTTCATGGAGCATACCCACATTAGTGGGGCAGGAGACGTTGCGGCCGCGACAGGGCTAGTGTTCTGGCGACCGCAACAATACTGTGAGCCCCACAGAGGGCAGCACGGTCACGGAAGAAGGAGCACGATGGGGCCGCGTAGTTCCAGCGATTCCTTCGTTCTGGTGACCGTAGTGAAGGCAGAAAGTTGGTAGGAGCAATCTCTCCTGCTGTGATTACATACTCTGATGAGAGCGAAGAAACGCTCACTGTATAAAGATCACGCTGATCTCGGAAATCACGCTGATCTCGGAAAACACGATCGCGACCCGCGATCACTGAAAAACCCCTCCCCCGCAGGCCGCAGAGAGCCATCACAGCTCGCGTCTCTTGACGAGCACAATCCCATGTAAAACCTGATATTATTTATGATCATAAACAAGTCAGGTTGACTTGAAACAAGTCATATATAAAAACGCGTTGTTCTTGTGCTTTTGCTGCGCCTGGGACTATGTGATGGTCCACTCTTCTTTTTCATATATATATATATATATATATATATATATATATATATATATATATATATATATATATATATCACATGGACACGGCCATGTTGGGTGCATGGCCATTTGGCCATGCACCCAAGACTCTATCCCCTGGCCACAACCACCGCAGCATATCACACTCATATGCCATGCACCCAAGAGTCTATGCCTTGGCCACAAGCACCGCAGCATATCATACTCATACTGGCTTATAACTTTGGGTCAAAAACAAATTTATAAGGAACAATGTTATAAGCCAGTATGGGTGTGATATGCTGCGATGGTTGTATTCATCATGTTATACTTACTATTTGGTTTAGTAAAGGGAGTCCATGTTTTTCTTGTTCATTTCTGTGATAAAAGAAAATAGCATGTTAGTATTAGTATTTTATAAAGACTTATTACATTGTACAATCAACATTTTCTTCTTTTTTTGACCCTCATATTTAGTAGATGACAAACCAGCCAGAGTACTGTGCAATTTGCTCAGTTTCCGTGTTTGTTGCTAAAATCATTGGGTCTGTGGGAGAAAAACAATCCATGTTGGATTAAAAAAAACCTTTTTCTTTATATTACAGTTTATTTGTTTGTTTGTTTTCAGTGTTTACTTGTTGTTTCTGGCTAATGCTTTATACATTGGATTGTTCCAGTTTTTGGGAGCAGTAAGATATTAGGTATTTGTTTGGATATTGTACAATTTTGGAGCAGTTAGATACCAGTAGGCGTATTCTAACTGTTTATTTTTTTATATAATTTCGTGGTATTAATTTATCTGTTTGGATATTTCTAAATTTTGGGACAGTTAGATACCAATTGGCGTATTCTGTCTATTTTTTTCTCTATTTGAGTGGTATTAATTTATCTGATTAGTTGTTGTAGCATCTTTGGGCAATTAGATAGCTTTTGGAATATTGTGACAGTTTATATTTTTTTTACTACAAGTGTACTTAAGGTTTAAGTACAGTTTAGTTATCAAATTTTGGTTTTAAGAACATTAAATAAGCGTTTGTAAGATTTGCTGGTAATCTCTGCTTTAGAGAAATGGTACTATCATTACATTCAAACCATCCCCATTTCTTTTTTATATATGCAGTGTAGTGCCCTGAATTGGTTGTGGCTCCTGCGTGGTAGATTATACCTATTGTTGTGAAGGTTTTCCTACCAAGTGATATTTGACCATGTGTGAATCCAGTCAGCTTGCAGTTGTTTTTGGTACCATCTGCATTGTAACGTAGAAGCATCAGTATTACGTATTTACTATGTGTTTGTATTACTAACGTGGATCGATTATCTGAATTGCAGGTCGAACATAATCTACCATGGTTTGCATTTTGTACAAGTTGCTGAAATGTAACGGATTCACAATAAGGTATTATATACGCAAAGCGTTCATTGGGGATTTGTTCTTGTGTCACATTGTTGCAGAGAGTGCATGTATGTTTCCACGTGTATGAAATCTGGAAGATTTCATTTATAGGTATGTTTTTGTTTTCCAGTACTAATAGTAAGTACATTAGAAATTCTTGTGGATCTTCCTGTGAGTTTATAGTGAATTTCACCATTCCAGCACAGTAGTCCAATTGTTGTCTTATTCCATGAACACTATACAGGTTGTCAGGATTGTATGTTGTGTTTCTATGAAGTACTAACATTTGCAAACACAATGGGTCTGTAAAGTGTAAGTAAATGTTGTCAACAATTGGTGGTAATTGAAATAGAATATTGATTGCTACATTTGCGTAGCAACTTACACCAATTTCATTTATAAGTTTAAATGGACCAGGTAGTTCTGTATCTGAGTGATTTTTTTTTAGTTTGTCTTCCTTCTTTGACAAAGTACTTGGTTTACTTTCCCTAAATTGGTTCTTTTTTGCTTGTGGTACTTGATGAAGTTTTAGTTTCTTTTACTCTCTTTGGAGGATTTGCAGTGACATCCTGTTGCATTTCTGTTTGATTTAGTTTTCTTTTAGAAGATTTTCCTTTTTGTGGAACAGGATATGTTTCTAGATGGGGGGTGTATAGTGAACGAAGTCTATTGTATTCTAAAATGCAAGGAATATCAGCGTTTATTTTACTTGCATCAAAGTTGATTAGAAATAGACTGTCAAGTGTACGTAAGCGTGATAGTGCTACGTAGCTCATGCCTTTTTTAAAGACTGTGTTACCAGTGTCTATCATTGCTTTGTCTAGGGTAAGACCTTGTGATTTGTGAATGGTGACTGCGTATGCAAGAGTTAGAGAAAATTGTTCTCTGCATACATACATGTCTTTGAAAAGAAGGAATCGAGCTGTTGAGCGTCCTATTCTTTTTACTTCTGAAAGTTTGTCAAAGAGAATATTGACAAACTGAAATTTGTTGTGACGTGGGTATGTTTGAAAGCCAACAACTGTACCCAGTGCTCCATTAACTAGTCCTTGGTCCATGTCAAGGTTACGTTTCAGCATTACTCTGCAATTTAAGGATAATTTTAATATCTTTTTGTAGCCTGCTGTGTTTGAAATTGATTTTTCTAAACTATTTAGTCTTGTTGTGGCTTGGTCACACATGGGTAGTGTCATTCCATGTACATCTAGTTTATCTGTCGCGCTAATTTCCATTATTGGTTGCATTTCTTTACTTAACATTATTTCATTGAATTTGAAACAGCTTGCAAGAGTTGGCATTAAGGCCATAAAATTGACATTTTTGTGGGCTAATTGTTCCATAACCTCTGTAGCACATGCATTATCACCATAAAGTGCATGAATGTGCCGGGTTTTCAATATTGCTTCTGCTTCTTTAGAAAGTATACCAACTCTGATACTTTTTAAGATGTTGGCATAAGTGAGATCTTCAGATTGGCGCATGTTTTCTGTTAATTCTCTGTATTGGAAATGTTGCCAAAGGTTGACATTTCCAATGCTGCCAACAGTTTTACGGCAGAGTTTGTGTCCTAATGTTTTAAAAATAGGCTCACCTTTTACTGGTGTCAATCGAAGAAGATCTCCGAAAACAATAATGTGTTTTCCTGCAAAGAGCTCTTCATAGTTTGTTTTGAGTACTTCTTGTAATCTGAGGCGAATCAAAGCCAACATTAGGTTGGACACCATGCTCACTTCATCTATTAGTAGCATTTCCATTTGTTTCAATACTCTGTGTAGTTCCATTGCAGCTTCTGCAGAAAGTTATTAATGATCTAATTTGTTTTGGTGTTCTACTGGTAGGAGTAGTAATCGGTGTAAAGTGACACCACCTATGTTGTAGACAGCTAAACCTGTGGGGGCAGTGACAACAGCTGACAGTTTGTTGTTTGTCATTTGTTGAAGGAACTTACTGATGATTTTGATTAGGAATGTTTTGCCAGAACCAACTTCACCACTGACATACAATAGTATAGGTTTGTAATTTTGACAGGTGCATTCTTTGTTTTCATGTTGTACACCATGTGCAATTTCTTTTGTTACTTCTTGAAAAATGCTATGTTGCTAATTGTTTAGCTTTGATTGTAATATAGTTAAGTCTTCTTTATCTTCATACTGACACATGGTGTTTTTTCCTTCTATCATAGCTAATTCTGCCTCATTTGTTATTAGTGGGTCTCCCAGTGGTTCTTGGCTTCCTGTGACAGAAGGTTGACTACTGTCAGGCGTGTCCTTATCTAGTTGGGCCTGGAGTTCTTCTTCCTGTTGCTGTTCATTGTGCAACATTGTTTTATACTGTGCAAAGTTTACATCAGTTATACTGATTTAATTTGCTTTGAAAGCGTCTTCATATGAGTCATAGTTATCTAGTATTTCTTCTTCTTTTCTCCATGGTTCAAAGAGTTGTAGCAGGGACATGTAATATACTTCTTTATGTTGAGGAGTCTTTAATGACAATTTCATATGATTAATTAAATTTGGTTTGGTGTGTTTTACTAAGCTGCCTTCACAGTTTGTCACTTTGTATTTACGGTTTTGTTCATCAGGTTTTATATTATTTTTGTATGTGTATTATTTTTGTAGTTTTGGGGTATGTGGTATAGACACATGGTTTCCAAAGTGGTACTCCTGTTTGGGTAGTATGTGTCCAATACATTGTTTTTTAAAATGTCTTGGCTGTTGGGATCATGTTTGGCTATTGTTTCTATATCTTCGTATGATTTTAGAACTCTTTTTCTAGATTTAGCTGGACCAAGACTTAGCCATACTATATTTTCAGATTTACCATGCAATGCAGTACCAGTTAATCGATCAGCTGCTTCATAGGATCCACATTCTCTATGGGATAGCATTTTTATGCCCAAGCTGTATAATTTCTGAGACACGGTTTTATCTGATGACAGGTCATTCCAGAGGTCTTGGAGCTCTGTCTTTTCTGATTTGGTTAAGTATGCTGTGACATATCGTGCAACTGCAGTAGAATTTTCTGCAATGTACCACACATCTATGTTTGCATTCCATAAGTGGGCAATGATTTCTTTTTATGCAATATGTATTTTAGGTAACTTACCTTTAACACTATGTCTAACTGAAGACATGAGGTTGTTCACTTGACCTGTATTTGTAACTGGTCTAGGGAAACCAAATCGGCATTTGGTGTAGTATTTCCCTTTGTTTTTGTATTTGCAACAACAGTATTTGCCACATTTGTGTCTTTGGAATTGTAACATTTTTGCATGAAGATCACTATTTGTGGATTCTGATGGAATTTCACAAGTGACATATTTTTCAATAAACTGTAAAACAGTGGCATCACTGTCTTGACCAAATTTAGGAGCATCTTTAATCCATAAAAGGATGTGGACATGTGGTGCTCCTCTGGCTTGGTATTCTTTTCTCCAAAAGAAGTGTTGCACTTCTCCAAGGAGAGGAACAGTTTTATTACAAACAAAATGTAGCATAGCAATGAAGCAATGGTGAAAATATCTTGAAACATTAACAGGATCCTGAGAACAAAGTTCTCCAGGTGTTAGTATATCTATGTTTGTTTTGTTTTCGTTTGAAATGCATAGGAAAGCATGTAAATCTTCCCATGCATATTCTGCACAACTTAATGTAACAAACCAAGTGGGTGGGCCAAGGTTTCTGATCATACACCGTACATCTCCATTACGTCGAAACCAGTACTCTTTAGTACCACGCATATTTGCTAATAGATTAGTAAGATTTGCTTGTAAAACCTCATCTTTTTGTTGAACTTTTTGTAATAATTGTGTAGCTGTCATATTTTGAAAGTGTGATCCTGATTTTAATATGTGTGCAACTCCGTAACATAAAGTTGCTAGTTCACTTTCAAAGAGTAGGTGGAATATGTATTCCACATTTTGTCGAAATCTGGGATCTTCAGAATACATTCGTAATGAGCGATGTTCTGATGCTGATATTTGAATAGGTCTATCATCGTATCTTCCTCCTTTGCCAGTAGGAAAGAGTAAAGGAAAAGCATGTGCTTCTATACTTTTTACCCATATGCTGATTGGTGATCCTTTTGTTTGACGCATTTGGTACGTTTCCAGTGCATCTTCTATGGTGTCATTAGAGTGCAATGGATGAATAGTATAATGGTCTAAAGTGTCTAATATTGTAGCAGGATCTAGGAGCTCAAATTGACCAGCTTCTTGTGTCTCTTGAATTATTTCAGTTGTATCTTTCAAGTTTTCTTCAATATTAATTTCTTTGTAATATTCATTATTCTCTTTACGATATTGCAGGGCTTCTCTAACTTTATGTAAATCTACCAGTTGTTGCCAATTTTTTTTGTCTTTCGTAGGTACTCCATTTACCAAGATAATTAAAGATTGTTGCATTGGACGTTGCACTCCTAGAGTGTGCACATTTTCTTTTAGATCTAATGGTAAATACACGACTTTTCCACGAATACCTTTCACTAATTCAGAGCGAGGTAATTTTGCAGTTTTTGGTTGAAGGCGTATTATTGCTTGAAATGGGTGCACTGTTTGAATTATGATGCTCTCATATAAATTAAGTTGTTGAAGGGGTTTTGGTAGTGGATATAATTCCAAGTTATTTGTGATAGCACATGAATGAGTTTGGTTGTTGTCAAGTTTTGTAGTGCAGTAACTGCAAAGTATTATGGGGTCAGTTATTTCGTATTTTTATTCTGCTATACGGTAGAGAGATAATTCAAACCATTTAGAATCTTCATTGTCTTCTATTTTGTATGATAGGTCTACAGTTTTTGTGTTACTTTTATAAAAAGTTGTGCGGCAACATACACACACGTAGTTTGGTACTTCAGCTGAAGTACTTTCAAATTTTAGTATTTCTTTTTTGTATATGTGTAGTGAAAGGTTGCCATGTGCAGAATTGTTACAAAGTTGGTTTACAGCTAATTCATCTTGTAAGTGGGTTTCACTTCCAAAATATTTTGTCTGGATATAGTCGATTTCTTCTAGTAGGTCTTTTACTGTACCATGTAGAAGGATGTTATTTAAATTGGCTAGTGCTAAAGCAGGACTTTTAGCATAGTACAGTTTATAAACTAGATTTCTTATACTTGCATGATGTGTTGATATCCTTTTGATATCATGGAAGGTTGTTTTGCAAGTAGGTGCTGTAATGCAGGCCAATGAATGTCCTTGTAGTCCTGTGTACTTGCGTACTGGACAAGCATCCATATTTTGCAGTAGTTTAATTTTGATTTTGTCTTTGCTTTTCACATATTGATTGAGGAATTGGCGTAAAGACTTGAAAGTTTTTTGGGGAATGTTACACATTGACGTGCATGGCCATTTGTACACTAGATGTTCTGATTCAGTTGAATGGAAGGGTAAATCTTTATTTTCAGGGCATACTTTTGTAAGGAGTACTTCTTGTTTCATTATGGTATTATTAACTTTTTCATAACCTCGACCACTGCTATGTATGGCAATTGTATTTGTTTGGTTTTGTTCGTACGCTTCTTCATTAAAGTATGGTTCTGTGCTTGTAGTGTGACTCCATTCACCTCCACAGATATTTAAGAAGTTATTTCTGTTGACATTTCGTTTATTGAGTCTTTTTTGTAATTTAGTTTTTAGTTTTGTTAGTGGTTTCATTCTGTTTAACACTAAAATAAATAACTTTCTTTTGAGAAGAATTGCACTATCAACGCTTCTAAGATTACTTTCCTACGATAGGTTTGAAGTGTTGAACCTGGTTTCTCTCCTGTTTTTATAAGATTTTGAAGGACTTTGTGATGGAACATTATGGCTAAAATACTTTTCTTGGTATGCTTACTTTGTACTATATCAAGATTTATAGAAGAAGTTTTATTTGTAGTGATAGTTGATTTTCTGTTAATTGTTTTTTGGGTTGCTTTACTTTTTGATAGAGGAGGCAACGATTTTGAACTAGAAACTTCTTCTGTTTCACTACATGACTGTATTAGCTGTTGTGTTTCAACTTTTTTTTACAAATTCTGCTATAGATGTATGTTTATGTTGGAGACTTTTCTTTTCATTTGCTCTACTTCTGCGTTCCTTTCTACGGAGTTGCTTTTTGGTAGGCATTCTTTAGGGTCTGTTGAAAAAAATACAGAAGGTATGGGTTGGAGTGTTCTGCAATGCATGTGTGTTGTGTGCATGAGTGTTTGAGTAAGATGACAAAGCTGTATGTAATGGTGTGTGATTGTGCATTGGGAAGTACAACTACTAGGGTTGGGTATTTTTAAATTAATGTGTTACTAAACTGGGGTTCAGATGACAGAAAAAAGTAAGCCAGTGGTGTGGAGAAGTATAAATAGTATATCTAAAGCTATACAATTAAAACACTTGTTTGTTCTACAACATCAAAATTCTAGCGGCTGAGTTCGGTAATTTGTGTGTCGAAAAATAGGAATTTGTGGGCCATTCTGCCAGTAAATCACTGTTTAAGATGGGGGGGGATTTTTGGTCAGAATGGTGCGGAATCTCTATTTTTAGGCACAGAAATAGCATGAATTAACCTTACAGTGTGTTTGAGTAATAATGCAAATATTATGGTAACATTCTACTTACTTTATTTTCTAAAATGAGCAGTTTGCTTCTTAGTTGTTCTTTGTACTTCAAATTCGGCTGCTTCTTTTCCGGAGAATGTCTACACTGCAATTGTAAAAGAAAGAAATTAGTAATTTGGTTTGTATATAGCACTGTTTTTAATTTAGACATAGATTTTTTAAATTGAAATGCTCAGCACCTTCCTCAAAATCATTAAAACTATCTTATGACTAACTGTAGGAAAGAAAATATCTTTACTATGGCTTGTGAAATTCATAATGTACCACTGTATACCACTATTCTTGTAACTAAGCTTTTCCACGTAATAGTGAGTCAATGTCATATCCTGATTTTCCACGTAATGGTGAGTCAATGTCATAGTCTGCTTGTCCTATATAAATGTAAGTAATTATATAAATTAAAAAAATTAAAACCAATTATGTGTTTGTACAAATATTATTGTTTGAGATTTGATCATAGAGTGTGCATGTAATTTTGTTTGATTATATGTAGTTTATATATTTTATTTCAAAAATGTTAGTTTAACATTATTTGCGTGTGTGTGTGTGTATGAAGAAATTAAACGGTATAAAGGTTTGTAAGTCACAGTTCATTTTATGACAATGAAAAAATTATCGTAGATTCATTTTACAGATTATACAAGGTAAAAATTGGTTAGAAAATGTGTTCATGTACTGTATAGTAAATATGCATACCTGTAGTTTGTGTTCATGCATATGGATATGGACGAAGCTGCAAGTAGAAATCTTGGAGACTTGTATAGTATTTCTTGTAGATCGTGCTTGCCAATGGTATGAGACTTGTACTCTCAGAGATTCACTGTACATTTGCAGTGCTGATCTATGATGATGTAGTTACATGTAGAGGTCTTGGATTTGATTGGTGGATGGTCATGTGATTTCTTAGCTACATCTAGTGAGGGAATGGCACATAGAGTGAAGTGGAAATGGTAGAAGGGCTGTCCATGTTACGATATGTTCGCGGACATGGCGGTAGTTCTAGGACACCGCGTATTACATCCAGGGAATTTGGGGTGGGGAGGCATGCAAATGAGATTCAATGTAGCAAGGGATTAGTCAGTAAAGTTTAGTGAGTGTGTTGTGCTAGGAGAGGTTTTCTCAGATATTCTTTTTGCTGAGAGAAGAACAGATAACTATGGCTGAGTGTTTCAAAAAACAGATTGTGTGGATGTTGGGAGACTCGTGGATACATTGGTTGAAGGTGCATGCAGAAAGCTGTGGAGTATCTATAGATCTTGGATTCGCACATGTGGAAGTGCACTGGCATGGAGTGCGTGGAATGAAGTGGTTGGACTTGCTACCTCTCTGTGCAACTTTGAAGATAGAGGAACATCCAGACATAATTGTAATTCATTGTGGAGGGAACAGTTTAGGACATGTGTCTGGAATTTCTTTGCAATTTGCAATGAAAGAAGGACTTCAGAAGATCATGGACATGTTTCCAAACTCCAAATGTGTCTTCGTTCTTTCTCATGTGGTCCACAAATGGAGAAAGCAAGGCGTAATGTTAATAAGGCTGTTTGTCCCTTCCTAAGAGATTTTGGCATGTCCTCTTTTCACAATGAAAATATTATGTTTCGTAGTACATACATTTTTCGCAGAGATGTAGTCCATCTTACTTATGCTGGCAATCAGATTTTTCTGAGAAATGTACAAAATGCATTGCGACCTTTTTTGGAAATACAGCATCCATTTTGAAGTTGGTGTTAAGTATTTATAATTTTTGACTTACAAACACCTCCCAAAGGCTCTTTTCAGAGCCACCACTTCCTCCCAGAGAAAAATGCAATGGTTACAATAGGGTAGCACCCCAATTTTTTTTATGTTCGTGAACTGTCTGCGGACTTTCAAGAAATACAGAGGGCCCTGCTTTATTTATCTTCACTTCTATTTTTTAACTGTGAAAGGCAGCTCTGAAAAGAGCCCTATTTTTTTGATTTTTGTTATTTTGTATTTTTTTTGGTTTTTTATACACGACACACTAGGAGAGGAGGAGAAAGGAGGGTAAAGGGGGGACACCAACTACAGGGATAAGAAAGGGCGAGCTGAGAGAGGAAGATGTAGAGTGGGTTTTATTTGGCTAGTGAGCAGGTCTTCTCGTGCTGTGAGACGATAGTCTCAAAAGCACTCCGAAGTCGCTCCCCCTGCAGAGTACTGTGTCACAGTACATACATACAACTGTGACCCTCGAAAGGTAAGGGTCTTCAGAATTATGTATGGCCTGTGAGGCAGCTTGAGGAAGACACTGTCCCACAGAGGTGTTCCTTGTGGTGACAGGATCAGAAACGGAGGATGAAGTAGAGGTAATCAACCTACTACACTCTTTGCAAGGTACAACCTGGTGAATGGCCCCAGTGTGGAATGAGTTGAGGTGTCGCTTCATGGTAGTGGTCCCAAAGCTATACGAACCAAGCCTCCCACGACTGAGTACCATTTTGCACTCATTGTAGGTGACACGGTTCGCACGAGCCTTAGGACCATTCCCATGAACGGTAAACAACCGCCACACCCAAGAATCACGCCAAGGGCGGGTAGTAGGGACTTCCTCTACCTCATTCTCTTCATCCTCTTCTTCCTCCTCTGTATCCTCACTCCTGTTCCCCTCTTCAGGCACTTGTGGAGATGGTGGTGGTGGAGGGGGTGGGGGTGGTGCTGAGGCAGTTGTAGCACCAGGTGGCAATAGTGGAGCCATGGATGTCATCGGCTTGGAGATGGAAATCTCAAAATCTGCAAAGTATGCAGCAAAATGCAGTGTGCTCCGTGGAATAGCCAGAAACACAATGAGAATGAGCTCTAGGACATGGTCTTTTATAGAGGTGCTTGTACGCGGTTCGCGTACATGCGCGCCGTCCGCAAGACAGATCGAACACCAAAAAAGGTTCAAAAAGTCACAAAAACTATGTGGAAACTTAGGATTAGTATGTGGGATTTGTGGTATGGTGAGTTTGTAATGAGAAATATTGTGGATTACCTGGAAATGTACTTTAAAACTGTTCGGGGACACGAACAGTGTCCGCATTCAGAACACGCGATCAGCATGGGCGTGGTCACATGATTGCTTCGTGAGCATGTTCGCTAAGGAAGCGGCTGTCCGCAGGACACCCAATGTACAGAGATTGTTTTGCGCATGCACTTTGATGTTCTACGGACAGTGTTCGGGTCCTGAACTAATTAAAAGTGCGTCACACGTAAAACGAACAGTTACGGACAGCCGTTTGTTTTTAGCACAGTTTAACTTACTTGTGAACAATACGGACAGACATAGCGTCCCCAGCACACCTCCATTTTTGTTTATTTACGAACAATTCAGGACACTACGAGTGTTCTTAGAACAGTTTCAACTTCCGTGAGAACATTACGGACAGATATAGTGTCCTCGGGACACTTACATTTTCGTCTATTTACGAACATTTCCGAACAACCGCGCTGACCGTGGACACCTACATTGGTTTTAACAAAAAGAACTGAAACTAATTACAACACAATATAAAAAAGTAACTTTATTTGACATATATTAACAATTTATGACTGAGAAGGTGGGGCAGAAACGGAAACAAAATCAGGAGAATTAGGGATTTCATCATAATTGGGATCAGCTGAAGAAGGGATGGAAATGTCATCAAAACGTTTTGGTCCATGGAGAGGGTTTGGGGTTAAATGAGTGGGATATGGTGAAGGGGGACAAGTACAAGTGGGACAATGGTATCTTGTTGTTAGTTTTGAGTGATCTTCCACAAAGTTTTTTAAATTGGTAAAATATGCCATAAGTTGGTCAATTTTTTCATTTATGTGTTCCAGAGTGTTATCCACTGCTTCTTTTTCTGTAGTAGTTTACATTTTTGTATGGTCTGTACAAAAAAAATGTATATGTTAAATGTATACAAAATAATATTTATTAATTGTTTTATATAGTAAAGTGTGTACCATTAGGTGCACTATCTTCTGACATTTCCTCTTGGGGGAAATGCTGCTCTAGCCACTCCAGAGTACTACACATTTCTGTGAGAAAACAAAAAAGTCATATATTTTTTTATCTAATACAGAAAGTGTATAAATATATGAGTAAAATGAAGTGCACTTACTATTTCAGGTAAGATATGTGATGAGTAGTCTGTACGTCTGGTCTTGCTCTTAGTTGTGGAGTGTCTGTGAGGTAATTATGTTGGAAGCCACTTTATCTTCTTTTGGTATATTCCATTTTAGAACATATTGTATTTAAATGAATGGTTAGTGTGTTACATATATGGGTTACATTTCTTAGGTATTACTACATATACTTTGTATGTGAGCTGCTTTGTGAATTTGTTAAATGTTCCTATGTTATGATATAACAATTACACATACCTCCCCCAGAGTTTTTAGGTGGTGGTACTGTTGTCCGAACATGTCCGCGGACAGTCAAATTCAGTAGAAAGGGTTCAGTATGTTCCATATTACATGTACATAAAGTCAAAGTTATTATTGTTAAGTTGTGCTACTAAAACACTATGAAATTCAGTAAAAAAACTTTGTTAAAGGGACGTTATGGTTAAGTTGCGCTACTAAAAACCTTTGAAATTCAGTAAAAAAAACTTTGTTAAAGGGACGTTATGGTTCCAAGTAAAACCGAAAAACCCCTGAAATTTGCCAGTTATGGTAAGCTAAGCAACCATAACTCACGCCACCACCGTGCACTGCTAAGACTAACACCCAGGACATCAAAGATGACATCACAAATGTCATTGATGACATCACTGATGACATCACATGTGCATTTATCTTTCATGAAAAGTCTATACAAGGGTTTCTTATTGTAATGTTAATTTAAAAAAGTATCAAGGATCATTGAAATAAATATCAAGTGCTAATTCGTCCATCCAGTATAGTAAGGTGTTCATGTGGAAACATAGGCATTGTGTGCAGCATACATGATGGAGGTGCAATATTCATAAACTTGCCATGTTGAATAGTGAAATGCTAACTGTTTTCTTATTAGACTTTTACATACTGTGAAACATGTGATAAGTAGATAATAAAACCCACTTACTACATAATTGCATTATTATAGACAAAACACAAAGAGACAACACCACATACAAATATGTGTATATTCAAGGAAATTGAAGAAAGAAAAACAAAAGCAGCAGTAGCAAAAAGTGTTCATAACCTAACAGATTACCTTTATGCAGAGAAATGATTGCTCTGTTTCAAACGTGCTACTTACCCTATGTATATATATATATCACATGATGTGCCTGGACTCTAAGGAAAGTAGTGTGAATACAAGATATAAAAATAGGAACATATACAGGGAAAGTACAGCAATAAAAAACAACAGAACTATCAGAAAGTCCTGACAACTCTATTGATTATTTTAATGCACAGAAAGGAATGCTGTCTTTCAAGCTTATGTCTTCCCCTATGTATATGTTTCATATGATATGACTGGACCCTAAGGGAATTACTGTAAGAACATACTTGAAGGATAAGTCTACAAATATACTACCTTTTCCAATTTTAATTACTGACAGTTACTGAAGAAAACCATGTGGCCTAGATATGTCAGTAAAGGAAAAAAGGGGGAGCCAGACATGTGATGTCATCAGTGATGTCATCAATGATATTTGTGATGTCATCTTTGATGTCCTGGGTGTTAGTCTTAGCAGTGCACGGTGGTGGCGTGAGTTATGGTTGCTTAGCTTACCATAACTGGCGAATTTCAGGGGTTTTTCGGTTTTACTTGGAACCATAACGTCCCTTTAACAAAGTTTTTTTACTGGATCTGATAGGTTTTTAGTAGCGCAACTTAACCATAACGTCCCTTTAACAAAGTTTTTTTACTGAATATATATATATATATACAATGTCAAGGAGATTAAGCCATTATACTTCCTGACAATAATACAATCCCCAGTGTATGTGCTAACATGATTTCCAGTGATGAGGGTATGGCTAGTATTAGCCAAAAGAGGAGCCAAACGGAAATGACTCCGGTTCTACAGAAAGTCCTCAGAGCCTTGTTGGGGCAGGGACCTAAGCAAATAGCTCTGGCGCAGGATTGGCTCAAGTTCTCACAGGGGCCAGAGGAGATCAAAGGGATTAAAGCACAGGGGAGAGTGAAAGGGTGTAGAAAAACAGTCCACAGGGCAGGTGAGGCCCATACCCCCTTGGGCACATCAACTAAAATTAAGGAAACAAAGAGACAAAGCCGGGCCTAGCAGGTGGCACCATAGATCATCTGATACCTCGGAGGAGGAGCATGACGCTGGCAAAAGAAGTTAGAAGCAAATTGATGGCAGAATGTCCAAGACCACATCTCTCTGAAGGTGCCACAGAGACACCCGAGATAAATGAGAAAATTGTCACATTTATGAGTAAATACGTAAAAGATGTGAGGAAAGGTCTAGATAGGTCCTGGCGCTCATGCTAGGACAAGATGTTAGACATGGTGGGACCACTTACTAAAATATTACAGGTGGGCGAGGAGGGCTGAGAGAAAAGCGAACCGGTGGACCTGATTACTCTAATCGGGTGGACCCAGAGAGCCATTTGTATACTGGGTAATGCAAACTATGCTATTACCACAGAGAGGAGGGGATCTCTAATGGTGCAAATAGACCCAAAACGGAGCGAGTTAGCCTCCTCAGAGACAGTGACTGCAGCAAATAGGAAACTCTTTGGGGATTCGTTCATCAAAGAACTAACAAAGTGTGCAAATTCCTGCACAGCTCTGGATAAGGCTCAAGAGTCTCTCAAGAGAGTGGTTGGAAGAAAGTTTTTCAAGAGGGCCAGCAGAGGAAGGGGTCGCTCTGCCAGCCGTTTCCCATTCAACAGACCCTACAACGATAGGTCACAGTGGAGAGATCAAGAAGATCAGAGACAGGCCCCTTTCTTCCCCTCCAGAGGCAGATGAAGGGGCAGAGGCTCTCGACATGGAGATTGTCAACAGAATCCCACAGATGAGAGCAAACAACCAGCGCTTAGCTACCCCAGCAGTAGGGGGGAGACTAGCGGAGCATATAAAAAACTGGCACATTATATCCAGAGATACCTGGGAACTAGAGACGGTGCAGGGTTTTAACATAGATTTTCACATGACAGCACACCAGAGTAATCCCCCAAGAAATGTATGTCTAAACAAAGAAGACATACAGTTATTAGAGGAAGAACTGAGATGGCTGGAAAGCAAAAATACTAGAAGCCAGGTGACAGACTCCTCAGTAGGTTTCATAAGCAATATGTTCCTGGTGAGGAGGAAACACAGGGTGGGACCAATCATAAATCTGAGGGGTTTGAACACATTTTTAGTATACAGATGCTTCAAAATGGAAGGGATACACCTTCTAAGGGACACTCTAATTCAGGGCGATAGGCTCACCAGGAAAGACCTGAAAGAAGCATATCTGACAACACCCATAGCGACAGAACACTGCAAATTCCTAAGATTTATCTGGGGAGAGTCAAGATGGGAGTTTCGGTGCCTACCCTTCGGACTGGCATCCGCACCATGGTGCTTCACCAATGTAATGAAACCAGTGGTGACCCACTTCAGGGGTCAAGCGATAAAACTCATAATATACCTGGACGATATACATGCATAATTTGCCAAGACAGAGAGACACTCTGAATACAGGTGCAGATGACAGTTGAGCTACTGCAGAATCTGGGTTTCCTAATACATTGGAGAAATCCAAAGTACAACCGGAACAGACAATGTACATTTTGGGGTTCATAGTAGACTCGATACAGGGATCTCTCAGCTTAAGGATAGCCAAAGTGAACAACATCAAGAAACAGTTAAGACATACCTTATCAAGGAAAGAGATGTCTCTGAGAGACATTGCAAGGTTAGTGGGACGATTAGCGTCATCGATCCAGGCTATTTTCCTGGGGCCTCTATATTACAGAGCCCTACAGAGATTAAAGATCAGACTCCTCAGGAGGGGCGCATTTTACGAATCAAATGTTACAATCTCCCAAGAAGTAAAGCAGGAGTTAGAATGGTGGCTACATCACATGGATACATGGAACGGGAGAGCCATATTTGGCTCGTCCCCCGACCTGGTCATCTAATCCGACGCCAGCAGGGACAGGGGAGCCCGTTGCGAGAAACTGTCGATAGGAGGCAGGTGGTCAAGACAGCTCTGCACGTCAACTGTCTAGAATTACTAGCAGGGTCCTTTGCAGTGAAATGTTGGACTCAGGACAAGGCACAATCCTGTGTCCTATTCAAGATGGACAACATCTCAGCATTCAGATATATAAACAGACTGGGAGGGACGAGGCCCAGACTATTGGCAGAAATGTCGAAGGAATTCTGGAAACTCTGCCTTCAGAGACAAGTGTCAGTGACAGTGGAGTACCTTCCAGGCCATCAGAACAAAGATGCCGACTGGAACTCCATATATCTCAGAGATGCCAGCGATCGGAAACTTGTCAAGGCGTTATTCCGAGTACTGATGATCCGGTGGGGACCGTTCCAGGTAGATCTCTTTGCATATCATTTTTTCAGCTGGAGGCTGTATCCAGGGGCAAAAGCAACAGACACTTTTCTCCAAGCATGGGGTCAACAAACTAATTATGTATTTCCCCTCTTTTCCATGATTGCGAGGATGCTAGCCCAGGTGAGGAGGCAGAAAGCATCACCAGTTCTGATTACTCCAGACTGGAGGGAACAGGTGCAGTTCCCCAGTCTACTGGAACTATCTTATCATGGCCCAGTAGCGCTATTCAGGTACGAGTTCATTGTACTGAACCCCAGAGGCCTCAGCCATCCACTAGTGACAACAGGCAAACTCAATCTGATCGCATGGGTGATTTCAGGAGAACTTGTGTTAGGCCAGGATTATCGAATGCGGCTGAGCTCATCATTCATGAATCCTGGGCGCCAGGACCACATAGGGCTTACAAATCTGCATGGGTCGACTGGAATAGCTGGTGTATGGAGTGGGAAATACGATGGAGCAGATGTGGTCCACGTTGCCAATTTCCTAGCCCAGATGGCATCTCAAGGGAAAGCATATAGGACCATCAGTACCGCCAGGTCTGCGATATAAGCAGGACACCCAGGATTGAAGGGGTCCCTATAGGTGAACACCCCGTGATTTGCAGACTGTTAAGAGGAGTGAAAATGTCTAGGCCCCCTAGAGAGAAATACACTAAACTATGGGATGTTGACACGGTATTGAAACTTTTCCTATCATGGTCAGATAACCAGGAATGATCAAGGAAGGCCATTTGAGGCAAGCTATCCATGATTCTATGTCTACTGTCCTATAAGAGATCTTCGGACATTAGAGCGTTCGAGATCAACAAGAAAAGTATATCAGCGAATGGGGTGACCTTTCTCATAGCGAGAAGGACCAAGACAGGATTGAAATCTATATCAAGGACTTGTTTTAAGGGTAACCTAAATTATGCCTGATTAGATGTTTGACAGCATATGAAGATAATACGAGAGAAGTGAGTCCACCAGGGGTATCCCATTTATTAACAGCACAATGCAAACCATACAAGGCCGTAACACTGGCTACAATAGCCAGATGGCTGAGATGGGTGATGGATCAGGCAGGCATTGACGTAGTAAGGTACAGTGCTCATTCAGCGAGGGGACTGAATGCCACCAAGGCCTTTAACATAGGAGCCAGAGTAGAAGACATTATGAGATCGACAGATTGGTTGAATGAATCGACTTTTAAGACTTTCTATTTTAAACCAATGGAGAGTATGGCATTGTTCTTGGTGAGTACGCTTTGAACAAGCATAATATGAAAACCTCCGGTCTTGACATAGAATTCAGATTTTCAACACATCGTTCCAGAAAGTCATCATTCTATTAAAGACACAGACGCGAAGGATTATCCCACCCTGTCAATTGTATATTCAATGAGGAATGTTGAACATTGTATTAAACTGTTTTGAAAAGTGTATAACTGCATAAATGGGTATGAAGTAGGCATGTTATAAAGGTATTAAATGTTGTATATGCATAAAGTTATATCAAATTTGAACTGTCGGAAGCATACAATTGTCCTACACTCTTTCAACTTACAGTAAGCAAATATATTTTGTTTTACTAGGTACGATGGTGGATTTCAAGCAACCAGGGAATTGAAGAAAGACTCTGATCATGCAACGGGATTGGGGTTAACAGTGGACGTAATTTCGATCAAGCAAAGAATGAGGAAGTAGAGGAGGATGTTCAGTTTGGTCATGGTTATGGACTGGACTGATTGGTTATCTTGATCACGTGGTCAGTTAAGAGGCCAAAATTACTGGGAGTAGCAAAGACTCTGTCTCCAATGGATGTTGTAGTTTTTGATCTTTGTTGCCATGTTATATTATTGGTTTGTCATTTGCTGCTTGAGTAGTAAATATGAAAAAGAAGCATAATCATTTGCCTCCAAGTCTTTAATAGAATGATGATTTTGTGGAATGATGTGTTGAAAATCTGAAAATGGCAGACAAATCCACCACACAGTAGAAATTGAGCCAAAGAGTCCGAAAGGAGGTGTGGCTGGAAGGAAATGGGTGGGAACGGGAGGAAATTCCTATACATTTCACTTAGCAATGGGTGTTAAATGGGTGGGACACATAGTCAAACTACCATGTATCCATCCTGTGCCAACCCGCATTGAAAAGCATTACAACAAACCTGGAGCCAGAGCCCCTGTTTCAAGCTCTCATGTTAAAGCTCATATTTTAATGACAATACTTTCGGCTTTATATGTAGCGCTTTCAGCGCCACCTAATAGCCAAGACTAAAAAGAGTTCTTGTGAGCAGGGAACTTATTCCAAGGAAGTACTGGGATGAGGAAGAGGGAGGTGGAGGTAATGCGAGTTGTTTCTTCTGCCAAAAAAAAACCACTTAGATAGCCACAATTGAAAATGTTAAAGGAGTACCTTTGCCATTACCATGGTCGGCCAACGAGTCACAAGGGTGGTGGGAAGCTGGAAGCAGACTGAATCAGAGGAGTGCAAAATGTTGGGACAAGATGGTGCATGGGCAGCTAGAAGAGGAGCAAGAGGAGGAGGAGCAGAAGGAGGAGGAGGCGTAGTGGGTGGGTAGGTCGGTGGGTTATGGAAGTGAGGCTAATGGCAGGCAGAGGGAGTAGGGGCCACGGCAAGCAACCAGCAAGATTTCATGGGTAAATAAAGCTGAACTCCTAGCACGCTTGTAAGCAGGCACTCCATTATAGGCTGCTCATGAAAGAATACATTTAGGCAGCCATGCCACAGCCATGCAAAAGCAGCTTTGAAAGTGTGCACGCACTCTGCAACCAGCATTTCCTAAGGAGCTAGTTGCCGAATAAGTGTACAATATTTTTTTCATTTTATAGAATTTTATTTGGCGATATCTTGAAGTCACTGATAACTTTTTATTGCCAGAGATGGTGGCATTTAATAAGTGCACGATTTTCCAATTATAGCCAACAAACATGTTCTGCTTTTAGCAGCCTGATGGGACAGAAAATCAGTTCACCTTACCCGCATTGAGGGTTTACTTACTCATGTAATTGACAATATGTCACTGTCTTTTTGATGCTTCTGGGTAAATTATATGATATCCAATTGAAGACACACCAAAAACATAATGAGAAGGACATGAGAACATGGAGACCTGGGATGGAGACGCAGGATCCTCTATCCGAAAGGCATGCGTTCTATAACAGAGCTATATCCATTGCTTGATGTTAAGTTTCAAGCCTTTGCCTCACTTCATTTTATCGATACAACTTATGAGGAATCAAGGAGAAAAGTATACAAAGTGAAATAGAAAGTGGTCTTTGTTGTAGTACAAAGATTGCTTCTTGTAGATTTGCTGCTTTGCAAGTCGTAGATAAGATATTTAGAATTTGAAATACTAGATGTATGTCAGATTATATGAATCGTAAGATCTCCGCACACTCCCTGGTGGTCTAGTGGTTAGGATTCAGCGCGCCGCGGCCCGGGGTCGATTCCCAGTCAGGCAAGGTGTTCTTTTTTAACTGCTTTTCGTATATCTTGTAAAGCATATAATATTCATCCTGTTAATTTATAAGCACTTTTATTTCTTATAAAAAATGCACGTCGAACATCACAACGTGAGGCAAGTGATACCGAGAACCGGCAAACAGCATTTATATCAATGTGGGTTTGAAAATGAGAACCAGTTATTTGTTTATAACCTTTTCAGCGTACTGCCACGGTCAGTTAACGCCATTATGTATTTTATTATATGTGAATGAACTCAACAAGTAGATTACCCCATAAAGCAAGTATGTTGGCTAAAGCCCAATCTGATCTGCCATGGGTAATTGTGCCACTGTCTGTGTGACATAAAACGTCCATGATGTGAGCCCTTATCTATAAGGCTTTCATTTGGACTTCAAACATCAATTAATGTACGCTATCCACCGTTAACTTTCATAAAGCCTTGTTACACATCACCTCATAACTTGGTACCTGAAGGACCACTTGCTGTCTTTTTGCGTGTGAAGAAGCTTATAAGTGACATAATTTGCTCAACCCTGCAAATTAGGCATTGCTTAATTCTAATTAGCAACAGTAAAACACTTACACCATGTGCTCTCTTCTTATTTTTTTTTACTGTATGCGATTAAAATTAATTATGCTTTGAAATTATATATTCTAACTACTTTGTATTAACCTCATGAAAATGGGGTTAAAATGTGAAAACAGAGATTTTCTATAGTGTTTCCTGGTGATCATCTGAGAACATAGTAAAAGACTAAGGTATGTTCTCATAAATCAATTACTTTCAATATTTGCAGCATTAAAAAGCATTTCCAAAACGACCGCCCAAATGTTATGACATTGCCCTACCTCAATGCCGTGACTCAGATTCAAACTGATATTGCTGCGGCCACAACGATGATAGGTGATAATACAGATTTTCCATACATTTGTTAAAGAAAGTCATGATTCTATGTCAAGGCTTGGAGGCTCAGATTATGCTCATAATTTCTCTTTACTACTCGAGCAGCATTCAACAAAAACAATTATGAAAAAAGAACACAAGAAAAACTACAATTCCCAATAATAACAGTGAATTTGTAGTCTGTTTTTCATAAATTCCTAAAATCACGTGATTTCCCAGTCCAATTACATCTCTTCACATCCTCCATAACACTTGCTGCCACCATAGTCTTTCCTCTTTTTTTTTGGTGAACGAACATCCAAACTTGCACCCCAACCGGTAGACGACTTTAACTTCACCTTGTTCCCCTCTCAAGGCGTTGTCTTCTGCTCCGCCCCTGTTGAAACATGTATAACCATCACCTATCTCATCATGAACGGGTGGGCAATCGCATAACAACATCATTACAATATCTCATACAACATCACATTATTCTTCAAATACCATCTTTATACATTTTTATTGTAGTGATTGAAATTGGATGGAATAATCTTTCGCCTCCAAGTCTTTAATAGAATCATGACTTTCTGTAACGAATGTATGGAAAATCTGTATTCTATGTCAAGAATCGGAGGATCAGATTATGCTAGTTTAAAGCTTACTTACCACCAATGACGCTACTTGTTCTACCGGTCTATAATAAAAATTCTTAAACGTTTCCTTATAAGACCAGTCTGCCGCCTTCAAAATATCTTCTAGGCGGGCTCGTGCCATAAAGGCCGACGACGCCATAGCACCCCTTGTGGAATGTGCTCCGAACCGAACTACATCTATACCTGCCTCTGCCATACACCACCTTACCCATCTAGACAAGGTGGCTGATGCTACCACTTTAAAAGGCTTCCTAATAGCTATCAACAATTGATATTCCCCATTGGGTCTCACCATATTCACCCTGTCCTCATATACTTTCAAGCAACTAACCGCACACAATTTAGGTTTCCCCATGGGAAAAGCCATATACTCAACCGATTTAATGTTTGTCTTCGTTCTCTTCTCTATATAGAATACTACTCCTGAAGGTGAAAAGGATTTCTTATTTACTACTAAAGCCTTCACATAAGACACTCTCTTACATGAAATCAAACATAACAAAGTAGTTAATTTAGCCCACAGCGCTTTCCTAGAAAGAAACTCATTGTCTGGCCAAGTCTCAAACATCCTTAATACCACACTCACATCCCACAAATGAGAATATCTGGGTGTGGGTGGTCTCATGCACCTGACCCCTTTCAGAAGCCTACATACTAGTGTGTGCTCACCTGCTGGTCTACCCTCAATGTACACATGACCTGCAGATATCGCCGATCTTTAATTGTTAATGGTCCTGTAAGCTTTTGCCTGAGCCGCCTGTGCTGCCAAAAAATTCACTATGTGTACTACATCTGTTCGTATGGGATCAACCTTTCTCTCCATACACCAATTACCCCATCTACTCCATGCCACTCTGTAGGCCTTCCCGGTAGCTTGGGCCCATGACTCCCTAATAAACTCCTGAGCCGTCCCCGAAAGTCCTGGCTTGGACCAATTGTTCCTGAAATCGCCCATGCTATCAGACTCAAGCTCCCTGACCGTACCAATGGTTGAGTTTCCCCTGATGGATTTAACAATATGTCCTCTCTGCGTGTTAGCAGAATTGGAGCCTCGTAAGACAACTCCAGAAGGTCCGGAAACCAAGCCTGACCTCTCCAGTCTGGTTTCACTAGAATCACTGTAGCTTCTTGTCACCTGACCTGCACCACTGTGCGTGCTATCATGGCAAATGGAGGGAAAGCATATTATTTGGCTGGTCCCCAAACCTGGAGAAATGCATCTGTCGCTTCCGGATCTGGTCTCCAGCTGTAAAACCTGGAGATCTTCCTGTTCAATCTCGACGCGAACAGATCTGTCTGACACGGACCTCTCTGATGCATTATCTCATGAAATAATGAGTTGTCCAGTTGCCAATCACTGGAGTCCCTCAAGTATCTCGAATTCCAGTCTGCTGCCAGATTGAGATCTCCTGGCAGGTGTTCTGCTCTCACACCGACTCCCCTCTGAAGACATATCTGCCAAAACTCTTTGGCCACCTCTGTCAGCATCTTTGATCTCGTTCCGCCTAGTCGATTTATATATCTGACTGCCGAAACATTGTCCATCTTTAAAAGAATGGCACCTTTCACTCCGTCCCGAGTCCAACACCGGACTGCAAAGGATCCCGTCAGAAGCTCTAGGCAATCGATGTGTAGACCCAACTCCTCGCTCAACCATCTCCCTCCTGTCAATTGGTCTCCACATCTGGCGCCCCATCCCCATCGACTGGCGTCCGACTCTATCACCAGGTCCGGGAATGAACTAAATATTGCCCTGCCAATCCACGCCTCCATGTGGTAATACCACCATTCCAGTTCCAACTTCACCTCCTGAGACATCTCCCTCAATGAAACTTCCTGTTTTGCCATCATACACTTTATCTCCTTCTTTATGGAATTCACCTTCTCTAACGGGAGTTTGAGAAAACCTTGAGTTGTGTCTAAGATGAAGCCTAGAAATTCCATTTCCTTTACTTTCTCTATTTCCGACTTCTCCTAGTTTATCAAAAACCCCAGTTGTTGTAACAGAAGTGTAGTTATCCGAACCTGCTCTACCAGAATCTCTCTGTCCTGACACATCAAGCAGATATCGTCCAGATAAATGATCATCCTGATCCCCTGCTCTCTCAGGTATCTTACTACAGGCTTCAACAGCTTGGTGAAGCACCATGGGGCTGACGCCAGACCAAATGGAAGACATTTGAACTCCCATATCTCCCCTTTCCATAAGAACTGTAGTAGCCTCCTCTGATCCCTTTGAATCGAATCGTTAGATATGCATCTCTGAGATCTATCCTTGCCAACCAATCTGCTCTCTGAAGGACATCTCTTAAAAGATAAATCCCTTCCATTTTGAAGTGTCTGTAAACTAGAAAATAATTCAGTCCTTTTAGATTTATCACTGGTCTTACCTTGTTTTTCCCTTTCACTAAAAACAGGTTGCTTATGAAACCTCCCAGACCTTCTGAGGCTGGGCCTATTGCGTTCTTTACTTTGAGTAACTCTACCTCTCTGTTCAGTAACTCTTCGTCCTGTTTTCTGAACCTTATCTGCCTTGGCAATGCTACTTGATATGGTTCTTGCCAAAATTCCAACTGAAAACCCCACACAGTCTGTCTCACCCACGCATCTCAGGATAACTCCTCCCATTTTTCTACATGTAACTCCACTCTCCCTCCTACTGGAGGTATACTCACATTCACCTGTTCTACTGCTTTTATTTTTCTCACCTGAATTATTCTGGTGCTGTTGTCTATTATTACTTCTCCAACCTCTACCCCTGCCTCTTCCCCTGCTTCCAATTGGCCCTGTCACTATAGGACCTTCTATATTGGCCGCGGCTGGACGAGTGGCCCTTTCCTCCTCCAGCCCTGGCAAAAAACTTTCGTCCGAATATCTTCTTCAATGAAGATTGCGCTCTGTCCATGGACACATATGTACTGGCAAACTTTGCCATATCCTTGATAAACAGGTCTCCAAACAGCTTGCCCTTCGCTACAGTCGCCTGTTCTGATGTCGCCAGCTCACCTAGCCTGGTGTCCAATTTCATTAAAATGGACCTCCTCCTCTCAGGGGCCAGCGCTGTGTTGGCGTTTCCCAACAGGCATAGAGTCCTCTGCGCTCAACCAGCCACAATGTCCGGATCCATGGGCTCCTTCTTAGCTTTGGCTTCCTCAGCCAGCTGCCAGAGTTTTGTAATCGGCCCCAACATGTCCAACAGCTTATCCTGACAGGACCTCCAGGACCTGTCAATGCCTCTCTTCACGTCCCTGCCATATCTGCCCAGGAACGTGATTATCCTGTCATCAATCTCTGGGGTCTCGGCCACCCCGTCTGGAACCCTCAGCCTCGGGCATTCCGCTTTTAGCTTGCTTGCTCCGCGGTGCCCTCAATCGTTTCCTGATATATTCTGCAATCTTTTCTGGAGGATCCCACTCATTGGACCTCGGATGCACCAGGTCGTCCGGATCGAACTCATCTTTCCGTGGATCATCCTCTTCCCTCCTGCCTTTCTTGCTTTTGGGTTGCCATTCGTCCTCATCTGGGCAGGTCTGACTCTCTGATGTACCGTATATCTCTTGATTTTGAACTGCTTTTGCAATAACCCTCATCAGATTCGCTCAAACTTGTGACATGTCTCTCACAAGACCTCACCTTTCTTTTCCCTGCTTTAGATCTGTGAGGTGAACCCGGGGGCGTCGGGTTGCTACAGTTCCTGTGGTTCTTTTTCTTACTTCACCCTTTTTCCCTGTGCGTCTTGCCTTGTGACAAAGCTGCCAGGTCCTGTAATATGCCCCTTTCCCTATGGGGCCTCTCGGCACTATCCAGTCTTTGAATTGCTTTGCTCATGCGTAAGCTGCTCACATGCGGACCTTCTGATTCCTCTGAGTAATCACTCATCTTGTTGAAGGTGCTGTGCAATATATATATATATATATATATACATGTATATATATATAGTCAACCCTGTACATGAGTGCAGGGAAAGCGGAAGGCACTCCAGGAAGCGGTTCTGCTGGTAACAATTACGGCAAAACACTGAGGCGGCTCCCCATTAGAATTCAGTCAAAAAATGATACTTTATTTGGACGTATGTCCAGGACAGAAAAAGAAAACACACGATAAACGACGCGTTTCGCGGCAACTGGCCGCTTGCTCACGTTCATATACATACATATATGTGTGCAGTTTACCTGGGCTGCCCCCGTCAATTATATATATATTTGTAGCTAGGCGAGTCTCAGACAATGCTAGCAGTATGTCTTGGGTCTGTGCCCATCAAAAGAGAGTAAAATCAATATTCTCCCAGCTCTTAGCTCCCCAGGCAGGCAGATTAAAAGGGATTTACACTAGTTTACTTGGGACTGGGCCCGTCAGACAATCAACCTTACAGCTGTGGTCCAATATGGCGAGATATCTGTCTCTTTCTCTCAGCCTCACGTAAATCATATCAATCACTTAACACAACTCTCTCTGTCAAGTCTAACCTCCTCCTTCACGAAGATCGCGACAGCGCTGGAACCGCCAATGCAGATATGCTCCACCCAAACCCTACATGCCGCTCCATAAGCGCTTTTAACTCCCACGCGCGCACGCTCTGAAATAGTATTATAGACTCTTAATAAACGTTCCAACATTTAAAACCACTACATGACAAAATCGTAAAACCAAAGTACTTATCTCAGCTGCTCGAGCAGCAAAGAAAGAGGAAGGACTATGGTGGCAGCAAGTGTTATGGAGGATGTGAAGAGTTGTAATTGGATTGGAAAATCACGTGATTTTAGGAACTTATGAAAAACGGACTACAAATTCACAGTTTTTATTGAGAATTGTAGTTTTTCTTGTGTTATTGTTTTTCATAATTGTTTTTGTTGCAATTGCTGCTCAAGTAGTAAAGAGAAGTTGTGAGCATAATCTGAGCCTCCAAGTCTTGACATAGAATCGGGTCCAGTAGTCGAAGTGTACGAAAAGAAGTAGTAGAACTGCGTTCCCTACTGGCTGCACCCACCCCACACACAAACACCAATCCCACACCCCCTCCCACGCACAATACAAACCCCCAAACACATGAGACTGCTGTTTAAGGGAACATTCAGTGCAGTGAGCTGCAACCACGTGATGTCCTTTAAGGAGTCTAAGCTATTTCTTATTTACACCTCCATTGTTGTGTTCCACAGGGAAATCAGTAAATGCAATGTTCTGACCCTGAGTGAATAATTCCCATTACTTTTTTTGACCTCTTATTATTTTTTATTAGTGTTATAGTTCAACAAGGAACTTTTCACTACATAGAAGACATTTTCACGACACTGATTAAAAATGAAATCACACGAGAAAACTACAATACATACTCATAGGAACTAGATAAAACATTGATTAATTAATTCTAAGAGAAATCCATCATCAAATATATTAAAAAAAAACATTTGATCACATTTCCAATTCAACAAGTAGTTTAAGCATCATCAGGAAGTGTTGAGGAAGTGTGAGCCCTAGACCTTGCAAGGTGCTCTTGGAACGTTGCTACCAGCTGTTCTCAGAATTTTACCTGAATTGTGCTCCTACCGCTTTAAGGAAAGTTTTGCTTAAATATGTCGGGCTAGGCGAAGCGTAGCCGAAGTGTTGAGCAAGTATGAGCCCTAGACCTTGCAAGACACTCTTGGAATGTTGCTACCAGCCGTTCTCAGAATTTTACCTGAATTGTGCTCCTACCGCTTTAAGGAATGTTTTGCTTAAATACGTCGGGCTACGCGAAGTGTAGCGGAAGTGTTGAGCAAGTGTTTGGCAATGTGTTGGGCAACGGTGGGGGACCGGTTCCTGTGAGGCGTCTGGAAACAGCAGGAGTTATTGAACTTACTGGAGTTGCTGGTCCGTTACAGTGGTAATGTGGTTGTTTTCATATTTTGACTTCAACGGGGCCTCATACAAGTACTGTGAGTAGTCCACATCGAATTATTCTTCAAGCTTTTGTCTCTCCAGGCCGGCGGGGTGGGGGGGCAGACTCTGGTGGCTCGTCGAGCTGTCGGGCGTTCCCTGTGCCTGAGAAAGTTTATTTTGTCCTAGCACAAGTTGTTTTTTTACGTGGTTCAGGCTCATTGTCGTATGGTCAGTAGAATTGCTCTACACAAACTGGGGCTGCGAGCAAGTCTCTCCCCATTTGTGTCTCCTGGTGTAACTTAAAAACAGGGCTTTAAGAACATACCCACAGTCGCTGTTGCCGTAGACAGTTTGGGATTGCAAGAAGTTTTTCCCCTCTCCAGCAGCTGCAGCTGAGATTTACAAGCTGTCTCCTGGTGATCAATTGCCGACAATTGCCCTATTTATTGCCTGTTGTGTACTAAGAACGAGGTTTGGGGCTGCGAGTAAGTCTCCCCCCACTACCCACGGTTACAGTTTTAGGAGGAGATATCTTATCACAACCGCACCACTAACTGCATGGGGCACCACAAATTGGGGTGTGGGCCGGTGAGCAAGTTTGTTTTTCATTTTTATAACTGTGGTGACTTGTTTCTATTTATCCATTTTCTGGTATTGTGTACCGTGTTAACTCAGGAATCTGTTAACTGAGCATGGGGGGGTCATCAATTTTATTGACTGAGCAGCGAGTGTGGTGGGGCTGCGCACTCGTTTTCCCCCTGGTATTTTTTATAGTCTATGGATACACTTGGACATTTTTATAGCCTTTAAAAAAAAAACCTTTTCCATATTTAAAGTTTAATACTGACTAAGATCTAAATGAAATAATTTTGCAGTGTTCTTGGACACATTTCTAGCAGTGATTATTTACAAGACCCAAACGCAATAAATGGCTGTCACACTCAGAGGTATTGGTGGTTTGCCAGAGGAGGCCTCACATCAGGGGGGTAGGGGTCCGCCGCAGGTAGTAATCACTCTCCCTCTGCTTTTCCAATTGCCCCCAGTGGATGTTGGTGGTGCTCCGCACACAACAGTCGAAGACACCGAGGCAGGTAGTTCACCTAGACCCTCTAAGTTAGAGAAGGAGTTTCAGGAGGACGCCATGCAGGGGTCCACAAAGTCACTGGATTCTATGGCTGCGGTTACGGGGAACATAAATCGGGTTCTCTCTAATATTGAATTGAATGTGAATTCCATGGTTTTCAGAGGCAGTGATGGGGGAGATTGATTTAGTTTCAGATAATTCAATCCTGGCACCTTTTCTCTCACACGAGTTAGCTAGGAAAGCTCACGGGTTATTGGATTTTACATACAAAAAATGGCTAATCCCGGAATCCCCACTACGAGAAAGGGGTGTAGAGAGAGTCCACCTTACCAGCAATTTTTTAGCAAACAAGCTAAGGGTGGTGGCTTATTGGGCTTTGGTTTTTCAAGGGGTTAGGGGGAATGCCAAGGAGGGTTGGGAATAACGCCAAATACAAATAGTACGGGGAGCGGTCCTGACGCAGAGAAAATAGGTTCAGAGGATATAAAAGATGGCCCCCTTCAGGAGCAGGCGCCCCTCATAGATGAACTGTCATTTCCAATCCTGTCCTGAATCATGGAGTCTATGGACAGAGGTTACGACGCGTTAAATTTTGAAATCCGGGACCTTAGGGAATCAGTGATGGAAGTTTTGAATAAGGTGCATTTACTAGAGGGGTATATAATGACAGTGTCCGTTTTTAACACTCTGCATCTAAAAGGGAACGGTTTGGCAGGGGCAGGTTCTATGGAGCAGGGGGGGGTGCCCATAAATACGCAAGGCCTGGTGGCAAAAGAGGGTTTTTGGGGGAAGGGGATTGTCCATGAAGAGGCACCAGACCAATCTGTTATAGGCCCACTATCGGTGTCTTGCCTCGATTCGGCACTAGACCAGGGAATTAAGCCCCTGAGTAGTAGCCCCAAGTGTAAGACACTTGACAATGGAAACACTTCGGGGCAAAAACAAAAAAAAGTCTAAAATGGTAAGCTCCCTTCTACCCAACATAATAAGGGGACTAGGAAATTATTGCGGAACTTAAGGATGGAAGTGGATAAACACATGCAGACTGACAGTGACGCATTGGAGAGGAAAAAGAGAGACTTTTTCAAAATGAAGAAAGGAGTAGTTAACAAAGAGAGGGCAGTCATAGTCGAACTGGGGAAGCCCACATTAGGTGCAGACAAAAGACAGGAGGAGGACAGCCGTTCGTTTGATTTAAGTAACATTTTGGTATACCCGGTGGATGTGGATGGATTAGAGGGTGAGCAAGCTGTGGGCATTGAGGATTTCTCCAACATCGACTTTGGGGAGGGTAAGGGTTTAGGAAAGTGTTGCTTACTAAGGGAGGGTAGTGTGGTCACCCTGCATGGCCCACAGGACATGCATGGTGGAACACCCCCCATAGAGGGTCCAATGAGTCAGCCTCCAAAGTTAGCGAAACTCTATGCGATATTTGCAAAACCGGTGGTGGTTAAGGCTCTACCAGTGGAGTGTCCTTTGACAGAGGTCCATTTGACTATGCCATCAAGGACTGTGGAAGAAGTAGGTTTGGGTGTCCCAAAAAGTAAGTCTGCTGAAGTCTGCTGAAGTCCTTAGGGGGTCTGGAACCAGGGAGGTGGCGCAGAGAAGGTCCGCTAAACAAAATGGTTGCGGCAACAGAATGATAATCTTACACAAAAAGTGGCAAAGGAATCGACTCTTCGAGAGTTCCAATAGGTAACCGTTGAACAGACATTATATCCTGGCTTTAATGCATGAAATCCCTAATTTGAGATTGTTATCAACAGTGGACATTAGAACTGTCGTATTTGTGTTTGACGACTGTTTGGATACGGTAAAGCTCCATTTGTGGTCACCTTTAACATAGGAAATTATCATGGCTGAGAGAGAGCGCTTCTTGACATTGGATTTTGATGTAACCGTTACAGGACCCTCTATCTTGTCAAGTTTGGCACCAATTTATCAAGATATGAAAGGAAAGACAAAACAATCTAGTGACACCTATAACGAGATCTATAGCTCACGAGGTTATTCTCAAGACCCGATGAAAGGGAGAAGGGATGGTTCATGGGAAGGGGGCAGATATTCACATTACACATGAAGGCCCAACTGGTCACTTATTACATGGAATTCTAGAGGCTATAAGAACATTATGAACAATTACGATCTATTTGCATCATTCGACATAATCTGTTTACAGGAAAACTTTTTGCAGGACATGCCAATAATTGATGGTTTTGATGTTGCATATATTAAGACACGCAGGGGTCTGAAGGGTAGGCTGTATGGGGGATTATTAACAGCTGTTAAACAGTCCTTGAGAGTTAGTATGCAGGCGATTGAAACAGATGGGCTGGACATTTTGGTGGTCCTGTTGGAATGGGAAGAGTCCGGGGGGGCCAGAGGGGTCTAAATAAATGCTTCCTGGTAAATGTGTATTTCAGTCCCATAAAGGACCAGTTGGAGGAGGCTCTGACAGTTTTGTCTTTTACAGTGCTGGGCGAGTTCCCAGTAGACAGGGTCTCGGTGATCATTGTGGGAGATTTCAATGCTGAATGCCTAGAGGATGAGTGGTACCTGGATCAAAATAGGAAAACTGTGGGTAAAGAAGCACGGGAGAGAGGTAGAAGAATCAGGCAAGAACTTGAGGCATGGAACCTAGTAATTGTGAATGGTAACATACAAATAGATATCCCTCCTGCTTTTACATGGCAGAATGGGTTATGGAAGACGACTTTGGACTATGTTTTTGTATCACAGGATTTAGTTGAGAGAGGGGATACCCTGGAAGTTAGATTAATGCCTTGGAGTGATCATTCTCTGCTGCTATCTAGATTACTTGACCCTGTGAAGATCAGGGAGCCCGAAATGTTGACAGTGGCAATTACTCCAGGCAAGAATGAGGTTAAATGGGTCCCACGATTAGCAAAAGCTTTTCTGGGGGAAATAGTAAACCTCCCCGTAGCCAAGATGGCATTTTTATGCACTACAGAGGGTTTCCCAGAGATAATCGGGTAGTTGCTGGGTAGATTAACCTCAGACAGAGGCCTAAACTAGGGGTAGAATAAGTTGAAAGGAACCCTATTCCTTTGATCTAGAGATACAGGAACACAAAAAACAACTGCATAGAGCGGTAAGGCTCCTCAAAAGGTCCTCGCCGGAAGACTATAAGGACGAGGTTCAGAGATTAAGACAAACCTACAGGAATTGGGTGAAAGGTATACAATTTGAGCTGTTAATCAAAGATGCTGGGAGAATGTTGGCACGTATGTCAGGCAACAAGAGTGGGAAATTCTGGAACCTAATAAAGACACCAGGGACCCAGGCTTCTCTGCAGGCACAGGCAGTTAGATCGCAAGAAGATCTGAAGGCCCATTTCCTTGGGGCACTTGTGAAGCTCTGAGTTTTCAATGGTAAATTTGGTAGATATTCACTTTTGCCAGCATTGAAAAGATATAAGCAGCAACTGGTTCCCAAACTAATCTATGGTGTAGAAACCAGGTGCCAGTTTATAGACTGGCCAAAATTGGAGGGTGCTTTGTGGAGAGTCTTTTGCAATTGCCACAGTCAGTTCCCCTTGGAGGGATTTTGTTTGAGCTGGGACAGTTCCCTATCCAGACTATGGTGGGTTGGGTGAAACTCCAGCTCTTTATAAACATTTTGAATCCTCCACTGGCCTCGGTTTTGGAGGAACTCAAGCTTCTAAGGATACAGGGTGGTTGTAGAGTTCTTAATGAGTGGGTCCTAACTTGTGAATCAATGCTCTTACGGGCAGACATTTCGCTCGAAGCACTGGGTCTTACACCAAAAGTGGCCAATTTAAGATGGTGTGGGTACATTTGGTCAAATGTGAGATCCACGATTTTGGATGCTAAATGTTTTGGGGACCACTTTGTGTGGACTTGCAAAAGCTTCAATGTACTTGCTCCCTAGTTGAAAAAACACCCCTCGAGGAGCTTCAGGTCTCAACTATTAAGAATTAGGTTGAATCTGGCTCCAACTAATGAAATATTG
This sequence comes from Ambystoma mexicanum, assembly GCF_040938575.1. Lineage (NCBI taxonomy): Eukaryota > Metazoa > Chordata > Amphibia > Caudata > Ambystomatidae > Ambystoma > Ambystoma mexicanum. The sequence goes on from NW_027182323.1 coordinate 6,622,256, forward strand.
GGCCGACGCCTTAACATCCCACGAGACCAGAGACTGTGCCGTCACTGTAAGACTGAGATTGAGACTCTAAAGCATCTATGTGTTGGGTGTCCCAATTTGGAAACTTTGAGAATTCCATTTTTTTCTGGGAGAAGGCACTCATCTGATGAAGACCTGTGGAGAAGGATCCTAAATTGGAATTGGCTGAGCCTGTCTATCCATGTTTTAGAATTTTTAAAGAACCCTGCAATACTTTTTTAAGACTGTAAATATTTTGTGGATAACATTTCCTTTCCTTTTCTTGTGAATTGTATGAAATCGGAATTTGGTATTGTATTTGTATGATTTAATTAAGTGTCATTGGTTTTATGTATATTTATTATGTAATGTGTTAAAAGAACACATTAAAATAATAATAATAATTTAGCATCATCAGGAAATAACTCTTTTAAAAAGCGCAAGGCTGCCAGTCTCCAGCCCTTTGATTTTTGAGTGAAAATATATTGTCAGATTAAACCACAAGGCATTACTCTATCACGACTTCGGCAGTAACCCTTAAATCCGGCGGTAGCGATAATACCGCCGGATTTAAGGGTCCGCCGAATCAGGGCTTCGGCGGATTTCGCCCCAACTCTGAGCTGGGGGGAAATCCGCTGAAAATTCACGCTATTACCGACGGCAGGAAATCCACCGACGGTAAGAGCGCGAAAATTCCCCATTGAGCCCAATGGGGAATGGGGCACTCCCAAATGGGCTCAATGGGGAATGGGGAATTACTTTATTGCCGAACTCGTGAACCGGCGCTATTATCGCCGGGGAGTTCGGCGGTAGGGCTATTACCGCCGGTGGTAATACCGCCGGCGGTAACGGCCAAGTAGTGATCAGGCCCTAAGTGTTTCAAATGCAGATATCTACATAAAACTAAGGCATCACGTTCTAGTAGCAAATGGTAAATTGTTTCTATAGTTCTTCTTCATTGGACTATCTACAGGTCCTCAAAGATCGTTCAATCTTCTCTCTTCCACCCACAATTCCTTTAGTTGGGGCGAGGTTCAAATGCATGTATAAGCAGTGTCTACGCCGGTTCTGATCTAGGCACTTTTGTAAACAGTGAAGAAGAACATGCTAGGGTCTTGTGTCATAGCCACGTACTACCTCAATAGTGTAAATCCAGTCCCTCTTCCACAGTTTTTATTCTGCTCTACCCGACATCGTAAGCAATAAGTCCAGGCTTAGTTCTAGTGTCCTATATATTCATTACATTTTGAGACCTATTCATCGGCCCACTACGCCTATTATTCATTAGTTGTTTCAAATGCCACCAGATAGATCTCTCTTCTGCCAAAAGGATCTTGCTCAGGAAGTTCAAATTTCCATTGCTTCACACCTCACTAATTGCGAGGGTTAACAGAGGGGTGTGACGCAGTTCCTCGCGATGCACGTGGGGGATGAATTAGTAAACCTAGCAGTTTTCAATAGTCATCTCCGCCTGCTCGGGGCGTGCCGACTGTATTGGGGTCTGTCCAGCCTTTCTCCGAAGCACCCTGGCATGCTCAGTGTGACAAGGGCCTCACTTAAAACATGTGAGACAGATTCTAGTGAGGACAGAGCAGTTAATCTAGTACAGTAATAAGGGATGTGGGGAGAAATGGCAACATGGATCATGCATCATAAACTGCATTTCACCCTTCATTGTGCACCTGGGCACGAAATTAAATCCGGTGCCACGTGCCACTAATACACCAATGCACACATCCTGCACCGTACCTTTTGGTGGACTTGTCTAGTGCAGGGGTGTAGGAGACCCATAAAATCTGGGGGGGGACAGGGTGACACCTTGGGACTTTTCTTTTTTTATTTCTTTATTAACACACAGTGCCAAGCCATTTAGCCACCCCTTAATCTTGTGGGGGCGACGCGGGGTGAGTGGGTTTGGCAGGGGGGACATCATATTCATTTCAGAATGTCTGAATGCTGTATTCTCATTGGTAGCTGGGAACATGCTTACTGAATTGGTCGGAATTGTTGCACTGCGCCTGCATCTTTAGCCCTCTTTGGCGAATATAAAGCAAGATCTTGGGTTTCACAGCAAAGACTTGTTTAGCAAGTGCTGACCGATCTCCTTGTTTCCTAGAAAGCCTTTCCGTGCCTGTCCAAAGCTTCTTAGGCTGCATGTTTAAATCCCAACATTATTTACAGACTCACTCACCCCTTAATCTTTGAGATTGATAAAAGCGAGTAGTGTCGGGTAATAATAACAATTGCTTCAGGCGCCTAAAGACATTTTGGTCACTATTGTAGGCGTTATGAATAGGCATAATTAATTCTAAAAGAGATAATACTTAAGATGTTTTTATTCAGCCTGCTGTATTTATGATACAAAGCCCCTCCACGGGTTGCACGTTCTCTAAATATCGCATGTTGCCCAGTAATTCGAATCACTATTCAAAATAACCCATTCTATAAACGTTCTCACATGTGTTTCTCGCACACTGCATTATTTCCCATAACCAAAGAGCAACACATTGTAACTAGGAACATTGCATTTCAAAGCCACATTTCTGTTGACAGTGACACCAGTGGTTAATGTACTACAGACGATCTGTGTCCAACTGTGCAGGAAACACATCGGATATATGTATTGCTAAGCCAATTATAGCAATATTCTGACTTCCAAATTACTGTGTGTGTGCAGTTTCCAAGCTAGAGCCCTTCCGGCCCCCCCTTCTGCACTACCGTGTACCAGGGTGCTGACTAGTGCGATCCTCGCTTTACACGCCTCGTGCAAAGCGAGGATTGCAGTAGTGGAGAGGAAAGGTCACGCCCCAGGGAACATCTGAAAGTATCTGTGGGGCAAAGGGGGCGGGGTGGCGGGGCAGGCCCTTATAGAGGATTGCAGGGAGTATGCACTTAGAAGAAAATGATGTCACTGAGGTTTATGTCACACGCCTTGTCTGGTGAGAGGACGAGAATCAGGTGCAATAACGGCCATCATTGTTATCCAACAATGCGCACAACGCTGAACAGTTAAAGACATTTGTGACCTGCAGAAATTGGAAGATGCCTGATGCAGGTGCATTAACTCACTGACCAATCTCTTCCGAATTAATCGGTGACGTTGATACACCTAGTGGTGACGCGTAGTAAGTGCCTCTCCCCCCTGCCAGCATGTAAGAGACAGATTTGACTCTGTCCCACGTCAACTGAAGAACTCATCATCTACAGTCCTTAGTTAAAATACAGGACTATAACAGTATACTGTAATAACTGAATGCTGCTCCGCAAATGCGAAGTTTAATCGGCATTACAGGGACGCTTCTTTTGTATGTGAGAGAGAGACTGGGCGCCTGCAGAATTGGATATTAATCATTACCAGCCTCGATGGTTCACAATTGAACAAACTCTTGAGGATGAATGGTTGAGTTTACAGGTTTCAAACCTATGACCTGCAGCACACCTAACCACTGAGTTGATTGTGGAGGAGCTCATGTCCGGAGGGAGGCGGGTGGAGGAGAGGGGTTAAGAAGGGTTAAATTCGTGGGAAGACTAAACTCCAGTAATACGTCTTAAAAGTGGACCGTCACCTAACACATACGCTAAAGCTCATACCACTGAAGAGCATGCCTGTCCCAGTCAGTGCCTGAAGCCGCAAAAGACAGGACTCACGTCTTCAGTCCACACCTGAGTCGCTCCCCTGCAGCGCGCACTAACACCTCGCTGCACTGCACACTCACACTAGCCACCCTCGTACGTGTTGTTGTTGTTGGGGGATTCCTGCCGCCGGCGCATTGCCATCGCAGCAAGCCCCCGGGTGCATCTATCTCCGGGAGCGAAACCAAACGTTGTGCTGTGCACCGAAAACAGCACTGTGCCTGTGCACCCACCCAGAGCAGACTTCACAACAGCATACGACAAAAACTAAAAGTGTGCTGAATCTGTGGGTGCGTGCCCACCTCCCCACTCAGGGGGCCCCTACTTTACTTACCTTGTGAGGGTCTGTTGTTGAGTCTCTGTCTCTGGGGTCACAGGAGCAGTTGGACAGTCGAAGTCACTGTAGCATGCATCGCTGCCTACCTGGCTTCTGGGCATTCTGGCAGTAGGGATTGGAGCCGAATATGGCATGTGTCATATGCCAGTGACACGTGCCACTGCAAGTCACCACTACAAGTGACAAGTGCCACTGGCAGGTGTCACATGCCATGCCCCAAAAAAAGTTTCACGTGTCACGGTAAGTCTGTCTCTTCGTTTTTCAAATTATAATCCTCCTTTTTAAAAATACGAAACGCCAATTTTAATGCTTTTTTGTAAAAATAAAATTGAAAGTCTCCACGGAAGACTCAAACTCATGACCTCGTGTTATCAGGCCTAGCTCCTTTAACCACTGCACCATTACGTCTGACGACATTTTAGGTTCAAATTCTACCTCTAATGTAAACTCTTACATGGTTCAAAGCTGCTCCTTTTTTTTATTTTAAGTCACATCTTAAAACAAACTGCATGTGCAATTCTGAAAGTTTGTAGGATTGAAACAATGTACTGTAAGTATTTGCATCTTTTCTTGCATAATACTAAATGTAAAAAACAGTTCAATCCAAAACCTGTTACTGTGTAATGCTTTAAATGTGAAACATGTATTGTGTACATGTTTTCCAAAACAGTATGGTTGCAATATTAAAGTGTGTTTGTACATTAATTCATGTGTTTCACACTTGACTGTACGAACTGTGATAAATACAGTACAACCATATCCTACTGATAGTATGTATAATTTATATATCAGAGTATATACAGGATCATGAAAACATAATTTACAAATGTTGCTAAATCTTCAGATTTAGGGCCCAATTCATAGAATCCAGCGCAGAAGCAGCACAAGTGCTGCACGCCGAGAAGGAGCGTGTGCCATGCGTGCACCAGCTGTGGCACGCGTATTCATGGATTTTCTGAGGCATCAGTAACCGTGGCGCAGAGAACATCAAGTACCGCCAGCAACGCCCCCAACACACCCCCATGCGCAGGCAAAAGCCAGTGAAATGCCCAACACGGCGCAACGCCCGCACCATCCGTGACCCAGCACACATCCCCCCCATTGTAATTGCGTGAAAAATCAGAGCGTAACCGCTCGCACCAGCCAAATCACGTGAAATGCCCATGCGTACCCCGTCCACACCCCAGCAAAATCGCGTACCCTGGTCGGACCAGCCAAATCACGTGGGAAAGCCCGCATGTACCCTGTGATACATGCACAACTCCCCTGGAAGCAGACGCCTCCTCACAGGACAGCCAGACCCCAGCAGTGAACCATACCCCGCAGGCAGACCATACCACATGGTCCCCCCATCACCCGTGACCACACCCCGCAGGCGGTCTACACCAAATGGGATCTCCACCATCACCCGTGAACATACCCTGCAGGCAGTCCACACCACATGGGACCCCCACCATCACCCGTGACCATACCCCACAGGCAGCCCACACCACATGGGACCCCCACCATCACCTGTGAACATACCCCGCAGGCATCCCACACCACATGGGACCCCCACCATCACCCGTGAACATACCCGCCAGGCATCCCACACCACATGGCTCCCCCATCACCCGTGACCACACCCTGCAGGCAGCCCACATCACATGGGACCCCCACCATCACCCGTGACCATACCCTGCAGGCAGTCCACACTACATGGGACCCACACCAGCACCAGTGAACATACCCCGCAGGCAGCCCACACCACATGGGCACCCCATCACCCGTGACCATACCCAGCAGGCAGGCCCCGCCTCATGTCCCCACCTGTGACGGCAACCTGCAGGCAGGCCCCGCCACATGTCCCCACCAGTGACAGCAACCTGCAGGCAGGCCCTGCCTCATGTCCCCACGCCCCACCCCCCACCAGTGACGGCAACCTGCAGGCAGGCCCTGCCACATGTCCCCGCCCCCACCCCAAAACACATTGGACCAACATACAATCACGCAGCACATGCCAACTAAAATGCCACCACACGCTGCATCCCCCTGGTGCACCTCAACACCCATCCATTAGTCATGCTCCCTATGTCATGTGAATCCTAACATCACACATGCATGCATGTGCACACACATGAACAACATTGGTGAACAGCAGGGACACGCAAATGCATCAAGGAGGAGTAAAACATGCACTAAACCGTTGAGACCAGATACCACTTCGATTTCAATGTCAAAAAATTATATTAAAAAACATGTATCTAAGTCACAAACAGTAAAAACAACAAATTAAACATGCATGAACCAAATGAAAAATCAAAATAAAGTGAAAACCAAAATCAATGTGATGTAAAAAATGAAAGAGTCAAAAATGTGGTCCTTGTCCATTAATGTATATGCAAATGAAATCACATATCATGTGAAAACCATTCCAAATTAACACAATGAAAAAATAAATCGCACATTTGAAAACCGAATGAAAAAAATGACATCAGCTAATTTTACTTTGCTTCTCGATGGAAGGATTGCACTTCAGAAAACAGGTAAATGGAAATATATAACACATTATTATCCAGTTTTAAATCCTGATTGCCTTTCCTGTCTTCATGTTTTGTTCTTAGCCATTCACAAAGTATTATAACTTTTGAGCACCCATGTGTATGTGTAAGTTATTGTTCAGTCCTATACGTAACTTGATATGATTTATATAGAGCTATGGTTAGTTATTCAATGATTAAAAATGAAATCTTTCTTGTTAGATGAAAAAATGCTTCAAAATGCGTTTGAAAAAGATCACGCTGAAACTGAAATGGAATTACAAATACAAAAAATCACCAAAGCGAAAACACTTGAAGCTTTTTTGGCTGATACATTTCCAATAAATTCAAAAAATGAGGTGAGCAGAAATATAAATGTCCTCTTATTATGAACAAATGAAACATCTATTATTACAGAATAGTAACACTGTTTGAGTGATAGACGATAAATCTAATAAACGATAGGCCAATTCATAAAGATCAGTGGGGACAGAGATGTGATTACAAGTTGCCTCATTCTGTGATACAGGTGTCTTCTCTGAGGACCTCAGTCCAAGTAGAGAACTTATGAAGCAAAAAAGGATCTGACAGTTGGTACAAGGCACCTTCAGCTAGATCAACTAGGCAAATCCAAATGTTCGCTATGAAGATTCCTGGTTATTTATGGTTCACTGGTTAGATGTGGGTGCTATCATAGGGTTAGCTGTGAAGAGCCTATCAATAAAAATGCATTTTTTACGTTTCCACCGGCATCAAGGAGCTGAAAGGTTAGGGAGTGCGCACAAAAAAGCACATGAGCACTTGTATTTTCAACAGATCATTGCTGTCAGGGGCCTTTTCAGAATATTGTTAGCTGGGCACTTATGATATGTCATGTATAATAATAAGTGTCCACATATCAATATACTTGTTCCCTGGGTCTGGTCTGTGATAGAGGAGACCAGACAAAGTTGGAAACTGTGCAAATATTATGCCTAAAGTGCATCTTGTTGTGAATTGTGAGGCCTTTTTGTCTATGACAGGCCATCATCAGCCCACACTTTTCATTTAAGATTATTCACACAGTTCATATACCCATGCAAATGAATTGTTTACATTAGGATTCATTGGTCATTATCACCCCCTGCCTACAACATGCTGATGTTTTGACAATTTTCTGCTGCACAAGTCACATCCAAGTAGGCAGAATGTCTTCACAATCTTGCACAGGTCTTTTTGGTATTCGCTTCCTGGTGTACCTGAGGTTATGATCAAAAGGTGTACTGTAGACTATTAGCTACATTTTTCAATTTTGCTTTTCATAAAGAAGATAATAACATGCATGTGTGAATTTGCAACATAATTCATAGGGAAAAAAGTATTAATCAAGATGTCATACTTATTTTTATTTTTGCGATATGTTAAAATGTGCTTGATACTTGCTATGTGCTATTGACTATATAGAATGTGGGCGAATAATAAAAAAAGATCCAAATCAATATCTTTCAATATGTGATTGTATGACTTTTTGAGCGATAGACTACCTAAACATTTCACATGTAAGTATATTTAACCTAAACATTGCTTCTTTCATAAAAGGAGCATCTGAAGAAAATTCTGAATGACGTTGGTGATGAAGAGGAAAGATTAGCATTAGTGGGTAACAGTCCACTGAACCGAAAGGGTTTGAAGAGCCTTTGCACCGTTAGCATGCTTTAGGAAGACAAATCTAAGGCACAACCTGCATTAGGAAACTGGCTCACAGATGATGTAAGAAAGCAAAGATGTGACATGCCATACCAATCTTATTTCATAATGTAGATTATTTGACAATATTGAAATTTTTAATTATTCACCTGTACAATATTTTTATTTAAGGTTCTCAATGCACGAATTTATCAGATAGTTTCGGACAAAAAGGATTAAGTTGAATTCATTCTATTTGTTTTGTATTAAACATTTTGATACTTTTATAATGCAAACAATGTATGCAGTAGGGAAATAGAAGTCATTATAATCTTATTAACATTCCACATTATCAATTTAAACATAATGCACAAATCTGTGAAATTACCATAATTTCTTTTACATACTTAGGAATATTTTTCCACTTACTTGAGTTTTTGAAGGAATTATTTTTAAAAACGTGTGTAAAAAAATAAAGATGAATGTACTGCTAATATTAGTTTCACAGCCATAACGTCATAACTACAGTTGATTGTCAAAATCAGATTTATTGGGATTTATTTAGAAAAGTGTTCTTCAGTGGTAAAATCCCACTCAGAACTAATTTCTAAATCTGGCTTTATATAAGCACCAATGTATAAAGATAGCTAGAAAACTATATTTATTTCTTAGTATGCAAACAATTGTTATCTACATTGTTGTTAATATTTTTTTCTGTTTTCAGCACCACATGATAGAAACATTTCATCATGTTTGGTGTTGGAGAGAAGTACGTGCTGGAGGACCACTACAACAAAACATACCATGTCTAACGGTGGGTGAAAGACAAAATATACAATGTGTAATGAATACGATAGCATGAAGGTAACCCTTTAATAAAAAGATTGCAATTTTGATAGTACTAATTAAACTGCATATGTCATATTCCTTGATTAGTTAATTAAATTACTGTTGCCATGGGTTCCTGTCCTTGACACCACCACCACCCGGGAGGTGTCATTTAAGACCCTGGGCCTCATTACGAGGTGGGCGGTAAGGGATTACCGGCACCGGTAAGGGCACCGGTGCCGGTAATCCCTTACCGCCCTACTACGAGTTCCCTTTAGGGGTCCTCCCTTAATGCCTGGTTTTTCCAGGCGTTAAGGACGGGACCCGCACAGGGACTTTGGAGCTAATAACGGTACAGCAATTTGCACCTTATTAGCACCTTCCCCATTCCCAGTGAGCCCTATGGGGGCTCAAATGGGAATGGGGAAGGGCCCTGGTGAATGGGCAATTACCGCCCCCGCCAACCTTGGAATGGGGCGGTAATAGCTCCATTCACATGGGGAGAGTCGGTAAGGGTTTGGAGGCAGCCATGGCGCTATTAGCGCCATGGTTACCTCCAAACTCCTAATGAGGCCCGCTGTCTAATATACCATACTGGTGAGCCTTGGGATTGTTGCACAGCTTGTACTACCATGCACCTTTGACCCTTAAGGAAAGACACAGAGCAAAGTACACATGACAAAATAATTATGCTATAAAATTAGCAGGTTGTAGTTAGCAGACTTGTTATTAACAGACTGAGATTTCGGCACAAACCAATGATCCATGCTGACATGTTATCAATGTTACATTCAAGTATTTGAATTCTCAATTGATGTGCTTTCATAAGAGTGAAGCACCAATAAATATTCTGAACTTGCTTAAACAGAATAAGGGAGATTAAAAGTAACATACATTGCTATTTTTGTAGGGCATTCATGAAGAGAGTATTGTCTATTTTCCTCGAGTTGCTGGTGGGAATTCTCCAGAAATTGGAAATCATTTTATTTTGTGGGTAAGTTAATTTATCTTTACAAAGAAACATTTAAAATTAAAGAATATTTCATAAGACAATACATTAGATTTTTGCTTTAATACTTGCAATTTGTATTTATAAAATGTATTTAAGACTTTTCAAATAGGTAAGAGACATCTTGACAGTATTGTGTATCCTTGTCATGAATACACGATTCAAACAGCAGCAGAACCCTATAGTGGATCAGGGGAGTCTCGCACTTCACCAAAATTCATGAATAACTTGCAAAACTGTGCTTTCTCTGCTTGTGGTGTTTGGCTACAGTTCACCTGCTCCTCTGCCCTGTAGCCATGTGATACCAGACTGAAGTACTGTGCTTTCTACCCTGAAACCATGAATTCTCTGCCTACTACCCTGACTGCAATCCTATGTTATCTGACTGCAGTTCTTCTGCTTCTTTAACTGCAGCCGTCAGTGTTCTTTCTGCACCACTTACTTTATGTTTCCAGTTCTCTTGTTCATTGTGGCTTGTAGTTCTTATTATCACCTGTAGTTTGCTTAATTATAGTCAAGAGCTTGCTTGGTAACAGTATGGTTGGTCCTGCCTAGAATTTCTGGTTCTAGTTTCCTTGTTGACAGTCTGCAGTTCAGTCCCTTTTATTCTAGTGTGACAGTTTTGTCAAGTCTTGTTTACTTGTCCATTATTAACTATGGCATTATTTTATGAAAGTGCATAGGTTCCACTATGTATTTCCAGTTTACTCTAACTGGGCTCCTGTCCTCTTGATCCTTGCTTACTTAGAATTCCTGTTCTTTCCCTGGATATTTAATTGAAGTTTTGTATTACAGATCATGTGCTCACTTGTGCTTATGTAATTCATTATTCCAGAATTTGGCTGCTGTGATTTATAGTGTCGCGTATACCATATTCATTAACAGTGTGCTGGTTCCTGTTTTAGGAGACTGTCTGTCACTCTTATGTTCCTGATAGAGACATACATGTTTCAGTCCTGTAACACATTTTGTATTGTAATTAGCCTTAGGGTCCAGTCACACAAATGCATTTCTGCTATTCATTTTGCATGGACAATGAGTGTGAACCCCTGTAATAGCAACCTGCCCAGAAGGCTATAACTTGCAGTGACATTGTGGGAATCCCTACAGCCATTCGGGGTACAGAAGAAATATGAACAAAACATGTTTTTCTTAATTAGAGTACCTGCCCTTTTGTAATCACTGTCATCGGTGCTGGTCTATACCTAAAGCCTATCATTTACTATCTGCAAGACTCTTCTCATTCCTGTATCCAATATACCCTTATAGTTTAAGCTTTGTGGGTACTGTACTATAGCATCCTACTCCCTATAGAGTGTTCTAGCTGGAATGTGTTGTGTACTAGAACAGAATGTACAATTTGGTTCCTTGGGAGAAAGATGCAGCATTGGCTGTCAGTTGGCTGTAGCAATAGATATGTATGGATGTATTTGGTGGGGTTTACTTGATTGCCTATTTAAAGGACTTTATCTGCTTGCAGATAATTTCATGTACCCCTTCAAGCCCATGACAATTATCTTTTCCTTATGCACACCTTATACTGGTTTGATTTCTAAGATGTTTATAGTGGTTTTCAGCTAAATTAATTCATCTGGCTAATATTCATGACTGAACTATTTATTTTATTCAAGAAGGCAGCACTTAAAAAAGAAATAAAATAGGGGGATTCCAAGATGGCCGCCGGAGCGAGGAGACGCGCGTGAGTCTCGCTCCCGCCGGGCCACTCATTAGCACCATAGAAGCTGCGAACCGGAGGGCGGCCGTTCCGCACATACAGCTCCGGGTACGGCTCACGACACTGGCCGCAGGAGGAAGACGCATCGGCCCCCTCCCGCGCCGAGGAGCGGTGCTCCCCCTCCCCCATCGGGACGAGGTGCGGCCCTCGCACCGCGAGAGCGCGTCACAGGCTCCCCCAGAGACGCGAAGTGGAGGCCGTCGGCGCGGGATGGGTGGATCGGGGAGGCGCCCCAGATCGGAGCCCCAGCATTGCGGCGCCCGGGGGTCGGGCTTTCATCCGGCGGCTTCGAGGGACGAGCTCGGCGCCCCCCGGCAGCAGCGGACCCCGCAGGAGGAGCGGGAGGGAGCCGGGAGTTGCGCCGCACTCAAACAGCCGCCCCGAGGCGTCGGACTCCACGGCGGTCCCCAGTCCGGTGGACTATAAGGTGAGGCGCCCTCCCTGGTGCACCCCGCGCCCCCCTGGAGCCCCGCGAACTTGGAGGGCCTGCCCCCCCCCACACTGGCAGCAAAAATCACACGAAGGCCCAACCCAGCCGAAGCGGAGAGGGACCACCCCCCCCCCACCCCACATCTGAGGGGTACGTGGAGGCGGCCAAAAACCGGAGCACCGCAGCCAGGCCCTCCCTGAGACACAAAGAGTAGGCGGACGGCGCAATCACCGAGGGCAGCACTATCCGGAGCCCCAACTCTGCACCGCACGTGGGGACTATACAGCAGGCGCCACAGCTAAGAGGGTTATACTCCCCCCTTCCTTCCCAGTAGCCCCCCGAAGCCACCCCCTACAACCACCAGCAACTCAAGAAGGGACACGAAACTACCAGCAGGACGCGCCAAGGCCTACCTTTCAAGAGACATCTCCCCGGCCATAGAAACAGGAGAGGGGACAGGCTCGTCCGGGGGGATACCAAGGCAAGAACTCTTAGAGGAAGACATGTCTAAAGCGAAGGGGAGGGGGGGGATCCCTACAGATACAGCAGCCCCCCAAACAAGACTCCAGCCTGATACAAATGTGGGCAGTGGACACCCCAGTGACAACCAGGAGCAGAATACAGGAGGACTCTTCACAACAGGCCGCGAACTCGTCCGAGGCGAGGGACTTGGCCTCTGGCTCCCAACCCCCGACAAAAGACGATATGCACTCCTGGTTTAAAGAACTACAAGACAAACTAATGTCAACTGTCCAGGACCAGTTCGCAGCATTCAAGCAGGATATGCAACAGGCAATTCAAGGAGTTCAACATGACATTGCCAACCTAGAGGAAAGGACGAACACCCTAGAAAAGATAGTACAAAACGCAGAAGAAGAGGCCCTTCAGAGCGCCGAAACACAAGAACACCTGGTGCGCCTGACCCATAATCTGGAAATACAGTGCGAAGACCTCGAGAACAGGTCCCGCAGATTGAATATTCGCATCAAAAATATGCCGGAATCGGTCCTGGACAGGGATCTAAAGAAGGCGGTACAGGAGGTTTTCGGGGATATCATCGATGCTCCGGACCCGGAGGCAGTGGGGATCGATCGCATACATAGAGTAGGCCCGAGACGCACGGGGGCACCGGGAGAGAGACCCAGAGACGTCCTGGCGGCTTTGTCCTCCTATCCACAAAAAGAGCTTATTCTACGAAGAGCAAGGCAGATGGATCAAATCAGGATGAATGGGGCAGACATTCAGCTGTTTCAGGACTTATCAGCCGTTACACTCCTAAAGAGAAGAGAGATGGCCCCACTCACGAGGGAACTGGTCACAAGAGAGATAAAATATAAATGGACATTCCCTTTCGGTCTGCTGTTCGACTGGGAAGGGAAACAAAGGAGGGCGACCTCCATGGAAGAGGGGCTAACCATATTGGACATCCAGCCAGGGGAGTCCCCGACCAGAAAGGACAGAAAAAAGGGGGAACTTCAAAACAGACAGGGGGGATGGGAAATGGTCCGACAGAAAAGAAAACGGCGCGGAGGGGGAAGGGATGGGTCAAGCGTAACAAATTAGTGGATGCAAATATAAAAGAGCATAAGACCTGGGGCTCAATAACTGAAGGCAGCATATGGAACGGCACCCAATGATGGAATTCGCAAACGACAGACATAGTTGGCCCGGCATGGAGCCGGAACAACCCACATTAAGGCCAAGGAACGAAGCGGGGTTTAGGACTCCCCACTAAGTTAACCTCGAGCCTACAGAGGGCTGGGAGCGACAGGCGGAACGCCAGAGCTACCTTAGGTACCCGTGCCCTCCTCGGGTGTAAAGTTGGAACAAAGTTTATGGTTGAGGGACTTGTTTATAGTTTGGGAGGGGAGGGAAGATCTTCCGGAAGAGAGAAGGGGAATCATAACTCGGGCTTAACACTTGTACAACCAGACTATCTGAAATGGGGAAGATACGATTCGTAACTTTAAATGTAAGGGGCCTGAACTCCCCGGTGAAGCGGAAAAAAGTGGAGATCATGTTAAGAAGAGAAAAGGCGGATGTGCTATTGTTCCAGGAGACCCACATTAAAGCTCAAGATAGGGGGAAATACGCCTGAGAGGCTACGAGATAATTGCACAATCCAATGCAGCGGAAAAAAAGGCGGGAGTGTTGAATGCTGTGAAAGGGAATATAGAAGTAAAGGTGATCGACAAAACCTCAGACAAGGATGGAAGGTATGTCTTTGCCAATATCAAACTACATAACGCCCTTCTGACACTGGCATCCATCTATGCCCCAAACTCGGGCCAAGATGGCTTTCTGAGGGACACGATGGGGAGGCTGGAGGGGTTCGCGAAGGGGGAAATGATTATAGGAGGAGACCTCAATATGGCCTGGCACCCCCACTCAGACCGTAGTGCGAGCGGACCCCTCCACCAGAGCGCCCTCTCTCAGCGTCTGAGAAAACAGATGGAAGGTATGGCCCTGTGGGACGCATGGAGGGAACATAAAGGCCAAACCAAGGGATACACCTACTTTTCACACGTTCACAACACAATGTCTAGAATAGACTACTTCTGGGTGTCAGTGGGGATCCTGGGTAAAATACAGGATCTGGAGCTGAGCCCCATTTCTCTGTCGGACCATGCTCCTCTCTGGTTGGATCTGTCGACTCCGGGGAACGAAAAGAGAATATGGAGGTGGACACTCCCACAAGAAATACTATCTGACCCAGTGATGGGAGAATCCATAAGGGAAAAAATAGAAGAATTCTTTGATCATAACGATACGGGGGAGGTCTCCTTGAGCACCGTATGGGAGACGTGCAAGGCTGTAATCAGGGGCCACCTAATAGCCCTCAAAGCGACAAGGGATAAACAAACAAGGCAGTGGGAATCAGAACTGGAAAAGAAGGTGTCAGACATCCGGGAAGAATTACTGGCAAACCCCACAAGAGACCTAAAACGGACACTCAAACACACAGAGGGTCAACTCGAACATCTCCGTAGCAAACAAGCCCAGAGATCTCTCCTATACCTCAAACAGAAATACTACATAAAAGCCAACAAGGCAGACCGGCTTCTCGTCCGACTGCTCTCATCGAAGCGGAACGTAACGACCATCAGGAAAGTCAAAAATGCACACGGGGATACGCTAACGAACTCCGAGGATATAGGGAACACATTCAGGGAATTCTATCAGAACCTGTACTCCACAGAGAACCCAAATGAAACTGATCAAAACAGATTCCTGGCATCGATCCCCTTTCAGAAAATATCAGAAGAAGCCAGAGCAGACCTGGAGGCCCAGATAACCGAAAGTGAAGTGAAGAAGGCGATAATGAGCCTCCCACTCAACAAAGCACCCGGCCCGGATGGTTTCACAGCCCCATTCTATAAAAAATATGTAGACATCCTCGCCCCATTCCTCACTAGACTACTAAACACCTTCAAAGATAGTGGGAATGTCACCCCATCTATGAACGAGGCAAAACTTTTGGTTTTTCATAAACAAGGGAAGGATCCCTCCTTCCCGGGCTCATACAGACCTATTGCCCTAATTAACCTAGACTCAAAAATCTACACCAAAATCCTGGCGGCCAGGCTCTCCCCACTGCTCCCCTCCTTAATCAACCCAGATCAATCGGGTTTCATTCCGGGAAGACAGACACATGACAACACCAGAAGACTAGCCCACCTTATAGAGAAAATTAAATTCTCCCGCACCCCAGCAGTACTACTTTCTTTAGATGCCGAAAAGGCGTTCGATCGTGTAGAATGGTCAATGCTCTTTAAAACCCTGGCGCACATGGGATTTGTGAACCAATATATTAACATGATCAAAGCCAATTACTCCTCCCCCTCTGCCAGGATAGCGGTAAATGGAGAAATAACGGAGAGGGTTGAAATCTCCAGGGGAACGAAACAGGGCTGCCCACTTTCGCCACTCTTGTATGCGCTATTCCTAGAACCCCTACTTATTAAAATTAGGGAAACAGACCAAATCAGGGGGATTGAGATGGCAGGGAGACAACATAAGGTTATAGCCTATGCGGATGACATGCTATTGGCACTGGAGGACCCAACCCACTCAGCCCCAGCGGCGTTCCACCTACTAGAGCTATTTGGGAACATTTCTGGCTTGAGAATAAATAAAAAAAAATCAGAAATGCTTATATTAGCCGGGAGCAGTGTAACACTGGGTAGGGAGGCAGACCACTTGGACATAAAGGTCGCGGAAGAGGGCATAAAATACTTGGGCATTACACTTACTCACAAGGTAGAGACTTTGTATAAAAAGAACTATCCCCCACTCCTAGCCAAGATTCAAAAAGATCTAGAGAGGTGGAATCCCCTAAATATTTCTTGGTGGGGGAGAATTCAATCGATAAAAATGAACATTCTCCCTAAAGCGCTGTATTACTTCCAATCCCTGCCGGTTGGGGTCCCTGACTCCTTTTTCAGAGCCCTAGCCAAGTCGGTCTCATCCTTCATATGGAACAGGAAACCCTCCAGAGTATCCAGAACTATCCTCACATCCAACATCAGGGGAGGAGGCGTGGCACTCCCACATTTTAAGAACTACTACCAAGTGGCCCAGCTCAGGGCTCTGAGAGAATGGCTAGGGGATAATCAACGAACAATTTGGGTGACACAGGACAGGGCAGTCGCCAGAACGCCACTGGAAGACCTATTATGGACACCAAAGCAGCACAGGCATCCGAATCTGCGCATTAGCGAGATCATGAGGACCACGCTGAACGCATGGGACTAGCAGACACGGAGAGAGAACATCACCACGGCTACTGCCCCGTTCACCCCAATCTGTAGAAGCCGGCAGTTCCCTCCGGGGACTGAGCAAGGGGCTTATGGGAACTGGGAGGAAGCTGGTTGCAGGAAAATAGGGGAGATATTCGTAGACGGGGAGATGAGATCTTTTGCCGACTGCAAATCACTTTGGAACCTCACAAACGCGGACAGGTACAAATATGAGCAGCTCAGACACTGGCTGGCCACGCCTGAGATCACCCGAGCTGCGACAAGAGAGCTTACCGCCTTTGAAAAGTTTCTCCTCACCAACTCAGGAGACAGAAAACTAGTCACCAATCTCTATAGGTTCATGAATACCCAGGGAGAAGACATCAAGTGGGTATACATGAAAAGATGGGAAAAAACGCTGGGGATAGTCATCACCTCACAGCAGTGGCAGTCGTTATGGGCCAATATCCACAAACTGACCAGAGCAGTTCAAACCAAAGAAATGTGGATTAAGATCGTCATGCAATGGCACTACACCCCGGAGAGGCTAAATAGCATGTACCCACTTACACCTAATCGCTGCTGGAGAGGCTGTACAGATGCAGGCACGTGGAGACACATCTGGTGGGACTGCCCTAAGGTCAAACTCTTCTGGACAGAAGTAATAGCAGAACTGAAGAAGATCTTCCCAGACGTGGATCGTTACACGGAGAAAACCTGGCTCTGTGGATTCACAGAGCACTATGACAACACACTCACCAAGGTGCAGCGAAAAAGCTTCATGAGCCTACTCATTGCGGCCTGGGCAACAATCGCACAGGGATGGAAAAAGAGAGACCCACCAATGCTGTTCACCTGGCTACACAAGGTCTGGTCCCAAATGACCATGGAAAAAATCACACACAATCTCCACGGAACACATGGCTCCTTCATAAAAGAATGGGGTGGAGTGCTAGAATATCTCCAGTCAGACTACATGGCACGGTGGTGCCCGCACTCCATAAAAATAACGGACTTATTCACCTCTTAAACGGCCACGAGTACTTTGGAACAATGACTATACTTCCGGAAGAGGGTGGGCGGGGGAGGCGGGACGGGGAGTTGAGGGATTGTTTACCTTTTGTATCACTTATAAAATAATAAAAATATGTTTAAAAAAAAAAAAAAAAGAAAGAAAATAGGTATTTTATTTTCTGTAAGCTGTTATAGTCATTAGGAGCTAACAACATATATATTTCTTGGATTGTGTAGAATTAATTTACATGTGTTTAAATCTATTTACAAGCTATAAAATAGGGAACATAGATAATGTACTGTGTGGCTTTTTCACAGCAAGTAATATTGTATATGTAATTTCCTACACAGGATACTTCCAGATTTGCCATGGTTAGAGGAAAATGATACAAATATTGGATTATTTGGGAACATATCTAAATATTAATGAGGAGGAGATGGAAATCATTAGGTAAGAAAAATATTTTTAAAAATGTGATATTTTATTGTAATGGGTTATTTATAATCTGCATAATACCCAGAGGTATCTAAGCTATCCTCTCGAGATATTTAGGTTCAATGTTGTTAAATGTATAAGTGATGTATAAATGTTATGTATTGCAATTAAAGTTTGTCTTTATTAGAGGGGTATGAGTTTCAACTGTTACATTTTTTATATATGAAGTGTTCATGTTCATGAATGCATGATTTAACTGTAGCAGATGAAAACATTGTAAAACAAACATGGTACTAATATTTAAGTTATTAATACATGGTTGTTGTATTTTTCTTTTTTACTTTGATATAGCAATATTTTCAGTCACATATGGGATCTAAAGAAGTGGAAAATTGAGATCCCAACACAAGGATACAGAAGGACAGTGAGAGCTGTGGTGTTTTTGTCTGCACCGTAGGTCTAATATTATATTTGTAGATGTTTTTAAAACTTCATGTGATGTGTAACCTCAGCTATAGCTAGGCCTAGGCCATGCTTTAAGCGGCATATTTGAGTCATAGACCCAGACTCGATGCAAATGCGTTCATATTTAGTAAAAATAAAGCTGACAGATTTCCCTTAACAACGTTAAATTAAATTACACCCGTTTTCTTTTTCAAGAATCTGTGATGAGTGCCAGTAACCTTGAAGTTAGAATGCTGCAGTCGTCTATTATAATAAAGCAGTTCCCTTCTCTCCAGGCTTTTCTGGGACAAGCACCAAGTGTTCTGATAAATAGTAAAAAAGAGATAGCAATATGAAGGAACTACAAAACCGCAGAAAGACTACATACCTCCCTCAACAGCTTTAAGCTGATGACGGATAGAGATGAGCTAAAATAGTGAGTATGTGGAGTTTTGTCCCCTATTGATATCACATTGAGAAAGGTATTGAGGTATTGAAAGGGGAAGTGCTTTTAGGTGCTTCTATGAGGGTTACCTAGCATTAATGGTGAGATGAGACCTTTATGAGGCAGGTCGATGTTTTTTGAGGACTATGATATCTTGGAGATGGTGGACAAGTCTTAAATCCTACGTAGATGTAGCAGAAATGAGAGGCAATGACAATGATTGATGCTTAGCCATTTATGACTATTTTCATTTTAAGGGTGTTGTGCGTAGAGACCATTTGCCCATTACAGTAACAATGTTTCTTTATTATTTTTTCTCATAATTAAAAGACTTATTTCATACATGAGAGTGTATGAAGTATTCATTAAGTGTTCATTACTCATTATTTTATGATAAGCATTTGAACATGAACAAAGTGTGGGGCATCTATTTAAATGTATTGTGTATTGATGTGGTATATATAGTACATGTCTTTTAGACACATATGAAGGGTTACTGGAAGGTGAGAGCAGTGGACTATCAATATAATATATGTGACTTTGGTAAACCCATCCTGGTCAGGGGAAAGAGATTAGCCGCCTACTGCAGGGGATGTTGCCTACTCCCATTACTGATGCACAGTGACGTATGTATGTTTTACCATACCCCTACTGCTACCACATCCTCTGCTGGGGCAGTCTTGGACACTCCCCTGGGGGTGGAGGGAAGGCCTTGGAGGGTGGGGTGATAATAAACATGTTACATGGGCTTAACCGATAATCATTAATTATTCTTTTCATCAATAGACAACTGATACTACAATTCGAGGAATAGAAATGGCGTTAGAAGAACTATCGCAGGATAACCTATGCCACTTCAGACGCTATCATGCTTCATGTCTTATGACTATTCTGCAACAGCAAGTATGAGATATTAACCTTATTAGGAATGTAAGAATGAAGTGTGCTTGTATGTGTGTCCATTATATCTGTCATGAGCACTACTCCCGAGGAGCCAGGACTGGCCCAGCGCCCCCGGAAGCAGACCCTTCTTCCACATCTCCGGACCCAGCAGACCCCTACAGGGGACCTTTGGACCGTGTCCTGGCACCTTTGGCGCCAGGCTCCTAAAGGACTTCAGTCCCGGCGCCATAGGCGCCGGGCTCATATTGATAAACTGTGTAATAATGCTTGGGTGGACTTACCTGAGGCAGACCATGCTGCATACTTACCCAGAACAATCCAATCTGGCTGAAGTCCCCAGCCATCAGGGCTGGGAGGAACGATTTCCTCTATTCAGGAACTCTTTTCTTACCTGGGTAGGGCCGGTGGAAGAACACACACCTGAAGCACTTCTCTGCTATTTAAACCACGCCCGATGGAATACACGTGCTTCGCGTTATTCTGCATCAGCAGCAGGACGCTCACCGAGTCGGCTCCTGTATCCTGGCTCCTGACACGCCCGCCAGCACCCGGAACACCTGCAAACAGATAAGAAAAGAGAAGGCGAGCATTAGAAATTATACTTACCGGAATCCGGCCTCAGCAATCCTACCTCCGACGATCCTGCAAAGGGAAGGTACAAGATTAGCAGCGCTCTCAAACGCTCGCAGCCGCGCCGCCTTGCCTTACCCATCCGTAGCCTCGCCGAACTCCACCACGGCCACGATGCTGGCAGCATCTCGGCACCTGAAAGACAGAAAAAGACAGTCATTAGAGGTGCCCGCTCTAAAGCGGCCACATTTCTTCCACTTACTTACGTGCTTCATCACGCGCGACAGCGGCTGTGTCACCGGCAGCATCTGGGCACCTGTAAGCAGAAAAAGACAATCATTAGAAATAAGCAGTCACTTTTCTTTCACTTACCTTCCTCCACCGCGGCCACGACGCCAGCTACATCCCAGCACCTGCATAAGAGGAATACATGGTGAGCACTAACTAAGCATGGAGAACAAATACTCACCAAGAGACTTACCTGCTTTAGGTTTCTGGGCCCCGGCTCCTGTGGAGAAAAGACACTCATACTTACGGCTACCGCAGGAGAGACGAAAGGACACAGTGTCCGCAACTATTTCCCATCCAGTGACGTAACTGGATCCTAAGCACCCCTGCACCTGAAGCAGGATGGAGAGCTCATCTTTACAATACCTAAGGTGAGAGCTCGCAGAAACCAAGTTGGGGGTCAAGAAGAGTGAGAAACGGGAGATTGGTGGGAACACATATCCACCCCAGCTGGTAATCAATCCCTTTTCTTCCACCTGCAGAAAACGTACTCTACAAGCCAGGCAATCCAAATTCGGAGGCCCCGTCCAGAGCATCTTCCGGGCCCTGCACCTCACGATAGAAGAAACGGTAGCAGTCCAGTTCGGGTCAGCGTCTCTATGGGAATCAGGTGAGCATTACAATATCTATGGTTGAGGACTAGACTTTCTTCTGCCACTCCGGATATTGAATGGGGGAGTGGTGTGTGTTGCAGATTCACCGGGGTGGGGTAGTGGAAATAAATTCAGTGGGTGATCTTGGCCTTCCCAATTAGCTTCCTGATTCCAAATCTGTAAGTATATTTTCTCGTCCATCATCTGTTGGGAATGAGTGATTATGGGAGACAAATTGTCCAACCTTTTACCTAGAGTAGGTGTCCTGGCTGGGTAATTTAGGGAATCCACAGTCTACCTTCTCCAGTGCCAGCATACCAGTGTGGGTGGCGGCAGCCCCCCAGCTCCCAGGGTCGTCCTTGTCCCATTTGTAACCCTTAAGCATGAGAATTGGTTAATGAGCTTGATGATTTAAGCCAAGCTCCTGAGCGTAATGTTTATATATTAGCACCATAAAGTACTTAACTGTTGCCATGAAAGATTAAAAAATATAATTATAGCCAAATTAAGCGGTTGCAGTCTTTCTGAAACTTGTTTACAGTTTGTTACATTATAATCTATATACTGTATACTATATATGTAACTACATTATTTTTTGTGGGGAGTGTTGCTTTTAATTCAATATGTTGTCGGGAAGTACAGTTTGTTGTCAAGTGGCTTTTACATTTGTTATATTAACTAAATATATATTGTAGGAAATACAAAAAAGAAATGTAACTTCTGTTCACGAAGAGTGTAAACTGAGCAATGTGGTGTTAAAGTCAACTGAGGATGCAGTAGGAAATAGACCAACTTTAATTGCTCAAGCAGAATTAATTTTGCAACCACTGAAAGAAGAGAGGAAGCCAAAAATAGTATCTGTCACTGAATGTATGGCAGCTGCACACATGGCCTGCATTTATCAAGAAAATAAAACTTCAAAAAATAAGTAAGACATTTAATAAATCAGAATTCCTATTTATGTAAGTAGTGTAAATATTTTCATTAGGCGACTTTTGAGAGCAAATTAAAGTGTACTATATGATATATTTTAGAACAACAAAAGGTTTTTGAAAATGTAATGTGCATCAAGTGATGTTATGTTAATTAGCTTTCATACTGTGCACCTCACCACCTTAGGGTCTTAAAGCATTGCAACCTTGTCAGTGTGAATGAACTATGTCACCGCCCAGGGCGCAAAGCAGACCGTGGTCTGTGGGGTGAGAAGGAAATGAGGATACAGGCAAGAAGGAATTGGGAACAGTGGGGTAAAGTTGATGATAAACCATAAGACAAAGGTGACAAAGGGAAGGGAGGATAACATGGGCAATGGCTGGAAGCACTAGCTGGGATGCATGTACCATAGGATGGGTTTAGATCGATATGGAGATGAAAAAAAGTAAGGAACTATCCATAATGGTCAAATCCTGATGTGAAATACATTGTTAGCTACCGAAGGTAACCTTGGTAGAGAGGTTGCATTGCATGTAATGTTATCCAACATGCTGTTGTTCAAGGTTTATACTACTATGGTGCATTTTCAAAGGTGTCTGATGTGCAAATGTTATCCTTTGTAATACCATTGCTAAATACTATGTAAAATACATTTGGAATTGACTTCTAATGTTGCACATTATACCAGTAATGATTGATGGTTAACTTATATTTTTCTATGTATTGCCATGTGTAGGTCATTGTACCCCAAAGAACAAACACTTCAGTGGTTTAAATGCGTGAAGTGCAAAAAGTGGTTGCATTTGGACTGTACAGATTTAGCAGTAACTGGGAATATTTTGGACATGAAATTTCACTGTGGTTGTCACAAAAGATTTCCATTACCATTGGAGAGGTTAATATTGCAGTATAATATTATATTGTGAAAACATATATATATATATATTGATGTATCAAAATGGTGATGTTTGTTGATATTTACATGGGCCATTTCTGAGGTGTTGCAAACAGATATGGATAAAGGAAAGAAGACCCATTTTTTCATTATCCGTTCAATCACAACATAATCTTTGTGGTGTATACATATGTATATATTGTACAAGAATGTCTAAAATAATGAGCTGAAAATAATGTGGGTGCTACAGCTTGAATAGTTTAGTAAAGAGAGAAGATGCATACAGGACACAAATTGATCACAAACCTTAATTAAAACTGAAGTACAGGTAATTGACCTGTTTAGTCTTGGTAAACCAAACAGTAAGGAATTACAGACAAAACTGCAATTGCAGATAATGGAATACTTTTAAAGTATGACATGGTTAACAGTGCCATGTCATGCATTAATAATGACACGTTTGCTATCCGGTGCTTAGTCAGAAATGGAATTCCAAAAGATGAAGACATTTGAACAGAAGAGCTACTAAGTTATTTTTTATAAAGTAGTTACACCATAAGTTGAATTCATTTCTTATATGGCACTTTATGCTTTGCAGTGCTGCAAAGACAAGTGTCACTCACCGGGTGGTAATCCTGGTGATACTGCAGAACCTGGCCCGTGACTTGATAGTAGAGCCCTTAGTTAGACCTAAACCAAGGGCCTCCTCTCTGTTGAGGGAAAATAACTCTTTTTAGCAATATGTCCCAAGACTGATCAGAACAGACAGTCAAGGAGACCGATCACTCAAAAGAGCGGGAACACACACCGCTATAGACACCGGCTGTAAAGGAAACAACAAGGTTTCGCTATCAGATAATGATAATGGGTAAAACAGAGATATATCACAAATAATAATACCTGCACTAAATAGCAGCTAAATCTTCTTCTATGTAACCTGACCCTGGGGACAGAGATAACAATGAGAAAGTGGTAAGCTCAACTAAACAGAACAGGGTCAATGAATGTCTGGTAACTAGGAATGAGCCTATAGTGTTACCGTGTGAAAGGCATATGAAGAATTTAAGAAGGATATGAGAAAGTCCACAACGACTGGTGCAAAACAACAAATAGGTAAGGTTAGTAATGGGACTAACCGTGACGGCACGCGGATCACACTAGAGTCGTCGGGGTGGTGCACGTTCCTGCAGAGCGTTCTCGTGCACGAGGAAAAGGTAAGTATCAGGCGGGTAAGAGAACACAACCAGACTTGTAGGTGACAAGGATAACAGTAAAGTAAAGTGTAAACACGGAAAGAAAGTATGAGGTTACCCAGGTAAAGAAATACTTGCGATGTGGCAGAAACCGCTGCAGAGAAGGAATGTCCAAAGCCAATCCGTTTAACAACTCAGGTCCGGTACACAGGAAGGAGAGACCAGTGACAAATGCAGATTCAAGGAGAGTAGTCTGTGGGCAGGCTGAAGGTCCGGTACACAGGAAGGAGAGACCAGTAACAAATGCAGATTCGAGGAGAGTAGTCCGTAGGCAGGCTGAAGGTTCGGTACACAGGAAGACTGATTATAACAAGGAAGTCCAAAAGGTGAGAAAAGGACTACCGTGGTTATGGAACAACCAGGAGCTTGTAAAGAAGGTGGAACCAGTTACGGAATCCTCAATTGCAGGCAAAGTTTACTATAAGGAAACAAGGTTCTGAACAAAACCACCGTAATAACTTTGATAGGAAGCAAACTTCTGCATTACATAGAACGTAAAATACGAGTCAATGCGAGGCTCCACGTTTCCCATTGGATGAAACAACCCAGAAGCCCAAGAATGATGGGAAACATAGTTCTTCCACATTACAACGCATATTGCTGTAACCTCCAGCTTCCATGAAATGGGGCCGCAAAGCGCTGTATTCTGTGAGATAGAAATGTGCCATGTCTGGCTGAACGCCTCCGGACATGATAACGGGTAAGTGTTGATGTCCCAGGAGGTGATCCCAGGAGGGGCTGACGCTCCCCGTATCATAACAACAAGCTTGTTGGCCACGTGCTATTGTCCCAGCGCAGTTAAATTGTTTAGCATTGACATGGCATTGGTGGTACAAACTGATTCTAGTGCAATGTAACAAATAGTATGTAAATATTTTATTTAACCATTAAATGTGGATGATAATTCATGTTATTAGATCACCGTTTGTATGGATTACAAAGAGAGAAGAGAATTATTAAGAATAAAGTTCATAGTGAAATGTCTTTCAAACCCTGGACATACTAATGTAAACATATATGGAATATGTACTTGCTTTAAAGCTTGTAGCTGGAATCTGATTATTGAAATGCATTTATCTATCACTATGAATTAAGAAATGTCTCAGAAATATATTGATTTGCAAATTCAATTTTTCAAGGCTAAAAGAAAAACTTGAAAATGAAGGCATAAAGAATTTACTGAACAAAGATGAAATAAAGGCATGTACAAAAGAATTGTCATATTCATTGCTTAAGTATTGGAATTGTCTGAAAAGTGTACTGTAAATGTTGATTAAAAGTAAAAATAAGATAGTTATTTTCTACATGCAAAGAAATGTTCTTTACTGATATAGTAGATTTTAATTATTTTAAAAAAGAATGAATCTCAATATGATAGCTGTATTTCACACTTCCTTGAACATTAATATTCTGGGAGGACAAGCAAAACAGTCAGTCCTCAATGTTTTCACAGCAATTACGTGGATCCAGTCTTTTCTTACCAATTGTTCTAAACAAATCAGTGTCGGTCCCTACTTATCTCAAGCGCATGCCATGAGATGTGATGTCTAACAGTGTTAAACCCTTTCTACCATCCACAAATTGATCTTTTACATGAAACTGAGGTATCCTTATTTAATAATGCAATAACCTGATTATGGTTGACTTAAAAGGGGGTGATGAAACCACATGTCAAAATACTGACTAGTCTCTGTTATCGAGTGAAGCACTCTAACTCATTAAAGATCAATAAAAGCAAATCCAAAATGTTTGCGGTAAATGAAAAGCCTAAAAGTTGAAGAACCCTCTGCTGGACAACCTCCTTGGGTAACTTGCGAAAACAGAAATGTGTTGTTAAGAACCTAGGTATTTATATTGATTTTAAGCTACTTTAAAGAGTCAAACCTCATCAATAACTAAATTATGCTTCACGTTAATAGGAAACATCTGATATATCCTTCAGTTTCTATCTCTTTTTTCTCTCTCTCCAGTTAATGGTTATAAACTCCATCTGCTCTCATGTGGAATATGGAAACTCCTGCTACCTTGGGGTTCCCAAAATACGCTATCACTCTACTTCAGAGAGTGCAAAACAGAGCTGCAAGATTGATAATTAAACTTAATAGAGATGACCATGCCAATCAAGCGCTACATAATATTACACATGAACAAAATATGATTTTCTAATACATTGCAGTACAGTTTGTATCGGAGACTGTGAAATAATGAAATTGCTGGTTGTGAAAACCACAGTCTGTTTTGTTAATGAATGTTTATGAAGAATACAGGTATATTTAAATTGCAAACTGAGGTAGACCACCTCTTAATGTGATGACAAATGATGGGGGTGTAAACTGTTAATGATAACTGATAACAAATGTGAAACCTAACCAAAATTCTATGTTCTTTTATCTTAAAAAGGAACATGCATCTAATATTATCAAAGGTAGAAAGAAATCAAACCGAATGTTTCTCTTCTCAAATCCAACATATATGCCAAAATTAAAACAGGAACTGAAAATGAGGATGACTATATTCAGCGAAAGTGATGTGAGTAAAAAACGTTATTGTTTTGAAAAACCCTTTGTCTTGTAATTGTTAAAATAACCCCTAACTGAGAATTAGTTAAATGTACTATATTTTATTGTAGACAAGAAGTTTGATGGAAGCAATTAAATAAGCTGTGAAATTTTCATTGTCCTGTGGAAATACATCACTCATGGTCGATGTGTTAATACCAGAGGTAAGATGATACATGAATATAAAATAATTAACCACAGCATTTTATTAAAAAACTGTCAAAGCTTTCTTAAGAAATGCCTAGGATGATTGGGGTGGTGCCGTGTGTGGGCAGTTACCTGCTGTATTGTTTTATCCCAACCGAGAGAGGAGTTGCCTCCCCCAATTCCATTCAGGTGCCTAGGAGAGCCTATTTCAGCTATTGAGTTACTGGTACCTCCCAAGACTGATAAACAATCATTTGGCATAGATAAATTCCCTGTATTGATGTAGGCCAGAAATGTAATGCTCATCTCCTTGACTCCATCAGTACTACGAAAACTATTCCATTTAAATTTGATGGCCATGGACTGATGCTGAATCGTTCAAAAACAAAGTGCATGGTGTTTAAGCCACCAAGAAGCAAGTACGTGAAGCAAACCATTCAGATCTAGGGAAATACAATCAAACAGGTCAAATCCTTTGACTGTTTCTGCCTGAGGCTCACACACTGGAAATTAGTTCAGCCAGACTGAGAAAGCTATTTTTAGGCAGATACAGCTAAACCATAAAAAGGGTTATGAGTGGCAGCCCTTAGGCGTGTAATTGATATCTATAAGCTCCCTTGGTGCAAGCATGTGAAAAACTGCTTAATTGAACTAGGCTGCCAGCAGCTTTGGACAAACTCACATAACATCATTCGGCAGGGATAGACGAACAATGACACATGAAATCCACCAGAAGACACAGGAGGATGTTATTGCCATGGGAGAGGGATTCCGCTCAATAGGTTTGTACTGGGACTCAAATTGTCCAATGGTTATGAACAGTATCTGGACTGACATGGTCCTGAGTTAGCAAGGGGGCGCTTGGTTAGATTTACATGTGAAAATGTACCACTAGCTTTGAGTACTCACCGCTGGGGATTGAAAATGACAGATGCATATCCTCAATGCACAAATATCAGAGAGGTAGGGTTGAAAGACTGGCTGCATAACGCTGCTATGTTCTAGGCCGCTTTGTTGATCTCAAGCCGCCCCTTTGCACTTTTGAGGGACATGTGCACCAACCATCCCACTGTGCTGACACCAACGACACACTCCCATCCACACCCATGCCATGCCGCCAACCTCCAAAGACAATTACCTGTTTTAAGCCAGCACTCCGTTGTGGACGCATGTCACACTCTTGTCTGTCTGTGAGTCTTTTCATGGCATTGTTGTGAGTGTTGCACTTCCCCTACCAGTCTGCAGGCCATATTCAGGTTATTTGGATGTTTACAATGTTTATTTATTTATTTATTTATTCAAATTTGTAGAGCGCCCGTCAGCCCGGGGGCATCGTGGCGCTTGTTACAGACAATGTCTTAGTTACATAGGATACAATATTTGCATACAAATACAATATTTACAGTAGACATGTACACATTAGCTATGCAGTATATTTTCATGGAATCCTGAGGGTTTCATGTTATTTTGCAAGGAATGCGGTTTTCAGTTTCCTGCGAAAAATAGGGAGTGAGTTTTCGGCTCTGATGTTTGCAGGAAGAGCGTTCCAGGTCTTGGCTACAATGTAGGGGAAACCTAGACCTCCGGCTTTGGCTTTTTTGATGCGTGGGATGCAGAGTAGGTTGGAGTATTTCGTTGTGGTGGGACGGGAGGAGGATGGTTTGAAGATGGTTTCTGATAGATAGGACGGGGCGGAGAGGGAGAGGCATTTGTGAGTGAGTGTGAGGATTTTGAGAGTGATCCGCTCTTTGACCGGGAGCCATTGGGCTGAGTGCCTGGCATGGGTGATATGCTCTCTTCTTGGGATACTAAGAGCGGCCCGGAGAGCATTGTTCTGTGCTATCATGTTACACAATTGATGATCAGTTAAAGTAATAGTGACAGAAATGTGCCATTTTGTTTACTTTTTTGCAGATGAAAATCAAAATTCTCCAAAAATGTGAAGGACTGAACCGCTCTGAAGCTGAACGTATGCTGATCTGTGGATGCACTTTAATTTGTGGAGAAGACGAATAAAAAGAAAAGTAGTAAAAGAAGTTACTATTTATTATTGGTAGCACAGTTTAATTAGACCTTTGCAGGTCAAGTGGTGGTATGTAAACCATTGACTAAGCTGTGATGGTCATGCTCTGCTGAGACGACATTAATAAACGTGATATATATACATTCTACGTAATGTTTTTACAGTTCATTGCACTATTATATTTGTTATATTTATTTAAATAATAATTATTGTACATTACATTGAGTTGTCATAAGATGTGAGAGTCATGCTCTCGTGAAAATAAATATTTAAAATTGGGGTGTCATGTGTATATATATATAATTGTTAAATACAATGCTGTTATGGTTTGTTTGCGCTATTATATTTGTTTTATTATCTATTTATGTATTTAAATAATAAATAATTTTACTTTAATTGAGTTGGTGCAGTTTGATATTCATTCATGTTTACTAGAAGTATACAGAACATTGATTGTTGAAACGGCCAAGAAAACAGTAAACTAATCCACTGTAACAAGCGTTTATTGCGAGCATTTCAGTAAAAGATTAAAAATAAAAATGTTCTGCATTTTCAGTTGAGATTCTCATTTTAGATAAGAGATTAGTGAGGTGGGGTAGCAACACTCGCTGCTGGGATCTACAGGTTGCCGGTTCGAATCCCAGAAAGGCCAATTTAAAGTTTCAACCTTCTGAGACAGACAAATGAGTAACAACTTTGGTTGGGTGATTTTGTATGCAAATATGTTATATGTAAAGCGGTTATAACACATCATTATTGTCAGTTTGAAAGCAGAGGCAGGCTTATGATAAAGTGAATAGAAATTAAGACAATGAATTAGAAAAATAAGCACACGATTAGCATCTAGATCAGCTAATATGCCATTAATTAATAACAATTACAAGGGCCACATTAATCTTAATATATGATTATTGTATGCAAGAAAAGATAATTTAGTAGGAACAAGGACAGGTTTAAATTAGAGACGACCAGTTTTAAAAAAAAGTAATTAGAAATTAAACATAAGGTTATAACAAGGAAACATGCTTTTAAATTAATAATACAACTGAGACTATGGTAAAGTGACCATTGTTATTATGAGATGGACATTTTAATAAGAAATGTACGCCTTTCATCCTGTGTACAATACATAACAGATTTCATTTAATACAATTTGGATGATGCTTAATTAAAATAAACATTTTTAAATATTAAAAAAGAATGAACTATGTAGTTGAAGACAACTGCAGAATGTTTGAAGGCCTCCTTTCTCTGCTTTACTCGCTGTCAGAGGATTCTACTTATACCCAGGCCATATTGTGTCATGCACAGGAGACAGACAGCTAGCAGCCGCAAGGTGACGTACAGGCTTTTTATTATTAAATTAAATGTATAACATCTCTCAATGGTCGTGAGGCTATTTCTTCACTTGTTTAATGTCTTTGATTGATTCACGGTGCGTCACCCGTTCTCAACTCTCATGCTGGACTTCCATTGCATCTTGTGCTCGTGGTGGCCCTGAATCATGCTGTTCCCATCTCCATCTTGTATCCTGCCTTGCAACATTATGTGTTACTACTGACTTCTGCAATTGTATTCGCTCTCCTCTCTTGCTTCTCCACTTTTTTTGACTGCTTACTCTCTGTTCTCTCCTCCCCTCCCCCTCCCTTTTCCTATCTCCTCCCCTCCTCCCCTTACTTTTTTCTATGCACTTACTCTATCAGAATTGTCCCTGGACCTACTATGATAGCAACCTCGTCTGTCGCTCCCCTATCCCCTTACTGTTGCCCCCCCTCCCTCCAGCACTATCTGAAACATTGTCAGGCCTAGTACGATAGTCACTTGTTTTGTTCCTCCCCTCCCTTTCTGCACCCCTCTCCCTCACCTTTTGTTTTCCTCCGGCTCTACCAGAAATGGCGTCAGGCCTAGTACGGTAGTCGCCTGTCTGTTTCCATTTCCTTCACACTCTCCCCCTCCCTTTCTTATCTATGTCTTAGCACTTGCACTATCTGAAATGTCGTCAGGCTGAGTACGATAGTTAATTTCACATCATTAATATTCATGGCCTGTAAGAATGTTGTTGTATTTTACCTTGGTCCCTTCCTTGCCTTGAAGCGCTTTGAAACACATTGTGTATAGGCGCTATATAAATAAACTATCATATCATATAATTTGAAGTCATTTAAACAGTACATTTTACATCACCTAGTCCCGAGAGGGGTGACATGCTGTGGCATGCTGGAGTTTCAAGTGCTTCCAAACATTCAATTGCTGAAAGGTATGAAACATAAGACAAGAGACTAAGAGGTGAGATGCCTAAAGTAATTTTGAAGCAATGAAAACACTGATTTGAAGGAGATATAAGACATATCTAGGTGGCATGCCATGTTAGAATTGACACTGAAAAGGAACTGCCGGGCCCTGCTGTTTGAATAGGTCATAAGAACTAGCACCAGATATTTCCATATAAAGCGTTGGTGTAACTGTAGAACTGCAGACTACAGTGCATGAGGTTGGAAGATCTAGGCAGCTGTCAGAATCCACTTTTATTTTTTATTTATTAACATCGCAAAATGATTGTGAGGCTTTTTACTCACTTGTTTAATGTCTTAAAAGTCATTTAAACAGCAAATTTGACATCAGCTAGTACCGAGATTGGTGACATGCTGTGGCATGATAAGTACTTAAACTATGCATTTGCTGAAAGTGTTTCAATATAAAACAATCCCACAATGATTGAGAGGGTATTTTTCACTTGTACAATATGTTTGAACTCCTTAAAACTGCACATTTTCCATCAGCCAGTCCAGAGATTGGTGGCATGCTGTGGCACGCTGTGGCATGTGCCACATGTCACATTCGGCTCCTACCCCTTCTCCATTCTGGAAGGTGAGGGGGAGGAGGCTGGCTGCGCAGCTGTGCACTGCGCACTCAGAGTCAGGGCTGGGCACGTGCTGTAAACTTCCCCGGGCCAGGCCTTGGCACACGTGATGCTCCAATGCGCAGGCGTTAGGGGAGAGGGGATGCACGAGTTCTTCTTGTTGTAACAAGATTCTTGTTACAAGAATCTTCAATTACCCGCTGCTGCTGAAGCAGCTAAACTGCCTGCAAACTTGTAAGTCTTCAGAGTCACTGCTACACACACACACATGGGGGAAACTGGGAAGGCTAAAGGACATTGTACCCCCCCCCACTTAAAATAGTGGGGGGATTTTTCCCCCCATCCTCCGCATGTCCTACGCCCATGTCTTTTTTTACACTTGTACCCCTGAAGGGAAACCATGTTTCCTTTTGGCAGTGATGATGTGGGAGCCGGAGCTCACCCTGGAGGAGGAACAAGCTTAACCTGGACCGCAGCCCCAGATGCTAAGCCAAAGAAAGAGCGGAAGCCCGGGAAAAGATCAAAGCCCCTGAAAAGTGGAGCGGCGTTCTGCAGTCAGAAGAGGAGGCGGCCAATAGGGTGCTTGCCTCTCTCCAAGTATATAAAGGTGTCCCGTCTCTGCAGGACCCTCTTTTCCATTTGTGCGGCCGCCAAAGTTGCAGTGTTGACAATCATGAAGTACAACTGGATCGATGTTGATTGGTGTGTATATGTAATGAACCTGCAGCCTTTTAAGCCTCAAAGAATAAGCGCCCCATGGACATTTGTTATTACTATAAGGGTTATGCGCATGTACTGTTAGTAATGCTCTGATTACTTACCGGTAATCTTCATTACTCCTAGTCCTACTCTTCCTCGTCACAGTACTTACTTCATGAGGCACCCGCCTCCGACACAGGACCTTCTTCTATTTCTTTAAATCCCTATAACTCCTCCCCCACATCCATGTCACTCAGTTTCATATTACCAAGCCGGAGCATGGGACCTTCCCCGTAGGGAGGGTGAGGAGAGTCGTCAGTACTGTGACGAGGAAGAGTAGGACTAGGAGTAATGAAGATTACCGGTAAGTAATCAGAGCATTACCTCCACGTCCACTCTTCCTCGTCCCAGTACTTACTTCATGAGGTATACCAAAGCATCAACGGGGAAAAGGTCCCAATGAGACAGAGCCAAAAACAGTGCAGCAAAACACACCCACAATAACTCTTAAATCACATCCCCACAGACAAAAACTCCAACCACGAAGGAACCAACCCCCGAGTGGGAGAAACTCAACCCATAGCGGTTGATGAAAATGCCTAGACCAGCCAAGGCGGCAGCCATACAAATCTCTTGCAGAGTAAAACCCTCCTTACATCGGGCCAGGAAGCCGCGAAACCCCTGGTAGACCGCCCCTGATTGTGCGCAGGCACAGGCAGGCCAGAAGCCACATAGGCCCTAGAGATCACAACCCGGAACCACCGGAAAATGGAAACCACAGATGCGTTATGCCCAGCCCCAGCCAGACCACAAGCAATCAGAAGACTATCAGATTGGTGGAAAAGGCAAACCAAGCCAAATACTCCAACGCGTCCCGCCGGACATCAATGTTAAGCCGAGCCACCTCCTCAGGCGTTCTTGGATCATGAAAGAAGTCAGGGAGAACCAGACCCTGAGAGGTGTGAAACCCGAGAGAAAACTGAAGGGAGAAACTTCGGACCACACCCCGGCACCACCGAGTCTGGCAGCACCCTCAGGAAAGGAGCGTAACATAAGAGAGCCCCAATCTCCCCAAGCCTACGGGCAGAAGTGAGGGCAATAAGAAAAGCAGATTTCAGTGTAAGATGTTTGATATCAATCTCGGAAATGGGCTCAAAAGGAGGCCCATGAAGGAACCGTAATACAAGAGGGAGATCCCAAAAGGAAAGCCCTTTATCAGCACAAGGAAGGGAAGAAGAAAAACCCTGGATCAACTTCCCCACCAACACCTCCCCATCCAAGTGACCGTCAGAGTCCCCCAAAAGGAATTTCATGGAGGCCCGCTGAGAGCGAAGCCTGGAAAAACTGCCAGGCCCCTGTCAAAACCCCTCCTGGAGGAACCGAAGGATAGCAGAGGCCAGAACGCAGGGGAGGGATCCCAGACTGCCCATACCAGTCTCGGAAATGGCCCCAATGTCTGCCTAACACCTTCAGAGTGGAGGGTCTAAGAGCATCCATTTGGACTCAACTACAGGATCTGAGAACCCCTGAGATATCAACCTAGACTGAGCAATAGCCACACCGCCCATTGCATCCGGTGGAATTCTAACCGCAGATCCCCTTGAAGGGGACACGGCCACCTCGGAACCAGCCAAGGTTCCTACGAACGAAGCTCCAACAGAGAGGGGAGCCAACTCCGGCGGCACCAGAACAGAGCTAACAACAACATAGTCACCCTGGACACTCAGATGCGCCAAACCACCCGGGGAAGAAGGGGAATAGGCGGAAAGGCATACAGGAAAACCCCAAGGCCACTGTAAAGAGAGGTTGTCCATCCCCCAAACCCCTCAACCTGAAACCGAGAGCAGAATAGGGGAACTTCTGCTGAGGCCGGGGATGCAAACAGGTCTAGAACCAAGGACCCTAATCTGACACAGGTCACCGCAAAGACCTGGGCCAACAGGACCAGTTCTGCAGAGGAGTGAAAACCGGCGTCTGAGAAGATCCGCTTGAACATTGTCCACCCTTCTGATACGTGAGGCCAGCAGATACACCAGATGAGATTCCTCCCAGGTGTCTATCAGCGCTGCCAGAGCATTCAAGGAACAGCCGGAACCCCTTTTGCAGTTCACATATGCCAAGGCTGTCGTATTGTCCGATCGGACCAAAAACCGCTGACCGTCCAGCAACTCCTCGAAGTACACCAGAGCTTGCACAATGGCACAACTCTTGCCAATTGGATGATCACCGGCTCTCCCCAGATCTCACAACCATTGAGCTGAGAGGACCCCCAATGTATACCCTTTCTGCTGGTGTTGGTAGTAGGAGAGGTCACAGGAGGAAGGACCATGCACACCTCAGCCTGTAGACCTGAAACCCCCCGCCACCATAGCAGGGACACTCGCAGCGCTGGGGACACTGAAAACAAAACTACGAAAGCCGAGATGTCGGGAGCCAGTGGGAGAGAGTATAAGACACCAGGAGACGTAACCGAAGACAGGCTCAAGGAACTGGAAAACATGCAAGACGCCACGTGCCCCGTAACTTCAGCAACAGGTGAGTCGAGACATACTACCTTCTGAGAACCCAGCCCAGAACAGCCAGCAAGCGCCCCCCCTGCACAACATCCAGAGTACGCTCTCCCCAGACGTCCGGACAAGCAGTGCAGGGTGTTGAGACCCATAAGCAGGTGACACATCCTAGAAAGCATAGGGACCAGGAACACCCGCAAGTAGAAAACTTGACCCTGAACAGGGAGAGGAACGGGCAAGACGGTAACCCACAACAACCGTTCGGAGAGAACGGATCCCATGGCCAACTACTTGGACCGTGAGCTGGGTACCAACGTCCTAACCATGCAAACCTGGACAGTAGGAGACAGGAACGGCAACTGATACCCCCTCCAGAAGGAGCCCATTACCCAGGAAGCCGAACCCCACCGGTCCCATACACCTCCGAGAAGATAGAGACGAGGAGCCAGGGAAAACCGCCAGTCACTGCACTTGCACCAGAGGGAAATCACAGGACGTTGAAACAGGCCTGCGCCACAATATAACAGCATGCTTGTCACCCCACAAAAAGATTTGACCTATCAAAAGGAAGATACTGGACAGCCCAGAAGTCCAGCAGACTATGGCCCCCTCAGCCGACAGAGGAGCCACCAGGCTGGCGTCAAAAGGGCAGAGTACTGTCACAAAGCGGGGCAAAGCAATCCATCCCGGATAGCCGACATCAAAGGCAACCCCCTACCTGAGGTATGCCTATACTGGAAAACCCACTGAAGTGACATCCCCCTCCACCGGCACCAGGGGCTCTGAGAACCCCTCTAAGCACAGACATGTGCCACCATGTGCCCTATCACTTCCCACAAGTCTGAGAGGAGGCGTGAAAGCAACACGTCAGCACCGGAGGATCTAGGGCCTAAAAGAAGAGACACTGGGAACCCCCTGCATGGCCGTTACTTCCATAATCATTTTCCATAATCCCATGTCGGACAAGGGAAAAGCAAATCAACTCCTTTGACTTTCCCTTGCGCAGTTTAGAGGAAGAGGACAGGACAAGGAGTCTGCGTCCATAGCTAGCACAGACCCAAACACACCACTAACACACCACATGACTGAGAGGTGGCTTGAGCCCTGTATCCAGTAGCTGGTAGCCCCATACTCTAAATCGTTCCAATGCATTGGTCTAGGAAGGATGAAGGACCGAGTCAGCACCGCTGAGACTCGAACCCGAAGTGTAGACTATGCCAGGCCGGTACCCTTCCGGCCTCTTGCAGATGTGTCCAAAATCTGCGCCCTATTCATAGGCAGCACGCAAGGAATGCAGCCAACATCCGGTGCATACTGGGCTGTGTGTGTCTGAGGAGCTGGTGGTATGTGACATGTCTGTGACAGAACAGAGCCCCGCACTTTCAAATACTCTGTCACAGTCACCCCACGACAAGAAGCAGAGAGGCCTCACAACAAAAAAGGAAGGCTAGCCCATACTGCCAAGTGCTTGCCATCATTTCCAATAAAGATGTGTACACAGAGCACGAGGTAACGGCCTTTCAAAGGAGTCAAGATAGCCATACCAGCAAGAGAGGGGAAAACATCAAGCACAGTCCTCCCCTCTCCTTACCTTCCCCCAGAGAATGCAGCTGACATCCGGTGCATCCTGGGCCGTGTGTCTCTGAGGAGCGGGTGGTATGTGGCATGCCTGCGACAGAACAGAGCCCCCGCACTTTCAAATACTCTGTCACAGTCACCCCACGACAAGAAGCAGAGAGGCCTCACAACAAAAGGGAAGGCTTAGCCCATACTGCCAAGTGCTTGCCATCATTTCCAATAAAGATGTGCACACAAAGCACGAGGAAAACGGCATGTTGAAGGAGTCAAAATGGCCATACCAGCAAGAGAGGGGAAAACATCAAGCACAGTCCTCCCCTCTCCTTACCTTCCCCCAGAGAATGCAGCTGACATCCGGTGCATCCTGGGCCGTGTGTCTCTGAGGAGCGGGTGGTATGTGGCATGCCTGCGACAGAACAGAGCCCCCGCACTTTCAAATACTCTGTCACAGTCACCCCACGACAAGAAGCAGAGAGGCCTCACAACAAAAGGGAAGGCTTAGCCCATACTGCCAAGTGCTTGCCATCATTTCCAATAAAGATGTGCACACAAAGCACGAGGAAAACGGCATGTTGAAGGAGTCAAAATGGCCATACCAGCAAGAGAGGGGAAAACATCAAGCACAGTCCTCCCCTCTCCTTACCTTCCCCCAGATAATGCAGCTAACATCCGGTGCATCATGTGCTGTGTGTGTCTGAGGAGTGGGTGGTATGTGACATGCCTGCGACAGAACAGAGCCCCGCACTCCCAAAGACTCTCTGCCAGTGTCACCCCACGACAAGAAGCAGAGAGGCCTCACAACAAAAGGGAAGGCTAGCCCATACTGCCAAGTCGAATCAAGATGGCCAAAACAGGAGGAGAGGGGAAAAACATCAAGCCCAGTCCTCCCCTCTCCTTACCTTCCCCCGGGCCGTGTAGGACCCGGGACACAATGCTCACGCTGCGGTCCGGAGCCCAGCAAAGAACCGAGCGAGGCAATCCAGCTCAACTGTGACCCCAAACCCCGCAGGGGGCCCAGGAGCAGTGCCGCACCTGAGGGAGCCGAGGGCCCCGCCACACAGCCCCCCCCAGGGGGCCAGCAATCGGTGCTCCCTGGTGCCCCGCACCGGGAAGAAAAAGTCCAACCTGCCGGAGGCAGGAAAAATTTAAACTGAGTGACATGGATGTGGGGGAGGAGTTATAGGGATTTAAAGAAATAGAAGAAGGTCCTGTGTCGGAGGCGGGTGCCTCATGAAGTAAGTACTGGGACGAGGTAGAGTGGACGTGGAGGTAATACATGGTTACCATAAAAGTAAGGGGTTGTATGAGCCGAGAAGTGGCCAAGGTCCAAGGTTAAAGCGAGGCTCCTCCCTAATGGGCAAGGGTAGTGATGGGTACCCCCTCACCCATTATGGACGAGCGGCCTCTGCATTCACACCCATTCATTATATAAGCAGCCATAAACTTTTCAAACATTCACTGTGATAAAAAAAAGGAAAAATAAAATTCACTCGCATACGTTTCCCATTCATACACTCAGTCCATCGGAATGATTCATTCACTATATTCATCAGCTGGCACTTTTACATTCCTCATTCATAAACTCATTCAATCAGCAGCATTCTTTCCCGTGTTCATTCAAACATTCCGCAGTCATTTACATTCATTCACGAGCACATTCAAAAGCATTAAACCCTCACACTCAAAAACATTACTCCCTCCCTCACCCTACTGTATTCTGTTGTTTCCCCCCTGGGAGCAAAATTGTCTAGACACGTACCTGTCATTGTGTTCCTTTATGATCAATGTCTTTCCTTGGTAAAGAATGTCATTCCTGATGTAGCCGTTCAGTGAGTGAAGCCAAGACTTTTTCGGACTTAATTTGTTCATAGTATTGTTTTTATTTCCACTATACAATATATATCACACATGAAACGTCTGAATTGCCCTCAGTGAAACTTATTTATTGATACATGAACAATCGTTGGAAGAGCAGCCGAAATAGCTCAGTTGGGAGAGCGTTAGACTGAAGATCTAAAGGTCCCTGGTTCGATCCCGGGTTTCGGCAGTTTCTTTTTTTTTTTCAGGACTTACTGTAGAAAAATACAGAATACTTTACCATCAATGTGCTGCTTTTGGTTTTGAAAACGATTTGTTGGGTCACAATGGACCAGTGGCTATTTTGGCACTAACAAAATTCAAAATAATAAGTGCCATCAAGTGAGACAGACATCATTTAGATTTTTATGCTAGTAAGTCTTTTTACTTCGACTTTTATATCTTCGGCGTTCCACAATGTTTTATGACAATGGACCACGAACCTCAAACATCTTAAATAAAAATGTGTCCACTTGTTCAATTAATGTAGGTTATCAATCTTTAACTTTTTAAAACTGTTGTAACATCAACCCATGACTTTGTATCTGAGGAAGGAACACCTTGCTGTCTTTTTCGAACGCTCTATTTGGCGCCTCCTCAGCGTGCGAAGGAGCTTATAAATGACGTCATTCAAATGACTCAGCGGATGCCCCAACCCACGCAAGGGGCTCTGGCGTGGCAGGCCGCCCCTCTGGCCACGACTCGCCTCCCCTCTCCTGATGGGGGCGGACCGGAAGGGGCGTGCCCCCGGGATGCAGGTGTTCATCCTCTCTGCAGCCGGAGAACCCAACCAACAGTAGAACATAGTTCCAGCGGATCGAAAGAAGAAGTGGTTCCAGCGTGCATAAACTGATCACAGGGAGGAGCTAGTGCAGGTGTAAGAAGATAGGAGTGGAATTGAGCCATAGCTCTCAATTTACACGCTTTTGGTGGGTGTCACCCGCCTTGTAAACAGCTGACTCATCTGCAAAGCCTCCTGCACGCCCATTCGCTTCAATGGGCTCTCACCCGCCAAAAACAAAATTGTGTGTTTTCACCCTCCTTTGTGACACAAATGGTTGAGAGCTATGGTTGTCTCGCCAATGCCTGCCCTTGCCGGGAGGCCTTCATGGCGACTAACACTTCCTACGAGGAACTGGTGATTTGTACTGCAGGCTGGATATAAATGAATTACTGCGATTGCTTTCATAGCTCTCAACTCACACGATTTTGGCTGGTGTCACCCACCTTGTAAACAGCGGACCCACCTGCCAAGTCTCCAGCACGCCCATTCATTTCAATGGGCCTCTCACCCGCCAAAAATAAAATGGGATGTTTTCACCCACCTTTGCGAAAGAAATGGTTGCAAGCTATGTGCTTTGGGAAGGTTTTGCGGCCGTCTGAGCTCCCCGGGGAGCAGTGATAGACGGGCAGACGTTGGGGAAGTTATTTGTGCGCCGTTTCAGATGTTTATGTGGGTTCTAGGTGACTGTGTTATGGTGCAGACATTTGTTTTGCTACCATAGAATTGACCACTAGCTATGATGTTTGCTGCGTTTAAGGATTACATGCCGTCAGAACGGCTCTAGGTGCAGCCGGCAGAGCCGTGCCTTTGTTTACCATGTGATGAGCGGCATAGCGGCGGTGGCTTTGTGTTTATAGCAGCTGCTGCCGTGCCACGAGGGAGAAGGGATTTAATAGGGAATTATGCCTTGTTAGAATTGTTTATGAGATTCACCAGCAGGGCTCACTAGTGACTGCACTGCCGC
The DNA here is from genome assembly GCF_040938575.1 of Ambystoma mexicanum. Lineage (NCBI taxonomy): Eukaryota > Metazoa > Chordata > Amphibia > Caudata > Ambystomatidae > Ambystoma > Ambystoma mexicanum. The sequence continues at coordinate 6,662,902 of NW_027182323.1, forward strand.
AAGGGAGATTGTGATCTTAGGATCACGCCTGTGTTGGACGTGTTATAGCTGGCATGGTGGCGGTTTCTTTGGCCTGTATAGCAACTGCTGCCTTGCCATAAAGCAAATAGGAAATAATATGCCATTGAAACTTTATATTTGTGTATGGGTCTCACACGCATGGCCCATTGTTGGCTTTGATACCGCAAACGAAAATGGCGTGCCAAGTGCGTTTAGATGGTGGCCGCATGCAGAAATTGGATCTGCATTTAGGTATCGTGTTCCGGGTGCACAACAGTATTTGCAGTACTGCTCTGTGCCACAAGTTTAGTTGATTTTTAGGTGTTAAGAACATTAGTATCGCGTTGGGGGTCAGGCATTGGGGAAGGTGCCTTTAATAAAACAATAGGTATCTGTAAGGATGTCCTTTGAGTGCTTTATGACAACCGCCCGCCACCAGTTCATGCTGTTATGTTATGCTAATTCATTTTGTAAAGCGCACGCACGCCGAAGCATCTTGGCACTAAGATAACCGGGAGGATTTAAGAACTAGCTGACAGAAAAAAGAATATTTAGAACAGATAGGTTTTTAACAGCCGATGAAAAGAGTCCTTAATGAGACAGGCAGGGAGTTCCACAATTTGGTGGCCGCCACAGAGGTGGAGCGGACCCCCACCCGCTCAAGCTGGTTGTGAGGAATCACAAGAAGACAGGAGCCCTTAGACCGCAGTTCACGAGAGTGCACATAGTGACAGCATTTTTCCTCGAGATATTCAGCACCAGAGCCATAAAAAGCCTGATGCACGATCACCAGTGATTTAAATTGAACCTGCTGAAGAACCGGGAGCCAGTGCAGTGATCAAAGAGCAGGGGAGATATGGGCACCATATGGGGTACCAGTGCAAATACGAGTAGCATAGTTTTGAAGGAGCTGCAAACGATGGAGGAGATACAGAGGTTGGACCAGGAAAAGAGAGTTGCAATAATCCAGCCAATTTAGAACTAAGGAGGCTGTAACTAAAGGCCTAACTCGGACACAGAGGAACAGCAGAACCTTGCGAAGCACACAAAGTTGAAAGAATCCAGTTTTACAGATGGCCCCAACTTGGCCATCCATCGACAAACAAGCAGAGAAAATGACTCCCAAGTTTTACCTCCAAAACCGGGAAGGGACATGGGCCAAATTCCGCGAGCCAGACGGCCGGAGACCAGGTCGAAGCACACGCAGAAGCAACCGCACGAGGGCCGTGTGGGGGATACACTACCAGGACCTCTGTCTTGTCCCCATTCAATTTCAGCCAATTGCTGCCCATCCACTTACGACCAACAGGCAACTCCTAAGCTGAGATGCGAGGCCTGGTTGGGTAGAATACAACAGCACAATGATTTGCGTATCATCAGCATAAGAGTAACACCTGAAGCTGTGCTTCGGGGGAATGCAATGTTTTAAAGTAGAAAGGGGTGTGCATTGTTTTGCTAGGGACAGGCATGTACTACTGTGAACAGGGCATGCTTGCGGGTGCACTTCACCCCACTTGTGAGTTATTTTGAGCGGGAAGAAGGTATTAGGTTCACATGGCGGACTGCACAGGCAAAGAGTATTGAAGAAGTTGGGGGCTTCAAGCTGCCTGAGAGGATGAGCAGACTGGGTGTGCACGGGGCGCAGAAAGGGCCAGGAGGGAGAAAGAGCTAGAGTAAGGATCCAGAAGAGCAAGCAGCCTCGGAATGTTTCCCTGGGCAGGACAATAACTCAGATTAGAATGTTGGAAAACTGTTGAATTTAAAAGGGCGCAAAGGGAGGCATAAAGTGCTAGGAAGACGCATAGAGTGAATAAACACAGGTACTTAAAGATGTGCAGTATTGCATACAGACAGGTTAAAGTGCAGCAAGTAACACTGTTTTGTCTGTTATGCTATCACAGGTCAAGGAGGTATCAGCTTGAAGAGAGATACGAACATGGCCCTCGTTGCACCAGTCCCTCCCTCGTCTCGACGTCATAGAAATGAAAGATGTACATTGTTCCTGTCCCCCTCGTCCCCATCACTGTTGTATCGCAGATGCGAGAAACGCTACTCACTTAGACAATCGTTTAGACCCTATCCTGATGACTTTGTAGAGGAGATAAGTTTGCAAACTGGATGGGGCAAGCAGACTGACTATGACAGTGCAAGAGCCGATAAAGTCACGACCTAATGACATAGAAGCGTTAGACATGAAGAACATGCTTATGACTCTTTTAGATAGAGGACATATACACTTTTGCACAAGAACACACATAAACCGCTTGCTGACGCTGAATGCAACTAACGTGAGAGGCTATGTAAATCAAAATGGAAGCTGCAGCCACATCGAGGTGAATGGAAGGCACTGGAAAGGCTCACAAATACAGGGTGAGGCCTGGCTCGCTTATCCAGCAGGAAAACACAGACCAAACTGTTCGTGTGGCCAGTGAGTATGTTCCAGTCAAGGACACTAAGGGAGGGAGAGTTTCACAGTTGCAGAAGAGATAGGACAAAGCCTATTAATTTGAACCAGACAGACCGCTGTTCCCATCCAGCTCAAGATAGACAATACAAAAGTAATACTAGGTTGAAACCTAAATACTCAGTCTCAAGGCATAGAGGATCGGATATGGTAACCATATTTGTGCAAACAGTACCTTTGGGACTGTTCCCATCACCTTGAATTGTTGCTCATGGGTTGGTAACCATCCAAAGGGCCAAGGCTGAGAAGACCCTCATTGACCAATCCCTATTCACTTTCCGTGCTAGTTCACACTTTGTTGTACGGTCCAATTGCAACGCACTAACCTGGCATGCTTGTGTTTGCAACATCTGGCAGGTGGTCACAGGTGGAGCCACCAGATAGCTTGAGCCATGGGAAGTATTACCCCTATAGGATTTCTATATGGTTTCACTAACTAATCCCTTCCCACGTTAGGTTTGTGCAAAGTATCATTGGTTTGTGACAAAACTCCATGACAAGCCTGTAACCAATCGCGAGAGCAGTGGAAATCCAGAAATGTCCATGTTTTATCCGTTATGAGAGCTCTTAATAAAGAGTGGGTTTTGTCACATTTTTGGACTCTTCTGGTCTTGAGTGTGGGGACTTACCCAGAACCGTTTCCTCCTGCCTGTATATAGGGGGCATTGGTAAACTCCCCCCTCCACTTCAAGCACAAAAGGGCTGCTTGCACCAGATCTGTTCAAGCGGTAAAGTGCGGATTAAAAAGATCTCGGACACGAAGGTGGTAAGAGGATTTATTTTAAAAAGAGAAGTGAAAGGAGCTAAGTGGGGGTAATAAGGAAGAGTTCAAATAATGTAAGTTTTCAAGCAGCAAGTGTGTCTGCATTTTAGGTATTTGGTGGCAATGTCGAGCCAGGGATTACCGAGCATGTTTGATAGTGGGGAAAGCAGCTCCTGCTGCGGTTGGGCATGGACAGCAGAGAAGCTGCTGATCTAGTGCCTCTCTTACAAGAGAGGGTTTGCAGCATGGGGATTGGCTGGGCAAAGAGATTGCTGGAGCAGACTGGTGAGGGACATATCCATGATACCCCTCCAGCCACGTTGGACACCCCCGTCCGATGCCGGAGATTGCGTTGGCCATGCCAGCAAAAAGGAAGAGGGCCAGAGGCCGCCCAAGGGTAAGGTTATTGCTGTTCAGAGTAACGTGCCGCCTGAAGACATTTGTGTCTGGCCCACCCACCAGGGCTGCTAGCAGTGAGGTAACGCCATAGGGGCCGGGCAGCAACAGGGGTCCAGAATGGGGTATGGGTGACATGGCCATGTTTATGGAGCAAATGTTTAGAGTGACTAGGAATGGACTGCAAGAGGAGAGTGGGGCCAGGGCACCGGCAAGCCCTATAGATGTTTGAGAAAGGCCCACTGGGTCTGCCGATCTTGCGGGCACTGTAGTTGGGGGAGGGAACGGCACAGGCACAGCAGACAGGCTGGGTAGAGATGAGCAACAGGCCCCAGCAGGGACGGGGGGCCAGGTAAAGGTAGTGCTGCCTTCCAATGTTGGAACAGCGGCTCTCGCAGTGGGAGGTGTCCCGAAAACTGGAACAACAGGGGGCAGGGTGGAGAAATGGACTGACCCAGGGTCCGGAAAACCGTAGGCACATGGGGAGAAGGTCCTGTGATAGCAATTGCACCATTATTGTCAGGGAGATCGTCATTAGCCTGGCACATCCCGGAGCAGGCAAAGGAGCGCATTTGGGTAAGGGACCATTTTGATCTGTTTTCATTATTGCTGCTGGAAACAACAGGTCCAGACATTACAATAACAAAGGAGGATGATAAAAAAAGACAGAAAAGGTATAGAGCCAAAGAGACAATTGGTAACTGGACCAAGGCTTTTTCTTTATTAGCAGCTGTAATAATGGAGATGTTCCCAGTGCTGGGGGCGGCATTGTGAAAATACAGGGAAGCAATTGTGGATGAACATAGGAGGTATGGTTTAATGGACTGGGTGCACTATGACAGGGATTTCAGGTACATGATCGCTCAGGTACCCTACATGATATGGGATCAAATGGACATGGAAGGTTGGGTAGCATACATGGGGGCAGAGAGAGGTCCATGCAACAGAGCGGGGACGAGGGGAAGGTTCCCTGGCGGGCTTGGAATGGTAAGTTTGATGAGGTGAAAAGATACACTTGGCAGCCCTTTCGTCAGGGCAAGCAGTCCGCTAGGGGCAAAGAGTGGCCACGCAGGAATGGAGCGCAGGGCACGATTAGGGGGAGCATGGATAGGGTACAGGGAATGGCTTGTGCAGGCTTTTTATTAGGGTCACTGTCACTGGGGCCCGAATTGCAGGTTTGCACACAAATATACAAAATCTAGGGGCAGACATGCATCCACAGCGTGCCACAGGGCCCAAGGGTCACAGAATGGAAGAGGTCAAAATAGAGGCTCACACTTGGGAGAGCCTGATAAAGGGCCCTTCAGTGGGGAACAAGACGGAATTACAGAGATTGTTAAACGATTACCCCAGGGAGAAAGATCAGGTCTTGTTGTACAGGGGATTTAGGTATGGTTTCCGAATTCCATGCGAGGGGCCCCTAACAGCAAGATTAACAAAGAACCTGGCATCTGCTGACAGACTACTGGACATTGTAGCTGAAAATATAAAGAAGCAGAGAGAGCTGTGTAGAATTATGGGCCCTTTTGCAACACCCCATTGTTGCTAACTTTAGAATGTCCCCAATAGGAGTGATTGCCAAAAACGAACAAGGGAAGTACAGGCTAATCCACTATTTGTCTTACCCAAAAGGGGAGTCAATGGGCCTCATTACGAGGTTGGCGGTATGAAATGGCAATTACCGGCATGCCGGTACGAATGTGTCCGTGTAGCACTGGCACCGTAATCAGCGTCTGATTACGAGTCAGCATGCACGCGGGTACTGGCATGCCGGTAACGGATGGACCGCTATGCCGGTAATGTCCCTAAACCCCCCCTATAGCGGCTTCAAGAAATGCACTGAAACCACCTCTGCCATCTTTGTACCCCTAAATAACGGCACTGTTACTAACAACACTGCTACTATGGGGTCCGTTATTACCGCCACCTGAAGCAACGTCATCGCGCTGGAACGGGAAATGCACCGGCAGCCACCTTGAAAAATACAATCCATTGCAATCCTCGGCTGACAGGACCTGTGCACTGAATATCCCTAACCCTGCTGGAAGACCATGTCGAAGGCTACAAGGAAAGGAATAGCTCACCTGCGTAAACCGCGCTTCTGTGATGATGAACTAAACATGCTTGTGGAACAGGCGGACATGGTATTCTGTGCGGACCTGAGTCGTGCAGCGCAATTGTGTAAAAAACAAATATGGGAGGAGGTGGCAAGGAAGGTCGGTCCGGTGGGAACCACACCACGCACTGTCAAGGATTGCAGGAAGAGATGGCCCGACCTGCGCCTGCGAGTCAGGAATATACTTTCTGCCAACCGCAGCCAGGGGCAGGTGACAGGCGGCTGTCCAAACTCCCCCATCAAGTTGGCCAGGTGGGAGAAGATGTGTAGATCCATCGTTGACATGGAGGCGATTGAAGGAGTCGGACAAGCGGAGTATGGAGTTCCAACATCGGATGATGACGGTGAGTGACCCTATGTGCACCACAGGAGACCCCACACACCCCTGACATCCCAAGTACAAAGTTGTACACCAAATGTAAAGTCGATGAGAGCAAATGGATGGCCCAATATCCACACCTACAAACATTCCTAACCCTAACGCTGCATCCCTTCAACTAAAACACACAAGCAACAAATGCATGCACGCACACACACACACACACACACACACACACACATTCCTGCCGAGATGCTGGCCTCACCACTGTCACATCAAAATGCATGCTGAATGCCTCTCCAATACCGAAGCCACCCCGAGACCCAACCCAACAGCACATGGCACACAGCCTGCAAGCCACAACACACCAGTAGGCCTCACAACAGACACCATGGACATTATGGCTGCACCTGAGGGATGCTAGTTGCGGGGATCCCCCCCCAACTAGCAAGCACCATGCCCGCCACTCCAACCAGCACACAATGAAGCACAGGCCCCAAACTGCACCCACACCGATGCATGCAGGATGCAAGTACTCCCATTAATGGTGCCCTGCCTCTCTAGCCCCCAAAGGCACAAATTCAGATGGCAACGGCGATGATGCCGCAGCACTATCAAAAACACCTGCAAGAAAGTCCAGGGGCAAGGACGGTGCCACGAGGCCATCAACATCCAGGGGTGCAGCAGCAACCAAAGAGAGAGCCAGAGCACACACCAGTGCCCAACAGGGTACACAGCCCCTACCACAGGCTGAGCAGCCACCTGCCCCTGTCACCCTGGAGCACCATGGTGGATGAAGCCCTGCCTGCAAGGCACACCTGCTGAGAGATGCTGCGGCCAGGAAGGCAGGCCACATGCAACAATCAGCCCCCCAGGAGACACCCCTTCCCGAGGATGACCCTACATCAGTGACAAGCGACATGGACAGCACACACTCAGCAGCCACCAGTTATGTGGGCGCGGGGGATCCTAATGCAGGAGTTAGCATGTTGGGGGATGGCGGGTCACACGCCCAGCCCGCAGGACACACCACAGGGCACCCCTGAGCATGTGCCCGAAGGCCACTTCAGTGAGGGGGAGTCGACTCCACAATTACACAGCCTTGTGTTGAGCAGGTCACCACCAACAATGCAACCATCCCAAAGCACTTCTATCAGGCACCTATAGAGGGACGGTTGTCCCGCATGGAGGGGAGACAGGAATCGATGCACAAAATGGTGAAGCAGGATCTGGTGATGGGGAGGAAACGCGCAAGGCCAACAGAGACAACGCTCTGGCCATCATCCCTGCTGTCAAGCACGTTGCAAAGTGGGTTCATGAGGGCTTCACATCTGTTGCACAGACCCTTGACCGCATGGCCAGCTACATGGAACAACGCTGTCCTGCTGCACCTGAACCACAACAAACTGCATCAACGAGCACCAGGCCTGCAGGCTCGACACAAACGAGCCCTGTGCGCAGGTCGGTGCGCAGCATGTGCCCTCCAGAAATGCAAACACCTCCATCGCAAAGTGGGCAGGCCATAGCAGGGGGCCCTTGGAAGTGTTGGTTTCCAGTCCATTCAAAGTCACATTGAGCTGAGGGTGTGTGGGGCTATTAGGGGGTGGTGGCCATGGGTGTGTGGGGCTGTTGGGGCGGTGGGGGGCATGGGTGTGTGGGGCTGTTGGGGGTGGGGGGTGGGTGTGTGGGGCTGTTTGGGGTGGGGGACATGGGTGTGTGGGGCTGTTGGAGTGTGGGGGCATGGGTGTGTGGGGCTGTTCGGTGGTGGGGTGGGTAGACTTTGACGTACTGCGGGTGGGAGGTACATACATGTAAATAGTTTCACCAGATCAATACACCTGTTGTGTCAAGAAAACACATGACTGGACATTGCTTCTTGAGGGTGTGTCAATTTATTGTACAACAGTGTCCGGTGCCCAGAGTCCCCTATTCCCAGTGCCCAGAGTCCCCCAATCCCAGTAGCCAGAGTTCCACATTTCAAGCACCTTCTGCATCCCAGTGCATCAGAAATATTGCCCAATCAATGATTGGCAGACAGCACGTCGGTCATGTGCATCGCGGCCTGGCCGATGTGCAGCATCATCTTCATCATCATCCTCATCCTTGCCGGGTGGATGCTCGATGCACATGTTGTGCAGCATGGCACATACCATTATGATCTTGCCCACCTTCTCAGGCCCGTAGATGAGTGTGCCACCCGACCTGCTGAGGCAGCGAAAGCATGCCTTCAACAGGCCAAAGGTCTGCTCTATCACCACATGAGTGCATGTATGAGCATGATTGTAGTCCTCCTCGTGCCTGTTCTGCGCATTCCGGACAGGGGTGAGGAGCCACGGGTTCAGGGGATATCCAGCATCACCTGCATAGGAGCACAATGCTGTATGTGTGTGAGCATTTATTCCTTTCCATTTGTGCACATCATGTATATTGTTCATGTTCATGTGCAGTGGGTTTTCAACGGCAGCTATTGACAAAGCATCTGCGCCAATATCAGGTATGTGTACTACTTGGCAATGATGGGGGGCCTGGCTGACGTACACAACTAATGTGCATTGACATCAGATTCACCACTCACCTAGATGGGGTGTGAAGTTCCATGATGTGCTCACATGTGAGGGATGTGTGGGAGAGGATGTTACCATATGCATGTTGGGATTTTACCAATGCATTAGGCTGACGTCCATCATGTTACAGGTGTTTTTGGCAATCATGTTTTCTGATGATTGGTGACGCCATGCACATGTCCCTCAGCATCTTCACACATGTGACAATGGCACAATATGGTTGTTGGTATGGTCCGCCAATGTAGGGATACGTTCCTTGGATGAGGCTTGGTGTCGACTGGCATGCTGGTACTGAAGTGCTGTGGATTGTTACTGCTGAAATGGCACTCAGGTTGGTGATGTTGACTACGTGATGGATTCCATTTTCAATACCTTTTGGCATGGTATTTTTGAGTTTGCCTTCATGTGCACATGTTGGCATGGTATTATGCAGTGTTTCTGTCAGTGAGGGGCAGTGATAGGGGTTTCCATGTGTGGCATTTTGTCTTGACCAGTCATGGATGCATCACCTGTGAAGTCCTTTGATACGCTCATGTGTATTTGGCTTTGTGACTGCAGGGTGGTGCATTGTGGTACCCGTGGCTGCGTTCTGATGATGTCCAGTGGACATGTGCAGGGGTGGGCGCAGATTTGAGGTGGGCGCAGATTTGTATCTGGCCTTTGCACAATGAGGTACAGCCATGGTACGTCTGCATCCATTGTCAGTGTCATGCATCATGTTGGGATGCACATGTCCAGATACCCAACAAAAAAAACATTGCCAGGAAAGCAGACATGGCAGCATATGCATGTCACCCCACAAACCCCCCCATTGCCAGGAAAGCAGACAGGCTGCATATGCATGTCAACCCCCTCCCCAAAACACACCTATGGCCCTGTGATCAGACTTACCCAGCAGCCAGACATGTCATGCAGCATGTCGTTCCATGTAGCGGGGAAGCGGGGAGTTCCGCAGCACCATTGCATAATTTGTGGATCCTGGGAATCTGGCACAGCAATGTGTTATCATCTTGCTTGCATCACACACCATCTGCACATTGATGGAGTGGTATAGCTTCCAATTGTGGTACACCACCTCCATGGCATGCGGGACTACCAACTCCACAAGTGTGCAGTCCAGGGCACCAATGACATTGGGCATGCCTGCCAGTGCATGAAATGCAATTTTGGTGTCATTCACCTCCTGTTTCGTCCGTAGTAGGGATATGTAGGCCCTTGCATGCTTTAGGAGTGCATCCAGCACTTGGTTTACCACACCGGAAAAACATGGTTGCAAGATGCCATGCAGCTGCCCCACTGTGTGCTGGTAGGCGCCTGTGGCCAGGAAGTGGAGCACAGACACCACCTTCAGCAGAGGTGTGATGGCGGTGCGGATGTTGATCAGCCTGACTAATTCATCATGTATTATATCCACAATGGTGGTGATGGTGTCCCTGTCCAGGCGGTACAGGGTGTGGCTCTGTGCTGGGGTTAAGTTGAATGGACTAGCCCTTATGAGAGGGATTGGTGACTGCCTGAGGGGAACCACTGCCTGCACTGGTGGAATTTGCTGGGCCAGTCTCACCCTCCTCCTCCTCCTGCATCTCCTCTGTAATCCCTGGTGTACTGCCTGCTCAAGTAGTAGCAGTGCAGGCATGTCCTCCAGGTCCAGTATCGCAACTGTAAGTGGAATCATTTTGGTTTTGGAAGGGGTGTGTTGGTGTGCTCCTTTTGTGCAGGGCCAGGCTCCATTGCCTCCACCTGTGCTGATTGTGTGCACCTGTGGCAGTTGGGAACACAGCAGTTTGCTATTAACGGGTGATCTGTGATGGCGGTGTTACTGGCATCATAGTGACCCTTCTTGCCGGCATCTGGATGCCGGTATGTGCATGTCCGAGCGACCCGTAATGTCCTCTTCCTTGTGGCATGCCGGTGTTACTGGCACGGCACCCACGCGCATGCCGGTACAGTGGTGCACGGTCACAGCGGGTCCCTGTTGATGCCAGTAGGACTGGCATTGCCGGTCGTGATGGGCCGGTCCGGTAATGAGGCCCAATGAATGATTGGTTAGACCCCTACTACTGCTTGGTGATTTATGCCTCCTTTGACCAGGCAATGGATCTTGAGATGGAGGCAGTATGATGAATCAGTAATGATTCCCCCAAGATACCTGGCCTGGGATCCTTCTCATGTGGACAGGGAAGGGCATACGCTTCCTGATCCCTACCCTGGGGGTGGTGTTCTGCGGGAGGATCACATGGGTGGGGGGGAAACAGGCCAGGAAGACTGTGAAAACTGCCTGTTCAACTTTCCCTGTAACCCCACACATTTTATGGCGATTTGCCAAACAGAAGAAGTCTGAAAGTCTTATTTTGTTGGTAGAGACTAAAAATAACATAATTCTATCCGTACTGGGACGAGGAATAGGGCTGAAGAGTCATGTTGCAGTAGTAGTCAGGCAATTACACCTGATAGCCCACACCCGAGGGAAGCTGAGAGGCTTAAAAGGCCCCCTTATGGAGACCGCTAGGGGGCACGTACCAACATGGACGCATGAAACCATTACTTCGCTCCACCCTTGGGGAGCGGGAGGACAGGCTCCTAGCCGAGGGCCCATAGCGAGAGCGGGGAACTGGAGCGGACTTCAGACCCACAGCAGAGCAGTTTCCAGTGATGGATACGGAAAGAGCCACTGGAGGAGAGGACAGATTGCCACGCAGAGGTGTTGGCGAGAGACTACACTGCAGGGGCCCACGCCACTGGGAGCAGGACTTGGCGGGAGGCCCCATCCTCTATCGGACAAGGAAGGATAAGAGATACGCTCCTGTGACGGAGGCCTCGGACTGAATCCAGGAAAGTGCAGTGAGGTCTGCACCTGAACGCTCCCCAGGGCAGAGGAGAGGGGGAAATATGAAAAATGTAAATGAAAAGAAAATATAAGAAGAGAGACGAAATACCAAACAACAAGGAGGCACGTACCCCGTGGTGTGGTGGGGAGGGAGACCACAAAGGAAGGTCTAACTAGAGAGAACCCCAGAGGCCTCTGCTTTGATTTGGAGGGCACAGCAGGGGATTGGGAGCAGTGTTTGGGGGGCTGCCCGACTGGGAGAAAGGAAATAGTGTCCCCACAAGGAGGAGAACCAGAACATCTCCCAGAGGACGTCCGAGTGTGAGGCTCCAGCTCGGGCCCAACCAACACAGACCAAGGGAGCGGCCCCAGGGGACAAGACATTAACACTGCAGAGTACGGGCAAGAAGTCGAGCGATTCCCGGCACCGAGGCCCCCTGCAACCCAGAACCAGAGGTTAAGCGCAAGACCTATGAGTTCCCCTGTGGCAGAAAGGGACGTTGGGCCACCCAGGGAGTGGAATAGGACTTCACCAAGTTGCAATCAGGAGCCACCACCACCTAGACTCTGAGGATAGCGTGGAATCTGGGCCGTGGTCGGCCGTGGGGGAGAAGCGTCTCTCGCAATGGCCAACCTACAGTGCAGGAACAAGTTCAATTAGGGAGAGGCCCCACCTCATGCATGCAACCTAAGTACTTTCTACGCAATTGAGGTGACACGGGCAGCTCTGCCCAAGCTCCAGAACGAGCCCAGACAAGCCCCCCCCCACTGGCCCCTGACCTCTGAACCACTAGGAGACACACGCACAATACCAGGTCAGAACGCCTAGCCCTTGCAGAGACACGGAGAGCCAAGGACTGTGCCTTCCATGCTTGGTTGCTTCCAACCCCAAAAAGATGGGGAGCTGCGCCCAGACGGAGCACCAGTGAGTTGCCTTGGAGGACACACGAAGACAGGCCGCTATCACAAAGAGGGTCTCCACGGGAATTCTATCCCTGCAACGCTTTCGGAGACCTTCACGGACCACCCCAGGGGTGTCCCCGTCCACCTCCCACCGAATGGTGACAGGGGAAGACGCTCCCGCCCCCGTCCTGACCAGAGAAGACTTGAAGGATATATTTCATGAGATCAAAGCAATAAGAACAGACATACAAGCCTCTATCTGTGATCTCAAAGGCATGGTGGATAAACTGGAGGACAAAACGGAGGGAATGGAGAATAGACACCTGCAAGTGGACATCCTCGACATGAAATATGAAGCGCTTCTAGCGGATCTAGAAATCAGGGAGGAAGAAACACTGCTGAAGCTAGATGACTTGGAATACAGAGAGAGACGCAATAACATGTGAATCTTTGGAGTGAGTGAGCAGAAAGGAGAGGCAGCAATTGAAGTTGGATGGAAGGTGCAGGCCCTGATAAAGCAACTGTTCGCTCTCGAAGGAGGCAAATATTTGCAGCTGGAAAGGGCCCATAGAGCCGGAGGGGGCAAGGGCCCGAGGTCCATTGTGGTCCGCTTCCTTAGGTAAAGGGAGAAGATGGAAGTTCTCGAAAAAGCTAAGCACCTGGGGAGCTTCCTTTACGAAGGTGACATGATCAAAGTCTTTCAAGACCTCTCGGCATTGATGTTGGCCCGTTGCAGAGACTGCCGTCCACCCACGCAGTGGCTCGCCGACAAGGACATCCGATACCGGTGGTCCTTCCTCTTCGCTCTGACATTTGAATGCGGAGAAGTGGACTACCGAGTGACCAGTGGACAAGAGGCCCTTCAGGTGCTCCAGGTCATCAAAGGTGAAGAGGGGAGAGGGGATCTGGAGGGACCATTGGCAGCTTCTCAGGAACAGCGGCGGGGGCCCAGATGCCCACAGGCTATGAAGAATAAGGTGCATGGTGGCAAAAAATGTAAGAAGTCGAATGCCCCCTGCCCCCGCGAGGAGAAGGGAAAGAGGGAAAGAGAAATGAAGAATAAGAAGCCATCTACTTATGGACTGGGGGTGATCAAAAGTGCATATTCCCCACCGGGGAGGTGTGCGGATAGTGGGGTCAGCAGTGGAGTGGTGTTTTCTTCCTTAGTGGTACACCTTAGGGTGGGCGTCTCAAAAAGTGTAATGTTCATGGGGAGAGGAATGCAGGGGGTCGGGGTGAACTTAGGAATCTACCCATGGAAAGGCAGAACCAAGGTACGGAAGAGAGACATCGTACCATTCAGCGCCGAGTGGTGGAGTAGGGAAATTACAGCTTTTGATGGCGCTCCCTGACACTGTAAGCCGGGTAGAAGTCTTCAAGATAGGCTCCCTGAACATGAAGGGCCTCAACCCCCCCACGAAATGCTCCATACTGGGAAAGGAAATGAAAAATTGCAATCTAGATGTACTCCTAGTACAAGAGACCCGAACAGTGCTGGGGGAAGAGAGGCATATCCCAGGGGCACATATTGGCCAAGTCTTCTGGGGCTCAAGACCTATTAAAAGGGTGGAGTGGGGATCATACTAAACCGGAGACTTAGGCTATCAGAACCAGTGGTCTGGGATCAAACAGATGGGAGGGTACTGGTGGTCTCAGGGACCACAGAACATACTAGGGTAACCATAGTGTCATTTTACTGCCCCAATGTTGGTCAAATGCAGTTCTTGAGGGAAGCCATGGGGGATGTCCTGGATAGAACAGAGGGCCTTCTCGTTATAGGCGGAGACTGTAACATGTGGGCAGACAGGGAATTGTACCACAGTGGTGAGCCAATCCCCTCAGGGAGCAGGGGGGTTGATCCGTGAATAGGGGATTCACGGACTACATGTGGGACCAGGAACTAATCAATGTGTGGCGGGACTCGAACCCAACGGTGAGGGGCTACACCTTCTACTCATCGGTCCATGGCTCCAGAACAAGAATAGATTACCTGTTCATAGAACAACAGTACATTAATAGAGTGGGCACCTGTGAACATTTCCCGATCAGTTGGTCAGATCATGACTTAGTAGAGATGGAAGCAGTCCGATCAGGGTTGAAATCCATGGAATCCCTCTGGCGATGTAATGATCTCCTTCTCAGGGACACTGTTTTTGTGAAAGAAATGAGGGAGGCCATTGAGGAATTTTTTCTACTCAATGACACAGAGGAAGTCGAAAGGGGCATGGTATGGGATGCTGCGAAAGCAACATGGAGAGGCCTCCTCATTAGGGAAGGTGCTGCCTTGAAAAGGATCAGAATTCTGTTGTCCCGAACCCTCTGGGGCGAGATTCGCCTCTTAGAAAGGTTGAGGGCACGCAGATGGGGGAGAGGGAGCTGATAAACATAGAGATGGGTAAAGTCTTCTCCAGCCTGCAATACTTGAAAGAAAGATACTATGAAAAGGGAGACAAAGCGGATGCTCTACTGGCGGTGAAACTTCATGGCCAGAGAGCGGAAAGATGGGTATCAATGATTTGGGGAGAGGAAGATAAGAGGCTCTCAAAAGCAGGGGCGGTGGCAGGGGGTTTTGCCGCATTCTAGGAAAAGCTTTATGGAAAAGAAGGGGCCTCCAATGAAAATATGCTTGGGGAATACCTTGCAGGGGTGCCACTCCTGAAACTCCGGGCCGGGGAGATCTCAAACTAGATAAGCCTATTACACAAGAGGAAGTGCTGAGAGCGATAGCAGGACTAAATCTGTGGAAAGCACTGGGGGAGGATGGCTACATGGCGGGGTTCTATAAAACCTTTGCGGGACCCTTGGCACAACATTTGGCCGGCCTATTTTCTAACATCGTGGCCACTGGGAGGGCCCCTCCATCCTTTGGGAGGGCTTTGATTACTGTCATCCCAAAGGCAGACAAAGACCCTGAAGACTGCAGATCTTACTGGCCCATCTCACTACTCAACGTGGATGTGAAAACTTTCACGAGAATACTGCCCACAAGAATGGAGAGCCTTATGCCGAGACACATCCACTCAGACCAAGTGGGTTTCATCCAAGGCAGTCCGGGGCAGACACCCTGTGTAAGACACTTCACCTCATGGGTACAGCCACGTCGGAGGAGGGCAACCCGATACTTATGGCCATAGAAGCAGAGAATGCCTTCCACCGGGTGGACTGGAGCTTCCTTAACGGGGTTCTCCAGAAATGTGGCCTTAGCAAGGGGATTGAGTGGAAGCGCCCCCAAGTTAGCACGATCCTCCCCGCAATGGGAGACAATAATGGACACTCCCGCAATGGGAATAAAGCCAAGACAGAGTGCGGGTGAGCGTAAGTGGGAGTTTATCAAAAGAATATGGCATGCAAAGAACTCTGCAACCTCCGAGAGCGCTCTGCCTGACAATCGCAAAGGCAGGCGTATTTCTAATACAAAAAACGTCATCAGAACCTACACACTATAGGGGGCACAAGTTAATTGGGATTGGGTGGCGTCGACTAACTATAGGTGTTGCTGCAGCGTGGTTGGTCCGGGTGAAAGGACGTCACTGGTCAGCCTCGTGGGTTGGGTTGGGCCTGGCAGGCCGGCTTGAGGTCATCCGGGCGGTGTTGGTACGCTGGGGCAGCCTGTGACCAAGATGAATGCCTTCCCTGACTTAGGTGCCCTAGATCATGCACATTGCAGTTACTTAAAACCCCGTATCTAACTTCTACAGTAAATCTTTCAATCAATACAACACAGGAGGAATGCACCTTGTGAGGGGTCTGGTGGTCGTCTGTGGGATTTACCGGTGTTCTGACGTCTGGTATTCCAGGTCGAGGGGCTGGGCTCTGGGGGCTTGTGGCGGGTGGTACATGTTTTCTACTATAAAGGGGGGTTCTGTGTCTTGTCTCATTGTCGGGGGTAGCCTTTGTGCGGGGTCAGGCTCCTTGGGGTGGTCTGGGGGGATTGTGGGATTTACGAGAGGGGGCTGGTAGATCAGTGGATTCAAACGTGAGTTTATTACCGTGCTGTAAATAACGCAGGTGGCGGCCGGTGGCCTTGGATGCTGCGTTGGGGCCTCTGACTCTCTGAAGCGGTTCCAGCTTGGTCGGGGGAGGTGGGGGAGCACGGCACAGGCCTTAGCTTTTTTCTACTTGGCAGGCTTCATAGGATAGGAGGGAGAATGGCCTTGCATATATTCACAAAAGGTATTTTCCTCGTGTGTTGCCTGATTTTGAATACAAAACTTTTATACCAGTTGTCTTATTTTGACTACTATACCATACATATATACTTCGAGTACATTAAACAGTTCGTTAATATATTCAGTCTGAGTATCTTGTCGTTACCTAACATTATATTAACTACTTTGTGTGATTATTTTATGTACATTAGACGTTACACGAGGTAGTTCTAGGTTATGGCCTACAGAGATTGATGCTCGCCGCTTTGGGTGATTAAGAAAACATATACGAGTTCAGGTTTCTACATAAAATTGAAAGAACACTTATACAGATAAAGGCTATATATTTGGTCGACATCTTTCTCTGTGGTTATAGCAGCACTAGTCCAGACCTTGGGTGATATCATATAACGTTACATCTTTATGGTTTATTCACAGTTTACAGGATCTGTTTAAACAGAGGTAGTTCGTTAATACCAATACTTGAGTTATTTTCTACTTTCTTCAGATAGTGATGCTTCAGCTTTTTCCCCGTCACCCCGGCCTCGCGGACCAGGTCATGCGGGGTGCAATATTACATTGTGAACGATGAAATGTTACAGTGTTGGCATCTCGGGTTTAGCTCATACCCGACTTTCTCATGGGAACGCGCTCGCAGCGGATCTACCAGGGCTATTGTGGCAGGGATACTTGGAAAGCCCTCCAAAGGTGGGGGCTCGTCCCGCAGCGCGCTGAACTCACGCCATCTTTGCTGGGCAAAAAGGCTTCTAGGCCTGTCTAAACGTTAGTGTGTGTGTATGATGGATACGTGGGGGCAATGTCATCGGCGGGCAAGCCCTCCTCCACCTGGGCCCGGGCGGCATGGGGGATCGCCCGGCGAGCCATGGTCCTCACCGGGGGGAGAATAATGTAAGAGAGGGGGGCCCTAAGGCCTGTCCTCCCCTACAGGATCCAACAGGGTATCCAGGCCTTATACGAATGCCAATCGGCCCGGTCATAGTCAACGGGGGTTTTTCCCAGACTTTCCCGCTACAAAGGGGGACGAGGCAGGGGTGTTCACTGTCACCCTTGCTCTTTGCCCTGACAATGGACATTTTGGCACAGTACCTTCGGAGATTCCCGCAGGTAGAGGGCATCACGATTGGTGGTAGAGAGTTCAAGCTCGGGCTATATGCAGACAACGTTATGCTCCACCTGAGACATCCTGCCCAGTTTATCCCTGAAGCTATGAGGGTTATTGGAGAATTTGGGAGGTTTTCAGGGTTCAAGGTGAACATTAGAAAATCAGTAGTCTTCTCCTTTGCCCCGGATTCAGCCAGGAAGATACACGAACTAGAGCCCCTGGGGTTGCAGATCCAGTTGGAGGGGGTGAAATATCTTGGGATCAACATAGTTCGTCCAGGACAGGATCTGGGACAGGCCAACTACCCTCTCCTGTTTAATAGGTTATTCTCTGAAATGGAGGCGTGGGGGAAGGGGCATCTGTCGTGGATGGACAGACTAAATACGATAAAGATTAACCTCCTCCCGAGGGTACTATATCTATTCCAGAAGCTCCCAATCAGTGCACCGGAGGAGCACCTGAAGGCCAAGCGACACATAACGAGATTTCTGTGGCAGGGTCAGAAGCACAGGGTGGGTTACGAGACCCTCATTCTACCAAAAGAAAGGGGAGGGGTGGGCCTGCCAGACCTGATGACGTACTATTGGGCAGCTCAACTCAGGGCGATGGTCCCGCACTTGAGGGAGGACCCGGGTTAAGCAATGGGTATTCCTGGAAAATAAACACCTCCTCCCGGCAACAGTGTGGGAATGGCTCTGGGTCCCTAGGAGCCATCTGCCAAGACGCTTTAGAGACCACCCATTCCTGGGGGTACTCTGGGAAGTTATGGCTATGGGGGAAAGAGGGAGGGAATCACCACATGGCCCTCCCCAGAGAGCCATATTTGGGCACCACCAGTTAGGGATGGCATACCAGAGGTCGAGCGCTACCAGTCCTGGTTTGAGGCAGGTCTCACCAGGGTGGGTCAACTAGTACAAAAAGGGGAATTTATAAGCATACAAAATCTTGAAGAGGCACTGGATCTTGGCAGACTGTCGTTACTGTTATACCTCAGGCTGAAGGGATATTTGTGTCTGAAAAGTGGAAGGAGCGTATTCAGAGGGATCTTACCCCAGTAGAGAAAGTTCTAGATGGGTACGCAGATATGAAAGGCCTTATTTCACGCCTCTATGGGGCGCTGTTGGAATCCAGGGAGGGGGTCACTAGAGGACTCTGAAGGCATTGGGGGAGAGACCTGGGCATGGAAATGGGAGATAGCCTCTGGCAGCAAATGTGCAGGCCTGCCTTCAAGACCCCCATCTCATGCCAGTATAAGTAACACGCGATAAAGCTACTTCACCGGTGGCAATATGACCCAGTGCGCCTGTCTAGAATGTTTCCAACAGTGGACCCCACTGTTGGCATGGATGTGGAGCCAGAGCAGACTACTGCCCCATGTGGTGGGGCTGTCCCAGGGTGCAGGTGTTTTGGACTGAGGTTCTGGGGTGGATCAGGGATGGAGAGGGGGGAGTACACAGTCTGGGCCCCCTGTTTGTTCTGTTTGGGTTGGAGAGGTCTGAGGATAGGTGGGACGCGCCCTCACCCCTGGTGCATTTTCTCCTACTAGCGGCGTGCCGGGCCAGACACTGGAAAGGGGGCACCTCCCCACAGTGCAGTAGTGGTCCAGCACAGCCAAAGACATATATTTCACGGAGAAGATTTCTGCTGAGATCCACTGAGGTAGCTCCTCGTGGAAATGGAATGGTTACAGTTTCACAAAATGTTTCAATGAAGGGAGGGGGGACACGCGGTTTGACGGGAGGGACCAACCCGGATCGATACTATAAGAAACAAGAGAGGAGCGCCACATACCCCACGGGGGTAAGGACAATACTGTTACAGCCCACTCGGCCAAGGACTTACACATGAGAACACGGCTCAATCTGTTAACTGCCTACAAAGAGAGTTCACTTGTAACATGGGGGGATGGAGGAGGGCGAACAAGGCTGCAACATGACAATTTGTCAATCCTATTGTTGGAGGGTATTTCCCTCAGGTTGTCTAGTTTTCTTAATGATGTATGACCTTGTCAAAACCTAATAAAAACATTTTTTTTAAGAAGGTCCCCTCATGTGCAGGCAATAGAAAGGAGCTGGAACTGTGGCTGGAGTGCATGCCGTAGTAGCAGAAGGAAGAAGACACAGTGTTGGCAATCCAGGCCGAACTCTGATGCAGCAGATTTCACCTGCTTGTCATGTGAGGGTCCTATTACCCCCAAACTCTGATGTGCAGAGGTTGCGCAGCGGAAGGCATGACGGAAGACTGCCTTTCACCATGTGAGCCTAATTACAGAGATTGCGCTGCAGGAAGTGTGTCACAGACCATAGCCAGAAGTTATTGTGCAGCCGAGAGTTTCAGGAGCAGGAGAGGCTCCTTAATTATATGGCCGGACCTGAGATGCCTTTAGCGAGGAAGGGTGTGGGTCCCAAGGGAAGCCAGAATCTGTAGAAGTGCTGCAGCCCATGGAGAAATGAAGCGAGAAGCTGGTGAGTTGAACCGGGCTTTCTAATTCCTTGCACAAACACTGGCGGCAACAGTATCCAGCCCAATAATCACTTGCGAATGAGCAGAAGTGATGCAAAGTTGATTGTTAAGTATTTGCCAATGGAACACTTGAATTGTAGCACTGGCATGTGACCAAGCTTTCTCTCTTTCATTTGCGCGAAGAGAAAACGCAATGAAACTGCATTGTTGAACTTAAAACCTTGCAAAGAATATAAAGAAGTGGTCGCGTGTGCCTAATAAATGATTCTTGGAGGAAGAATGACCTCTGAATTTTTATTAAAGCAGTTTACAATTTATAACAAGAGAGACCAAGTGTTTAAACATTGTTATTGCAAGTCGGAAAGAGCAAGCATTGGCCAAGCCAAGAGTGAACAATTTATTACCCCAATTAAGACTGAACTCAGCCTTTCCCAGAGCCAAAGAACAGTATGAATGTTGCTGTGAGCCAGGTAGAACATCAGCATTGCCTGAGACAAGAATGGCAAGCATTACTTGAAGCCAAAAAAGTGGCAACAAAGCTTCTGGGCAATTATTCTGTCTAACAGTAGAGAGTGGGACAAAGGCAAGGTTGGGAAAGGGAAACCTGCTACCTATAATGTTCTTTGAAGTTGATACAGCCTACATTGCCAAATCCAATGGGAAGAAGACAGAAGAGTGTCCTAAAGGCAATTATAGGTTTTTATGTGTTGCAGACAGACAAGAGAGGCAAAGGGGCTGCCCTTCTGGAGAAGGAATAGTTAGGAAGAGTGCATTTTATAATTGAAGGTGTTGAAGTACCAAAAAGTGAATCCTGGTATAACTGAAAAATGTTTAGAGTCATAAAGTACTGAAGCTGTGGGGGTGTACTTGGTTGTCAGTAGATATGAGACTTCAGTAGCAGAAATGAAGTTGAACTACTATGAGGCCGAGGAGTAGACCCTCATGGTGAACCTTTGTAGAAGTTGCTCAAAGTTGAGAGGTGTTGAAGTGGAAGCAGAAGTGCTGTGAAGCTATCCTGTCAAAAATACTTACCCTGACTCCTAATATTGTAAAGAAAGACGTACTAAGGGTTAACCAAGAACTGTGTTTCAGTAACATTTGCAGAAGCTGTATTTACTTTGATCTAACAGGGAACTGAGGTGTTTGTTGGACAACTGGAAGTTGTGGCAAAACATTACATTGATGCCTTTTTGGGAAAAAGTAGAAAGTCTTTATTTCACCAAGAAGAGAAGCTTTTCTGTTGTTGAAACTTTGGTTAACAGAACTTTACTTTAACATTGAAGGTGCCAAGAACCGAACCAAGACTGTATTTACAGATTTCCTTGTTTCTTTTTTTGTTGTTGAACAATGGAGTGGAAGTTTCCTAGAAACCTTGGGGAGTTTACCCAGGTTGCCAAGAGAGACGTTGAATATCATTATGATGTTACAGTGAACTGCCATATATTTCTTCATGTATTTGATGTTTAAGTCTGAGGGACAGATATCCTATGTTAGAGTGTTTCCTTTAGTTTTTATAGGCAGGCAAATCCTCGTCAGAGTAGGGATAGTGAGGCATTTGATAACATTTATGATTTAATAAAATGGCGTATGTTGAAAAATCATCCAGAATGTGTCCACCTCGCACATCTAACCCCTCACAGCAGGCAAAGGAGCACTGTTGACAAAAGTGGACATTGAGTCAGCTTTTAAACAATGGCAGTGTCATTTCTATTTCAACAGATGCATGGCCATGGGCTGCACAGTATTATGCGCATTGTTTGAGCAATTCAGCTCGTTCCTTGAGTGTGCTGCATGTAGGAGGGAGCACAACAGGTCATTATGCACTACTTGGACAATTTTCTCTTTTGTAGGGAAAGAAGGGTGCGAAGATTGCACTGCCACACTGGCATCATTCCGAAAATTGATGGGAGAGTTGAGCATACCACTGGCCTGCAAAAAGACTCACATTTCTGAGCATAGAGAGAGATACTGTGAGGGGTGCTTGCAGGTTACCCAGAGATCAGGTGCAGGGCCTGATGGCTGAGATCAACAGCAACTTAGCAAAGGACACGGCAACCATTGAGAAAGTTCAGCATTTGCTTGGCAAGCTTAATTTGGCAGTCAGAGTAGTTCCAGCAGGAAGGATGTTTGCTAGGAGGTTGGCAAGAGCAGCAGCCATTGTCAGCTTGACGCATCATCACATCAGGTTGAGCGCACCCATCAAGGAAGACCTGCGCATGTGGCGCAATTTCCTTCCAGGTCTTCAATGGCATTAGGATCTGGCAGACATCGTGGGTGATCAGTCGGGAGCTGCAGTTGTACTGTGACGCATCAGGAAAGGAAGGCTTTGGGGTAATCTTTGGCTCAGAATAGTGCGCGCAGAAGTGGCCTACTCAATGGCGTAAGAAGGGGAGATTGGGTAACCTCATGGCACGCAAACTCTTCCCAATTGTAATAGCCCTCCTACTGTGGTCAGGTGAGTTGTGCAACAGGAGGGTGTGCTTTTGGTCAGACAACATGGCAGTGGTACAGAACATTAATTTGCAATCTGCCTCATCCCGCATGGTCCTGGGATTGTTAAGAAAGTTGGTTGAGGTTTGCCTGTACCAAAATATCGATTTTGGGGTACGCAATGTGCAAGGCATTGCTAATATCACAGCTGATGCTCTCGTTTTCAGTGGGAGAAGTTCTGGAAGGTCCATCCACAGGCACAACGACAGGGGATGGAGTTCAGAGCTGAATGGCAGCAGCTGGTCTCTTGGACCTGAGGCTCTGCAACCTTGAGGAGTGCTCGCTCACACCAGTAGTAAGGTCCAGATACCAGCAGGTATATTTCAAGCTCCTGAGCGTGTTTTGTGATCTGGGCTACACAACAATGGGGTTGGAATAGCAAGTTGAGAAATTTCTCATGTGGGTGCATAATGGAGGGTGCACAAGGAGCTGGTCTGCATGGCACTTGGTGGCAATAGCCGTTTATAGCAAACTGAACGGGCCGGAGACCACACCAAGGGCTTCACAGGGCGCTCCACTCTTAAAGGTAGAGGGATATTGGAAGGACTGAAAGGAAGGCATGGTATCAAAGTAAGACAGACACAAGTGATCACAGTTCAAGGGTTTTATTAAACTATAAAAATGGGTGAGATAAACACCTAATCTTAACCTAAATGTAAGATGGGATCAAGCTACGACCATCAAATAATAATAATACAGTCCTGGTGGAGTCTGGTCAAATAAACGGGGCCTATACTAAAAAAAATAACTATTGCCAATCCTTACCGCTATGCTACAAAAGAGTGTGGGATAATGTTCACAAGAAATTAAAGAAGTGTTCACAAAATGATAAATCAGGATGATATGGCCGGGATCTTTCTTCCCCACGTTTTTAGCATGGGACAAGGCGGGACTGTGAGCACAGCACACTCCTGGACTTCTCCGGCACAAGGTTTCTGTTCCTTTTCTCAATACCAGGACCTTCTGTGTCCATGTCTCTTTCATGCAAAGTCTCTTGCTTCAGAGGGCCTGATTTGCCATTAACAACAAAACAAATATTCCTTCTGTGAATCTTCAGGTTGGGTGATTACTCTTCACCCATGGATCCCTGTCAGCCGGGCTCTGATCTTCTCTCAATGTTAGCCTCCCTCAGTTGGGCTCAGACAAACCACTCACTGTGGACATACCTCATTCGGGTTCATACTTGCGGTCACAATGTTCACGGGTGTATTACTGCTCAGCCTAATTCATAGGCATCCCTCAGTCAGGTTCACATTTGTCTCCACAATGTGCCAAAGACTTTCGACTGTACAAGGGGTTTGGCTTGGCCCTCGTATGACCGCTTTCACACCTTGCGCCAGCCTCCCCCAAGGCCTCTTGGTACTTGTAGTTTCTACAACAACAAAGACTTTCAACTATGCACAGGATTTAACATAACCTGCTGCAGGAACACTTTGATTTCTCAATTCAACACATTCTTCTTCTCCAGGAGCGGGGCACCAGTCAGAGTCCTTCGAATGAGCACCCACATGGCACCAGACTACTCTAACTCTGATACCAATTTAACTCACAAAAGACCTTTGTACTTTAGTCTTCTTTCTTCATACAATGTTACTCTTCACAACCTTGAGCCCAACACAGTCTGGTCTATTATTAGCTCTTTCCGACTCACCGGCTGTGCCGAACTCTGTTGGCTTCTCTTGACTCTGGAGTCAAGGACGGTACCACGAGGCCAACCGCTTCTCCCCACCTTGGCTATCAGTGTGGGAGGGTCCCATGTACCGCTTACATCCTTTGCACCAATCGACAGCTGCTATTCCCGGTCTTACCTTTCCCTTCTCTGAGGCTCTGCGGGTCTCAGGTTGAAAAGGGCAAGGGCAATTCCATCCCTGTCGTCCTTTCAGGTATCGTCGCCTTTCTCCTCCGTTTGAACTGCCATCCTGGAATAGCTGCTTCCTCATGTGTTTGGCCTTGCTCAGAGTGTACTTTCATGCTTCACCTTTATCCCTATTTGGAAACGGATGGTAAATCAGGTTTGTGTAATTATTGGCAATTGCCTGACTCTGCCTGACCCTTGTGTTGGGACATGTCAGGCATATTTCTCTCGTGTTAGTCCGTTGTCTTTCATGGTAATCGGTCTGTGAGAAAGTGTTTGTGTCAAGAAAGGGGGGTTTTGAGTTTCTGGATATCCTACGGAGTAGGATGGTGAAAAGGTGTCATAAGGAAGGGGGTACCGCATCTCACTCTTTGTTGTCCCACTTCCACTCCCCGAAGACCCCTCACCCAGATGATCCTCCCGCACTGGTCCACCCCCAGGAACTGGATCCAATGCTGATTGCCGTGTCCTGACTGGTTTATAGTGATAATATAGAAAAAATAATGTTGAACTACAAAAATGTCCAAAAAAATGTCGAAAACAAAAAAATCGAAAAGATATAC
Source organism: Ambystoma mexicanum (assembly GCF_040938575.1). Taxonomy (NCBI): domain Eukaryota; kingdom Metazoa; phylum Chordata; class Amphibia; order Caudata; family Ambystomatidae; genus Ambystoma; species Ambystoma mexicanum. The sequence continues at coordinate 6,687,896 of NW_027182323.1, forward strand.
ATATAAATGAAACAGTAAATTTTTCGAAAAATAAATGTCGAAAAAAAAGTTGACGAACAATAGTAATATGCCAATGTAAAGTGTCTTCAATAGTACCATTTAATAGGGAGGGGTTCCCCCCCAACCCCTCCTCAGCCGACACCCCGCAGCCACCCACCACCCCCCGTGTCCCCGGCCCCCCATCTCACCCCCCTCTCACCCCTCATACACAACACAAAAGGGTAGAAAGGGTTAAGCAAATAGATGACAACCATGAGTAAAGAACCTTGCCTAGGTACCAAGGAACAAATAACGGTTGTGGAAAACCGTCATTACCTGACAGAACCACACTTGAGATCGGACTGCAGGGAATTGAATAGAGTTACTTCAGACTAAAACAGGTAATATTAGCATAACTAACATGTAACTTGACATTAAAGTATCTTACTATATAAAAATATGTGACAGGAATGATAAAACCAGTTTATTTTCTCCATTATTTTGGAGTAAACAATGGAGAACAAGGTGGAGTATATCACCTCACAAAAAGGAGGAAAACAGATGGTTTTGAATGGTTATATTTTCTATAAAGAAGCCGAAAAAAGGAATGCACTTATTGGAAGTGCGCAGAATATGGGAAATCAAAATGTAGCGCAAGAGCAATTACTGAAGCTTCGAATGTAAAGACCAAAAATGAGCACAACCATCTACCAGATCAAACAAATATTATAATTAAAAAAACAATTTATGAACTGAAACGAAAAGCTGTGGAAAGTCAAGGAGAAGCAAGTGGGTCAGTGATTTCAAGTGTTTGTGACAAGTTACCCTTGCATATATCGGCACAATTACCAGGAGAAAAATTAATGCAACGTACGATAAACCGTACCAAACAACAAAAAGAGAATCTGCCACCGGCACCAATGGTATATACTGATATAACGATACCAGGCGCAAAAGAAGAGAGTTTCCACCATGCCACACTGGAAATAAACAATGAAAAAATAATAATATTTTCAACTAGCAACTTTCAACATCTCAGTCAGAGTCAACATTGGCAAAGTGACGCCACATTTAAAGTGTGCCCACAACCGTTTCAACAGTTTTTCACCGTTCATGGATCAATTAATAACACAATCATACCACTTGTATATGTTTTGATCCCAAGGAAAAGTGAGGAAACTTATAAAATCGTGTTCAACAAAATTAAAGAGACTGCACCTGATTCACATCCAAATACTATAATCATGGACTACGAATCGCACAAATAAAGGCATTTTCTACAGTATACAACGAAACAAGGGTACAAGGGTGTTTTTTTCATTTTATACAGACCATATGGAGAAAATTACAAAAACTAGGATTAAGCACGAAATATACGGAGGACCGTTCTTATCAATACAACATAAAAAAACGTTTTGCTTTGGCTTTTGTAAAAGAGGATCATGTTGTACATTTTTACGAACATTTGATTGAGAGTGAATATTATAAGAATCATGAGGAGGAAAATTCAGACTTATTAGACTATATGGAGAACACTTGAATAGGACAATTGACACGTAGTGGAACAAGACGCAGGCCAAAATTCCCTGTAACGTTGTGGAATTGTTACCAAGCAACGTTAGAAGGTAAACCACAAACCAACAATGCATTAAAAGGTTGGCATAGCAGATTAAATAAACATTTCAATATCAACAACCCAAATTTTTGGAATTTTTTAAAAGAATTGCAGAATGAGGAACAACATCAAGAATTTCACCTATCTCAAACAATTTGATTGGCAAACCAGGAACCCAAAAGAAAAAAATACAGAGATTACAAACAAAAACTGGAACAACTAATATGCGAATTTGACGAGTAGAATAAAGAAAACGTCCTCAATTCAGTTGCATTTAATTTAAAATGTTAAAAAAACTTATGTTTCCGAGGCATCTATGATCCAATCTGGCAAAAGAGAAGAGTATCCAAATACGCCAACCGGAAACTCTATAAATCCAAATGTGCAAGCAACAATCCATGGAAAAATGACCAAAACAAAAGCCAAGAAAAAACCAAACATTGAATTCAAACAGTAAAATCCAGCACGGGCGAATAAGTGCAACTCCAAAGAAACCAGAAAAAAAATCCAGACTCCACGATGCACCGGACATAAAACCAAAAAAACCCCATAAAATCCACGTAATCCAATGGAAAAAAAATTCATTAGGTCCAAAAAAATCCAGGAAAAAAAAATAAAATCTACAAAATCCATGAACGGAGCAACAGAGACAAAAACGCTAAGGAAACGGTTTGGAAATGAACTTTAAAAATGGCGCCTACGTATACGTACGCACACGTAACATACGTACAAAAACAAAAACAAATATCACAAAAAAAGCTATATGAACATTTGCAATGCAATAGCGCCATCTAATGGACAAAATATATATTAGATGTTCAACTTGAAAATAGCATGCTACTTATTTAATGTTTAATATTTATTTAAAGTTAAATAAATTAGTCTATTAAATCATATAATTATTAAAAGTTAGTACTATACATTGTAAAGTTAAACATTTAAAAAATAAATACACATATGCTTACCTTATACATTGCATGTATTAATATTTTTGAAAAAATATAGAAAAAAAATCGACATTTTGTACTTTCAACATTATTTTTTTCGAATAAATATTCTGACTTTCGAAAATATTGCATTCGAAAAAATGACTGCACACCGTCAGATCCCTGGGGACTAGCGAGTGAGACACCTTCAGGTTTCTCACAGGCCCAAGGAAGGACTGTTGCAATCCCATTGATTTCAGATTTTTGTTAAGACTACTGGGTGAACTGCAAGGGGTATGTTCCAATGGATTTGAAGTAGCACTTTTCAGGCCCGTGTTTACAGTTGCATTTTTTGGGGCAGTATAAGTGAGTGAACGGGTTGCTACAGGTTAAGGGGACAATTAGGGCAGGGCCCTTGGTACCGGGGACGTGACTTTTGCAAAGACGGCCATGAGAATGCGATTAAGATGGTCAGAAACTGACCAAGAAGGGAAAGGGAGGTGGATAGACTTGTACCGTGAATGGGACCAGGAGAGTTGCCCTGCCAGATTTATTTCACTGTACATGGCAGCTAGGCCGCCGGGGGGGAGGGTGGGGATACCTGCTAGTTCATGAAGATGGTTCCCCATTAACTCTGTTTAAGTTTCGGAAGGTGTTGGCATCAGCATTAAGTAAGGTGGATTGCCACAGGGGTGGTTGGTTCTCGCATGGTTTCAGAATAGAGGGGCCACCACAGCGTTCCATTAAGGAAGGCCCTGATCAGCGATAAAGAAGGTGGGAAGATGGGAATCTGAGCGGTACAAGATATACATCAGACCATAGAGGCCTGGTGCCAACGCATCAGTGAAAAAGTTGCTGGTTCATAGGTGCACTGAAGGAAAGGGGGTGCAACCTGGGGGAAGGTAGCAGAAGAAGTGTTATGGGATGATGGAATATCATGAGTGTGCAATCACCTTTGTTACTTGTTCCACATTAAGTGGAGAAGTATTGTATGTCTTTTACACCAGCAGGTAAGACAGTATCGATCAGTGGCCACTCCTTCTTCGTGCGAGCAGAGGGGAGAGCGCATCAGTGGCCACAAAGAGGGGGCAGTTTAGGGTTAAAGAACATTGAGGTTGTCTGGCTGGGCACACCAGGCAGGTGATAACAGGCATTGCTCCCCTGTGTGCGCAAGCAGCTGGAAAGGTTGGAAGCACTGAAGGTGCTCATTGTGCACCTCGGGGGAATGACCTTGCAGACCTGGATAGAGGTCGGTTACCAAAGAACATGCAGGAGGACATCAAGATTTTGGGGCAAATGCTCCCGAAGACCGCCATTATTTGGTGAGAGGTAATGCCAAGAAGAGTTTGACGAGGTGCAGGGCCCAATGTGGCCATGGAAAAATCTAGGAAAAGAGTAAAAAAAACACAGAGATGTTTACGCACCGGGAAGGACTGGGTTTCACCAGACACCGGTTGTTGTATGTTAATGACCCAGTGCGTTTTGCTACGGGCAGGGTTCACTTGTCTGACAAGGGCACCGATCTGTTTCTGATTAGTTTGTTCGGACAATGACAAAGGCAGGATGCACATAGACAGCCATGGTGAGTATTGGTGTCAGCTATCAGAAATGTAGGTAGCAGAAATAGGTGCGGGCATTGTAGGTCGTGGGGGGCCACCCCTAAAGCGTGGCAGAGTTACGAGGGCGGTCCTAGAGAAGGAGGTACGCTCCACTGCTGCCGTGAGCTGTACTCGCTGGCTGCATGAGTCAGGATAGGGTGCTACGGGCACCGACACCACTAGGACAGTTGGGACTCCTCAACAACTGAATGCAGTGGCTTGTGATTCACCCCATAGAAAGGTTATGGCAGTGACTGAACTGACAGTCAGATACCAGAAGCGGGCTGTTCTCACCTCGTTTTCTGTTCTGGGGGAGAAGGAGGGCTCACCGGTTTTAAAATGAAACTCAGTAAACACAGGAATAGCAAGGGCCACTCGGGAAAGTATTTGTAGGCCAGGAACACTTGTGGCCTGAGTAGGGCTAGGACCGCCCCCTTGGATGACGCCAATAAAGCGATCATGTATTTCCAATACAAAAATTGCGTATGCCCAAGTTATTTGGGGGCGGAGGGTAGAAAATGTTATAAGATTTGATGTATTTTAATGTGTGGGGGCTTCAGTAGGGGTTAGCCCCGCTATGCTTCAACCCTCGCTGATTTGGCATAGTTTTATTCGCCTCATTAGCAACTGTGAATCTTTTAAGCAAGGTGTCACCTTTTTATTTTGAAACATCTCTTCTCCAAGCTGGTACTTAAGGGGTTAAACGTAAGTGCTGCATTTCCACAATACGGCCAACTTTAATTCAGATGTCTCCACTTGCGTTAATCTTCAGATAACAAGCACATGCCATAGCGTCTGGTGCGAGACTGACATTTTCGTTGCACTTATGCATTTCGGTACGACTTGATGATAGCACACATGCATCTTTACTTTAAATATGTGATTAAATGTAATCATGCTTTGTAATTAGATTTACAACTACATTTTATTCACGTGTACAAATAAAGCGTGATGCATGTGAACCTGCAAAGATGTTTCAGAAATCCAGGGCTTTCGATTGAAAAATCTATAGCTTTTCTTTATGATCAATTATCAACACATCCATTTACAAAATGAACACCCAATTGCGGTGACATTGCCTCACCACAATGCCTGACTCTGAGGTTGCAGCCACAAGGCAGAGTATTAACCACTATACGATCACAGCAAGCTGCATGGGCTGTGACTTTGAGCCAGCATGTAGACATAATGAGCTGATGAGCCGAGCTATTTTCTAGGGAAACACAGATGCAATGTTCTGACTGAGTCAATGATAATGCTATTACTTCAGACCTCACTAATCGAGTCTGGAAGAGGGATGCAGTGCAGGGACGTCATTTCACCAAAATGCCAGGGGTAGCGGAAGTGAGATCACACGACCTTTGACCCCTGGTGACATCACAGGAAGTGATGTCATTTGACCCCACGCCGAAGTGATATTGCGGGATGCGATGGAACGCGACCCTTCACCCGTTGACAAAACAGGAAGTGCTATCACATAGCATTGTACACTACAAAAATATGGTCACGATATCGCTATAATGTGATGTACATTTCATACAGGATCGCCATATGTATCGTTAAGATCAGTGTATATAGGCCCATATTACCAAATTACTGTGAATGCAAGCAGACGTCCATGACCAAATGATAATGATGTGTTATAATATAGCACTTACACTTAAGCGCTTTATATAGAAAAAATATACACCCAATATCACCCAACCTGTGTTGGTACTCATTTATCGACCTCAGAAGGATAAAAGGCTGAGTTGAGGCGTTTAAGAACAGACTTCATCAGTGACTCAACCCCTGAAGTCTGCCTGAAATAAACCTTCAATGTGTCTAGCAATTATTGTATAGAATTCCAGAAAGCCACATTATTTGGTATTCCTAATCTTTCTTATTTAGGGTCAGTGCTGAAAGTGTTAGATTTGTGTCACTCCTTTTCTTCTTTTTCTTCTTTTTTTAAGGGGCTTTAACAAGAAAGCCAGCCACTCCAGAACTAAAGAACCACATGGTGCTGGCCACAGCCCATGAGCTTACATTACAAAAAAAAAAGCTTTTTTTTTCTCTTTTTTTTCTTGAGGTCACAAGGGTGACCACAGAGCTCGCAAGGGAGACTTCTGGCGACCCCCAAATGACGTCCCTGATGTAGTGTAGTTACTGGACTCAGTGGACTGCATGTCGGAGGACCAAGTTGTGAATCTCACAGCTTGCATGTCTATTTACACTGTTTGCCTTGTGCAGATTGTATTTTGGTCTGTCCACCATTTCGCCCTGATGCTCCTGTGCATGCTCAGCGAGATGAGATCTCCTCATAAAATATGTTGAGTGACCTATTCTAGTGAGGACAGAGCAGTCGATCAAGTAAGGTGTTGAGGGATGTGGGGAGAAATGCCCAAATTAAACATGCAGTATAGCCTGGATTTCATCTCTCGCTGTATGCCTGGTCTATTTTAACCAATTTATTGTGTTGTAAAATTCAGTAGGAGCGCAGTCTCGAAATTAAATCTGGTGTCATTAGTATGTGGACATAGGCCTTGCTGAAGATGTGGACATCCACATACTCCACACTTAACCCGATGGATTCTGGCTCCACTGGCCATATCTGGACACAGAAAGGCCTCCCCCTGTTTCCTGATTCATTTCTGCATGGTGCACAGAAGCCAGAAGGCCTGCACATGCTTGCAAAGGAGGCATCATTGAGTCCAGAGCTGGAACAGATTAAAAAAAAGGCTTTTTCTTATGTGTGTTTGTTTGTATTTAAGTATGCGTGCATGCAATGGTGTGTCAGTATCTATGAATGCATGCATGTGAGGGATTTTGTCTGTCTGTGTAAGTGATATGATATGTCATTTATAACACGCCTGTACACAATTGTATATAGGCGCGACAAGACAACCAGTGGGAAACAGAGGGAGGACAAAACAACGATCTTACTAGGCCTTGTGACGTGCAGAACACGCAAGTGCAGGGGAGAAGGAGGTGCGAAGTACAATTTAAATGAGAGTAGAGTGTAAATGTTGTGTGTGAGTGCCCAGGTGAATGAGAGAAGCATGTATTTTGTGTGGGAGCATCTGTGAATGAGTAGGAATGTGTCTGTGTGGGCCTGCATGTGATGCTCCAGGGGCAGAACACTGGAGCAGCCGGTATGAGCATGTTACAATAATGGCATGGCATGTTTCACTGGCATTATCAGCAAAGCCAAATTGGTAATTATTCGTATATGAAAGAGGCATTACACTGATGGAGCCAACATTGATGTTTTCTTGCAATGGAATGTTTTACTAGAATTATGTTACGTGGACTACTAACTTTCATTGGTGCAGCATCGATGGGCATTTTCTTAGAGTGGCATGGCACGTTTTACTGGCATTTTTGGGCAAGGTCGACATCAGGGGTGTTGCTAGGGTGGGGGCTAAGGGGGCTATAGCCTCTGATCTTTTGGTTGTAGCCCCAGATATAATCTCAGGAGCTACAGCCAAAAGACTAGCTAGCCCCCAGTCCCAACAGTTCTGACATCAGGTTAGCCCCGGGTCTTTTCCAGACCTAGCAACTCCCCTGGTCGACATGATTAATATTCTTATATGGAATACCGTCCTGCACTGGTACATCCAGTATCAGCATTTCGGGCAGAGGATTACCATGTTTTACTGTCATTGTGGGAAACATCAACCTAATTTGTTTTTTGTACATGGGTGCAGGTAGGGGGGTACATTGGGGCACCCAGCACAGATATTTTCTTACAGTAGGGGAGCATGTTTCAACATAATTATGGGTAAAAATAAAAAGGATGACTGTTCTTACTTGGCACACTGCCCTATATTGCTGCAGCCAGTATGGACGTGTTTGCAAAGCCAACATGATGAGTGTTCATATATAGTCATACCTTATCTACATTGATGCAGCCAATACAGACATGTTTTCCTACAATTGCATGGCTTATTTTACAGGCATTGAGGGAAAAGCCAAAATCAAGAGTGTTTTTATGTGGCCAAACTGGCCTACGTTGGGGCAGCCAGTATGGAAACGTTTTCTTACAGTGTCATTGCAGTTTTACTGACATTATAGCAAGGCCCACAGGAGTATGCCCTTGTGTGGGAATACCTGCATATACACGCTGAGCCAGAATGGACATCTATTTGTAGTATTATTACTGGCATTATGAATAAATATGAGTATGTTCGTATATGGGAATACTTTCATATGTTGGTGAAAGCCAGCTTGGACCTGTATGGTCACAGCCAGCCTGAAAATGTTTTTTTTACAGTGACAGAATACTAGCATATATTGTGGGCAATGGCATCATGAAAATGTGTTTGAAATAGTCCTGTGCACTGTTGGTGATCTATTGGATTCTTTCAAGTGTTACCGTTCAAGACCAATGCTATGTTATGTTATTAGGATATGTACCATGGACTGCTGCTATTTTGATTGCCTCCAGGCCCTTCAGTGGATCTGGAGGACAGTGGGTTGGTTTGGTCAGTTGGGATGGAAAAAAAAAGACTGCTGCAGTATTAAGTGTTGGTGGTGCAAATCAGAGGTGTTCTGAGCTATGCGTGCAGGACAGACTTATTAAGTGTGATGTTTTCAGAACATTGAGGCCTTTGTGCCCAGAGAGGCAATGTTGTGTCTGAAGTGTGGGGGTGCATTTTGTTATTATTATTAGTGCCTGGCCGGGGAGTGGTTTCGGCCTGCGATCCGATGAGGAGGCTCCGAACGGGGTTTACTGCATTGTAAAACCCCCGCTCCAAGCCTCTTCAAAGCTGGAGGTCGCCACCCCCCATGTCTGAGGTAAGTGCTCCCTGTGCCCCAATGTCCCCAAACCCCACCCCACTTTTCCACATGTTTAGGCCTTCCCCCGCCACACTTAACTGCTGCTGCCCTGTGCCGGTGAGGTACAGGGCAGCAGCAGTTAACAGTAGTGTTCCTGACATGTGAATGGCTGCCATGAAAAGGGAGAAGGGAATTCATGTAGTTCTACTCTCCACGATCCATGGCGGCCATCTTGATTTGTCATTTTTTTAAAGGTGACATATGGCGAACACGTAGTTTCTCAATGTAAAATAAAAATGCTATTAGTATCCCGGTACAACTTTCAAGGATACTAATAGCAATAAACAACTCTTGGCGGCGGCATAGCTGGGGCAGGAAATGCACTGCACTATTGTTAAAGCCCTCATGACAGTTACCTGGCCCGGTAATATGTCATTATAAGGCCATTTATTGAGCACGGACATAGCTTCAGAAAGCAACAGAGCACTTTATAAGTCATAGGTCGAAGGACACTGTGAGGGGTGCAGAGATACAAGGGAACAGGGAGCTAACAACAGGGGAGCATGAATGGGAGGAAGGGACATTTGGCTGCAAGGGATCTACAAGCAACCAAGGACCTGGGTGTGCCAACTGGTGTTACAGCTGTAGAGTTTTGTTGTATGGAGTTTGGGGAGAGGTTTTTTTAAGGCGATGTGTGGGTGGATATTTTGAGTATGTGTGTGCCGATAAAGGAGAAGAAATTGAGTGTTCGCGATTTCATGTAGGATTTCTTTATTGTGTGCAAGCAAATGACATAACTGTTGGTTCCGTTATGGTGAGAGGTATTGAGCTTCTTCGTGTTTGTAGCAGGCTATCCTATGTTTTTATATTAAAGAAGGGGAAGATGCACTTTTAAGCATTTAGTGGTGCCCGAAGGTAATGAAATATTCTAGTCGCTGCTATTTTTCTGAGTCCCTTTATTTGGTTTGGAAACAGGCATTTGCGACCTAGTATGCTGCTCCCTTAGTGTTTGATCGTGTGTGGGGGTGGCTCAATTGACAGATGTCGTTTCCTCTGTTATAAAGTTGGATAATTTCAATTGATTATGCTTTGGAAAACCAGATTTTTTGTTTTTTCTGCAATTTCAAGGGGGTCTTGTAACGTCTTCGTGCTGCTCCTGTTCCTCCCAGGTTGATCACATTGCCATTAAGGCTTTAGCCAGGATGTAACCTAGTTAAACAAACTGACAAGTCCACTTTTGTGTTTTGATCGTGGGAGAAGTCGCAACAAACATTGAGGGCTTTATGGGGCCATTTGCATGTGGCCCATTCAAGCCTTTTAACTGCCTGCAACCAAAACTCAATAACCAAAACATGTATAAATGTATTGTTGAGCACTTTGGTTTTCCTGCAGGCTTAAAGGGCTAGCAGTAGGGTTGCAAGATTGGTACAAATACATATGACAATTATGATTTCCCCCACACTTTTGTTTTTCATACCCCCCTATTTTGGCCTGTGTTTGGGAAGTTGGACAGAACAATGGGAATTATTTGGGGAATTCTGGATTTCAGACCCCTTCCATTGAAAGGCCTGTGTAAGGGGAAAGTTGGACAAAAAGATTGGACCGATTTAAGAAGAAAGACACCCGTCTTTCTTAAAGAAGTTGGTGTCAACAGAAGAAAAAGGAATACCCAATTAAATTATAGGCTATAGTTTTACAGCAGACACTGTGAAGTGAGCTTTGTTAATTTTGAATTTTAACAAAAATCATCCCATAGTGTTCCACCAAATGGGGAATTAATTAAATTAATCTTTTCAGTTAAATAGGCTAAGGATCTACACAGTTTTGCTCCCCCCCTCCGCCCACTATAAAGGGAAAGGATTTAAGGCAAGCAGACTCCCCACCTTTTGGTTTCCCAGTGCTTAGTTCTACTTACATAGAAAGCCTTTGTTTAAAGTCCAGAACAGCCAGCTGCATGTCAGGGTCCTCTGGAAAGATAGGGATGGGGGTCACTCTCAAGGATGACCTCCCGCTCTACACCATATGACAGAGTCAGCTCTTAGGCCTTCCTAGAAATAGACAGCTCCACCCAGATGCACTCGCAGCAATCTCCTCTGGTGTTTCCTTGCAGCTGTCAGATGTTAAGTTTCATAAGCGCTCTTTGATGGTAAATTTACACAGCTCTGTCCCCTCCTCCTAGTGCAGTCCCCTTTATATAGCAGCAGTGGCACTACCAATTTTACAATCTTGAGAAAGTACCCTGCAAGAGGTCACACAATAGGATTGGACAGTTACCCTTCTCTCTCCTCCCCACTCCAGCCCCTCTCTACGGATTCGTTTAAGAGTCTGGAGCAGACATATGCCAGCTTTATTTACATGTCACAGTTGTTCTCATGTCAAACTGTTGGCAAAAACTAGTTTTGTGGCAAAACTTCAATATTTTCTGATTCAGCTAATCATGGGGATTAATTAAAACAACAGCCAGGTCCGCAACATGTTGCACAGCCATGTGGAAATTTTCTGCTGTTTCGGTTAAAAGCCCAACAGTTATGAATATGTAATATGTTACCCATATTCTCAATTGTAGTCTCCACCTGTTCACCAACTCTCACATTTGGAAATGTTTTAGATCACCCAGAAACACATCTTAGATGGACATTACCGTTCCCTGAGTCACAGGTGGATGAATTTCATATCTCCAAAATCGCCTGGATATTACCTAACAAATGGTACATGAATGAAGATAATCCACCTTATGGTTGCTGGGGAAAAAAGCCTACGTTATAATAGTCCTTTTAAATTATAACTCTTCATGTGGGACAAATGGCAATTCCCCTGCCTTCAGGCCATATGGTCTCACTGGGTGAGCCTGTAACCAGAGTTTGTATTATTCTCTTTGTGTTTGCAGCTTGCTTTTTGAAGTTGGTTGCTTTTTTGAAGTTGTAGCCCCCAGGCTTTAAACCTTTTAGTCATGCTCGAGCCAAGGGGGACTTGTCCCGCAGTAAGTGCCTTTAGAGCTAGCAAGTCTGGTGAACAATGGGGTTTCCACACCTTTAGCAGGACACTTTATTGTTTGTAATTAGCTGAGGATGTCAAATCCAGACTGGTAGTGGCGGATTTCTTTGTGAAGTGTCCCACAGCCAACAAAAGGGTTTGCCTCTGGCATAGAGCCCCTTTTTCATGAAAACAAAGTGGCTTTTCATTTGCAAATGTCTGCTGGTATTTTGCATGCAAAACATAATATACATTACTTTTTGTTAACACGCACCATGTCTTTTCCCTGACATTTTTCTTTTAGCAGGGGTACATTTTCATATTTAAACGGCAAAGGCGTTTTTGTGTCAGTGTTGACAAATCCTGCTTTTCATGTGAAAGGGAATTCAGATTGGGGCCTTTGAATGCACCCCAAATCCCCCCCCCCTGTTCTTGCATGACTTTTTGGTGGGGAAGAACAGGACAGTGTGGGGTTTCATTAGGCGCAATTTCCTTCATTGGGGAGTGGGCACTCCAGCCTCCCCTTCCATCTTTGGGTAGGAGGGTGTGGCACAGCACCACCTTTCTTCCTTCTTTAGAGAGTGGACACTCCAGCCTCCCCTTCCGTGTTTGGGTTGGAGGGTGGGGCACGGTACCCCCTTTTCTTTCTTCTTTTCTGGGGTCCCTGGGGCGCTCACCGGAGTCCCCTCTTGCCTCCAGACTAGAAATGAAGGAGGTTAGTTCTCCAATAATAGAAAGAAAAAGAAGGTCAGTACTTTTTACACACATATTTCCCTGGAAGATGTACATAGGATGGACAGCAACAACAACGACATACAAGTATAAAAAGACATTTTCACCATTTCCCAAAATACATTTTATTTATTTTCTATTAAAATAAAACTTTTTATAACATGAGCACCAAATAAATGACTCCCTGTTTTATATATAAAAAGTTGCTGTTTTCATAGGAAGAGCACTTTGTGGGCGGCCTATAACTCCGCTCCCCCTGGACGAATCCTCACCAAACGTTGCAGAAATAGTATATGGGGTACTCTGAATATTTCTGCAAAGTTTGGTGATGTTTGGTACAGGGGGGGCAAAAGTTATGGGGGTCCCAAAACGTCTTTTTTCCCATAGACTGAATGGGGGGAAAAACTTTGCGCACGTCTACAGGTCAAACCGTTGGATGGATTTACACCAAATTTGCGGCAGGGGCTTGGTACCGAAAGCGTGCTTTTGTAAATTTGGTGACAATCCGTCCAGTAGTTTCCTTTAAAACGACCAAAAAATATGTCTAAAATAATTAGTGATATCTATGTCCGCTCCGTGGTCACACTTCCCTGTTCGCTCCTCCGACAAGATACCAATTGGCCAGGGGGTGGCGTCATGACCGCGGACAAGCAACGTCTTCACCGATTGGCTGCAGCGAGCCATGATGTGCGTCAGAATGTGAGGATGCGCCCGACATCTTGGATCCGAAGACAGCGCGGTGGCCACCAGAGGCGAAATGTTGTTTAGGAATCTATTTTGATCTCCTACAGTGCTTTGGGAGGTTCAGAGAGTAAGACATGGGTGAAATACTGTACTTGTTTGGGCGGCAGGTGTTAATGATGTATTCTCAATGGCCACCTTGTTTGGGATGTTTGTACATGTAGCTAATGAGGGGTCTAATAAGGGTAGTATTTCAGTCCGTGCTGTCTACAGGTACCTTGCAACTGTTGTAAGGACACGCGTGGTGTTAGCCACCATTACAATTTCGTACATGTCTTTATTACATTCTTTTTTCCTAATGGTATGCTATTGATTAGTACGCCGCCATGGGTGTGAAATGCTGCGGTGGTTGTGGCCAGGGCCTAGAGTCTTGGATGCATGGCCATAGGCCGTAGGCCGAAGGCCATACTTCCAAGACTGTAGGCCCTGGCCACAACCACCGCAGCATTTCACAGCCATGGATACACCTGTAGTATTGATTATCGATTATATGGTTGTGGGGAGTGTGTACAGCCTTCGGCCATGCACCCAGAACCGACCTTATAAGCAGTGGAGTTATAAGCCACTGTATACCCATACATTCAAATATGTATGGACCTACATCCACATCTCTAGGTCCTGTGCACAACCACTGCAGCATATTAGACAGGCACGTTAGTGGCTGCGTTGTTATGGTGAAGTTGCTGTTTGCATAGGAAGAGCACTTTTTGGATGCTTTATAACTGTGCTCCACTTGAACTCTTCCTCACCAAAGTTTGCAAAATAAATATATCAGGCACTCTGAATTTCTTTGGACAGTTTGGTAATGTTTAGTGCAGGGGGGGAGTTATAAGGCAGGGGGTTTCTCAAACCGTCTCTTTTCCCCTTAGACTGAAGGGGGGAAAATGTTTGTGCCCGTGAACATGTGGCGCTTTCCCTGATTGCTTGTGGATCAGCGTTCAGTAGGTTACCTTTCTTCGGTGCTCCCCCTATCTTTTAAGTTCATGCTCACTGTACCATTACAAATTAGTGCGTGCGGGTTAAAATGTTTTTGGAATAATATTGCCTTCAGACTGGCGCCCTAAGTTTTCAAACTAAGGCCACCATCTGCACTCTTTGCTGGGAACAGCGATTCTGGAGGTGTATGGGAGTAGCGGTTCTCATAATTGAATTTCAATATGTTGATGCAAAGTAAGAATGTATTTGTCTTCTAAGTGAAGGTCACATGAGTTGCTTTTTTGGTTGTACGCTCAATACGCCCACGCATCCGAGTGAACGTATAAGGGGCAATTGTTTTTTGACCTTGAGCGAAAGGGAAACCTTTGAAGAAATTCACGGAATGAAAGGGTCGAAAAAATAGCAATTGATAAGGTTATGTTTTAAAAAGTTTGTAAGGGACACGCAATATCAGTCCACAAAGATTCTTCGATGCGAACACATTGGTGTCTGACTTGCAGAAAAAGAATGGAGGCAGTAAATATTATGTAAGTTTACTTTTGCCCACTCTGCAGCGATCCGCCCTTTAGTTTTACATTACCGAAAATCTAATTGTGCCAATATAACTGACGTATTATCATTCCGCACTGTTACATTTTTCCAGCAAAATTGCAGAGTGCACAGGTTCCACATTTGTAGAGTTTAACTACACTCATCCTTTCTTAGCATTAACCTTTTTGTTTGAAACGTTATGTTTGCCCACATAGCTTTGTGTATCATTTTGCACGTTATTTCGGTTTCCTTTGAAATCACGAGACGTAATATTTTTTTATTTGTCCATTCATTTTGTTTTCATAACTACATTATCTTCTTCCTGTGCAGTTGGCATTTTTTTTTCTCTTACGGTGCATGCAGAATCTCGGCGTTTCTAGCCTGTTACTACAGTTACACCTGATCATTACTGATATTTCAGTAAAATGTCATGCTTGACCACTTAAATTTCTGTATTACTTTGCACATTTTTTGTGTCATTTTTGAAATTTTTTGGTACAGATTGGTTACTGACACGTACTTTCTGTTACGTTTCCCGCATAGGTACATATTGCCATATTGTCCGTGCCATGGTTTCCAGATGCCGAGTGAGGGTTTTTTCGGCCGGCAAATACAACTGCTCGTGAGTAGTTGCCTGTCCATAACAATTATGTGGGATGGCACCCTAAGCCCGCCCTGTCCGTACGCTGAACTCGCTATTCGGAGCAACATTACATCATTTATGGTGCTGTAGGCTCGAGGTCGTGGCACCTTCTTGGAAATCACTGTGTACACAAAGCGGCTGCTTTAACCAAGAACCGAACATTTTTTTATGCGAAACAACCAACGTGTTCCCCTTCTTCAACATTTGCAATGTCACAGTTACAACCATTGTTATCATTGCTTTGAAAATGGGATTACTCCGATGGTCTCTGACAGTTTGTTGTTAAATAAACCTACTTTATGAACTCTGAAATGTTCACGTTTTCTTTTACAGTCCAGTCAATTATTTCAAAATGTAAGTTATTAGGTTGTACGTCGCTATATGTTTATTTACAGGTCCTGCGTCACGTCACGTACTTGTGCTTTTTGCAGCCTGCCATGGAAAGGGAAGAGGGACTATGTATAAAATAAGCGCCTTCCCTTTCTATGGTGGCAATCTGGAAAAAGGATTTTCTTTGGTAATCCGACCCACCAAAGCTGCCCCGCATTATAACAAGTAATCCTCCTTTTTAGTAGCACACGTTAGTGCTTTGCAAATTTAGACTATTACTGGCAAATATTATTATGTCTATGTATTTTACTGAGAAATATGCAGTACTTGAAGTGTATGCAATTAAAAAAAAAATGTTTTTTACACTGAAAGGTCGTTATTGACGCTTTATTAAATTTGTTTACGGGTGACTTTATTTTTTGGGTACGGCAGGTAATAAGGCAATTTGCAAAAGCCAATGAGCAAAGAGGCAACAAACGGTAATATGGGTCGGTACATGTACGGTGACATATTTTGTGCGTTTGTTATTTACAAGGTAGCGGCACTGTTTCTCATGCTTCTTCATCACAACAATGCTACTGTTTCTTAGAGAGGAAGGATGTCTTTAGCTGATGTCACTTTCAGATAAGTACAACTTTAGCTAAAGATATACAATGTGTAGTGCATTGGAAATTGCTGCATACCAATACGTGTTGGCGTTCTGTAAGGTAAATTTTGAAGGTGCATGTACCTACATCAATATAAAATCTATTTCCACACTGTCCATAAGGCATAGATCTTACTGTTAAGTGTGTACTGATTCTGAAACATTGCTGCATACCAATACGTGTTGACGTTGTGTAAGGGAAATGTTGAAGGTGGACGTTCCTACATCAATACCAAATGTATTTCCACACTGTCCACGAGGCATAGATATTACTGTTAAGTGTGTGCTGATTCTGGGACATGTTACCATGCTGTACACCCGCATATTGTCATGTGGCTTCTTCGCAAGGTCTATACTGTTTAGCAAAAGACCCTTGCTAAAGGAACGTTATGGTTACGTTGCTCTACTGAAAATCTATGGCATGCAGTACAATAGTTTTTTATTAACAAGACGTTATACTTACATTGACCTACTAAAAACCTGTAAAATTCACTCAAAAAAAACTTTGTTAACGGGACGTTATAGTTAAGTTGCACTACCAAAACCTGTACACTTCACTAAAAAACGTTTCAAACGTGCCACTATGGTTCAAAGTAAAATGAAAAAAAAATGAAATTCGCCAGTTATGGTTGGCTAAGCACTCACAACTGCCATCCCCACTCTGCACTACTAACACTAACATCCAGGACATGAAAGATGGCATCACAAATGTCATTGATCACATCACTGACGACATCACATGTTTAGCCCCTTTGTTTTTGTTCACTGCTATATATATATATATATATATATATATATATATATATATATATATATATATATATATATATATATATATATATATATTCAGTAAAAGAAATGTTGTTAAAGGAACGTTATACTTCACAGTAAAACCGACAAACACTTGACATTCACTAATTATGGTAAGCTAAGCAACCATAACTCGCTCCACCTACGTGCATTGCTAAGACTAACACCCAGGACATCAAAGATGACATGACAAATGTCATTGATGCTATCACTGATGACTTCACATGTGCATTTAATTTTCATGTAGAGCCTCCACAAGGGATTGTCATTATAATATTGGCAGAGAAATGTTAGAGATCATTGCAGAGCTATCATATGCCAAATAGTTCATTAAGCAATGTATTGCTAAAACATTCCATTGCAATACTGAGTTCTTTCAGTACATGAACACCCTCATAAACAAACGTAGGCATTGTCTGCAGCATGCGCTATAGAGGTGCAATATTCTAAATCTTCCCATGTTAGATACTAAATTGATGTATGCTTCCATTACAGAATTCTGCATACTATGAAACATAATCATCTACGAATGCTTCCCTTACTGCATCGTTGTACTATTACACTCAAAACACAAAGAGACTACAATGCAATCAAATAAAAGCATATACAGGGAACGTAAAGTAAGCAAAAAAACCTGCAGTACTACCAGAAAGTGTTCATAACCGACCTAATTAACTTCATGCACAAAAAAGATTCTTATGTTTCACGATTCCTTCCTCGCCTATTTATATGTATGATATGATGTAAATGTACCCTAAGGAAAGTGTTGTAAGAACATATGAGAAGGGTTAGGACTACAAATATAGCACTTTTTACTTTTTTTTTATTCCTGAGTGACAGTGAAGAAAGGCACCTGGCTTAGATATGTCAGTGAACAACAAAAGAGGGAGCTACACAGGTGATGTCATCAGTGATGGCCTCAATGACATTTGTCATGTCATCTTTAATGTCCTGGGTGTTAGTCTTAACAATGCACGTAGGTGGAGCGAGTTATGGTTGCTTATCTTACCATAATTGGCGAATGTCAAGTGTTTGTCGGTTTTACTGTGAAGGATAACGTCCCTTTAACAAAGTTTTTTTACTGAATATACATATATATATGGCAGTGAACAAAAACAAAGGGGCTAAACATGTGATGTCGTCAGTGATGTCATCAATGACATTTGTGATGCCATCTTTCATGTCCTGGATGTTAGTGTTAGCAGTGCAGAGTGGTGATGGCAGGTGTGGGTGCTTAGCCAACCATAACTGGCGAATTTCAGGGGTTTTTCGGTTTTACTTTGAACCATAATGGCACGTTTGAAAAGTTTTTTAGTGAAGTGTACAGGTTTTTGGTAGTGCAATTTAACCATAACGTCCTGTTAATATATATATATATATATATATATATATATATATATATATATATATATATATATATAAACCAATTTAGCCACAAAATGGCGCTCTCCCTCATTTAGTGGCTGGTGCTGGAAAAACGAATTTAGCCAAATTCGTATATATAAAGAAAACGCACAAGCCCCTGCACGGTTGTAACACTCCAAAAAACCGCCCAGCAGGCATATGCAAAAAGTATTCCAGCACACAAGACTTTAGCTATTCTAAAATGTCATTTTATTTAGGCATAATACAGCTCATTACAAAAACAGGGGTTAAATAGTTCATCCCTGTGACAGACGTAAGGTGTCACAAAGCACTCACCCCACGGGTGGATGAAAAGTCACGCGTTCCGCCTGAATGCTCAGGCTTCCTCAGATCTTTAAAATCCAAATGCGGCTTGCACATCATGGAGTATAAAACCAAAAAGCAGTTACAGAGCATCTCTGTGCGTTTCACATCACGTGCGTGTTGCGGTCATGTGGCTGCTGCAAGTGCAAGAGGTCAAATCTCTCCAACTCCATGACCTCCATATTGGAATGGTCAGGTATCTGTAAAATAGATATATGTAATTGCTCAATCGCAAAGACATAGTGTGTTGGAAAATCACTAAGACTATTTAGTGGCCACCGCAATGAAAACTGCACAGAGGAAAAGCTCGAAACTGCTTATTTTTTTAAAAAATGTCATAATTATTTAATGTGGAACATCTGCGCACAAGTGTGCTCATATATCATCAGAATGACTAACAGTGGCTCAAATGGCCACTACTAGGCATCCGCCACCCCACATGGGGTAACTGCTCCTAAGCCAAAAGACTACGAGCTGAACAACAGCAACCTAATTATAAGAGGGCAAAAGCCCTATTGTCCCAACTTAAATACATAAGAGAAGTGGATAGCCACTCATATGTGCATGTGGAAAATAATCATAATCTTCCAGGCAAGTGCCCTTACTCAAATCAATGTATGAACTAGAAAGCAGAGTATAAAAAGAAGAACAGCTACAAATTAATTAATCATATAATAGCTTCTTTCAATGTGCAAATAGCAAATAACATTTCCTATGTTAGTACCTCAGTGCAAATCAATAGCAGCTCAATCCTACATCCGTTCGATAAAGTGCAGTGCAACGATGTTTAACCATTACTCTTCACAATGTGCCGATAGCAAATCCTGTGTTAGTGACACAATAATTCAGCAACAAATGTAACAGGACTCAAAGATGTAAAAATATATAAACATATAAAATATCATCTTATTCCTAGCCGGCTCATGATTGCAAAAACACATATAATTCAGCATCTATATTCAGGCCTTTTGGTTTCAAGGTATCAAATTTGCATATGAGTGTAGCTTCTAACTGTCTCAATTTCAATTCACGGTTACCTAGTCTTTTATTAGGTGGTATATGGGCCAACCCTGTGAAGGATAGGAATTGCACATCACCATTATGCTTATCCTGAAAATGACTAGTCAGAGGATATGTTAAATCCCAATTTTTATGGCTCTATAATGTTGAAGGATCCGCATCTTCAAGGGACCAATTGTCGAGCCTATATAGTGGAGACCACAAGCGCAGGTGATGGCATACACAACATATTTAGTGATGCAAGAAATTCTATGCTTATATTTCCAACACTGGCCATTTACACTCTTAAAAGGAACCATAGATACATGCTTGCACAGTTTACAAAGGGCACATTTATAAAAACCAAATCTATTCTTTTGAATCATCCCTGTATTTACTACTGGCCTAGTATTGACCATACTAGGGGATAACATGGTTTTGAGAGTGGGAGCCTTTCGATAAGTAACCTGTGGATAGTCATCCAACACTAACCTAAGATGAGGATCAGTGAGCAACACCTTCCAGTGTTTTCATAATCATTTTGATTTCTTTGGCATGATGGTTAAACCCTGTAATAAGCCTGATTTTTCTGTCTTTGATTTTAGTTTTTCTAATCAACAAGGATTCTCTCGTGGATGAGGCTGCTTTAGTAAAGCTCCTAGAGATGGCATTCTTACCATAGCCACGTCTAACAAATCTATGACTAATGTTTCTTGCTTCACTCATATAGTCATCGTTATTGCTACAGGCTCTTTTGGCTCGCAAAAATTCTCCATAGGGGATAGAGTCAATCAAAGCTTTAGGGTGATGACTCTTGGCGTGGAGAGTGGAATTGGAACTAGTGGGTTTTCTATACAATTTAGACATCAGTTTGTTATTAACTACCTGGAATTCTACATCCAGAAATACAAGATTCTTTTGGCTGATGACTGTAGTCAATTCCAAATTTAGCGTGTTGGTATTAAGTATATTAACATATTCAGAAAGTTCCAATTCTGTCCCATCCCATATAATAAACAGATCATCTATAAAACGATACCAGATTTTAACATGTTGGGTCCAGTGTTGTTGCTGAATTATTGTGTCACTAACACAGGATTTGCTATCGGCACATTGTGAAGAGTAATGGTTAAACATCTTTGCACTGCACTTTATCGAACGGATGTAGGATTGAGCTGCTATTGATTTGCACTGAGGTACTAACATAGGAAATGTTATTTGCTATTTGCACATTGAAAGAAGCTATTATATGATTAATTAATTTGTAGCTGTTCTTCTTTTTATACTCTGCTTTCTAGTTCCTACATTGATTTGAGTAAGGGCACTTGCCTGGAAGATTATGATTATTTTCTACATGCCCATATGAGTGGATATCCACTTCTCTTATGTATTTAAGTTGGAACAATAGGGCTTTTGCCCTCTTATAATTAGCTTGCTGTTGTTCAGCTTGTAGTCTTTTGGCTTAGGAGCACTTACCCCATGTGGGGTGGCAGATGCCTAGTAGTGGCCATTTGAGCCACTGTTAGTCATTCTGATGATATATGAGCACACTTGTGTGCAGATGTTACACATTAAATAATTATGACATTTTTTTTTAAAAATAAGCAGTTTCAAGCTTTTCCTCCGTGCAGTTTTCATTGCGGTGACCACTAAATAGTCTTAGTGATTTTCCAACACGCTATGTCTTTGCGATTGAGCTATTACATATATCTATTTTACAGATACCTGACCATTCCAATATGGAGGTCATGGAGTTGGAGAGATTTCATCTCTTGCACTTGCAGCAGTCACATGACCGCAACACGCACGTGATGTGAAACGCACGGAGACGCTCTGTAACTGCTTTTTGGTTTTATACTCCATGATGTGCAAGCCGCATTTGGATTTTAAAAGGTCTGAGGAAGCCTGAGCATTCAGGCGGAACGCGTGACTTTTCATCCACCTGTGGGGTGAGTGCTTTGTGACAGCTTACGTCTGTCACAGGGGTGAACTATTTAACCCCTGTTTTTGTAATGAGCTGTATTATGCCTAAATAAAATGACATTTTAGAATAGCTAAAGTCTTTTGTGTTGGAATACTTTTTGCATATGCCTGCTGGGTGGTTTTGTGGAGTGTTACAACCGTGCAGGGGCTTGTGCGTTTTCTTTATATATTTATATATGTTCGTCTGAGTTAACATCTTATTCTTCCAATATTCTTCATATATTTCCTCTGCTCAGCTTTCATTTGGCTCTACAAGATTTTCAACTGATTTATGTGGACCCATTTCTCTTTTGTCTGTTCTCCTTTTGGGATGCGGATATTGTAGGCAACAGGTGATATTTTATCTACAGTTTCAAAGGCACCACGCCAAGAATTTCGCTCCTTGGCCTGATTCCTTTTTGAAAATTGTAGAGGTAAACCTTGTCCCCTACCTCGTATTCTTTCTTGCTGGTCTTTAGGTCATAATAGGTCTTCATTCCTTCAGCTGACCTTTCTAAATTGCGCTGAGCATAAGCAAAAGCATGCTGGAGGTGCTTCCTTAAATTTTCAATGTACTCATGAGTAGTGGACGCATTTATCATTGTCTGCTCCTGTGTCCTATAGAGCAGATGTTTCTGTAACACCATTCTCCATCCGGTCATGAGCTCAAATTGAGACATCTTTGTTGCAGAAAATGGTATAGACCTAATAGCCATCAGGACAAGTGGTAATCAGATGTCCCAACTGGGTCCAGAGTCTGCAACAAACTTCTTTAAGATACTCACAATTGTTTTGTTGTTTCGCTCTAGCCCCTGCTTGATGCCAGGTGGTAGGCAATGTGGAGTTTTACCCCTAGAATCTCCCACATCTTTGCCATCATCTCACTGGTAAAATGGCTTCCTCAGTCTCGCTCTATCCTTTGTGGGAGGCCAAAACAAGAGAAGATGTGGGTGATCATTAGTGCAGCAGCTGTCTCCATCTTACAATTCGGGGCTGGAAGACATTCTACCCACTTTGTGAACAAGCATGTCACAGTCAACATGTACTTGTTTCCTCTAGAGGAGCGAATCACTGGCCCGATGAAATCGACTTGCAAATCTCACCAAGGCAGTATCATTCACCTTTTTTGTAGGGGAGCTTTGTGTGTGAGTGAACTGGGTTGAAATTGAGCACACACAAGACACCCCTTTAGGTAAGCGTCAAGGTCCTGGCCCATGTGTGGCCAGTAGGCAACCTCGCGCAAGATTTCTAATGTGTGAACTCCCTATGATCGACAGTGGCCGAGTCCTGGGCGTAATTCAACATCAGGTTTCAGAATTAGATAGATACCACCCACTGGCCACAGCCAGATACAGCACTCCTTACAAACAAATCGTCTTGGATCTGGAACATCTTGGAAAACTTCATCAACTCCCAGAGATCGTCTTTACCGGTATAATCTGACTCTGTTAAATGAAAGCTCATGGGGTCTTCGATGTGTCGATAACATTTCCATATGATTGGGTCCTCTTTCTGTGTAGTGATCAAATATGCATCTGGGGTATCTTTACTCCACTGGGCAGTTGAGAGTTTGCTGTTTGCATGAGGTTGTGACCTGGTGACAGCAGCAACTTGTATTTCACCCAGCAGGGATTCTGTTTCTATAAAATCCCCCTGCAGACCTCCAGTCTTAGCCAGCTAGTCAGCCAAGTAATTCCCAGTCTTATCTGACACCTCTATTTTGGAATGACCCCTTATTTTCTTCCAATAGATGGTCATCTCATGTAAGGTCACCAGATCGTCAATTGACTGGATCTGTTTGGCATGCTTTAGGGGTTTGTTGTTGGCACAAAGCATGCCTTGATTCTTCCAGTTAATCAGGTGTTCCACAATCCCCTTCCTTACATAATCAGAGTCAGTGATTATGACTAGGTCATTGAGTTGGTGGTGCACTGCAGTGAGGATGGCTTGATAAACAGCCATCAACTCTGCAACCTGACTACTTCAGGGCCCTATTGTATAACCAGTAGAAGGTTACGGGGTATCATTCACCCAGGCATTCCCAATGCCAGCCACCAGTTCTTTTCCATGTTGCTATCAACATGGGAGGAGCATCCATCCACATAAACTGTGGGTATCCCCTGACACGTGTCTTCTTCATACACCTTGTGTGGGGAAGTTCAGTACACCTCCATGTTGTTGTTGGTCATTAGACTTTCATTCTCGAGACAGTTGTCTTGAGCACAATCATGCAAGTCCGCCAACTCTTGCTTAAGAGCACTCTTCTTGTTTTGGCCATATCTGACCTCCACAGGAAAGCCTTGCATGGACAGAATCCAGTAAGTAAGTCTGGAATTACTGACTTTCCACACCCGGATTATGTCACCTTGTAGATATTGCAAGGGTTGGTGAGGAGTCTCGACAATGATGTGCTCCCGCTGTTTGAATGGGCAGAAATTTTTCCAACGCCCACACCGTTGCCAGGAGTACCTTCTCAGAGTAATTGAATTTCTCCTCCACAGAGGACAAAGTCTTGCTCACGTATGAGATGACTTTGTTGACTTTGTCATGCTTTTGGTACAATACCGCTGTTAGGCAAGTATCTGAGAACCTGTCTCCAAGAAGAACTCCTTGATCTTTATGGGGTAAGCCAAACAAAGAGCCTCGAAAAGGCTTGTTTTCAGTTGTTTAACTGCCTCAGATTGTTCTGGACCTCACTTCCATTTCACTCCGGCCTTTAATAAATGGACATGGGGTCGAGTGACCGCTGCATAGTCTTCAATGAACTTACGACTATAATTAGTGAGTCCAAGAAGGCTTTCTAATTCTCGCAGAATGGTAGGATCTTTTAATTTCAATAAGGCTTCCACCTTCTTCGTCTGGGGATTGAGACCCTCACGGGTGAACTCTTGCACTAAGAAGTTTACTCGGGTCTTACACCAGAGTGTCTTATGAAAGGACAGTTTTGTTCCGGCTTTCTGCAAAAGGTTTACAACGTAGCGGATTTCGGCTATATGTTCCTCCACAGTTGAGTTCTTGATCGAAATACCATCCACATAGGCCAGGTTTCCCCTTTCACTCAAATCGGGCATTGCGTTATGTAAGAAGATGTTTAACTCATTGCCGGAGTTTATGTATCCAAAGGGGGTTCGGGTACATGTGTACTGCTGCCCCCCGAAGGGAAAGGCAAGCTTGTACTGGTCTTCCCTACTCACGGTACTGTCCAGTAACCGTTTGCAAGGTCAATGGCAGTGTACCCCTTTGACCCTTGGATCTGGACCAGTCCCTGATCAATGTAGGGAAGGGGCCATCTTGACATGTTGACTAGTTTGTTCAACTCCCTCAGGTCTGCACATAGTCTCCATTGGCTGTTCGGCTTGAGAATCCCCAGTAATGGGTTGTTGAAGGTACTGTAGATTGGACAAATTATACCACAGGATTCTAAATTCTTAATCTCTGCGAGTGACTCCATGGACAAGAGAGGTAACCGCTATTGTTTCACAAATACTGGAGCCATCTTGGGATACATGGGAATGGCAGTTGAATGAATGGATGTGCACCCACAGTCGTATGAGTCCACTGAAAAGATATCTTGGAATTCCAGAAAGACCTGTTTTAGCTTTGGTCTTTGCTCCTTGGTCTCACAGGAATCAGCAAGATTGATCCTTTCCTCAACCATCTGCTTGAAACCTGGAAAGACCTCAGGCTTGGCAATTTGAGCGGTATCCTGCAGTTGTTTGGAGAGATCTCTTTTAATGGTGTTGACCCGGACAGGGGATTCGAGGTAGTGGTCCTTTGACTCTGAACACCATCTCCTCCCTCCTAATGTCACAGGTCACCTCGTACACACCATAGGGGCAGGAAGAGTACACCATGAAATTCCCCCATGCCTGTAAAAATCTTTTCTGGATGAATACCGTTGCTGAGGTGGAAACAGTTGTTTGGGATTGGTCCTATGATTTCATTACCTAAATCAATAGAATAATGTTGGTCATCAACTGCCATTCCAATAAAGGTGTCTGCGCCCAAAGAGATACTTTGAGGATCACTGTTATCCACCAATATTCGAATGGTGTCGTGTTTTCAGTCTACTAGAGGTGTCAGATTTAATTACAAACCTTGTTGTTGGAGATGGGAATTTAGATTTATATAGACATCCTGATGTTCGAGGTTCTGTCCTCGTTTAATTTTGAGGGGGAGAGTAAATTGGCGCACCTGCCCTGGGATGGTGACCTCTTCTTGCACTTGAACCTCAACCACATAAGGCAGCAATTGAGCCAACTGGAATGTTTTTTCAGTGTGTGTTTGTTTGTTTATTTATTTATATCGCGCACCAAACCCGTAGGTACCTGGGCGCGTTCAAAGGTTACATACACGCAAAAAGTAATACGGATGAGACATATATACAAGTTAATTAACAATACAATTATACATTTGTACAGGGATTACATTACAGATATTTACAATGATGATAGGCCTTTGGTTACTATGACGAGTCCTCTTTTGTTCGATTATGGGAATTTCATTCAGGCCTTCAAAGACATGTTTGAAATACCTGAAACGGTATACTCTGCTTATGAAACCCTCCAAGACCTACGCCAAGGTTCCTCCAATATCCTGGACTATGTGTACACCTTTAATAAGATGGTTGTTCAAGCTGGTGGGTCAGAGACAGCGCAATACACAATTTTTTTTAGGGGATTTACCGAGAAGAAAAGGACGAATTGGCCAGGGGGCCTCGTCCAATGTCCTTCTCCGAATTAGTCTCCATGGTGCTCCAGATTGATTATAGGAGGACAGAATGAAAGGAGGTGAGGAAGAGATCTAAGGGATCTTCCTTTGTACCTCGTTCTGCTCCCTCTGCTCCCACACCAGAGGTACGCTCTCAGGACAATCCCATGAATATCGGTATGACCAGAGGGCCTTTAACGCTGGCAGAATGAAAGAGGTGAAGAGACCAAGGTTTGTGCCTTTATTGCGGGTCCAAGAGTCACCTGTTAAAGGACTGCCCGAGGTGCCTCCTCAGAGGCAGGGAAACTACAAACCCTGCGCCTAGAGGGGACAAGGATTCTGGGTATGTGCATAGTCCTGCTATAGTATCATTGATGCCAGCTGACAATATGGATAATCGCCTCATGGTGCTTTTGGTGCATCTCCACGTTCCCCAGAAGGCTCCCCTAGAAGTGCTGGCAGTGTTGGATTGTGGGGTAGTGGGAAATTTCATGGACACCTTATGGGCAGACAAACATAAGATACCATACACAGCCACACTCGATTCCCTGCTTGTTGAAGGAGTGGATGTCAGGTCTTTGAGTTCGGTACCCATCAACCGAAGCTCCATACGGTTACTGATGAAGATTTGTGATCATTCTGAGAGCCTAGCATTTGATTTCATACGAGCAGCCCATTTCTCTGTGATCTTGGGTATCCCTTGGCTTCGCCGACACAATCTGGCTATCGATTGATCATCCAATACGGTTTGGTTCTCTTCTACGTTTTGTTTGGAGCTGTTTTCAATGAATACCCCGGAAGGAAGATCAGGCTGCCACCAGGGGTCACTCAGCCACTTCTAATGGGATACTTCTTATTCCATATTCTTACCAGGATTACTCTGATGTTTTAAGGGGCAAGATCCCAGGAGAACTACCGCCACACTGCCGCGAGGACTGTGTGATTGACCTTCTTCCTGGTTCATTCCTCCCTTTTTGGCACAAGCACACTCTTTCCTTACTGGAAAAGGAAGCCTTACGGACCAATCTGTACACTAGTTTGGTCAAGGGACTTATCCAAAAATCCTGGTCTCCTTCCGGAGCTTCTTTGTTTTTTATACCCAAGAAGGATACTAAGGAGCTCCGACCCTGCATAGACCATAGGGGACTCAACAGAATAACAATTTGGGACCAGTATCCCATGCCTTTGATAAAGGATATCCTATTCGCTGTGCAGGAGACGCATGTGTTTTCCAAACTAGACTTTCAGGGGGCTTATCATCTGCTGAGAGTCCGGAAGGGAGACAAGTGGAAGACAGCCTTCAGAACACCTTTTGGCCACTTTGAACACTGCATCCTGCCCTTTGGACTCGTGTACGCACCAGCTGCCTTTAACTGGTTCATTGACCGTGTGTTCTAAGACTCCTGTTCCACACAGTCATCGTATATCTAGATGACATTTTGGTATATTCCAAGAAGAAGGAAGACCATCCATTCTACCTATCGGTAGTACTGGAAATATTAAGGGTGAACAGCCTGTTGGTAAAACCTGAGAAGTGTTCCTTCAAGTCACCCTCAGTATCGTATCTAGGTTTTATCCCGTGAAAGGTTGGGATAGAAATGGATCCACGCAAGGTAAAGGCTATCATGGAGTGGCCTTCTCCCAGATCCGTAAAAGAGATTCAACGACTTCTGGGCATGGCACATTTTTATCGACTCTTCATTCCCGAATTTTCAAAGAACGTACTTCTGATTACCTCCCTACTGAAGAAGAACGTTTGTTTCCAATGGGATGATGCTAAGAAGCAGGTCTCTCTCTTTCTAAAGTCTAAGTTCTGTTCCGCTCCAATTCTCTGCCAGCCCGACCAGAGTCTACAATTCATCGTAGAAACAGACGCCTCTTTTTCTGCTTTCGGAGCGGTTCTTAAACAAGTCGGTTCTGATGGGTTGGAAGATCCTGTGGCCTACTATTCTAGAACGTTAACTCCTAGTGAATGCAACTATTCAGTTTTGGAAAAGGAGCTGCTTGCTATTTGACAGGCGTATGTCGAATGGAGACACCTGTTGTTAAGGCCTACCTCCCCCTTTGAAGTGTGCAAGAACTTGAGGGTGTTACAGAAAATGGAATGTAATAACAGCCATCAGGCCCGCTGGGCTAATTTCTTCCTACAATACAACTTCTGCCTCATGTATCTGCCAGGTGAGAAAAACACCCTTGCTGATGGACTATCCAGGTGTCATCAGAAAGAGAAGGATGAATCCCCAGAAAGAGAAAGGATGCTCACTTGAAAAAAGTTTCTTCTTATGGTTGACACCTTCCTCCAAGAGGTCTGTCAGGCTTCAGCAGGATTCTCTTTGATGCAGGCCCTTAGCGAGGGGAACATGTGGCATGCAAGAAGGCCTTCTTTTTGTTGATTCTCGTTTACTCATGCAAAATGATTCCTTACAGAGAAAGATACTCACTTGGTGTCATGAGGTCTAGACAGCCGGTCATAAGGGTATCAGGGCCTCCATTGAACTAATTGCCCGTTCCTTTTGGTGGTCTACCCTGAAGAGGAATGTTGGGAGTTTCGTGACTTCCTGCCCTGTATGCATAAGAGGAACATATACTACCTCAAAACCCTTGGGCACTCTTCATCAAAGCCCAACTCCTACCAGTCCTTGGACCCATATTTCAATGGATTTCCTTGTGGATTTACCTTCCTCAAACCTCTGTACCACTATCATGGTGACCATAGACAACTTCACCAAGATGGCACGTTTTACTCCTTTGCGGAAATTACCTTTGGCCTCACAGATGGCACGGGTATTTCTCTAAGAGATCTTTAGGCTTCATGGGGTACCGCAGACTATAAACACAGACATGGGTTCCCAATACATCTCACGTTTTTGGAGCGCCTTGTGTAAAAAGTTGGAGATTGACCGAGCCCTCTCCTCAGGCTACCAACCCCAAACAAATGGCCAGGCAGAGAGGGTAAATTACACCCTAAAGCAATATCTCTGCTGTTTTGCCCCCTCTAATCAAGATAACTGGGCAGACGTACTGCCAACAGCCGAATTCGGATATAATAACACTGTACACTCGGCCACTGGAATTAGTCCTTTTTATGCCTCTACTGGAGTTCCTTCCCACACTCTTCCAAAGACCAGTTTACGTTTGTGCAATATCCCTTCTTTGAATCACCATCTGGACTGCATAGTTGCCAATCACTGCGTGGCCTACCTCAATCTGAAAAAGTGTAAGAAGGAGAATAAGGAGTACGCTGACAACTTCGTAGCAAGGATTGTACATGGGCGCAGGAAGACAAGGTCTGGCTTGCCACAAGGGATACCCCCCCCCCCGGATCCGACCCTCTAAGTTGATGCTACGCCTTTTGGGGCCATTTAAGATTTAAAAGAGGATAAACCATGTGGCTTACAAACTCCAATTACCTAAGACATAGGGCCGGATTCATCCTGTATTCCATTTGTCCCTTCTTCGACCTTACCGTCTTGATCGTTCTCTAGACAGCTACACTATCAGACCCAGGCAGCTCCAAAAGAACCAGATGAGTATGATTTCTCTAAGATATGTGACTCCCGTTATTATTGGGGAAGGCTGCAGTACCTCATCCATTGGAAGGGATACTCTGTTGAAGAACTTTCTTGGGAGCTTTCTTTTCATGTATCTGCACCTCTTTTACTTTGACAGTTTCATCTGTGGTTTCCAGGGAAACCAGGTCCAGAACCCCAGAGGAGGGGTCATACTGTTATGGGGCCACACAGGTCGTTATGAAGGCAGTGAAAATGGCTACACATAGCAGTGCCGGCATGCATGGGTCACGACTGCCAACAACGTTCTAGTCTTTCTTCAAGATGGCGGGTTGCCGCATTTCACTTCCTGTGAAGCAGCGCTCTTCACGTTGCAACACAGTAGGGTTCCTGCTTCGGGTACCAACGATAGTGCTTTGCTTTTCTATGTTACCCCCGCCTTTGCCGTTGCTATCCCGCTTACCCATTCCGTTTCAGCCTGTCTCCTGCCTTATTCTACCGACTTTCTGCTTGCTCTCTGTTGGTTTTGTCCCTGATTTCTCCATCTGCTGCCTGAGACGGATCCTGCAAGGATTCCGCTACTACTTACCTGATATTCCAGCATTCCAGCGCATCTACGATAAGGACTACTACATCTGTTTTTGTTTTAGCTGACGCTTTTTCCCCAACTATCTGGACTGTCCTTTCCGCGATTGCTCATATCAGCTTGTTCCATTAGGCTGACACGGTGGCTTTGGAAATGAATCGCCCATATCTCGTCAATGAGAGTTCCACGTTCCACTACCAGAAAAAAGTCCAAGAAGAAGAAGCAATGCTCTACCGCCATCTCTGCTGCTGACACTGACCAAGACCCAGGTGAAACTCTGTCTCGTGATCCCTCTGACACCACCACATTGACACTTTTTTGGTATAGTTGTCCCTTTTCAGGTTGAGGTATAACAGCCAGACGCTATAGGTGTTCATCCTAACCGCTTTCCCTTTGTGGATTGGAGCTAAATGTTGTACTAAAGTCTGTGCCCCAGATTGGCCAATATGCTATATAACCTTAGGGAGACTCTGCAGAAATGATCAGGGACGTTGATTCACCAAAATGTTAGAGCTAGTGGAAGAGACATCACAGGAAGTGATGTCACTTGACCTTTGACCCGGATGGCATCAGTTCCTCTGAAACTGACTTTAAATGGACAGTTCCCGTGTCCAGTCTCAAAGGCAAAAATGTAGAACAACGCCTTTTTAGTATGGAACAGAGACGGATCAATTTGACTAAATCTCATGTTATAGAGTTCAATGAAGAGATTGTGTACACATAGGCAATTTACAAAATATGTATACAAACGATTCCGGTTTGCTATTAGTCCAACTTGTGTTTTTCATTATTGTTCCTTTGTCATGTTCTTGGTTTCCTGTCTTGACAGACGTGCCTGTATTAACAAAATCATAGCAAAGGGCAAACAGTCATTTATATGTAATAGCTGTTTTAAGACATGCATCTAGAAGGTATTTACTTCTTTAGTAAGTATCTGTTTAATAATTGCTCTACACTTTCATACGAGTGTCGATATATATGTATTTTATACATGTATTACTTTCATTGTAGCCATAGCCACTCGAATTTTGTAACAGTGAGAACAATCCATCTCCTTGAAAATTCTCAGGCAACAATATGGCTTTCATGCCCTGCGTTTGGGGTGCACATGGCCTTTAACAGCCCACCAGCCCCTTCTAAGGCAGGCCCAGGTGAAACGAGGGCCTCAGCATGGGCTGTGGGCCGTTAAAGGCCATGTCCACCCTCCTGGCAGGGCATGAAAGCCATTTGCACCACAGGGAACATCTGGGAACATTCCACAGTTTTTCTTTGAGAGATCCGCGCTGCCAGCGCAGCCAATCTCACGATGAAAAATGAAGAAAAAAAAAAGATGGCCGCCATATGGAAAAGGGACTAAGTGCAATGCTCTGGTCCCGCAGGTAAGTGAAGGGGTTGGGGGGGGGGGATCATCAGGTAATTTTGGGGGTGGGGAGCCACAGGTAGAGGCTTCCTGTTGCCTCCCCACATTGAAAGAAAAAAAAAAGGACCCACCTGGGGAAGGACCTCAGGTGGCTGGCACATCGGGTGGGGATTATGCATTCTCGCCTGATGTTCCAGCCACCTGATTGGCTGAGCGCCCTTCTCCGGGTGCGAATGAAGATTACACAGCCTAGAATAGCGCTGGGAGTCTTGATTCTATTAAAGACCTGGAGGCGAGCATTATGCTTCAACTTCCTTTACTTGCTCTCACAGCAGCAAACAAATGTAAAACTTTGAGACCTACAAGAAAAGAACAATGGTGCCAACATTAACTGAGTTCTTTAGTTCCAACTGAAAAATGTCCTTCTGAGGCAATTGTAGACCTGCTCCTCCAAGCCTCATAAGCCTCTTCCTTATGGAGTCCTTCCTCTTTCTTTGCGATCCATGCTGACCTTCACTCTCGACCTTACAGCAAGCTCCTCTTAGATGAAATTCATAACATCCTGTCTGGGAGATAGGGGCAAGAACTGGTCCAACAGTTTGTCTTAGTGTGCCTGTTCACTGTGAAGGTGATACACTCTGGTGAGAAAGTCTTCCTCGCCAAGTCCAACGCTCTCACGTCCGATACCCTCTTGCATGACACTAGACACAGTAGGATGGCCGGTTTAGCTGAATGCGTTTCATCTCTAATCCCCGTTCTCTGGCATTCCTCCAATTTCGTGAAAACTAGATTAACATCCCGCATAAATGAATACATTGGTTACAGGGGCCTATTCTGTTTCGCCCCCTTCAGCAATTTGCATACCGCTCGGTGCTCCCCCACTGGGCTACCATCGCACAAGTTATGCCCTGTGGAAATCGCTGATCTATAGACCGCTACGGCCCGGAGCGGCTCACCTTCCTCACACAAACTTGCTATAAAATTCGGGATGTCTACTATAGTTGCTGAAACGGGACAAAGTTCCCATACCATTTACTCCATGTGTTCCATACCGCTCTATAACTATTCGCTGTAGTGGGCTCCCAGGATTCCTCAATGAGCTATGAAGCTTGTTGTGAAAGACCTGTGAGTCTCCATCTCGACTTGAAATCTTGCATGCCAGTAACTTCAGGGTCCCCTCTGACACCAGCGGGTGTACCGCACCATTCAGTGCTCTCAGCAACCCTGGAAACAAAGGTAATATCATGGTTGCATCCACCAGGAACTTCATCAGGACCGGGAACCAGGCCTGCGAACTCCACCATGGTGTCACTATCAAGTAAAACCCTGTCCCTCTTCGCCTTGGCTAGAACTCTCCCTATCATTGCGAATGAAGGGAATGCATATCCCTCGTCGTGTCCCACGTCCACAGGAAAGCATCTGTAGCTTCTGCCCCTGGATCTGGCTTCCAGCTGAAGTACTGCATACATTGATTGTTCACCCTGGACGCAAACATGTCTAGCTGAAGTGGACCCCACTTCTTCTCGATCTCCCTGAAGATTGTTTTCTCCAACTTCCAGTTGCTGTAATCGATCAGGAACTGAGTTGGCTACCTCGTTGTCTGGCCCTGGGAGATGTCATTACCACTGAGATCTTCCTCTATGCCAGCATCCTTGATCTGGCGTCCCCCGGGTGATTTATGTAATGCGCCAACAAGATGTTGTCCATCCGTAGAAGTAAGCAGAATCCTATTCTCCCTTTTTAACAGGGAGCGGGTTGCGAACGAACCTGTGTGCAACTCCAGGCAGTTGATGTGAAGGCTTGGTTCTTGCTTGGTCCACCGACCGCCCTTCTCTGCTTCGCCATATCTGGCCCCCCAGCCTAGTCTGATGGCGTCGGATTCCAGGATGGCATTCAGTTTCCTACTGAAGATGGCCCTGCCAGTCCATGCCTCCATATGTTCCAACCACCACTGCAGCTCCATCTTGGATTTCTCATCTATCTCCACTAGTTGGCGATACATCTGTGCTCTCCGAAGGATCCATGCTTTCATCCTCTGCAGAGCTCTGTAATGTAGTGGTCCTGGGAAAATTGCCTAGATCGAGGCCACCAGGAGTCCTACGATTCTTGCGAGCTCTCTTAGCGATATGTGTGTCCTGCTCAAAGCGTTCCTTAGCTCCTTTTTGATCCCTTTTACTTTTGCTGTTGCTAGATCGAGCATGCTCTTCTGAGTGTCCACTATGATTCCCAGGAACTGCAGGTCAAAGTCAGGCGGGGCTTTTCCCAGTTGATCAGGAACCCTACAGATTCTAGCAGCTGTGTGGCTGTCTCTGTCTGCTCTGGGAACCTCTCCATGTCTTGGAACATCAGGATCATGTTGTCTAGATATACAATTATCCTCAGGTCCTGATCTCGCAGGACTATGACTACCGGCTTCATTAACTTGGTGTAACACCAGGTAGCTGATGAAAGTCTGAACGATGGATGGGTAAACTCCCATACTTCTCCTTCCCAGACGAAATGCATGTATATTCTGTAACCCTGCTCCACGGGAATGGTCAGGTAAGCATCCTTTAAGTCTAGACTTGCGAGCCAGTGCCCCTCTCTGAGAATGGCCCTAAGCAGAGGATCCACTCGACCTTGAAATGCTGGTACAGGATCCTTTCGTTCAGTCCTCTGAGGTAGATGACCGGTCTCACTTTGCCTTTTCTGTGGACCAGAAAGAGGTTGCTTGGGTCCTTCCCCAGGAGGTCTATGACTTCCGCTGCTAATAGTCGCCTGTCTGGTTCCAATAGAAATATTGGATTTGGTCTCCTTACCTGTGTGGGCTCCAAGAACTCTTCGAGGTACTCCTGCACTGTTTGCAGTACCCATGCATCCCCTGACAATTTTAGTCAGTTCTCTAGAAACAAGGCTGTCCTGCCTTCCACGGGAGGATACTCTCACAAGGCCCTTACCTGAAGTGATCGCTGGTCGGCAGCTGTGCGGTCTGCTCCTTCTGCCTTTGCCCCTTCTTTCCCTGGATAGGAAGAAAGTATCTGGTCTGGTGGACTCCCAGTATTGGGCTGCTCCTTGACCCTGAGGTCTCCTACCACGACCGGTCTCTCCAAATACCCAACTGGGGAAGATCTTCATGATTGAAATCTGGGCGTTTTATCCAATTCAGAAAATATGTTGAATAAACGACTCAGCTACTTGGAAAAGAAGTCTCTGAATAACAGTCCCTGGGAGGCATCACCCGCTTCAAAAGAAGCTACGTCTCCCAATTTCTGGTCGATCTTAATCAGAAGGCCTTTCCTCCTTTCCCCTGCTATAATGCAATTTGTGTTTACTAGCAGGCACACAGCTATTTGCACCAAGTTCGCCAGTACTGTGGGATCCACTGGCTTCCCTGTATCGCTTGCCCTCTCTGCAAGGTACATCATTTTGGTCAGAGGCCCCTCCACATCTAGCAATTTGTCCTGCCATACTTTCCATGCCCGATTGATCAATTTCTTGAGATCTTTGTGTCTCATGACCACGAAAGCCAGACGTTTCCGTTCTAATTCTGCAGTTTCTGCAACCTTCCCTGACAACAGCGGTCTAGGGCATTCAACGCGCAACTACTGCTGCCTCACGTCCTTGTCCAGCAGCTTCTCATGCAAGCGTTTATGTAGGGTGCTACCCTTGGAGAAGATGTCAATGTTGTTGCCCTCGGATGGGTAATCCTATCCGGGTCGTACATACGATCAGCTTCAGACATCTGCATCTGTGGGCCTCATTACGAGGTCGGCGGTAAGGGGTTAATGGCGCCGGTAAGGATGCCCGTGCCGTTAACCCGTTATCGCCGCATTACGAGGTCCCTTAGCGGGAGCCGCTGAAGGACCAGGGAACTAACAACGGGCCTGTTATTAACGGACCCGTTGTTAGCTCCCTCCCCATTCCCATTGAGCCCTATGGGGGCTCGAATGGGAATGGGGATGGGTTCCCTGAATGGGGAAATACCGGGTCCTCCAAGGTTGGAACGACCCAGTAAGTTCCCATTCAGGGAACCCAGACCCGGTATGCGGTATGGGGGTAGCCATGGCGCTAATAGCACCATGGCTACCTCCATACTCGTAATGAGGCCCTTTTCTCCTTCTTTTGGTGCCTGGGATCTCGTTATTCCTCTTCTGAGGAAGTGCGGCTCTCTGACGTTGAGGAGTCGAGATCCACTGCTCTCTTAGATGGAGCTGGCTGGCCCTCTGAACCAATATTCATCTCCCCTGGGTCAGGGGTCATGAAGCCAGTCACCTTGCGCTTTGCCAGTGTGAGTGTTATTTAATAGTTTAAGCGATCCTTCAGCCTCTGGAAGGCAAACCTTCCTATGGTATTGATGATCATTGGGGGTCTGAAAGGCACACCTCTCACAGATCTTTTCTTTCTTCCCCTTTGCCCCTTCACAAGCGGAGCGACCCTTATTTGATGGTCCTGCCTCCAGGTCTTGTCTGTCTCCCTCGGAGCCTTTCCTGCTTTTTAGGCCACACACCACCCATAGTCCAACCTCCTCTGGATCAGACTGAAACCCTCCTTCAGGGTTTTCTTCAGAGTACGAGCATCTGCACTCTGTAACTCAAAAGAGTGCGGGGGAGGTCCTGGTATCTCCTGTGATGGTGCCCTGAGGTACTCTCCACAGAGTGCAGGCACCCCTACACCGACTGTAGGTGAAGCACTTATCTAATGACATCCCCATAACCTTGTATATCGGTAATTTGCAAGGTCCCTTTCACCACCCAAAAGACCCTGGCACCTGAAGAAAATTCCCACATCTACAAGGAGGGATTGAAACATGTGGGGCGACAATATAAGGTTCAAGATAATTCATAACAAGAATGAACAAATGTATTTTTGGTATCTGGTATGTGTACATGTTTTTTTTTAATTGTAAAATTAAAAATAAATGTTTAGTGACTAATTTTTGAATAAAACGTATTCAAACTTTTCATACAAGGTCACTATATAGTTTTATAGTTTGGAGTATACTAAGGTATTTTTCCTCCTTTTACACTGCCCATTTGGGGATGCATATTTAACTGACTTGTGGTAAAAATGTCTCTGCAGAGAATTCGGGATGTGCAGCCATCAGACAACACGGCTGATATAATTATTGGGAAAACAACTGAGAAAATGCAGCGTGATGTGGAGGTCAAGGGAGCAAGCAAGCAGAAAACAAGTGTAGCCATAATTGGCGTGGGTGCCAATATAGGGAACGATGGCAATAAGATTTCAGTGAATAACCAGCAAATGGCTGGTCACATGAGTCTTCAGGAGACTTCCAGAGTAGAAGGTGTGACTGGCGATGGTCAATGGCAGTGGTTGCCCACGGTCTTTAAGGCCCACTTTTCAGCAATTAGTCGATGATGAAAGTATTATATGTTCGTGGAACACTAGAGGGTTTGGCTGTCAGCTGAGGATGGTCTATTGACATATATTGACCTGTAGAGCATTATTGCGTTGCAGGAAACTTGGATGACCGAAACATGTGAATTTGATGGTAGAAGTACAAAACAAATACTGTCCACCAAAGGTCCTATTGGCCGACCTAAGGGCGGTCTTATGATCTCTGTGCACCATCCACAGAGTCTGTGTCCTATGACTGAGTCGACTACCATGGTTCAAGTGGTAAAAACTGTATTTAAGAAGACAGAAATGATAGTACTTAACATTTACGATCCTCCAAATAACTTTGCCACTAAATTAAAAATGTGCTATGGTGAGAAAAACATTAGCTGCCATAGATCCTCACTTCCCCGTGTGGATAATGGGAGACTTCAATGCAAAGATATGCTTAGAAAGTGTAGACCAGATGAATCTTGAAGTATCCGCACCCATTAATCCATTGGCATTTAACAAACAAGGAAAGGCATGGACTCTTCTCTTGAACTCCTGTAAAATGATAAAGTTAAAAGCATTGGATAACAAACGCTCACTCTTTGGAGGCTATTTTAAGATTGCAACTAAGCAAATGAATGCCCAAGAGAGATGGAATCAGATCCTCTTAGGAAAGGACAAAAAACTCATATTCACCATAATTCAGATCTGGCTCCATATAATGAAAGAAGTTGATGAACAAAGAAAATGAAATAACTTTCTTTTAAAAAATGCAAGACAGATTAATGAATTATAGTCGAGAACACTGTAAAGAATCTAATGTGTAAAAATGTAATGAAAAGTTTATTAATTAAACTATATCATTTAATAAAACAAAAAAATGATCATAATAATAAAGTTAAATGGATACTGTCCTGGTGATGCACATAGTGACTTTACGAGAGTGTGTGGAAACAGTGCCTCCACTATCGATTATGTGTTTGTGAATAGGGGGCTTTGGCCATGGTGACATACATGGCAATGGTAGTTCGTGAGGAGAACGACCACATGCCTTTGTGTGTCTTACTTAAATCTGCTTTTAATAGTGACACTTCTGAAATCTATGATCAAAACGGTGACATCTTTGTAAACAAAGGATCTAACTGCATACTGTGGAATGTGGCTAACCTGGACAAAGCCAAGCAAGTTACAGAGGCACACTTACCTACCTTTATACAGTGATACACTCATGGGAGTAGCAGCGATAGATCTCTTTTGGTTCAAGATTTCATGAATATCACTAAGGATATTGGAGTGGGGTACAACAAAGACGAGAGTACTTAAGCCCCCATGAACGCTGGAATGGTGTGTATAAGAAAGGAAAGAACTATGATAGAAGGATAAAAAACAATTAAGGTCAAATATAGCTAGTGTGATCTATCCTGCTCTAAATGTGCTTTCTGTAAGTGAAACCACTGAATGTATTAAAAAGATGAAAAATTAAAACCGTAGATGGCTTAGGGTGCACAAACGAAAGTGTGAAATGGGAGTATGGGACTGGCAGCACCAAAAGGCGAATCTAGCCACGTAATAACACTTATTATGATTAGTTTATCATAGCTGCCCAGAAAAATATACAATGCCACAATAAGGACTGGATGCACCCAAATGCCAGTCTAGCCAGGTAATTACACCTATCATGATTGCATTATCAGAGATGCCCAATACACAGGTCAAGGCACAGTAAGAAATGGCCAGTGAAGGTGCAGTAAAATGCTAGTCTGGACATGTAATTACACTTACGATGCTTACTTCATTATAGATGCCAAGATAAATATGTCATGATGCCTTAAAAAATGACTAGACTGGCTGCAGCCAAATGCCAGTCTAAACAGGTAATAAAACGTATCATGCTTACTTTATTAGATACCCTGTAAAAATGTCATGCACATTAAAAAAATGACTATACTTGCTGTACCGAAATGCAAGTCTAGCCACTAATAACACATGCCATGCCTGCTTTATCATGGATGTCAAATACGTGATAGCGCACCACCCTCCTGACACGTCCACTCTCCCAACCACAAGATCAGCCCTTCGGCCCAGCATTATCTCCACATCCCTCCACCTTGTTCCCGCACTTACGTATGAGGCAAGGTGCTTCATAGGCAAATACTAGGATGAAGAAGAGTAGAACTAGGAGTAATGAAGATTACCGGTAAGTAATCAAGGTATTGAGAACAATCACACCATTTACATGCTCATTTACACTGCACCGATCCACCATTCACTCACACACCCAGCCACCCATACATCATGCACTCACCCAAACACACTACATAATATTCTCACACACACACACACACACACACACACACACACACACACACACACACACACACACACACACACACACACACACACACACACACACACACACACACACACACACACACACACACACACACACACACACACACACACACACACACACACACACACACACACACACACACACACACACACACACACACACACACACACACACACACACACACACACACACACACACACACACACTCTCTCTCTCTCTCTCTCTCTCTCTCTCTCTCTCTCTCTCTCTCTCTCTCTCTCTCTCTCTCTCTCTCTCTCTCTCTTTCTCTCTCTCTCTTACAAAAAAAGACACCTTCTTTCCTTTTTCCAAATCCATTGCTGCTCCGAGGAACTCCTCTGCAGGCAGGCCTCTGTGTCTCCCATCCTCCTCGCATGTAAGAACCAGCTCTGGTTCCTGTCATGCGCAGAACAGAGGAGACCAAACATTCCATGTCCTGTGGGGAAGCAGGGTTCTTTTTGAAGTCATTCTTAAATTGTTCTTTTTGAAGTCAGACTAACTTCAAAAAGAAATGAATTTAAAGAGGGCTCTCATTTGAGAACCCTCTTTAGTTTCGGTTTGTCTCTCCCTCGGCAACCCCTAACCAGGACTTGTAGAGGCAGACCCAGGTGTTGCACAGGAGTTGCCAGGGGATTCAGTTGCGGACCCTGGAGACCCCAATTGACGTCCCTGGATATGATGCGAGTAAGAGAGAGAGAATGCTGGCTGAAAATAAGGAAAAACAAAAGAATGAGATCAGGAAAGAATGAGCAGTAGACACAGAAAAGCAGAGAAAGATGGAGCGAGGGACATGTGTGCAGCAAGGAAAGCACATGGTGGTTCTGAAGGAAAACAAGAGACGAGTTGGAGGCAGTGATGGGTTGACAGATGAGAGAAAATAGTAGAAGAAAAAAGAGGAAGAAGACTTGATGTAGTTGAGAGGAAACCAAACTGATGGAGGTTATAGGGATACTAAGAGAATATCATGAGAGAATGAGAGAATAGAAGAAGGTATGAAACAAGGAGAGTTGGAGGTGTGATACTGGGAGGAATGTAGGTGATAGTCTGACATATGCCATCTTTCATCAAAATAAATTATCTTGTGGAAATTGACTTTGACATCATTACATGGTGGTGATGACAAGGCATGCATATGTATTAAGAAGGGAAGTATAGGGCTGGGGGTATTGTGGACTATGGGGTGACACCCCCAATACATATTAACAAAACGATGAAAGGCCACAATGTAATTTTATTGATGAAAATTAACATGGGGAAACGTATTTAGATGAAAGGACATAGAAGCGAGTCTGGCATTGGTGCCAGAGTGGAATTGGTAAAGATAAAGTTGATAACAAAACAAGGATGGAGGTTGCAGTGGGAGAAAGACCCTGAGCTATGAGTGGCGTGGAACCATAGATAGAGATAGATAAAAGTGAGAGTAGGACAGCCATGAAAATGAGAGTGAATGGGATAATTCAAAGGGAAAGATGCAATAGGGCGGAATAGGGGATAATCAGCAGATTGGAAGGGCTAGAGGTGAGACAAGGACAGAGTTGCTAGAGGTGTATTGGAAAAGTTCCAAAAAAGAGGCATTTACGGTAGTGAGGAAATGAGAGCCAATGAGTAGAGACTAGAAAGACAGGTGGAGGGGAAAGAGATAGAGACCAGGTGAGTGAAGGGGGTGAGCCTTGAGCAGATAAGGGAAGTACATACTTAAAGTGAAAGAACATGGCCTGAGTCATTGATTTTGAAAATTAATTCACTACAGAAGTCAACTGCTTCTTTTATGGAGATTACATTTTTCAATGTAGTTACTTTGGTCTCTTAACCATAGGATCATTCACAGTGAAGTCTAGGAATTCTCTCACACTTCTCTCGGACTTGGATGCCTTGTGCACCAGTGTGGATCCACCAGGGTGGATCTGTCACTGGACAGGTGGTATCTTACCTACTTGGTGGTAGTTGCCCACGTAAGTGTCTGAAGTCTGTTCTATGTGACAATTACTGGTATTGGTATTTAGGCTGGTTCTTAGCAGTTCCTGAAAACATATTACATACTAAATTCACATATACCAACCACCATGTGGCTGGCTTATATCTGAAAACTGTCGGGACATTTTCCAGCTGACAATACATAATTCTGCACTATACAAAATAACCCGTTCTTACACGTTGTTATGGTCTGCACCATTTTCCATACATAATGCTGATCAGGTGTGTGTCGTGCAGCGCAGGCTGACTTGTCCATTGCCTCGCTCATGGCATCATCACATGCAGGCCATTGTGTTGGGCCCGGGGTGAGGGACCTCCTGCCCTGGTGCCGGCACTGCACAGTACAAAGACACGGGAGGCAGGTGTCAAACGCAACACATCTTTATTCATACACCTCCTACATGCCACTGCCTTGCCCATTCTTAGCCTTCATCAGTTCCCCTGTTACCCCCGCCCCATGCCCCAGAACCCAACTGTCAATGGGACATCCCCGCAAATTAAACAATTACCCCAACGGGGGTGCAACATGTGCCTGGGATGGTGCGCCTCAGCCCATTTCTTCAATGAGACATTGCAGTTTGTTTCTTGCTCTTTGGGGTCTCGAGTTCTCTGTCTCTCGCACCATTCTTCCTGCCGGCTCCCCAGTGTATTCCACA
Organism: Ambystoma mexicanum; assembly: GCF_040938575.1. Lineage (NCBI taxonomy): Eukaryota > Metazoa > Chordata > Amphibia > Caudata > Ambystomatidae > Ambystoma > Ambystoma mexicanum. The sequence continues at coordinate 6,730,297 of NW_027182323.1, forward strand.
CCAGAGGTGTCAGAGTCTTCTCGGTCTCCATGATATGAATCGTCCTCATGGTGTTCATCAGACATGTCCCCTCTTCCCCTTGCCCGCCGTGGGGTGGCTAGTGGAAACCGTTTGAAATGTGAGGAGTTGCAGGTGGTGGACCCACGGTCGCCCTGGGCCGTAACCATTGAACCCTTTCGTGCAGTAATCACTAGGAGATCATCCTTGAACATTGCCATGTGTTTGTGGGTTTGTTTCTGCTTCATCGTCACTACCTCTTCAACTTCTAGCATGCAGTCCTTGGCTTTCCTGCGAATGTCTGCATAGTCCTTTATTCTCTGCTTGGCGTTCTGGTCGTGAACTCTCATTTCACTATCCTCAGGTCGCATGGTGTCTTTGGGGGCCATGCTGTGGCAGCCGGGACCGAACATTTCTCCCAAACAGGACCTCTGCTGGGCTTTTCCTGTGGAGCTGTGTGCAGTGCTCCAATAGTCCCTGAGCAGTTGATGGAGGACATGCTCGTAGGGTTGTCCAGTTTACTGGGCCACCTGTAGCACTTGTTTGAGGTTTGCCATGAAACGCTCAATCATGCCGTTTGCTTGAGGCCATAACAGCATGATCTTCTGGTGATGAAACCCCATGTACTCACTGAAGCGCTCAAAGTCTTGGCCAGCGTATGGAGATACATTATCTGTCTTCACTTTTTGGGGAATGCCATATGCTGTGAAAATGTGGTCCAGGACTCGGATGACATAGTGAGCTGCCATGGAGACTCTCTGCGCCTCTAAATAGCTGGGGTACTTGTCCATTATGGCTAGGATGTATTTTCTCCCTTCAATGAGACCAAAGAAGTCAGCCGCCACTGCTTTCCACACCCCCTCCGGTAACGCAGACATCCGATAACGCTCTGAATGTCTGTTGGGTGTAATGAGGCAACAGGTCGGACACTCTTTCAAGAACTCCCCCAAAAGCGCAACTAGTTGGGGGAACCAGACCTTCTGTCTCAACATGCGTTTCGTAGACACTATTCCTCGGTGCGCCTCATGTGCTAGTTCCACTACTTTCCTCCGGAGTGAAGCTGGGATCACCATATTGTGTCCTTTTAGTAGTAGGTTGTCCTCAGACGAGGCCAGTTCCTCCTTCACCAGTAAAAGCCTGTCTATTTCTCTACGGACGTCTTCCGATTCAAAGCACCCTCTTTCTTTGGCCCATCTCCACCGCCCTGATCTGAGTCCTTCACTGACGATGAGGCATGCTGGATCCATCTCTTGTTTCCTGTGCGAGGGTAGCAGGGTCGATGCCCTTGGGCATGGCTTCTTGAATTAGATATCACAAGTAGTGATCCACTACAGAAGGTTCCGGTCGGTCTTCGCTTCTCGGATGACGGGACAGAACTCACACTCACTTTCACCGTTGGAAGCTATGTGAGGTACCAGCACCGTGGGGTTATGAGATGTGGGAGGGAGGGGCTTCTTCTAACAGCCGCAGCGAGGCACAAGCACCGTTGGTTCCCTGCTCCCTTCCCTCACTCACCACTGCTACTGGCAATCACTGCTGCGGACCCCCGGGAACAATCCATCCTCCTGCATCTTCCGATACATGGGCAGGGCAACGCCCTCACTGCCGCGGCCACCAGTAGTTCTCCCTCTCCTGGGCCTCCGTTGCCATGCGCTTCGCCTTCCCGGCGCTGTAGCCTCCCAAGCATAGGATGTCTCTCCTTCGTTGCCACTGTGGTGGACCCGGGGTGAGGGACCTTCTACCCCGGGGCCAGCACTGGGCAGTACAAAGACACAGGAGGCAGGTGTCACACGCAACATGTTGTTATTCATACACCTCCTACCTGCAACTGCCTTGCCCGTGCTTAGCCTCGTCACTTCCCCTTTTCCCGCCGCCCCCCACCCTATCCCGCTCCGTGCCCCGGGAACCCAACTATCAACGTGAGGGCCATCATCCTTTCCTAACAGAAAAGTGAGGCCTACCACTCAATTAACACATTTTGTGGGGTGTCACTTACTATGGAGTCAGTTCATAAATATGGCTAGCCCGCCCACCAGCCCATTGATTTCAGTGGACTCTCTCTGGCTAAATCTGATTTCATTTGCCAGGGCAACTCGAAGAGGTTGAGATGTATGGGTCAGGTTGATAATATACTGCAGGGTATGGTGGGTAAACGCAAATGTGGCTGGGACAAGGTATTTATCTGGGTGGGGATTTTGCAAACCCTACGTCTTTGGGCCTGTGGATGTGGAAGCTGCACATGCTGTCATGTTTGTGCCTGAAGCAAGAGGGGCCATTGATATTGGGTGGTGCCATGTGGTGGTTATGCATAGGGAGAAGTTTGGGGCATGGAAGGGAGCCGTGCACACATTTGGGGCAGGGGTGCATGTAACAGTTTTCCTTTGGCACCATATTTCACAAACTTCTTAGAAACTATCCTGATGGGGGTAGGATTTTGGTGAAGCTACAACACAATTATCCAACAACAGTAAGAGAAACTCAAATACAAGGAGGCTTTGAGTGCTGAAAACAGGCCAAAACATACATCACAGAAGGAGGAGTGTGAAGAGTAAGTCAAACTGTTCGGTGCCAACATGGCAGTTTCCGTAGTGTAGTGGTTATCATGTTCGCATAACACGCTAAAGGTTTCCGGTTCGAGATCGAAAACACTTTTGTTTTTTTCCTGGCATATACCGAATTAGAACTCTGTTAATTAAAAACTGCACATACGTGCAAACATTTGTGGATGACATGCTAAAAAAGTCGGTAGCGGCAACATATGGTTAGTGCTGTGCAAGGAATCTCACATTCTGACTAGCCATGTGCATACTCTGCACTGCCACATATAGAAATTAGGGGTGTACCAGACTTTATAGACCAAAGTATGGGACAGTTTTATGAACGCCTATACAATATACAGCAAAAGGGATGATCAAATCAAAACTGGAAATATGCATTAAGTACCAGAGTGGCTGCACTCATAGATAGATTGGGAGGATCCAGATATCAGAGTTTGGGCTACCCTTAAACGTAGATTGCTATATAGAGTTGCTGCATCATGTTCACGACCTATGTATACCCCTGGAAGAACTACACGATCCCTAATAAAGGCTCATGTCCATAGATAGCGGTGGTGTGCCACCTACCTAAAAGGGGTAGAAACAGTAAAGTTACATACAGTCCATAGATAATTATGTGAATTGACCAAAAAAAAATAAACACAAAATTACAAAACAGGCCTGCACCAATGTGACCCACACTGGGCTGGCCTTTTTTAAACCACCTTTGTGAAGCTTAAATAGGCATAGCGTACTTCTTCTAGAGGGATCACACTGGTGACTTGTTGCACTTGATAAATCATATCAAGTCTTGTCCCTTTCTTTTGTGGTATACTGTTAGTCCAAATAGAGGGACATTTCTATGAACTTTACCAATGCTCCCTTAAAATTGTATTTATCTGTTCCTTCGGAATATGGTAGCTGTAAGGGGTCGGGACAACTTGCATCCATTTGTAGCGATCAGTTTAAGATTATTTAGCAGTTTTGAAGCTTCATCTGACATAATACTAAAGTTCACAGTATCTGGCCTATGCGCCATGTACCTATTCATCTATTTTACATGAACAATTATAACACTAAAAAAAAGTTGAATTCGAACAACAATAGTTTTATGTCATGCATATAGATATTCTTTAATGTCCATTCAGCCGGAAAATATCGTCAATGAGTGTTTCAACCTCTTACTCACTGGTCTTCACCAGGGCGTTAGAACGTCTTCACTATACAAATTCCCAATGGTTCTTGAGATGCTTATTTCTAATCACTTCATAGGTACTTCTTCTACCTTGCATAATTCCTGTAATAGTCCTATTTGCGAAAATTCAAAAGCCTTTCAGATTGAGTCCCAATTCTTGATGCCTAGAGGCTCTGCGCCTAATCTCAGACCGATTTTCCAAAGTCCAAATTTGTTTGATAACATACTCTTCCTGAGGGTTGTAACAGTGTCAATAAGCCACCCTCAAAACGGGGAGTTCCTTCTCTCCCCACTCACGTGGTTATGCAACAAACTATTTAACAGATTCTTTTTTTTTTTTGCCCTATCTCAGACACATATCATGCCCCTTGGATCCCTCTACCCTGAGCTGACAATGAGCCAAGAACCAGGCCAGTGTAGGGGAAATATATTGGTATTTATTTAAATTAAAAGTAATAGAAATGAGCACGAAAATGTTAAAAACCACTTTATCCGTGGCTCAACTTCTCTCAGCATAAATATATCACAAAAGTGAGTTAAAAAGACACAATCGCAATTATTCACTTTCTGTAAATTTAACTTCACAAAATAATTACATTGATCAATAATGAAGGCACTTTTGTGCGATTTTGATTTTCCTGCAGGCTTAAAAGGCTAGAAGTAGGATTTCAAGATTGGTAATGATGATTTCGCACACACTTATGGTTTAAAATAAACACAGGGTGATTTATCGGTTAATTTTTCAGACCCCCCCCCGCTTTGATCTATGTTGGGAAGTCAGACAGAAAACTTAGAATGCTTTGGGGAATTTTGGATTTCAGACTCCCCTTGCAGAAATACCTGTTTTGGGGAAGCTGGATAAAAAGGTTGGACTGATTAAAGAACAAAGACACCCCTCTTCCTTAAGAAGTCGTGGTCAGCTGGACAACAAGGATTACCCAATTAATTTATAGAGTACAGTTTTCAGCACACACTGCGAAGTGATCTTTGTTAATTTCAAATTTTAATAAAATACACCCTGGAGGGGGTACTAGAGAGCCCAATCAACATGGCCGCGAGCCGAAACATCCGTACAAGATCCAGCCGCACATCAACCCTGAAGCCAACCTCAAAGTGCAGATTATGAAAATTTGAGACACTGGGCACCTGCTGGCGAGACTTGAGGTTCCTAAACCTAAACTGGGCTGAGAACGACAGAGGACACCTTTGTGTGCGCAGTAGCGTGGAGTGGAGGGAGAGGCGCCTCTGATCCTGTGACAGGGACTTCAGCTGCACCTAGCACCCCAGACGGCCTAGACTGCCTTGCGGGCAACATCAAAGCGGAATTGGCAAGAGCCTTACCCGACTCCCGGACATCGAGGGAGCCAGCAGGGATGCTGCGGATCGGCTCACCACGCCGGGGGAGCCCCGGGCATAACGGCTCCTCCTCTGTGTGGCATGGAGGATCGCAGCCCGTCACTCCCGGGAGGCGAAGGCGGAGCAACCAGTCCCCCAACTACTGGGGAGATCAGCATACACCAGCCAGGACACCCGAGGAACTGAGTGGTGTTTCTGAGGGCAGAACGGAACGGAGGAAAGACCCGACCACTGGGTCTTGCCACGGTAACAACCTATGGCGGCGGCTCCTGGAGCAGAGAGGCACACGCCGGAAAACCCACAGAGCCCAGAGGCCACCAGGACTCTGAGAGAGCTGGGTTGACAGATGAGAGCAAAATAGTAGAAGGAAAAAGAGGAAGAAGACTTGATGTAGTTGAGAGGAAACCAAACTGATGGAGATTATAGGGATAATAAGAGAATATCATGAGAGAATGAGAGGATAGAAGAAGGGAAGAAACAAGGAGAGTTGGAGGTGTGATACTGGGAGGAATGTAGGTGATAGTCTGACATATGCCATCTTTCATCAAAATAAATTACCTTGTGGAAATTGACTTTGACAGCATTACATGGTGGTGATGACAAGGCATGCATATGTATTAAGAAAGGAAGCATAGGGCTGGGGGTATTGTGGACTATGGGGTGACACCCCCTATAGATTAACAAAACGATGAAAGGCCACAATGTAATTTTATTGATGAAAATTAACATGGGGAAACTTATTTAGATGAAAGGATATAGACGCGAGTCTGGCATTGGTGCCAGAGTGGAATTGGTAAAGATAAAGTTGATAACAAAACAAGGATTGAGGTTGCAGTGGGAGGAAGACCCTGAGCTATGAGTGGCGTGGAACCATAGATAGAGATAGATAAAAGTGAGAGTAGGACAGCCATGAAGGTGAGAGTGAATGGGATAATTCAAAGGGAAAGATGCAATAGGGCAGAATAGGGGATAATCAGCAGATTGGAAGGGCTAGAGGTGAGACAAGGACAGAGTTGCTAGAGGTGTATTGGAAAAGTTGCAAAAAAGAGGCATTTACGGTAGTGAGGAAATGAGAGCCAATGAGTAGAGACTAGAAAGACAGGTGGAGGGGAAAGAGATAGAGACCAGGTGAGTGAAGGGGGTGAGCCTTGAGCAGATAAGGGAAGAACCAGGATACTTAAAGTGAAAGAACATGGCCTGAGTCATTGATTATGAAAATGAATTCACTTCAGAAGTCAAGTGCTTCTTTTATGGAGATTACATTTTTCAATGTAGTTACTATGGTCTCTTAACCATCGGATCATTCACAGTGAAGTCTAGGAATTCGCTCACACTTCTCTCGAACTGGGATGCCTTGTGCACCAGGGTGGATCCACCAGGGTGCATCTGTCACTGGACAGGTGGTATCTTACCTACTTGGTGGTAGTTGCCCACGTAAGTGTCTGAAGTCTGTTCTATGTGACAATTACTGGTATTGGTATTTAGGCTGGTTCTTAGCAGTTCCTGAAAACATATTACATACTAAATTCACATATACCAACCACCATGTGGCTGGCTTATATCTGAAAACTGTCGGGACATTTTCCAGCTGACAATACATAATTCTGCACTATACAAAATAACCCGTTCTTACACGTTGTTATGGTCTGCACCATTTTCCATACATAATGCTGATCAGGTGTGTGTCGTGCAGCGCAGGCTGACTTGTCCATTGCCTCGCTCATGGCATTATCACATGCAGGCCATTGTGTTGGGCCCGGGGTGAGGGACCTCCTGCCCTGGTGCCGGCACTGCACAGTACAAAGACACGGGAGGCAGGTGTCAAACGCAACACATCTTTATTCATACACCTCCTACATGCCACTGCCTTGCCCATTCTTAGCCTTCATCAGTTCCCCTGTTACCCCCGCCCCATGCCCCAGAACCCAACTGTCAATGGGACATCCCCGCAAATTAAACAATTACCCCAACGGGGGTGCAACATGTGCCTGGGATGGTGCGCCTCAGCCCATTTCTTCAATGAGACATTGCAGTTTGTTTCTTGCTCTTTGGGGTCTCGAGTTCTCTGTCTCTCGCACCATTCTTCCTGCCGGCTCCCCAGTGTATTCCACACCAGAGGTGTCAGAGTCTTCTCGGTCTCCATGATATGAATCGTCCTCATGGTGTTCATCAGACATGTCCCCTCTTCCCCTTGCCCGCCGTGGGGTGGCTAGTGGAAACCGTTTGAAATGTGAGGAGTTGCAGGTGGTGGACCCACGGTCGCCCTGGGCCGTAACCATTGAACCCTTTCGTGCAGTAATCACTAGGAGATCATCCTTGAACATTGCCATGTGTTTGTGGGTTTGTGGCTGCTTCATCGTCACTACCTCTTCAACTTCTAGCATGCAGTCCTTGGCTTTCCTGCGAATGTCTGCATAGTCCTCTATTCTCTGCTTGGCGTTCTGGTCGTGATCTCTCATTTCACTATCCTCAGGTCGCATGGTTTTTGGGGGCCATGCTGTGGCAGCCGGGACCGAACATTTCTCCCAATCAGGACCTCTGCTGGGCTTTTCCTGTGGAGCTGTGTGCAATGCTCCAATAGTCCCTGAGCAGTTGATGGAAGACATGCTCGTAGGGTTGTCCAGTTTACTGGGCCACCTGTAGCACTTGTTTGAGGTTTGCCATGAAACGCTCAATCATGCCGTTTGCTTGAGGCCATAACAGCATGATCTTCTGGTGATGAAACCCCATGTATTCACTGAAGCGCTCAAAGTCTTGGCCAGCGTATGGAGATACATTATCTGTCTTCACTTTTTGGGGAATGCCATATGCTGTGAAAATGTGGTCCAGGACTCGGATGACATAGTGAGCTGCCGTGGAGACTCTCTGCGCCTCTAAATAGCTGGGGTACTTGTCCATTATGGCTAGGATGTATTTTCTCCCTTCGATGAGACCAAAGAAGTCAGCCGCCACTGCTTCCCACACCCCCTCCAGTAACGCAGACATCCGATAACGCTCTGGATGTCTGTTGGGTGTAATGAGGCAACAGGTCGGACACTCTTTCAAGACCTCCCCCAAAAGCGCATCTAGTTGGGGGAACCAGACCTTCTGTCTCAACATGTGTTTCGTAGACACTATTCCTCGGTGCCCCTCATGTGCTAGTTCCACTACTTTCCTTCGGAGTGAAGCTGGGATCACCATATTGTGTCCTTTTAGTAGTAGGTTGTCCTCAGACAAGGCCAGTTCCTCCTTCACCAGTAAAAGCCTGTCTATTTCTCTACGGACGTCTTCCGATTCAAGGCGACCTCTTTCTTTGGCCCATCTCCACCGCCCTGATCTGAGTCCTTCACTGACGATGAGGCATGCTGGATCCATCTCTTGTTTCCTGTGCGAGGGTAGCGGGGTCGATGCCCTTGGGCATGGCTTCTTGAATAAGATATCAGAAGTAGCGATCCACTACAGAAGGTTCCGGTCGGTCTCCGCTTCTCGGATGACGGGACAGAACTCACACTCACTTTCACCCTTGGAACCTATGTGATGTACCAGCACCGTGGGGTTATGAGATGTGGGAGGGAGGGCCTTCTTCTAACAGCTGCAGCGAGGCACAAGCACCGTTGGTTCCCTGCTCCCTTCCCTCACTCACCACTGCTACTGGCAATCACTGCTGCGGACCCCCGGGCACAATCCAGCCTCCTGCATCTTCCGATACATAGGCAGGGCAACGCCCTCACTGCCGCAGCCACCAGTAGTTCTCCCTCTCCTGGGCCTCCGTTGCCATGCGCTTCGCCTTCCCGGCGCTGTAGCCTCCCACGCATAGGATGTCTCTCCTTCGTTGCCACTGTGGTGGACCCGGGGTGAAAGACCTTCTACCCCGGGGCCAGCACTGGGCAGTACAAAGACACAGGAGGCAGGTGTCACACGCAACATGTTGTTATTCATACACCTCCTACCTGCAACTGCCTTGCCCATGCTTAGCCTCGTCACTTCCCCTTTTCCCGCCGCCCCCCACCCTACCCCGCTCCGTGCCCCGGGAACCCAACTATCAACGTGAGGGCCATCATCCTTTCCTAACAGAATAGTGAGGCCTATCACTCCATTAACACATTTCGTGGGGTGTCACTTACTATGGAGTCAGTTCATAAATATGGCTAGCCCGCCCACCAGCCCATTGATTTCAGTGGACTCTCTCTGGCTAAATCTGATTTCATTTGCCAGGGCAACTCGAAGAGGTTGAGATGTATGGGTCAGGTTAATAATATACTGCAGGGTATGGTGGGTAAACGCAGATCTGGCTGGGACAAGGTATTTATCTGGGTGGGGATTTTGCCAACCCTACGTCTTTGGGCCTGTGGATATGGAAGCTGCACATGCTGTCATGTTTGTGCCTGAAGCAAGAGGGGCCATTGATATTGGGTGGTGCCATGTGGTGGTTATGCATAGGGAGAAGTTTGGGGCATGGAAGGGAGCCGTGCACACATTTGGGGCAGGGGTGCATGTAACAGTTTTCCTTTGGCACCATATTTCACAAACTTCTTAGAAACTATCCTGATGGGGGTAGGATTTTGGTGAAGCTACAACACAATTATCCAACAACAGTAAGAGAAACTGAAATACAAGGAGGCTTTGAGTGCTGAAAACAGTCCATAACATACATCACAGGAGGAGGAGCGTGAAGAGTAAGTCAAACTGTTTCATGCTAACATGGCAGTTTCCGTAGTGTAGTGGTTATCACGTTCGCCTTACACGCGAAAGGTCCCCGGTTCGAGACCGGGCGGAAACACTTTTTTTTTTTCCTGGCACATACCGAATTAGAACTCTGTTAAAAACTGCACATACGTGCAAACATTTGTGTATGACATGCTAAAAAAGTCGGTAGCGGAAAAAAATATGGTTAGTGCTGTGCAAGGAATCTCACATTCTGACTAGCCATGTGCATACTCTGCACTGCCACATATAGAAATTAGGGGTGTACCAGACTTTATAGACCAAAGTATGGGACAGTTTTATGAACGCCTATACAATATACAGCAAAAGGGATGATCAAATCAAAACTGGAAATATGCATTAAGTACCAGAGTGGCTGCACTCATAGATAGATTGGGAGGATCCAGATATCAGAGTTTGGGCTACCCTTAAACGTAGATTGCTATATAGAGTTGCTGCATCATGTTCACGACCTATATATACCCCTGGAAGAACTACACGATCCCTAATAAAGGCTCATGTCCATAGATAGCGGTGGTGTGCCACCTATCTAAAAGGGGTAGAAACAGTAAAGTTACAGTCCATAGATAATTATGTGAATTGACCAAAAAAAAATAAACACAAAATTACAAAACAGGCCTGCACCAATGTGACCCACACTGGGGTGGCCTTTTTTAAACCACCTTTGTGAAGCTTAAATAGGCATAGCGTACTTCTTCTAGAGGGATCACACTGGTGACTTGTTGCACTTGATAAATCATATCAAGTCTTGTCCCTTTCTTTTGTGGTATACTGTTAGTCCAAATAGAGGGACATTTTTATGAACTTTACCAATGCTCCCTTAAAATTGTATGTATCTGTTCCTTCGGAATATGGTAGCTGTAAGGGGTCGGGACAACTGGCATCCATTTGTAGCGATCAGTTTAAGATTATTTGGCAGTTTTGAAGCTTCTTCTGACATAATACTAAAGTTCACAGTATCTGGCCTATGCGCCATGTACCTATTCATCTATTTTACATGAACAATTATAACACTAAACAAAAGTTGAATTCGAACAACAATAGTTTTATGTCATGCATATAGATATTCTTTAATGTCCATTCAGCCTGAAAATATCGTCAATGAGTGTTTCAACCTCTTACTCACTGGTCTTCACCAGGGCGTTAGAACGTCTTCACTATACAGATTCCCAATGGTTCTTGAGATGCTTATTTCTAATCACTTCATAGGTACTTCTTCTACCTTGCATAATTCCTGTAATAGTCCTATTTGAGAAAATTCAAATGCCTTTCAGATTGAGTCCCAATTCTTGATGCCTAGAGGCTCTGCGCCTAATCTCAGACCGATTTTCCAAAGTCCAAATTTGTTTGATAACATACTCTTCCTGAGGGTTGTAACAGTGTCGATAAGCCACCCTCAAAACGGGGAGTTCCTTCTCTCCCCACTCACGTGGTTATGCAACAAACTATTTAACAGATTCTTTTTTTTTTTTTGCCCTATCTCAGACACATATCATGCCCCTTGGATCCCTCTACCATGAGCTGACAATGAGCCAAGAACCAGGCCAGTGTAGGGGAAATATATTGGTATTTATTTAAATTAAAAGTAATAGAAATGAGCACGAAAATGTTAAAAACCACTTTATCCGTGGCTCAACTTCTCTCAGCATAATTTTATCACAAAAGTGAGGTAAAAAGACACAATCGCAATTATTCACTTTCTGTAAATTTAACTTCACAAAATAATTACATTGATCAATAATGAAGGCACTTTTGTGCGATTTTGATTTTCCTGCAGGCTTAAAAGGCTAGAAGTAGGATTTCAAGATTGGTAATGATGATTTCGCACACACTTATGGTTTAAAATAAACACAGGGTGATTTATCGGTTAATTTTTCAGACCCCCACACCCCCCCTGCTTTGGTCTATGTTGGGAAGTCAGACAGAAAACTTAGAATGCTTTGGGGAATTTTGGATTTCAGACTCCCCTTGCAGAAGAACAAGTTACTTCTTACCTTGTAACGTTCTTTCGACGGGATGTTCCTCCGACGTATTCCTCATCTTAGATATATCCTTCCAGCTATGCTGGCCTCGGAAATTTTTTTCTCCAGAGGGCGCTGCGCGTCGACGTCCCTCGAGTCGATGTCCTTCGACAGCCGCCGTATCGACGCTCGACGTCATCCTGCCTATAAAGGCCGCGCGCAGCGTCCGTTGCTCAGTTCCGTTTTGTAGCCCACAGTATTACTGTCTGGACTAGACTAATCACCCTGAAGGAGCGTAAGCTGCAACAACAAGGGAAGTAGAACTGCGGGGATGGATGGGAGGGTCGATGAGGAATACATCGGAGGAACATCCCGTCGAAAGAACGTTACAAGGTAAGAAGTAACTTGTTCTTCGAAGGGATTGTATCCTCCGACGTATTCCTCATCTTAGATAGGCTCCCATAGCAGTATTCTATATTCGGAGGAGGGAGTACTGACTTCACGCTGTCTTCTATTGATGAATAGAATGCAGTACAGCCCTTCCAAACCTAGTCTCTTGACTAGAGGAGGAATCCAGATTGTAAAAACGTGTAAAGGTATGGACAGACGACCATGTAGCGGCCGCACATATATCTTTAATCGGCACAACTCTTTTGAGGGCCGATGAAGCTGCAATACCTCTGGTCGAATGAGCCCTAAGGTTTTGAGGGGGCTCTTTCCCTGCCAGTTTATAACATTCCAGAATGGCTAGAATGATCCATCTGGAAATGGTCTGCTTGGTTATTGGTAACCCCAGCTTGTGACCTGCGTAACCTACAAACAGCTGGTCTGCCTGTCTTATTCTGGCTAGTCTACTAATGTAAAAACTTAAAACCCTCCTAGGGTCTAGTCTGTGTAACCTCTCTTCCTCTTCCCCGGGTGAGGAGGAGGATAGAAAGATGGTAGGGTAATCTTCTGAGAGATATGGAATTCAGAAACTACCTTTGGGAGGAAATTAGGCTTCACTTGCAGGACAACTTTGTCTTTGTGAAAGATTGTATGAGGGGGTTTACAAGAAAGAGCTTGTAATTCGCTCACCCTTCTAGCAGATGTAAGTGCTATTAATAAAACAGTCTTAAGGGTAAGGAATCTTAACGAACAAGAATGGAGAGGTTCGAAAGGTGTACCCATCAGGAAAGTTAGTACTAAGTTTAAATCCCATAGGGGAACTTGGAATGGTCTTGGGGGATAAACATTGGTTAACCCCTTTAGAAACTGTATTACCAAGGGTAATTTGAAATAGGATGGTTCCTCCGCAGTACGCTTAAAGATAGATAGCGCTGCGAGATAGCCCTTAATGGTGCCAACTTGAAGGCCTGAATTTGCCAAATATAGTAGGAAGGACAAAACCATTGGTGTACCACATGAAAATGGGTCGATATTCTGTTCTCTACACCAGCTGCAAAATCTGTTCCAACGGCAGCGGTATAAAGACTTTGTTGCTGGCCTCCTTGCCGAAAGCAACACCTCCATAACATCATCAGGGAGGTCCCAAACCTTGTACCTCAGCCGTTCAGAAGCCAAGCGTGAAGGTTGAGGGTTTTGATGTCTGGATGGAGAACCTGACCTCCCTTCTGTGAGAGTAGGTTCTCTCTGAGCGGAAGTCGAATTGGAGGGCAGATGGACAAGTCTAGAAGGTCCGGGTACCACGTTCTCCTGGCCCAATCCGGGGCAATTAGGATCATGGTTCGCCGGAATCTTCTCAACCTCCTGATCATTTGAGGAATGACAGGGACCGGTGGGAACGCGTACAGAAGCGGAAACTCCCAGTCCACTATGAACGCGTCTCCCAGAGCTCCTCTCGGAGGAAATTCCCTTGAGCAGAACAGGTCGCATTTCCTGTTTAGGCTGGTGGCGAACAGATCTACCTGAGGGGTTCCCCAAAGGGCGAAGATCTCTTGAAGGACTTCCTGAGCTAGCTCCCACTCGTGGGAGACTGTGTTCTGCCTGCTCAGAGCGTCTGCTGTCAAGTTCTTCTCTCCGGCTAGGTGAACTGCCGATAGAGAGATTCCTTCTTGGATTGCCCAAAACCAGAGCTGCATCGCCTCTCTGCACAGGGGTAGTGATCCTACGCCTCCTCTTTTGTTGAGGTAATGCATGGCCACCGTGTTGTCTGTCATTATCAGGACGTTCTTCCCTTGTACAGCTGGCAGGAAAGCCTTCAACGCAAGTCTGATGGCTCTCAGCTCTAACAGGTTGATGTGTAGTCTGGACTCCGATGGAGACCAACGACCGCTGATGGTCAAGTCGTTGGCGTGGGCTCCCCACCCCGTGAGTGAGGCATCCTTGACTACTGTTATCTCCGGCCAGGGTTGCCAAAACTGTTCTCCTTTCAGAATGTTCTCCTGACAGGCCCACCACTGAAGGTCTCGAGCCACCCTGCCGGGAACCTGAAGAAGATCTGTCATTCTCCCTGAGAATTGTGACCACTGAGTCCTCAGTGCCCACTGGAGGGATCTCATTCTCAGGCGAGCCTCTGGCACAAGGAAAATGCAGGATGCCATGAGGCCTAGCAACCTCAAAAAGTCGAAGGCTGGGAGACGTTGGGCATGTTGGAACTTGGTAACCATCTGTAGAATATCTTGAGCCCTCACCTCTGGTGGCGAGGCTTTTCCCAGGGAAGTATCCAGGATCGCTCCTATGAACTGGAGTCTCTGCGATGCTATAATTTGAGACTTCTTTAAATTGAGGGAGAAGCCCAGTTTGTGAAGGGAGTAGCACACGTGATTTAGCTGGATCTGAGCTTGCTCCGGAGAAACAGCCCTGATCAGCCAATCGTCCAGGTAGGGGTAGACGTGAATCCCTTCCCTCCTTAGACTTGCAGCCACTACCGACATTAACTTGGTGAAGACCCTCGGGGCGGAGGTCAGCCCAAATGGCAGTACTCGAAATTGATAGTGAGAGTTGCCAATTGCGAACCTCAGGTATTTCCTGTGTTTGAGATGGATAGGCACATGGAAATAAGCGTCCTGAAGGTCCAGAGATACCAACCAGTCCTGAAACTGAAGGGCCTAGAGGATCTGAGAAAGAGTGACCATCTTGAATTTGTCTTTCCTGAGGAATTTGTTCAATTCTCGCAAGTCCAAGATGGGTCTCAGTCCTCCGTCTTTCTTCGGAATGAGAAAGTAAGGGGAATACCAGCCCTTGTTCCTCTCCGCTACAGGTACCGGTTCTATGGCACCTTTCTCTAGCAGGTCCAAAATTTCCTACAAGAGGAGCGGATCTGGAGCTTTCTGAGAGCTGATCCCCGGTGGATGACTCTGAGGTATACGTAGGAAAGGCAGGCAGTAACCTTGGGCGACTGTTTCCAATGCCCAAGCATCTGACGTGATAGCCTGCCATACCGTCAGATGTTGAGTCAACCTGCCTCCTACAGGTGTCCTGTGAGGGGAGTCCTCAGAGTGGTTTTGGGGCGGCTGATGCAGATGCCGATGGTAAAGAGGCACCTGCTGTTGCTGCGGCTTTAGAATATCTACCCCGTCCACCTCGGGTAGTTCTTCTTTGACCCCTTTGAGCCGGTCGTCCTCTACCTCTTCCGAATGCGGACTAGAAGCGAAAGGACTTGCCCCTCACAGAGGTTCCCGTGGGATGAAAAGGAGTCTGACGGATTGCAGCTCCTAGGGATTTTGCTGCTGCTTTTGAAGTTTGCAGTTTCTCTAAACTGTCATCCGCCTTTTTCCCGAACAAAGAAGAGCCATCAAATGGCATGTTCAAGAGCCTGGCTTGCACATCTGGGGCAAAACCCGACTTTCTCAACCAAGCGAACCTCCTGGTTGATGTACTTGCCGCCATTGCTCTGCTGATACTGTCAGCCGAATCAATGCCCGTCTGGAGGGATTCGCACATAGCGTCTTTACCGTCCTGTATAATATTCAGGAACGCATCCCTTTCTTCTCCCTCCGGGATGCAGTCAGCCGCTGTAGAAGCACACTCCCAAAGTGTATGGCTGAACCTAGCAAGGGTGCAAGTAGCATTAACAGACTTTAACGCCATGCTACATGCTGAAAAGACTTTCTTTGCCATAGCATCATATTTTTTATCGTCCCTGTCCTGTGGGACTGTAGGATAAGCCGTCTTGATATCGGTAGAGGATGCTGCTTGTACCACCAGACTTTCTGGGGATGGATGTTTAGACAAGAACTCTGGGTCTGTGGAAGATACCCTGTACTTTGCAGACAGTTTTTTATTTACTGCTGGTATTACATCTGGGGTTTCCCAGTTTGTCATGATCTTTCTCTGAAGAGCTTTATGAAAGGGCACCACTGGATCCTCTTGTGGGCCTTTGTCAAGAATATCCGTGAGGTCATCTTGCTGGAAAGATTGTGAAGGTGTAGACCACCCCATGAACTCTGTAATCCTGGCCATTAAGGCTCTGTAGGGGGTTTCAGCATGCTCCCCCGGGTCTGGCTTAGCAAAATCCACCTCAGGGGAAGTGTCTAACCCACTTGCCTCATGTAAAGAATCATGAAGATCCTTTAATCTGTGCTCTTCAGAGGAAAATTCCTCTCTAACTGGGGTTACAGGTCCCTGTAACTCAAATGTGTCTTGTTCAGACAAATCACCCTCTTCTAAAATTGAGGATATAGTTCTCAATTGTTCTGAACTCATAAAGGGAGTAAATCCCATTTCCAAGGCAGAGGGTGCCGAACTTGTCATTATTGGCCTCGAGAACGTCGATGTCGTCGACGCCGACGTCGAAGGCTTCGAGCGTGGCGTCGAAAACAGAGGTGGAGGCCTCGAGGACCTCGATAGAATTGGAATTCTACTCGACAATATCGACGCCATCGACGTCGAGGGCCTGGGGATCGTCACTGGATGTGTGGTCACCGTGACTTTTCTCGGCGTCGACGCCGGTGTCGAGGCCGGCGTCGAGTCGACAGACCCGTGTGTCGAAGGTCCCTTCGACAACGGCGTCGAAGACATCGACCTCGACGGAAACTTTGTCGACGGCGTCGACGGAACCTTCGAGGAAGGTTTGGAGGTCATAGTCCTACTCGAGGGTTCGAGACGCGCTCGAGAGGTTTCTTTCGCCGGGTACTGCGACTCGCGGCGTTTTTGACCGTCGGGTCTTTCGACCAGAGCATCGCTCTCGGCAGTCTTCGAGGGGGTCGAGGCCGCTTTCTCGAAGACGCTCATCATATTTTTCCTGAATTCCTCCCATTCAGCCCGGGAACTATGTTTCGTGGGGCAAGGGATTCTTTTTGGCGAAACAGAGGAAGAGGAAGACGGAGAAGGGGATCTTCGACGTCTCCTCTTCGAGTGCTTCGATCTCGAGGAGTGATGAGACCCACTCCGAGACCTGGAGAGTGAATGGTGACGAGGAGACGAATGTCTGGACTTCGTCGACGAAGAAGAAGCTTTAAAAGTCTTACCTTTCTCCAGCTTCCCCCTACGCTCCTTCAGGGCCTTAGCTGTCATGGACATACAGTCCTCGCACTCAGAACAATGGTGTTCGGCTCCCAAGCACCACAGACAATTTCTGTGAGGATCAGTCAACGACATCTTTTTCCCACAATCTCGACATTTTTTGAAGCCGGATCGAGGAGTTGTCGGTTCCGACGAGGAAGCCATCGAGTACGGATCGAATAACTTGAGGTAAATAGGTATTATCTGACTAAGAACTGAGCAACGGTATTCCGAGGCACCGAGTAGCGCGGAAAAACGGAACTGAGCAACGGACGCTGCGTTGATACGGCGGCTGTCAAAGGAAATCGACTCGAGGGACGTCGACGCGAAGCGCCCTCTGGAGAAAAAATTTTCCGAGGCCAGCAGAGCTGGAAGGATATATCTAAGATGAGGAATATGTCGGAGGACCCAATCCCTTCGAAATACCTGTTTTGGGGAAGCTGGATAAAAAGGTTGGACTGATTAAAGAAAAAAGACACCCCTCTTCCTTAAGAAGTCGTGGTCAGCTGGACAACAAGGATTACCCAATTAATTTATAGAGTACAGTTTTCAGCACACACTGCGAAGTGATCTTTGTTCATTTCGAATTTTAATAAAATACACCCTGGAGGTGGTACTAGAGAGCCCAATCAACATGGCCGTGAGCCGAAACATCCGTACAAGATCCGGCCGCACATCAACCCTGAAGCCAACCTCAAAGTGCAGATTATGAAAATTTGAGACACTGGGCACCTGCTGGCGAGACTTGAGGTTCCTAAACCTAAACTGGGCTGAGAACGACAGAGAACACCTTTGCGTGCGCAGTAGCACGGAGTGCAGGGAGAGGCGTCTCTGATCCTGTGACAGGGACTTCAGCTGCACCTAGCATCCCAGACGGCCTAGACTGCCTTGCGGGCAACATCAAAGCGGAATCGGCAAGAGCCTTACCCGACTCCCGGACATCGAGGGAGCCAGCAGGGAGGCTGCGGATCGGCTCACCACGCCGGGGCAGCCCCGGGCATAACGGCTCCTCCTCTGTGTGGCATGGAGGATCGCAGCCCGTCACTCCCGGGAGGCGAAGGCGGAGCAACCAGTCCCCCAACTACTGGGGAGATCAGCATACACCAGCCAGGACACCCGAGGAACTGAGTGGTGTTTCTGTGGGCAGAACGGAACGGAGGAGAGACCCGACCACTGGGTCTTGCCACGGTAACAACCTATGGCGGCGGCTCCTGGAGCAGAGAGACACACGCCGGAAAACCCACAGAGCCCAGAGGCCACCAGGACTCTGAGAGAGCTGGGTTGACAGATGAGAGCAAAATAGTAGAAGGAAAAAGAGGAAGAAGACTTGATGTAGTTGAGAGGAAACCAAACTGATGGAGATTATAGGGATACTAAGAGAATATCATGAGAGGATAGAAGAAGGGAAGAAACAAGGAGAGTTGGAGGTGTGATACTGGGAGGAATGTAGGTGATAGTCTGACATATGCCATTTTTCATCAAAATAAATTACCTTGTGGAAATTGACTTTGACAGCATTACATGGTGGTGATGACAAGGCATGCATATGTATTAAGAAAGGAAGCATAGGGCTGGGGGTATTGTGGACTATGGGGTGACACCCCCTATATATTAACAAAACGATGAAAGGCCACAATGTAATTTTATTGATGAAAATTAACATGGGGAAACTTATTTAGATGAAAGGACATAGACGCGAGTCTGGCATTGGTGCCAGAGTGGAATTGGTAAAGATAAAGTTGATAACAAAACAAGGTTTGAGGTTGCAGTGGGAGAAAGACCCTGAGCTATGAGTGGCGTGGAACCATAGATAGAGATAGATAAAAGTGAGAGTAGGACAGCCATGAAGGTGAGAGTGAATGGGATAATTCAAAGGGAAAGATGCAATAGGGCAGAATAGGGGATAATCAGCAGATTGGAAGGGCTAGAGGTGAGACAAGGACAGAGTTGCTAGAGGTGTATTGGAAAAGTTGCAAAAAAGAGGCATTTACGGTAGTGAGGAAATGAGAGCCAATGAGTAGAGACTAGAAAGACAGGTGGAGGGGAAAGAGATAGAGACCAGGTGAGTGAAGGGGGTGAGCCTTGAGCAGATAAGGGAAGAACCAGGATACTTAAAGTGAAAGAACATGGCCTGAGTCATTGATTATGAAAATGAATTCACTTCAGAAGTCAAGTGCTTCTTTTATGGAGATTACATTTTTCAATGTAGTTACTATGGTCTCTTAACCATAGGATCATTCACAGTGAAGTCTAGGAATTCTCTCACACTTCTCTCGAACTGGGATGCCTTGTGCACCAGGGTGGATCCACCAGGGTGCATCTGTCACTGGACAGGTGGTATCTTACCTACTTGGTGGTAGTTGCCCACGTAAGTCTCTGAAGTCTGTTCTATGTGACAATTACTGGTATTGGTATTTAGGCTGGTTCTTAGCAGTTCCTGAAAACATATTACATACTAAATTCACATATGCCAACCACCATGTGGCTGGCTTATATCTGAAAACTGTCGGGACATTTTCCAGCTGACAATACATAATTCTGCACTATACAAAATAACCCGTTCTTACACGTTGTTATGGTCTGCACCATTTTCCATACATAATGTTGATCAGGTGTGTGTCGTGCAGCGCAGGCTGACTTGTCCATTGTCTCGCTCATGGCATCATCACATGCAGGCCATTGTGTTGGGCCCGGGGTGAGGGACCTCCTGCCCTGGTGCCGGCACTGCACAGTACAAAGACACGGGAGACAGGTGTCAAACGCAACACATCTTTATTCATACACCTCCTACATGCCACTGCCTTGCTCCTGCTTAGCCTTCATCAGTTTCCCCGTTACCCCCGCCCCATGCCCCAGAACCCAACTGTCAATGGGACATCCCCGCATATTAAACAATTACCCCAACGGGGGTGCAACATGTGCCTGGGATGGTGCGCCTCAGCCCATTTCTTCAATGAGACATTGCAGTTTGTTTCTTGCTCTTTGGGGTCTCGAGTTCTCTGTCTCTCGCACCATTCTTCCTGCCGGCTCCCCAGTGTATTCCACACCAGAGGTGTCAGAGTCTTCTCGGTCTCCATGATATGAATCGTCCTCATGGTGTTCATCAGACATGTCCCCTCTTCCCCTTGCCCGCCGTGGGGTGGCTAGTGGAAACCGTTTGAAATGTGAGGAGTTGCAGGTGGTGGACCCACGGTCGCCCTGGGCCATAACCATTGAACCCTTTCGTGCAGTAATCACTAGGAGATCATCTTTGAACATTGCCATGTGTTTGTGGGTTTGTGGCTGCTTCATCGTCACTACCTCTTCAACTTCTAGCATGCAGTCCTTGGCTTTCCTGCGAATGTCTGCATAGTCCTTTATTCTCTGCTTGGCGTTCTGGTCGTGATCTCTCATTTCACTATCCTCAGGTCGCATGGTGTCTTGGGGGCCATGCTGTGGCAGCCGGGACCGAACATTTCTCCCAAACAGGACCTCTGCTGGGCTTTTCCTGTGGAGCTGTGTGCAGTGCTCCAATAGTCCCTGAGCAGTTGATGGAAGACATGCTCGTAGGGTTGTCCAGTTTACTGGGCCACCTGTAGCACTTGTTTGAGGTTTGCCATGAAACGCTCAATCATGCCGTTTGCTTGAGCCCATAACAGCATGATCTTCTGGTAATGAAACCCCATGTATTCACTGAAGCGCTCAAAGTCTTGGCCAGCGTATGGAGATACACTATCTGTCTTCACTTTTTGGGGAATGCCATATGCTGTGAAAATGTGGTCCAGGACTCGGATGACATAGTGAGCTGCCGTGGAGACTCTCTGCGCCTCTAAATAGCTGGGGTACTTGTCCATTATAGCTAGGATGTATTTTCTCCCTTCGATGAGACCAAAGAAGTCAGCCGCCACTGCTTCCCACACCCCCTCCGGTAACGCAGACATCCGATAACGCTCTGGATGTCTGTTGGGTGTAATGAGGCAACAGGTCGGACACTCTTTCAAGACCTCCCCCAAAAGCGCATCTAGTTGGGGGAACCAGACCTTCTGTCTCAACATGCGTTTCGTAGACACTAATCCTCGGTGCCCCTCATGTGCTAATTCCACTACTTTCCTTCGGAGTGAAGCTGGGATCAACATATTGTGTCCTTTTAGTAGTAGGTTGTCCTCAGACAAGGCCAGTTCCTCCTTCACCAGTAAAGGCCTGTCTATTTCTCTACGGACGTCTTCCGATTCAAGGCGACCTCTTTCTTTGGCCCATCTCCACCGCCCTGATCTGAGTCCTTCACTGGCGATGAGGCATGCTGGATCCATCTCTTGTTTCCTGTGCGAGGGTAGCGGGGTCGATGCCCTTGGGCATGGCTTCTTGAATAAGATATCAGAAGTAGCGATCCACTACAGAAGGTTCCGGTCGGTCTCCGCTTCTCGGATGACGGGACAGAACTCACTTTCACCCTTGGAACCTATGTGAGGTACCAGCACCGTGGGGTTATGAGATGTGGGAGGGAGGGGCTTCTTCTAACAGCTGCAGCGAGGCACAAGCACCGTTGGTTCCCTGCTCCCTTCCCTCACTCACCACTGCTACTGGCAATCACTGCTGCGGACCCCCGGGCACAATCCAGCCTCCTGCATCTTCCGATACATAGGCAGGGCAACGCCCTCACTGCCACGGCCACCAGTAGTTCTCCCTCTCCTGGGCCTCCGTTGCCATGCGCTTCGCCTTCCCAGCGCTGTAGCCTCCCACGCATAGGATGTCTCTCCTTCGTTGCCACTGGGTGGACCCGGGGTGAGGGACCTTCTACCCCAGGGCCAGCACTGGGCAGTACAAAGACACAGGAGGCAGGTGTCACACGCAACATGTTGTTATTCATACACCTCCTACCTGCAACTGCCTTTCCCGTGCTTAGCCTTGTCACTTCCCCTTTTCCCGCCGCCCCCCACCCTATCCCGCTCCGTGCCCCGGGAACCCAACTATCAACGTGAGGGCCATCATCCATTCCTAACAGAAAAGTGAGGCCTACCACTCAATTAACACATTTCGTGGGGTGTCACTTACTATGGAGTCAGTTCATAAATATGGCAAGCCCGCCCACCAGCCCATTGATTTCAGTGGACTCTCTCTGGCTTAATCTGATTTAATTTGCCAGGGCAACTCGAAGAGGTTGAGATGTATGGGTCAGGTTAATAATATACTGCAGGGTATGGTGGGTAAACGCAGATCTGGCTGGGACAAGGTATTTATCTGGGTGGGGATTTTGCAAACCCTACGTCTTTGGGCCTGTGGATATGGAAGCTACACATGCTGTCATGTTTGTGCCTGAAGCAAGAGGGTGGTGCCATGTGGTGGTTATGCATAGGGAGAAGTTTGGGGCATGGAAGGGAGCCGTGCACACATTTGGGGCAGGGGTGCATGTAACAGTTTTCCTTTGGCACCATATTTCACAAACTTCTTAGAAACTATCCTGATGGGGGTAGGATTTTGGTGAAGCTACAACACAATTATCCAACAACAGTAAGAGAAACTGAAATACAAGGAGGCTTTGAGTGCTGAAAACAGGCCAAAACATACATCACAGGAGGAGGAGTGTGAAGAGTAAGTCAAACTGTTCAGTGCTAACATGGCAGTTTCCGTAGTGTAGTGGTTGTCACGTTCGCCTAACACGCGAAAGGTCCCCGGTTCGAGACCGGGCGGAAACACTTTTTTTTTTTCCTGGCACATACCGAATTAGAACTCTGTTAATTAAAAACTGCACATACGTGCAAACATTTGTGGATGACATGCTAAAAAAGTCGGTAGCGGCAACATATGGTTAGTGCTGTGCAAGGAATCTCACATTCTGACTAGCCATGTGCATACTCTGCACTGCCACATATAGAAATTAGGGGTGTACCAGACTTTATAGACCAAAGTATGGGACAGTTTTATGAACGCCTATACAATATACAGCAAAAGGGATGATCAAATCAAAACTGGAAATATGCATTAAGTACCAGAGTGGCTGCACTCATAGATAGATTGGGAGGATCCAGATATCAGAGTTTGGGCTACCCTTAAACGTAGATTGCTATATAGAGTTGCTGCATCATGTTCACGATCTATATATACCCCTGGAAGAACTACACGATCCCTAATAAAGGCTCATGTCCATAGATAGCGGTGGTGTGCCACCTATCTAAAAGGGGTAGAAACAGTAAAGTTACAGTCCATAGATAATTATGTGAATTGACCAAAAAAAAATAAACACAAAATTACAAAACAGGCCTGCACCAATGTGACCCACACTGGGGTGGCCTTTTTTAAACCACCTTTGTGAAGCTTAAATAGGCATAGCGTACTTCTTCTAGAGGGATCACACTGGTGACTTGTTGCACTTGATAAATCATATCAAGTCTTGTCCCTTTCTTTTGTGGTATACTGTTAGTCCAAATAGAGGGACATTTTTATGAACTTTACCAATGCTCCCTTAAAATTGTATTTATCTGTTCCTTCGGAATATGGTAGCTGTAAGGGGTCGGGACAACTTGCATCCATTTGTAGCGATCAGTTTAAGATTATTTAGCAGTTTTGAAGCTTCTTCTGACATAATACTAAAGTTCACAGTATCTGGCATATGCGCCATGTACCTATTCATCTATTTTACATGAACAATTATAACACTAAAAAAAGTTGAATTCGAACAACAATAGTTTTATGTCATGCATATAGATATTCTTTAATGTCCATTCAGCCTGAAAATATCGTCAATGAGTGTTTCAACCTCTTACTCACTGGTCTTCACCAGGGCGTTAGAACGTCTTCACTATACAAATTCCCAATGGTTCTTGAGATGCTTATTTCTAATCACTTCATAGGTACTTCTTCTACCTTGCATAATTCCTGTAATAGTCCTATTTGAGAAAATTCAAATGCCTTTCAGATTGAGTCCCAATTCTTGATGCCTAGAGGCTCTGCGCCTAATCTCAGACCGATTTTCCAAAGTCCAAATTTGTTTGATAACATACTCTTCCTGAGGGTTGTAACAGTGTCGATAAGCCACCCTCAAAACGGGGAGTTCCTTCTCTCCCCACTCACGTGGTTATGCAACAAACTATTTAACAGATTCTTTTTTTTTTTTGCCCTATCTCAGACACATATCATGCCCCTTGGATCCCTCTACCCTGAGCTGACAATGAGCCAAGAACCAGGCCAGTGTAGGGGAAATATATTGGTATTTATTTAAATTAAAAGTAATAGAAATGAGCACGAAAATGTTAAAAACCACTTTATCCGTAGCTCAACTTCTCTCAGCATAAATATATCACAAAAGTGAGTTAAAAAGACACAATCGCAATTATTCACTTTCTGTAAATTTAACTTCACAAAATAATTACATTGATCAATAATGAAGGCACTTTTGTGCGATTTTGATTTTCCTGCAGGCTTAAAAGGCTAGAAGTAGGATTTCAAGATTGGTAATGATGATTTCGCACACACTTATGGTTTAAAATAAACACAGGGTGATTTATCGGTTAATTTTTCAGACCCCCCCCCCGCTTTAGTCTATGTTGGGTAGTCACACAGAAAACTTAGAATGCTTTGGGGAATTTTGGATTTCAGACTCCCCTTGCAGAAATACCTGTTTTGGGGAAGATGGATAAAAAGGTTGGACTGATTAAAGAACAAAGACACCCCTCTACCTTAAGAAGTCGTGGTCAGCTGGACAACAAGGATTACCCAATTAATTTATAGAGTACAGTTTTCAGCACACACTGCGAAGTGATCTTTGTTAATTTCAAATTTTAATAAAATACACCCTGGAGGTGGTACTAGAGAGCCTAATCAACATGGCCGCGAGCCGAAACATCCGTACAAGATCCGGCCGCACATCAACCCTGAAGCCAACCTCAAAGTGCAGATTATGAAAATTTGAGACACTGGGCACCTGCTGGCGAGACTTGAGGTTCCTAAACCTAAACTGGGCTGAGAACGACAGAGGACACCTTTGTGTGCGCATTAGCGCAGAGTGCAGGGAGAGGCGCCTCTGATCCTGTGACAGGGACTTCAGCTGCACCTAGCACCCCAGACGGCCTAGACTGCCTTGCGGGCAACATCAAAGCGGAATTGGCAAGAGCCTTACCCGACTCCCGGACATCGAGGGAGCCAGCAGGGAGGCCGCGGATCGGCTCACCACGCCGGGGGAGCCCCGGGCATAACGGCTCCTCCTCTGTGTGGCATGGAGGATCGCAGCCCGTCACTCCCGGGAGGCGAAGGCGGAGCAACCAGTCCCCCAACTACTGGGGAGATCAGCATACACCAGCCAGGACACCCGAGGAACTGAGTGGTGTTTCTGAGGGCAGAACGGAACGGAGGAGAGACCCGACCACTGGGTCTTGCCACGGTAACAACCTATGGCGGCGGCTCCTGGAGCAGAGAGGCACACGCCGGAAAACCCACAGAGCCCAGAGGCCACCAGGACTCTGAGAGAGCTGGGTTGACAGATGAGAGCAAAATAGTAGAAGGAAAAAGAGGAAGAAGACTTGATGTAGTTGAGAGGAAACCAAACTGATGGAGATTATAGGGATAATAAGAGAATATCATGAGAGAATGAGAGGATAGAAGAAGGGAAGAAACAAGGAGAGTTGGAGGTGTGATACTGGGAGGAATGTAGGTGATAGTCTGACATATGCCATCTTTCATCAAAATAAATTACCTTGTGGAAATTGACTTTGACAGCATTGCATGGTGGTGATGACAAGGCATGCATATGTATTAAGAAAGGAAGCATAGGGCTGGGGGTATTGTGGACTTTGGGGTGACACCCCCTATATATTAACAAAACGATGAAACTCCACAATGTAATTTTATTGATGAAAATTAACATGGGGAAACTTATTTAGATGAAAGGACATAGACGCGAGTCTGGCATTGGTGCCAGAGTGGAATTGGTAAAGATAAAGTTGATAACAAAACAAGGATTGAGGTTGCAGTGGGAGAAAGACCCTGAGCTATGAGTGGCGTGGAACCATAGATAGAGATAGATAAAAGTGAGAGTAGAACAGCCATGAAGGTGAGAGTGAATGGGATAAATCAAAGGGAAATATGCAATAGGGCGGAATAGGGGATAATCAGCAGATTGGAAGGGCTAGAGGTGAGACAAGGACAGAGTTGCTAGAGGTGTATTGGAAAAGTTGCAAAAAAGAGGCATTTACGGTAGTGAGCAAATGAGAGCCAATGGGTAGAGACTAGAAAGACAGGTGGAGGGGAAAGAGATAGAGACCAGGTGAGTGAAGGGGTGAGCCTTTAGCAGATAAGGGAAGAACCAGGATACCTAAAGTGAAAGAACATGGCCCGAGTCATTGATTATGAAAATTAATTCACTTCAGAAGTCAAGTGGTTCTTTTATGGAGATTACATTTTTCAATGTAGTTACTATGGTCTCTTAACCATAGGATCATTCACAGTGAAGTCTAGGAATTCTTTCACACTTCTCTCGAACTGGGATGCCTTGTGCACCAGGGTGGATCCACCAGGGTGCATCTGTCACTGGACAGGTGGTATCTTACCTACTTGGTGGTAGTTTCCCACGTAAGTGTCTGAAGTCTGTTCTATGTGACAATTACTGGTATTGGTATTTAGGCTGGTTCTTAGCAGTTCCTGAAAACGTATTACATACTAAATTCACATATACCAACCACCATGTGGCTGGCTTATATCTGAAAACTGTCGGGACATTTTCCAGCTGACAATACATAATTCTGCACTATACAAAATAACCCGTTCTTACACGTTGTTATGGTCTGCACCATTTTCCATACATAATGTTGATCAGGTGTGTCTCGTGCAGCGCAGGCTGACTTGTCCATTGTCTCGCTCATGGCATCATCATATGCAGGCCATTGTGTTTGGCCCGGGGTGAGGGACCTCCTGCCCTGGTGCCGGCACTGCACAGTACAAAGACACAGGAGGCAGGTGTCAAACGCAACACATCTTTATTCATACACCTCCTACATGCCACTGCCTTGCCCCTGCTTAGCCTTCATCAGTTCCCCCGTTACCCCCGCCCCATGCCCCAGAACCCAACTGTCAATGGGACATCCCCGCAAATTAAACAATTACCCCAACGGGGGAGCAACATATGACTGGGATGGTGCGCCTCAGCCCATTTCTTCAATGAGACATTGCAGTTTGTTTCTTGCTCTTTGGGGTCTCGAGTTCTCTGTCTCTCGCACCATTCTTCCTGCCGGCCCCCAGTGTATTCCACACCAGAGGTGTCAGAGTCTTCTCGGTCTCCATGATATGAATCGTCCTCATGGTGTTCATCAGACATGTCCCCTCTTCCCCTTGCCCGCCGTGGAGTGGCTAGTGGAAACCGTTTGAAATGTGAGGAGTTGCAGGTGGTGGACCCACGGTCGCCCTGGGCCATAACCATTGAACCCTTTCGTGCAGTAATCACTAGGAGATCATCCTTGAACATTGCCATGTGTTTGTGGGTTTGTGGCTGCTTCATCGTCACTACCTCTTCAACTTCTAGCATGCAGTCCTTGGCTTTCCTGCGAATGTCTGCGTAGTCCTTTATTCTCTGCTTGGCGTTCTGGTCGTGATCTCTCATTTCACTATCCTCAGGTCGCATGGTGTCTTGGGGGCCATGCTGTGGCAGCCGGGACCGAACATTTCTCCCAAACAGGACCTCTGCTGGGCTTTTCCTGTGGAGATGTGTGCAGTGCTCCAATAGTCCCTGAGCAGTTGATGGAAGACATGCTCGTAGGGTTGTCCAGTTTACTGGGCCACCTGTAGCACTTGTTTGAGGTTTGCCATGAAACGCTCGTTCATGCCGTTTGCTTGAGGCCATAACAGTATGATCTTCTGGTGATGAAACCCCATGTATTCACTGAAGCGCTCAAAGTCTTGGCCAGCGTATGGAGATACATTATCTGTCTTCACTTTTTGGGGAATGCCATATGCTGTGAAAATGTGGTCCAGGACTCGGATGACATAGTGAGCTGCCGTGGAGACTCTCTGCGCCTCTAAATAGCTGGGGTACTTGTCCATTATGGCTAGGATGTATTTTCTCCCTTCGATGAGACCAAAGAAGTCAGCCGCCACTGCTTCCCACACCCCCTCCGGTAACGCAGACATCCGATAACGCTCTGGATGTCTGTTGGGTGTAATGAGGCAACAGGTCGGACACTCTTTCAAGACCTCCCCCAAAAGCGCATCTAGTTGGGGGAACCATACCTTCTGTCTCAACATGTGTTTCGTAGACACTATTCCTCGGTGCCCCTCATGTGCTAGTTCCACTACTTTCCTTCGGAGTGAAGCTGGGATCACCATATTGTGTCCTTTTAGTAGTAGGTTGTCCTCAGACAAGGCCAGTTCCTCCTTCACCAGTAAAAGCCTGTCTATTTCTCTACGGACGTCTTCCGATTCAAGGCGACCTCTTTCTTTGGCCCATCTCCACCGCCCTGATCTGAGTCCTTCACTGGCGATGAGGCATGCTGGATCCATCTCTTGTTTCCTGTGCGAGGGTAGCGGGGTCGATGCCCTTGGGCATGGCTTCTTGAATAAGATATCAGAAGTAGCGATCCACTACAGAAGGTTCCGGTCGGTCTCCGCTTCTCGGATGACGGGACAGAACTCACTTTCACCCTTGGAACCTATGTGAGGTACCAGCACCGTGGGGTTATGAGATGTGGGAGGGAGGGGCTTCTTCTAACAGCTGCAGCGAGGCACAAGCACCGTTGGTTCCCTGCTCCCTTCCCTCACTCACCACTGCTACTGGCAATCACTGCTGCGGACCCCCGGGCACAATCCACCCTCCTGCATCTTCCGATACATAGGCAGGGCAACGCCCTCACTGCCACGGCCACCAGTAGTTCTCCCTCTCGTGGGCCTCTGTTGCCATGCGCTTCGCCTTCCCGGCGCTGTAGCCTCCCACGCATAGGATGTCTCTCCTTCGTTGCCACTGTGGTGGACCCGGGGTGAGGGACCTTCTACCCCAGGGCCAGCACTGGGCAGTACAAAGACACAGGAGGCAGGTGTCACACGCAACATGTTGTTATTCATACACCTCCTACCTGCAACTGCCTTGCCCGTGCTTAGCCTCGTCACTTCCCCTTTTCCCGCCGCCCCCCACCCTATCCCGCTCCGTGCCCCGGGAACCCAACTATCAACGTGAGGGCCATCATCCTTTCCTAACAGAAAAGTGAGGCCTACCACTCAATTAACACATTTCGTGGGGTGTCACTTACTATGGAGTCAGTTCATAAATATGGCTAGCCCGCCCACCAGCCCATTGATTTCAGTGGACTCTCTCTGGCTAAATCTGATTTCATTTGACAGGGCAACTCGAAGAGGTTGAGATGTATGGGTCAGGTTAATAATATACTGCAGGGTATGGTGGGTAAACGCAGATCTGGCTGGGACAAGGTATTTATCTGGGTGGGGATTTTCCAAACCCTACGTCTTTGGGCCTGTGGATATGGACGCTGCACATGCTGTCATGTTTGTGCCTGAAGCAAGAGGGGCCATTGATATTGGGTGGTGCCATGTGGTGGTTATGCATAGGGAGAAGTTTGGGGCATGGAAGGGAGCCGTGCACACATTTGGGGCAGGGGTGCATGTAACAGTTTTCCTTTGGCACCATATTTCACAAACTTCTTAGAAACTATCCTGATGGGGGTAGGATTTTGGTGAAGCTACAACACAATTATCCAACAACAGTAAGAGAAACTCAAATACAAGGAGGCTTTGAGTGCTGAAAACAGGCCAAAACATACATCACAGAAGGAGGAGTGTGAAGAGTAAGTCAAACTGTTCAGTGCTAACATCGCAGTTTCCGTAGTATTGTGGTTATCACGTTCGCCTAACATGCGAAAGGCCCCATACCGAATTAGAACTCTGTTAATTAAAAACTGCACATACGTGCAAACATTTGTGGATGACATGCTAAAAAAGTCGGTAGCGGCAACATATGGTTAATGCTGTGCAAGGAATCTCACATTCTGACTAGCCATGTGCATACTCTGCACTGCCACATATAGAAATTAGGGGTGTACCAGACTTTATAGACCAAAGTATGGGACAGTTTTATGAACGCCTATACAATATACAGCAAAAGGGATGATCAAATCAAAACTGGAAATATGCATTAAGTACCAGAGTGGCTGCACTCATAGATAGATTGGGAGGATCCAGATATCAGAGTTTGGGCTACCCTTAAACGTAGATTGCTATATAGAGTTGCTGCATCATGTTCACGACCTGTATATACCCCTGGAAGAACTACACGACCCCTAATAAAGGCTCATGTCCATAGATAGCGGTGGTGTGCCACCTATCTAAAAGGGGTAGAAACAGTAAAGTTACAGTCCATAGATAATTATGTGAATTGACCAAAAAAAAATAAACACAAAATTACAAAACAGGCCTGCACCAATGTGACCCACACTGGGGTGGCCTTTTTTAAACCACCTTTGTGAAGCTTAAATAGGCATAGCGTACTTCTTCTAGAGGGATCACACTGGTGACTTGTTGCACTTGATAAATCATATCAAGTCTTGTCCCTTTCTTTTGTGGTATACTGTTAGTCCAAATAGAGGGACATTTTTATGAACTTTACCAATGCTCCCTTAAAATTGTATTTATCTGTTCCTTCGGAATATGGTAGCTGTAAGGGGTCGGGACAACTTGCATCCATTTGTAGCGATCAGTTTAAGATTATTTAGCAGTTTTGAAGCTTCTTCTGACATAATACTAAAGTTCACAGTATCTGGCCTATGCGCCATGTACCTATTCATCTATTTTACATGAACAATTATAACACTAAAAAAAGTTGAATTCGAACAACAATAGTTTTATGTCATGCATATAGATATTCTTTAATGTCCATTCAGCCTGAAAATATCGTCAATGAGTGTTTCAACCTCTTACTCACTGGTCTTCACCAGGGCGTTAGAACGTCTTCACTATACAAATTCCCAATGGTTCTTGAGATGCTTATTTCTAATCACTTCATAGGTACTTCTTCTACCTTGCATAATTCCTGTAATAGTCCTATTTGAGAAAATTCAAATGCCTTTCAGATTGAGTCCCAATTCTTGATGCCTAGAGGCTCTGCGCCTAATCTCAGACCGATTTTCCAAAGTCCAAATTTGTTTGATAACATACTCTTCCTGAGGGTTGTAACAGTGTCGATAAGCCACCCTCAAAACGGGGAGTTCCTTCTCTCCCCACTCACGTGGTTATGCAACAAACTATTTAACAGATTCTTTTTTTTTTTTGCCCTATCTCAGACACATATCATGCCCCTTGGATCCCTCTACCCTGAGCTGACAATGAGCCAAGAACCAGGCCAGTGTAGGGGAAATATATTGGTATTTATTTAAATTAAAAGTAATAGAAATGAGCACGAAAATGTTAAAAACCACTTTATCCGTAGCTCAACTTCTCTCAGCATAAATATATCACAAAAGTGAGTTAAAAAGACACAATCGCAATTATTCACTTTCTGTAAATTTAACTTCACAAAATAATTACATTGATCAATAATGAAGGCACTTTTGTGCGATTTTGATTTTCCTGCAGGCTTAAAAGGCTAGAAGTAGGATTTCAAGATTGGTAATGATGATTTCGCACACACTTATGGTTTAAAATAAACACAGGGTGATTTATCGGTTAATTTTTCAGACCCCCCACCACTCCCCCCGCTTTGGTCTATGTTGGGAAGTCAGACAGAAAACTTAGAATGCTTTGGGGAATTTTGGATTTCAGACTCCCCTTGCAGAAATACCTGTTTTGGGGAAGCTGGATAAAAAGGTTGGACTGATTAAAGAACAAAGACACCCCTCTTCCTTAAGAAGTCGTGGTCAGCTGGACAACAAGGATTACCCAATTAATTTATAGAGTACAGTTTTCAGCACACACTGCAAAGTGATCTTTGTTAATTTCAAATTTTAATAAAATACACCCTGGAGGTGGTACTAGAGAGCCCAATCAACATGGCCGCGAGCCGAAACATCCGTACAAGATCCGGCCGCACATCAACTCTGAAGCCAACCTCAAAGTGCAGATTATGAAAATTTGAGACACTGGGCACCTGTTGGCGAGACTTGAGGTTCCTAAACCTAAACTGGGCTGAGAACGACAGAGGACACCTTTGTGTGCGCAGTAGCGCGGAGTGCAGGGAGAGGCGCCTCTGATCCTGTGACAGGGACTTCAGCTGCACCTAGCACCCCAGACGGCCTACACTGCCTTGCGGGCAACATCAAAGCGGAATTGGCAAGAGCCTTACCCGACTCCCGGACATCGAGGGAGCCAGCAGGGAGGCTGCGGATCGGCTCACCACGCCGGGGGAGCCCCGGGCATAACGGCTCCTCCTCTGTGTGGCATGGAGGATTGCAGCCCGTCACTCCCGGGAGGCGAAGGCGGAGCAACCAGTCCCCCAACTACTGGGGAGATCAGCATACACCAGCCAGGACACCCGAGGAACTGAGTGGTGTTTCTGAGGGCAGAACGGAACGGAGGAGAGACCCGACCACTGGGTCTTGCCACGGTAACAACCTATGGCGGCGGCTCCTGGAGCAGAGAGGCACACGCCGGAAAACCCACAGAGCCCAGAGGCCACCAGGACTCTGAGAGAGCTGGGTTGACAGATGAGAGCAAAATAGTAGAAGGAAAAAGAGGAAGAAGACTTGATGTAGTTGAGAGGAAACCAAACTGATGGAGATTATAGGGATAATAAGAGAACATCATGAGAGAATGAGAGGATAGAAGAAGGGAAGAAACAAGGAGAGTTGGAGGTGTGATACTGGGAGGAATGTAGGTGATAGTCTGACATATGCCATCTTTCATCAAAATAAATTACCTTGTGGAAATTGACTTTGACAGCATTGCATGGTGGTGATGACAAGGCATGCATATGTATTAAGAAAGGAAGCATAGGGCTGGGGGTATTGTGGACTATGGGGTGACACCCCCTATATATTAACAAAACGATGAAAGGCCACAATGTAATTTTATTGATGAAAATTAACATGGGGAAACTTATTTAGATGAAAGGATATAGACGCGAGTCTGGCATTGGTGCCAGAGTGGAATTGGTAAAGATAAAGTTGATAACAAAACAAGGATTGAGGTTGCAGTGGGAGGAAGACCCTGAGCTATGAGTGGCGTGGAACCATAGATAGAGATAGATAAAAGTGAGAGTAGGACAGCCATGAAGGTGAGAGTGAATGGGATAATTCAAAGGGAAAGATGCAATAGGGCGGAATAGGGGATAATCAGCAGATTGGAAGGGCTAGAGGTGAGACAAGGACAGAGTTGCTAGAGGTGTATTGGAAAAGTTGCAAAAAAG
Organism: Ambystoma mexicanum; assembly: GCF_040938575.1. Classification (NCBI taxonomy): domain Eukaryota; kingdom Metazoa; phylum Chordata; class Amphibia; order Caudata; family Ambystomatidae; genus Ambystoma; species Ambystoma mexicanum. The sequence continues at coordinate 6,763,798 of NW_027182323.1, forward strand.
AGGCATTTACGGTAGTGAGGAAATGAGAGCCAATGAGTAGAGACTAGAAAGACAGGTGGAGGGGAAAGAGATAGAGACCAGGTGAGTGAAGGGGGTGAGCCTTGAGCATATAAGGGAAGAACCAGGATACTTAAAGTGAAAGAACATGGCCTGAGTCATTGATTATGAAAATGAATTCACTTCAGAAGTCAAGTGCTTCTTTTATGGAGATTACATTTTTCAATGTAGTTACTATGGTCTCTTAACCATCGGATCATTCACAGTGAAGTCTAGGAATTCTCTCACACTTCTCTCGAACTGGGATGCCTTGTGCACCAGGGTGGATCCACCAGGGTGCATCTGTCACTGGACAGGTGGTATCTTACCTACTTGGTGGTAGTTGCCCACGTAAGTGTCTGAAGTCTGTTCTATGTGACAATTACTGGTATTGGTATTTAGGCTGGTTCTTAGCAGTTCCTGAAAACGTATTACATACTAAATTCACATATACCAACCACCATGTGGCTGGCTTATATCTGAAAACTGTCGGGACATTTTCCAGCTGACAATACATAATTCTGCACTATACAAAATAACCCGTTCTTACACGTTGTTATGGTCTGCACCATTTTCCATACATAATGTTGATCAGGTGTGTGTCGTGCAGCGCAGGCTGACTTGTCCATTGCCTCGCTCATGGCATCATCACATGCAGGCCATTGTGTTGGGCCCGGGGTGAGGGACCTCCTGCCCTGGTGCCGGCACTGCACAGTACAAAGACACGGGAGGCAGGTGTCAAACGCAACACATCTTTATTCATACACCTCCTACATGCCACTGCCTTGCCCATGCTTAGCCTTCATCAGTTCCCCTGTTACCCCCGCCCCATGCCCCAGAACCCAACTGTCAATGGGACATCCCCGCAAATTAAACAATTACCCCAAAGGGGGTGCAACATGTGCCTGGGATGGTGCGCCTCAGACCATTTCTTCAATGAGACATTGCAGTTTGTTTCTTGCTCTTTGGGGTCTCGAGTTCTCTGTCTCTCGCACCATTCTTCCTGCCGGCTCCCCAGTGTATTCCACACCAGAGGTGTCAGAGTCTTCTCGGTCTCCATGATATGAATCGTCCTCATGGTGTTCATCAGACATGTCCCCTCTTCCCCTTGCCCGCCGTGGGGTGGCTAGTGGAAACCGTTTGAAATGTGAGGAGTTGCAGGTGGTGGACCCACGGTCGCCCTGGGCCGTAACCATTGAACCCTTTCGTGCAGTAATCACTAGGAGATCATCCTTGAACATTGCCATGTGTTTGTGGGTTTGTGGCTGCTTCATCGTCACTATCTCTTCAACTTCTAGCATGCAGTCCTTGGCTTTCCTGCGAATGTCTGCGTAGTCCTTTATTCTCTGCTTGGCGTTCTGGTCGTGATCTCTCATTTCACTATCCTCAGGTCGCATGGTGTCTTGGGGGCCATGCTGTGGCAGCCGGGACCGAACATTTCTCCCAAACAGGAACTCTGCTGGGCTTTTCCTGTGGAGCTGTGTGCAGTGCTCCAATAGTCCCTGAGCAGTTGATGGAAGGCATGCTCGTAGGGTTGTCCAGTTTACTGGGCCACCTGTAGCACTTGTTTGAGGTTTGCCATGAAACGCTCAATCATGCCGTTTGCTTGAGGCCATAACAGCATGATCTTCTGGTGATGAAAGCCCATGTATTCACTGAAGCGCTCAAAGTCTTGGCCAGCGTATGGAGATACATTATCTGTCTTCACTTTTTGGGAAATGCCATATGCTGTGAAAATGTGGTCCAGGACTCGGATGACATAGTGAGCTGCCGTGGAGACTCTCTGCGCCTCTAAATAGCTGGGGTACTTGTCCATTATGGCTAGGATGTATTTTCTTCCTTCGATGAGACCAAAGAAGTCAGCCGCCACTGCTTCCCACACCCCCTCCGGTAACGCAGACATCCGATAACGCTCTGGATGTCTGTTGGGTGTAATGAGGCAACAGGTCGGACACTCTTTCAAGACCTCCCCCAAAAGCGCATCTAGTTGGGGGAACCAGACCTTCTGTCTCAACATGTGTTTCGTAGACACTATTCCTCGGTGCCCCTCATGTGCTAGTTCCACTACTTTCCTTCGGAGTGAAGCTGGGATCACCATATTTTGTCCTTTTAGTAGTAGGTTGTCCTCAGACAAGGCCAGTTCCTCCTTCACCAGTAAAAGCCTGTCTATTTCTCTACGGACGTCTTCCGATTCAAGGCGACCTCTTTCTTTGGCCCATCTCCACCGCCCTGATCTGAGTCCTTCACTGACGATGAGGCATGCTGGATCCATCTCTTGTTTCCTGTGCGAGGGTAGCGGGGTCGATGCCCTTGGGCATGGCTTCTTGAATAAGATATCAGAAGTAGCGATTCACTACAGAAGGTTCCGGTCGGTCTCCGCTTCTCGGATGACGGGACAGAACTCACACTCACTTTCACCCTTGGAACCTATGTGAGGTACCAGCACCGTGGGGTTATGAGATGTGGGAGGGAGGGGCTTCTTCTAACAGCTGCAGCGAGGCACAAGCACCGTTGGTTCCCTGCTCCCTTCCCTCACTCACCACTGCTACTGGCAATCACTGCTGCGGACCCCCGGGCACAATCCAGCCTCCTGCATCTTCCGATACATAGGCAGGGCAACGCCCTCACTCCCACGGCCACCAGTAGTTCTCCCTCTCCTGGGCCTCCGTTGCCATGCGCTTCGCCTTCCCGGCGCTGTAGCCTCCCACGCATAGGATGTCTCTCCTTCGTTGCCACTGTGGTCGACCCGGGGTGAGGGACCTTCTACCCCAGGGCCAGCACTGGGCAGTACAAAGACACAGGAGGCAGGTGTCACACGCAACATGTTGTTATTCATACACCTCCTACCTGCAACTGCCTTGCCCGTGCTTAGCCTTGTCACTTCCCCTTTTCCCGCCGCCCCCCACCCTATCCCGCTCCGTGCCCCGGGAACCCAACTATCAACGAGAGGGCCATCATCCATTCCTAACAGAAAAGTGAGGCCTACCACTCAATTAACACATTTCGTGGGGTGTCACTTACTATGGAGTCAGTTCATAAATATGGCTAGCCCGCCCACCAGCCCATTGATTTCAGTGGACTCTCTCTGGCTAAATCTGATTTAATTTGCCAGGGCAACTCGAAGAGGTTGAGATGTATGGGTCAGGTTAATAATATACTGCAGGGTATGGTGGGTAAACGCAGATCTGGCTGGGGCAAGGTATTTATCTGGGTGGGGATTTTGCAAACCCTACGTCTTTGGGCCTGTGGATATGGAAGCTACACATGCTGTCATGTTTGTGCCTGAAGCAAGAGGGGCCATTGATATTGGGTGGTGCCATGTGGTGGTTATGCATAGGGAGAAGTTTGGGGCATGGAAGGGAGCCGTGCACACATTTGGGGCAGGGGTGCATGTAACAGTTTTCCTTTGGCACCATATTTCACAAACTTCTTAGAAACTATCCTGATGGGGGTAGGATTTTGGTGAAGCTACAACACAATTATCCAACAACAGTAAGAGAAACTGAAATACAAGGAGGCTTTGAGTGCTGAAAACAGGCCAAAACATACATCACAGAAGGAGGAGTGTGAAGAGTAAGTCAAACTGTTCAGTGCTAACATGGCAGTTTCCGTAGTGTAGTGGTTATCACGTTCGCCTAACACGCGAAAGGTCCCCGGGAAACACTTTTTTTTTTTCCTGGCACATACCGAATTAGAACTCTGTTAATTAAAAACTGCACATACGTGCAAACATTTGTGGATGACATGCTAAAAAAGTCGGTAGCGGCAACATATGGTTAGTGCTGTGCAAGGAATCTCACATTCTGACTAGCCATGTGCATACTCTGCACTGCCACATATAGAAATTAGGGGTGTACCAGACTTTATAGACCAAAGTATGGGACAGTTTTATGAACGCCTATACAATATACAGCAAAAGGGATGATCAAATCAAAACTGGAAATATGCATTAAGTACCAGAGTGGCTGCACTCATAGATAGATTGGGAGGATCCAGATATCAGAGTTTGGGCTACCCTTAAACGTAGATTGCTATACAGAGTTGCTGCATCATGTTCACGACCTATATATACCCCTGGAAGAACTACACGATCCCTAATAAAGACTCATGTCCATAGATAGCGGTGGTGTGCCACCTATCTAAAAGGGGTAGAAACAGTAAAGTTACAGTCCATAGATAATTATGTGAATTGACCAAAAAAAAATAAACGCAAAATTACAAAACAGGCCTGCACCAATGTGACCCACACTGGGGTGGCCTTTTTTAAACCACCTTTGTGAAGCTTAAATAGGCATAGCGTACTTCTTCTAGAGGGATCACACTGGTGACTTGTTGCACTTGATAAATCATATCAAGTCTTGTCCCTTTCTTTTGTGATATACTGTTAGTCCAAATAGAGGGACATTTTTATGAACTTTACCAATGCTCCCTTAAAATTGTATTTATCTGTTCCTTCGGAATATGGTAGCTGTAAGGGGTCGGGACAACTTGCATCCATTTGTAGCAATCAGTTTAAGATTCTTTAGCAGTTTTGAAGCTTCTTCTGACATAATACTAAAGTTCACAGTATCTGGCATATGCGCCATGTACCTATTCATCTATTTTACATGAACAATTATAACACTAAAAAAAGTTGAATTCGAACAACAATAGTTTTATGTCATGCATATAGATATTCTTTAATGTCCATTCAGCCTGAAAATATCGTCAATGAGTGTTTCAACCTCTTACTCACTGGTCTTCACCAGGGCGTTAGAACGTCTTCACTATACAAATTCCCAATGGTTCTTGAGATGCTTATTTCTAATCACTTCATAGGTACTTCTTCTTCCTTGCATAATTCCTGTAATAGTCCTATTTGAGAAAATTCAAATGCCTTTCAGATTGAGTCCCAATTCTTGATGCCTAGAGGCTCTGCGCCTAATCTCAGACCGATTTTCCAAAGTCCAAATTTGTTTGATAACATACTCTTCCTGAGGGTTGTAACAGTGTCGATAAGCCACCCTCAAAACGGGGAGTTCCTTCTCTCCCCACTCACGTGGTTATGCAACAAACTATTTAACAGATTCTTTTTTTTTTTGCCCTATCTCAGACACATATCATGCCCCTTGGATCCCTCTACCATGAGCTGACAATGAGCCAAGAACCAGGCCAGTGTAGGGGAAATATATTGGTATTTATTTAAATTAAAAGTAATAGAAATGAGCACGAAAATGTTAAAAACCACTTTATCCGTGGCTCAACTTTTCTCAGCATAAATATATCACAAAAGTGAGTTAAAAAGACACAATCGCAATTATTCACTTTCTGTAAATTTAACTTCACAAAATAATTATATTGATTAATAATGGAGGCACTTTTGTGCGATTTTGATTTTCCTGCAGGCTTAAAAGGATAGAAGTAGGATTTCAAGATTGGTAATGATGATTTTGCACACACTTATGGTTTAAAATAAACACAGGGTGATTTATCGGTTAATTTTTCAGACCCCCCACCACTCCCCCCGCTTTGGTCTATGTTGGGAAGTCAGACAGAAAACTTAGAATGCTTTGGGGAATTTTGGATTTCAGACTCCCCTTGCAGAAATACCTGTTTTGGGGAAGCTGGATAAAAAGGTTGGACTGATTAAAGAACAAAGACACCCCTCTTCCTTAAGAAGTCGTGGTCAGCTGGACAACAAGGATTACCCAATTAATTTATAGAGTACAGTTTTCAGCACACACTGCGAAGTGATCTTTGTTAATTTCAAATTTTAATAAAATACACCCTGGAGGTGGTACTAGAGAGCCCAATCAACATGGCCGCGAGCGGAAACATCCGTACAAGATCCGGCCGCACATCAACCCTGAAGCCAACCTCAAAGTGCAGATTATGAAAATTTGAGACACTGGGCACCTGCTGGCGAGACTTGAGGTTCCTAAACCTAAACTGGGCTGAGAACGACAGAGGACACCTTTGTGTGCGCATTAGCGCAGAGTGCAGGGAGAGGCGCCTCTGATCCTGTGACAGGGACTTCAGCTGCACCTAGCACCCCAGATGGCCTAGACTGCCTTGCGGGCAACATCAAAGCGGAATTGGCAAGAGCCTTACCCGACTCCCGGACATCGAGGGAGCCAGCAGGGAGGCTGCGGATCGGCTCACCACACCGGGGGAGCCCCGGGCATAACGGCTCCTCCTCTGTGTGGCATGGAGGATCGCAGCCCGTCACTCCCAGGAGGCGAAGGCGGAGCAACCAGTCCCCCAACTACTGGGGAGATCAGCATACACCAGCCAGGACACCCGAGGAACTGAGTGGTGTTTCTGAGGGCAGAACGGAACGGAGGAGAGACCCGACCACTGGGTCTTGCCACGGTAACAACCTATGGCGGCGGCTCCTGGAGCAGAGAGGCACACGCCGGAAAACCCACAGAGCCCAGAGGCCACCAGGACTCTGAGAGAGCTGGGTTGACAGATGAGAGCAAAATAGCAGAAGGAAAAAGAGGAAGAAGACTTGATGTAGTTGAGAGGAAACCAAACTGATGGAGATTATAGGGATAATAAGAGAATATCATGAGAGAATGAGAGGATAGAAGAAGGGAAGAAACAAGGAGAGTTGGAGGTGTGATACTGGGAGGAATGTAGGTGATAGTCTGACATATGCCATCTTTCATCAAAATAAATTACCTTGTGGAAATTGACTTTGACAGCATTGCATGGTGGTGATGACAAGGCATGCATATGTATTAAGAAAGGCAGCATAGGGCTGGGGGTATTGTGGACTATGGGGTGACACCCCCTATATATTAACAAAACGATGAAAGGCCACAATGTAATTTTATTGATGAAAATTAACATGGGGAAACTTATTTAGATGAAAGGACATAGACGCGAGTCTGGCATTGGTGCCAGAGTGGAATTGGTAAAGATAAAGTTGATAACAAAACAAGGATTGAGGTTGCAGTGGGAGAAAGACCCTGAGCTATGAGTGGCGTGGAACCATAGATAGAGATAGATAAAAGTGAGAGTAGGACAGCCATGAAGGTGAGAGTGAATGGGATAATTCAAAGGGAAAGATGCAATAGGGCGGAATAGGGGATAATCAGCAGATTGGAAGGGCTAGAGGTGAGACAAGGACAGAGTTGCTAGAGGTGTATTGGAAAAGTTGCAAAAAAGAGGCATTTACGGTAGTGAGGAAATGAGAGCCAATGAGTAGAGACTAGAAAGACAGGTGGAGGGGAAAGAGATAGAGACCAGGTGAGTGAAGGGGGTGAGCCTTGAGCAGATAAGGGAAGAACCAGGATACTTAAAGTGAAAGAACATGGCCTGAGTCATTGATTATGAAAATGAATTCACTTCAGAAGTCAAGTGCTTCTTTTATGGAGATTACATTTTTCAATGTAGTTACTATGGTCTCTTAACCATAGGATCATTCACAGTGAAGTCTAGGAATGCTCTCACACTTCTCTCGAACTAGGATGCCTTGTGCACCAGGGTGGATCCACCAGGGTGCATCTGTCACTGGACAGGTGGTATCTTACCTACTTGGTGGTAGTTGCCCACGTAAGTGTCTGAAGTCTGTTCTATGTGACAATTACTGGTATTGGTATTTAGGCTGGTTCTTAGCAGTTCCTGAAAACGTATTACATACTAAATTCACATATACCAACCACCATGTGGCTGGCTTATATCTGAAAACTGTCGGGACATTTTCCAGCTGACAATACATAATTCTGCACTATACAAAATAACCCGTTCTTACACGTTGTTATGGTCTGCACCATTTTCCATACATAATGTTGATCAGGTGTGTGTCGTGCAGCGCAGGCTGACTTGTCCATTGCCTCGCTCATGGCATCATCACATGCAGGCCATTGTGTTGGGCCCGGGGTGAGGGACCTCCTGCCCTGGTGCCGGCACTGCACAGTACAAAGACACGGGAGGCAGGTGTCAAACGCAACACATCTTTATTCATACACCTCCTACATGCCACTGCCTTGCCCATGCTTAGCCTTCATCAGTTCCCCTGTTACCCCCGCCCCATGCCCCAGAACCCAACTGTCAATGGGACATCCCCGCAAATTAAACAATTACCCCAAAGGGGGTGCAACATGTGCCTGGGATGGTGCGCCTCAGACCATTTCTTCAATGAGACATTGCAGTTTGTTTCTTGCTCTTTGGGGTCTCGAGTTCTCTGTCTCTCGCACCATTCTTCCTGCCGGCTCCCCAGTGTATTCCACACCAGAGGTGTCAGAGTCTTCTCGGTCTCCATGATATGAATCGTCCTCATGGTGTTCATCAGACATGTCCCCTCTTCCCCTTGCCCGCCGTGGGGTGGCTAGTGGAAACCGTTTGAAATGTGAGGAGTTGCAGGTGGTGGACCCACGGTCGCCCTGGGCCGTAACCATTGAACCCTTTCATGCAGTAATCACTAAGAGATCATCCTTGAACATTGCCATGTGTTTGTGGGTTTGTGGCTGCTTCATCGTCACTACCTCTTCAACTTCTAGCATGCAGTCCTTGGCTTTCCTGCGAATGTCTGCATAGTCCTTTATTCTCTGCTTGGCGTTCTGGTCGTGATCTCTCATTTCACTATCCTCAGGTCGCATGGTGTCTTGGGGGCCATGCTGTGGCAGCCGGGACCGAACATTTCTCCCAAACAGGACCTCTGCTGGGCTTTTCCTGTGGAGCTGTGTGCAGTGCTCCAATAGTCCCTGAGCAGTTGATGGAAGACATGCTCGTAGGGTTGTCCAGTTTACTGGGCCACCTGTAGCACTTGTTTGAGGTTTGCCATGAAACTCTCAATCATGCCGTTTGCTTGAGGCCATAACAGCATGATCTTCTGGTGATGAAACCCCATGTATTCACTGAAGCGCTCAAAGTCTTGGCCAGCGTATGGAGATACATTACCTGTCTTCACTTTTTGGGAAATGCCATATGCTGTGAAAATGTGGTCCAGGACTCAGATGACATAGTGAGCTGCCGTGGAGACTCTCTGCGCCTCTAAATACCTGGGGTACTTGTCCATTATGGCTAGGATGTATTTTCTCCCTTCGATGAGACCAAAGAAGTCAGCCGCCACTGCTTCCCACACCCCCTCCGGTAACGCAGACATCCGATAACGCTCTGGATGTCTGTTGGGTGTAATGAGGCAACAGGTCGGACACTCTTTCAAGACCTCCCCCAAAAGCGCATCTAGTTGGGGGAACCAGACCTTCTGTCTCAACATGTGTTTCGTAGACACTATTCCTCGGTGCCCCTCATGTGCTAGTTCCACTACTTTCCTTCGGAGTGAAGCTGGGATCACCATATTGTGTCCTTTTAGTAGTAGGTTGTCCTCAGACAAGGCCAGTTCCTCCTTCACCAGTAAAAGCCTGTCTATTTCTCTATGGACGTCTTCCGATTCAAGGCGACCTCTTTCTTTGGCCCATCTCCACCGCCCTGATCTGAGTCCTTCACTGACGATGAGGCATGCTGGATCCATCTCTTGTTTCCTGTGCGAGGGTAGCGGGGTCGATGCCCTTGGGCATGGCTTCTTGAATAAGATATCAGAAGTAGCGATTCACTACAGAAGGTTCCGGTCGGTCTCCGCTTCTCGGATGACGGGACAGAACTCACACTCACTTTCACCCTTGGAACCTATGTGAGGTACCAGCACCGTGGGGTTATGAGATGTGGGAGGGAGGGGCTTCTTCTAACAGCTGCAGCGAGGCACAAGCACCGTTGGTTCCCTGCTCCCTTCCCTCACTCACCACTGCTACTGGCAATCACTGCTGCGGACCCCCGGGCACAATCCAGCCTCCTGCATCTTCCGATACATAGGCAGGGCAACGCCCTCACTGCCACGGCCACCAGTAGTTCTCCCTCTCCTGGGCCTCCGTTGCCATGCGCTTCGCCTTCCCGGCGCTGTAGCCTCCCACGCATAGGATGTCTCTCCTTCGTTGCCACTGGGTGGACCCGGGGTGAGGGACCTTCTACCCCAGGGCCAGCACTGGGCAGTACAAAGACACAGGAGGCAGGTGTCACACGCAACATGTTGTTATTCATACACCTCCTACCTGCAACTGCCTTGCCCGTGCTTAGCCTTGTCACTTCCCCTTTTCCCGCCGCCCCCCACCCTATCCCGCTCCGTGCCCCGGGAACCCAACTATCAACGTGAGGGCCATCATCCATTCCTAACAGAAAAGTGAGGCCTACCACTCAATTAACACATTTCGTGGGGTGTCACTTACTATGGAGTCAGTTCATAAATATGGCTAGCCCGCCCACCAGCCCATTGATTTCAGTGGACTCTCTCTGGCTAAATCTGATTTAATTTGCCAGGGCAACTCGAAGAGGTTGAGATGTATGGGTCAGGTTAATAATATACTGCAGGGTATGGTGGGTAAACGCAGATCTGGCTGGGACAAGGTATTTATCTGGGTGGGGATTTTGCAAACCCTACGTCTTTGGGCCTGTGGATATGGAAGCTACACATGCTGTCATGTTTGTGCCTGAAGCAAGAGGGGCCATTGATATTGGGTGGTGCCATGTGGTGGTTATGCATAGGGAGAAGTTTGGGGCATGGAAGGGAGCCGTGCACACATTTGGGGCAGGGGTGCATGTAACAGTTTTCCTTTGGCACCATATTTCACAAACTTCTTAGAAACTATCCTGATGGGGGTAGGATTTTGGTGAAGCTACAACACAATTATCCAACAACAGTAAGAGAAACTGAAATACAAGGAGGCTTTGAGTGCTGAAAACAGGCCAAAACATACATCACAGAAGGAGGAGTGTGAAGAGTAAGTCAAACTGTTCGGTGCCAACATGGCAGTTTCCGTAGTGTAGTGGTTATCACGTTCGCCTAACACGCGAAAGGTCCCCGGTTCGAGACCGGGCGGAAACACTTTTTTTTTTTCCTGGCACATACCGAATTAGAACTCTGTTAATTAAAAACTGCACATACGTGCAAACATTTGTGGATGACATGCTAAAAAAGTCGGTAGCGGCAACATATGGTTAGTGCTGTGCAAGGAATCTCACATTCTGACTAGCCATGTGCATACTCTGCACTGCCACATATAGAAATTAGGGGTGTACCAGACTTTATAGACCAAAGTATGGGACAGTTTTATGAACGCCTATACAATATACAGCAAAAGGGATGATCAAATCAAAACTGGAAATATGCATTAAGTACCAGAGTGGCTGCACTCATAGATAGATTGGGAGGATCCAGATATCAGAGTTTGGGCTACCCTTAAACGTAGATTGCTATATAGAGTTGCTGCATCATGTTCACGACCTATATATACCCCTGGAAGAACTACACGATCCCTAATAAAGGCTCATGTCCATAGATAGCGGTGGTGTGCCACCTATCTAAAAGGGGTAGAAACAGTAAAGTTACAGTCCATAGATAATTATGTGAATTGACCAAAAAAAAATAAACACAAAATTACAAAACAGGCCTGCACCAATGTGACCCACACTGGGGTGGCCTTTTTTAAACCACCTTTGTGAAGCTTAAATAGGCATAGCGTACTTCTTCTAGAGGGATCACACTGGTGACTTGTTGCACTTGATAAATCATATCAAGTCTTGTCCCTTTCTTTTGTGGTATACTGTTAGTCCAAATAGAGGGACATTTTTATGAACTTTACCAATGCTCCCTTAAAATTGTATTTATCTGTTCCTTCGGAATATGGTAGCTGTAAGGGGTCGGGACAACTTGCATCCATTTGTAGCGATCAGTTTAAGATTATTTAGCAGTTTTGAAGCTTCTTCTGACATAATACTAAAGTTCACAGTATCTGGCATATGCGCCATGTACCTATTCATCTATTTTACATGAACAATTATAACACTAAAAAAAGTTGAATTCGAACAACAATAGTTTTATGTCATGCATATAGATATTCTTTAATGTCCATTCAGCCTGAAAATATCGTCAATGAGTGTTTCAACCTCTTACTCACTGGTCTTCACCAGGGCGTTAGAACGTCTTCACTATACAAATTCCCAATGGTTCTTGAGATGCTTATTTCTAATCACTTCATAGGTACTTCTTCTACCTTGCATAATTCCTGTAATAGTCCTATTTGAGAAAATTCAAATGCCTTTCAGATTGAGTCCCAATTCTTGATGCCTAGAGGCTCTGCGCCTAATCTCAGACCGATTTTCCAAAGTCCAAATTTGTTTGATAACATACTCTTCCTGAGGGTTGTAACAGTGTCGATAAGCCACCCTCAAAACGGGGAGTTCCTTCTCTCCCCACTCACGTGGTTATGCAACAAAATATTTAACAGATTCTTTTTTTTTTTGCCCTATCTCAGACACATATCATGCCCCTTGGATCCCTCTACCATGAGCTGACAATGAGCCAAGAACCAGGCCAGTGTAGGGGAAATATATTGGTATTTATTTAAATTAAAAGTAATAGAAATGAGCACGAAAATGTTAAAAACCACTTTATCCGTGGCTCAACTTTTCTCAGCATAAATATATCACAAAAGTGAGTTAAAAAGACACAATCGCAATTATTCACTTTCTGTAAATTTAACTTCACAAAATAATTATATTGATTAATAATGGAGGCACTTTTGTGCGATTTTGATTTTCCTGCAGGCTTAAAAGGATAGAAGTAGGATTTCAAGATTGGTAATGATGATTTCGCACACACTTATGATTTAAAATAAACACAGGGTGATTTATCGGTTAATTTTTCAGACCCCCCCACCACTCCCCCCGCTTTGGTCTATGTTGGGAAGTCAGACAGAAAACTTAGAATGCTTTGGGGAATTTTGGATTTCAGACTCCCCTTGCAGAAATACCTGTTTTGGGGAAGCTGGATAAAAAGGTTGGACTGATTAAAAAACAAAGACACCCCTCTTCCTTAAGAAGTCGTGGTCAGCTGGACAACAAGGATTACCCAATTAATTTATAGAGTACAGTTTTCAGCACACACTGCGAAGTGATCTTTGTTAATTTCAAATTTTAATAAAATACACCCTGGAGGTGGTACTAGAGAGCCCAATCAACATGGCCGCGAGCCGAAACATCCGTACAAGATCCGGCCGCACATCAACTCTGAAGCCAACCTCAAAGTGCAGATTATGAAAATTTGAGACACTGGGCACCTGTTGGCGAGACTTGAGGTTCCTAAACCTAAACTGGGCTGAGAACGACAGAGGACACCTTTGTGTGCGCAGTAGCGCGGAGTGCAGGGAGAGGCGCCTCTGATCCTGTGACAGGGACTTCAGCTGCACCTAGCACCCCAGATGGCCTAGACTGCCTTGCGGGCAACATCAAAGCGGAATTGGCAAGAGCCTTACCCGACTCCCGGACATCGAGGGAGCCAGCAGGGAGGCTGCGGATCGGCTCACCACACCGGGGGAGCCCCGGGCATAACGGCTCCTCCTCTGTGTGGCATGGAGGATCGCAGCCCGTCACTCCCGGGAGGCGAAGGCGGAGCAACCAGTCCCCCAACTACTGGGGAGATCAGCATACACCAGCCAGGACACCCGAGGAACTGAGTGGTGTTTCTGAGGGCAGAACGGAACGGAGGAGAGACCCGACCACTGGGTCTTGCCACGGTAACAACCTATGGCGGCGGCTCCTGGAGCAGAGAGGCACACGCCGGAAAACCCACAGAGCCCAGAGGCCACCAGGACTCTGAGAGAGCTGGGTTGACAGATGAGAGCAAAATAGTAGAAGGAAAAAGAGGAAGAAGACTTGATGTAGTTGAGAGGAAACCAAACTGATGGAGATTATAGGGATAATAAGAGAATATCATGAGAGAATGAGAGGATAGAAGAAGGGAAGAAACAAGGAGAGTTGGAGGTGTGATACTGGGAGGAATGTAGGTGATAGTCTGACATATGCCATCTTTCATCAAAATAAATTACCTTGTGGAAATTGACTTTGACAGCATTGCATGGTGGTGATGACAAGGCATGCATATGTATTAAGAAAGGAAGCATAGGGCTGGGGGTATTGTGGACTATGGGGTGACACCCCCTATATATTAACAAAACGATGAAAGGCCACAATGTAATTTTATTGATGAAAATTAACATGGGGAAACTTATTTAGATGAAAGGACATAGACGCGAGTCTGGCATTGGTGCCAGAGTGGAATTGGTAAAGATAAAGTTGATAACAAAACAAGGATTGAGGTTGCAGTGGGAGAAAGACCCTGAGCTATGAGTGGCGTGGAACCATAGATAGAGATAGATAAAAGTGAGAGTAGGACAGCCATGAAGGTGAGAGTGAATGGGATAATTCAAAGGGAAAGATGCAATAGGGCGGAATAGGGGATAATCAGCAGATTGGAAGGGCTAGAGGTGAGACAAGGACAGAGTTGCTAGAGGTGTATTGGAAAAGTTGCAAAAAAGAGGCATTTACGGTAGTGAGGAAATGAGAGCCAACGAGTAGAGACTAGAAAGACAGGTGGAGGGGAAAGAGATAGAGACCAGGTGAGTGAAGGGGGTGAGCCTTGAGCAGATAAGGGAAGAACCAGGATACTTAAAGTGAAAGAACATGGCCTGAGTCATTGATTATGAAAATGAATTCACTTCAGAAGTCAAGTGCTTCTTTTATGGAGATTACATTTTTCAATGTAGTTACTATGGTCTCTTAACCATAGGATCATTCACAGTGAAGTCTAGGAATTCTCTCACACTTCTCTCGAACTAGGATGCCTTGTGCACCAGGGTGGATCCACCAGGGTGCATCTGTCACTGGACAGGTGGTATCTTACCTACTTGGTGGTAGTTGCCCACGTAAGTGTCTGAAGTCTGTTCTATGTGACAATTACTGGTATTGGTATTTAGGCTGGTTCTTAGCAGTTCCTGAAAACGTATTACATACTAAATTCACATATACCAACCACCATGTGGCTGGCTTATATCTGAAAACTGTCGGGACATTTTCCAGCTGACAATACATAATTCTGCACTATACAAAATAACCCGTTCTTACACGTTGTTATGGTCTGCACCATTTTCCATACATAATGTTGATCAGGTGTGTGTCGTGCAGCGCAGGCTGACTTGTCCATTGCCTCGCTCATGGCATCATCACATACAGGCCATTGTGTTGGGCCCGGGGTGAGGGACCTCCTGCCCTGGTGCCGGCACTGCACAGTACAAAGACACGGGAGGCAGGTGTCAAACGCAACACATCTTTATTCATACACCTCCTACATGCCACTGCCTTGCCCATGCTTAGCCTTCATCAGTTCCCCTGTTACCCCCGCCCCATGCCCCAGAACCCAACTGTCAATGGGACATCCCCGCAAATTAAACAATTACCCCAAAGGGGGTGCAACATGTGCCTGGGATGGTGCGCCTCAGACCATTTCTTCAATGAGACATTGCAGTTTGTTTCTTGCTCTTTGGGGTCTCGAGTTCTCTGTCTCTCGCACCATTCTTCCTGCCGGCTCCCCAGTGTATTCCACACCAGAGGTGTCAGAGTCTTCTCGGTCTCCATGATATGAATCGTCCTCATGGTGTTCATCAGACATGTCCCCTCTTCCCCTTGCCCGCCGTGGGGTGGCTAGTGGAAACCGTTTGAAATGTGAGGAGTTGCAGGTGGTGGACCCACGGTCGCCCTGGGCCGTAACCATTGAACCCTTTCGTGCAGTAATCACTAGGAGATCATCCTTGAACATTGCCATGTGTTTGTGGGTTTGTGGCTGCTTCATCGTCACTACCTCTTCAACTTCTAGCATGCAGTCCTTGGCTTTCCTGCGAATGTCTGCATAGTCCTTTATTCTCTGCTTGGCGTTCTGGTCGTGATCTCTCATTTCACTATCCTCAGGTCGCATGGTGTCTTGGGGGCCATGCTGTGGCAGCCGGGACCGAACATTTCTCCCAAACAGGACCTCTGCTGGGCTTTTCCTGTGGAGCTGTGTGCAGTGCTCCAATAGTCCCTGAGCAGTTGATGGAAGACATGCTCGTAGGGTTGTCCAGTTTACTGGGCCACCTGTAGCACTTGTTTGAGGTTTGCCATGAAACGCTCAATCATGCCGTTTGCTTGAGGCCATAACAGCATGATCTTCTGGTGATGAAACCCCATGTATTCACTGAAGCGCTCAAAGTCTTGGCCAGCGTATGGAGATACATTATCTGTCTTCACTTTTTGGGAAATGCCATATGCTGTGAAAATGTGGTCCAGGACTCGGATGACATAGTGAGCTGCCGTGGAGACTCTCTGCGCCTCTAAATACCTGGGGTACTTGTCCATTATGGCTAGGATGTATTTTCTCCCTTCGATGAGACCAAAGAAGTCAGCCGCCACTGCTTCCCACACCCCCTCCGGTAACGCAGACATCCGATAACGCTCTGGATGTCTGTTGGGTGTAATGAGGCAACAGGTCGGACACTCTTTCAAGACCTCCCCCAAAAGCGCATCTAGTTGGGGGAACCAGACCTTCTGTCTCAACATGTGTTTCGTAGACACTATTCCTCGGTGCCCCTCATGTGCTAGTTCCACTACTTTCCTTCGGAGTGAAGCTGGGATCACCATATTGTGTCCTTTTAGTAGTAGGTTGTCCTCAGACAAGGCCAGTTCCTCCTTCACCAGTAAAAGCCTGTCTATTTCTCTATGGACGTCTTCCGATTCAAGGCGACCTCTTTCTTTGGCCCATCTCCACCGCCCTGATCTGAGTCCTTCACTGACGATGAGGCATGCTGGATCCATCTCTTGTTTCCTGTGCGAGGGTAGCGGGGTCGATGCCCTTGGGCATGGCTTCTTGAATAAGATATCAGAAGTAGCGATTCACTACAGAAGGTTCCGGTCGGTCTCCGCTTCTCGGATGACGGGACAGAACTCACACTCACTTTCACCCTTGGAACCTATGTGAGGTACCAGCACCGTGGGGTTATGAGATGTGGGAGGGAGGGGCTTCTTCTAACAGCTGCAGCGAGGCACAAGCACTGTTGGTTCCCTGCTCCCTTCCCTCACTCACCACTGCTACTGGCAATCACTGCTGCGGACCCCCGGGCACAATCCAGCCTCCTGCATCTTCCGATACATAGGCAGGGCAACGCCCTCACTGCCACGGCCACCAGTAGTTCTCCCTCTCCTGGGCCTCCGTTGCCATGCGCTTCGCCTTCCCGGCGCTGTAGCCTCCCACGCATAGGATGTCTCTCCTTCGTTGCCACTGGGTGGACCCTGGGTGAGGGACCTTCTACCCCAGGGCCAGCACTGGGCAGTACAAAGACACAGGAGGCAGGTGTCACACGCAACATGTTGTTATTCATACACCTCCTACCTGCAACTGCCTTGCCCGTGCTTAGCCTTGTCACTTCCCCTTTTCCCGCCGCCCCCCACCCTATCCCGCTCCGTGCCCCGGGAACCCAACTATCAACGTGAGGGCCATCATCCATTCCTAACAGAAAAGTGAGGCCTACCACTCAATTAACACATTTCGTGGGGTGTCACTTACTATGGAGTCAGTTCATAAATATGGCTAGCCCGCCCACCAGCCCATTGATTTCAGTGGACTCTCTCTGGCTAAATCTGATTTAATTTGCCAGGGCAACTCGAAGAGGTTGAGATGTATGGGTCAGGTTAATAATATACTGCAGGGTATGGTGGGTAAACGCAGATCTGGCTGGGACAAGGTATTTATCTGGGTGGGGATTTTGCAAACCCTACGTCTTTGGGCCTGTGGATATGGAAGCTACACATGCTGTCATGTTTGTGCCTGAAGCAAGAGGGGCCATTGATATTGGGTGGTGCCATGTGGTGGTTATGCATAGGGAGAAGTTTGGGGCATGGAAGGGAGCCGTGCACACATTTGGGGCAGGGGTGCATGTAACAGTTTTCCTTTGGCACCATATTTCACAAACTTCTTAGAAACTATCCTGATGGGGGTAGGATTTTGGTGAAGCTACAACACAATTATCCAACAACAGTAAGAGAAACTGAAATACAAGGAGGCTTTGAGTGCTGAAAACAGGCCAAAACATACATCACAGAAGGAGGAGTGTGAAGAGTAAGTCAAACTGTTCAGTGCTAACATGGCAGTTTCCGTAGTGTAGTGGTTATCACGTTCGCCTAACACGCGAAAGGTCCCCGGTTCGAGACCGGGCGGAAACACTTTTTTTTTTCCTGGCACATACCGAATTAGAACTCTGTTAATTAAAAACTGCACATACGTGCAAACATTTGTGGATGACATGCTAAAAAAGTCGGTAGCGGCAACATATGGTTAGTGCTGTGCAAGGAATCTCACATTCTGACTAGCCATGTGCATACTCTGCACTGCCACATATAGAAATTAGGGGTGTACCAGACTTTATAGACCAAAGTATGGGACAGTTTTATGAACGCCTATACAATATGCAGCAAAAGGGATGATCAAATCAAAACTGGAAATATGCATTAAGTACCAGAGTGGCTGCACTCATAGATAGATTGGGAGGATCCAGATATCAGAGTTTGGGCTACCCTTAAACGTAGATTGCTATATAGAGTTGCTGCATCATGTTCACGACCTATATATACCCCTGGAAGAACTACACGATCCCTAATAAAGGCTCATGTCCATAGATAGCGGTGGTGTGCCACCTATCTAAAAGGGGTAGAAACAGTAAAGTTACAGTCCATAGATAATTATGTGAATTGACCAAAAAAAAATAAACACAAAATTACAAAACAGGCCTGCACCAATGTGACCCACACTGGGGTGGCCTTTTTTAAACCACCTTTGTGAAGCTTAAATAGGCATAGCGTACTTCTTCTAGAGGGATCACACTGGTGACTTGTTGCACTTGATAAATCATATCAAGTCTTGTCCCTTTCTTTTGTGGTATACTGTTAGTCCAAATAGAGTGACATTTTTATGAACTTTACCAATGCTCCCTTAAAATTGTATTTATCTGTTCCTTCGGAATATGGTAGCTGTAAGGGGTCGGGACAACTTGCATCCATTTGTAGCGATCAGTTTAAGATTATTTAGCAGTTTTGAAGCTTCTTCTGACATAATACTAAAGTTCACAGTATCTGGCATATGCGCCATGTACCTATTCATCTATTTTACATGAACAATTATAACACTAAAAAAAGTTGAATTCGAACAACAATAGTTTTATGTCATGCATATAGATATTCTTTAATGTCCATTCAGCCTGAAAATATCGTCAATGAGTGTTTCAACCTCTTACTCACTGGTCTTCACCAGGGCGTTAGAACGTCTTCACTATACAAATTCCCAATGGTTCTTGAGATGCTTATTTCTAATCACTTCATAGGTACTTCTTCTACCTTGCATAATTCCTGTAATAGTCCTATTTGAGAAAATTCAAATGCCTTTCAGATTGAGTCCCAATTCTTGATGCCTAGAGGCTCTGCGCCTAATCTCAGACCGATTTTCCAAAGTCCAAATTTGTTTGATAACATACTCTTCCTGAGGGTTGTAACAGTGTCGATAAGCCACCCTCAAAACGGGGAGTTCCTTCTCTCCCCACTCACGTGGTTATGCAACAAACTATTTAACAGATTCTTTTTTTTTTTGCCCTATCTCAGACACATATCATGCCCCTTGGATCCCTCTACCATGAGCTGACAATGAGCCAAGAACCAGGCCAGTGTAGGGGAAATATATTGGTATTTATTTAAATTAAAAGTAATAGAAATGAGCACGAAAATGTTAAAAACCACTTTATCCGTGGCTCAACTTTTCTCAGCATAAATATATCACAAAAGTGAGTTAAAAAGACACAATCGCAATTATTCACTTTCTGTAAATTTAACTTCACAAAATAATTATATTGATTAATAATGGAGGCACTTTTGTGCGATTTTGATTTTCCTGCAGGCTTAAAAGGATAGAAGTAGGATTTCAAGATTGGTAATGATGATTTCGCACACACTTATGATTTAAAATAAACACAGGGTGATTTATCGGTTAATTTTTCAGACCCCCCCACCACTCCCCCCGCTTTGGTCTATGTTGGGAAGTCAGACAGAAAACTTAGAATGCTTTGGGGAATTTTGGATTTCAGACTCCCCTTGCAGAAATACCTGTTTTGGGGAAGCTGGATAAAAAGGTTGGACTGATTAAAAAACAAAGACACCCCTCTTCCTTAAGAAGTCGTGGTCAGCTGGACAACAAGGATTACCCAATTAATTTATAGAGTACAGTTTTCAGCACACACTGCGAAGTGATCTTTGTTAATTTCAAATTTTAATAAAATACACCCTGGAGGTGGTACTAGAGAGCCCAATCAACATGGCCGCGAGCCGAAACATCCGTACAAGATCCGGCCGCACATCAACTCTGAAGCCAACCTCAAAGTGCAGATTATGAAAATTTGAGACACTGGGCACCTGTTGGCGAGACTTGAGGTTCCTAAACCTAAACTGGGCTGAGAACGACAGAGGACACCTTTGTGTGCGCAGTAGCGCGGAGTGCAGGGAGAGGCGCCTCTGATCCTGTGACAGGGACTTCAGCTGCACCTAGCACCCCAGATGGCCTAGACTGCCTTGCGGGCAACATCAAAGCGGAATTGGCAAGAGCCTTACCCGACTCCCGGACATCGAGGGAGCCAGCAGGGAGGCTGCGGATCGGCTCACCACACCGGGGGAGCCCCGGGCATAACGGCTCCTCCTCTGTGTGGCATGGAGGATCGCAGCCCGTCACTCCCGGGAGGCGAAGGCGGAGCAACCAGTCCCCCAACTACTGGGGAGATCAGCATACACCAGCCAGGACACCCGAGGAACTGAGTGGTGTTTCTGAGGGCAGAACGGAACGGAGGAGAGACCCGACCACTGGGTCTTGCCACGGTAACAACCTATGGCGGCGGCTCCTGGAGCAGAGAGGCACACGCCGGAAAACCCACAGAGCCCAGAGGCCACCAGGACTCTGAGAGAGCTGGGTTGACAGATGAGAGCAAAATAGTAGAAGGAAAAAGAGGAAGAAGACTTGATGTAGTTGAGAGGAAACCAAACTGATGGAGATTATAGGGATAATAAGAGAATATCATGAGAGAATGAGAGGATAGAAGAAGGGAAGAAACAAGGAGAGTTGGAGGTGTGATACTGGGAGGAATGTAGGTGATAGTCTGACATATGCCATCTTTCATCAAAATAAATTACCTTGTGGAAATTGACTTTGACAGCATTGCATGGTGGTGATGACAAGGCATGCATATGTATTAAGAAAGGAAGCATAGGGCTGGGGGTATTGTGGACTATGGGGTGACACCCCCTATATATTAACAAAACGATGAAAGGCCACAATGTAATTTTATTGATGAAAATTAACATGGGGAAACTTATTTAGATGAAAGGACATAGACGCGAGTCTGGCATTGGTGCCAGAGTGGAATTGGTAAAGATAAAGTTGATAACAAAACAAGGATTGAGGTTGCAGTGGGAGAAAGACCCTGAGCTATGAGTGGCGTGGAACCATAGATAGAGATAGATAAAAGTGAGAGTAGGACAGCCATGAAGGTGAGAGTGAATGGGATAATTCAAAGGGAAAGATGCAATAGGGCGGAATAGGGGATAATCAGCAGATTGGAAGGGCTAGAGGTGAGACAAGGACAGAGTTGCTAGAGGTGTATTGGAAAAGTTGCAAAAAAGAGGCATTTACGGTAGTGAGGAAATGAGAGCCAATGAGTAGAGACTAGAAAGACAGGTGGAGGGGAAAGAGATAGAGACCAGGTGAGTGAAGGGGGTGAGCCTTGAGCAGATAAGGGAAGAACCAGGATACTTAAAGTGAAAGAACATGGCCTGAGTCATTGATTATGAAAATGAATTCACTTCAGAAGTCAAGTGCTTCTTTTATGGAGATTACATTTTTCAATGTAGTTACTATGGTCTCTTAACCATAGGATCATTCACAGTGAAGTCTAGGAATTCTCTCACACTTCTCTCGAACTAGGATGCCTTGTGCACCAGGGTGGATCCACCAGGGTGCATCTGTCACTGGACAGGTGGTATCTTACCTACTTGGTGGTAGTTGCCCACGTAAGTGTCTGAAGTCTGTTCTATGTGACAATTACTGGTATTTGTATTTAGGCTGGTTCTTAGCAGTTCCTGAAAACGTATTACATACTAAATTCACATATACCAACCACCATGTGGCTGGCTTATATCTGAAAACTGTCGGGACATTTTCCAGCTGACAATACATAATTCTGCACTATACAAAATAACCCGTTCTTACACGTTGTTATGGTCTGCACCATTTTCCATACATAATGTTGATCAGGTGTGTGTCGTGCAGCGCAGGCTGACTTGTCCATTGCCTCGCTCATGGCATCATCACATACAGGCCATTGTGTTGGGCCCGGGGTGAGGGACCTCCTGCCCTGGTGCCGGCACTGCACACTACAAAGACACGGGAGGCAGGTGTCAAACGCAACACATCTTTATTCATACACCTCCTACATGCCACTGCCTTGCCCATGCTTAGCCTTCATCAGTTCCCCTGTTACCCCCGCCCCATGCCCCAGAACCCAACTGTCAATGGGACATCCCCGCAAATTAAACAATTACCCCAAAGGGGGTGCAACATGTGCCTGGGATGGTGCGCCTCAGACCATTTCTTCAATGAGACATTGCAGTTTGTTTCTTGCTCTTTGGGGTCTCGAGTTCTCTGTCTCTCGCACCATTCTTCCTGCCGGCTCCCCAGTGTATTCCACACCAGAGGTGTCAGAGTCTTCTCGGTCTCCATGATATGAATCGTCCTCATGGTGTTCATCAGACATGTCCCCTCTTCCCCTTGCCCGCCGTGGGGTGGCTAGTGGAAACCGTTTGAAATGTGAGGAGTTGCAGGTGGTGGACCCACGGTCGCCCTGGGCCGTAACCATTGAACCCTTTCGTGCAGTAATCACTAGGAGATCATCCTTGAACATTGCCATGTGTTTGTGGGTTTGTGGTTGCTTCATCGTCACTACCTCTTCAACTTCTAGCATGCAGTCCTTGGCTTTCCTGCGAATGTCTGCATAGTCCTTTATTCTCTGCTTGGCGTTCTGGTCGTGATCTCTCATTTCACTATCCTCAGGTCGCATGGTGTCTTGGGGGCCATGCTGTGGCAGCCGGGACCGAACATTTCTCCCAAACAGGACCTCTGCTGGGCTTTTCCTATGGATCTGTGTGCAGTGCTCCAATAGTCCCTGAGCAGTTGATGGAAGACATGCTCGTAGGGTTGTCCAGTTTACTGGGCCACCTGTAGCACTTGTTTGAGGTTTGCCATGAAACGCTCAATCATGCCGTTTGCTTGAGGCCATAACAGCATGATCTTCTGGTGATGAAACCCCATGTATTCACTGAAGCGCTCAAAGTCTTGGCCAGCGTATGGAGATACATTATCTGTCTTCACTTTTTGGGAAATGCCATATGCTGTGAAAATGTGGTCCAGGACTCGGATGACATAGTGAGCTGCCGTGGAGACTCTCTGCGCCTCTAAATAGCTGGGGTACTTGTCCATTATGGCTAGGATGTATTTTCTCCCTTCGATGAGACCAAAGAAGTCAGCCGCCACTGCTTCCCACACCCCCTCCGGTAACGCAGACATCCGATAACGCTCTGGATGTCTGTTGGGTGTAATGAGGCAACAGGTCGGACACTCTTTCAAGACCTCCCCCAAAAGCGCATCTAGTTGGGGGAACCAGACCTTCTGTCTCAACATGTGTTTCGTAGACACTATTCCTCGGTGCCCCTCATGTGCTAGTTCCACTACTTTCCTTCGGAGTGAAGCTGGGATCACCATATTGTGTCCTTTTAGTAGTAGGTTGTCCTCAGACAAGGCCAGTTCCTCCTTCACCAGTAAAAGCCTGTCTATTTCTCTATGGACGTCTTCCGATTCAAGGCGACCTCTTTCTTTGGCCCATCTCCACCGCCCTGATCTGAGTCCTTCACTGACGATGAGGCATGCTGGATCCATCTCTTGTTTCCTGTGCGAGGGTAGCGGGGTCGATGCCCTTGGGCATGGCTTCTTGAATAAGATATCAGAAGTAGCGATTCACTACAGAAGGTTCCGGTCGGTCTCCGCTTCTCGGATGACGGGACAGAACTCACACTCACTTTCACCCTTGGAACCTATGTGAGGTACCAGCACCGTGGGGTTATGAGATGTGGGAGGGAGGGGCTTCTTCTAACAGCTGCAGCGAGGCACAAGCACTGTTGGTTCCCTGCTCCCTTCCCTCACTCACCACTGCTACTGGCAATCACTGCTGCGGACCCCCGGGCACAATCCAGCCTCCTGCATCTTCCGATACATAGGCAGGGCAACGCCCTCACTGCCACGGCCACCAGTAGTTCTCCCTCTCCTGGGCCTCCGTTGCCATGCGCTTCGCCTTCCCGGCGCTGTAGCCTCCCACGCATAGGATGTCTCTCCTTCGTTGCCACTGGGTGGACCCGGGGTGAGGGACCTTCTACCCCAGGGCCAGCACTGGGCAGTACAAAGACACAGGAGGCAGGTGTCACACGCAACATGTTGTTATTCATACACCTCCTACCTGCAACTGCCTTGCCCGTGCTTAGCCTTGTCACTTCCCCTTTTCCCGCCGCCCCCCACCCTATCCCGCTCCGTGCCCCGGGAACCCAACTATCAACGTGAGGGCCATCATCCATTCCTAACAGAAAAGTGAGGCCTACCACTCAATTAACACATTTCGTGGGGTGTCACTTACTATGGAGTCAGTTCATAAATATGGCTAGCCCGCCCACCAGCCCATTGATTTCAGTGGACTCTCTCTGGCTAAATCTGATTTAATTTGCCAGGGCAACTCGAAGAGGTTGAGATGTATGGGTCAGGTTAATAATATAATGCAGGGTATGGTGGGTAAACGCAGATCTGGCTGGGACAAGGTATTTATCTGGGTGGGGATTTTGCAAACCCTACGTCTTTGGGCCTGTGGATATGGAAGCTACACATGCTGTCATGTTTGTGCCTGAAGCAAGAGGGGCCATTGATATTGGGTGGTGCCATGTGGTGGTTATGCATAGGGAGAAGTTTGGGGCATGGAAGGGAGCCGTGCACACATTTGGGGCAGGGGTGCATGTAACAGTTTTCCTTTGGCACCATATTTCACAAACTTCTTAGAAACTATCCTGATGGGGGTAGGATTTTGGTGAAGCTACAACACAATTATCCAACAACAGTAAGAGAAACTGAAATACAAGGAGGCTTTGAGTGCTGAAAACAGGCCAAAACATACATCACAGAAGGAGGAGTGTGAAGAGTAAGTCAAACTGTTCAGTGCCAACATGGCAGTTTCCGTAGTGTAGTGGTTATCACGTTCGCCTAACACGCGAAAGGTCCCCGGTTCGAGACCGGGCGGAAACACTTTTTTTTTTTCCTGGCACATACCGAATTAGAACTCTGTTAATTAAAAACTGCACATACGTGCAAACATTTGTGGATGACATGCTAAAAAAGTCGGTAGCGGCAACATATGGTTAGTGCTGTGCAAGGAATCTCACATTCTGACTAGCCATGTGCATACTCTGCACTGCCACATATAGACATTAGGGGTGTACCAGACTTTATAGACCAAAGTATGGGACAGTTTTATGAACGCCTATACAATATACAGCAAAAGGGATGATCAAATCAAAACTGGAAATATGCATTAAGTACCAGAGTGGCTGCACTCATAGATAGATTGGGAGGATCCAGATATCAGAGTTTGGGCTACCCTTAAACGTAGATTGCTATATAGAGTTGCTGCATCATGTTCACGACCTATATATACCCCTGGAAGAACTACACGATCCCTAATAAAGGCTCATGTCCATAGATAGCGGTGGTGTGCCACCTATCTAAAAGGGGTAGAAACAGTAAAGTTACAGTCCATAGATAATTATGTGAATTGACCAAAAAAAAATAAACACAAAATTACAAAACAGGCCTGCACCAATGTGACCCACACTGGGGTGGCCTTTTTTAAACCACCTTTGTGAAGCTTAAATAG
This sequence comes from Ambystoma mexicanum, assembly GCF_040938575.1. Lineage (NCBI taxonomy): Eukaryota > Metazoa > Chordata > Amphibia > Caudata > Ambystomatidae > Ambystoma > Ambystoma mexicanum. The sequence goes on from NW_027182323.1 coordinate 6,789,729, forward strand.
GCATAGCGTACTTCTTCTAGAGGGATCACACTGGTGACTTGTTGCACTTGATAAATCATATCAAGTCTTGTCCCTTTCTTTTGTGGTATACTGTTAGTCCAAATAGAGGGACATTTTTATGAACTTTACCAATGCTCCCTTAAAATTGTATTTATCTGTTCCTTCGGAATATGGTAGCTGTAAGGGGTCGGGACAACTTGCATCCATTTGTAGCGATCAGTTTAAGATTATTTAGCAGTTTTGAAGCTTCTTCTGACATAATACTAAAGTTCACAGTATCTGGCATATGCGCCATGTACCTATTCATCTATTTTACATGAACAATTATAACACTAAAAAAAGTTGAATTCGAACAACAATAGTTTTATGTCATGCATATAGATATTCTTTAATGTCCATTCAGCCTGAAAATATCGTCAATGAGTGTTTCAACCTCTTACTCACTGGTCTTCACCAGGGCGTTAGAACGTCTTCACTATACAAATTCCCAATGGTTCTTGAGATGCTTATTTCTAATCACTTCATAGGTACTTCTTCTACCTTGCATAATTCCTGTAATAGTCCTATTTGAGAAAATTCAAATGCCTTTCAGATTGAGTCCCAATTCTTGATGCCTAGAGGCTCTGCGCCTAATCTCAGACCGATTTTCCAAAGTCCAAATTTGTTTGATAACATACTCTTCCTGAGGGTTGTAACAGTGTCGATAAGCCACCCTCAAAACGGGGAGTTCCTTCTCTCCCCACTCACGTGGTTATGCAACAAACTATTTAACAGATTCTTTTTTTTTTTGCCCTATCTCAGACACATATCATGCCCCTTGGATCCCTCTACCATGAGCTGACAATGAGCCAAGAACCAGGCCAGTGTAGGGGAAATATATTGGTATTTATTTAAATTAAAAGTAATAGAAATGAGCACGAAAATGTTAAAAACCACTTTATCCGTGGCTCAACTTTTCTCAGCATAAATATATCACAAAAGTGAGTTAAAAAGACACAATCGCAATTATTCACTTTCTGTAAATTTAACTTCACAAAATAATTATATTGATTAATAATGGAGGCACTTTTGTGCGATTTTGATTTTCCTGCAGGCTTAAAAGGATAGAAGTAGGATTTCAAGATTGGTAATGATGATTTCGCACACACTTATGATTTAAAATAAACACAGGGTGATTTATCGGTTAATTTTTCAGACCCCCCCACCACTCCCCCCGCTTTGGTCTATGTTGGGAAGTCAGACAGAAAACTTAGAATGCTTTGGGGAATTTTGGATTTCAGACTCCCCTTGCAGAAATACCTGTTTTGGGGAAGCTGGATAAAAAGGTTGGACTGATTAAAAAACAAAGACACCCCTCTTCCTTAAGAAGTCGTGGTCAGCTGGACAACAAGGATTACCCAATTAATTTATAGAGTACAGTTTTCAGCACACACTGCGAAGTGATCTTTGTTAATTTCAAATTTTAATAAAATACACCCTGGAGGTGGTACTAGAGAGCCCAATCAACATGGCCGCGAGCCGAAACATCCGTACAAGATCCGGCCGCACATCAACTCTGAAGCCAACCTCAAAGTGCAGATTATGAAAATTTGAGACACTGGGCACCTGTTGGCGAGACTTGAGGTTCCTAAACCTAAACTGGGCTGAGAACGACAGAGGACACCTTTGTGTGCGCAGTAGCGCGGAGTGCAGGGAGAGGCGCCTCTGATCCTGTGACAGGGACTTCAGCTGCACCTAGCACCCCAGATGGCCTAGACTGCCTTGCAGGCAACATCAAAGCGGAATTGGCAAGAGCCTTACCCGACTCCCGGACATCGAGGGAGCCAGCAGGGAGGCTGCGGATCGGCTCACCACACCGGGGGAGCCCCGGGCATAACGGCTCCTCCTCTGTGTGGCATGGAGGATCGCAGCCCGTCACTCCCGGGAGGCGAAGGCGGAGCAACCAGTCCCCCAACTACTGGGGAGATCAGCATACACCAGCCAGGACACCCGAGGAACTGAGTGGTGTTTCTGAGGGCAGAACGGAACGGAGGAGAGACCCGACCACTGGGTCTTGCCACGGTAACAACCTATGGCGGCGGCTCCTGGAGCAGAGAGGCACACGCCGGAAAACCCACAGAGCCCAGAGGCCACCAGGACTCTGAGAGAGCTGGGTTGACAGATGAGAGCAAAATAGTAGAAGGAAAAAGAGGAAGAAGACTTGATGTAGTTGAGAGGAAACCAAACTGATGGAGATTATAGGGATAATAAGAGAATATCATGAGAGAATGAGAGGATAGAAGAAGGGAAGAAACAAGGAGAGTTGGAGGTGTGATACTGGGAGGAATGTAGGTGATAGTCTGACATATGCCATCTTTCATCAAAATAAATTACCTTGTGGAAATTGACTTTGACAGCATTGCATGGTGGTGATGACAAGGCATGCATATGTATTAAGAAAGGAAGCATAGGGCTGGGGGTATTGTGGACTATGGGGTGACACCCCCTATATATTAACAAAACGATGAAAGGCCACAATGTAATTTTATTGATGAAAATTAACATGGGGAAACTTATTTAGATGAAAGGACATAGACGCGAGTCTGGCATTGGTGCCAGAGTGGAATTGGTAAAGATAAAGTTGATAACAAAACAAGGATTGAGGTTGCAGTGGGAGAAAGACCCTGAGCTATGAGTGGCGTGGAACCATAGATAGAGATAGATAAAAGTGAGAGTAGGACAGCCATGAAGGTGAGAGTGAATGGGATAATTCAAAGGGAAAGATGCAATAGGGCGGAATAGGGGATAATCAGCAGATTGGAAGGGCTAGAGGTGAGACAAGGACAGAGTTGCTAGAGGTGTATTGGAAAAGTTGCAAAAAAGAGGCATTTACGGTAGTGAGGAAATGAGAGCCAATGAGTAGAGACTAGAAAGACAGGTGGAGGGGAAAGAGATAGAGACCAGGTGAGTGAAGGGGGTGAGCCTTGAGCAGATAAGGGAAGAACCAGGATACTTAAAGTGAAAGAACATGGCCTGAGTCATTGATTATGAAAATGAATTCACTTCAGAAGTCAAGTGCTTCTTTTATGGAGATTACATTTTTCAATGTAGTTACTATGGTCTCTTAACCATAGGATCATTCACAGTGAAGTCTAGGAATTCTCTCACACTTCTCTCGAACTAGGATGCCTTGTGCACCAGGGTGGATCCACCAGGGTGCATCTGTCACTGGACAGGTGGTATCTTACCTACTTGGTGGTAGTTGCCCACGTAAGTGTCTGAAGTCTGTTCTATGTGACAATTACTGGTATTGGTATTTAGGCTGGTTCTTAGCAGTTCCTGAAAACGTATTACATACTAAATTCACATATACCAACCACCATGTGGCTGGCTTATATCTGAAAACTGTCGGGACATTTTCCAGCTGACAATACATAATTCTGCACTATACAAAATAACCCGTTCTTACACGTTGTTATGGTCTGCACCATTTTCCATACATAATGTTGATCAGGTGTGTGTCGTGCAGCGCAGGCTGACTTGTCCATTGCCTCGCTCATGGCATCATCACATACAGGCCATTGTGTTGGGCCCGGGGTGAGGGACCTCCTGCCCTGGTGCCGGCACTGCACAGTACAAAGACACGGGAGGCAGGTGTCAAACGCAACACATCTTTATTCATACACCTCCTACATGCCACTGCCTTGCCCATGCTTAGCCTTCATCAGTTCCCCTGTTACCCCCGCCCCATGCCCCAGAACCCAACTGTCAATGGGACATCCCCGCAAATTAAACAATTACCCCAAAGGGGGTGCAACATGTGCCTGGGATGGTGCGCCTCAGACCATTTCTTCAATGAGACATTGCAGTTTGTTTCTTGCTCTTTGGGGTCTCGAGTTCTCTGTCTCTCGCACCATTCTTCCTGCCGGCTCCCCAGTGTATTCCACACCAGAGGTGTCAGAGTCTTCTCGGTCTCCATGATATGAATCGTCCTCATGGTGTTCATCAGACATGTCCCCTCTTCCCCTTGCCCGCCGTGGGGTGGCTAGTGGAAACCGTTTGAAATGTGAGGAGTTGCAGGTGGTGGACCCACGGTCGCCCTGGGCCGTAACCATTGAACCCTTTCGTGCAGTAATCACTAGGAGATCATCCTTGAACATTGCCATGTGTTTGTGGGTTTGTGGCTGCTTCATCGTCACTACCTCTTCAACTTCTAGCATGCAGTCCTTGGCTTTCCTGCGAATGTCTGCATAGTCCTTTATTCTCTGCTTGGCGTTCTGGTCGTGATCTCTCATTTCACTATCCTCAGGTCGCATGGTGTCTTGGGGGCCATGCTGTGGCAGCCGGGACCGAACATTTCTCCCAAACAGGACCTCTGCTGGGCTTTTCCTGTGGAGCTGTGTGCAGTGCTCCAATAGTCCCTGAGCAGTTGATGGAAGACATGCTCGTAGGGTTGTCCAGTTTACTGGGCCACCTGTAGCACTTGTTTGAGGTTTGCCATGAAACGCTCAATCATGCCGTTTGCTTGAGGCCATAACAGCATGATCTTCTGGTGATGAAACCCCATGTATTCACTGAAGCGCTCAAAGTCTTGGCCAGCGTATGGAGATACATTATCTGTCTTCACTTTTTGGGAAATGCCATATGCTGTGAAAATGTGGTCCAGGACTCGGATGACATAGTGAGCTGCCGTGGAGACTCTCTGCGCCTCTAAATAGCTGGGGTACTTGTCCATTATGGCTAGGATGTATTTTCTCCCTTCGATGAGACCAAAGAAGTCAGCCGCCACTGCTTCCCACACCCCCTCCGGTAACGCAGACATCCGATAACGCTCTGGATGTCTGTTGGGTGTAATGAGGCAACAGGTCGGACACTCTTTCAAGACCTCCCCCAAAAGCGCATCTAGTTGGGGGAACCAGACCTTCTGTCTCAACATGTGTTTCGTAGACACTATTCCTCGGTGCCCCTCATGTGCTAGTTCCACTACTTTCCTTCGGAGTGAAGCTGGGATCACCATATTGTGTCCTTTTAGTAGTAGGTTGTCCTCAGACAAGGCCAGTTCCTCCTTCACCAGTAAAAGCCTGTCTATTTCTCTATGGACGTCTTCCGATTCAAGGCGACCTCTTTCTTTGGCCCATCTCCACCGCCCTGATCTGAGTCCTTCACTGACGATGAGGCATGCTGGATCCATCTCTTGTTTCCTGTGCGAGGGTAGCGGGGTCGATGCCCTTGGGCATGGCTTCTTGAATAAGATATCAGAAGTAGCGATTCACTACAGAAGGTTCCGGTCGGTCTCCGCTTCTCGGATGACGGGACAGAACTCACACTCACTTTCACCCTTGGAACCTATGTGAGGTACCAGCACCGTGGGGTTATGAGATGTGGGAGGGAGGGGCTTCTTCTAACAGCTGCAGCGAGGCACAAGCACCGTTGGTTCCCTGCTCCCTTCCCTCACTCACCACTGCTACTGGCAATCACTGCTGCGGACCCCCGGGCACAATCCAGCCTCCTGCATCTTCCGATACATAGGCAGGGCAACGCCCTCACTGCCACGGCCACCAGTAGTTCTCCCTCTCCTGGGCCTCCGTTGCCATGCGCTTCGCCTTCCCGGCGCTGTAGCCTCCCACGCATAGGATGTCTCTCCTTCGTTGCCACTGGGTGGACCCGGGGTGAGGGACCTTCTACCCCAGGGCCAGCACTGGGCAGTACAAAGACACAGGAGGCAGGTGTCACACGCAACATGTTGTTATTCATACACCTCCTACCTGCAACTGCCTTGCCCGTGCTTAGCCTTGTCACTTCCCCTTTTCCCGCCGCCCCCCACCCTATCCCGCTCCGTGCCCCGGGAACCCAACTATCAACGTGAGGGCCATCATCCATTCCTAACAGAAAAGTGAGGCCTACCACTCAATTAACACATTTCGTGGGGTGTCACTTACTATGGAGTCAGTTCATAAATATGGCTAGCCCGCCCACCAGCCCATTGATTTCAGTGGACTCTCTCTGGCTAAATCTGATTTAATTTGCCAGGGCAACTCGAAGAGGTTGAGATGTATGGGTCAGGTTAATAATATACTGCAGGGTATGGTGGGTAAATGCAGATCTGGCTGGGACAAGGTATTTATCTGGGTGGGGATTTTGCAAACCCTACGTCTTTGGGCCTGTGGATATGGAAGCTACACATGCTGTCATGTTTGTGCCTGAAGCAAGAGGGGCCATTGATATTGGGTGGTGCCATGTGGTGGTTATGCATAGGGAGAAGTTTGGGGCATGGAAGGGAGCCGTGCACACATTTGGGGCAGGGGTGCATGTAACAGTTTTCCTTTGGCACCATATTTCACAAACTTCTTAGAAACTATCCTGATGGGGGTAGGATTTTGGTGAAGCTACAACACAATTATCCAACAACAGTAAGAGAAACTGAAATACAAGGAGGCTTTGAGTGCTGAAAACAGGCCAAAACATACATCACAGAAGGAGGAGTGTGAAGAGTAAGTCAAACTGTTCAGTGCTAACATGGCAGTTTCCGTAGTGTAGTGGTTATCACGTTCGCCTAACACGCGAAAGGTCCCCGGTTCGAGACCGGGCGGAAACACTTTTTTTTTTTCCTGGCACATACCGAATTAGAACTCTGTTAATTAAAAACTGCACATACGTGCAAACATTTGTGGATGACATGCTAAAAAAGTCGGTAGCGGCAACATATGGTTAGTGCTGTGCAAGGAATCTCACATTCTGACTAGCCATGTGCATACTCTGCACTGCCACATATAGACATTAGGGGTGTACCAGACTTTATAGACCAAAGTATGGGACAGTTTTATGAACGCCTATACAATATACAGCAAAAGGGATGATCAAATCAAAACTGGAAATATGCATTAAGTACCAGAGTGGCTGCACTCATAGATAGATTGGGAGGATCCAGATATCAGAGTTTGGGCTACCCTTAAACGTAGATTGCTATATAGAGTTGCTGCATCATGTTCACGACCTATATATACCCCTGGAAGAACTACACGATCCCTAATAAAGGCTCATGTCCATAGATAGCGGTGGTGTGCCACCTATCTAAAAGGGGTAGAAACAGTAAAGTTACAGTCCATAGATAATTATGTGAATTGACCAAAAAAAAATAAACACAAAATTACAAAACAGGCCTGCACCAATGTGACCCACACTGGGGTGGCCTTTTTTAAACCACCTTTGTGAAGCTTAAATAGGCATAGCGTACTTCTTCTAGAGGGATCACACTGGTGACTTGTTGCACTTGATAAATCATATCAAGTCTTGTCCCTTTCTTTTGTGGTATACTGTTAGTCCAAATAGAGGGACATTTTTATGAACTTTACCAATGCTCCCTTAAAATTGTATTTATCTGTTCCTTCGGAATATGGTAGCTGTAAGGGGTCGGGACAACTTGCATCCATTTGTAGCGATCAGTTTAAGATTATTTAGCAGTTTTGAAGCTTCTTCTGACATAATACTAAAGTTCACAGTATCTGGCATATGCGCCATGTACCTATTCATCTATTTTACATGAACAATTATAACACTAAAAAAAGTTGAATTCGAACAACAATAGTTTTATGTCATGCATATAGATATTCTTTAATGTCCATTCAGCCTGAAAATATCGTCAATGAGTGTTTCAACCTCTTACTCACTGGTCTTCACCAGGGCGTTAGAACGTCTTCACTATACAAATTCCCAATGGTTCTTGAGATGCTTATTTCTAATCACTTCATAGGTACTTCTTCTACCTTGCATAATTCCTGTAATAGTCCTATTTGAGAAAATTCAAATGCCTTTCAGATTGAGTCCCAATTCTTGATGCCTAGAGGCTCTGCGCCTAATCTCAGACCGATTTTCCAAAGTCCAAATTTGTTTGATAACATACTCTTCCTGAGGGTTGTAACAGTGTCGATAAGCCACCCTCAAAACGGGGAGTTCCTTCTCTCCCCACTCACGTGGTTATGCAACAAACTATTTAACAGATTCTTTTTTTTTTTGCCCTATCTCAGACACATATCATGCCCCTTGGATCCCTCTACCATGAGCTGACAATGAGCCAAGAACCAGGCCAGTGTAGGGGAAATATATTGGTATTTATTTAAATTAAAAGTAATAGAAATGAGCACGAAAATGTTAAAAACCACTTTATCCGTGGCTCAACTTTTCTCAGCATAAATATATCACAAAAGTGAGTTAAAAAGACACAATCGCAATTATTCACTTTCTGTAAATTTAACTTCACAAAATAATTATATTGATTAATAATGGAGGCACTTTTGTGCGATTTTGATTTTCCTGCAGGCTTAAAAGGATAGAAGTAGGATTTCAAGATTGGTAATGATGATTTCGCACACACTTATGATTTAAAATAAACACAGGGTGATTTATCGGTTAATTTTTCAGACCCCCCCACCACTCCCCCCGCTTTGGTCTATGTTGGGAAGTCAGACAGAAAACTTAGAATGCTTTGGGGAATTTTGGATTTCAGACTCCCCTTGCAGAAATACCTGTTTTGGGGAAGCTGGATAAAAAGGTTGGACTGATTAAAAAACAAAGACACCCCTCTTCCTTAAGAAGTCGTGGTCAGCTGGACAACAAGGATTACCCAATTAATTTATAGAGTACAGTTTTCAGCACACACTGCGAAGTGATCTTTGTTAATTTCAAATTTTAATAAAATACACCCTGGAGGTGGTACTAGAGAGCCCAATCAACATGGCCGCGAGCCGAAACATCCGTACAAGATCCGGCCGCACATCAACTCTGAAGCCAACCTCAAAGTGCAGATTATGAAAATTTGAGACACTGGGCACCTGTTGGCGAGACTTGAGGTTCCTAAACCTAAACTGGGCTGAGAACGACAGAGGACACCTTTGTGTGCGCAGTAGCGCGGAGTGCAGGGAGAGGCGCCTCTGATCCTGTGACAGGGACTTCAGCTGCACCTAGCACCCCAGATGGCCTAGACTGCCTTGCGGGCAACATCAAAGCGGAATTGGCAAGAGCCTTACCCGACTCCCGGACATCGAGGGAGCCAGCAGGGAGGCTGCGGATCGGCTCACCACACCGGGGGAGCCCCGGGCATAACGGCTCCTCCTCTGTGTGGCATGGAGGATCGCAGCCCGTCACTCCCGGGAGGCGAAGGCGGAGCAACCAGTCCCCCAACTACTGGGGAGATCAGCATACACCAGCCAGGACACCCGAGGAACTGAGTGGTGTTTCTGAGGGCAGAACGGAACGGAGGAGAGACCCGACCACTGGGTCTTGCCACGGTAACAACCTATGGCGGCGGCTCCTGGAGCAGAGAGGCACACGCCGGAAAACCCACAGAGCCCAGAGGCCACCAGGACTCTGAGAGAGCTGGGTTGACAGATGAGAGCAAAATAGTAGAAGGAAAAAGAGGAAGAAGACTTGATGTAGTTGAGAGGAAACCAAACTGATGGAGATTATAGGGATAATAAGAGAATATCATGAGAGAATGAGAGGATAGAAGAAGGGAAGAAACAAGGAGAGTTGGAGGTGTGATACTGGGAGGAATGTAGGTGATAGTCTGACATATGCCATCTTTCATCAAAATAAATTACCTTGTGGAAATTGACTTTGACAGCATTGCATGGTGGTGATGACAAGGCATGCATATGTATTAAGAAAGGAAGCATAGGGCTGGGGGTATTGTGGACTATGGGGTGACACCCCCTATATATTAACAAAACGATGAAAGGCCACAATGTAATTTTATTGATGAAAATTAACATGGGGAAACTTATTTAGATGAAAGGACATAGACGCGAGTCTGGCATTGGTGCCAGAGTGGAATTGGTAAAGATAAAGTTGATAACAAAACAAGGATTGAGGTTGCAGTGGGAGAAAGACCCTGAGCTATGAGTGGCGTGGAACCATAGATAGAGATAGATAAAAGTGAGAGTAGGACAGCCATGAAGGTGAGAGTGAATGGGATAATTCAAAGGGAAAGATGCAATAGGGCGGAATAGGGGATAATCAGCAGATTGGAAGGGCTAGAGGTGAGACAAGGACAGAGTTGCTAGAGGTGTATTGGAAAAGTTGCAAAAAAGAGGCATTTACGGTAGTGAGGAAATGAGAGCCAATGAGTAGAGACTAGAAAGACAGGTGGAGGGGAAAGAGATAGAGACCAGGTGAGTGAAGGGGGTGAGCCTTGAGCAGATAAGGGAAGAACCAGGATACTTAAAGTGAAAGAACATGGCCTGAGTCATTGATTATGAAAATGAATTCACTTCAGAAGTCAAGTGCTTCTTTTATGGAGATTACATTTTTCAATGTAGTTACTATGGTCTCTTAACCATAGGATCATTCACAGTGAAGTCTAGGAATTCTCTCACACTTCTCTCGAACTAGGATGCCTTGTGCACCAGGGTGGATCCACCAGGGTGCATCTGTCACTGGACAGGTGGTATCTTACCTACTTGGTGGTAGTTGCCCACGTAAGTGTCTGAAGTCTGTTCTATGTGACAATTACTGGTATTGGTATTTAGGCTGGTTCTTAGCAGTTCCTGAAAACGTATTACATACTAAATTCACATATACCAACCACCATGTGGCTGGCTTATATCTGAAAACTGTCGGGACATTTTCCAGCTGACAATACATAATTCTGCACTATACAAAATAACCCGTTCTTACACGTTGTTATGGTCTGCACCATTTTCCATACATAATGTTGATCAGGTGTGTGTCGTGCAGCGCAGGCTGACTTGTCCATTGCCTCGCTCATGGCATCATCACATACAGGCCATTGTGTTGGGCCCGGGGTGAGGGACCTCCTGCCCTGGTGCCGGCACTGCACAGTACAAAGACACGGGAGGCAGGTGTCAAACGCAACACATCTTTATTCATACACCTCCTACATGCCACTGCCTTGCCCATGCTTAGCCTTCATCAGTTCCCCTGTTACCCCCGCCCCATGCCCCAGAACCCAACTGTCAATGGGACATCCCCGCAAATTAAACAATTACCCCAAAGGGGGTGCAACATGTGCCTGGGATGGTGCGCCTCAGACCATTTCTTCAATGAGACATTGCAGTTTGTTTCTTGCTCTTTGGGGTCTCGAGTTCTCTGTCTCTCGCACCATTCTTCCTGCCGGCTCCCCAGTGTATTCCACACCAGAGGTGTCAGAGTCTTCTCGGTCTCCATGATATGAATCGTCCTCATGGTGTTCATCAGACATGTCCCCTCTTCCCCTTGCCCGCCGTGGGGTGGCTAGTGGAAACCGTTTGAAATGTGAGGAGTTGCAGGTGGTGGACCCACGGTCGCCCTGGGCCGTAACCATTGAACCCTTTCGTGCAGTAATCACTAGGAGATCATCCTTGAACATTGCCATGTGTTTGTGGGTTTGTGGCTGCTTCATCGTCACTACCTCTTCAACTTCTAGCATGCAGTCCTTGGCTTTCCTGCGAATGTCTGCATAGTCCTTTATTCTCTGCTTGGCGTTCTGGTCGTGATCTCTCATTTCACTATCCTCAGGTCGCATGGTGTCTTGGGGGCCATGCTGTGGCAGCCGGGACCGAACATTTCTCCCAAACAGGACCTCTGCTGGGCTTTTCCTGTGGAGCTGTGTGCAGTGCTCCAATAGTCCCTGAGCAGTTGATGGAAGACATGCTCGCAGGGTTGTCCAGTTTACTGGGCCACCTGTAGCACTTGTTTGAGGTTTGCCATGAAACGCTCAATCATGCCGTTTGCTTGAGGCCATAACAGCATGATCTTCTGGTGATGAAACCCCATGTATTCACTGAAGCGCTCAAAGTCTTGGCCAGCGTATGGAGATACATTATCTGTCTTCACTTTTTGGGAAATGCCATATGCTGTGAAAATGTGGTCCAGGACTCGGATGACATAGTGAGCTGCCGTGGAGACTCTCTGCGCCTCTAAATAGCTGGGGTACTTGTCCATTATGGCTAGGATGTATTTTCTCCCTTCGATGAGACCAAAGAAGTCAGCCGCCACTGCTTCCCACACCCCCTCCGGTAACGCAGACATCCGATAACGCTCTGGATGTCTGTTGGGTGTAATGAGGCAACAGGTCGGACACTCTTTCAAGACCTCCCCCAAAAGCGCATCTAGTTGGGGGAACCAGACCTTCTGTCTCAACATGTGTTTCGTAGACACTATTCCTCGGTGCCCCTCATGTGCTAGTTCCACTACTTTCCTTCGGAGTGAAGCTGGGATCACCATATTGTGTCCTTTTAGTAGTAGGTTGTCCTCAGACAAGGCCAGTTCCTCCTTCACCAGTAAAAGCCTGTCTATTTCTCTATGGACGTCTTCCGATTCAAGGCGACCTCTTTCTTTGGCCCATCTCCACCGCCCTGATCTGAGTCCTTCACTGACGATGAGGCATGCTGGATCCATCTCTTGTTTCCTGTGCGAGGGTAGCGGGGTCGATGCCCTTGGGCATGGCTTCTTGAATAAGATATCAGAAGTAGCGATTCACTACAGAAGGTTCCGGTCGGTCTCCGCTTCTCGGATGACGGGACAGAACTCACACTCACTTTCACCCTTGGAACCTATGTGAGGTACCAGCACCGTGGGGTTATGAGATGTGGGAGGGAGGGGCTTCTTCTAACAGCTGCAGCGAGGCACAAGCACCGTTGGTTCCCTGCTCCCTTCCCTCACTCACCACTGCTACTGGCAATCACTGCTGCGGACCCCCGGGCACAATCCAGCCTCCTGCATCTTCCGATACATAGGCAGGGCAACGCCCTCACTGCCACGGCCACCAGTAGTTCTCCCTCTCCTGGGCCTCCGTTGCCATGCGCTTCGCCTTCCCGGCGCTGTAGCCTCCCACGCATAGGATGTCTCTCCTTCGTTGCCACTGGGTGGACCCGGGGTGAGGGACCTTCTACCCCAGGGCCAGCACTGGGCAGTACAAAGACACAGGAGGCAGGTGTCACACGCAACATGTTGTTATTCATACACCTCCTACCTGCAACTGCCTTGCCCGTGCTTAGCCTTGTCACTTCCCCTTTTCCCGCCGCCCCCCACCCTATCCCGCTCCGTGCCCCGGGAACCCAACTATCAACGTGAGGGCCATCATCCATTCCTAACAGAAAAGTGAGGCCTACCACTCAATTAACACATTTCGTGGGGTGTCACTTACTATGGAGTCAGTTCATAAATATGGCTAGCCCGCCCACCAGCCCATTGATTTCAGTGGACTCTCTCTGGCTAAATCTGATTTAATTTGCCAGGGCAACTCGAAGAGGTTGAGATGTATGGGTCAGGTTAATAATATACTGCAGGGTATGGTGGGTAAACGCAGATCTGGCTGGGACAAGGTATTTATCTGGGTGGGGATTTTGCAAACCCTACGTCTTTGGGCCTGTGGATATGGAAGCTACACATGCTGTCATGTTTGTGCCTGAAGCAAGAGGGGCCATTGATATTGGGTGGTGCCATGTGGTGGTTATGCATAGGGAGAAGTTTGGGGCATGGAAGGGAGCCGTGCACACATTTGGGGCAGGGGTGCATGTAACAGTTTTCCTTTGGCACCATATTTCACAAACTTCTTAGAAACTATCCTGATGGGGGTAGGATTTTGGTGAAGCTACAACACAATTATCCAACAACAGTAAGAGAAACTGAAATACAAGGAGGCTTTGAGTGCTGAAAACAGGCCAAAACATACATCACAGAAGGAGGAGTGTGAAGAGTAAGTCAAACTGTTCAGTGCTAACATGGCAGTTTCCGTAGTGTAGTGGTTATCACGTTCGCCTAACACGCGAAAGGTCCCCGGTTCGAGACCGGGCGGAAACACTTTTTTTTTTTCCTGGCACATACCGAATTAGAACTCTGTTAATTAAAAACTGCACATACGTGCAAACATTTGTGGATGACATGCTAAAAAAGTCGGTAGCGGCAACATATGGTTAGTGCTGTGCAAGGAATCTCACATTCTGACTAGCCATGTGCATACTCTGCACTGCCACATATAGACATTAGGGGTGTACCAGACTTTATAGACCAAAGTATGGGACAGTTTTATGAACGCCTATACAATATACAGCAAAAGGGATGATCAAATCAAAACTGGAAATATGCATTAAGTACCAGAGTGGCTGCACTCATAGATAGATTGGGAGGATCCAGATATCAGAGTTTGGGCTACCCTTAAACGTAGATTGCTATATAGAGTTGCTGCATCATGTTCACGACCTATATATACCCCTGGAAGAACTACACGATCCCTAATAAAGGCTCATGTCCATAGATAGCGGTGGTGTGCCACCTATCTAAAAGGGGTAGAAACAGTAAAGTTACAGTCCATAGATAATTATGTGAATTGACCAAAAAAAAATAAACACAAAATTACAAAACAGGCCTGCACCAATGTGACCCACACTGGGGTGGCCTTTTTTAAACCACCTTTGTGAAGCTTAAATAGGCATAGCGTACTTCTTCTAGAGGGATCACACTGGTGACTTGTTGCACTTGATAAATCATATCAAGTCTTGTCCCTTTCTTTTGTGGTATACTGTTAGTCCAAATAGAGGGACATTTTTATGAACTTTACCAATGCTCCCTTAAAATTGTATTTATCTGTTCCTTCGGAATATGGTAGCTGTAAGGGGTCGGGACAACTTGCATCCATTTGTAGCGATCAGTTTAAGATTATTTAGCAGTTTTGAAGCTTCTTCTGACATAATACTAAAGTTCACAGTATCTGGCATATGCGCCATGTACCTATTCATCTATTTTACATGAACAATTATAACACTAAAAAAAGTTGAATTCGAACAACAATAGTTTTATGTCATGCATATAGATATTCTTTAATGTCCATTCAGCCTGAAAATATCGTCAATGAGTGTTTCAACCTCTTACTCACTGGTCTTCACCAGGGCGTTAGAACGTCTTCACTATACAAATTCCCAATGGTTCTTGAGATGCTTATTTCTAATCACTTCATAGGTACTTCTTCTACCTTGCATAATTCCTGTAATAGTCCTATTTGAGAAAATTCAAATGCCTTTCAGATTGAGTCCCAATTCTTGATGCCTAGAGGCTCTGCGCCTAATCTCAGACCGATTTTCCAAAGTCCAAATTTGTTTGATAACATACTCTTCCTGAGGGTTGTAACAGTGTCGATAAGCCACCCTCAAAACGGGGAGTTCCTTCTCTCCCCACTCACGTGGTTATGCAACAAACTATTTAACAGATTCTTTTTTTTTTTGCCCTATCTCAGACACATATCATGCCCCTTGGATCCCTCTACCATGAGCTGACAATGAGCCAAGAACCAGGCCAGTGTAGGGGAAATATATTGGTATTTATTTAAATTAAAAGTAATAGAAATGAGCACGAAAATGTTAAAAACCACTTTATCCGTGGCTCAACTTTTCTCAGCATAAATATATCACAAAAGTGAGTTAAAAAGACACAATCGCAATTATTCACTTTCTGTAAATTTAACTTCACAAAATAATTATATTGATTAATAATGGAGGCACTTTTGTGCGATTTTGATTTTCCTGCAGGCTTAAAAGGATAGAAGTAGGATTTCAAGATTGGTAATGATGATTTCGCACACACTTATGATTTAAAATAAACACAGGGTGATTTATCGGTTAATTTTTCAGACCCCCCCACCACTCCCCCCGCTTTGGTCTATGTTGGGAAGTCAGACAGAAAACTTAGAATGCTTTGGGGAATTTTGGATTTCAGACTCCCCTTGCAGAAATACCTGTTTTGGGGAAGCTGGATAAAAAGGTTGGACTGATTAAAAAACAAAGACACCCCTCTTCCTTAAGAAGTCGTGGTCAGCTGGACAACAAGGATTACCCAATTAATTTATAGAGTACAGTTTTCAGCACACACTGCGAAGTGATCTTTGTTAATTTCAAATTTTAATAAAATACACCCTGGAGGTGGTACTAGAGAGCCCAATCAACATGGCCGCGAGCCGAAACATCCGTACAAGATCCGGCCGCACATCAACTCTGAAGCCAACCTCAAAGTGCAGATTATGAAAATTTGAGACACTGGGCACCTGTTGGCGAGACTTGAGGTTCCTAAACCTAAACTGGGCTGAGAACGACAGAGGACACCTTTGTGTGCGCAGTAGCGCGGAGTGCAGGGAGAGGCGCCTCTGATCCTGTGACAGGGACTTCAGCTGCACCTAGCACCCCAGATGGCCTAGACTGCCTTGCGGGCAACATCAAAGCGGAATTGGCAAGAGCCTTACCCGACTCCCGGACATCGAGGGAGCCAGCAGGGAGGCTGCGGATCGGCTCACCACACCGGGGGAGCCCCGGGCATAACGGCTCCTCCTCTGTGTGGCATGGAGGATCGCAGCCCGTCACTCCCGGGAGGCGAAGGCGGAGCAACCAGTCCCCCAACTACTGGGGAGATCAGCATACACCAGCCAGGACACCCGAGGAACTGAGTGGTGTTTCTGAGGGCAGAACGGAACGGAGGAGAGACCCGACCACTGGGTCTTGCCACGGTAACAACCTATGGCGGCGGCTCCTGGAGCAGAGAGGCACACGCCGGAAAACCCACAGAGCCCAGAGGCCACCAGGACTCTGAGAGAGCTGGGTTGACAGATGAGAGCAAAATAGTAGAAGGAAAAAGAGGAAGAAGACTTGATGTAGTTGAGAGGAAACCAAACTGATGGAGATTATAGGGATAATAAGAGAATATCATGAGAGAATGAGAGGATAGAAGAAGGGAAGAAACAAGGAGAGTTGGAGGTGTGATACTGGGAGGAATGTAGGTGATAGTCTGACATATGCCATCTTTCATCAAAATAAATTACCTTGTGGAAATTGACTTTGACAGCATTGCATGGTGGTGATGACAAGGCATGCATATGTATTAAGAAAGGAAGCATAGGGCTGGGGGTATTGTGGACTATGGGGTGACACCCCCTATATATTAACAAAACGATGAAAGGCCACAATGTAATTTTATTGATGAAAATTAACATGGGGAAACTTATTTAGATGAAAGGACATAGACGCGAGTCTGGCATTGGTGCCAGAGTGGAATTGGTAAAGATAAAGTTGATAACAAAACAAGGATTGAGGTTGCAGTGGGAGAAAGACCCTGAGCTATGAGTGGCGTGGAACCATAGATAGAGATAGATAAAAGTGAGAGTAGGACAGCCATGAAGGTGAGAGTGAATGGGATAATTCAAAGGGAAAGATGCAATAGGGCGGAATAGGGGATAATCAGCAGATTGGAAGGGCTAGAGGTGAGACAAGGACAGAGTTGCTAGAGGTGTATTGGAAAAGTTGCAAAAAAGAGGCATTTACGGTAGTGAGGAAATGAGAGCCAATGAGTAGAGACTAGAAAGACAGGTGGAGGGGAAAGAGATAGAGACCAGGTGAGTGAAGGGGGTGAGCCTTGAGCAGATAAGGGAAGAACCAGGATACTTAAAGTGAAAGAACATGGCCTGAGTCATTGATTATGAAAATGAATTCACTTCAGAAGTCAAGTGCTTCTTTTATGGAGATTACATTTTTCAATGTAGTTACTATGGTCTCTTAACCATAGGATCATTCACAGTGAAGTCTAGGAATTCTCTCACACTTCTCTCGAACTAGGATGCCTTGTGCACCAGGGTGGATCCACCAGGGTGCATCTGTCACTGGACAGGTGGTATCTTACCTACTTGGTGGTAGTTGCCCACGTAAGTGTCTGAAGTCTGTTCTATGTGACAATTACTGGTATTGGTATTTAGGCTGGTTCTTAGCAGTTCCTGAAAACGTATTACATACTAAATTCACATATACCAACCACCATGTGGCTGGCTTATATCTGAAAACTGTCGGGACATTTTCCAGCTGACAATACATAATTCTGCACTATACAAAATAACCCGTTCTTACACGTTGTTATGGTCTGCACCATTTTCCATACATAATGTTGATCAGGTGTGTGTCGTGCAGCGCAGGCTGACTTGTCCATTGCCTCGCTCATGGCATCATCACATACAGGCCATTGTGTTGGGCCCGGGGTGAGGGACCTCCTGCCCTGGTGCCGGCACTGCACAGTACAAAGACACGGGAGGCAGGTGTCAAACGCAACACATCTTTATTCATACACCTCCTACATGCCACTGCCTTGCCCATGCTTAGCCTTCATCAGTTCCCCTGTTACCCCCGCCTCATGCCCCAGAACCCAACTGTCAATGGGACATCCCCGCAAATTAAACAATTACCCCAAAGGGGGTGCAACATGTGCCTGGGATGGTGCGCCTCAGACCATTTCTTCAATGAGACATTGCAGTTTGTTTCTTGCTCTTTGGGGTCTCGAGTTCTCTGTCTCTCGCACCATTCTTCCTGCCGGCTCCCCAGTGTATTCCACACCAGAGGTGTCAGAGTCTTCTCGGTCTCCATGATATGAATCGTCCTCATGGTGTTCATCAGACATGTCCCCTCTTCCCCTTGCCCGCCGTGGGGTGGCTAGTGGAAACCGTTTGAAATGTGAGGAGTTGCAGGTGGTGGACCCACGGTCGCCCTGGGCCGTAACCATTGAACCCTTTCGTGCAGTAATCACTAGGAGATCATCCTTGAACATTGCCATGTGTTTGTGGGTTTGTGGCTGCTTCATCGTCACTACCTCTTCAACTTCTAGCATGCAGTCCTTGGCTTTCCTGCGAATGTCTGCATAGTCCTTTATTCTCTGCTTGGCGTTCTGGTCGTGATCTCTCATTTCACTATCCTCAGGTCGCATGGTGTCTTGGGGGCCATGCTGTGGCAGCCGGGACCGAACATTTCTCCCAAACAGGACCTCTGCTGGGCTTTTCCTGTGGATCTGTGTGCAGTGCTCCAATAGTCCCTGAGCAGTTGATGGAAGACATGCTCGTAGGGTTGTCCAGTTTACTGGGCCACCTGTAGCACTTGTTTGAGGTTTGCCATGAAACGCTCAATCATGCCGTTTGCTTGAGGCCATAACAGCATGATCTTCTGGTGATGAAACCCCATGTATTCACTGAAGCGCTCAAAGTCTTGGCCAGCGTATGGAGATACATTATCTGTCTTCACTTTTTGGGAAATGCCATATGCTGTGAAAATGTGGTCCAGGACTCGGATGACATAGTGAGCTGCCGTGGAGACTCTCTGCGCCTCTAAATAGCTGGGGTACTTGTCCATTATGGCTAGGATGTATTTTCTCCCTTCGATGAGACCAAAGAAGTCAGCCGCCACTGCTTCCCACACCCCCTCCGGTAACGCAGACATCCGATAACGCTCTGGATGTCTGTTGGGTGTAATGAGGCAACAGGTCGGACACTCTTTCAAGACCTCCCCCAAAAGCGCATCTAGTTGGGGGAACCAGACCTTCTGTCTCAACATGTGTTTCGTAGACACTATTCCTCGGTGCCCCTCATGTGCTAGTTCCACTACTTTCCTTCGGAGTGAAGCTGGGATCACCATATTGTGTCCTTTTAGTAGTAGGTTGTCCTCAGACAAGGCCAGTTCCTCCTTCACCAGTAAAAGCCTGTCTATTTCTCTATGGACGTCTTCCGATTCAAGGCGACCTCTTTCTTTGGCCCATCTCCACCGCCCTGATCTGAGTCCTTCACTGACGATGAGGCATGCTGGATCCATCTCTTGTTTCCTGTGCGAGGGTAGCGGGGTCGATGCCCTTGGGCATGGCTTCTTGAATAAGATATCAGAAGTAGCGATTCACTACAGAAGGTTCCGGTCGGTCTCCGCTTCTCGGATGACGGGACAGAACTCACACTCACTTTCACCCTTGGAACCTATGTGAGGTACCAGCACCGTGGGGTTATGAGATGTGGGAGGGAGGGGCTTCTTCTAACAGCTGCAGCGAGGCACAAGCACCGTTGGTTCCCTGCTCCCTTCCCTCACTCACCACTGCTACTGGCAATCACTGCTGCGGACCCCCGGGCACAATCCAGCCTCCTGCATCTTCCGATACATAGGCAGGGCAACGCCCTCACTGCCACGGCCACCAGTAGTTCTCCCTCTCCTGGGCCTCCGTTGCCATGCGCTTCGCCTTCCCGGCGCTGTAGCCTCCCACGCATAGGATGTCTCTCCTTCGTTGCCACTGGGTGGACCCGGGGTGAGGGACCTTCTACCCCAGGGCCAGCACTGGGCAGTACAAAGACACAGGAGGCAGGTGTCACACGCAACATGTTGTTATTCATACACCTCCTACCTGCAACTGCCTTGCCCGTGCTTAGCCTTGTCACTTCCCCTTTTCCCGCCGCCCCCCACCCTATCCCGCTCCGTGCCCCGGGAACCCAACTATCAACGTGAGGGCCATCATCCATTCCTAACAGAAAAGTGAGGCCTACCACTCAATTAACACATTTCGTGGGGTGTCACTTACTATGGAGTCAGTTCATAAATATGGCTAGCCCGCCCACCAGCCCATTGATTTCAGTGGACTCTCTCTGGCTAAATCTGATTTAATTTGCCAGGGCAACTCGAAGAGGTTGAGATGTATGGGTCAGGTTAATAATATACTGCAGGGTATGGTGGGTAAACGCAGATCTGGCTGGGACAAGGTATTTATCTGGGTGGGGATTTTGCAAACCCTACGTCTTTGGGCCTGTGGATATGGAAGCTACACATGCTATCATGTTTGTGCCTGAAGCAAGAGGGGCCATTGATATTGGGTGGTGCCATGTGGTGGTTATGCATAGGGAGAAGTTTGGGGCATGGAAGGGAGCCGTGCACACATTTGGGGCAGGGGTGCATGTAACAGTTTTCCTTTGGCACCATATTTCACAAACTTCTTAGAAACTATCCTGATGGGGGTAGGATTTTGGTGAAGCTACAACACAATTATCCAACAACAGTAAGAGAAACTGAAATACAAGGAGGCTTTGAGTGCTGAAAACAGGCCAAAACATACATCACAGAAGGAGGAGTGTGAAGAGTAAGTCAAACTGTTCAGTGCTAACATGGCAGTTTCCGTAGTGTAGTGGTTATCACGTTCGCCTAACACGCGAGACCGGGCGGAAACACTTTTTTTTTTCCTGGCACATACCGAATTAGAACTCTGTTAATTAAAAACTGCACATACGTGCAAACATTTGTGGATGACATGCTAAAAAAGTCGGTAGCGGCAACATATGGTTAGTGCTGTGCAAGGAATCTCACATTCTGACTAGCCATGTGCATACTCTGCACTGCCACATATAGACATTAGGGGTGTACCAGACTTTATAGACCAAAGTATGGGACAGTTTTATGAACGCCTATACAATATACAGCAAAAGGGATGATCAAATCAAAACTGGAAATATGCATTAAGTACCAGAGTGGCTGCACTCATAGATAGATTGGGAGGATCCAGATATCAGAGTTTGGGCTACCCTTAAACGTAGATTGCTATATAGAGTTGCTGCATCATGTTCACGACCTATATATACCCCTGGAAGAACTACACGATCCCTAATAAAGGCTCATGTCCATAGATAGCGGTGGTGTGCCACCTATCTAAAAGGGGTAGAAACAGTAAAGTTACAGTCCATAGATAATTATGTGAATTGACCAAAAAAAAATAAACACAAAATTACAAAACAGGCCTGCACCAATGTGACCCACACTGGGGTGGCCTTTTTTAAACCACCTTTGTGAAGCTTAAATAGGCATAGCGTACTTCTTCTAGAGGGATCACACTGGTGACTTGTTGCACTTGATAAATCATATCAAGTCTTGTCCCTTTCTTTTGTGGTATACTGTTAGTCCATATAGAGGGACATTTTTATGAACTTTACCAATGCTCCCTTAAAATTGTATTTATCTGTTCCTTCGGAATATGGTAGCTGTAAGGGGTCGGGACAACTTGCATCCATTTGTAGCGATCAGTTTAAGATTATTTAGCAGTTTTGAAGCTTCTTCTGACATAATACTAAAGTTCACAGTATCTGGCATATGCGCCATGTACCTATTCATCTATTTTACATGAACAATTATAACACTAAAAAAAGTTGAATTCGAACAACAATAGTTTTATGTCATGCATATAGATATTCTTTAATGTCCATTCAGCCTGAAAATATCGTCAATGAGTGTTTCAACCTCTTACTCACTGGTCTTCACCAGGGCGTTAGAACGTCTTCACTATACAAATTCCCAATGGTTCTTGAGATGCTTATTTCTAATCACTTCATAGGTACTTCTTCTACCTTGCATAATTCCTGTAATAGTCCTATTTGAGAAAATTCAAATGCCTTTCAGATTGAGTCCCAATTCTTGATGCCTAGAGGCTCTGCGCCTAATCTCAGACCGATTTTCCAAAGTCCAAATTTGTTTGATAACATACTCTTCCTGAGGGTTGTAACAGTGTCGATAAGCCACCCTCAAAACGGGGAGTTCCTTCTCTCCCCACTCACGTGGTTATGCAACAAACTATTTAACAGATTCTTTTTTTTTTTGCCCTATCTCAGACACATATCATGCCCCTTGGATCCCTCTACCATGAGCTGACAATGAGCCAAGAACCAGGCCAGTGTAGGGGAAATATATTGGTATTTATTTAAATTAAAAGTAATAGAAATGAGCACGAAAATGTTAAAAACCACTTTATCCGTGGCTCAACTTTTCTCAGCATAAATATATCACAAAAGTGAGTTAAAAAGACACAATCGCAATTATTCACTTTCTGTAAATTTAACTTCACAAAATAATTATATTGATTAATAATGGAGGCACTTTTGTGCGATTTTGATTTTCCTGCAGGCTTAAAAGGATAGAAGTAGGATTTCAAGATTGGTAATGATGATTTCGCACACACTTATGATTTAAAATAAACACAGGGTGATTTATCGGTTAATTTTTCAGACCCCCCCACCATTCCCCCCGCTTTGGTCTATGTTGGGAAGTCAGACAGAAAACTTAGAATGCTTTGGGGAATTTTGGATTTCAGACTCCCCTTGCAGAAATACCTGTTTTGGGGAAGCTGGATAAAAAGGTTGGACTGATTAAAAAACAAAGACACCCCTCTTCCTTAAGAAGTCGTGGTCAGCTGGACAACAAGGATTACCCAATTAATTTATAGAGTACAGTTTTCAGCACACACTGCGAAGT
This sequence comes from Ambystoma mexicanum, assembly GCF_040938575.1. NCBI lineage: Eukaryota > Metazoa > Chordata > Amphibia > Caudata > Ambystomatidae > Ambystoma > Ambystoma mexicanum. The sequence continues at coordinate 6,812,759 of NW_027182323.1, forward strand.
GATCTTTGTTAATTTCAAATTTTAATAAAATACACCCTGGAGGTGGTACTAGAGAGCCCAATCAACATGGCCGCGAGCCGAAACATCCGTACAAGATCCGGCCGCACATCAACTCTGAAGCCAACCTCAAAGTGCAGATTATGAAAATTTGAGACACTGGGCACCTGTTGGCGAGACTTGAGGTTCCTAAACCTAAACTGGGCTGAGAACGACAGAGGACACCTTTGTGTGCGCAGTAGCGCGGAGTGCAGGGAGAGGCGCCTCTGATCCTGTGACAGGGACTTCAGCTGCACCTAGCACCCCAGATGGCCTAGACTGCCTTGCGGGCAACATCAAAGCGGAATTGGCAAGAGCCTTACCCGACTCCCGGACATCGAGGGAGCCAGCAGGGAGGCTGCGGATCGGCTCACCACACCGGGGGAGCCCCGGGCATAACGGCTCCTCCTCTGTGTGGCATGGAGGATCGCAGCCCGTCACTCCCGGGAGGCGAAGGCGGAGCAACCAGTCCCCCAACTACTGGGGAGATCAGCATACACCAGCCAGGACACCCGAGGAACTGAGTGGTGTTTCTGAGGGCAGAACGGAACGGAGGAGAGACCCGACCACTGGGTCTTGCCACGGTAACAACCTATGGCGGCGGCTCCTGGAGCAGAGAGGCACACGCCGGAAAACCCACAGAGCCCAGAGGCCACCAGGACTCTGAGAGAGCTGGGTTGACAGATGAGAGCAAAATAGTAGAAGGAAAAAGAGGAAGAAGACTTGATGTAGTTGAGAGGAAACCAAACTGATGGAGATTATAGGGATAATAAGAGAATATCATGAGAGAATGAGAGGATAGAAGAAGGGAAGAAACAAGGAGAGTTGGAGGTGTGATACTGGGAGGAATGTAGGTGATAGTCTGACATATGCCATCTTTCATCAAAATAAATTACCTTGTGGAAATTGACTTTGACAGCATTGCATGGTGGTGATGACAAGGCATGCATATGTATTAAGAAAGGAAGCATAGGGCTGGGGGTATTGTGGACTATGGGGTGACACCCCCTATATATTAACAAAACGATGAAAGGCCACAATGTAATTTTATTGATGAAAATTAACATGGGGAAACTTATTTAGATGAAAGGACATAGACGCGAGTCTGGCATTGGTGCCAGAGTGGAATTGGTAAAGATAAAGTTGATAACAAAACAAGGATTGAGGTTGCAGTGGGAGAAAGACCCTGAGCTATGAGTGGCGTGGAACCATAGATAGAGATAGATAAAAGTGAGAGTAGGACAGCCATGAAGGTGAGAGTGAATGGGATAATTCAAAGGGAAAGATGCAATAGGGCGGAATAGGGGATAATCAGCAGATTGGAAGGGCTAGAGGTGAGACAAGGACAGAGTTGCTAGAGGTGTATTGGAAAAGTTGCAAAAAAGAGGCATTTACGGTAGTGAGGAAATGAGAGCCAATGAGTAGAGACTAGAAAGACAGGTGGAGGGGAAAGAGATAGAGACCAGGTGAGTGAAGGGGGTGAGCCTTGAGCAGATAAGGGAAGAACCAGGATACTTAAAGTGAAAGAACATGGCCTGAGTCATTGATTATGAAAATGAATTCACTTCAGAAGTCAAGTGCTTCTTTTATGGAGATTACATTTTTCAATGTAGTTACTATGGTCTCTTAACCATAGGATCATTCACAGTGAAGTCTAGGAATTCTCTCACACTTCTCTCGAACTAGGATGCCTTGTGCACCAGGGTGGATCCACCAGGGTGCATCTGTCACTGGACAGGTGGTATCTTACCTACTTGGTGGTAGTTGCCCACGTAAGTGTCTGAAGTCTGTTCTATGTGACAATTACTGGTATTGGTATTTAGGCTGGTTCTTAGCAGTTCCTGAAAACGTATTACATACTAAATTCACATATACCAACCACCATGTGGCTGGCTTATATCTGAAAACTGTCGGGACATTTTCCAGCTGACAATACATAATTCTGCACTATACAAAATAACCCGTTCTTACACGTTGTTATGGTCTGCACCATTTTCCATACATAATGTTGATCAGGTGTGTGTCGTGCAGCGCAGGCTGACTTGTCCATTGCCTCGCTCATGGCATCATCACATACAGGCCATTGTGTTGGGCCCGGGGTGAGGGACCTCCTGCCCTGGTGCCGGCACTGCACAGTACAAAGACACGGGAGGCAGGTGTCAAACGCAACACATCTTTATTCATACACCTCCTACATGCCACTGCCTTGCCCATGCTTAGCCTTCATCAGTTCCCCTGTTACCCCCGCCTCATGCCCCAGAACCCAACTGTCAATGGGACATCCCCGCAAATTAAACAATTACCCCAAAGGGGGTGCAACATGTGCCTGGGATGGTGCGCCTCAGACCATTTCTTCAATGAGACATTGCAGTTTGTTTCTTGCTCTTTGGGGTCTCGAGTTCTCTGTCTCTCGCACCATTCTTCCTGCCGGCTCCCCAGTGTATTCCACACCAGAGGTGTCAGAGTCTTCTCGGTCTCCATGATATGAATCGTCCTCATGGTGTTCATCAGACATGTCCCCTCTTCCCCTTGCCCGCCGTGGGGTGGCTAGTGGAAACCGTTTGAAATGTGAGGAGTTGCAGGTGGTGGACCCACGGTCGCCCTGGGCCGTAACCATTGAACCCTTTCGTGCAGTAATCACTAGGAGATCATCCTTGAACATTGCCATGTGTTTGTGGGTTTGTGGCTGCTTCATCGTCACTACCTCTTCAACTTCTAGCATGCAGTCCTTGGCTTTCCTGCGAATGTCTGCATAGTCCTTTATTCTCTGCTTGGCGTTCTGGTCGTGATCTCTCATTTCACTATCCTCAGGTCGCATGGTGTCTTGGGGGCCATGCTGTGGCAGCCGGGACCGAACATTTCTCCCAAACAGGACCTCTGCTGGGCTTTTCCTGTGGATCTGTGTGCAGTGCTCCAATAGTCCCTGAGCAGTTGATGGAAGACATGCTCGTAGGGTTGTCCAGTTTACTGGGCCACCTGTAGCACTTGTTTGAGGTTTGCCATGAAACGCTCAATCATGCCGTTTGCTTGAGGCCATAACAGCATGATCTTCTGGTGATGAAACCCCATGTATTCACTGAAGCGCTCAAAGTCTTGGCCAGCGTATGGAGATACATTATCTGTCTTCACTTTTTGGGAAATGCCATATGCTGTGAAAATGTGGTCCAGGACTCGGATGACATAGTGAGCTGCCGTGGAGACTCTCTGCGCCTCTAAATAGCTGGGGTACTTGTCCATTATGGCTAGGATGTATTTTCTCCCTTCGATGAGACCAAAGAAGTCAGCCGCCACTGCTTCCCACACCCCCTCCGGTAACGCAGACATCCGATAACGCTCTGGATGTCTGTTGGGTGTAATGAGGCAACAGGTCGGACACTCTTTCAAGACCTCCCCCAAAAGCGCATCTAGTTGGGGGAACCAGACCTTCTGTCTCAACATGTGTTTCGTAGACACTATTCCTCGGTGCCCCTCATGTGCTAGTTCCACTACTTTCCTTCGGAGTGAAGCTGGGATCACCATATTGTGTCCTTTTAGTAGTAGGTTGTCCTCAGACAAGGCCAGTTCCTCCTTCACCAGTAAAAGCCTGTCTATTTCTCTATGGACGTCTTCCGATTCAAGGCGACCTCTTTCTTTGGCCCATCTCCACCGCCCTGATCTGAGTCCTTCACTGACGATGAGGCATGCTGGATCCATCTCTTGTTTCCTGTGCGAGGGTAGCGGGGTCGATGCCCTTGGGCATGGCTTCTTGAATAAGATATCAGAAGTAGCGATTCACTACAGAAGGTTCCGGTCGGTCTCCGCTTCTCGGATGACGGGACAGAACTCACACTCACTTTCACCCTTGGAACCTATGTGAGGTACCAGCACCGTGGGGTTATGAGATGTGGGAGGGAGGGGCTTCTTCTAACAGCTGCAGCGAGGCACAAGCACCGTTGGTTCCCTGCTCCCTTCCCTCACTCACCACTGCTACTGGCAATCACTGCTGCGGACCCCCGGGCACAATCCAGCCTCCTGCATCTTCCGATACATAGGCAGGGCAACGCCCTCACTGCCACGGCCACCAGTAGTTCTCCCTCTCCTGGGCCTCCGTTGCCATGCGCTTCGCCTTCCCGGCGCTGTAGCCTCCCACGCATAGGATGTCTCTCCTTCGTTGCCACTGGGTGGACCCGGGGTGAGGGACCTTCTACCCCAGGGCCAGCACTGGGCAGTACAAAGACACAGGAGGCAGGTGTCACACGCAACATGTTGTTATTCATACACCTCCTACCTGCAACTGCCTTGCCCGTGCTTAGCCTTGTCACTTCCCCTTTTCCCGCCGCCCCCCACCCTATCCCGCTCCGTGCCCCGGAAACCCAACTATCAACGTGAGGGCCATCATCCATTCCTAACAGAAAAGTGAGGCCTACCACTCAATTAACACATTTCGTGGGGTGTCACTTACTATGGAGTCAGTTCATAAATATGGCTAGCCCGCCCACCAGCCCATTGATTTCAGTGGACTCTCTCTGGCTAAATCTGATTTAATTTGCCAGGGCAACTCGAAGAGGTTGAGATGTATGGGTCAGGTTAATAATATACTGCAGGGTATGGTGGGTAAACGCAGATCTGGCTGGGACAAGGTATTTATCTGGGTGGGGATTTTGCAAACCCTACGTCTTTGGGCCTGTGGATATGGAAGCTACACATGCTATCATGTTTGTGCCTGAAGCAAGAGGGGCCATTGATATTGGGTGGTGCCATGTGGTGGTTATGCATAGGGAGAAGTTTGGGGCATGGAAGGGAGCCGTGCACACATTTGGGGCAGGGGTGCATGTAACAGTTTTCCTTTGGCACCATATTTCACAAACTTCTTAGAAACTATCCTGATGGGGGTAGGATTTTGGTGAAGCTACAACACAATTATCCAACAACAGTAAGAGAAACTGAAATACAAGGAGGCTTTGAGTGCTGAAAACAGGCCAAAACATACATCACAGAAGGAGGAGTGTGAAGAGTAAGTCAAACTGTTCAGTGCTAACATGGCAGTTTCCGTAGTGTAGTGGTTATCACGTTCGCCTAACACGCGAGACCGGGCGGAAACACTTTTTTTTTTCCTGGCACATACCGAATTAGAACTCTGTTAATTAAAAACTGCACATACGTGCAAACATTTGTGGATGACATGCTAAAAAAGTCGGTAGCGGCAACATATGGTTAGTGCTGTGCAAGGAATCTCACATTCTGACTAGCCATGTGCATACTCTGCACTGCCACATATAGACATTAGGGGTGTACCAGACTTTATAGACCAAAGTATGGGACAGTTTTATGAACGCCTATACAATATACAGCAAAAGGGATGATCAAATCAAAACTGGAAATATGCATTAAGTACCAGAGTGGCTGCACTCATAGATAGATTGGGAGGATCCAGATATCAGAGTTTGGGCTACCCTTAAACGTAGATTGCTATATAGAGTTGCTGCATCATGTTCACGACCTATATATACCCCTGGAAGAACTACACGATCCCTAATAAAGGCTCATGTCCATAGATAGCGGTGGTGTGCCACCTATCTAAAAGGGGTAGAAACAGTAAAGTTACAGTCCATAGATAATTATGTGAATTGACCAAAAAAAAATAAACACAAAATTACAAAACAGGCCTGCACCAATGTGACCCACACTGGGGTGGCCTTTTTTAAACCACCTTTGTGAAGCTTAAATAGGCATAGCGTACTTCTTCTAGAGGGATCACACTGGTGACTTGTTGCACTTGATAAATCATATCAAGTCTTGTCCCTTTCTTTTGTGGTATACTGTTAGTCCATATAGAGGGACATTTTTATGAACTTTACCAATGCTCCCTTAAAATTGTATTTATCTGTTCCTTCGGAATATGGTAGCTGTAAGGGGTCGGGACAACTTGCATCCATTTGTAGCGATCAGTTTAAGATTATTTAGCAGTTTTGAAGCTTCTTCTGACATAATACTAAAGTTCACAGTATCTGGCATATGCGCCATGTACCTATTCATCTATTTTACATGAACAATTATAACACTAAAAAAAGTTGAATTCGAACAACAATAGTTTTATGTCATGCATATAGATATTCTTTAATGTCCATTCAGCCTGAAAATATCGTCAATGAGTGTTTCAACCTCTTACTCACTGGTCTTCACCAGGGCGTTAGAACGTCTTCACTATACAAATTCCCAATGGTTCTTGAGATGCTTATTTCTAATCACTTCATAGGTACTTCTTCTACCTTGCATAATTCCTGTAATAGTCCTATTTGAGAAAATTCAAATGCCTTTCAGATTGAGTCCCAATTCTTGATGCCTAGAGGCTCTGCGCCTAATCTCAGACCGATTTTCCAAAGTCCAAATTTGTTTGATAACATACTCTTCCTGAGGGTTGTAACAGTGTCGATAAGCCACCCTCAAAACGGGGAGTTCCTTCTCTCCCCACTCACGTGGTTATGCAACAAACTATTTAACAGATTCTTTTTTTTTTTGCCCTATCTCAGACACATATCATGCCCCTTGGATCCCTCTACCATGAGCTGACAATGAGCCAAGAACCAGGCCAGTGTAGGGGAAATATATTGGTATTTATTTAAATTAAAAGTAATAGAAATGAGCACGAAAATGTTAAAAACCACTTTATCCGTGGCTCAACTTTTCTCAGCATAAATATATCACAAAAGTGAGTTAAAAAGACACAATCGCAATTATTCACTTTCTGTAAATTTAACTTCACAAAATAATTATATTGATTAATAATGGAGGCACTTTTGTGCGATTTTGATTTTCCTGCAGGCTTAAAAGGATAGAAGTAGGATTTCAAGATTGGTAATGATGATTTCGCACACACTTATGATTTAAAATAAACACAGGGTGATTTATCGGTTAATTTTTCAGACCCCCCCACCACTCCCCCCGCTTTGGTCTATGTTGGGAAGTCAGACAGAAAACTTAGAATGCTTTGGGGAATTTTGGATTTCAGACTCCCCTTGCAGAAATACCTGTTTTGGGGAAGCTGGATAAAAAGGTTGGACTGATTAAAAAACAAAGACACCCCTCTTCCTTAAGAAGTCGTGGTCAGCTGGACAACAAGGATTACCCAATTAATTTATAGAGTACAGTTTTCAGCACACACTGCGAAGTGATCTTTGTTAATTTCAAATTTTAATAAAATACACCCTGGAGGTGGTACTAGAGAGCCCAATCAACATGGCCGCGAGCCGAAACATCCGTACAAGATCCGGCCGCACATCAACTCTGAAGCCAACCTCAAAGTGCAGATTATGAAAATTTGAGACACTGGGCACCTGTTGGCGAGACTTGAGGTTCCTAAACCTAAACTGGGCTGAGAACGACAGAGGACACCTTTGTGTGCGCAGTAGCGCGGAGTGCAGGGAGAGGCGCCTCTGATCCTGTGACAGGGACTTCAGCTGCACCTAGCACCCCAGATGGCCTAGACTGCCTTGCGGGCAACATCAAAGCGGAATTGGCAAGAGCCTTACCCGACTCCCGGACATCGAGGGAGCCAGCAGGGAGGCTGCGGATCGGCTCACCACACCGGGGGAGCCCCGGGCATAACGGCTCCTCCTCTGTGTGGCATGGAGGATCGCAGCCCGTCACTCCCGGGAGGCGAAGGCGGAGCAACCAGTCCCCCAACTACTGGGGAGATCAGCATACACCAGCCAGGACACCCGAGGAACTGAGTGGTGTTTCTGAGGGCAGAACGGAACGGAGGAGAGACCCGACCACTGGGTCTTGCCACGGTAACAACCTATGGCGGCGGCTCCTGGAGCAGAGAGGCACACGCCGGAAAACCCACAGAGCCCAGAGGCCACCAGGACTCTGAGAGAGCTGGGTTGACAGATGAGAGCAAAATAGTAGAAGGAAAAAGAGGAAGAAGACTTGATGTAGTTGAGAGGAAACCAAACTGATGGAGATTATAGGGATAATAAGAGAATATCATGAGAGAATGAGAGGATAGAAGAAGGGAAGAAACAAGGAGAGTTGGAGGTGTGATACTGGGAGGAATGTAGGTGATAGTCTGACATATGCCATCTTTCATCAAAATAAATTACCTTGTGGAAATTGACTTTGACAGCATTGCATGGTGGTGATGACAAGGCATGCATATGTATTAAGAAAGGAAGCATAGGGCTGGGGGTATTGTGGACTATGGGGTGACACCCCCTATATATTAACAAAACGATGAAAGGCCACAATGTAATTTTATTGATGAAAATTAACATGGGGAAACTTATTTAGATGAAAGGACATAGACGCGAGTCTGGCATTGGTGCCAGAGTGGAATTGGTAAAGATAAAGTTGATAACAAAACAAGGATTGAGGTTGCAGTGGGAGAAAGACCCTGAGCTATGAGTGGCGTGGAACCATAGATAGAGATAGATAAAAGTGAGAGTAGGACAGCCATGAAGGTGAGAGTGAATGGGATAATTCAAAGGGAAAGATGCAATAGGGCGGAATAGGGGATAATCAGCAGATTGGAAGGGCTAGAGGTGAGACAAGGACAGAGTTGCTAGAGGTGTATTGGAAAAGTTGCAAAAAAGAGGCATTTACGGTAGTGAGGAAATGAGAGCCAATGAGTAGAGACTAGAAAGACAGGTGGAGGGGAAAGAGATAGAGAGCAGGTGAGTGAAGGGGGTGAGCCTTGAGCAGATAAGGGAAGAACCAGGATACTTAAAGTGAAAGAACATGGCCTGAGTCATTGATTATGAAAATGAATTCACTTCAGAAGTCAAGTGCTTCTTTTATGGAGATTACATTTTTCAATGTAGTTACTATGGTCTCTTAACCATAGGATCATTCACAGTGAAGTCTAGGAATTCTCTCACACTTCTCTCGAACTAGGATGCCTTGTGCACCAGGGTGGATCCACCAGGGTGCATCTGTCACTGGACAGGTGGTATCTTACCTACTTGGTGGTAGTTGCCCACGTAAGTGTCTGAAGTCTGTTCTATGTGACAATTACTGGTATTGGTATTTAGGCTGGTTCTTAGCAGTTCCTGAAAACGTATTACATACTAAATTCACATATACCAACCACCATGTGGCTGGCTTATATCTGAAAACTGTCGGGACATTTTCCAGCTGACAATACATAATTCTGCACTATACAAAATAACCCGTTCTTACACGTTGTTATGGTCTGCACCATTTTCCATACATAATGTTGATCAGGTGTGTGTCGTGCAGCGCAGGCTGACTTGTCCATTGCCTCGCTCATGGCATCATCACATACAGGCCATTGTGTTGGGCCCGGGGTGAGGGACCTCCTGCCCTGGTGCCGGCACTGCACAGTACAAAGACACGGGAGGCAGGTGTCAAACGCAACACATCTTTATTCATACACCTCCTACATGCCACTGCCTTGCCCATGCTTAGCCTTCATCAGTTCCCCTGTTACCCCCGCCCCATGCCCCAGAACCCAACTGTCAATGGGACATCCCCGCAAATTAAACAATTACCCCAAAGGGGGTGCAACATGTGCCTGGGATGGTGCGCCTCAGACCATTTCTTCAATGAGACATTGCAGTTTGTTTCTTGCTCTTTGGGGTCTCGAGTTCTCTGTCTCTCGCACCATTCTTCCTGCCGGCTCCCCAGTGTATTCCACACCAGAGGTGTCAGAGTCTTCTCGGTCTCCATGATATGAATCGTCCTCATGGTGTTCATCAGACATGTCCCCTCTTCCCCTTGCCCGCCGTGGGGTGGCTAGTGGAAACCGTTTGAAATGTGAGGAGTTGCAGGTGGTGGACCCACGGTCGCCCTGGGCCGTAACCATTGAACCCTTTCGTGCAGTAATCACTAGGAGATCATCCTTGAACATTGCCATGTGTTTGTGGGTTTGTGGCTGCTTCATCGTCACTACCTCTTCAACTTCTAGCATGCAGTCCTTGGCTTTCCTGCGAATGTCTGCATAGTCCTTTATTCTCTGCTTGGCGTTCTGGTCGTGATCTCTCATTTCACTATCCTCAGGTCGCATGGTGTCTTGGGGGCCATGCTGTGGCAGCCGGGACCGAACATTTCTCCCAAACAGGACCTCTGCTGGGCTTTTCCTGTGGATCTGTGTGCAGTGCTCCAATAGTCCCTGAGCAGTTGATGGAAGACATGCTCGTAGGGTTGTCCAGTTTACTGGGCCACCTGTAGCACTTGTTTGAGGTTTGCCATGAAACGCTCAATCATGCCGTTTGCTTGAGGCCATAACAGCATGATCTTCTGGTGATGAAACCCCATGTATTCACTGAAGCGCTCAAAGTCTTGGCCAGCGTATGGAGATACATTATCTGTCTTCACTTTTTGGGAAATGCCATATGCTGTGAAAATGTGGTCCAGGACTCGGATGACATAGTGAGCTGCCGTGGAGACTCTCTGCGCCTCTAAATAGCTGGGGTACTTGTCCATTATGGCTAGGATGTATTTTCTCCCTTCGATGAGACCAAAGAAGTCAGCCGCCACTGCTTCCCACACCCCCTCCGGTAACGCAGACATCCGATAACGCTCTGGATGTCTGTTGGGTGTAATGAGGCAACAGGTCGGACACTCTTTCAAGACCTCCCCCAAAAGCGCATCTAGTTGGGGGAACCAGACCTTCTGTCTCAACATGTGTTTCGTAGACACTATTCCTCGGTGCCCCTCATGTGCTAGTTCCACTACTTTCCTTCGGAGTGAAGCTGGGATCACCATATTGTGTCCTTTTAGTAGTAGGTTGTCCTCAGACAAGGCCAGTTCCTCCTTCACCAGTAAAAGCCTGTCTATTTCTCTATGGACGTCTTCCGATTCAAGGCGACCTCTTTCTTTGGCCCATCTCCACCGCCCTGATCTGAGTCCTTCACTGACGATGAGGCATGCTGGATCCATCTCTTGTTTCCTGTGCGAGGGTAGCGGGGTCGATGCCCTTGGGCATGGCTTCTTGAATAAGATATCAGAAGTAGCGATTCACTACAGAAGGTTCCGGTCGGTCTCCGCTTCTCGGATGACGGGACAGAACTCACACTCACTTTCACCCTTGGAACCTATGTGAGGTACCAGCACCGTGGGGTTATGAGATGTGGGAGGGAGGGGCTTCTTCTAACAGCTGCAGCGAGGCACAAGCACCGTTGGTTCCCTGCTCCCTTCCCTCACTCACCACTGCTACTGGCAATCACTGCTGCGGACCCCCGGGCACAATCCAGCCTCCTGCATCTTCCGATACATAGGCAGGGCAACGCCCTCACTGCCACGGCCACCAGTAGTTCTCCCTCTCCTGGGCCTCCGTTGCCATGCGCTTCGCCTTCCCGGCGCTGTAGCCTCCCACGCATAGGATGTCTCTCCTTCGTTGCCACTGGGTGGACCCGGGGTGAGGGACCTTCTACCCCAGGGCCAGCACTGGGCAGTACAAAGACACAGGAGGCAGGTGTCACACGCAACATGTTGTTATTCATACACCTCCTACCTGCAACTGCCTTGCCCGTGCTTAGCCTTGTCACTTCCCCTTTTCCCGCCGCCCCCCACCCTATCCCGCTCCGTGCCCCGGGAACCCAACTATCAACGTGAGGGCCATCATCCATTCCTAACAGAAAAGTGAGGCCTACCACTCAATTAACACATTTCGTGGGGTGTCACTTACTATGGAGTCAGTTCATAAATATGGCTAGCCCGCCCACCAGCCCATTGATTTCAGTGGACTCTCTCTGGCTAAATCTGATTTAATTTGCCAGGGCAACTCGAAGAGGTTGAGATGTATGGGTCAGGTTAATAATATACTGCAGGGTATGGTGGGTAAACGCAGATCTGGCTGGGACAAGGTATTTATCTGGGTGGGGATTTTGCAAACCCTACGTCTTTGGGCCTGTGGATATGGAAGCTACACATGCTGTCATGTTTGTGCCTGAAGCAAGAGGGGCCATTGATATTGGGTGGTGCCATGTGGTGGTTATGCATAGGGAGAAGTTTGGGGCATGGAAGGGAGCCGTGCACACATTTGGGGCAGGGGTGCATGTAACAGTTTTCCTTTGGCACCATATTTCACAAACTTCTTAGAAACTATCCTGATGGGGGTAGGATTTTGGTGAAGCTACAACACAATTATCCAACAACAGTAAGAGAAACTGAAATACAAGGAGGCTTTGAGTGCTGAAAACAGGCCAAAACATACATCACAGAAGGAGGAGTGTGAAGAGTAAGTCAAACTGTTCAGTGCTAACATGGCAGTTTCCGTAGTGTAGTGGTTATCACGTTCGCCTAACACGCGAAAGGTCCCCGGTTCGAGACCGGGCGGAAACACTTTTTTTTTTTTCCTGGCACATACCGAATTAGAACTCTGTTAATTAAAAACTGCACATACGTGCAAACATTTGTGGATGACATGCTAAAAAAGTCGGTAGCGGCAACATATGGTTAGTGCTGTGCAAGGAATCTCACATTCTGACTAGCCATGTGCATACTCTGCACTGCCACATATAGACATTAGGGGTGTACCAGACTTTATAGACCAAAGTATGGGACAGTTTTATGTACGCCTATACAATATACAGCAAAAGGGATGATCAAATCAAAACTGGAAATATGCATTAAGTACCAGAGTGGCTGCACTCATAGATAGATTGGGAGGATCCAGATATCAGAGTTTGGGCTACCCTTAAACGTAGATTGCTATATAGAGTTGCTGCATCATGTTCACGACCTATATATACCCCTGGAAGAACTACACGATCCCTAATAAAGGCTCATGTCCATAGATAGCGGTGGTGTGCCACCTATCTAAAAGGGGTAGAAACAGTAAAGTTACAGTCCATAGATAATTATGTGAATTGACCAAAAAAAAATAAACACAAAATTACAAAACAGGCCTGCACCAATGTGACCCACACTGGGGTGGCCTTTTTTAAACCACCTTTGTGAAGCTTAAATAGGCATAGCGTACTTCTTCTAGAGGGATCACACTGGTGACTTGTTGCACTTGATAAATCATATCAAGTCTTGTCCCTTTCTTTTGTGGTATACTGTTAGTCCAAATAGAGGGACATTTTTATGAACTTTACCAATGCTCCCTTAAAATTGTATTTATCTGTTCCTTCGGAATATGGTAGCTGTAAGGGGTCGGGACAACTTGCATCCATTTGTAGCGATCAGTTTAAGATTATTTAGCAGTTTTGAAGCTTCTTCTGACATAATACTAAAGTTCACAGTATCTGGCATATGCGCCATGTACCTATTCATCTATTTTACATGAACAATTATAACACTAAAAAAAGTTGAATTCGAACAACAATAGTTTTATGTCATGCATATAGATATTCTTTAATGTCCATTCAGCCTGAAAATATCGTCAATGAGTGTTTCAACCTCTTACTCACTGGTCTTCACCAGGGCGTTAGAACGTCTTCACTATACAAATTCCCAATGGTTCTTGAGATGCTTATTTCTAATCACTTCATAGGTACTTCTTCTACCTTGCATAATTCCTGTAATAGTCCTATTTGAGAAAATTCAAATGCCTTTCAGATTGAGTCCCAATTCTTGATGCCTAGAGGCTCTGCGCCTAATCTCAGACCGATTTTCCAAAGTCCAAATTTGTTTGATAACATACTCTTCCTGAGGGTTGTAACAGTGTCGATAAGCCACCCTCAAAACGGGGAGTTCCTTCTCTCCCCACTCACGTGGTTATGCAACAAACTATTTAACAGATTCTTTTTTTTTTTGCCCTATCTCAGACACATATCATGCCCCTTGGATCCCTCTACCATGAGCTGACAATGAGCCAAGAACCAGGCCAGTGTAGGGGAAATATATTGGTATTTATTTAAATTAAAAGTAATAGAAATGAGCACGAAAATGTTAAAAACCACTTTATCCGTGGCTCAACTTTTCTCAGCATAAATATATCACAAAAGTGAGTTAAAAAGACACAATCGCAATTATTCACTTTCTGTAAATTTAACTTCACAAAATAATTATATTGATTAATAATGGAGGCACTTTTGTGCGATTTTGATTTTCCTGCAGGCTTAAAAGGATAGAAGTAGGATTTCAAGATTGGTAATGATGATTTCGCACACACTTATGGTTTAAAATAAACACAGGGTGATTTATCGGTTAATTTTTCAGATCCCCCCACCACTCCCCCCGCTTTGGTCTATGTTGGGAAGTCAGACAGAAAACTTTGAATGCTTTGGGGAATTTTGGATTTCAGACTCCCCTTGCAGAAATACCTGTTTTGGGGAAGCTGGATAAAAAGGTTGGACTGATTAAAAAACAAAGACACCCCTCTTCCTTAAGAAGTCGTGGTCAGCTGGACAACAAGGATTACCCAATTAATTTATAGAGTACAGTTTTCAGCACACACTGCGAAGTGATCTTTGTTAATTTCAAATTTTAATAAAATACACCCTGGAGGTGGTACTAGAGAGCCCAATCAACATGGCCGCGAGCCGAAACATCCGTACAAGATCCGGCCGCACATCAACTCTGAAGCCAACCTCAAAGTGCAGATTATGAAAATTTGAGACACTGGGCACCTGTTGGCGAGACTTGAGGTTCCTAAACCTAAACTGGGCTGAGAACGACAGAGGACACCTTTGTGTGCGCAGTAGCGCGGAGTGCAGGGAGAGGCGCCTCTGATCCTGTGACAGGGACTTCAGCTGCACCTAGCACCCCAGATGGCCTAGACTGCCTTGCGGGCAACATCAAAGCGGAATTGGCAAGAGCCTTACCCGACTCCCGGACATCGAGGGAGCCAGCAGGGAGGCTGCGGATCGGCTCACCACACCGGGGGAGCCCCGGGCATAACGGCTCCTCCTCTGTGTGGCATGGAGGATCGCAGCCCGTCACTCCCGGGAGGCGAAGGCGGAGCAACCAGTCCCCCAACTACTGGGGAGATCAGCATACACCAGCGAGGACACCCGAGGAACTGATTGGTGTTTCTGAGGGCAGAACGGAACGGAGGAGAGACCCGACCACTGGGTCTTGCCACGGTAACAACCTATGGCGGCGGCTCCTGGAGCAGAGAGGCACACGCCGGAAAACCCACAGAGCCCAGAGGCCACCAGGACTCTGAGAGAGCTGGGTTGACAGATGAGAGCAAAATAGTAGAGGGAAAAAGAGGAAGAAGACTTGATGTAGTTGAGAGGAAACCAAACTGATGGAGAATATAGGGATAATAAGAGAATATCATGAGAGAATGAGAGGATAGAAGAAGGGAAGAAACAAGGAGAGTTGGAGGTGTGATACTGGGAGGAATGTAGGTGATAGTCTGACATATGCCATCTTTCATCAAAATAAATTACCTTGTGGAAATTGACTTTGACAGCATTGCATGGTGGTGATGACAAGGCATGCATATGTATTAAGAAAGGCAGCATAGGGCTGGGGGTATTGTGGACTATGGGGTGACACCCCCTATATATTAACAAAACGATGAAAGGCCACAATGTAATTTTATTGATGAAAATTAACATGGGGAAACTTATTTAGATGAAAGGACATAGACGCGAGTCTGGCATTGGTGCCAGAGTGGAATTGGTAAAGATAAAGTTGATAACAAAACAAGGATTGAGGTTGCAGTGGGAGAAAGACCCTGAGCTATGAGTGGCGTGGAACCATAGATAGAGATAGATAAAAGTGAGAGTAGGACAGCCATGAAGGTGAGAGTGAATGGGATAATTCAAAGGGAAAGATGCAATAGGGCGGAATAGGGGATAATCAGCAGATTGGAAGGGCTAGAGGTGAGACAAGGACAGAGTTGCTAGAGGTGTATTGGAAAAGTTGCAAAAAAGAGGCATTTACGGTAGTGAGGAAATGAGAGCCAATGAGTAGAGACTAGAAAGACAGGTGGAGGGGAAAGAGATAGAGACCAGGTGAGTGAAGGGGGTGAGCCTTGAGCAGATAAGGGAAGAACCAGGATACTTAAAGTGAAAGAACATGGCCTGAGTCATTGATTATGAAAATGAATTCACTTCAGAAGTCAAGTGCTTCTTTTATGGAGATTACATTTTTCAATGTAGTTACTATGGTCTCTTAACCATAGGATCATTCACAGTGAAGTCTAGGAATTCTCTCACACTTCTCTCGAACTAGGATGCCTTGTGCACCAGGGTGGATCCACCAGGGTGCATCTGTCACTGGACAGGTGGTATCTTACCTACTTGGTGGTAGTTGCCCACGTAAGTGTCTGAAGTCTGTTCTATGTGACAATTACTGGTATTGGTATTTAGGCTGGTTCTTAGCAGTTCCTGAAAACGTATTACATACTAAATTCACATATACCAACCACCATGTGGCTGGCTTATATCTGAAAACTGTCGGGACATTTTCCAGCTGACAATACATAATTCTGCACTATACAAAATAACCCGTTCTTACACGTTGTTATGGTCTGCACCATTTTCCATACATAATGTTGATCAGGTGTGTGTCGTGCAGCGCAGGCTGACTTGTCCATTGCCTCGCTCATGGCATCATCACATACAGGCCATTGTGTTGGGCCCGGGGTGAGGGACCTCCTGCCCTGGTGCCGGCACTGCACAGTACAAAGACACAGGAGGCAGGTGTCAAACGCAACACATCTTTATTCATACACCTCCTACATGCCACTGCCTTGCCCATGCTTAGCCTTCATCAGTTCCCCTGTTACCCCCGCCCCATGCCCCAGAACCCAACTGTCAATGGGACATCCCCGCAAATTAAACAATTACCCCAAAGGGGGTGCAACATGTGCCTGGGATGGTGCGCCTCAGACCATTTCTTCAATGAGACATTGCAGTTTGTTTCTTGCTCTTTGGGGTCTCGAGTTCTCTGTCTCTCGCACCATTCTTCCTGCCGGCTCCCCAGTGTATTCCACACCAGAGGTGTCAGAGTCTTCTCGGTCTCCATGATATGAATCGTCCTCATGGTGTTCATCAGACATGTCCCCTCTTCCCCTTGCCCGCCGTGGGGTGGCTAGTGGAAACCGTTTGAAATGTGAGGAGTTGCAGGTGGTGGACCCACGGTCGCCCTGGGCCGTAACCATTGAACCCTTTCGTGCAGTAATCACTAGGAGATCATCCTTGAACATTGCCATGTGTTTGTGGGTTTGTGGCTGCTTCATCGTCACTACCTCTTCAACTTCTAGCATGCAGTCCTTGGCTTTCCTGCGAATGTCTGCATAGTCCTTTATTCTCTGCTTGGCGTTCTGGTCGTGATCTCTCATTTCACTATCCTCAGGTCGCATGGTGTCTTGGGGGCCATGCTGTGGCAGCCGGGACCGAACATTTCTCCCAAACAGGACCTCTGCTGGGCTTTTCCTGTGGAGCTGTGTGCAGTGCTCCAATAGTCCCTGAGCAGTTGATGGAAGACATGCTCGTAGGGTTGTCCAGTTTACTGGGCCACCTGTAGCACTTGTTTGAGGTTTGCCATGAAACGCTCAATCATGCCGTTTGCTTGAGGCCATAACAGCATGATCTTCTGGTGATGAAACCCCATGTATTCACTGAAGCGCTCAAAGTCTTGGCCAGCGTATGGAGATACATTATCTGTCTTCACTTTTTGGGAAATGCCATATGCTGTGAAAATGTGGTCCAGGACTCGGATGACATAGTGAGCTGCCGTGGAGACTCTCTGCGCCTCTAAATAGCTGGGGTACTTGTCCATTATGGCTAGGATGTATTTTCTCCCTTCGATGAGACCAAAGAAGTCAGCCGCCACTGCTTCCCACACCCCCTCCGGTAACGCAGACATCCGATAACGCTCTGGATGTCTGTTGGGTGTAATGAGGCAACAGGTCGGACACTCTTTCAAGACCTCCCCCAAAAGCGCATCTAGTTGGGGGAACCAGACCTTCTGTCTCAACATGTGTTTCGTAGACACTATTCCTCGGTGCCCCTCATGTGCTAGTTCCACTACTTTCCTTCGGAGTGAAGCTGGGATCACCATATTGTGTCCTTTTAGTAGTAGGTTGTCCTCAGACAAAGCCAGTTCCTCCTTCACCAGTAAAAGCCTGTCTATTTCTCTATGGACGTCTTCCGATTCAAGGCGACCTCTTTCTTTGGCCCATCTCCACCGCCCTGATCTGAGTCCTTCACTGACGATGAGGCATGCTGGATCCATCTCTTGTTTCCTGTGCGAGGGTAGCGGGGTCGATGCCCTTGGGCATGGCTTCTTGAATAAGATATCAGAAGTAGCGATTCACTACAGAAGGTTCCGGTCGGTCTCCGCTTCTCGGATGACGGGACAGAACTCACACTCACTTTCACCCTTGGAGCCTATGTGAGGTACCAGCACCGTGGGGTTATGAGATGTGGGAGGGAGGGGCTTCTTCTAACAGCTGCAGCGAGGCACAAGCACCGTTGGTTCCCTGCTCCCTTCCCTCACTCACCACTGCTACTGGCAATCACTGCTGCGGACCCCCGGGCACAATCCAGCCTCCTGCATCTTCCGATACATAGGCAGGGCAACGCCCTCACTGCCACGGCCACCAGTAGTTCTCCCTCTCCTGGGCCTCCGTTGCCATGCGCTTCGCCTTCCCGGCGCTGTAGCCTCCCACGCATAGGATGTCTCTCCTTCGTTGCCACTGGGTGGACCCGGGGTGAGGGACCTTCTACCCCAGGGCCAGCACTGGGCAGTACAAAGACACAGGAGGCAGGTGTCACACGCAACATGTTGTTATTCATACACCTCCTACCTGCAACTGCCTTGCCCGTGCTTAGCCTTGTCACTTCCCCTTTTCCCGCCGCCCCCCACCCTATCCCGCTCCGTGCCCCGGGAACCCAACTATCAACGTGAGGGCCATCATCCATTCCTAACAGAAAAGTGAGGCCTACCACTCAATTAACACATTTCGTGGGGTGTCACTTACTATGGAGTCAGTTCATAAATATGGCTAGCCCGCCCACCAGCCCATTGATTTCAGTGGACTCTCTCTGGCTAAATCTGATTTAATTTGCCAGGGCAACTCGAAGAGGTTGAGATGTATGGGTCAGGTTAATAATATACTGCAGGGTATGGTGGGTAAACGCAGATCTGGCTGGGACAAGGTATTTATCTGGGTGGGGATTTTGCAAACCCTACGTCTTTGGGCCTGTGCATATGGAAGCTACACATGCTGTCATGTTTGTGCCTGAAGCAAGAGGGGCCATTGATATTGGGTGGTGCCATGTGGTGGTTATGCATAGGGAGAAGTTTGGGGCATGGAAGGGAGCCGTGCACACATTTGGGGCAGGGGTGCATGTAACAGTTTTCCTTTGGCACCATATTTCACAAACTTCTTAGAAACTATCCTGATGGGGGTAGGATTTTGGTGAAGCTACAACACAATTATCCAACAACAGTAAGAGAAACTGAAATACAAGGAGGCTTTGAGTGCTGAAAACAGGCCAAAACATACATCACAGAAGGAGGAGTGTGAAGAGTAAGTCAAACTGTTCAGTGCTAACATGGCAGTTTCCGTAGTGTAGTGGTTATCACGTTCGCCTAACACGCGAAAGGTCCCCGGTTCGAGACCGGGCGGAAACACTTTTTTTTTTTCCTGGCACATACCGAATTAGAACTCTGTTAATTAAAAACTGCACATACGTGCAAACATTTGTGGATGACATGCTAAAAAAGTCGGTAGCGGCAACATATGGTTAGTGCTGTGCAAGGAATCTCACATTCTGACTAGCCATGTGCATACTCTGCACTGCCACATATAGAAATTAGGGGTGTACCAGACTTTATAGACCAAAGTATGGGACAGTTTTATGAACGCCTATACAATATACAGCAAAAGGGATGATCAAATCAAAACTGGAAATATGCATTAAGTACCAGAGTGGCTGCACTCATAGATAGATTGGGAGGATCCAGATATCAGAGTTTGGGCTACCCTTAAACGTAGATTGCTATATAGAGTTGCTGCATCATGTTCACGACCTATATATACCCCTGGAAGAACTACACGATCCCTAATAAAGGCTCATGTCCATAGATAGCGGTGGTGTGCCACCTACCTAAAAGGGGTAGAAACAGTAAAGTTACATACAGTCCATAGATAATTATGTGAATTGACCAAAAAAAAATAAACACAAAATTACAAAACAGGCCTGCACCAATGTGAACCACACTGGGGTGGCCTTTTTTAAACCACCTTTGCGAAGCTTAAATAGGCATAGCGTACTTCTTCTAGAGGGATCACACTGGTGACTTGTTGCACTTGATAAATCATATCAAGTCTTGTCCCTTTCTTTTGTGGTATACTGTTAGTCCAAATAGAGGGACATTTTTATGAACTTTACCAATGCTCCCTTAAAATTGTATTTATCTGTTCCTTCGGAATATGGTAGCTGTAAGGGGTCGGGACAACTTGCATCCATTTGTAGCGATCAGTTTAAGATTATTTAGCAGTTTTGAAGCTTCTTCTGACATAATACTAAAGTTCACAGTATCTGGCATATGCGCCATGTACCTATTCATCTATTTTACATGAACAATTATAACACTAAAAAAAGTTGAATTCGAACAACAATAGTTTTATGTCATGCATATAGATATTCTTTAATGTCCATTCAGCCTGAAAATATCGTCAATGAGTGTTTCAACCTCTTACTCACTGGTCTTCACCAGGGCGTTAGAACGTCTTCACTATACAAATTCCCAATGGTTCTTGAGATGCTTATTTCTAATCACTTCATAGGTACTTCTTCTACCTTGCATAATTCCTGTAATAGTCCTATTTGAGAAAATTCAAATGCCTTTCAGATTGAGTCCCAATTCTTGTTGCCTAGAGGCTCTGCGCCTAATCTCAGACCGATTTTCCAAAGTCCAAATTTGTTTGATAACATACTCTTCCTGAGGGTTGTAACAGTGTCGATAAGCCACCCTCAAAACGGGGAGTTCCTTCTCTCCCCACTCACGTGGTTATGCAACAAACTATTTAACAGATTCTTTTTTTTTTTGCCCTATCTCAGACACATATCATGCCCCTTGGATCCCTCTACCATGAGCTGACAATGAGCCAAGAACCAGGCCAGTGTAGGGGAAATATATTGGTATTTATTTAAATTAAAAGTAATAGAAATGAGCACGAAAATGTTAAAAACCACTTTATCCGTGGCTCAACTTTTCTCAGCATAAATATATCACAAAAGTGAGTTAAAAAGACACAATCGCAATTATTCACTTTCTGTAAATTTAACTTCACAAAATAATTATATTGATTAATAATGGAGGCACTTTTGTGCGATTTTGATTTTCCTGCAGGCTTAAAAGGATAGAAGTAGGATTTCAAGATTGGTAATGATGATTTCGCACACACTTATGGTTTAAAATAAACACAGGGTGATTTATCGGTTAATTTTTCAGACCCCCCCACCACTCCCCCCGCTTTGGTCTATGTTGGGAAGTCAGACAGAAAACTTAGAATGCTTTGGGGAATTTTGGATTTCAGACTCCCCTTGCAGAAATACCTGTTTTGGGGAAGCTGGATAAAAAGGTTGGACTGATTAAAAAACAAAGACACCCCTCTTCCTTAAGAAGTCGTGGTCAGCTGGACAACAAGGATTACCCAATTAATTTATAGAGTACAGTTTTCAGCACACACTGCGAAGTGATCTTTGTTAATTTCAAATTTTAATAAAATACACCCTGGAGGTGGTACTAGAGAGCCCAATCAACATGGCCGCGAGCCGAAACATCCGTACAAGATCCGGCCGCACATCAACTCTGAAGCCAACCTCAAAGTGCAGATTATGAAAATTTGAGACACTGGGCACCTCTTGGCGAGACTTGAGGTTCCTAAACCTAAACTGGGCTGAGAACGACAGAGGACACCTTTGTGTGCGCAGTAGCGCGGAGTGCAGGGAGAGGCGCCTCTGATCCTGTGACAGGGACTTCAGCTGCACCTAGCACCCCAGATGGCCTAGACTGCCTTGCGGGCAACATCAAAGCGGAATTGGCAAGAGCCTTACCCGACTCCCGGACATCGAGGGAGCCAGCAGGGAGGCTGCGGATCGGCTCACCACACCGGGGGAGCCCCGGGCATAACGGCTCCTCCTCTGTGTGGCATGGAGGATCGCAGCCCGTCACTCCCGGGAGGCGAAGGCGGAGCAACCAGTCCCCCAACTACTGGGGAGATCAGCATACACCAGCCAGGACACCCGAGGAACTGAGTGGTGTTTCTGAGGGCAGAACGGAACGGAGGAGAGACCCGACCACTGGGTCTTGCCACGGTAACAACCTATGGCGGCGGCTCCTGGAGCAGAGAGGCACACGCCGGAAAACCCACAGAGCCCAGAGGCCACCAGGACTCTGAGAGAGCTGGGTTGACAGATGAGAGCAAAATAGTAGAAGGAAAAAGAGGAAGAAGACTTGATGTAGTTGAGAGGAAACCAAACTGATGGAGATTATAGGGATAATAAGAGAATATCATGAGAGAATGAGAGGATAGAAGAAGGGAAGAAACAAGGAGAGTTGGAGGTGTGATACTGGGAGGAATGTAGGTGATAGTCTGACATATGCCATCTTTCATCAAAATAAATTACCTTGTGGAAATTGACTTTGACAGCATTGCATGGTGGTGATGACAAGGCATGCATATGTATTAAGAAAGGAAGCATAGGGCTGGGGGTATTGTGGACTATGGGGTGACACCCCCTATATATTAACAAAACGATGAAAGGCCACAATGTAATTTTATTGATGAAAATTAACATGGGGAAACTTATTTAGATGAAAGGACATAGACGCGAGTCTGGCATTGGTGCCAGAGTGGAATTGGTAAAGATAAAGTTGATAACAAAACAAGGATTGAGGTTGCAGTGGGAGAAAGACCCTGAGCTATGAGTGGCGTGGAACCATAGATAGAGATAGATAAAAGTGAGAGTAGGACAGCCATGAAGGTGAGAGTGAATGGGATAATTCAAAGGGAAAGATGCAATAGGGCGGAATAGGGGATAATCAGCAGATTGGAAGGGCTAGAGGTGAGACAAGGACAGAGTTGCTAGAGGTGTATTGGAAAAGTTGCAAAAAAGAGGCATTTACGGTAGTGAGGAAATGAGAGCCAATGAGTAGAGACTAGAAAGACAGGTGGAGGGGAAAGAGATAGAGACCAGGTGAGTGAAGGGGGTGAGCCTTGAGCAGATAAGGGAAGAACCAGGATACTTAAAGTGAAAGAACATGGCCTGAGTCATTGATTATGAAAATGAATTCACTTCAGAAGTCAAGTGCTTCTTTTATGGAGATTACATTTTTCAATGTAGTTACTATGGTCTCTTAACCATAGGATCATTCACAGTGAAGTCTAGGAATTCTCTCACACTTCTCTCGAACTAGGATGCCTTGTGCACCAGGGTGGATCCACCAGGGTGCATCTGTCACTGGACAGGTGGTATCTTACCTACTTGGTGGTAGTTGCCCACGTAAGTGTCTGAAGTCTGTTCTATGTGACAATTACTGGTATTGGTATTTAGGCTGGTTCTTAGCAGTTCCTGAAAACGTATTACATACTAAATTCACATATACCAACCACCATGTGGCTGGCTTATATCTGAAAACTGTCGGGACATTTTCCAGCTGACAATACATAATTCTGCACTATACAAAATAACCCGTTCTTACACGTTGTTATGGTCTGCACCATTTTCCATACATAATGTTGATCAGGTGTGTGTCGTGCAGCGCAGGCTGACTTGTCCATTGCCTCGCTCATGGCATCATCACATACAGGCCATTGTGTTGGGCCCGGGGTGAGGGACCTCCTGCCCTGGTGCCGGCACTGCACAGTACAAAGACACGGGAGGCAGGTGTCAAACGCAACACATCTTTATTCATACACCTCCTACATGCCACTGCCTTGCCCATGCTTAGCCTTCATCAGTTCCCCTGTTACCCCCGCCCCATGCCCCAGAACCCAACTGTCAATGGGACATCCCCGCAAATTAAACAATTACCCCAAAGGGGGTGCAACATGTGCCTGGGATGGTGCGCCTCAGACCATTTCTTCAATGAGACATTGCAGTT
Source organism: Ambystoma mexicanum (assembly GCF_040938575.1). Classification (NCBI taxonomy): domain Eukaryota; kingdom Metazoa; phylum Chordata; class Amphibia; order Caudata; family Ambystomatidae; genus Ambystoma; species Ambystoma mexicanum. The sequence goes on from NW_027182323.1 coordinate 6,836,762, forward strand.
TGTTTCTTGCTCTTTGGGGTCTCGAGTTCTCTGTCTCTCGCACCATTCTTCCTGCCGGCTCCCCAGTGTATTCCACACCAGAGGTGTCAGAGTCTTCTCGGTCTCCATGATATGAATCGTCCTCATGGTGTTCATCAGACATGTCCCCTCTTCCCCTTGCCCGCCGTGGGGTGGCTAGTGGAAACCGTTTGAAATGTGAGGAGTTGCAGGTGGTGGACCCACGGTCGCCCTGGGCCGTAACCATTGAACCCTTTCGTGCAGTAATCACTAGGAGATCATCCTTGAACATTGCCATGTGTTTGTGGGTTTGTGGCTGCTTCATCGTCACTACCTCTTCAACTTCTAGCATGCAGTCCTTGGCTTTCCTGCGAATGTCTGCATAGTCCTTTATTCTCTGCTTGGCGTTCTGGTCGTGATCTCTCATTTCACTATCCTCAGGTCGCATGGTGTCTTGGGGGCCATGCTGTGGCAGCCGGGACCGAACATTTCTCCCAAACAGGACCTCTGCTGGGCTTTTCCTGTGGAGCTGTGTGCAGTGCTCCAATAGTCCCTGAGCAGTTGATGGAAGACATGCTCGCAGGGTTGTCCAGTTTACTGGGCCACCTGTAGCACTTGTTTGAGGTTTGCCATGAAACGCTCAATCATGCCGTTTGCTTGAGGCCATAACAGCATGATCTTCTGGTGATGAAACCCCATGTATTCACTGAAGCGCTCAAAGTCTTGGCCAGCGTATGGAGATACATTATCTGTCTTCACTTTTTGGGAAATGCCATATGCTGTGAAAATGTGGTCCAGGACTCGGATGACATAGTGAGCTGCCGTGGAGACTCTCTGCGCCTCTAAATAGCTGGGGTACTTGTCCATTATGGCTAGGATGTATTTTCTCCCTTCGATGAGACCAAAGAAGTCAGCCGCCACTGCTTCCCACACCCCCTCCGGTAACGCAGACATCCGATAACGCTCTGGATGTCTGTTGGGTGTAATGAGGCAACAGGTCGGACACTCTTTCAAGACCTCCCCCAAAAGCGCATCTAGTTGGGGGAACCAGACCTTCTGTCTCAACATGTGTTTCGTAGACACTATTCCTCGGTGCCCCTCATGTGCTAGTTCCACTACTTTCCTTCGGAGTGAAGCTGGGATCACCATATTGTGTCCTTTTAGTAGTAGGTTGTCCTCAGACAAGGCCAGTTCCTCCTTCACCAGTAAAAGCCTGTCTATTTCTCTATGGACGTCTTCCGATTCAAGGCGACCTCTTTCTTTGGCCCATCTCCACCGCCCTGATCTGAGTCCTTCACTGACGATGAGGCATGCTGGATCCATCTCTTGTTTCCTGTGCGAGGGTAGCGGGGTCGATGCCCTTGGGCATGGCTTCTTGAATAAGATATCAGAAGTAGCGATTCACTACAGAAGGTTCCGGTCGGTCTCCGCTTCTCGGATGACGGGACAGAACTCACACTCACTTTCACCCTTGGAACCTATGTGAGGTACCAGCACCGTGGGGTTATGAGATGTGGGAGGGAGGGGCTTCTTCTAACAGCTGCAGCGAGGCACAAGCACCGTTGGTTCCCTGCTCCCTTCCCTCACTCACCACTGCTACTGGCAATCACTGCTGCGGACCCCCGGGCACAATCCAGCCTCCTGCATCTTCCGATACATAGGCAGGGCAACGCCCTCACTGCCACGGCCACCAGTAGTTCTCCCTCTCCTGGGCCTCCGTTGCCATGCGCTTCGCCTTCCCGGCGCTGTAGCCTCCCACGCATAGGATGTCTCTCCTTCGTTGCCACTGGGTGGACCCGGGGTGAGGGACCTTCTACCCCAGGGCCAGCACTGGGCAGTACAAAGACACAGGAGGCAGGTGTCACACGCAACATGTTGTTATTCATACACCTCCTACCTGCAACTGCCTTGCCCGTGCTTAGCCTTGTCACTTCCCCTTTTCCCGCCGCCCCCCACCCTATCCCGCTCCGTGCCCCGGGAACCCAACTATCAACGTGAGGGCCATCATCCATTCCTAACAGAAAAGTGAGGCCTACCACTCAATTAACACATTTCGTGGGGTGTCACTTACTATGGAGTCAGTTCATAAATATGGCTAGCCCGCCCACCAGCCCATTGATTTCAGTGGACTCTCTCTGGCTAAATCTGATTTAATTTGCCAGGGCAACTCGAAGAGGTTGAGATGTATGGGTCAGGTTAATAATATACTGCAGGGTATGGTGGGTAAACGCAGATCTGGCTGGGACAAGGTATTTATCTGGGTGGGGATTTTGCAAACCCTACGTCTTTGGGCCTGTGGATATGGAAGCTACACATGCTGTCATGTTTGTGCCTGAAGCAAGAGGGGCCATTGATATTGGGTGGTGCCATGTGGTGGTTATGCATAGGGAGAAGTTTGGGGCATGGAAGGGAGCCGTGCACACATTTGGGGCAGGGGTGCATGTAACAGTTTTCCTTTGGCACCATATTTCACAAACTTCTTAGAAACTATCCTGATGGGGGTAGGATTTTGGTGAAGCTACAACACAATTATCCAACAACAGTAAGAGAAACTGAAATACAAGGAGGCTTTGAGTGCTGAAAACAGGCCAAAACATACATCACAGAAGGAGGAGTGTGAAGAGTAAGTCAAACTGTTCAGTGCTAACATGGCAGTTTCCGTAGTGTAGTGGTTATCACGTTCGCCTAACACGCGAAAGGTCCCCGGTTCGAGACCGGGCGGAAACACTTTTTTTTTTTCCTGGCACATACCGAATTAGAACTCTGTTAATTAAAAACTGCACATACGTGCAAACATTTGTGGATGACATGCTAAAAAAGTCGGTAGCGGCAACATATGGTTAGTGCTGTGCAAGGAATCTCACATTCTGACTAGCCATGTGCATACTCTGCACTGCCACATATAGACATTAGGGGTGTACCAGACTTTATAGACCAAAGTATGGGACAGTTTTATGAACGCCTATACAATATACAGCAAAAGGGATGATCAAATCAAAACTGGAAATATGCATTAAGTACCAGAGTGGCTGCACTCATAGATAGATTGGGAGGATCCAGATATCAGAGTTTGGGCTACCCTTAAACGTAGATTGCTATATAGAGTTGCTGCATCATGTTCACGACCTATATATACCCCTGGAAGAACTACACGATCCCTAATAAAGGCTCATGTCCATAGATAGCGGTGGTGTGCCACCTATCTAAAAGGGGTAGAAACAGTAAAGTTACAGTCCATAGATAATTATGTGAATTGACCAAAAAAAAATAAACACAAAATTACAAAACAGGCCTGCACCAATGTGACCCACACTGGGGTGGCCTTTTTTAAACCACCTTTGTGAAGCTTAAATAGGCATAGCGTACTTCTTCTAGAGGGATCACACTGGTGACTTGTTGCACTTGATAAATCATATCAAGTCTTGTCCCTTTCTTTTGTGGTATACTGTTAGTCCAAATAGAGGGACATTTTTATGAACTTTACCAATGCTCCCTTAAAATTGTATTTATCTGTTCCTTCGGAATATGGTAGCTGTAAGGGGTCGGGACAACTTGCATCCATTTGTAGCGATCAGTTTAAGATTATTTAGCAGTTTTGAAGCTTCTTCTGACATAATACTAAAGTTCACAGTATCTGGCATATGCGCCATGTACCTATTCATCTATTTTACATGAACAATTATAACACTAAAAAAAGTTGAATTCGAACAACAATAGTTTTATGTCATGCATATAGATATTCTTTAATGTCCATTCAGCCTGAAAATATCGTCAATGAGTGTTTCAACCTCTTACTCACTGGTCTTCACCAGGGCGTTAGAACGTCTTCACTATACAAATTCCCAATGGTTCTTGAGATGCTTATTTCTAATCACTTCATAGGTACTTCTTCTACCTTGCATAATTCCTGTAATAGTCCTATTTGAGAAAATTCAAATGCCTTTCAGATTGAGTCCCAATTCTTGATGCCTAGAGGCTCTGCGCCTAATCTCAGACCGATTTTCCAAAGTCCAAATTTGTTTGATAACATACTCTTCCTGAGGGTTGTAACAGTGTCGATAAGCCACCCTCAAAACGGGGAGTTCCTTCTCTCCCCACTCACGTGGTTATGCAACAAACTATTTAACAGATTCTTTTTTTTTTTGCCCTATCTCAGACACATATCATGCCCCTTGGATCCCTCTACCATGAGCTGACAATGAGCCAAGAACCAGGCCAGTGTAGGGGAAATATATTGGTATTTATTTAAATTAAAAGTAATAGAAATGAGCACGAAAATGTTAAAAACCACTTTATCCGTGGCTCAACTTTTCTCAGCATAAATATATCACAAAAGTGAGTTAAAAAGACACAATCGCAATTATTCACTTTCTGTAAATTTAACTTCACAAAATAATTATATTGATTAATAATGGAGGCACTTTTGTGCGATTTTGATTTTCCTGCAGGCTTAAAAGGATAGAAGTAGGATTTCAAGATTGGTAATGATGATTTCGCACACACTTATGATTTAAAATAAACACAGGGTGATTTATCGGTTAATTTTTCAGACCCCCCCACCACTCCCCCCGCTTTGGTCTATGTTGGGAAGTCAGACAGAAAACTTAGAATGCTTTGGGGAATTTTGGATTTCAGACTCCCCTTGCAGAAATACCTGTTTTGGGGAAGCTGGATAAAAAGGTTGGACTGATTAAAAAACAAAGACACCCCTCTTCCTTAAGAAGTCGTGGTCAGCTGGACAACAAGGATTACCCAATTAATTTATAGAGTACAGTTTTCAGCACACACTGCGAAGTGATCTTTGTTAATTTCAAATTTTAATAAAATACACCCTGGAGGTGGTACTAGAGAGCCCAATCAACATGGCCGCGAGCCGAAACATCCGTACAAGATCCGGCCGCACATCAACTCTGAAGCCAACCTCAAAGTGCAGATTATGAAAATTTGAGACACTGGGCACCTGTTGGCGAGACTTGAGGTTCCTAAACCTAAACTGGGCTGAGAACGACAGAGGACACCTTTGTGTGCGCAGTAGCGCGGAGTGCAGGGAGAGGCGCCTCTGATCCTGTGACAGGGACTTCAGCTGCACCTAGCACCCCAGATGGCCTAGACTGCCTTGCGGGCAACATCAAAGCGGAATTGGCAAGAGCCTTACCCGACTCCCGGACATCGAGGGAGCCAGCAGGGAGGCTGCGGATCGGCTCACCACACCGGGGGAGCCCCGGGCATAACGGCTCCTCCTCTGTGTGGCATGGAGGATCGCAGCCCGTCACTCCCGGGAGGCGAAGGCGGAGCAACCAGTCCCCCAACTACTGGGGAGATCAGCATACACCAGCCAGGACACCCGAGGAACTGAGTGGTGTTTCTGAGGGCAGAACGGAACGGAGGAGAGACCCGACCACTGGGTCTTGCCACGGTAACAACCTATGGCGGCGGCTCCTGGAGCAGAGAGGCACACGCCGGAAAACCCACAGAGCCCAGAGGCCACCAGGACTCTGAGAGAGCTGGGTTGACAGATGAGAGCAAAATAGTAGAAGGAAAAAGAGGAAGAAGACTTGATGTAGTTGAGAGGAAACCAAACTGATGGAGATTATAGGGATAATAAGAGAATATCATGAGAGAATGAGAGGATAGAAGAAGGGAAGAAACAAGGAGAGTTGGAGGTGTGATACTGGGAGGAATGTAGGTGATAGTCTGACATATGCCATCTTTCATCAAAATAAATTACCTTGTGGAAATTGACTTTGACAGCATTGCATGGTGGTGATGACAAGGCATGCATATGTATTAAGAAAGGAAGCATAGGGCTGGGGGTATTGTGGACTATGGGGTGACACCCCCTATATATTAACAAAATGATGAAAGGCCACAATGTAATTTTATTGATGAAAATTAACATGGGGAAACTTATTTAGATGAAAGGACATAGACGCGAGTCTGGCATTGGTGCCAGAGTGGAATTGGTAAAGATAAAGTTGATAACAAAACAAGGATTGAGGTTGCAGTGGGAGAAAGACCCTGAGCTATGAGTGGCGTGGAACCATAGATAGAGATAGATAAAAGTGAGAGTAGGACAGCCATGAAGGTGAGAGTGAATGGGATAATTCAAAGGGAAAGATGCAATAGGGCGGAATAGGGGATAATCAGCAGATTGGAAGGGCTAGAGGTGAGACAAGGACAGAGTTGCTAGAGGTGTATTGGAAAAGTTGCAAAAAAGAGGCATTTACGGTAGTGAGGAAATGAGAGCCAATGAGTAGAGACTAGAAAGACAGGTGGAGGGGAAAGAGATAGAGACCAGGTGAGTGAAGGGGGTGAGCCTTGAGCAGATAAGGGAAGAACCAGGATACTTAAAGTGAAAGAACATGGCCTGAGTCATTGATTATGAAAATGAATTCACTTCAGAAGTCAAGTGCTTCTTTTATGGAGATTACATTTTTCAATGTAGTTACTATGGTCTCTTAACCATAGGATCATTCACAGTGAAGTCTAGGAATTCTCTCACACTTCTCTCGAACTAGGATGCCTTGTGCACCAGGGTGGATCCACCAGGGTGCATCTGTCACTGGACAGGTGGTATCTTACCTACTTGGTGGTAGTTGCCCACGTAAGTGTCTGAAGTCTGTTCTATGTGACAATTACTGGTATTGGTATTTAGGCTGGTTCTTAGCAGTTCCTGAAAACGTATTACATACTAAATTCACATATACCAACCACCATGTGGCTGGCTTATATCTGAAAACTGTCGGGACATTTTCCAGCTGACAATACATAATTCTGCACTATACAAAATAACCCGTTCTTACACGTTGTTATGGTCTGCACCATTTTCCATACATAATGTTGATCAGGTGTGTGTCGTGCAGCGCAGGCTGACTTGTCCATTGCCTCGCTCATGGCATCATCACATACAGGCCATTGTGTTGGGCCCGGGGTGAGGGACCTCCTGCCCTGGTGCCGGCACTGCACAGTACAAAGACACGGGAGGCAGGTGTCAAACGCAACACATCTTTATTCATACACCTCCTACATGCCACTGCCTTGCCCATGCTTAGCCTTCATCAGTTCCCCTGTTACCCCCGCCCCATGCCCCAGAACCCAACTGTCAATGGGACATCCCCGCAAATTAAACAATTACCCCAAAGGGGGTGCAACATGTGCCTGGGATGGTGCGCCTCAGACCATTTCTTCAATGAGACATTGCAGTTTGTTTCTTGCTCTTTGGGGTCTCGAGTTCTCTGTCTCTCGCACCATTCTTCCTGCCGGCTCCCCAGTGTATTCCACACCAGAGGTGTCAGAGTCTTCTCGGTCTCCATGATATGAATCGTCCTCATGGTGTTCATCAGACATGTCCCCTCTTCCCCTTGCCCGCCGTGGGGTGGCTAGTGGAAACCGTTTGAAATGTGAGGAGTTGCAGGTGGTGGACCCACGGTCGCCCTGGGCCGTAACCATTGAACCCTTTCGTGCAGTAATCACTAGGAGATCATCCTTGAACATTGCCATGTGTTTGTGGGTTTGTGGCTGCTTCATCGTCACTACCTCTTCAACTTCTAGCATGCAGTCCTTGGCTTTCCTGCGAATGTCTGCATAGTCCTTTATTCTCTGCTTGGCGTTCTGGTCGTGATCTCTCATTTCACTATCCTCAGGTCGCATGGTGTCTTGGGGGCCATGCTGTGGCAGCCGGGACCGAACATTTCTCCCAAACAGGACCTCTGCTGGGCTTTTCCTGTGGATCTGTGTGCAGTGCTCCAATAGTCCCTGAGCAGTTGATGGAAGACATGCTCGTAGGGTTGTCCAGTTTACTGGGCCACCTGTAGCACTTGTTTGAGGTTTGCCATGAAACGCTCAATCATGCCGTTTGCTTGAGGCCATAACAGCATGATCTTCTGGTGATGAAACCCCATGTATTCACTGAAGCGCTCAAAGTCTTGGCCAGCGTATGGAGATACATTATCTGTCTTCACTTTTTGGGAAATGCCATATGCTGTGAAAATGTGGTCCAGGACTCGGATGACATAGTGAGCTGCCGTGGAGACTCTCTGCGCCTCTAAATAGCTGGGGTACTTGTCCATTATGGCTAGGATGTATTTTCTCCCTTCGATGAGACCAAAGAAGTCAGCCGCCACTGCTTCCCACACCCCCTCCGGTAACGCAGACATCCGATAACGCTCTGGATGTCTGTTGGGTGTAATGAGGCAACAGGTCGGACACTCTTTCAAGACCTCCCCCAAAAGCGCATCTAGTTGGGGGAACCAGACCTTCTGTCTCAACATGTGTTTCGTAGACACTATTCCTCGGTGCCCCTCATGTGCTAGTTCCACTACTTTCCTTCGGAGTGAAGCTGGGATCACCATATTGTGTCCTTTTAGTAGTAGGTTGTCCTCAGACAAGGCCAGTTCCTCCTTCACCAGTAAAAGCCTGTCTATTTCTCTATGGACGTCTTCCGATTCAAGGCGACCTCTTTCTTTGGCCCATCTCCACCGCCCTGATCTGAGTCCTTCACTGACGATGAGGCATGCTGGATCCATCTCTTGTTTCCTGTGCGAGGGTAGCGGGGTCGATGCCCTTGGGCATGGCTTCTTGAATAAGATATCAGAAGTAGCGATTCACTACAGAAGGTTCCGGTCGGTCTCCGCTTCTCGGATGACGGGACAGAACTCACACTCACTTTCACCCTTGGAACCTATGTGAGGTACCAGCACCGTGGGGTTATGAGATGTGGGAGGGAGGGGCTTCTTCTAACAGCTGCAGCGAGGCACAAGCACCGTTGGTTCCCTGCTCCCTTCCCTCACTCACCACTGCTACTGGCAATCACTGCTGCGGACCCCCGGGCACAATCCAGCCTCCTGCATCTTCCGATACATAGGCAGGGCAACGCCCTCACTGCCACGGCCACCAGTAGTTCTCCCTCTCCTGGGCCTCCGTTGCCATGCGCTTCGCCTTCCCGGCGCTGTAGCCTCCCACGCATAGGATGTCTCTCCTTCGTTGCCACTGGGTGGACCCGGGGTGAGGGACCTTCTACCCCAGGGCCAGCACTGGGCAGTACAAAGACACAGGAGGCAGGTGTCACACGCAACATGTTGTTATTCATACACCTCCTACCTGCAACTGCCTTGCCCGTGCTTAGCCTTGTCACTTCCCCTTTTCCCGCCGCCCCCCACCCTATCCCGCTCCGTGCCCCGGGAACCCAACTATCAACGTGAGGGCCATCATCCATTCCTAACAGAAAAGTGAGGCCTACCACTCAATTAACACATTTCGTGGGGTGTCACTTACTATGGAGTCAGTTCATAAATATGGCTAGCCCGCCCACCAGCCCATTGATTTCAGTGGACTCTCTCTGGCTAAATCTGATTTAATTTGCCAGGGCAACTCGAAGAGGTTGAGATGTATGGGTCAGGTTAATAATATACTGCAGGGTATGGTGGGTAAACGCAGATCTGGCTGGGACAAGGTATTTATCTGGGTGGGGATTTTGCAAACCCTACGTCTTTGGGCCTGTGGATATGGAAGCTACACATGCTATCATGTTTGTGCCTGAAGCAAGAGGGGCCATTGATATTGGGTGGTGCCATGTGGTGGTTATGCATAGGGAGAAGTTTGGGGCATGGAAGGGAGCCGTGCACACATTTGGGGCAGGGGTGCATGTAACAGTTTTCCTTTGGCACCATATTTCACAAACTTCTTAGAAACTATCCTGATGGGGGTAGGATTTTGGTGAAGCTACAACACAATTATCCAACAACAGTAAGAGAAACTGAAATACAAGGAGGCTTTGAGTGCTGAAAACAGGCCAAAACATACATCACAGAAGGAGGAGTGTGAAGAGTAAGTCAAACTGTTCAGTGCTAACATGGCAGTTTCCGTAGTGTAGTGGTTATCACGTTCGCCTAACACGCGAGACCGGGCGGAAACACTTTTTTTTTTCCTGGCACATACCGAATTAGAACTCTGTTAATTAAAAACTGCACATACGTGCAAACATTTGTGGATGACATGCTAAAAAAGTCGGTAGCGGCAACATATGGTTAGTGCTGTGCAAGGAATCTCACATTCTGACTAGCCATGTGCATACTCTGCACTGCCACATATAGACATTAGGGGTGTACCAGACTTTATAGACCAAAGTATGGGACAGTTTTATGAACGCCTATACAATATACAGCAAAAGGGATGATCAAATCAAAACTGGAAATATGCATTAAGTACCAGAGTGGCTGCACTCATAGATAGATTGGGAGGATCCAGATATCAGAGTTTGGGCTACCCTTAAACGTAGATTGCTATATAGAGTTGCTGCATCATGTTCACGACCTATATATACCCCTGGAAGAACTACACGATCCCTAATAAAGGCTCATGTCCATAGATAGCGGTGGTGTGCCACCTATCTAAAAGGGGTAGAAACAGTAAAGTTACAGTCCATAGATAATTATGTGAATTGACCAAAAAAAAATAAACACAAAATTACAAAACAGGCCTGCACCAATGTGACCCACACTGGGGTGGCCTTTTTTAAACCACCTTTGTGAAGCTTAAATAGGCATAGCGTACTTCTTCTAGAGGGATCACACTGGTGACTTGTTGCACTTGATAAATCATATCAAGTCTTGTCCCTTTCTTTTGTGGTATACTGTTAGTCCATATAGAGGGACATTTTTATGAACTTTACCAATGCTCCCTTAAAATTGTATTTATCTGTTCCTTCGGAATATGGTAGCTGTAAGGGGTCGGGACAACTTGCATCCATTTGTAGCGATCAGTTTAAGATTATTTAGCAGTTTTGAAGCTTCTTCTGACATAATACTAAAGTTCACAGTATCTGGCATATGCGCCATGTACCTATTCATCTATTTTACATGAACAATTATAACACTAAAAAAAGTTGAATTCGAACAACAATAGTTTTATGTCATGCATATAGATATTCTTTAATGTCCATTCAGCCTGAAAATATCGTCAATGAGTGTTTCAACCTCTTACTCACTGGTCTTCACCAGGGCGTTAGAACGTCTTCACTATACAAATTCCCAATGGTTCTTGAGATGCTTATTTCTAATCACTTCATAGGTACTTCTTCTACCTTGCATAATTCCTGTAATAGTCCTATTTGAGAAAATTCAAATGCCTTTCAGATTGAGTCCCAATTCTTGATGCCTAGAGGCTCTGCGCCTAATCTCAGACCGATTTTCCAAAGTCCAAATTTGTTTGATAACATACTCTTCCTGAGGGTTGTAACAGTGTCGATAAGCCACCCTCAAAACGGGGAGTTCCTTCTCTCCCCACTCACGTGGTTATGCAACAAACTATTTAACAGATTCTTTTTTTTTTTGCCCTATCTCAGACACATATCATGCCCCTTGGATCCCTCTACCATGAGCTGACAATGAGCCAAGAACCAGGCCAGTGTAGGGGAAATATATTGGTATTTATTTAAATTAAAAGTAATAGAAATGAGCACGAAAATGTTAAAAACCACTTTATCCGTGGCTCAACTTTTCTCAGCATAAATATATCACAAAAGTGAGTTAAAAAGACACAATCGCAATTATTCACTTTCTGTAAATTTAACTTCACAAAATAATTATATTGATTAATAATGGAGGCACTTTTGTGCGATTTTGATTTTCCTGCAGGCTTAAAAGGATAGAAGTAGGATTTCAAGATTGGTAATGATGATTTCGCACACACTTATGATTTAAAATAAACACAGGGTGATTTATCGGTTAATTTTTCAGACCCCCCCACCATTCCCCCCGCTTTGGTCTATGTTGGGAAGTCAGACAGAAAACTTAGAATGCTTTGGGGAATTTTGGATTTCAGACTCCCCTTGCAGAAATACCTGTTTTGGGGAAGCTGGATAAAAAGGTTGGACTGATTAAAAAACAAAGACACCCCTCTTCCTTAAGAAGTCGTGGTCAGCTGGACAACAAGGATTACCCAATTAATTTATAGAGTACAGTTTTCAGCACACACTGCGAAGTGATCTTTGTTAATTTCAAATTTTAATAAAATACACCCTGGAGGTGGTACTAGAGAGCCCAATCAACATGGCCGCGAGCCGAAACATCCGTACAAGATCCGGCCGCACATCAACTCTGAAGCCAACCTCAAAGTGCAGATTATGAAAATTTGAGACACTGGGCACCTGTTGGCGAGACTTGAGGTTCCTAAACCTAAACTGGGCTGAGAACGACAGAGGACACCTTTGTGTGCGCAGTAGCGCGGAGTGCAGGGAGAGGCGCCTCTGATCCTGTGACAGGGACTTCAGCTGCACCTAGCACCCCAGATGGCCTAGACTGCCTTGCAGGCAACATCAAAGCGGAATTGGCAAGAGCCTTACCCGACTCCCGGACATCGAGGGAGCCAGCAGGGAGGCTGCGGATCGGCTCACCACACCGGGGGAGCCCCGGGCATAACGGCTCCTCCTCTGTGTGGCATGGAGGATCGCAGCCCGTCACTCCCGGGAGGCGAAGGCGGAGCAACCAGTCCCCCAACTACTGGGGAGATCAGCATACACCAGCCAGGACACCCGAGGAACTGAGTGGTGTTTCTGAGGGCAGAACGGAACGGAGGAGAGACCCGACCACTGGGTCTTGCCACGGTAACAACCTATGGCGGCGGCTCCTGGAGCAGAGAGGCACACGCCGGAAAACCCACAGAGCCCAGAGGCCACCAGGACTCTGAGAGAGCTGGGTTGACAGATGAGAGCAAAATAGTAGAAGGAAAAAGAGGAAGAAGACTTGATGTAGTTGAGAGGAAACCAAACTGATGGAGATTATAGGGATAATAAGAGAATATCATGAGAGAATGAGAGGATAGAAGAATGGAAGAAACAAGGAGAGTTGGAGGTGTGATACTGGGAGGAATGTAGGTGATAGTCTGACATATGCCATCTTTCATCAAAATAAATTACCTTGTGGAAATTGACTTTGACAGCATTGCATGGTGGTGATGACAAGGCATGCATATGTATTAAGAAAGGAAGCATAGGGCTGGGGGTATTGTGGGCTATGGGGTGACACCCCCTATATATTAACAAAACGATGAAAGGCCACAATGTAATTTTATTGATGAAAATTAACATGGGGAAACTTATTTAGATGAAAGGACATAGACGCGAGTCTGGCATTGGTGCCAGAGTGGAATTGGTAAAGATAAAGTTGATAACAAAACAAGGATTGAGGTTGCAGTGGGAGAAAGACCCTGAGCTATGAGTGGCGTGGAACCATAGATAGAGATAGATAAAAGTGAGAGTAGGACAGCCATGAAGGTGAGAGTGAATGGGATAATTCAAAGGGAAAGATGCAATAGGGCGGAATAGGGGATAATCAGCAGATTGGAAGGGCTAGAGGTGAGACAAGGACAGAGTTGCTAGAGGTGTATTGGAAAAGTTGCAAAAAAGAGGCATTTACGGTAGTGAGGAAATGAGAGCCAATGAGTAGAGACTAGAAAGACAGGTGGAGGGGAAAGAGATAGAGACCAGGTGAGTGAAGGGGGTGAGCCTTGAGCAGATAAGGGAAGAACCAGGATACTTAAAGTGAAAGAACATGGCCTGAGTCATTGATTATGAAAATGAATTCACTTCAGAAGTCAAGTGCTTCTTTTATGGAGATTACATTTTTCAATGTAGTTACTATGGTCTCTTAACCATAGGATCATTCACAGTGAAGTCTAGGAATTCTCTCACACTTCTCTCGAACTAGGATGCCTTGTGCACCAGGGTGGATCCACCAGGGTGCATCTGTCACTGGACAGGTGGTATCTTACCTACTTGGTGGTAGTTGCCCACGTAAGTGTCTGAAGTCTGTTCTATGTGACAATTACTGGTATTGGTATTTAGGCTGGTTCTTAGCAGTTCCTGAAAACGTATTACATACTAAATTCACATATACCAACCACCATGTGGCTGGCTTATATCTGAAAACTGTCGGGACATTTTCCAGCTGACAATACATAATTCTGCACTATACAAAATAACCCGTTCTTACACGTTGTTATGGTCTGCACCATTTTCCATACATAATGTTGATCAGGTGTGTGTCGTGCAGCGCAGGCTGACTTGTCCATTGCCTCGCTCATGGCATCATCACATACAGGCCATTGTGTTGGGCCCGGGGTGAGGGACCTCCTGCCCTGGTGCCGGCACTGCACAGTACAAAGACACGGGAGGCAGGTGTCAAACGCAACACATCTTTATTCATACACCTCCTACATGCCACTGCCTTGCCCATGCTTAGCCTTCATCAGTTCCCCTGTTACCCCCGCCCCATGCCCCAGAACCCAACTGTCAATGGGACATCCCCGCAAATTAAACAATTACCCCAAAGGGGGTGCAACATGTGCCTGGGATGGTGCGCCTCAGACCATTTCTTCAATGAGACATTGCAGTTTGTTTCTTGCTCTTTGGGGTCTCGAGTTCTCTGTCTCTCGCACCATTCTTCCTGCCGGCTCCCCAGTGTATTCCACACCAGAGGTGTCAGAGTCTTCTCGGTCTCCATGATATGAATCGTCCTCATGGTGTTCATCAGACATGTCCCCTCTTCCCCTTGCCCGCCGTGGGGTGGCTAGTGGAAACCGTTTGAAATGTGAGGAGTTGCAGGTGGTGGACCCACGGTCGCCCTGGGCCGTAACCATTGAACCCTTTCGTGCAGTAATCACTAGGAGATCATCCTTGAACATTGCCATGTGTTTGTGGGTTTGTGGCTGCTTCATCGTCACTACCTCTTCAACTTCTAGCATGCAGTCCTTGGCTTTCCTGCGAATGTCTGCATAGTCCTTTATTCTCTGCTTGGCGTTCTGGTCGTGATCTCTCATTTCACTATCCTCAGGTCGCATGGTGTCTTGGGGGCCATGCTGTGGCAGCCGGGACCGAACATTTCTCCCAAACAGGACCTCTGCTGGGCTTTTCCTGTGGATCTGTGTGCAGTGCTCCAATAGTCCCTGAGCAGTTGATGGAAGACATGCTCGTAGGGTTGTCCAGTTTACTGGGCCACCTGTAGCACTTGTTTGAGGTTTGCCATGAAACGCTCAATCATGCCGTTTGCTTGAGGCCATAACAGCATGATCTTCTGGTGATGAAACCCCATGTATTCACTGAAGCGCTCAAAGTCTTGGCCAGCGTATGGAGATACATTATCTGTCTTCACTTTTTGGGAAATGCCATATGCTGTGAAAATGTGGTCCAGGACTCGGATGACATAGTGAGCTGCCGTGGAGACTCTCTGCGCCTCTAAATAGCTGGGGTACTTGTCCATTATGGCTAGGATGTATTTTCTCCCTTCGATGAGACCAAAGAAGTCAGCCGCCACTGCTTCCCACACCCCCTCCGGTAACGCAGACATCCGATAACGCTCTGGATGTCTGTTGGGTGTAATGAGGCAACAGGTCGGACACTCTTTCAAGACCTCCCCCAAAAGCGCATCTAGTTGGGGGAACCAGACCTTCTGTCTCAACATGTGTTTCGTAGACACTATTCCTCGGTGCCCCTCATGTGCTAGTTCCACTACTTTCCTTCGGAGTGAAGCTGGGATCACCATATTGTGTCCTTTTAGTAGTAGGTTGTCCTCAGACAAGGCCAGTTCCTCCTTCACCAGTAAAAGCCTGTCTATTTCTCTATGGACGTCTTCCGATTCAAGGCGACCTCTTTCTTTGGCCCATCTCCACCGCCCTGATCTGAGTCCTTCACTGACGATGAGGCATGCTGGATCCATCTCTTGTTTCCTGTGCGAGGGTAGCGGGGTCGATGCCCTTGGGCATGGCTTCTTGAATAAGATATCAGAAGTAGCGATTCACTACAGAAGGTTCCGGTCGGTCTCCGCTTCTCGGATGACGGGACAGAACTCACACTCACTTTCACCCTTGGAACCTATGTGAGGTACCAGCACCGTGGGGTTATGAGATGTGGGAGGGAGGGGCTTCTTCTAACAGCTGCAGCGAGGCACAAGCACCGTTGGTTCCCTGCTCCCTTCCCTCACTCACCACTGCTACTGGCAATCACTGCTGCGGACCCCCGGGCACAATCCAGCCTCCTGCATCTTCCGATACATAGGCAGGGCAACGCCCTCACTGCCACGGCCACCAGTAGTTCTCCCTCTCCTGGGCCTCCGTTGCCATGCGCTTCGCCTTCCCGGCGCTGTAGCCTCCCACGCATAGGATGTCTCTCCTTCGTTGCCACTGGGTGGACCCGGGGTGAGGGACCTTCTACCCCAGGGCCAGCACTGGGCAGTACAAAGACACAGGAGGCAGGTGTCACACGCAACATGTTGTTATTCATACACCTCCTACCTGCAACTGCCTTGCCCGTGCTTAGCCTTGTCACTTCCCCTTTTCCCGCCGCCCCCCACCCTATCCCGCTCCGTGCCCCGGGAACCCAACTATCAACGTGAGGGCCATCATCCATTCCTAACAGAAAAGTGAGGCCTACCACTCAATTAACACATTTCGTGGGGTGTCACTTACTATGGAGTCAGTTCATAAATATGGCTAGCCCGCCCACCAGCCCATTGATTTCAGTGGACTCTCTCTGGCTAAATCTGATTTAATTTGCCAGGGCAACTCGAAGAGGTTGAGATGTATGGGTCAGGTTAATAATATACTGCAGGGTATGGTGGGTAAACGCAGATCTGGCTGGGACAAGGTATTTATCTGGGTGGGGATTTTGCAAACCCTACGTCTTTGGGCCTGTGGATATGGAAGCTACACATGCTGTCATGTTTGTGCCTGAAGCAAGAGGGGCCATTGATATTGGGTGGTGCCATGTGGTGGTTATGCATAGGGAGAAGTTTGGGGCATGGAAGGGAGCCGTGCACACATTTGGGGCAGGGGTGCATGTAACAGTTTTCCTTTGGCACCATATTTCACAAACTTCTTAGAAACTATCCTGATGGGGGTAGGATTTTGGTGAAGCTACAACACAATTATCCAACAACAGTAAGAGAAACTGAAATACAAGGAGGCTTTGAGTGCTGAAAACAGGCCAAAACATACATCACAGAAGGAGGAGTGTGAAGAGTAAGTCAAACTGTTCAGTGCTAACATGGCAGTTTCCGTAGTGTAGTGGTTATCACGTTCGCCTAACACGCGAAAGGTCCCCGGTTCGAGACCGGGCGGAAACACTTTTTTTTTTTTCCTGGCACATACCGAATTAGAACTCTGTTAATTAAAAACTGCACATACGTGCAAACATTTGTGGATGACATGCTAAAAAAGTCGGTAGCGGCAACATATGGTTAGTGCTGTGCAAGGAATCTCACATTCTGACTAGCCATGTGCATACTCTGCACTGCCACATATAGACATTAGGGGTGTACCAGACTTTATAGACCAAAGTATGGGACAGTTTTATGTACGCCTATACAATATACAGCAAAAGGGATGATCAAATCAAAACTGGAAATATGCATTAAGTACCAGAGTGGCTGCACTCATAGATAGATTGGGAGGATCCAGATATCAGAGTTTGGGCTACCCTTAAACGTAGATTGCTATATAGAGTTGCTGCATCATGTTCACGACCTATATATACCCCTGGAAGAACTACACGATCCCTAATAAAGGCTCATGTCCATAGATAGCGGTGGTGTGCCACCTATCTAAAAGGGGTAGAAACAGTAAAGTTACAGTCCATAGATAATTATGTGAATTGACCAAAAAAAAATAAACACAAAATTACAAAACAGGCCTGCACCAATGTGACCCACACTGGGGTGGCCTTTTTTAAACCACCTTTGTGAAGCTTAAATAGGCATAGCGTACTTCTTCTAGAGGGATCACACTGGTGACTTGTTGCACTTGATAAATCATATCAAGTCTTGTCCCTTTCTTTTGTGGTATACTGTTAGTCCAAATAGAGGGACATTTTTATGAACTTTACCAATGCTCCCTTAAAATTGTATTTATCTGTTCCTTCGGAATATGGTAGCTGTAAGGGGTCGGGACAACTTGCATCCATTTGTAGCGATCAGTTTAAGATTATTTAGCAGTTTTGAAGCTTCTTCTGACATAATACTAAAGTTCACAGTATCTGGCATATGCGCCATGTACCTATTCATCTATTTTACATGAACAATTATAACACTAAAAAAAGTTGAATTCGAACAACAATAGTTTTATGTCATGCATATAGATATTCTTTAATGTCCATTCAGCCTGAAAATATCGTCAATGAGTGTTTCAACCTCTTACTCACTGGTCTTCACCAGGGCGTTAGAACGTCTTCACTATACAAATTCCCAATGGTTCTTGAGATGCTTATTTCTAATCACTTCATAGGTACTTCTTCTACCTTGCATAATTCCTGTAATAGTCCTATTTGAGAAAATTCAAATGCCTTTCAGATTGAGTCCCAATTCTTGATGCCTAGAGGCTCTGCGCCTAATCTCAGACCGATTTTCCAAAGTCCAAATTTGTTTGATAACATACTCTTCCTGAGGGTTGTAACAGTGTCGATAAGCCACCCTCAAAACGGGGAGTTCCTTCTCTCCCCACTCACGTGGTTATGCAACAAACTATTTAACAGATTCTTTTTTTTTTTGCCCTATCTCAGACACATATCATGCCCCTTGGATCCCTCTACCATGAGCTGACAATGAGCCAAGAACCAGGCCAGTGTAGGGGAAATATATTGGTATTTATTTAAATTAAAAGTAATAGAAATGAGCACGAAAATGTTAAAAACCACTTTATCCGTGGCTCAACTTTTCTCAGCATAAATATATCACAAAAGTGAGTTAAAAAGACACAATCGCAATTATTCACTTTCTGTAAATTTAACTTCACAAAATAATTATATTGATTAATAATGGAGGCACTTTTGTGCGATTTTGATTTTCCTGCAGGCTTAAAAGGATAGAAGTAGGATTTCAAGATTGGTAATGATGATTTCGCACACACTTATGGTTTAAAATAAACACAGGGTGATTTATCGGTTAATTTTTCAGATCCCCCCACCACTCCCCCCGCTTTGGTCTATGTTGGGAAGTCAGACAGAAAACTTTGAATGCTTTGGGGAATTTTGGATTTCAGACTCCCCTTGCAGAAATACCTGTTTTGGGGAAGCTGGATAAAAAGGTTGGACTGATTAAAAAACAAAGACACCCCTCTTCCTTAAGAAGTCGTGGTCAGCTGGACAACAAGGATTACCCAATTAATTTATAGAGTACAGTTTTCAGCACACACTGCGAAGTGATCTTTGTTAATTTCAAATTTTAATAAAATACACCCTGGAGGTGGTACTAGAGAGCCCAATCAACATGGCCGCGAGCCGAAACATCCGTACAAGATCCGGCCGCACATCAACTCTGAAGCCAACCTCAAAGTGCAGATTATGAAAATTTGAGACACTGGGCACCTGTTGGCGAGACTTGAGGTTCCTAAACCTAAACTGGGCTGAGAACGACAGAGGACACCTTTGTGTGCGCAGTAGCGCGGAGTGCAGGGAGAGGCGCCTCTGATCCTGTGACAGGGACTTCAGCTGCACCTAGCACCCCAGATGGCCTAGACTGCCTTGCGGGCAACATCAAAGCGGAATTGGCAAGAGCCTTACCCGACTCCCGGACATCGAGGGAGCCAGCAGGGAGGCTGCGGATCGGCTCACCACACCGGGGGAGCCCCGGGCATAACGGCTCCTCCTCTGTGTGGCATGGAGGATCGCAGCCCGTCACTCCCGGGAGGCGAAGGCGGAGCAACCAGTCCCCCAACTACTGGGGAGATCAGCATACACCAGCGAGGACACCCGAGGAACTGATTGGTGTTTCTGAGGGCAGAACGGAACGGAGGAGAGACCCGACCACTGGGTCTTGCCACGGTAACAACCTATGGCGGCGGCTCCTGGAGCAGAGAGGCACACGCCGGAAAACCCACAGAGCCCAGAGGCCACCAGGACTCTGAGAGAGCTGGGTTGACAGATGAGAGCAAAATAGTAGAGGGAAAAAGAGGAAGAAGACTTGATGTAGTTGAGAGGAAACCAAACTGATGGAGAATATAGGGATAATAAGAGAATATCATGAGAGAATGAGAGGATAGAAGAAGAGAAGAAACAAGGAGAGTTGGAGGTGTGATACTGGGAGGAATGTAGGTGATAGTCTGACATATGCCATCTTTCATCAAAATAAATTACCTTGTGGAAATTGACTTTGACAGCATTGCATGGTGGTGATGACAAGGCATGCATATGTATTAAGAAAGGCAGCATAGGGCTGGGGGTATTGTGGACTATGGGGTGACACCCCCTATATATTAACAAAACGATGAAAGGCCACAATGTAATTTTATTGATGAAAATTAACATGGGGAAACTTATTTAGATGAAAGGACATAGACGCGAGTCTGGCATTGGTGCCAGAGTGGAATTGGTAAAGATAAAGTTGATAACAAAACAAGGATTGAGGTTGCAGTGGGAGAAAGACCCTGAGCTATGAGTGGCGTGGAACCATAGATAGAGATAGATAAAAGTGAGAGTAGGACAGCCATGAAGGTGAGAGTGAATGGGATAATTCAAAGGGAAAGATGCAATAGGGCGGAATAGGGGATAATCAGCAGATTGGAAGGGCTAGAGGTGAGACAAGGACAGAGTTGCTAGAGGTGTATTGGAAAAGTTGCAAAAAAGAGGCATTTACGGTAGTGAGGAAATGAGAGCCAATGAGTAGAGACTAGAAAGACAGGTGGAGGGGAAAGAGATAGAGACCAGGTGAGTGAAGGGGGTGAGCCTTGAGCAGATAAGGGAAGAACCAGGATACTTAAAGTGAAAGAACATGGCCTGAGTCATTGATTATGAAAATGAATTCACTTCAGAAGTCAAGTGCTTCTTTTATGGAGATTACATTTTTCAATGTAGTTACTATGGTCTCTTAACCATAGGATCATTCACAGTGAAGTCTAGGAATTCTCTCACACTTCTCTCGAACTAGGATGCCTTGTGCACCAGGGTGGATCCACCAGGGTGCATCTGTCACTGGACAGGTGGTATCTTACCTACTTGGTGGTAGTTGCCCACGTAAGTGTCTGAAGTCTGTTCTATGTGACAATTACTGGTATTGGTATTTAGGCTGGTTCTTAGCAGTTCCTGAAAACGTATTACATACTAAATTCACATATACCAACCACCATGTGGCTGGCTTATATCTGAAAACTGTCGGGACATTTTCCAGCTGACAATACATAATTCTGCACTATACAAAATAACCCGTTCTTACACGTTGTTATGGTCTGCACCATTTTCCATACATAATGTTGATCAGGTGTGTGTCGTGCAGCGCAGGCTGACTTGTCCATTGCCTCGCTCATGGCATCATCACATACAGGCCATTGTGTTGGGCCCGGGGTGAGGGACCTCCTGCCCTGGTGCCGGCACTGCACAGTACAAAGACACAGGAGGCAGGTGTCAAACGCAACACATCTTTATTCATACACCTCCTACATGCCACTGCCTTGCCCATGCTTAGCCTTCATCAGTTCCCCTGTTACCCCCGCCCCATGCCCCAGAACCCAACTGTCAATGGGACATCCCCGCAAATTAAACAATTACCCCAAAGGGGGTGCAACATGTGCCTGGGATGGTGCGCCTCAGACCATTTCTTCAATGAGACATTGCAGTTTGTTTCTTGCTCTTTGGGGTCTCGAGTTCTCTGTCTCTCGCACCATTCTTCCTGCCGGCTCCCCAGTGTATTCCACACCAGAGGTGTCAGAGTCTTCTCGGTCTCCATGATATGAATCGTCCTCATGGTGTTCATCAGACATGTCCCCTCTTCCCCTTGCCCGCCGTGGGGTGGCTAGTGGAAACCGTTTGAAATGTGAGGAGTTGCAGGTGGTGGACCCACGGTCGCCCTGGGCCGTAACCATTGAACCCTTTCGTGCAGTAATCACTAGGAGATCATCCTTGAACATTGCCATGTGTTTGTGGGTTTGTGGCTGCTTCATCGTCACTACCTCTTCAACTTCTAGCATGCAGTCCTTGGCTTTCCTGCGAATGTCTGCATAGTCCTTTATTCTCTGCTTGGCGTTCTGGTCGTGATCTCTCATTTCACTATCCTCAGGTCGCATGGTGTCTTGGGGGCCATGCTGTGGCAGCCGGGACCGAACATTTCTCCCAAACAGGACCTCTGCTGGGCTTTTCCTGTGGAGCTGTGTGCAGTGCTCCAATAGTCCCTGAGCAGTTGATGGAAGACATGCTCGTAGGGTTGTCCAGTTTACTGGGCCACCTGTAGCACTTGTTTGAGGTTTGCCATGAAACGCTCAATCATGCCGTTTGCTTGAGGCCATAACAGCATGATCTTCTGGTGATGAAACCCCATGTATTCACTGAAGCGCTCAAAGTCTTGGCCAGCGTATGGAGATACATTATCTGTCTTCACTTTTTGGGAAATGCCATATGCTGTGAAAATGTGGTCCAGGACTCGGATGACATAGTGAGCTGCCGTGGAGACTCTCTGCGCCTCTAAATAGCTGGGGTACTTGTCCATTATGGCTAGGATGTATTTTCTCCCTTCGATGAGACCAAAGAAGTCAGCCGCCACTGCTTCCCACACCCCCTCCGGTAACGCAGACATCCGATAACGCTCTGGATGTCTGTTGGGTGTAATGAGGCAACAGGTCGGACACTCTTTCAAGACCTCCCCCAAAAGCGCATCTAGTTGGGGGAACCAGACCTTCTGTCTCAACATGTGTTTCGTAGACACTATTCCTCGGTGCCCCTCATGTGCTAGTTCCACTACTTTCCTTCGGAGTGAAGCTGGGATCACCATATTGTGTCCTTTTAGTAGTAGGTTGTCCTCAGACAAAGCCAGTTCCTCCTTCACCAGTAAAAGCCTGTCTATTTCTCTATGGACGTCTTCCGATTCAAGGCGACCTCTTTCTTTGGCCCATCTCCACCGCCCTGATCTGAGTCCTTCACTGACGATGAGGCATGCTGGATCCATCTCTTGTTTCCTGTGCGAGGGTAGCGGGGTCGATGCCCTTGGGCATGGCTTCTTGAATAAGATATCAGAAGTAGCGATTCACTACAGAAGGTTCCGGTCGGTCTCCGCTTCTCGGATGACGGGACAGAACTCACACTCACTTTCACCCTTGGAGCCTATGTGAGGTACCAGCACCGTGGGGTTATGAGATGTGGGAGGGAGGGGCTTCTTCTAACAGCTGCAGCGAGGCACAAGCACCGTTGGTTCCCTGCTCCCTTCCCTCACTCACCACTGCTACTGGCAATCACTGCTGCGGACCCCCGGGCACAATCCAGCCTCCTGCATCTTCCGATACATAGGCAGGGCAACGCCCTCACTGCCACGGCCACCAGTAGTTCTCCCTCTCCTGGGCCTCCGTTGCCATGCGCTTCGCCTTCCCGGCGCTGTAGCCTCCCACGCATAGGATGTCTCTCCTTCGTTGCCACTGGGTGGACCCGGGGTGAGGGACCTTCTACCCCAGGGCCAGCACTGGGCAGTACAAAGACACAGGAGGCAGGTGTCACACGCAACATGTTGTTATTCATACACCTCCTACCTGCAACTGCCTTGCCCGTGCTTAGCCTTGTCACTTCCCCTTTTCCCGCCGCCCCCCACCCTATCCCGCTCCGTGCCCCGGGAACCCAACTATCAACGTGAGGGCCATCATCCATTCCTAACAGAAAAGTGAGGCCTACCACTCAATTAACACATTTCGTGGGGTGTCACTTACTATGGAGTCAGTTCATAAATATGGCTAGCCCGCCCACCAGCCCATTGATTTCAGTGGACTCTCTCTGGCTAAATCTGATTTAATTTGCCAGGGCAACTCGAAGAGGTTGAGATGTATGGGTCAGGTTAATAATATACTGCAGGGTATGGTGGGTAAACGCAGATCTGGCTGGGACAAGGTATTTATCTGGGTGGGGATTTTGCAAACCCTACGTCTTTGGGCCTGTGCATATGGAAGCTACACATGCTGTCATGTTTGTGCCTGAAGCAAGAGGGGCCATTGATATTGGGTGGTGCCATGTGGTGGTTATGCATAGGGAGAAGTTTGGGGCATGGAAGGGAGCCGTGCACACATTTGGGGCAGGGGTGCATGTAACAGTTTTCCTTTGGCACCATATTTCACAAACTTCTTAGAAACTATCCTGATGGGGGTAGGATTTTGGTGAAGCTACAACACAATTATCCAACAACAGTAAGAGAAACTGAAATACAAGGAGGCTTTGAGTGCTGAAAACAGGCCAAAACATACATCACAGAAGGAGGAGTGTGAAGAGTAAGTCAAACTGTTCAGTGCTAACATGGCAGTTTCCGTAGTGTAGTGGTTATCACGTTCGCCTAACACGCGAAAGGTCCCCGGTTCGAGACCGGGCGGAAACACTTTTTTTTTTTTCCTGGCACATACCGAATTAGAACTCTGTTAATTAAAAACTGCACATACGTGCAAACATTTGTGGATGACATGCTAAAAAAGTCGGTAGCGGCAACATATGGTTAGTGCTGTGCAAGGAATCTCACATTCTGACTAGCCATGTGCATACTCTGCACTGCCACATATAGAAATTAGGGGTGTACCAGACTTTATAGACCAAAGTATGGGACAGTTTTATGAACGCCTATACAATATACAGCAAAAGGGATGATCAAATCAAAACTGGAAATATGCATTAAGTACCAGAGTGGCTGCACTCATAGATAGATTGGGAGGATCCAGATATCAGAGTTTGGGCTACCCTTAAACGTAGATTGCTATATAGAGTTGCTGCATCATGTTCACGACCTATATATACCCCTGGAAGAACTACACGATCCCTAATAAAGGCTCATGTCCATAGATAGCGGTGGTGTGCCACCTACCTAAAAGGGGTAGAAACAGTAAAGTTACATACAGTCCATAGATAATTATGTGAATTGACCAAAAAAAAATAAACACAAAATTACAAAACAGGCCTGCACCAATGTGAACCACACTGGGGTGGCCTTTTTTAAACCACCTTTGCGAAGCTTAAATAGGCATAGCGTACTTCTTCTAGAGGGATCACACTGGTGACTTGTTGCACTTGATAAATCATATCAAGTCTTGTCCCTTTCTTTTGTGGTATACTGTTAGTCCAAATAGAGGGACATTTTTATGAACTTTACCAATGCTCCCTTAAAATTGTATTTATCTGTTCCTTCGGAATATGGTAGCTGTAAGGGGTCGGGACAACTTGCATCCATTTGTAGCGATCAGTTTAAGATTATTTAGCAGTTTTGAAGCTTCTTCTGACATAATACTAAAGTTCACAGTATCTGGCATATGCGCCATGTACCTATTCATCTATTTTACATGAACAATTATAACACTAAAAAAAGTTGAATTCGAACAACAATAGTTTTATGTCATGCATATAGATATTCTTTAATGTCCATTCAGCCTGAAAATATCGTCAATGAGTGTTTCAACCTCTTACTCACTGGTCTTCACCAGGGCGTTAGAACGTCTTCACTATACAAATTCCCAATGGTTCTTGAGATGCTTATTTCTAATCACTTCATAGGTACTTCTTCTACCTTGCATAATTCCTGTAATAGTCCTATTTGAGAAAATTCAAATGCCTTTCAGATTGAGTCCCAATTCTTGTTGCCTAGAGGCTCTGCGCCTAATCTCAGACCGATTTTCCAAAGTCCAAATTTGTTTGATAACATACTCTTCCTGAGGGTTGTAACAGTGTCGATAAGCCACCCTCAAAACGGGGAGTTCCTTCTCTCCCCACTCACGTGGTTATGCAACAAACTATTTAACAGATTCTTTTTTTTGTTGCCCTATCTCAGACACATATCATGCCCCTTGGATCCCTCTACCATGAGCTGACAATGAGCCAAGAACCAGGCCAGTGTAGGGGAAATATATTGGTATTTATTTAAATTAAAAGTAATAGAAATGAGCACGAAAATGTTAAAAACCACTTTATCCGTGGCTCAACTTTTCTCAGCATAAATATATCACAAAAGTGAGTTAAAAAGACACAATCGCAATTATTCACTTTCTGTAAATTTAACTTCACAAAATAATTATATTGATTAATAATGGAGGCACTTTTGTGCGATTTTGATTTTCCTGCAGGCTTAAAAGGATAGAAGTAGGATTTCAAGATTGGTAATGATGATTTCGCACACACTTATGGTTTAAAATAAACACAGGGTGATTTATCGGTTAATTTTTCAGACCCCCCCACCACTCCCCCCGCTTTGGTCTATGTTGGGAAGTCAGACAGAAAACTTAGAATGCTTTGGGGAATTTTGGATTTCAGACTCCCCTTGCAGAAATACCTGTTTTGGGGAAGCTGGATAAAAAGGTTGGACTGATTAAAAAACAAAGACACCCCTCTTCCTTAAGAAGTCGTGGTCAGCTGGACAACAAGGATTACCCAATTAATTTATAGAGTACAGTTTTCAGCACACACTGCGAAGTGATCTTTGTTAATTTCAAATTTTAATAAAATACACCCTGGAGGTGGTACTAGAGAGCCCAATCAACATGGCCGTGAGCCGAAACATCCGTACAAGATCCGGCCGCACATCAACTCTGAAGCCAACCTCAAAGTGCAGATTATGAAAATTTGAGACACTGGGCACCTCTTGGCGAGACTTGAGGTTCCTAAACCTAAACTGGGCTGAGAACGACAGAGGACACCTTTGTGTGCGCAGTAGCGCGGAGTGCAGGGAGAGGCGCCTCTGATCCTGTGACAGGGACTTCAGCTGCACCTAGCACCCCAGATGGCCTAGACTGCCTTGCGGGCAACATCAAAGCGGAATTGGCAAGAGCCTTACCCGACTCCCGGACATCGAGGGAGCCAGCAGGGAGGCTGCGGATCGGCTCACCACACCGGGGGAGCCCCGGGCATAACGGCTCCTCCTCTGTGTGGCATGGAGGATCGCAGCCCGTCACTCCCGGGAGGCGAAGGCGGAGCAACCAGTCCCCCAACTACTGGGGAGATCAGCATACACCAGCCAGGACACCCGAGGAACTGAGTGGTGTTTCTGAGGGCAGAACGGAACGGAGGAGAGACCCGACCACTGGGTCTTGCCACGGTAACAACCTATGGCGGCGGCTCCTGGAGCAGAGAGGCACACGCCGGAAAACCCACAGAGCCCAGAGGCCACCAGGACTCTGAGAGAGCTGGGTTGACAGATGAGAGCAAAATAGTAGAAGGAAAAAGAGGAAGAAGACTTGATGTAGTTGAGAGGAAACCAAACTGATGGAGATTATAGGGATAATAAGAGAATATCATGAGAGAATGAGAGGATAGAAGAAGGGAAGAAACAAGGAGAGTTGGAGGTGTGATACTGGGAGGAATGTAGGTGATAGTCTGACATATGCCATCTTTCATCAAAATAAATTACCTTGTGGAAATTGACTTTGACAGCATTGCATGGTGGTGATGACAAGGCATGCATATGTATTAAGAAAGGAAGCATAGGGCTGGGGGTATTGTGGACTATGGGGTGACACCCCCTATATATTAACAAAACGATGAAAGGCCACAATGTAATTTTATTGATGAAAATTAACATGGGGAAACTTATTTAGATGAAAGGATATAGACGCGAGTCTGGCATTGGTGCCAGAGTGGAATTGGTAAAGATAAAGTTGATAACAAAACAAGGATTGAGGTTGCAGTGGGAGAAAGACCCTGAGCTATGAGTGGCGTGGAACCATAGATAGAGATAGATAAAAGTGAGAGTAGGACAGCCATGAAGGTGAGAGTGAATGGGATAGTTCAAAGGGAAAGATGCAATAGGGCGGAATAGGGGATAATCAGCAGATTGGAAGGGCTAGAGGTGAGACAAGGACAGAGTTGCTAGAGGTGTATTGGAAAAGTTGCAAAAAAGAGGCATTTACGGTAGTGAGGAAATGAGAGCCAATGAGTAGAGACTAGAAAGACAGGTGGAGGGGAAAGAGATAGAGACCAGGTGAGTGAAGGGGTGAGCCTTGAGCAGATAAGGGAAGAACCAGGATACTTAAAGTGAAAGAACATGGCCTGAGTCATTGATTATGAAAATGAATTCACTTCAGAAGTCAAGTGCTTCTTTTATGGAGATTACATTTTTCAATGTAGTTACTATGGTCTCTTAACCATAGGATCATTCACAGTGAAGTCTAGGAATTCTCTCACACTTCTCTCGAACTAGGATGCCTTGTGCACCAGGGTGGATCCACCAGGGTGCATCTGTCACTGGACAGGTGGTATCTTACCTACTTGGTGGTAGTTGCCCACGTAAGTGTCTGAAGTCTGTTCTATGTGACAATTACTGGTATTGGTATTTAGGCTGGTTCTTAGCAGTTCCTGAAAACGTATTACATACTAAATTCACATATACCAACCACCATGTGGCTGGCTTATATCTGAAAACTGTCGGGACATTTTCCAGCTGACAATACATAATTCTGCACTATACAAAATAACCCGTTCTTACACGTTGTTATGGTCTGCACCATTTTCCATACATAATGTTGATCAGGTGTGTGTCGTGCAGCGCAGGCTGACTTGTCCATTGCCTCGCTCATGGCATCATCACATGCAGGCCATTGTGTTGGGCCCGGGGTGAGGGACCTCCTGCCCTGGTGCCGGCACTGCACAGTACAAAGACACGGGAGGCAGGTGTCAAACGCAACACATCTTTATTCATACACCTCCTACATGCCACTGCCTTGCCCATGCTTAGCCTTCATCAGTTCCCCTGTTACCCCCGCCCCATGCCCCAGAACCCAACTGTCAATGGGACATCCCCGCAAATTAAACAATTACCCCAAAGGGGGTGCAACATGTGCCTGGGATGGTGCGCCTCAGACCATTTCTTCAATGAGACATTGCAGTTTGTTTCTTGCTCTCTGGGGTCTCGAGTTCTCTGTCTCTCGCACCATTCTTCCTGCCGGCTCCCCAGTGTATTCCACACCAGAGGTGTCAGAGTCTTCTCGGTCTCCATGATATGAATCGTCCTCATGGTGTTCATCAGACATGTCCCCTCTTCCCCTTGCCCGCCGTGGGGTGGCTAGTGGAAACCGTTTGAAATGTGAGGAGTTGCAGGTGGTGGACCCACGGTCGCCCTGGGCCGTAACCATTGAACCCTTTCGTGCAGTAATCACTAGGAGATCATCCTTGAACATTGCCATGTGTTTGTGGGTTTGTGGCTGCTTCATCGTCACTACCTCTTCAACTTCTAGCATGCAGTCCTTGGCTTTCCTGCGAATGTCTGCATAGTCCTTTATTCTCTGCTTGGCGTTCTGGTCGTGATCTCTCATTTCACTATCCTCAGGTCGCATGGTGTCTTGGGGGCCATGCTGTGGCAGCCGGGACCGAACATTTCTCCCAAACAGGACCTCTGCTGGGCTTTTCCTGTGGAGCTGTGTGCAGTGCTCCAATAGTCCCTGAGCAGTTGATGGAAGACATGCTCGTAGGGTTGTCCAGTTTACTGGGCCACCTGTAGCACTTGTTTGAGGTTTGCCATGAAACGCTCAATCATGCCGTTTGCTTGAGGCCATAACAGCATGATCTTCTGGTGATGAAACCCCATGTATTCACTGAAGCGCTCAAAGTCTTGGCCAGCGTATGGAGATACATTATCTGTCTTCACTTTTTGGGAAATGCCATATGCTGTGAAAATGTGGTCCAGGACTCGGATGACATAGTGAGCTGCCGTGGAGACTCTCTGCGCCTCTAAATAGCTGGGGTACTTGTCCATTATGGCTAGGATGTATTTTCTCCCTTCGATGAGACCAAAGAAGTCAGCCGCCACTGCTTCCCACACCCCCTCCGGTAACGCAGACATCCGATAACGCTCTGGATGTCTGTTGGGTGTAATGAGGCAACAGGTCGGACACTCTTTCAAGACCTCCCCCAAAAGCGCATCTAGTTGGGGGAACCAGACCTTCTGTCTCAACATGTGTTTCGTAGACACTATTCCTCGGTGCCCCTCATGTGCTAGTTCCACTACTTTCCTTCGGAGTGAAGCTGGGATCACCATATTGTGTCCTTTTAGTAGTAGGTTGTCCTCAGACAAGGCTAGTTCCTCCTTCACCAGTAAAAGCCTGTCTATTTCTCTATGGACGTCTTCCGATTCAAGGCGACCTCTTTCTTTGGCCCATCTCCACCGCCCTGATCTGAGTCCTTCACTGACGATGAGGCATGCTGGATCCATCTCTTGTTTCCTGTGCGAGGGTAGCGGGGTCGATGCCCTTGGGCATGGCTTCTTGAATAAGATATCAGAAGTAGCGATTCACTACAGAAGGTTCCGGTCGGTCTCCGCTTCTCGGATGACGGGACAGAACTCACACTCACTTTCACCCTTGGAACCTATGTGAGGTACCAGCACCGTGGGGTTATGAGATGTGGGAGGGAGGGGCTTCTTCTAACAGCTGCAGCGAGGCACAAGCACCGTTGGTTCCCTGCTCCCTTCCCTCACTCACCACTGCTACTGGCAATCACTGCTGCGGACCCCCGGGCACAATCCAGCCTCCTGCATCTTCCGATACATAGGCAGGGCAACGCCCTCACTGCCACGGCCACCAGTAGTTCTCCCTCTCCTGGGCCTCCGTTGCCATGCGCTTCGCCTTCCCGGCGCTGTAGCCTCCCACGCATAGGATGTCTCTCCTTCGTTGCCACTGGGTGGACCCGGGGTGAGGGACCTTCTACCCCAGGGCCAGCACTGGGCAGTACAAAGACACAGGAGGCAGGTGTCACACGCAACATGTTGTTATTCATACACCTCCTACCTGCAACTGCCTTGCCCGTGCTTAGCCTTGTCACTTCCCCTTTTCCCGCCGCCCCCCACCCTATCCCGCTCCGTGCCCCGGGAACCCAACTATCAACGTGAGGGCCATCATCCATTCCTAACAGAAAAGTGAGGCCTACCACTCAATTAACACATTTCGTGGGGTGTCACTTACTATGGAGTCAGTTCATAAATATGGCTAGCCCGCCCACCAGCCCATTGATTTCAGTGGACTCTCTCTGGATAAATCTGATTTAATTTGCCAGGGCAACTCGAAGAGGTTGAGATGTATGGGTCAGGTTAATAATATACTGCAGGGTATGGTGGGTAAACGCAGATCTGGCTGGGACAAGGTATTTATCTGGGTGGGGATTTTGCAAACCCTACGTCTTTGGGCCTGTGGATATGGAAGCTACACATGCTGTCATGTTTGTGCCTGAAGCAAGAGGGGCCATTGATATTGGGTGGTGCCATGTGGTGGTTATGCATAGGGAGAAGTTTGGGGCATGGAAGGGAGCCGTGCACACATTTGGGGCAGGGGTGCATGTAACAGTTTTCCTTTGGCACCATATTTCACAAACTTCTTAGAAACTATCCTGATGGGGGTAGGATTTTGGTGAAGCTACAACACAATTATCCAACAACAGTAATAGAAACTGAAATACAAGGAGGCTTTGAGTGCTGAAAACAGGCCAAAACATACATCACAGAAGGAGGAGTGTGAAGAGTAAGTCAAACTGTTCAGTGCTAACGTGGCAGTTACCGTAGTGTAGTGGTTATCACGTTCGCCTAACACGCGAAAGGTCCCCGGTTTGAGACCGGGCGGAAACACTTTTTTTTTTTCCTGGCACATACCGAATTAGAACTCTGTTAATTAAAAACTGCACATACGTGCAAACATTTGTGGATGACATGCTAAAAAAGTCGGTAGCGGCAACATATGGTTAGTGCTGTGCAAGGAATCTCACATTCTGACTAGCCATGTGCATACTCTGCACTGCCACATATAGAAATTAGGGGTGTACCAGACTTTATAGACCAAAGTATGGGACAGTTTTATGAACGCCTATACAATATACAGCAAAAGGGATGATCAAATCAAAACTGGAAATATGCATTAAGTACCAGAGTGGCTGCACTCATAGATAGATTGGGAGGATCCAGATATCAGAGTTTGGGCTACCCTTAAACGTAGATTGCTATATAGAGTTGCTGCATCATGTTCACGACCTATATATACCCCTGGAAGAACTACACGATCCCTAATAAAGGCTCATGTCCATAGATAGCGGTGGTGTGCCACCTATCTAAAAGGGGTAGAAACAGTAAAGTTACAGTCCATAGATAATTATGTGAATTGACCAAAAAAAAATAAACACAAAATTACAAAACAGGCCTGCACCAATGTGACCCACACTGGGGTGGCCTTTTTTAAACCACCTTTGTGAAGCTTAAATAGGCATAGCGTACTTCTTCTAGAGGGATCACACTGGTGACTTGTTGCACTTGATAAATCATATCAAGTCTTGTCCCTTTCTTTTGTGGTATACTGTTAGTCCAAATAGAGGGACATTTTTATGAACTTTACCAATGCTCCCTTAAAATTGTATTTATCTGTTCCTTCGGAATATGGTAGCTGTAAGGGGTCGGGACAACTTGCATCCATTTGTAGCGATCAGTTTAAGATTATTTAGCAGTTTTGAAGCTTCTTCTGACATAATACTAAAGTTCACAGTATCTGGCATATGCGCCATGTACCTATTCATCTATTTTACATGAACAATTATAACACTAAAAAAAGTTGAATTCGAACAACAATAGTTTTATGTCATGCATATAGATATTCTTTAATGTCCATTCAGCCTGAAAATATCGTCAATGAGTGTTTCAACCTCTTACTCACTGGTCTTCACCAGGGCGTTAGAACGTCTTCACTATACAAATTCCCAATGGTTCTTGAGATGCTTATTTCTAATCACTTCATAGGTACTTCTTCTACCTTGCATAATTCCTGTAATAGTCCTATTTGAGAAAATTCAAATGCCTTTCAGATTGAGTCCCAATTCTTGATGCCTAGAGGCTCTGCGCCTAATCTCAGACCGATTTTCCAAAGTCCAAATTTGTTTGATAACATACTCTTCCTGAGGGTTGTAACAGTGTCGATAAGCCACCCTCAAAACGGGGAGTTCCTTCTCTCCCCACTCACGTGGTTATGCAACAAACTATTTAACAGATTCTTTTTTTTTTTGCCCTATCTCAGACACATATCATGCCCCTTGGATCCCTCTACCATGAGCTGACAATGAGCCAAGAACCAGGCCAGTGTAGGGGAAATATATTGGTATTTATTTAAATTAAAAGTAATAGAAATGAGCACGAAAATGTTAAAAACCACTTTATCCGTGGCTCAACTTTTCTCAGCATAAATATATCACAAAAGTGAGTTAAAAAGACACAATCGCAATTATTCACTTTCTGTAAATTTAACTTCACAAAATAATTATATTGATTAATAATGGAGGCACTTTTGTGCGATTTTGATTTTCCTGCAGGCTTAAAAGGATAGAAGTAGGATTTCAAGATTGGTAATGATGATTTCGCACACACTTATGGTTTAAAATAAACACAGGGTGATTTATCGGTTAATTTTTCAGACCCCCCCACCACTCCCCCCGCTTTGGTCTATGTTGGGAAGTCAGACAGAAAACTTAGAATGCTTTGGGGAATTTTGGATTTCAGACTCCCCTTGCAGAAATACCTGTTTTGGGGAAGCTGGATAAAAAGGTTGGACTGATTAAAAAACAAAGACACCCCTCTTCCTTAAGAAGTCGTGGTCAGCTGGACAACAAGGATTACCCAATTAATTTATAGAGTACAGTTTTCAGCACACACTGCGAAGTGATCTTTGTTAATTTCAAATTTTAATAAAATACACCCTGGAGGTGGTACTAGAGAGCCCAATCAACATGGCCGTGAGCCGAAACATCCGTACAAGATCCGGCCGCACATCAACTCTGAAGCCAACCTCAAAGTGCAGATTATGAAAATTTGAGACACTGGGCACCTCTTGGCGAGACTTGAGGTTCCTAAACCTAAACTGGGCTGAGAACGACAGAGGACACCTTTGTGTGCGCAGTAGCGCGGAGTGCAGGGAGAGGCGCCTCTGATCCTGTGACAGGGACTTCAGCTGCACCTAGCACCCCAGATGGCCTAGACTGCCTTGCGGGCAACATCAAAGCGGAATTGGCAAGAGCCTTACCCGACTCCCGGACATCGAGGGAGCCAGCAGGGAGGCTGCGGATCGGCTCACCACACCGGGGGAGCCCCGGGCATAACGGCTCCTCCTCTGTGTGGCATGGAGGATCGCAGCCCGTCACTCCCGGGAGGCGAAGGCGGAGCAACCAGTCCCCCAACTACTGGGGAGATCAGCATACACCAGCCAGGACACCCGAGGAACTGAGTGGTGTTTCTGAGGGCAGAACGGAACGGAGGAGAGACCCGACCACTGGGTCTTGCCACGGTAACAACCTATGGCGGCGGCTCCTGGAGCAGAGAGGCACACGCCGGAAAACCCACAGAGCCCAGAGGCCACCAGGACTCTGAGAGAGCTGGGTTGACAGATGAGAGCAAAATAGTAGAAGGAAAAAGAGGAAGAAGACTTGATGTAGTTGAGAGGAAACCAAACTGATGGAGATTATAGGGATAATAAGAGAATATCATGAGAGAATGAGAGGATAGAAGAAGGGAAGAAACAAGGAGAGTTGGAGGTGTGATACTGGGAGGAATGTAGGTGATAGTCTGACATATGCCATCTTTCATCAAAATAAATTACCTTGTGGAAATTGACTTTGACAGCATTGCATGGTGGTGATGACAAGGCATGCATATGTATTAAGAAAGGAAGCATAGGGCTGGGGGTATTGTGGACTATGGGGTGACACCCCCTATATATTAACAAAACGATGAAAGGCCACAATGTAATTTTATTGATGAAAATTAACATGGGGAAACTTATTTAGATGAAAGGATATAGACGCGAGTCTGGCATTGGTGCCAGAGTGGAATTGGTAAAGATAAAGTTGATAACAAAACAAGGATTGAGGTTGCAGTGGGAGAAAGACCCTGAGCTATGAGTGGCGTGGAACCATAGATAGAGATAGATAAAAGTGAGAGTAGGACAGCCATGAAGGTGAGAGTGAATGGGATAGTTCAAAGGGAAAGATGCAATAGGGCGGAATAGGGGATAATCAGCAGATTGGAAGGGCTAGAGGTGAGACAAGGACAGAGTTGCTAGAGGTGTATTGGAAAAGTTGCAAAAAAGAGGCATTTACGGTAGTGAGGAAATGAGAGCCAATGAGTAGAGACTAGAAAGACAGGTGGAGGGGAAAGAGATAGAGACCAGGTGAGTGAAGGGGTGAGCCTTGAGCAGATAAGGGAAGAACCAGGATACTTAAAGTGAAAGAACATGGCCTGAGTCATTGATTATGAAAATGAATTCACTTCAGAAGTCAAGTGCTTCTTTTATGGAGATTACATTTTTCAATGTAGTTACTATGGTCTCTTAACCATAGGATCATTCACAGTGAAGTCTAGGAATTCTCTCACACTTCTCTCGAACTAGGATGCCTTGTGCACCAGGGTGGATCCACCAGGGTGCATCTGTCACTGGACAGGTGGTATCTTACCTACTTGGTGGTAGTTGCCCACGTAAGTGTCTGAAGTCTGTTCTATGTGACAATTACTGGTATTGGTATTTAGGCTGGTTCTTAGCAGTTCCTGAAAACGTATTACATACTAAATTCACATATACCAACCACCATGTGGCTGGCTTATATCTGAAAACTGTCGGGACATTTTCCAGCTGACAATACATAATTCTGCACTATACAAAATAACCCGTTCTTACACGTTGTTATGGTCTGCACCATTTTCCATACATAATGTTGATCAGGTGTGTGTCGTGCAGCGCAGGCTGACTTGTCCATTGCCTCGCTCATGGCATCATCACATGCAGGCCATTGTGTTGGGCCCGGGGTGAGGGACCTCCTGCCCTGGTGCCGGCACTGCACAGTACAAAGACACGGGAGGCAGGTGTCAAACGCAACACATCTTTATTCATACACCTCCTACATGCCACTGCCTTGCCCATGCTTAGCCTTCATCAGTTCCCCTGTTACCCCCGCCCCATGCCCCAGAACCCAACTGTCAATGGGACATCCCCGCAAATTAAACAATTACCCCAAAGGGGGTGCAACATGTGCCTGGGATGGTGCGCCTCAGACCATTTCTTCAATGAGACATTGCAGTTTGTTTCTTGCTCTCTGGGGTCTCGAGTTCTCTGTCTCTCGCACCATTCTTCCTGCCGGCTCCCCAGTGTATTCCACACCAGAGGTGTCAGAGTCTTCTCGGTCTCCATGATATGAATCGTCCTCATGGTGTTCATCAGACATGTCCCCTCTTCCCCTTGCCCGCCGTGGGGTGGCTAGTGGAAACCGTTTGAAATGTGAGGAGTTGCAGGTGGTGGACCCACGGTCGCCCTGGGCCGTAACCATTGAACCCTTTCGTGCAGTAATCACTAGGAGATCATCCTTGAACATTGCCATGTGTTTGTGGGTTTGTGGCTGCTTCATCGTCACTACCTCTTCAACTTCTAGCATGCAGTCCTTGGCTTTCCTGCGAATGTCTGCATAGTCCTTTATTCTCTGCTTGGCGTTCTGGTCGTGATCTCTCATTTCACTATCCTCAGGTCGCATGGTGTCTTGGGGGCCATGCTGTGGCAGCCGGGACCGAACATTTCTCCCAAACAGGACCTCTGCTGGGCTTTTCCTGTGGAGCTGTGTGCAGTGCTCCAATAGTCCCTGAGCAGTTGATGGAAGACATGCTCGTAGGGTTGTCCAGTTTACTGGGCCACCTGTAGCACTTGTTTGAGGTTTGCCATGAAACGCTCAATCATGCCGTTTGCTTGAGGCCATAACAGCATGATCTTCTGGTGATGAAACCCCATGTATTCACTGAAGCGCTCAAAGTCTTGGCCAGCGTATGGAGATACATTATCTGTCTTCACTTTTTGGGAAATGCCATATGCTGTGAAAATGTGGTCCAGGACTCGGATGACATAGTGAGCTGCCGTGGAGACTCTCTGCGCCTCTAAATAGCTGGGGTACTTGTCCATTATGGCTAGGATGTATTTTCTCCCTTCGATGAGACCAAAGAAGTCAGCCGCCACTGCTTCCCACACCCCCTCCGGTAACGCAGACATCCGATAACGCTCTGGATGTCTGTTGGGTGTAATGAGGCAACAGGTCGGACACTCTTTCAAGACCTCCCCCAAAAGCGCATCTAGTTGGGGGAACCAGACCTTCTGTCTCAACATGTGTTTCGTAGACACTATTCCTCGGTGCCCCTCATGTGCTAGTTCCACTACTTTCCTTCGGAGTGAAGCTGGGATCACCATATTGTGTCCTTTTAGTAGTAGGTTGTCCTCAGACAAGGCTAGTTCCTCCTTCACCAGTAAAAGCCTGTCTATTTCTCTATGGACGTCTTCCGATTCAAGGCGACCTCTTTCTTTGGCCCATCTCCACCGCCCTGATCTGAGTCCTTCACTGACGATGAGGCATGCTGGATCCATCTCTTGTTTCCTGTGCGAGGGTAGCGGGGTCGATGCCCTTGGGCATGGCTTCTTGAATAAGATATCAGAAGTAGCGATTCACTACAGAAGGTTCCGGTCGGTCTCCGCTTCTCGGATGACGGGACAGAACTCACACTCACTTTCACCCTTGGAACCTATGTGAGGTACCAGCACCGTGGGGTTATGAGATGTGGGAGGGAGGGGCTTCTTCTAACAGCTGCAGCGAGGCACAAGCACCGTTGGTTCCCTGCTCCCTTCCCTCACTCACCACTGCTACTGGCAATCACTGCTGCGGACCCCCGGGCACAATCCAGCCTCCTGCATCTTCCGATACATAGGCAGGGCAACGCCCTCACTGCCACGGCCACCAGTAGTTCTCCCTCTCCTGGGCCTCCGTTGCCATGCGCTTCGCCTTCCCGGCGCTGTAGCCTCCCACGCATAGGATGTCTCTCCTTCGTTGCCACTGGGTGGACCCGGGGTGAGGGACCTTCTACCCCAGGGCCAGCACTGGGCAGTACAAAGACACAGGAGGCAGGTGTCACACGCAACATGTTGTTATTCATACACCTCCTACCTGCAACTGCCTTGCCCGTGCTTAGCCTTGTCACTTCCCCTTTTCCCGCCGCCCCCCACCCTATCCCGCTCCGTGCCCCGGGAACCCAACTATCAACGTGAGGGCCATCATCCATTCCTAACAGAAAAGTGAGGCCTACTACTCAATTAACACATTTCGTGGGGTGTCACTTACTATGGAGTCAGTTCATAAATATGGCTAGCCCGCCCACCAGCCCATTGATTTCAGTGGACTCTCTCTGGCTAAATCTGATTTAATTTGCCAGGGCAACTCGAAGAGGTTGAGATGTATGGGTCAGGTTAATAATATACTGCAGGGTATGGTGGGTAAACGCAGATCTGGCTGGGACAAGGTATTTATCTGGGTGGGGATTTTGCAAACCCTACGTCTTTGGGCCTGTGGATATGGAAGCTACACATGCTGTCATGTTTGTGCCTGAAGCAAGAGGGGCCATTGATATTGGGTGGTGCCATGTGGTGGTTATGCATAGGGAGAAGTTTGGGGCATGGAAGGGAGCCGTGCACACATTTGGGGCAGGGGTGCATGTAACAGTTTTCCTTTGGCACCATATTTCACAAACTTCTTAGAAACTATCCTGATGGGGGTAGGATTTTGGTGAAGCTACAACACAATTATCCAACAACAGTAAGAGAAACTGAAATACAAGGAGGCTTTGAGTGCTGAAAACAGGCCAAAACATACATCACAGAAGGAGGAGTGTGAAGAGTAAGTCAAACTGTTCAGTGCTAACGTGGCAGTTACCGTAGTGTAGTGGTTATCACGTTCGCCTAACACGCGAAAGGTCCCCGGTTCGAGACCGGGCGGAAACACTTTTTTTTTTTCCTGGCACATACCGAATTAGAACTCTGTTAATTAAAAACTGCACATACGTGCAAACATTTGTGGATGACATGCTAAAAAAGTCGGTAGCGGCAACATATGGTTAGTGCTGTGCAAGGAATCTCACATTCTGACTAGCCATGTGCATACTCTGCACTGCCACATATAGAAATTAGGGGTGTACCAGACTTTATAGACCAACGTATGGGACAGTTTTATGAACGCCTATACAATATACAGCAAAAGGGATGATCAAATCAAAACTGGAAATATGCATTAAGTACCAGAGTGGCTGCACTCATAGATAGATTGGGAGGATCCAGATATCAGAGTTTGGGCTACCCTTAAACGTAGATTGCTATATAGAGTTGCTGCATCATGTTCACGACCTATATATACCCCTGGAAGAACTACACGATCCCTAATAAAGGCTCATGTCCATAGATAGCGGTGGTGTGCCACCTATCTAAAAGGGGTAGAAACAGTAAAGTTACAGTCCATAGATAATTATGTGAATTGACCAAAAAAAAATAAACACAAAATTACAAAACAGGCCTGCACCAATGTGACCCACACTGGGGTGGCCTTTTTTAAACCACCTTTGTGAAGCTTAAATAGGCATAGCGTACTTCTTCTAGAGGGATCACACTGGTGACTTGTTGCACTTGATAAATCATATCAAGTCTTGTCCCTTTCTTTTGTGGTATACTGTTAGTCCAAATAGAGGGACATTTTTATGAACTTTACCAATGCTCCCTTAAAATTGTATTTATCTGTTCCTTCGGAATATGGTAGCTGTAAGGGGTCGGGACAACTTGCATCCATTTGTAGCGATCAGTTTAAGATTATTTAGCAGTTTTGAAGCTTCTTCTGACATAATACTAAAGTTCACAGTATCTGGCATATGCGCCATGTACCTATTCATCTATTTTACATGAACAATTATAACACTAAAAAAAGTTGAATTCGAACAACAATAGTTTTATGTCATGCATATAGATATTCTTTAATGTCCATTCAGCCTGAAAATATCGTCAATGAGTGTTTCAACCTCTTACTCACTGGTCTTCACCAGGGCGTTAGAACGTCTTCACTATACAAATTCCCAATGGTTCTTGAGATGCTTATTTCTAATCACTTCATAGGTACTTCTTCTACCTTGCATAATTCCTGTAATAGTCCTATTTGAGAAAATTCAAATGCCTTTCAGATTGAGTCCCAATTCTTGATGCCTAGAGGCTCTGCGCCTAATCTCAGACCGATTTTCCAAAGTCCAAATTTGTTTGATAACATACTCTTCCTGAGGGTTGTAACAGTGTCGATAAGCCACCCTCAAAACGGGGAGTTCCTTCTCTCCCCACTCACGTGGTTATGCAACAAACTATTTAACAGATTCTTTTTTTTTTTGCCCTATCTCAGACACATATCATGCCCCTTGGATCCCTCTACCATGAGCTGACAATGAGCCAAGAACCAGGCCAGTGTAGGGGAAATATATTGGTATTTATTTAAATTAAAAGTAATAGAAATGAGCACGAAAATGTTAAAAACCACTTTATCCGTGGCTCAACTTTTCTCAGCATAAATATATCACAAAAGTGAGTTAAAAAGACACAATCGCAATTATTCACTTTCTGTAAATTTAACTTCACAAAATAATTATATTGATTAATAATGGAGGCACTTTTGTGCGATTTTGATTTTCCTGCAGGCTTAAAAGGATAGAAGTAGGATTTCAAGATTGGTAATGATGATTTCGCACACACTTATGATTTAAAATAAACACAGGGTGATTTATCGGTTAATTTTTCAGACCCCCCCACTACTCCCCCCGCTTTGGTCTATGTTGGGAAGTCAGACAGAAAACTTAGAATGCTTTGGGGAATTTTGGATTTCAGACTCCCCTTGCAGAAATACCTGTTTTGGGGAAGCTGGATAAAAAGGTTGGACTGATTAAAAAACAAAGACACCCCTCTTCCTTAAGAAGTCGTGGTCAGCTGGACAACAAGGATT
Organism: Ambystoma mexicanum; assembly: GCF_040938575.1. Taxonomy (NCBI): domain Eukaryota; kingdom Metazoa; phylum Chordata; class Amphibia; order Caudata; family Ambystomatidae; genus Ambystoma; species Ambystoma mexicanum. Next base: position 6,877,506 of record NW_027182323.1, read on the forward strand.
ACCCAATTAATTTATAGAGTACAGTTTTCAGCACACACTGCGAAGTGATCTTTGTTAATTTCAAATTTTAATAAAATACACCCTGGAGGTGGTACTAGAGAGCCCAATCAACATGGCCGCGAGCCGAAACATCCGTACAAGATCCGGCCGCACATCAACTCTGAAGCCAACCTCAAAGTGCAGATTATGAAAATTTGAGACACTGGGCACCTGTTGGCGAGACTTGAGGTTCCTAAACCTAAACTGGGCTGAGAACGACAGAGGACACCTTTGTGTGCGCAGTAGCGCGGAGTGCAGGGAGAGGCGCCTCTGATCCTGTGACAGGGACTTCAGCTGCACCTAGCACCCCAGATGGCCTAGACTGCCTTGCGGGCAACATCAAAGCGGAATTGGCAAGAGCCTTACCCGACTCCCGGACATCGAGGGAGCCAGCAGGGAGGCTGCGGATCGGCTCACCACACCGGGGGAGCCCCAGGCATAACGGCTCCTCCTCTGTGTGGCATGGAGGATCGCAGCCCGTCACTCCCGGGAGGCGAAGGCGGAGCAACCAGTCCCCCAACTACTGGGGAGATCAGCATACACCAGCCAGGACACCCGAGGAACTGAGTGGTGTTTCTGAGGGCAGAACGGAACGGAGGAGAGACCCGACCACTGGGTCTTGCCACGGTAACAAACTATGGCGGCGGCTCCTGGAGCAGAGAGGCACACGCCGGAAAACCCACAGAGCCCAGAGGCCACCAGGACTCTGAGAGAGCTGGGTTGACAGATGAGAGCAAAATAGTAGAGGGAAAAAGAGGAAGAAGACTTGATGTAGTTGAGAGGAAACCAAACTGATGGAGATTATAGGGATAATAAGAGAATATCATGAGAGAATGAGAGGATAGAAGAAGGGAAGAAACAAGGAGAGTTGGAGGTGTGATACTGGGAGGAATGTAGGTGATAGTCTGACATATGCCATCTTTCATCAAAATAAATTACCTTGTGGAAATTGACTTTGACAGCATTGCATGGTGGTGATGACAAGGCATGCATATGTATTAAGAAAGGCAGCATAGGGCTGGGGGTATTGTGGACTATGGGGTGACACCCCCTATATATTAACAAAACGATGAAAGGCCACAATGTAATTTTATTGATGAAAATTAAAATGGGGAAACTTATTTAGATGAAAGGACATAGACGCGAGTCTGGCATTGGTGCCAGAGTGGAATTGGTAAAGATAAAGTTGATAACAAAACAAGGATTGAGGTTGCAGTGGGAGAAAGACCCTGAGCTATGAGTGGCGTGGAACCATAGATAGAGATAGATAAAAGTGAGAGTAGGACAGCCATGAAGGTGAGAGTGAATGGGATAATTCAAAGGGAAAGATGCAATGGGGCGGAATAGGGGATAATCAGCAGATTGGAAGGGCTAGAGGTGAGACAAGGACAGAGTTGCTAGAGGTGTATTGGAAAAGTTGCAAAAAAGAGGCATTTACGGTAGTGAGGAAATGAGAGCCAATGAGTAGAGACTAGAAAGACAGGTGGAGGGGAAAGAGATAGAGACCAGGTGAGTGAAGGGGGTGAGCCTTGAGCAGATAAGGGAAGAACCAGGATACTTAAAGTGAAAGAACATGGCCTGAGTCATTGATTATGAAAATGAATTCACTTCAGAAGTCAAGTGCTTCTTTTATGGAGATTACATTTTTCAATGTAGTTACTATGGTCTCTTAACCATAGGATCATTCACAGTGAAGTCTAGGAATTCTCTCACACTTCTCTCGAACTAGGATGCCTTGTGCACCAGGGTGGATCCACCAGGGTGCATCTGTCACTGGACAGGTGGTATCTTACCTACTTGGTGGTAGTTGCCCACGTAAGTGTCTGAAGTCTGTTCTATGTGACAATTACTGGTATTGGTATTTAGGCTGGTTCTTAGCAGTTCCTGAAAACGTATTACATACTAAATTCACATATACCAACCACCATGTGGCTGGCTTATATCTGAAAACTGTCGGGACATTTTCCAGCTGACAATACATAATTCTGCACTATACAAAATAACCCGTTCTTACACGTTGTTATGGTCTGCACCATTTTCCATACATAATGTTGATCAGGTGTGTGTCGTGCAGCGCAGGCTGACTTGTCCATTGCCTCGCTCATGGCATCATCACATACAGGCCATTGTGTTGGGCCCGGGGTGAGGGACCTCCTGCCCTGGTGCCGGCACTGCACAGTACAAAGACACAGGAGGCAGGTGTCAAACGCAACACATCTTTATTCATACACCTCCTACATGCCACTGCCTTGCCCATGCTTAGCCTTCATCAGTTCCCCTGTTACCCCCGCCCCATGCCCCAGAACCCAACTGTCAATGGGACATCCCCGCAAATTAAACAATTACCCCAAAGGGGGTGCAACATGTGCCTGGGATGGTGCGCCTCAGACCATTTCTTCAATGAGACATTGCAGTTTGTTTCTTGCTCTTTGGGGTCTCGAGTTCTCTGTCTCTCGCACCATTCTTCCTGCCGGCTCCCCAGTGTATTCCACACCAGAGGTGTCAGAGTCTTCTCGGTCTCCATGATATGAATCGTCCTCATGGTGTTCATCAGACATGTCCCCTCTTCCCCTTGCCCGCCGTGGGGTGGCTAGTGGAAACCGTTTGAAATGTGAGGAGTTGCAGGTGGTGGACCCACAGTCGCCCTGGGCCGTAACCATTGAACCCTTTCGTGCAGTAATCACTAGGAGATCATCCTTGAACATTGCCATGTGTTTGTGGGTTTGTGGCTGCTTCATCGTCACTACCTCTTCAACTTCTAGCATGCAGTCCTTGGCTTTCCTGCGAATGTCTGCATAGTCCTTTATTCTCTGCTTGGCTTTCTGGTCGTGATCTCTCATTTCACTATCCTCAGGTCGCATGGTGTCTTGGGGGCCATGCTGTGGCAGCCGGGACCGAACATTTCTCCCAAACAGGACCTCTGCTGGGCTTTTCCTGTGGAGCTGTGTGCAGTGCTCCAATAGTCCCTGAGCAGTTGATGGAAGACATGCTCGTAGGGTTGTCCAGTTTACTGGGCCACCTGTAGCACTTGTTTGAGGTTTGCCATGAAACGCTCAATCATGCCGTTTGCTTGAGGCCATAACAGCATGATCTTCTGGTGATGAAACCCCATGTATTCACTGAAGCGCTCAAAGTCTTGGCCAGCGTATGGAGATACATTATCTGTCTTCACTTTTTGGGAAATGCCATATGCTGTGAAAATGTGGTCCAGGACTCGGATGACATAGTGAGCTGCCGTGGAGACTCTCTGCGCCTCTAAATAGCTGGGGTACTTGTCCATTATGGCTAGGATGTATTTTCTCCCTTCGATGAGACCAAAGAAGTCAGCCGCCACTGCTTCCCACACCCCCTCCGGTAACGCAGACATCCGATAACGCTCTGGATGTCTGTTGGGTGTAATGAGGCAACAGGTCGGACACTCTTTCAAGACCTCCCCCAAAAGCGCATCTAGTTGGGGGAACCAGACCTTCTGTCTCAACATGTGTTTCGTAGACACTATTCCTCGGTGCCCCTCATGTGCTAGTTCCACTACTTTCCTTCGGAGTGAAGCTGGGATCACCATATTGTGTCCTTTTAGTAGTAGGTTGTCCTCAGACAAGGCTAGTTCCTCCTTCACCAGTAAAAGCCTGTCTATTTCTCTATGGACGTCTTCCGATTCAAGGCGACCTCTTTCTTTGGCCCATCTCCACCGCCCTGATCTGAGTCCTTCACTGACGATGAGGCATGCTGGATCCATCTCTTGTTTCCTGTGCGAGGGTAGCGGGGTCGATGCCCTTGGGCATGGCTTCTTGAATAAGATATCAGAAGTAGCGATTCACTACAGAAGGTTCCGGTCGGTCTCCGCTTCTCGGATGACGGGACAGAACTCACACTCACTTTCACCCTTGGAGCCTATGTGAGGTACCAGCACCGTGGGGTTATGAGATGTGGGAGGGAGGGGCTTCTTCTAACAGCTGCAGCGAGGCACAAGCACCGTTGGTTCCCTGCTCCCTTCCCTCACTCACCACTGCTACTGGCAATCACTGCTGCGGACCCCCGGGCACAATCCAGCCTCCTGCATCTTCCGATACATAGGCAGGGCAACGCCCTCACTGCCACGGCCACCAGTAGTTCTCCCTCTCCTGGGCCTCCGTTGCCATGCGCTTCGCCTTCCCGGCGCTGTAGCCTCCCACGCATAGGATGTCTCTCCTTCGTTGCCACTGGGTGGACCCGGGGTGAGGGACCTTCTACCCCAGGGCCAGCACTGGGCAGTACAAAGACACAGGAGGCAGGTGTCACACGCAACATGTTGTTATTCATACACCTCCTACCTGCAACTGCCTTGCCCGTGCTTAGCCTTGTCACTTCCCCTTTTCCCGCCGCCCCCCACCCTATCCCGCTCCGTGCCCCGGGAACCCAACTATCAACGTGAGGGCCATCATCCATTCCTAACAGAAAAGTGAGGCCTACCACTCAATTAACACATTTCGTGGGGTGTCACTTACTATGGAGTCAGTTCATAAATATGGCTAGCCCGCCCACCAGCCCATTGATTTCAGTGGACTCTCTCTGGCTAAATCTGATTTAATTTGCCAGGGCAACTCGAAGAGGTTGAGATGTATGGGTCAGGTTAATAATATACTGCAGGGTATGGTGGGTAAACGCAGATCTGGCTGGGACAAGGTATTTATCTGGGTGGGGATTTTGCAAACCCTACGTCTTTGGGCCTGTGGATATGGAAGCTACACATGCTGTCATGTTTGTGCCTGAAGCAAGAGGGGCCATTGATATTGGGTGGTGCCATGTGGTGGTTATGCATAGGGAGAAGTTTGGGGCATGGAAGGGAGCCGTGCACACATTTGGGGCAGGGGTGCATGTAACAGTTTTCCTTTGGCACCATATTTCACAAACTTCTTAGAAACTATCCTGATGGGGGTAGGATTTTGGTGAAGCTACAACACAATTATCCAACAACAGTAAGAGAAACTGAAATACAAGGAGGCTTTGAGTGCTGAAAACAGGCCAAAACATACATCACAGAAGGAGGAGTGTGAAGAGTAAGTCAAACTGTTCAGTGCTAACGTGGCAGTTTCCGTAGTGTAGTGGTTATCACGTTCGCCTAACACGCGAAAGGTCCCCGGTTCGAGACCGGGCGGAAACACTTTTTTTTTTTTCCTGGCACATACCGAATTAGAACTCTGTTAATTAAAAACTGCACATACGTGCAAACATTTGTGGATGACATGCTAAAAAAGTCGGTAGCGGCAACATATGGTTAGTGCTGTGCAAGGAATCTCACATTCTGACTAGCCATGTGCATACTCTGCACTGCCACATATAGAAATTAGGGGTGTACCAGACTTTATAGACCAAAGTATGGGACAGTTTTATGAACGCCTATACAATATACAGCAAAAGGGATGATCAAATCAAAACTGGAAATATGCATTAAGTACCAGAGTGGCTGCACTCATAGATAGATTGGGAGGATCCAGATATCAGAGTTTGGGCTACCCTTAAACGTAGATTGCTATATAGAGTTGCTGCATCATGTTCACGACCTATATATACCCCTGGAAGAACTACACGATCCCTAATAAAGGCTCATGTCCATAGATAGCGGTGGTGTGCCACCTATCTAAAAGGGGTAGAAACAGTAAAGTTACAGTCCATAGATAATTATGTGAATTGACCAAAAAAAAATAAACACAAAATTACAAAACAGGCCTGCACCAATGTGACCCACACTGGGGTGGCCTTTTTTAAACCACCTTTGTGAAGCTTAAATAGGCATAGCGTACTTCTTCTAGAGGGATCACACTGGTGACTTGTTGCACTTGATAAATCATATCAAGTCTTGTCCCTTTCTTTTGTGGTATACTGTTAGTCCAAATAGAGGGACATTTTTATGAACTTTACCAATGCTCCCTTAAAATTGTATTTATCTGTTCCTTCGGAATATGGTAGCTGTAAGGGGTCGGGACAACTTGCATCCATTTGTAGCGATCAGTTTAAGATTATTTAGCAGTTTTGAAGCTTCTTCTGACATAATACTAAAGTTCACAGTATCTGGCATATGCGCCATGTACCTATTCATCTATTTTACATGAACAATTATAACACTAAAAAAAGTTGAATTCGAACAACAATAGTTTTATGTCATGCATATAGATATTCTTTAATGTCCATTCAGCCTGAAAATATCGTCAATGAGTGTTTCAACCTCTTACTCACTGGTCTTCACCAGGGCGTTAGAACGTCTTCACTATACAAATTCCCAATGGTTCTTGAGATGCTTATTTCTAATCACTTCATAGGTACTTCTTCTACCTTGCATAATTCCTGTAATAGTCCTATTTGAGAAAATTCAAATGCCTTTCAGATTGAGTCCCAATTCTTGATGCCTAGAGGCTCTGCGCCTAATCTCAGACCGATTTTCCAAAGTCCAAATTTGTTTGATAACATACTCTTCCTGAGGGTTGTAACAGTGTCGATAAGCCACCCTCAAAACGGGGAGTTCCTTCTCTCCCCACTCACGTGGTTATGCAACAAACTATTTAACAGATTCTTTTTTTTTTTGCCCTATCTCAGACACATATCATGCCCCTTGGATCCCTCTACCATGAGCTGACAATGAGCCAAGAACCAGGCCAGTGTAGGGGAAATATATTGGTATTTATTTAAATTAAAAGTAATAGAAATGAGCACGAAAATGTTAAAAACCACTTTATCCGTGGCTCAACTTTTCTCAGCATAAATATATCACAAAAGTGAGTTAAAAAGACACAATCGCAATTATTCACTTTCTGTAAATTTAACTTCACAAAATAATTATATTGATTAATAATGGAGGCACTTTTGTGCGATTTTGATTTTCCTGCAGGCTTAAAAGGATAGAAGTAGGATTTCAAGATTGGTAATGATGATTTCGCACACACTTATGGTTTAAAATAAACACAGGGTGATTTATCGGTTAATTTTTCAGACCCCCCCACCACTCCCCCCGCTTTGGTCTATGTTGGGAAGTCAGACAGAAAACTTAGAATGCTTTGGGGAATTTTGGATTTCAGACTCCCCTTGCAGAAATACCTGTTTTGGGGAAGCTGGATAAAAAGGTTGGACTGATTAAAAAACAATGACACCCCTCTTCCTTAAGAAGTCGTGGTCAGCTGGACAACAAGGATTACCCAATTAATTTATAGAGTACAGTTTTCAGCACACACTGCGAAGTGATCTTTGTTAATTTCAAATTTTAATAAAATACACCTTGGAGGTGGTACTAGAGAGCCCAATCAACATGGCCGTGAGCCGAAACATCCGTACAAGATCCGGCCGCACATCAACTCTGAAGCCAACCTCAAAGTGCAGATTATGAAAATTTGAGACACTGGGCACCTCTTGGCGAGACTTGAGGTTCCTAAACCTAAACTGGGCTGAGAACGACAGAGGACACCTTTGTGTGCGCAGTAGCGCGGAGTGCAGGGAGAGGCGCCTCTGATCCTGTGACAGGGACTTCAGCTGCACCTAGCACCCCAGATGGCCTAGACTGCCTTGCGGGCAACATCAAAGCGGAATTGGCAAGAGCCTTACCCGACTCCCGGACATCGAGGGAGCCAGCAGGGAGGCTGCGGATCGGCTCACCACACCGGGGGAGCCCCGGGCATAACGGCTCCTCCTCTGTGTGGCATGGAGGATCGCAGCCCGTCACTCCCGGGAGGCGAAGGCGGAGCAACCAGTCCCCCAACTACTGGGGAGATCAGCATACACCAGCCAGGACACCCGAGGAACTGAGTGGTGTTTCTGAGGGCAGAACGGAACGGAGGAGAGACCCGACCACTGGGTCTTGCCACGGTAACAACCTATGGCGGCGGCTCCTGGAGCAGAGAGGCACACGCCGGAAAACCCACAGAGCCCAGAGGCCACCAGGACTCTGAGAGAGCTGGGTTGACAGATGAGAGCAAAATAGTAGAAGGAAAAAGAGGAAGAAGACTTGATGTAGTTGAGAGGAAACCAAACTGATGGAGATTATAGGGATAATAAGAGAATATCATGAGAGAATGAGAGGATAGAAGAAGGGAAGAAACAAGGAGAGTTGGAGGTGTGATACTGGGAGGAATGTAGGTGATAGTCTGACATATGCCATCTTTCATCAAAATAAATTACCTTGTGGAAATTGACTTTGACAGCATTGCATGGTGGTGATGACAAGGCATGCATATGTATTAAGAAAGGAAGCATAGGGCTGGGGGTATTGTGGACTATGGGGTGACACCCCCTATATATTAACAAAACGATGAAAGGCCACAATGTAATTTTATTGATGAAAATTAACATGGGGAAACTTATTTAGATGAAAGGATATAGACGCGAGTCTGGCATTGGTGCCAGAGTGGAATTGGTAAAGATAAAGTTGATAACAAAACAAGGATTGAGGTTGCAGTGGGAGAAAGACCCTGAGCTATGAGTGGCGTGGAACCATAGATAGAGATAGATAAAAGTGAGAGTAGGACAGCCATGAAGGTGAGAGTGAATGGGATAGTTCAAAGGGAAAGATGCAATAGGGCGGAATAGGGGATAATCAGCAGATTGGAAGGGCTAGAGGTGAGACAAGGACAGAGTTGCTAGAGGTGTATTGGAAAAGTTGCAAAAAAGAGGCATTTACGGTAGTGAGGAAATGAGAGCCAATGAGTAGAGACTAGAAAGACAGGTGGAGGGGAAAGAGATAGAGACCAGGTGAGTGAAGGGGTGAGCCTTGAGCAGATAAGGGAAGAACCAGGATACTTAAAGTGAAAGAACATGGCCTGAGTCATTGATTATGAAAATGAATTCACTTCAGAAGTCAAGTGCTTCTTTTATGGAGATTACATTTTTCAATGTAGTTACTATGGTCTCTTAACCATAGGATCATTCACAGTGAAGTCTAGGAATTCTCTCACACTTCTCTCGAACTAGGATGCCTTGTGCACCAGGGTGGATCCACCAGGGTGCATCTGTCACTGGACAGGTGGTATCTTACCTACTTGGTGGTAGTTGCCCACGTAAGTGTCTGAAGTCTGTTCTATGTGACAATTACTGGTATTGGTATTTAGGCTGGTTCTTAGCAGTTCCTGAAAACGTATTACATACTAAATTCACATATACCAACCACCATGTGGCTGGCTTATATCTGAAAACTGTCGGGACATTTTCCAGCTGACAATACATAATTCTGCACTATACAAAATAACCCGTTCTTACACGTTGTTATGGTCTGCACCATTTTCCATACATAATGTTGATCAGGTGTGTGTCGTGCAGCGCAGGCTGACTTGTCCATTGCCTCGCTCATGGCATCATCACATGCAGGCCATTGTGTTGGGCCCGGGGTGAGGGACCTCCTGCCCTGGTGCCGGCACTGCACAGTACAAAGACACGGGAGGCAGGTGTCAAACGCAACACATCTTTATTCATACACCTCCTACATGCCACTGCCTTGCCCATGCTTAGCCTTCATCAGTTCCCCTGTTACCCCCGCCCCATGCCCCAGAACCCAACTGTCAATGGGACATCCCCGCAAATTAAACAATTACCCCAAAGGGGGTGCAACATGTGCCTGGGATGGTGCGCCTCAGACCATTTCTTCAATGAGACATTGCAGTTTGTTTCTTGCTCTCTGGGGTCTCGAGTTCTCTGTCTCTCGCACCATTCTTCCTGCCGGCTCCCCAGTGTATTCCACACCAGAGGTGTCAGAGTCTTCTCGGTCTCCATGATATGAATCGTCCTCATGGTGTTCATCAGACATGTCCCCTCTTCCCCTTGCCCGCCGTGGGGTGGCTAGTGGAAACCGTTTGAAATGTGAGGAGTTGCAGGTGGTGGACCCACGGTCGCCCTGGGCCGTAACCATTGAACCCTTTCGTGCAGTAATCACTAGGAGATCATCCTTGAACATTGCCATGTGTTTGTGGGTTTGTGGCTGCTTCATCGTCACTACCTCTTCAACTTCTAGCATGCAGTCCTTGGCTTTCCTGCGAATGTCTGCATCGTCCTTTATTCTCTGCTTGGCGTTCTGGTCGTGATCTCTCATTTCACTATCCTCAGGTCGCATGGTGTCTTGGGGGCCATGCTGTGGCAGCCGGGACCGAACATTTCTCCCAAACAGGACCTCTGCTGGGCTTTTCCTGTGGAGCTGTGTGCAGTGCTCCAATAGTCCCTGAGCAGTTGATGGAAGACATGCTCGTAGGGTTGTCCAGTTTACTGGGCCACCTGTAGCACTTGTTTGAGGTTTGCCATGAAACGCTCAATCATGCCGTTTGCTTGAGGCCATAACAGCATGATCTTCTGGTGATGAAACCCCATGTATTCACTGAAGCGCTCAAAGTCTTGGCCAGCGTATGGAGATACATTATCTGTCTTCACTTTTTGGGAAATGCCATATGCTGTGAAAATGTGGTCCAGGACTCGGATGACATAGTGAGCTGCCGTGGAGACTCTCTGCGCCTCTAAATAGCTGGGGTACTTGTCCATTATGGCTAGGATGTATTTTCTCCCTTCGATGAGACCAAAGAAGTCAGCCGCCACTGCTTCCCACACCCCCTCCGGTAACGCAGACATCCGATAACGCTCTGGATGTCTGTTGGGTGTAATGAGGCAACAGGTCGGACACTCTTTCAAGACCTCCCCCAAAAGCGCATCTAGTTGGGGGAACCAGACCTTCTGTCTCAACATGTGTTTCGTAGACACTATTCCTCGGTGCCCCTCATGTGCTAGTTCCACTACTTTCCTTCGGAGTGAAGCTGGGATCACCATATTGTGTCCTTTTAGTAGTAGGTTGTCCTCAGACAAGGCCAGTTCCTCCTTCACCAGTAAAAGCCTGTCTATTTCTCTATGGACGTCTTCCGATTCAAGGCGACCTCTTTCTTTGGCCCATCTCCACCGCCCTGATCTGAGTCCTTCACTGACGATGAGGCATGCTGGATCCATCTCTTGTTTCCTGTGCGAGGGTAGCGGGGTCGATGCCCTTGGGCATGGCTTCTTGAATAAGATATCAGAAGTAGCGATTCACTACAGAAGGTTCCGGTCGGTCTCCGCTTCTCGGATGACGGGACAGAACTCACACTCACTTTCACCCTTGGAACCTATGTGAGGTACCAGCACCGTGGGGTTATGAGATGTGGGAGGGAGGGGCTTCTTCTAACAGCTGCAGCGAGGCACAAGCACCGTTGGTTCCCTGCTCCCTTCCCTCACTCACCACTGCTACTGGCAATCACTGCTGCGGACCCCCGGGCACAATCCAGCCTCCTGCATCTTCCGATACATAGGCAGGGCAACGCCCTCACTGCCACGGCCACCAGTAGTTCTCCCTCTCCTGGGCCTCCGTTGCCATGCGCTTCGCCTTCCCGGCGCTGTAGCCTCCCACGCATAGGATGTCTCTCCTTCGTTGCCACTGGGTGGACCCGGGGTGAGGGACCTTCTACCCCAGGGCCAGCACTGGGCAGTACAAAGTCACAGGAGGCAGGTGTCACACGCAACATGTTGTTATTCATACACCTCCTACCTGCAACTGCCTTGCCCGTGCTTAGCCTTGTCACTTCCCCTTTTCCCGCCGCCCCCCACCCTATCCCGCTCCGTGCCCCGGGAACCCAACTATCAACGTGAGGGCCATCATCCATTCCTAACAGAAAAGTGAGGCCTACCACTCAATTAACACATTTCGTGGGGTGTCACTTACTATGGAGTCAGTTCATAAATATGGCTAGCCCGCCCACCAGCCCATTGATTTCAGTGGACTCTCTCTGGCTAAATCTGATTTAATTTGCCAGGGCAACTCGAAGAGGTTGAGATGTATGGGTCAGGTTAATAATATACTGCAGGGTATGGTGGGTAAACGCAGATCTGGCTGGGACAAGGTATTTATCTGGGTGGGGATTTTGCAAACCCTACGTCTTTGGGCCTGTGGATATGGAAGCTACACATGCTGTCATGTTTGTGCCTGAAGCAAGAGGGGCCATTGATATTGGGTGGTGCCATGTGGTGGTTATGCATAGGGAGAAGTTTGGGGCATGGAAGGGAGCCGTGCACACATTTGGGGCAGGGGTGCATGTAACAGTTTTCCTTTGGCACCATATTTCACAAACTTCTTAGAAACTATCCTGATGGGGGTAGGATTTTGGTGAAGCTACAACACAATTATCCAACAACAGTAAGAGAAACTGAAATACAAGGAGGCTTTGAGTGCTGAAAACAGGCCAAAACATACATCACAGAAGGAGGAGTGTGAAGAGTAAGTCAAACTGTTCAGTGCTAACGTGGCAGTTTCCGTAGTGTAGTGGTTATCACGTTCGCCTAACACGCGAAAGGTCCCCGGTTCGAGACCGGGCGGAAACACTTTTTTTTTTTCCTGGCACATACCGAATTAGAACTCTGTTAATTAAAAACTGCACATACGTGCAAACATTTGTGGATGACATGCTAAAAAAGTCGGTAGCGGCAACATATGGTTAGTGCTGTGCAAGGAATCTCACATTCTGACTAGCCATGTGCATACTCTGCACTGCCACATATAGAAATTAGGGGTGTACCAGACTTTATAGACCAAAGTATGGGACAGTTTTATGAACGCCTATACAATATACAGCAAAAGGGATGATCAAATCAAATCTGGAAATATGCATTAAGTACCAGAGTGGCTGCACTCATAGATAGATTGGGAGGATCCAGATATCAGAGTTTGGGCTACCCTTAAACGTAGATTGCTATATAGAGTTGCTGCATCATGTTCACGACCTATATATACCCCTGGAAGAACTACACGATCCCTAATAAAGGCTCATGTCCATAGATAGCGGTGGTGTGCCACCTATCTAAAAGGGGTAGAAACAGTAAAGTTACAGTCCATAGATAATTATGTGAATTGACCAAAAAAAAATAAACACAAAATTACAAAACAGGCCTGCACCAATGTGACCCACACTGGGGTGGCCTTTTTTAAACCACCTTTGTGAAGCTTAAATAGGCATAGCGTACTTCTTCTAGAGGGATCACACTGGTGACTTGTTGCACTTGATAAATCATATCAAGTCTTGTCCCTTTCTTTTGTGGTATACTGTTAGTCCAAATAGAGGGACATTTTTATGAACTTTACCAATGCTCCCTTAAAATTGTATTTATCTGTTCCTTCGGAATATGGTAGCTGTAAGGGGTCGGGACAACTTGCATCCATTTGTAGCGATCAGTTTAAGATTATTTAGCAGTTTTGAAGCTTCTTCTGACATAATACTAAAGTTCACAGTATCTGGCATATGCGCCATGTACCTATTCATCTATTTTACATGAACAATTATAACACTAAAAAAAGTTGAATTCGAACAACAATAGTTTTATGTCATGCATATAGATATTCTTTAATGTCCATTCAGCGTGAAAATATCGTCAATGAGTGTTTCAACCTCTTACTCACTGGTCTTCACCAGGGCGTTAGAACGTCTTCACTATACAAATTCCCAATGGTTCTTGAGATGCTTATTTCTAATCACTTCATAGGTACTTCTTCTACCTTGCATAATTCCTGTAATAGTCCTATTTGAGAAAATTCAAATGCCTTTCAGATTGAGTCCCAATTCTTGATGCCTAGAGGCTCTGCGCCTAATCTCAGACCGATTTTCCAAAGTCCAAATTTGTTTGATAACATACTCTTCCTGAGGGTTGTAACAGTGTCGATAAGCCACCCTCAAAACGGGGAGTTCCTTCTCTCCCCACTCACGTGGTTATGCAACAAACTATTTAACAGATTCTTTTTTTTTTTGCCCTATCTCAGACACATATCATGCCCCTTGGATCCCTCTACCATGAGCTGACAATGAGCCAAGAACCAGGCCAGTGTAGGGGAAATATATTGGTATTTATTTAAATTAAAAGTAATAGAAATGAGCACGAAAATGTTAAAAACCACTTTATCCGTGGCTCAACTTTTCTCAGCATAAATATATCACAAAAGTGAGTTAAAAAGACACAATCGCAATTATTCACTTTCTGTAAATTTAACTTCACAAAATAATTATATTGATTAATAATGGAGGCACTTTTGTGCGATTTTGATTTTCCTGCAGGCTTAAAAGGATAGAAGTAGGATTTCAAGATTGGTAATGATGATTTCGCACACACTTATGATTTAAAATAAACACAGGGTGATTTATCGGTTAATTTTTCAGACCCCCCCACCACTCCCCCCGCTTTGGTCTATGTTGGGAAGTCAGACAGAAAACTTAGAATGCTTTGGGGAATTTTGGATTTCAGACTCCCCTTGCAGAAATACCTGTTTTGGGGAAGCTGGATAAAAAGGTTGGACTGATTAAAAAACAAAGACACCCCTCTTCCTTAAGAAGTCGTGGTCAGCTGGACAACAAGGATTACCCAATTAATTTATAGAGTACAGTTTTCAGCACACACTGCGAAGTGATCTTTGTTAATTTCAAATTTTAATAAAATACACCCTGGAGGTGGTACTAGAGAGCCCAATCAACATGGCCGTGAGCCGAAACATCCGTACAAGATCCGGCCGCACATCAACTCTGAAGCCAACCTCAAAGTGCAGATTATGAAAATTTGAGACACTGGGCACCTGTTGGCGAGACTTGAGGTTCCTAAACCTAAACTGGGCTGAGAACGACAGAGGACACCTTTGTGTGCGCAGTAGCGCGGAGTGCAGGGAGAGGCGCCTCTGATCCTGTGACAGGGACTTCAGCTGCACCTAGCACCCCAGATGGCCTAGACTGCCTTGCGGGCAACATCAAAGCGGAATTGGCAAGAGCCTTACCCGACTCCCGGACATCGAGGGAGCCAGCAGGGAGGCTGCGGATCGGCTCACCACACCGGGGGAGCCCCAGGCATAACGGCTCCTCCTCTGTGTGGCATGGAGGATCGCAGCCCGTCACTCCCGGGAGGCGAAGGCGGAGCAACCAGTCCCCCAACTACTGGGGAGATCAGCATACACCAGCCAGGACACCCGAGGAACTGAGTGGTGTTTCTGAGGGCAGAACGGAACGGAGGAGAGACCCGACCACTGGGTCTTGCCACGGTAACAACCTATGGCGGCGGCTCCTGGAGCAGAGAGGCACACGCCGGAAAACCCACAGAGCCCAGAGGCCACCAGGACTCTGAGAGAGCTGGGTTGACAGATGAGAGCAAAATAGTAGAAGGAAAAAGAGGAAGAAGACTTGATGTAGTTGAGAGGAAACCAAACTGATGGAGATTATAGGGATAATAAGAGAATATCATGAGAGAATGAGAGGATAGAAGAAGGGAAGAAACAAGGAGAGTTGGAGGTGTGATACTGGGAGGAATGTAGGTGATAGTCTGACATATGCCATCTTTCATCAAAATAAATTACCTTGTGGAAATTGACTTTGACAGCATTGCATGGTGGTGATGACAAGGCATGCATATGTATTAAGAAAGGCAGCATAGGGCTGGGGGTATTGTGGACTATGGGGTGACACCCCCTATATATTAACAAAACGATGAAAGGCCACAATGTAATTTTATTGATGAAAATTAACATGGGGAAACTTATTTAGATGAAAGGACATAGACGCGAGTCTGGCATTGGTGCCAGAGTGGAATTGGTAAAGATAAAGTTGATAACAAAACAAGGATTGAGGTTGCAGTGGGAGAAAGACCCTGAGCTATGAGTGGCGTGGAACCATAGATAGAGATAGATAAAAGTGAGAGTAGGACAGCCATGAAGGTGAGAGTGAATGGGATAATTCAAAGGGAAAGATGCAATAGGGCGGAATAGGGGATAATCAGCAGATTGGAAGGGCTAGAGGTGAGACAAGGACAGAGTTGCTAGAGGTGTATTGGAAAAGTTGCAAAAAAGAGGCATTTACGGTAGTGAGGAAATGAGAGCCAATGAGTAGAGACTAGAAAGACAGGTGGAGGGGAAAGAGATAGAGACCAGGTGAGTGAAGGGGGTGAGCCTTGAGCAGATAAGGGAAGAACCAGGATACTTAAAGTGAAAGAACATGGCCTGAGTCATTGATTATGAAAATGAATTCACTTCAGAAGTCAAGTGCTTCTTTTATGGAGATTACATTTTTCAATGTAGTTACTATGGTCTCTTAACCATAGGATCATTCACAGTGAAGTCTAGGAATTCTCTCACACTTCTCTCGAACTAGGATGCCTTGTGCACCAGGGTGGATCCACCAGGGTGCATCTGTCACTGGACAGGTGGTATCTTACCTACTTGGTGGTAGTTGCCCACGTAAGTGTCTGAAGTCTGTTCTATGTGACAATTACTGGTATTGGTATTTAGGCTGGTTCTTAGCAGTTCCTGAAAACGTATTACATACTAAATTCACATATACCAACCACCATGTGGCTGGCTTATATCTGAAAACTGTCGGGACATTTTCCAGCTGACAATACATAATTCTGCACTATACAAAATAACCCGTTCTTACACGTTGTTATGGTCTGCACCATTTTCCATACATAATGTTGATCAGGTGTGTGTCGTGCAGCGCAGGCTGACTTGTCCATTGCCTCGCTCATGGCATCATCACATACAGACCATTGTGTTGGGCCCGGGGTGAGGGACCTCCTGCCCTGGTGCCGGCACTGCACAGTACAAAGACACAGGAGGCAGGTGTCAAACGCAACACATCTTTATTCATACACCTCCTACATGCCACTGCCTTGCCCATGCTTAGCCTTCATCAGTTCCCCTGTTACCCCCGCCCCATGCCCCAGAACCCAACTGTCAATGGGACATCCCCGCAAATTAAACAATTACCCCAAAGGGGGTGCAACATGTGCCTGGGATGGTGCGCCTCAGACCATTTCTTCAATGAGACATTGCAGTTTGTTTCTTGCTCTTTGGGGTCTCGAGTTCTCTGTCTCTCGCACCATTCTTCCTGCCGGCTCCCCAGTGTATTCCACACCAGAGGTGTCAGAGTCTTCTCGGTCTCCATGATATGAATCGTCCTCATGGTGTTCATCAGACATGTCCCCTCTTCCCCTTGCCCGCCGTGGGGTGGCTAGTGGAAACCGTTTGAAATGTGAGGAGTTGCAGGTGGTGGACCCACGGTCGCCCTGGGCCGTAACCATTGAACCCTTTCGTGCAGTAATCACTAGGAGATCATCCTTGAACATTGCCATGTGTTTGTGGGTTTGTGGCTGCTTCATCGTCACTACCTCTTCAACTTCTAGCATGCAGTCCTTGGCTTTCCTGCGAATGTCTGCATAGTCCTTTATTCTCTGCTTGGCGTTCTGGTCGTGATCTCTCATTTCACTATCCTCAGGTCGCATGGTGTCTTGGGGGCCATGCTGTGGCAGCCGGGACCGAACATTTCTCCCAAACAGGACCTCTGCTGGGCTTTTCCTGTGGAGCTGTGTGCAGTGCTCCAATAGTCCCTGAGCAGTTGATGGAAGACATGCTCGTAGGGTTGTCCAGTTTACTGGGCCACCTGTAGCACTTGTTTGAGGTTTGCCATGAAACGCTCAATCATGCCGTTTGCTTGAGGCCATAACAGCATGATCTTCTGGTGATGAAACCCCATGTATTCACTGAAGCGCTCAAAGTCTTGGCCAGCGTATGGAGATACATTATCTGTCTTCACTTTTTGGGAAATGCCATATGCTGTGAAAATGTGGTCCAGGACTCGGATGACATAGTGAGCTGCCGTGGAGACTCTCTGCGCCTCTAAATAGCTGGGGTACTTGTCCATTATGGCTAGGATGTATTTTCTCCCTTCGATGAGACCAAAGAAGTCAGCCGCCACTGCTTCCCACACCCCCTCCGGTAACGCAGACATCCGATAACGCTCTGGATGTCTGTTGGGTGTAATGAGGCAACAGGTCGGACACTCTTTCAAGACCTCCCCCAAAAGCGCATCTAGTTGGGGGAACCAGACCTTCTGTCTCAACATGTGTTTCGTAGACACTATTCCTCGGTGCCCCTCATGTGCTAGTTCCACTACTTTCCTTCGGAGTGAAGCTGGGATCACCATATTGTGTCCTTTTAGTAGTAGGTTGTCCTCAGACAAAGCCAGTTCCTCCTTCACCAGTAAAAGCCTGTCTATTTCTCTATGGACGTCTTCCGATTCAAGGCGACCTCTTTCTTTGGCCCATCTCCACCGCCCTGATCTGAGTCCTTCACTGACGATGAGGCATGCTGGATCCATCTCTTGTTTCCTGTGCGAGGGTAGCGGGGTCGATGCCCTTGGGCATGGCTTCTTGAATAAGATATCAGAAGTAGCGATTCACTACAGAAGGTTCCGGTCGGTCTCCGCTTCTCGGATGACGGGACAGAACTCACACTCACTTTCACCCTTGGAGCCTATGTGAGGTACCAGCACCGTGGGGTTATGAGATGTGGGAGGGAGGGGCTTCTTCTAACAGCTGCAGCGAGGCACAAGCACCGTTGGTTCCCTGCTCCCTTCCCTCACTCACCACTGCTACTGGCAATCACTGCTGCGGACCCCCGGGCACAATCCAGCCTCCTGCATCTTCCGATACATAGGCAGGGCAACGCCCTCACTGCCACGGCCACCAGTAGTTCTCCCTCTCCTGGGCCTCCGTTGCCATGCGCTTCGCCTTCCCGGCGCTGTAGCCTCCCACGCATAGGATGTCTCTCCTTCGTTGCCACTGGGTGGACCCGGGGTGAGGGACCTTCTACCCCAGGGCCAGCACTGGGCAGTACAAAGACACAGGAGGCAGGTGTCACACGCAACATGTTGTTATTCATACACCTCCTACCTGCAACTGCCTTGCCCGTGCTTAGCCTTGTCACTTCCCCTTTTCCCGCCGCCCCCCACCCTATCCCGCTCCGTGCCCCGGGAACCCAACTATCAACGTGAGGGCCATCATCCATTCCTAACAGAAAAGTGAGGCCTACCACTCAATTAACACATTTCGTGGGGTGTCACTTACTATGGAGTCAGTTCATAAATATGGCTAGCCCGCCCACCAGCCCATTGATTTCAGTGGACTCTCTCTGGCTAAATCTGATTTAATTTGCCAGGGCAACTCGAAGAGGTTGAGATGTATGGGTCAGGTTAATAATATACTGCAGGGTATGGTGGGTAAACGCAGATCTGGCTGGGACAAGGTATTTATCTGGGTGGGGATTTTGCAAACCCTACGTCTTTGGGCCTGTGGATATGGAAGCTACACATGCTGTCATGTTTGTGCCTGAAGCAAGAGGGGCCATTGATATTGGGTGGTGCCATGTGGTGGTTATGCATAGGGAGAAGTTTGGGGCATGGAAGGGAGCCGTGCACACATTTGGGGCAGGGGTGCATGTAACAGTTTTCCTTTGGCACCATATTTCACAAACTTCTTAGAAACTATCCTGATGGGGGTAGGATTTTGGTGAAGCTACAACACAATTATCCAACAACAGTAAGAGAAACTGAAATACAAGGAGGCTTTGAGTGCTGAAAACAGGCCAAAACATACATCACAGAAGGAGGAGTGTGAAGAGTAAGTCAAACTGTTCAGTGCTAACATGGCAGTTTCCGTAGTGTAGTGGTTATCACGTTCGCCTAACACGCGAAAGGTCCCCGGTTCGAGACCGGGCGGAAACACTTTTTTTTTTTCCTGGCACATACCGAATTAGAACTCTGTTAATTAAAAACTGCACATACGTGCAAACATTTGTGGATGACATGCTAAAAAAGTCGGTAGCGGCAACATATGCTTAGTGCTGTGCAAGGAATCTCACATTCTGACTAGCCATGTGCATACTCTGCACTGCCACATATAGAAATTAGGGGTGTACCAGACTTTATAGACCAAAGTATGGGACAGTTTTATGAACGCCTATACAATATACAGCAAAAGGGATGATCAAATCAAAACTGGAAATATGCATTAAGTACCAGAGTGGCTGCACTCATAGATAGATTGGGAGGATCCAGATATCAGAGTTTGGGCTACCCTTAAACGTAGATTGCTATATAGAGTTGCTGCATCATGTTCACGACCTATATATACCCCTGGAAGAACTACACGATCCCTAATAAAGGCTCATGTCCATAGATAGCGGTGGTGTGCCACCTATCTAAAAGGGGTAGAAACAGTAAAGTTACAGTCCATAGATAATTATGTGAATTGACCAAAAAAAAATAAACACAAAATTACAAAACAGGCCTGCACCAATGTGACCCACACTGGGGTGGCCTTTTTTAAACCACCTTTGTGAAGCTTAAATAGGCATAGCGTACTTCTTCTAGAGGGATCACACTGGTGACTTGTTGCACTTGATAAATCATATCAAGTCTTGTCCCTTTCTTTTGTGGTATACTGTTAGTCCAAATAGAGGGACATTTTTATGAACTTTACCAATGCTCCCTTAAAATTGTATTTATCTGTTCCTTCGGAATATGGTAGCTGTAAGGGGTCGGGACAACTTGCATCCATTTGTAGCGATCAGTTTAAGATTATTTAGCAGTTTTGAAGCTTCTTCTGACATAATACTAAAGTTCACAGTATCTGGCATATGCGCCATGTACCTATTCATCTATTTTACATGAACAATTATAACACTAAAAAAAGTTGAATTCGAACAACAATAGTTTTATGTCATGCATATAGATATTTTTTAATGTCCATTCAGCCTGAAAATATCGTCAATGAGTGTTTCAACCTCTTACTCACTGGTCTTCACCAGGGCGTTAGAACGTCTTCACTATACAAATTCCCAATGGTTCTTGAGATGCTTATTTCTAATCACTTCATAGGTACTTCTTCTACCTTGCATAATTCCTGTAATAGTCCTATTTGAGAAAATTCAAATGCCTTTCAGATTGAGTCCCAATTCTTGATGCCTAGAGGCTCTGCGCCTAATCTCAGACCGATTTTCCAAAGTCCAAATTTGTTTGATAACATACTCTTCCTGAGGGTTGTAACAGTGTCGATAAGCCACCCTCAAAACGGGGAGTTCCTTCTCTCCCCACTCACGTGGTTATGCAACAAACTATTTAACAGATTCTTTTTTTTTTGCCCTATCTCAGACACATATCATGCCCCTTGGATCCCTCTACCATGAGCTGACAATGAGCCAAGAACCAGGCCAGTGTAGGGGAAATATATTGGTATTTATTTAAATTAAAAGTAATAGAAATGAGCACGAAAATGTTAAAAACCACTTTATCCGTGGCTCAACTTTTCTCAGCATAAATATATCACAAAAGTGAGTTAAAAAGACACAATCGCAATTATTCACTTTCTGTAAATTTAACTTCACAAAATAATTATATTGATTAATAATGGAGGCACTTTTGTGCGATTTTGATTTTCCTGCAGGCTTAAAAGGATAGAAGTAGGATTTCAAGATTGGTAATGATGATTTCGCACACACTTATGATTTAAAATAAACACAGGGTGATTTATCGGTTAATTTTTCAGACCCCCCCACCACTCCCCCCGCTTTGGTCTATGTTGGGAAGTCAGACAGAAAACTTAGAATGCTTTGGGGAATTTTGGATTTCAGACTCCCCTTGCAGAAATACCTGTTTTGGGGAAGCTGGATAAAAAGGTTGGACTGATTAAAAAACAAAGACACCCCTCTTCCTTAAGAAGTCGTGGTCAGCTGGACAACAAGGATTACCCAATTAATTTATAGAGTACAGTTTTCAGCACACACTGCGAAGTGATCTTTGTTAATTTCAAATTTTAATAAAATACACCCTGGAGGTGGTACTAGAGAGCCCAATCAACATGGCCGCGAGCCGAAACATCCGTACAAGATCCGGCCGCACATCAACTCTGAAGCCAACCTCAAAGTGCAGATTATGAAAATTTGAGACACTGGGCACCTGTTGGCGAGACTTGAGGTTCCTAAACCTAAACTGGGCTGAGAACGACAGAGGACACCTTTGTGTGCGCAGTAGCGCGGAGTGCAGGGAGAGGCGCCTCTGATCCTGTGACAGGGACTTCAGCTGCACCTAGCATCCCAGATGGCCTAGACTGCCTTGCGGGCAACATCAAAGCGGAATTGGCAAGAGCCTTACCCGACTCCCGGACATCGAGGGAGCCAGCAGGGAGGCTGCGGATCGGCTCACCACACCGGGGGAGCCCCAGGCATAACGGCTCCTCCTCTGTGTGGCATGGAGGATCGCAGCCCGTCACTCCCGGGAGGCGAAGGCGGAGCAACCAGTCCCCCAACTACTGGGGAGATCAGCATACACCAGCCAGGACACCCGAGGAACTGAGTGGTGTTTCTGAGGGCAGAACGGAACGGAGGAGCGACCCGACCACTGGGTCTTGCCACGGTAACAACCTATGGCGGCGGCTCCTGGAGCAGAGAGGCACACGCCGGAAAACCCACAGAGCCCAGAGGCCACCAGGACTCTGAGAGAGCTGGGTTGACAGATGAGAGCAAAATAGTAGAGGGAAAAAGAGGAAGAAGACTTGATGTAGTTGAGAGGAAACCAAACTGATGGAGATTATAGGGATAATAAGAGAATATCATGAGAGAATGAGAGGATAGAAGAAGGGAAGAAACAAGGAGAGTTGGAGGTGTGATACTGGGAGGAATGTAGGTGATAGTCTGACATATGCCATCTTTCATCAAAATAAATTACCTTGTGGAAATTGACTTTGACAGCATTGCATGGTGGTGATGACAAGGCATGCATATGTATTAAGAAAGGCAGCATAGGGCTGGGGGTATTGTGGACTATGGGGTGACACCCCCTATATATTAACAAAACAATGAAAGGCCACAATGTAATTTTATTGATGAAAATTAACATGGGGAAACTTATTTAGATGAAAGGACATAGACGCGAGTCTGGCATTGGTGCCAGAGTGGAATTGGTAAAGATAAAGTTGATAACAAAACAAGGATTGAGGTTGCAGTGGGAGAAAGACCCTGAGCTATGAGTGGCGTGGAACCATAGATAGAGATAGATAAAAGTGAGAGTAGGACAGCCATGAAGGTGAGAGTGAATGGGATAATTCAAAGGGAAAGATGCAATAGGGCGGAATAGGGGATAATCAGCAGATTGGAAGGGCTAGAGGTGAGACAAGGACAGAGTTGCTAGAGGTGTATTGGAAAAGTTGCAAAAAAGAGGCATTTACGGTAGTGAGGAAATGAGAGCCAATGAGTAGAGACTAGAAAGACAGGTGGAGGGGAAAGAGATAGAGACCAGGTGAGTGAAGGGGGTGAGCCTTGAGCAGATAAGGGAAGAACCAGGATACTTAAAGTGAAAGAACATGGCCTGAGTCATTGATTATGAAAATGAATTCACTTCAGAAGTCAAGTGCTTCTTTTATGGAGATTACATTTTTCAATGTAGTTACTATGGTCTCTTAACCATAGGATCATTCACAGTGAAGTCTAGGAATTCTCTCACACTTCTCTCGAACTAGGATGCCTTGTGCACCAGGGTGGATCCACCAGGGTGCATCTGTCACTGGACAGGTGGTATCTTACCTACTTGGTGGTAGTTGCCCACGTAAGTGTCTGAAGTCTGTTCTATGTGACAATTACTGGTATTGGTATTTAGGCTGGTTCTTAGCAGTTCCTGAAAACGTATTACATACTAAATTCACATATACCAACCACCATGTGGCTGGCTTATATCTGAAAACTGTCGGGACATTTTCCAGCTGACAATACATAATTCTGCACTATACAAAATAACCCGTTCTTACACGTTGTTATGGTCTGCACCATTTTCCATACATAATGTTGATCAGGTGTGTGTCGTGCAGCGCAGGCTGACTTGTCCATTGCCTCGCTCATGGCATCATCACATACAGGCCATTGTGTTGGGCCCGGGGTGAGGGACCTCCTGCCCTGGTGCCGGCACTGCACAGTACAAAGACACAGGAGGCAGGTGTCAAACGCAACACATCTTTATTCATACACCTCCTACATGCCACTGCCTTGCCCATGCTTAGCCTTCATCAGTTCCCCTGTTACCCCCGCCCCATGCCCCAGAACCCAACTGTCAATGGGACATCCCCGCAAATTAAACAATTACCCCAAAGGGGGTGCAACATGTGCCTGGGATGGTGCGCCTCAGACCATTTCTTCAATGAGACATTGCAGTTTGTTTCTTGCTCTTTGGGGTCTCGAGTTCTCTGTCTCTCGCACCATTCTTCCTGCCGGCTCCCCAGTGTATTCCACACCAGAGGTGTCAGAGTCTTCTCGGTCTCCATGATATGAATCGTCCTCATGGTGTTCATCAGACATGTCCCCTCTTCCCCTTGCCCGCCGTGGGGTGGCTAGTGGAAACCGTTTGAAATGTGAGGAGTTGCAGGTGGTGGACCCACGGTCGCCCTGGGCCGTAACCATTGAACCCTTTCGTGCAGTAATCACTAGGAGATCATCCTTGAACATTGCCATGTGTTTGTGGGTTTGTGGCTGCTTCATCGTCACTACCTCTTCAACTTCTAGCATGCAGTCCTTGGCTTTCCTGCGAATGTCTGCATAGTCCTTTATTCTCTGCTTGGCGTTCTGGTCGTGATCTCTCATTTCACTATCCTCAGGTCGCATGGTGTCTTGGGGGCCATGCTGTGGCAGCCGGGACCGAACATTTCTCCCAAACAGGACCTCTGCTGGGCTTTTCCTGTGGAGCTGTGTGCAGTGC
This sequence comes from Ambystoma mexicanum, assembly GCF_040938575.1. Lineage (NCBI taxonomy): Eukaryota > Metazoa > Chordata > Amphibia > Caudata > Ambystomatidae > Ambystoma > Ambystoma mexicanum. Next base: position 6,902,105 of record NW_027182323.1, read on the forward strand.
TCCAATAGTCCCTGAGCAGTTGATGGAAGACATGCTCGTAGGGTTGTCCAGTTTACTGGGCCACCTGTAGCACTTGTTTGAGGTTTGCCATGAAACGCTCAATCATGCCGTTTGCTTGAGGCCATAACAGCATGATCTTCTGGTGATGAAACCCCATGTATTCACTGAAGCGCTCAAAGTCTTGGCCAGCGTATGGAGATACATTATCTGTCTTCACTTTTTGGGAAATGCCATATGCTGTGAAAATGTGGTCCAGGACTCGGATGACATAGTGAGCTGCCGTGGAGACTCTCTGCGCCTCTAAATAGCTGGGGTACTTGTCCATTATGGCTAGGATGTATTTTCTCCCTTCGATGAGACCAAAGAAGTCAGCCGCCACTGCTTCCCACACCCCCTCCGGTAACGCAGACATCCGATAACGCTCTGGATGTCTGTTGGGTGTAATGCGGCAACAGGTCGGACACTCTTTCAAGACCTCCCCCAAAAGCGCATCTAGTTGGGGGAACCAGACCTTCTGTCTCAACATGTGTTTCGTAGACACTATTCCTAGGTGCCCCTCATGTGCTAGTTCCACTACTTTCCTTCGGAGTGAAGCTGGGATCACCATATTGTGTCCTTTTAGTAGTAGGTTGTCCTCAGACAAGGCCAGTTCCTCCTTCACCAGTAAAAGCCTGTCTATTTCTCTATGGACGTCTTCCGATTCAAGGCGACCTCTTTCTTTGGCCCATCTCCACCGCCCTGATCTGAGTCCTTCACTGACGATGAGGCATGCTGGATCCATCTCTTGTTTCCTGTGCGAGGGTAGCGGGGTCGATGCCCTTGGGCATGGCTTCTTGAATAAGATATCAGAAGTAGCGATTCACTACAGAAGGTTCCGGTCGGTCTTCGCTTCTCGGATGACGGGACAGAACTCACACTCACTTTCACCCTTGGAACCTATGTGAGGTACCAGCACCGTGGGGTTATGAGATGTGGGAGGGAGGGGCTTCTTCTAACAGCTGCAGCGAGGCACAAGCACCGTTGGTTCCCTGCTCCCTTCCCTCACTCACCACTGCTACTGGCAATCACTGCTGCGGACACCCGGGCACAATCCAGCCTCCTGCATCTTCCGATACATAGGCAGGGCAACGCCCTCACTGCCACGGCCACCAGTAGTTCTCCCTCTCCTGGGCCTCCGTTGCCATGCGCTTCGCCTTCCCGGCGCTGTAGCCTCCCACGCATAGGATGTCTCTCCTTCGTTGCCACTGGGTGGACCCGGGGTGAGGGACCTTCTACCCCAGGGCCAGCACTGGGCAGTACAAAGACACAGGAGGCAGGTGTCACACGCAACATGTTGTTATTCATACACCTCCTACCTGCAACTGCCTTGCCCGTGCTTAGCCTTGTCACTTCCCCTTTTCCCGCCGCCCCCCACCCTATCCCGCTCCGTGCCCCGGGAACCCAACTATCAACGTGAGGGCCATCATCCATTCCTAACAGAAAAGTGAGGCCTACCACTCAATTAACACATTTCGTGGGGTGTCACTTACTATGGAGTCAGTTCATAAATATGGCTAGCCCGCCCACCAGCCCATTGATTTCAGTGGACTCTCTCTGGCTAAATCTGATTTAATTTGCCAGGGCAACTCGAAGAGGTTGAGATGTATGGGTCAGGTTAATAATATACTGCAGGGTATGGTGGGTAAACGCAGATCTGGCTGGGACAAGGTATTTATCTGGGTGGGGATTTTGCAAACCCTACGTCTTTGGGCCTGTGGATATGGAAGCTACACATGCTGTCATGTTTGTGCCTGAAGCAAGAGGGGCCATTGATATTGGGTGGTGCCATGTGGTGGTTATGCATAGGGAGAAGTTTGGGGCATGGAAGGGAGCCGTGCACACATTTGGGGCAGGGGTGCATGTAACAGTTTTCCTTTGGCACCATATTTCACAAACTTCTTAGAAACTATCCTGATGGGGGTAGGATTTTGGTGAAGCTACAACACAATTATCCAACAACAGTAAGAGAAACTGAAATACAAGGAGGCTTTGAGTGCTGAAAACAGGCCAAAACATACATCACAGAAGGAGGAGTGTGAAGAGTAAGTCAAACTGTTCAGTGCTAACATGGCAGTTTCCGTAGTGTAGTGGTTATCACGTTCGCCTAACACGGTCCCCGGTTCGAGACCGGGCGGAAACACTTTTTTTTTTTCCTGGCACATACCGAATTAGAACTCTGTTAATTAAAAACTGCACATACGTGCAAACATTTGTGGATGACATGCTAAAAAAGTCGGTAGCGGCAACATATGGTTAGTGCTGTGCAAGGAATCTCACATTCTGACTAGCCATGTGCATACTCTGCACTGCCACATATAGAAATTAGGGGTGTACCAGACTTTATAGACCAAAGTATGGGACAGTTTTATGAACGCCTATACAATATACAGCAAAAGGGATGATCAAATCAAAACTGGAAATATGCATTAAGTACCAGAGTGGCTGCACTCATAGATAGATTGGGAGGATCCAGATATCAGAGTTTGGGCTACCCTTAAACGTAGATTGCTATATAGAGTTGCTGCATCATGTTCACGACCTATATATACCCCTGGAAGAACTACACGATCCCTAATAAAGGCTCATGTCCATAGATAGCGGTGGTGTGCCACCTATCTAAAAGGGGTAGAAACAGTAAAGTTACAGTCCATAGATAATTATGTGAATTGACCAAAAAAAAATAAACACAAAATTACAAAACAGGCCTGCACCAATGTGACCCACACTGGGGTGGCCTTTTTTAAACCACCTTTGTGAAGCTTAAATAGGCATAGCGTACTTCTTCTAGAGGGATCACACTGGTGACTTGTTGCACTTGATAAATCATATCAAGTCTTGTCCCTTTCTTTTGTGGTATACTGTTAGTCCAAATAGAGGGACATTTTTATGAACTTTACCAATGCTCCCTTAAAATTGTATTTATCTGTTCCTTCGGAATATGGTAGCTGTAAGGGGTCGGGACAACTTGCATCCATTTGTAGCGATCAGTTTAAGATTATTTAGCAGTTTTGAAGCTTCTTCTGACATAATACTAAAGTTCACAGTATCTGGCATATGCGCCATGTACCTATTCATCTATTTTACATGAACAATTATAACACTAAAAAAAGTTGAATTCGAACAACAATAGTTTTATGTAATGCATATAGATATTCTTTAATGTCCATTCAGCCTGAAAATATCGTCAATGAGTGTTTCAACCTCTTACTCACTGGTCTTCACCAGGGCGTTAGAACGTCTTCACTATACAAATTCCCAATGGTTCTTGAGATGCTTATTTCTAATCACTTCATAGGTACTTCTTCTACCTTGCATAATTCCTGTAATAGTCCTATTTGAGAAAATTCAAATGCCTTTCAGATTGAGTCCCAATTCTTGATGCCTAGAGGCTCTGCGCCTAATCTCAGACCGATTTTCCAAATTCCAAATTTGTTTGATAACATACTCTTCCTGAGGGTTGTAACAGTGTCGATAAGCCACCCTCAAAACGGGGAGTTCCTTCTCTCCCCACTCACGTGGTTATGCAACAAACTATTTAACAGATTCTTTTTTTTTTTTGCCCTATCTCAGACACATATCATGCCCCTTGGATCCCTCTACCATGAGCTGACAATGAGCCAAGAACCAGGCCAGTGTAGGGGAAATATATTGGTATTTATTTAAATTAAAAGTAATAGAAATGAGCAAGAAAATGTTAAAAACCACTTTATCCGTGGCTCAACTTTTCTCAGCATAAATATATCACAAAAGTGAGTTAAAAAGACACAATCGCAATTATTCACTTTCTGTAAATTTAACTTCACAAAATAATTATATTGATTAATAATGGAGGCACTTTTGTGCGATTTTGATTTTCCTGCAGGCTTAAAAGGATAGAAGTAGGATTTCAAGATTGGTAATGATGATTTCGCACACACTTATGATTTAAAATAAACACAGGGTGATTTATCGGTTAATTTTTCAGACCCCCCCACCCTCCCCCCGCTTTGGTCTATGTTGGGAAGTCAGACAGAAAACTTAGAATGCTTTGGGGAATTTTGGATTTCAGACTCCCCTTGCAGAAATACCTGTTTTGGGGAAGCTGGATAAAAAGGTTGGACTGATTAAAAAACAAAGACACCCCTCTTCCTTAAGAAGTCGTGGTCAGCTGGACAACAAGGATTACCCAATTAATTTATAGAGTACAGTTTTCAGCACACACTGCGAAGTGATCTTTGTTAATTTCAAATTTTAATAAAATACACCCTGGAGGTGGTACTAGAGAGCCCAATCAACATGGCCGCGAGCCGAAACATCCGTACAAGATCCGGCCGCACATCAACTCTGAAGCCAACCTCAAAGTGCAGATTATGAAAATTTGAGACACTGGGCACCTGTTGGCGAGACTTGAGGTTCCTAAACCTAAACTGGGCTGAGAACGACAGAGGACACCTTTGTGTGCGCAGTAGCGCGGAGTGCAGGGAGAGGCGCCTCTGATCCTGTGACAGGGACTTCAGCTGCACCTAGCACCCCAGATGGCCTAGACTGCCTTGCGGGCAACATCAAAGCGGAATTGGCAAGAGCCTTACCCGACTCCCGGACATCGAGGGAGCCAGCAGGGAGGCTGCGGATCGGCTCACCACACCGGGGGAGCCCCAGGCATAACGGCTCCTCCTCTGTGTGGCATGGAGGATCGCAGCCCGTCACTCCCGGGAGGCGAAGGCGGAGCAACCAGTCCCCCAACTACTGGGGAGATCAGCATACACCATCCAGGACACCCGAGGAACTGAGTGGTGTTTCTGAGGGCAGAACGGAACGGAGGAGAGACCCGACCACTGGGTCTTGCCACGGTAACAACCTATGGCGGCGGCTCCTGGAGCAGAGAGGCACACGCCGGAAAACCCACAGAGCCCAGAGGCCACCAGGACTCTGAGAGAGCTGGGTTGACAGATGAGAGCAAAATAGTAGAGGGAAAAAGAGGAAGAAGACTTGATGTAGTTGAGAGGAAACCAAACTGATGGAGATTATAGGGATAATAAGAGAATATCATGAGAGAATGAGAGGATAGAAGAAGGGAAGAAACAAGGAGAGTTGGAGGTGTGATACTGGGAGGAATGTAGGTGATAGTCTGACATATGCCATCTTTCATCAAAATAAATTACCTTGTGGAAATTGACTTTGACAGCATTGCATGGTGGTGATGACAAGGCATGCATATGTATTAAGAAAGGCAGCATAGGGCTGGGGGTATTGTGGACTATGGGGTGACACCCCCTATATATTAACAAAACGATGAAAGGCCACAATGTAATTTTATTGATGAAAATTAACATGGGGAAACTTATTTAGATGAAAGGACATAGACGCGAGTCTGGCATTGGTGCCAGAGTGGAATTGGTAAAGATAAAGTTGATAACAAAACAAGGATTGAGGTTGCAGTGGGAGAAAGACCCTGAGCTATGAGTGGCGTGGAACCATAGATAGAGATAGATAAAAGTGAGAGTAGGACAGCCATGAAGGTGAGAGTGAATGGGATAATTCAAAGGGAAAGATGCAATAGGGCGGAATAGGGGATAATCAGCAGATTGGAAGGGCTAGAGGTGAGACAAGGACAGAGTTGCTAGAGGTGTATTGGAAAAGTTGCAAAAAAGAGGCATTTACGGTAGTGAGGAAATGAGAGCCAATGAGTAGAGACTAGAAAGACAGGTGGAGGGGAAAGAGATAGAGACCAGGTGAGTGAAGGGGGTGAGCCTTGAGCAGATAAGGGAAGAACCAGGATACTTAAAGTGAAAGAACATGGCCTGAGTCATTGATTATGAAAATGAATTCACTTCAGAAGTCAAGTGCTTCTTTTATGGAGATTACATTTTTCAATGTAGTTACTATGGTCTCTTAACCATAGGATCATTCACAGTGAAGTCTAGGAATTCTCTCACACTTCTCTCGAACTAGGATGCCTTGTGCACCAGGGTGGATCCACCAGGGTGCATCTGTCACTGGACAGGTGGTATCTTACCTACTTGGTGGTAGTTGCCCACGTAAGTGTCTGAAGTCTGTTCTATGTGACAATTACTGGTATTGGTATTTAGGCTGGTTCTTAGCAGTTCCTGAAAACGTATTACATACTAAATTCACATATACCAACCACCATGTGGCTGGCTTATATCTGAAAACTGTCGGGACATTTTCCAGCTGACAATACATAATTCTGCACTATACAAAATAACCCGTTCTTACACGTTGTTATGGTCTGCACCATTTTCCATACATAATGTTGATCAGGTGTGTGTCGTGCAGCGCAGGCTGACTTGTCCATTGCCTCGCTCATGGCATCATCACATACAGACCATTGTGTTGGGCCCGGGGTGAGGGACCTCCTGCCCTGGTGCCGGCACTGCACAGTACAAAGACACAGGAGGCAGGTGTCAAACGCAACACATCTTTATTCATACACCTCCTACATGCCACTGCCTTGCCCATGCTTAGCCTTCATCAGTTCCCCTGTTACCCCCGCCCCATGCCCCAGAACCCAACTGTCAATGGGACATCCCCGCAAATTAAACAATTACCCCAAAGGGGGTGCAACATGTGCCTGGGATGGTGCGCCTCAGACCATTTCTTCAATGAGACATTGCAGTTTGTTTCTTGCTCTTTGGGGTCTCGAGTTCTCTGTCTCTCGCACCATTCTTCCTGCCGGCTCCCCAGTGTATTCCACACCAGAGGTGTCAGAGTCTTCTCGGTCTCCATGATATGAATCGTCCTCATGGTGTTCATCAGACATGTCCCCTCTTCCCCTTGCCCGCCGTGGGGTGGCTAGTGGAAACCGTTTGAAATGTGAGGAGTTGCAGGTGGTGGACCCACGGTCGCCCTGGGCCGTAACCATTGAACCCTTTCGTGCAGTAATCACTAGGAGATCATCCTTGAACATTGCCATGTGTTTGTGGGTTTGTGGCTGCTTCATCGTCACTACCTCTTCAACTTCTAGCATGCAGTCCTTGGCTTTCCTGCGAATGTCTGCATAGTCCTTTATTCTCTGCTTGGCGTTCTGGTCGTGATCTCTCATTTCACTATCCTCAGGTCGCATGGTGTCTTGGGGGCCATGCTGTGGCAGCTGGGACCGAACATTTCTCCCAAACAGGACCTCTGCTGGGCTTTTCCTGTGGAGCTGTGTGCAGTGCTCCAATAGTCCCTGAGCAGTTGATGGAAGACATGCTCGTAGGGTTGTCCAGTTTACTGGGCCACCTGTAGCACTTGTTTGAGGTTTGCCATGAAACGCTCAATCATGCCGTTTGCTTGAGGCCATAACAGCATGATCTTCTGGTGATGAAACCCCATGTATTCACTGAAGCGCTCAAAGTCTTGGCCAGCGTATGGAGATACATTATCTGTCTTCACTTTTTGGGAAATGCCATATGCTGTGAAAATGTGGTCCAGGACTCGGATGACATAGTGAGCTGCCGTGGAGACTCTCTGCGCCTCTAAATAGCTGGGGTACTTGTCCATTATGGCTAGGATGTATTTTCTCCCTTCGATGAGACCAAAGAAGTCAGCCGCCACTGCTTCCCACACCCCCTCCGGTAACGCAGACATCCGATAATGCTCTGGATGTCTGTTGGGTGTAATGAGGCAACAGGTCGGACACTCTTTCAAGACCTCCCCCAAAAGCGCATCTAGTTGGGGGAACCAGACCTTCTGTCTCAACATGTGTTTCGTAGACACTATTCCTCGGTGCCCCTCATGTGCTAGTTCCACTACTTTCCTTCGGAGTGAAGCTGGGATCACCATATTGTGTCCTTTTAGTAGTAGGTTGTCCTCAGACAAAGCCAGTTCCTCCTTCACCAGTAAAAGCCTGTCTATTTCTCTATGGACGTCTTCCGATTCAAGGCGACCTCTTTCTTTGGCCCATCTCCACCGCCCTGATCTGAGTCCTTCACTGACGATGAGGCATGCTGGATCCATCTCTTGTTTCCTGTGCGAGGGTAGCGGGGTCGATGCCCTTGGGCATGGCTTCTTGAATAAGATATCAGAAGTAGCGATTCACTACAGAAGGTTCCGGTCGGTCTCCGCTTCTCGGATGACGGGACAGAACTCACACTCACTTTCACCCTTGGAGCCTATGTGAGGTACCAGCACCGTGGGGTTATGAGATGTGGGAGGGAGGGGCTTCTTCTAACAGCTGCAGCGAGGCACAAGCACCGTTGGTTCCCTGCTCCCTTCCCTCACTCACCACTGCTACTGGCAATCACTGCTGCGGACCCCCGGGCACAATCCAGCCTCCTGCATCTTCCGATACATAGGCAGGGCAACGCCCTCACTGCCACGGCCACCAGTAGTTCTCCCTCTCCTGGGCCTCCGTTGCCATGCGCTTCGCCTTCCCGGCGCTGTAGCCTCCCACGCATAGGATGTCTCTCCTTCGTTGCCACTGGGTGGACCCGGGGTGAGGGACCTTCTACCCCAGGGCCAGCACTGGGCAGTACAAAGACACAGGAGGCAGGTGTCACACGCAACATGTTGTTATTCATACACCTCCTACCTGCAACTGCCTTGCCCGTGCTTAGCCTTGTCACTTCCCCTTTTCCCGCCGCCCCCCACCCTATCCCGCTCCGTGCCCCGGGAACCCAACTATCAACGTGAGGGCCATCATCCATTCCTAACAGAAAAGTGAGGCCTACCACTCAATTAACACATTTCGTGGGGTGTCACTTACTATGGAGTCAGTTCATAAATATGGCTAGCCCGCCCACCAGCCCATTGATTTCAGTGGACTCTCTCTGGCTAAATCTGATTTAATTTGCCAGGGCAACTCGAAGAGGTTGAGATGTATGGGTCAGGTTAATAATATACTGCAGGGTATGGTGGGTAAACGCAGATCTGGCTGGGACAAGGTATTTATCTGGGTGGGGATTTTGCAAACCCTACGTCTTTGGGCCTGTGGATATGGAAGCTACACATGCTGTCATGTTTGTGCCTGAAGCAAGAGGGGCCATTGATATTGGGTGGTGCCATGTGGTGGTTATGCATAGGGAGAAGTTTGGGGCATGGAAGGGAGCCGTGCACACATTTGGGGCAGGGGTGCATGTAACAGTTTTCCTTTGGCACCATATTTCACAAACTTCTTAGAAACTATCCTGATGGGGGTAGGATTTTGGTGAAGCTACAACACAATTATCCAACAACAGTAAGAGAAACTGAAATACAAGGAGGCTTTGAGTGCTGAAAACAGGCCAAAACATACATCACAGAAGGAGGAGTGTGAAGAGTAAGTCAAACTGTTCGGTGCTAACATGGCAGTTTCCGTAGTGTAGTGGTTATCACGTTCGCCTAACACGCGAAAGGTCCCCGGTTCGAGACCGGGCAGAAACACTTTTTTTTTTTCCTGGCACATACCGAATTAGAACTCTGTTAATTAAAAACTGCACATACGTGCAAACATTTGTGGATGACATGCTAAAAAAGTCGGTAGCGGCAACATATGGTTAGTGCTGTGCAAGGAATCTCACATTCCGACTAGCCATGTGCATACTCTGCACTGCCACATATAGAAATTAGGGGTGTACCAGACTTTATAGACCAAAGTATGGGACAGTTTTATGAACGCCTATACAATATACAGCAAAAGGGATGATCAAATCAAAACTGGAAATATGCATTAAGTACCAGAGTGGCTGCACTCATAGATAGATTGGGAGGGTCCAGATATCAGAGTTTGGGCTACCCTTAAACGTAGATTGCTATATAGAGTTGCTGCATCATGTTCACGACCTATATATACCCCTGGAAGAACTACACGATCCCTAATAAAGGCTCATGTCCATAGATAGCGGTGGTGTGCCACCTATCTAAAAGGGGTAGAAACAGTAAAGTTACAGTCCATAGATAATTATGTGAATTGACCAAAAAAAAATAAACGCAAAATTACAAAACAGGCCTGCACCAATGTGACCCACACTGGGGTGGCCTTTTTTAAACCACCTTTGTGAAGCTTAAATAGGCATAGCGTACTTCTTCTAGAGGGATCACACTGGTGACTTGTTGCACTTGATAAATCATATCAAGTCTTGTCCCTTTCTTTTGTGGTATACTGTTAGTCCAAATAGAGGGACATTTTTATGAACTTTACCAATGCTCCCTTAAAATTGTATTTATCTGTTCCTTCGGAATATGGTAGCTGTAAGGGGTCGGGACAACTTGCATCCATTTGTAGCGATCAGTTTAAGATTATTTAGCAGTTTTGAAGCTTCTTCTGACATAATACTAAAGTTCACAGTATCTGGCATATGCGCCATGTACCTATTCATCTATTTTACATGAACAATTATAACACTAAAAAAAGTTGAATTCGAACAACAATAGTTTTATGTAATGCATATAGATATTCTTTAATGTCCATTCAGCCTGAAAATATCGTCAATGAGTGTTTCAACCTCTTACTCACTGGTCTTCACCAGGGCGTTAGAACGTCTTCACTATACAAATTCCCAATGGTTCTTGAGATGCTTATTTCTAATCACTTCATAGGTACTTCTTCTACCTTGCATAATTCCTGTAATAGTCCTATTTGAGAAAATTCAAATGCCTTTCAGATTGAGTCCCAATTCTTGATGCCTAGAGGCTCTGCGCCTAATCTCAGACCGATTTTCCAAATTCCAAATTTGTTTGATAACATACTCTTCCTGAGGGTTGTAACAGTGTCGATAAGCCACCCTCAAAACGGGGAGTTCCTTCTCTCCCCACTCACGTGGTTATGCAACAAACTATTTAACAGATTCTTTTTTTTTTTGCCCTATCTCAGACACATATCATGCCCCTTGGATCCCTCTACCATGAGCTGACAATGAGCCAAGAACCAGGCCAGTGTAGGGGAAATATATTGGTATTTATTTAAATTAAAAGTAATAGAAATGAGCAAGAAAATGTTAAAAACCACTTTATCCGTGGCTCAACTTTTCTCAGCATAAATATATCACAAAAGTGAGTTAAAAAGACACAATCGCAATTATTCACTTTCTGTAAATTTAACTTCACAAAATAATTATATTGATTAATAATGGAGGCACTTTTGTGCGATTTTGATTTTCCTGCAGGCTTAAAAGGATAGAAGTAGGATTTCAAGATTGGTAATGATGATTTCGCACACACTTATGATTTAAAATAAACACAGGGTGATTTATCGGTTAATTTTTCAGACCCCCCCACCACTCCCCCCGCTTTGGTCTATGTTGGGAAGTCAGACAGAAAACTTAGAATGCTTTGGGGAATTTTGGATTTCAGACTCCCCTTGCAGAAATACCTGTTTTGGGGAAGCTGGATAAAAAGGTTGGACTGATTAAAAAACAAAGACACCCCTCTTCCTTAAGAAGTCGTGGTCAGCTGGACAACAAGGATTACCCAATTAATTTATAGAGTACAGTTTTCAGCACACACTGCGAAGTGATCTTTGTTAATTTCAAATTTTAATAAAATACACCCTGGAGGTGGTACTAGAGAGCCCAATCAACATGGCCGCGAGCCGAAACATCCGTACAAGATCCGGCCGCACATCAACTCTGAAGCCAACCTCAAAGTGCAGATTATGAAAATTTGAGACACTGGGCACCTGTTGGCGAGACTTGAGGTTCCTAAACCTAAACTGGGCTGAGAACGACAGAGGACACCTTTGTGTGCGCAGTAGCGCGGAGTGCAGGGAGAGGCGCCTCTGATCCTGTGACAGGGACTTCAGCTGCACCTAGCACCCCAGATGGCCTAGACTGCCTTGCGGGCAACATCAAAGCGGAATTGGCAAGAGCCTTACCCGACTCCCGGACATCGAGGGAGCCAGCAGGGAGGCTGCGGATCGGCTCACCACACCGGGGGAGCCCCAGGCATAACGGCTCCTCCTCTGTGTGGCATGGAGGATCGCAGCCCGTCACTCCCGGGAGGCGAAGGCGGAGCAACCAGTCCCCCAACTACTGGGGAGATCAGCATACACCAGCCAGGACACCCGAGGAACTGAGTGGTGTTTCTGAGGGCAGAACGGAACGGAGGAGAGACCCGACCACTGGGTCTTGCCACGGTAACAACCTATGGCGGCGGCTCCTGGAGCAGAGAGGCACACGCCGGAAAACCCACAGAGCCCAGAGGCCACCAGGACTCTGAGAGAGCTGGGTTGACAGATGAGAGCAAAATAGTAGAGGGAAAAAGAGGAAGAAGACTTGATGTAGTTGAGAGGAAACCAAACTGATGGAGATTATAGGGATAATAAGAGAATATCATGAGAGAATGAGAGGATAGAAGAAGGGAAGAAACAAGGAGAGTTGGAGGTGTGATACTGGGAGGAATGTAGGTGATAGTCTGACATATGCCATCTTTCATCAAAATAAATTACCTTGTGGAAATTGACTTTGACAGCATTGCATGGTGGTGATGACAAGGCATGCATATGTATTAAGAAAGGCAGCATAGGGCTGGGGGTATTGTGGACTATGGGGTGACACCCCCTATATATTAACAAAACGATGAAAGGCCACAATGTAATTTTATTGATGAAAATTAACATGGGGAAACTTATTTAGATGAAAGGACATAGACGCGAGTCTGGCATTGGTGCCAGAGTGGAATTGGTAAAGATAAAGTTGATAACAAAACAAGGATTGAGGTTGCAGTGGGAGAAAGACCCTGAGCTATGAGTGGCGTGGAACCATAGATAGAGATAGATAAAAGTGAGAGTAGGACAGCCATGAAGGTGAGAGTGAATGGGATAATTCAAAGGGAAAGATGCAATAGGGCGGAATAGGGGATAATCAGCAGATTGGAAGGGCTAGAGGTGAGACAAGGACAGAGTTGCTAGAGGTGTATTGGAAAAGTTGCAAAAAAGAGGCATTTACGGTAGTGAGGAAATGAGAGCCAATGAGTAGAGACTAGAAAGACAGGTGGAGGGGAAAGAGATAGAGACCAGGTGAGTGAAGGGGGTGAGCCTTGAGCAGATAAGGGAAGAACCAGGATACTTAAAGTGAAAGAACATGGCCTGAGTCATTGATTATGAAAATGAATTCACTTCAGAAGTCAAGTGCTTCTTTTATGGAGATTACATTTTTCAATGTAGTTACTATGGTCTCTTAACCATAGGATCATTCACAGTGAAGTCTAGGAATTCTCTCACACTTCTCTCGAACTAGGATGCCTTGTGCACCAGGGTGGATCCACCAGGGTGCATCTGTCACTGGACAGGTGGTATCTTACCTACTTGGTGGTAGTTGCCCACGTAAGTGTCTGAAGTCTGTTCTATGTGACAATTACTGGTATTGGTATTTAGGCTGGTTCTTAGCAGTTCCTGAAAACGTATTACATACTAAATTCACATATACCAACCACCATGTGGCTGGCTTATATCTGAAAACTGTCGGGACATTTTCCAGCTGACAATACATAATTCTGCACTATACAAAATAACCCGTTCTTACACGTTGTTATGGTCTGCACCATTTTCCATACATAATGTTGATCAGGTGTGTGTCGTGCAGCGCAGGCTGACTTGTCCATTGCCTCGCTCATGGCATCATCACATACAGGCCATTGTGTTGGGCCCGGGGTGAGGGACCTCCTGCCCTGGTGCCGGCACTGCACAGTACAAAGACACAGGAGGCAGGTGTCAAACGCAACACATCTTTATTCATACACCTCCTACATGCCACTGCCTTGCCCATGCTTAGCCTTCATCAGTTCCCCTGTTACCCCCGCCCCATGCCCCAGAACCCAACTGTCAATGGGACATCCCCGCAAATTAAACAATTACCCCAAAGGGGGTGCAACATGTGCCTGGGATGGTGCGCCTCAGACCATTTCTTCAATGAGACATTGCAGTTTGTTTCTTGCTCTTTGGGGTCTCGAGTTCTCTGTCTCTCGCACCATTCTTCCTGCCGGCTCCCCAGTGTATTCCACACCAGAGGTGTCAGAGTCTTCTCGGTCTCCATGATATGAATCGTCCTCATGGTGTTCATCAGACATGTCCCCTCTTCCCCTTGCCCGCCGTGGGGTGGCTAGTGGAAACCGTTTGAAATGTGAGGAGTTGCAGGTGGTGGACCCACGGTCGCCCTGGGCCGTAACCATTGAACCCTTTCGTGCAGTAATCACTAGGAGATCATCCTTGAACATTGCCATGTGTTTGTGGGTTTGTGGCTGCTTCATCGTCAATACCTCTTCAACTTCTAGCATGCAGTCCTTGGCTTTCCTGCGAATGTCTGCATAGTCCTTTATTCTCTGCTTGGCGTTCTGGTCGTGATCTCTCATTTCACTATCCTCAGGTCGCATGGTGTCTTGGGGGCCATGCTGTGGCAGCCGGGACCGAACATTTCTCCCAAACAGGACCTCTGCTGGGATTTTCCTGTGGAGCTGTGTGCAGTGCTCCAATAGTCCCTGAGCAGTTGATGGAAGACATGCTCGTAGGGTTGTCCAGTTTACTGGGCCACCTGTAGCACTTGTTTGAGGTTTGCCATGAAAAGCTCAATCATGCCGTTTGCTTGAGGCCATAACAGCATGATCTTCTGGTGATGAAACCCCATGTATTCACTGAAGCGCTCAAAGTCTTGGCCAGCGTATGGAGATACATTATCTGTCTTCACTTTTTGGGAAATGCCATATGCTGTGAAAATGTGGTCCAGGACTCGGATGACATAGTGAGCTGCCGTGGAGACTCTCTGCGCCTCTAAATAGCTGGGGTACTTGTCCATTATGGCTAGGATGTATTTTCTCCCTTCGATGAGACCAAAGAAGTCAGCCGCCACTGCTTCCCACACCCCCTCCGGTAACGCAGACATCCGATAACGCTCTGGATGTCTGTTGGGTGTAATGAGGCAACAGGTCGGACACTCTTTCAAGACCTCCCCCAAAAGCGCATCTAGTTGGGGGAACCAGACCTTCTGTCTCAACATGTGTTTCGTAGACACTATTCCTCGGTGCCCCTCATGTGCTAGTTCCACTACTTTCCTTCGGAGTGAAGCTGGGATCACCATATTGTGTCCTTTTAGTAGTAGGTTGTCCTCAGACAAAGCCAGTTCCTCCTTCACCAGTAAAAGCCTGTCTATTTCTCTATGGACGTCTTCCGATTCAAGGCGACCTCTTTCTTTGGCCCATCTCCACCGCCCTGATCTGAGTCCTTCACTGACGATGAGGCATGCTGGATCCATCTCTTGTTTCCTGTGCGAGGGTAGCGGGGTCGATGCCCTTGGGCATGGCTTCTTGAATAAGATATCAGAAGTAGCGATTCACTACAGAAGGTTCCGGTCGGTCTCCGCTTCTCGGATGACGGGACAGAACTCACACTCACTTTCACCCTTGGAGCCTATGTGAGGTACCAGCACCGTGGGGTTATGAGATGTGGGAGGGAGGGGCTTCTTCTAACAGCTGCAGCGAGGCACAAGCACCGTTGGTTCCCTGCTCCCTTCCCTCACTCACCACTGCTACTGGCAATCACTGCTGCGGACCCCCGGGCACAATCCAGCCTCCTGCATCTTCCGATACATAGGCAGGGCAACGCCCTCACTGCCACGGCCACCAGTAGTTCTCCCTCTCCTGGGCCTCCGTTGCCATGCGCTTCGCCTTCCCGGCGCTGTAGCCTCCCACGCATAGGATGTCTCTCCTTCGTTGCCACTGGGTGGACCCGGGGTGAGGGACCTTCTACCCCAGGGCCAGCACTGGGCAGTACAAAGACACAGGAGGCAGGTGTCACACGCAACATGTTGTTATTCATACACCTCCTACCTGCAACTGCCTTGCCCGTGCTTAGCCTTGTCACTTCCCCTTTTCCCGCCGCCCCCCACCCTATCCCGCTCCGTGCCCCGGGAACCCAACTATCAACGTGAGGGCCATCATCCATTCCTAACAGAAAAGTGAGGCCTACCACTCAATTAACACATTTCGTGGGGTGTCACTTACTATGGAGTCAGTTCATAAATATGGCTAGCCCGCCCACCAGCCCATTGATTTCAGTGGACTCTCTCTGGCTAAATCTGATTTAATTTGCCAGGGCAACTCGAAGAGGTTGAGATGTATGGGTCAGGTTAATAATATACTGCAGGGTATGGTGGGTAAACGCAGATCTGGCTGGGACAAGGTATTTATCTGGGTGGGGATTTTGCAAACCCTACGTCTTTGGGCCTGTGGATATGGAAGCTACACATGCTGTCATGTTTGTGCCTGAAGCAAGAGGGGCCATTGATATTGGGTGGTGCCATGTGGTGGTTATGCATAGGGAGAAGTTTGGGGCATGGAAGGGAGCCGTGCACACATTTGGGGCAGGGGTGCATGTAACAGTTTTCCCTTGGCACTATATTTCACAAACTTCTTAGAAACTATCCTGATGGGGGTAGGATTTTGGTGAAGCTACAACACAATTATCCAACAACAGTAAGAGAAACTGAAATACAAGGAGGCTTTGAGTGCTGAAAACAGGCCAAAACATACATCACAGAAGGAGGAGTGTGAAGAGTAAGTCAAACTGTTCAGTGCTAACATGGCAGTTTCCGTAGTGTAGTGGTTATCACGTTCGCCTAACACGCGAAAGGTCCCCGGTTCGAGACCGGGCGGAAACACTTTTTTTTTTTCCTGGCACATACCGAATTAGAACTCTGTTAATTAAAAACTGCACATACGTGCAAACATTTGTGGATGACATGCTAAAAAAGTCGGTAGCGGCAACATATGCTTAGTGCTGTGCAAGGAATCTCACATTCTGACTAGCCATGTGCATACTCTGCACTGCCACATATAGAAATTAGGGGTGTACCAGACTTTATAGACCAAAGTATGGGACAGTTTTATGAACGCCTATACAATATACAGCAAAAGGGATGATCAAATCAAAACTGGAAATATGCATTAAGTACCAGAGTGGCTGCACTCATAGATAGATTGGGAGGATCCAGATATCAGAGTTTGGGCTACCCTTAAACGTAGATTGCTATACAGAGTTGCTGCATCATGTTCACGACCTATATATACCCCTGGAAGAACTACACGATCCCTAATAAAGGCTCATGTCCATAGATAGCGGTGGTGTGCCACCTATCTAAAAGGGGTAGAAACAGTAAAGTTACAGTCCATAGATAATTATGTGAATTGACCAAAAAAAAATAAACACAAAATTACAAAACAGGCCTGCACCAATGTGACCCACACTGGGGTGGCCTTTTTTAAACCACCTTTGTGAAGCTTAAATAGGCATAGCGTACTTCTTCTAGAGGGATCACACTGGTGACTTGTTGCACTTGATAAATCATATCAAGTCTTGTCCCTTTCTTTTGTGGTATACTGTTAGTCCAAATAGAGGGACATTTTTATGAACTTTACCAATGCTCCCTTAAAATTGTATTTATCTGTTCCTTCGGAATATGGTAGCTGTAAGGGGTCGGGACAACTTGCATCCATTTGTAGCGATCAGTTTAAGATTATTTAGCAGTTTTGAAGCTTCTTCTGACATAATACTAAAGTTCACAGTATCTGGCATATGCGCCATGTACCTATTCATCTATTTTACATGAACAATTATAACACTAAAAAAAGTTGAATTCGAACAACAATAGTTTTATGTCATGCATATAGATATTCTTTAATGTCCATTCAGCCTGAAAATATCGTCAATGAGTGTTTCAACCTCTTACTCACTGGTCTTCACCAGGGCGTTAGAACGTCTTCACTATACAAATTCCCAATGGTTCTTGAGATGCTTATTTCTAATCACTTCATAGGTACTTCTTCTACCTTGCATAATTCCTGTAATAGTCCTATTTGAGAAAATTCAAATGCCTTTCAGATTGAGTCCCAATTCTTGATGCCTAGAGGCTCTGCGCCTAATCTCAGACCGATTTTCCAAAGTCCAAATTTGTTTGATAACATACTCTTCCTGAGGGTTGTAACAGTGTCGATAAGCCACCCTCAAAACGGGGAGTTCCTTCTCTCCCCACTCACGTGGTTATGCAACAAACTATTTAACAGATTCTTTTTTTTTTTGCCCTATCTCAGACACATATAATGCCCCTTGGATCCCTCTACCATGAGCTGACAATGAGCCAAGAACCAGGCCAGTGTAGGGGAAATATATTGGTATTTATTTAAATTAAAAGTAATAGAAATGAGCACGAAAATGTTAAAAACCACTTTATCCGTGGCTCAACTTTTCTCAGCATAAATATATCACAAAAGTGAGTTAAAAAGACAAAATCGCAATTATTCACTTTCTGTAAATTTAACTTCACAAAATAATTATATTGATTAATAATGGAGGCACTTTTGTGCGATTTTGATTTTCCTGCAGGCTTAAAAGGATAGAAGTAGGATTTCAAGATTGGTAATGATGATTTTGCACACACTTATGGTTTAAAATAAACACAGGGTGATTTATCGGTTAATTTTTCAGACCCCCCCATCACTCCCCCCGCTTTGGTCTATGTTGGGAAGTCAGACAGAAAACTTAGAATGCTTTGGGGAATTTTGGATTTCAGACTCCCCTTGCAGAAATACCTGTTTTGGGGAAGCTGGATAAAAAGGTTGGACTGATTAAAAAACAAAGACACCCCTCTTCCTTAAGAAGTCGTGGTCAGCTGGACAACAAGGATTACCCAATTAATTTATAGAGTACAGTTTTCAGCACACACTGCGAAGTGATCTTTGTTAATTTCAAATTTTAATAAAATACACCCTGGAGGTGGTACTAAAGAGCCCAATCAACATGGCCGCGAGCCGAAACATCCGTACAAGATCCGGCCGCACATCAACTCTGAAGCCAACCTCAAAGTGCAGATTATGAAAATTTGAGACACTGGGCACCTGTTGGCGAGACTTGAGGTTCCTAAACCTAAACTGGGCTGAGAACGACAGAGGACACCTTTGTGTGCGCAGTAGCGCGGAGTGCAGGGAGAGGCGCCTCTGATCCTGTGACAGGGACTTCAGCTGCACCTAGCACCCCAGATGGCCTAGACTGCCTTGCGGGCAACATCAAAGCGGAATTGGCAAGAGCCTTACCCGACTCCCGGACATCGAGGGAGCCAGCAGGGAGGCTGCGGATCGGCTCACCACACCGGGGGAGCCCCGGGCATAACGGCTCCTCCTCTGTGTGGCATGGAGGATCGCAGCCCGTCACTCCCGGGAGGCGAAGGCGGAGCAACCAGTCCCCCAACTACTGGGGAGATCAGCATACACCAGCCAGGACACCCGAGGAACTGAGTGGTGTTTCTGAGGGCAGAACGGAACGGAGGAGAGACCCGACCACTGGGTCTTGCCACGGTAACAACCTATGGCGGCGGCTCCTGGAGCAGAGAGGCACACGCCGGAAAACCCACAGAGCCCAGAGGCCACCAGGACTCTGAGAGAGCTGGGTTGACAGATGAGAGCAAAATAGTAGAAGGAAAAAGAGGAAGAAGACTTGATGTAGTTGAGAGGAAACCAAACTGATGGAGATTATAGGGATAATAAGAGAATATCATGAGAGAATGAGAGGATAGAAGAAGGGAAGAAACAAGGAGAGTTGGAGGTGTGATACTGGGAGGAATGTAGGTGATAGTCTGACATATGCCATCTTTCATCAAAATAAATTACCTTGTGGAAATTGACTTTGACAGCATTGCATGGTGGTGATGACAAGGCATGCATATGTATTAAGAAAGGCAGCATAGGGCTGGGGGTATTGTGGACTATGGGGTGACACCCCCTATATATTAACAAAACGATGAAAGGCCACAATGTAATTTTATTGATGAAAATTAACATGGGGAAACTTATTTAGATGAAAGGATATAGACGCGAGTCTGGCATTGGTGCCAGAGTGGAATTGGTAAAGATAAAGTTGATAACAAAACAAGGATTGAGGTTGCAGTGGGAGAAAGACCCTGAGCTATGAGTGGCGTGGAACCATAGATAGAGATAGATAAAAGTGAGAGTAGGACAGCCATGAAGGTGAGAGTGAATGGGATAATTCAAAGGGAAAGATGCAATAGGGCGGAATAGGGGATAATCAGCAGATTGGAAGGGCTAGAGGTGAGACAAGGACAGAGTTGCTAGAGGTGTATTGGAAAAGTTGCAAAAAAGAGGCATTTACGGTAGTGAGGAAATGAGAGCCAATGAGTAGAGACTAGAAAGACAGGTGGAGGGGAAAGAGATAGAGACCAGGTGAGTGAAGGGGGTGAGCCTTGAGCAGATAAGGGAAGAACCAGGATACTTAAAGTGAAAGAACATGGCCTGAGTCATTGATTATGAAAATGAATTCACTTCAGAAGTCAAGTGCTTCTTTTATGGAGATTACATTTTTCAATGTAGTTACTATGGTCTCTTAACCATAGGATCATTCACAGTGAAGTCTAGGAATTCTCTCACACTTCTCTCGAACTAGGATGCCTTGTGCACCAGGGTGGATCCACCAGGGTGCATCTGTCACTGGACAGGTGGTATCTTACCTACTTGGTGGTAGTTGCCCACGTAAGTGTCTGAAGTCTGTTCTATGTGACAATTACTGGTATTGGTATTTAGGCTGGTTCTTAGCAGTTCCTGAAAACGTATTACATACTAAATTCACATATACCAACCACCATGTGGCTGGCTTATATCTGAAAACTGTCGGGACATTTTCCAGCTGACAATACATAATTCTGCACTATACAAAATAACCCGTTCTTACACGTTGTTATGGTCTGCACCATTTTCCATACATAATGTTGATCAGGTGTGTGTCGTGCAGCGCAGGCTGACTTGTCCATTGCCTCGCTCATGGCATCATCACATGCAGGCCATTGTGTTGGGCCCGGGGTGAGGGACCTCCTGCCCTGGTGCCGGCACTGCACAGTACAAAGACACGGGAGGCAGGTGTCAAACGCAACACATCTTTATTCATACACCTCCTACATGCCACTGCCTTGCCCATGCTTAGCCTTCATCAGTTCCCCTGTTACCCCCGCCCCATGCCCCAGAACCCAACTGTCAATGGGACATCCCCGCAAATTAAACAATTACCCCAAAGGGGGTGCAACATGTGCCTGGGATGGTGCGCCTCAGACCATTTCTTCAATGAGACATTGCAGTTTGTTTCTTGCTCTCTGGGGTCTCGAGTTCTCTGTCTCTCGCACCATTCTTCCTGCCGGCTCCCCCAGTGTATTCCACACCAGAGGTGTCAGAGTCTTCTCGGTCTCCATGATATGAATCGTCCTCATGGTGTTCATCAGACATGTCCCCTCTTCCCCTTGCCCGCCGTGGGGTGGCTAGTGGAAACCGTTTGAAATGTGAGGAGTTGCAGGTGGTTGACCCACGGTCGCCCTGGGCCGTAACCATTGAACCCTTTCATGCAGTAATCACTAGGAGATCATCCTTGAACATTGCCATGTGTTTGTGGGTTTGTGGCTGCTTCATCGTCACTACCTCTTCAACTTCTAGCATGCAGTCCTTGGCTTTCCTGCGAATGTCTGCATAGTCCTTTATTCTCTGCTTGGCGTTCTGGTCGTGATCTCTCATTTCACTATCCTCAGGTCGCATGGTGTCTTGGGGGCCATGCTGTGGCAGCCGGGACCGAACATTTCTCCCAAACAGGACCTCTGCTGGGCTTTTCCTGTGGAGCTGTGTGCAGTGCTCCAATAGTCCCTGAGCAGTTGATGGAAGACATGCTCGTAGGGTTGTCCTGTTTACTGGGCCACCTGTAGCACTTGTTTGAGGTTTGCCATGAAACGCTCAATCATGCCGTTTGCTTGAGGCCATAACAGCATGATCTTCTGGTGATGAAACCCCATGTATTCACTGAAGCGCTCAAAGTCTTGGCCAGCGTATGGAGATACATTATCTGTCTTCACTTTTTGGGAAATGCCATATGCTGTGAAAATGTGGTCCAGGACTCGGATGACATAGTGAGCTGCCGTGGAGACTCTCTGCGCCTCTAAATAGCTGGGGTACTTGTCCATTATGGCTAGGATGTATTTTCTCCCTTCGATGAGACCAAAGAAGTCAGCCGCCACTGCTTCCCACACCCCCTCCGGTAACGCAGACATCCGATAACGCTCTGGATGTCTGTTGGGTGTAATGAGGCAACAGGTCGGACACTCTTTCAAGACCTCCCCCAAAAGCGCATCTAGTTGGGGGAACCAGACCTTCTGTCTCAACATGTGTTTCGTAGACACTATTCCTCGGTGCCCCTCATGTGCTAGTTCCACTACTTTCCTTCGGAGTGAAGCTGGGATCACCATATTGTGTCCTTTTAGTAGTAGGTTGTCCTCAGACAAGGCCAGTTCCTCCTTCACCAGTAAAAGCCTGTCTATTTCTCTATGGACGTCTTCCGATTCAAGGCGACCTCTTTCTTTGGCCCATCTCCACCGCCCTGATCTGAGTCCTTCACTGACGATGAGGCATGCTGGATCCATCTCTTGTTTCCTGTGCGAGGGTAGCGGGGTCGATGCCCTTGGGCATGGCTTCTTGAATAAGATATCAGAAGTAGCGATTCACTACAGAAGGTTCCGGTCGGTCTCCGCTTCTCGGATGACGGGACAGAACTCACACTCACTTTCACCCTTGGAACCTATGTGAGGTACCAGCACCGTGGGGTTATGAGATGTGGGAGGGAGGGGCTTCTTCTAACAGCTGCAGCGAGGCACAAGCACCGTTGGTTCCCTGCTCCCTTCGCTCACTCACCACTGCTACTGGCAATCACTGCTGCGGACCCCCGGGCACAATCCAGCCTCCTGCATCTTCCGATACATAGGCAGGGCAACGCCCTCACTGCCACGGCCACCAGTAGTTCTCCCTCTCCTGGGCCTCCGTTGCCATGCGCTTCGCCTTCCCGGCGCTGTAGCCTCCCACGCATAGGATGTCTCTCCTTCGTTGCCACTGGGTGGACCCGGGGTGAGGGACCTTCTACCCCAGGGCCAGCACTGGGCAGTACAAAGACACAGGAGGCAGGTGTCACACGCAACATGTTGTTATTCATACACCTCCTACCTGCAACTGCCTTGCCCGTGCTTATCCTTGTCACTTCCCCTTTTCCCGCCGCCCCCCACCCTATCCCGCTCCGTGCCCCGGGAACCCAACTATCAACGTGAGGGCCATCATCCATTCCTAACAGAAAAGTGAGGCCTACCACTCAATTAACACATTTCGTGGGGTGTCACTTACTATGGAGTCAGTTCATAAATATGGCTAGCCCGCCCACCAGCCCATTGATTTCAGTGGACTCTCTCTGGCTAAATCTGATTTAATTTGCCAGGGCAACTCGAAGAGGTTGAGATGTATGGGTCAGGTTAATAATATACTGCAGGGTATGGTGGGTAAACGCAGATCTGGCTGGGACAAGGTATTTATCTGGGTGGGGATTTTGCAAACCCTACGTCTTTGGGCCTGTGGATATGGAAGCTACACATGCTGTCATGTTTGTGCCTGAAGCAAGAGGGGCCATTGATATTGGGTGGTGCCATGTGGTGGTTATGCACAGGGAGAAGTTTGGGGCATGGAAGGGAGCCGTGCACACATTTGGGGCAGGGGTGCATGTAACAGTTTTCCTTTGGCACCATATTTCACAAACTTCTTAGAAACTATCCTGATGGGGGTAGGATTTTGGTGAAGCTACAACACAATTATCCAACAACAGTAAGAGAAACTGAAATACAAGGAGGCTTTGAGTGCTGAAAACAGGCCAAAACATACATCACAGAAGGAGGAGTGTGAAGAGTAAGTCAAACTGTTCAGTGCTAACATGGCAGTTTCCGTAGTGTAGTGGTTATCACGTTCGCCTAAAAAGGTCCCCGGTTCGAGACCGGGCGGAAACACTTTTTTTTTTTCCTGGCACATACCGAATTAGAACTCTGTTAATTAAAAACTGCACATACGTGCAAACATTTGTGGATGACATGCTAAAAAAGTCGGTAGCGGCAACATATGGTTAGTGCTGTGCAAGGAATCTCACATTCTGACTAGCCATGTGCATACTCTGCAATGCCACATATAGAAATTAGGGGTGTACCAGACTTTATAGACCAAAGTATGGGACAGTTTTATGAACGCCTATACAATATACAGCAAAAGGGATGATCAAATCAAAACTGGAAATATGCATTAAGTACCAGAGTGGCTGCACTCATAGATAGATTGGGAGGATCCAGATATCAGAGTTTGGGCTACCCTTAAACGTAGATTGCTATATAGAGTTGCTGCATCATGTTCACGACCTATATATACCCCTGGAAGAACTACACGATCCCTAATAAAGGCTCATGTCCATAGATAGCGGTGGTGTGCCACCTATCTAAAAGGGGTAGAAACAGTAAAGTTACAGTCCATAGATAATTATGTGAATTGACCAAAAAAAAATAAACACAAAATTACAAAACAGGCCTGCACCAATGTGACCCACACTGGGGTGGCCTTTTTTAAACCACCTTTGTGAAGCTTAAATAGGCATAGCGTACTTCTTCTAGAGGGATCACACTGGTGACTTGTTGCACTTGATAAATCATATCAAGTCTTGTCCCTTTCTTTTGTGGTATACTGTTAGTCCAAATAGAGGGACATTTTTATGAACTTTACCAATGCTCCCTTAAAATTGTATTTATCTGTTCCTTCGGAATATGGTAGCTGTAAGGGGTCGGGACAACTTGCATCCATTTGTAGCGATCAGTTTAAGATTATTTAGCAGTTTTGAAGCTTCTTCTGACATAATACTAAAGTTCACAGTATCTGGCATATGCGCCTTGTACCTATTCATCTATTTTACATGAACAATTATAACACTAAAAAAAGTTGAATTCGAACAACAATAGTTTTATGTAATGCATATAGATATTCTTTAATGTCCATTCAGCCTGAAAATATCGTCAATGAGTGTTTCAACCTCTTACTCACTGGTCTTCACCAGGGCGTTAGAACGTCTTCACTATACAAATTCCCAATGGTTCTTGAGATGCTTATTTCTAATCACTTCATAGGTACTTCTTCTACCTTGCATAATTCCTGTAATAGTCCTATTTGAGAAAATTCAAATGCCTTTCAGATTGAGTCCCAATTCTTGATGCCTAGAGGCTCTGCGCCTAATCTCAGACCGATTTTCCAAAGTCCAAATTTGTTTGATAACATACTCTTCCTGAGGGTTGTAACAGTGTCGATAAGCCACCCTCAAAACGGGGAGTTCCTTCTCTCCCCACTCACGTGGTTATGCAACAAACTATTTAACAGATTCTTTTTTTTTTGCCCTATCTCAGACACATATCATGCCCCTTGGATCCCTTTACCATGAGCTGACAATGAGCCAAGAACCAGGCCAGTGTAGGGGAAATATATTGGTATTTATTTAAATTAAAAGTAATAGAAATGAGCACGAAAATGTTAAAAACCACTTTATCCGTGGCTCAACTTTTCTCAGCATAAATATATCACAAAAGTGAGTTAAAAAGACACAATCGCAATTATTCACTTTCTGTAAATTTAACTTCACAAAATAATTATATTGATTAATAATGGAGGCACTTTTGTGCGATTTTGATTTTTCTGCAGGCTTAAAAGGATAGAAGTAGGATTTCAAGATTGGTAATGATGATTTCGCACACACTTATGATTTAAAATAAACACAGGGTGATTTATCGGTTAATTTTTCAGACCCCCCCACCACTCCCCCCGCTTTGGTCTATGTTGGGAAGTCAGACAGAAAACTTAGAATGCTTTGGGGAATTTTGGATTTCAGACTCCCCTTGCAGAAATACCTGTTTTGGGGAAGCTGGATAAAAAGGTTGGACTGATTAAAAAACAAAGACACCCCTCTTCCTTAAGAAGTCGTGGTCAGCTGGACAACAAGGATTACCCAATTAATTTATAGAGTACAGTTTTCAGCACACACTGCGAAGTGATCTTTGTTAATTTCAAATTTTAATAAAATACACCCTGGAGGTGGTACTAGAGAGCCCAATCAACATGGCCGCGAGCCGAAACATCCGTACAAGATCAGGCCGCACATCAACTCTGAAGCCAACCTCAAAGTGCAGATTATGAAAATTTGAGACACTGGGCACCTGTTGGCGAGACTTGAGGTTCCTAAACCTAAACTGGGCTGAGAACGACAGAGGACACCTTTGTGTGCGCAGTAGCGCGGAGTGCAGGGAGAGGCACCTCTGATCCTGTAACAGGGACTTCAGCTGCACCTAGCACCCCAGATGGCCTAGACTGCCTTGCGGGCAACATCAAAGCGGAATTGGCAAGAGCCTTACCCGACTCCCGGACATCGAGGGAGCCAGCAGGGAGGCTGCGGATCGGCTCACCACACCGGGGGAGCCCCAGGCATAACGGCTCCTCCTCTGTGTGGCATGGAGGATCGCAGCCCGTCACTCCCGGGAGGCGAAGGCGGAGCAACCAGTCCCCCAACTACTGGGGAGATCAGCATACACCAGCCAGGACACCCGAGGAACTGAGTGGTGTTTCTGAGGGCAGAACGGAACGGAGGAGCGACCCGACCACTGGGTCTTGCCACGGTAACAACCTATGGCGGCGGCTCCTGGAGCAGAGAGGCACACGCCGGAAAACCCACAGAGCCCAGAGGCCACCAGGACTCTGAGAGAGCTGGGTTGACAGATGAGAGCAAAATAGTAGAGGGAAAAAGAGGAAGAAGACTTGATGTAGTTGAGAGGAAACCAAACTGATGGAGATTATAGGGATAATAAGAGAATATCATGAGAGAATGAGAGGATAGAAGAAGGGAAGAAACAAGGAGAGTTGGAGGTGTGATACTGGGAGGAATGTAGGTGATAGTCTGACATATGCCATCTTTCATCAAAATAAATTACCTTGTGGAAATTGACTTTGACAGCATTGCATGGTGGTGATGACAAGGCATGCATATGTATTAAGAAAGGCAGCATAGGGCTGGGGGTATTGTGGACTATGGGGTGACACCCCCTATATATTAACAAAACGATGAAAGGCCACAATGTAATTTTATTGATGAAAATGAACATGGGGAAACTTATTTAGATGAAAGGACATAGACGCGAGTCTGGCATTGGTGCCAGAGTGGAATTGGTAAAGATAAAGTTGATAACAAAACAAGGATTGAGGTTGCAGTGGGAGAAAGACCCTGAGCTATGAGTGGCGTGGAACCATAGATAGAGATAGATAAAAGTGAGAGTAGGACAGCCATGAAGGTGAGAGTGAATGGGATAATTCAAAGGGAAAGATGCAATAGGGCGGAATAGGGGATAATCAGCAGATTGGAAGGGCTAGAGGTGAGACAAGGACAGAGTTGCTAGAGGTGTATTGGAAAAGTTGCAAAAAAGAGGCATTTACGGTAGTGAGGAAATGAGAGCCAATGAGTAGAGACTAGAAAGACAGGTGGAGGGGAAAGAGATAGAGACCAGGTGAGTGAAGGGGGTGAGCCTTGAGCAGATAAGGGAAGAACCAGGATACTTAAAGTGAAAGAACATGGCCTGAGTCATTGATTATGAAAATGAATTCACTTCAGAAGTCAAGTGCTTCTTTTATGGAGATTACATTTTTCAATGTAGTTACTATAGTCTCTTAACCATAGGATCATTCACAGTGAAGTCTAGGAATTCTCTCACACTTCTCTCGAACTAGGATGCCTTGTGCACCAGGGTGGATCCACCAGGGTGCATCTGTCACTGGACAGGTGGTATCTTACCTACTTGGTGGTAGTTGCCCACGTAAGTGTCTGAAGTCTGTTCTATGTGACAATTACTGGTATTGGTATTTAGGCTGGTTCTTAGCAGTTCCTGAAAACGTATTACATACTAAATTCACATATACCAACCACCATGTGGCTGGCTTATATCTGAAAACTGTCGGGACATTTTCCAGCTGACAATACATAATTCTGCACTATACAAAATAACCCGTTCTTACACGTTGTTATGGTCTGCACCATTTTCCATACATAATGTTGATCAGGTGTGTGTCGTGCAGCGCAGGCTGACTTGTCCATTGCCTCGCTCATGGCATCATCACATACAGGCCATTGTGTTGGGCCCGGGGTGAGGGACCTCCTGCCCTGGTGCCGGCACTGCACAGTACAAAGACACAGGAGGCAGGTGTCAAACGCAACACATCTTTATTCATACACCTCCTACATGCCACTGCCTTGCCCATGCTTAGCCTTCATCAGTTCCCCTGTTACCCCCGCCCCATGCCCCAGAACCCAACTGTCAATGGGACATCCCCGCAAATTAAACAATTACCCCAAAGGGGGTGCAACATGTGCCTGGGATGGTGCGCCTCAGACCATTTCTTCAATGAGACATTGCAGTTTGTTTCTTGCTCTTTGGGGTCTCGAGTTCTCTGTCTCTCGCACCATTCTTCCTGCCGGCTCCCCAGTGTATTCCACACCAGAGGTGTCAGAGTCTTCTCGGTCTCCATGATATGAATCGTCCTCATGGTGTTCATCAGACATGTCCCCTCTTCCCCTTGCCCGCCGTGGGGTGGCTAGTGGAAACCGTTTGAAATGTGAGGAGTTGCAGGTGGTGGACCCACGGTCGCCCTGGGCCGTAACCATTGAACCCTTTCGTGCAGTAATCACTAGGAGATCATCCTTGAACATTGCCATGTGTTTGTGGGTTTGTGGCTGCTTCATCGTCACTACCTCTTCAACTTCTAGCATGCAGTCCTTGGCTTTCCTGCGAATGTCTGCATAGTCCTTTATTCTCTGCTTGGCGTTCTGGTCGTGATCTCTCATTTCACTATCCTCAGGTCGCATGGTGTCTTGGGGGCCATGCTGTGGCAGCCGGGACCGAACATTTCTCCCAAACAGGACCTCTGCTGGGCTTTTCCTGTGGAGCTGTGTGCAGTGCTCCAATAGTCCCTGAGCAGTTGATGGAAGACATGCTCGTAGGGTTGTCCAGTTTACTGGGCCACCTGTAGCACTTGTTTGAGGTTTGCCATGAAACGCTCAATCATGCCGTTTGCTTGAGGCCATAACAGCATGATCTTCTGGTGATGAAACCCCATGTATTCACTGAAGCGCTCAAAGTCTTGGCCAGCGTATGGAGATACATTATCTGTCTTCACTTTTTGGGAAATGCCATATGCTGTGAAAATGTGGTCCAGGACTCGGATGACATAGTGAGCTGCCGTGGAGACTCTCTGCGCCTCTAAATAGCTGGGGTACTTGTCCATTATGGCTAGGATGTATTTTCTCCCTTCGATGAGACCAAAGAAGTCAGCCGCCACTGCTTCCCACACCCCCTCCGGTAACGCAGACATCCGATAACGCTCTGGATGTCTGTTGGGTGTAATGCGGCAACAGGTCGGACACTCTTTCAAGACCTCCCCCAAAAGCGCATCTAGTTGGGGGAACCAGACCTTCTGTCTCAACATGTGTTTCGTAGACACTATTCCTCGGTGCCCCTCATGTGCTAGTTCCACTACTTTCCTTCGGAGTGAAGCTGGGATCACCATATTGTGTCCTTTTAGTAGTAGGTTGTCCTCAGACAAGGCCAGTTCCTCCTTCACCAGTAAAAGCCTGTCTATTTCTCTATGGACGTCTTCCGATTCAAGGCGACCTCTTTCTTTGGCCCATCTCCACCGCCCTGATCTGAGTCCTTCACTGACGATGAGGCATGCTGGATCCATCTCTTGTTTCCTGTGCGAGGGTAGCGGGGTCGATGCCCTTGGGCATGGCTTCTTGAATAAGATATCAGAAGTAGCGATTCACTACAGAAGGTTCCGGTCGGTCTCCGCTTCTCGGATGACGGGACAGAACTCACACTCACTTTCACCCTTGGAACCTATGTGAGGTACCAGCACCGTGGGGTTATGAGATGTGGGAGGGAGGGGCTTCTTCTAACAGCTGCAGCGAGGCACAAGCACCGTTGGTTCCCTGCTCCCTTCCCTCACTCACCACTGCTACTGGCAATCACTGCTGCGGACCCCCGGGCACAATCCAGCCTCCTGCATCTTCTGATACATAGGCAGGGCAACGCCCTCACTGCCACGGCCACCAGTAGTCCTCCCTCTCCTGGGCCTCCGTTGCCATGCGCTTCGCCTTCCCGGCGCTGTAGCCTCCCACGCATAGGATGTCTCTCCTTCGTTGCCACTGGGTGGACCCGGGGTGAGGGACCTTCTACCCCAGGGCCAGCACTGGGCAGTACAAAGACACAGGAGGCAGGTGTCACACGCAACATGTTGTTATTCATACACCTCCTACCTGCAACTGCCTTGCCCGTGCTTAGCCTTGTCACTTCCCCTTTTCCCGCCGCCCCCCACCCTATCCCGCTCCGTGCCCCGGGAACCCAACTATCAACGTGAGGGCCATCATCCATTCCTAACAGAAAAGTGAGGCCTACCACTCAATTAACACATTTCGTGGGGTGTCACTTACTATGGAGTCAGTTCATAAATATGGCTAGCCCGCCCACCAGCCCATTGATTTCAGTGGACTCTCTCTGGCTAAATCTGATTTAATTTGCCAGGGCAACTCGAAGAGGTTGAGATGTATGGGTCAGGTTAATAATATACTGCAGGGTATGGTGGGTAAACGCAGATCTGGCTGGGACAAGGTATTTATCTGGGTGGGGATTTTGCAAACCCTACGTCTTTGGGCCTGTGGATATGGAAGCTACACATGCTGTCATGTTTGTGCCTGAAGCAAGAGGGGCCATTGATATTGGGTGGTGCCATGTGGTGGTTATGCATAGGGAGAAGTTTGGGGCATGGAAGGGAGCCGTGCACACATTTGGGGCAGGGGTGCATGTAACAGTTTTCCTTTGGCACCATATTTCACAAACTTCTTAGAAACTATCCTGATGGGGGTAGGATTTTGGTGAAGCTACAACACAATTATCCAACAACAGTAAGAGAAACTGAAATACAAGGAGGCTTTGAGTGCTGAAAACAGGCCAAAACATACATCACAGAAGGAGGAGTGTGAAGAGTAAGTCAAACTGTTCAGTGCTAACATGGCAGTTTCCGTAGTGTAGTGGTTATCACGTTCGCCTAACACGCGAAAGGTCCCCGGTTCGAGACCGGGCGGAAACACTTTTTTTTTTTCCTGGCACATACCGAATTAGAACTCTGTTAATTAAAAACTGCACATACGTGCAAACATTTGTGGATGACATGCTAAAAAAGTCGGTAGCGGCAACATATGCTTAGTGCTGTGCAAGGAATCTCACATTCTGACTAGCCATGTGCATACTCTGCACTGCCACATATAGAAATTAGGGGTGTACCAGACTTTATAGACCAAAGTATGGGACAGTTTTATGAACGCCTATACAATATACAGCAAAAGGGATGATCAAATCAAAACTGGAAATATGCATTAAGTACCAGAGTGGCTGCACTCATAGATAGATTGGGAGGATCCAGATATCAGAGTTTGGGCTACCCTTAAACGTAGATTGCTATATAGAGTTGCTGCATCATGTTCACGACCTATATATACCCCTGGAAGAACTACACGATCCCTAATAAAGGCTCATGTCCATAGATAGCGGTGGTGTGCCACCTATCTAAAAGGGGTAGAAACAGTAAAGTTACAGTCCATAGATAATTATGTGAATTGACCAAAAAAAAATAAACACAAAATTACAAAACAGGCCTGCACCAATGTGACCCACACTGGGGTGGCCTTTTTTAAACCACCTTTGTGAAGCTTAAATAGGCATAGCGTACTTCTTCTAGAGGGATCACACTGGTGACTTGTTGCACTTGATAAATCATATCAAGTCTTGTCCCTTTCTTTTGTGGTATACTGTTAGTCCAAATAGAGGGACATTTTTATGAACTTTACCAATGCTCCCTTAAAATTGTATTTATCTGTTCCTTCGGAATATGGTAGCTGTAAGGGGTCGGGACAACTTGCATCCATTTGTAGCGATCAGTTTAAGATTATTTAGCAGTTTTGAAGCTTCTTCTGACATAATACTAAAGTTCACAGTATCTGGCATATGCGCCATGTACCTATTCATCTATTTTACATGAACAATTATAACACTAAAAAAGTTGAATTCGAACAACAATAGTTTTATGTCATGCATATAGATATTCTTTAATGTCCATTCAGCCTGAAAATATCGTCAATGAGTGTTTCAACCTCTTACTCACTGGTCTTCACCAGGGCGTTAGAACGTCTTCACTATACAAATTCCCAATGGTTCTTGAGATGCTTATTTCTAATCACTTCATAGGTACTTCTTCTACCTTGCATAATTCCTGTAATAGTCCTATTTGAGAAAATTCAAATGCCTTTCAGATTGAGTCCCAATTCTTGATGCCTAGAGGCTCTGCGCCTAATCTCAGACCGATTTTCCAAAGTCCAAATTTGTTTGATAACATACTCTTCCTGAGGGTTGTAACAGTGTCGATAAGCCACCCTCAAAACGGGGAGTTCCTTCTCTCCCCACTCACGTGGTTATGCAACAAACTATTTAACAGATTCTTTTTTTTTTTGCCCTATCTCAGACACATATCATGCCCCTTGGATCCCTCTACCATGAGCTGACAATGAGCCAAGAACCAGGCCAGTGTAGGGGAAATATATTGGTATTTATTTAAATTAAAAGTAATAGAAATGAGCACGAAAATGTTAAAAACCACTTTATCCGTGGCTCAACTTTTCTCAGCATAAATATATCACAAAAGTGAGTTAAAAAGACACAATCGCAATTATTCACTTTCTGTAAATTTAACTTCACAAAATAATTATATTGATTAATAATGGAGGCACTTTTGTGCGATTTTGATTTTCCTGCAGGCTTAAAAGGATAGAAGTAGGATTTCAAGATTGGTAATGATGATTTCGCACACACTTATGGTTTAAAATAAACACAGGGTGATTTATCGGTTAATTTTTCAGACCCCCCCACCACTCCCCCCGCTTTGGTCTATGTTGGGAAGTCAGACAGAAAACTTAGAATGCTTTGGGGAATTTTGGATTTCAGACTCCCCTTGCAGAAATACCTGTTTTGGGGAAGCTGGATAAAAAGGTTGGACTGATTAAAAAACAAAGACACCCCTCTTCCTTAAGAAGTCGTGGTCAGCTGGACAACAAGGATTACCCAATTAATGTATAGAGTACAGTTTTCAGCACACACTGCGAAGTGATCTTTGTTAATTTCAAATTTTAATAAAATACACCCTGGAGGTGGTACTAGAGAGCCCAATCAACATGGCCGCGAGCCGAAACATCCGTACAAGATCCGGCCGCACATCAACTCTGAAGCCAACCTCAAAGTGCAGATTATGAAAATTTGAGACACTGGGCACCTGTTGGCGAGACTTGAGGTTCCTAAACCTAAACTGGGCTGAGAACGACAGAGGACACCTTTGTGTGCGCAGTAGCGCGGAGTGCAGGGAGAGGCGCCTCTGATCCTGTGACAGGGACTTCAGCTGCACCTAGCACCCCAGATGGCCTAGACTGCCTTGCGGGCAACATCAAAGCGGAATTGGCAAGAGCCTTACCCGACTCCCGGACATCGAGGGAGCCAGCAGGGAGGCTGCAGATCGGCTCACCACACCGGGGGAGCCCCGGGCATAACGGCTCCTCCTCTGTGTAGCATGGAGGATCGCAGCCCGTCACTCCCGGGAGGCGAAGGCGGAGCAACCAGTCCCCCAACTACTGGGGAGATCAGCATACACCAGCCAGGACACCCGAGGAACTGAGTGGTGTTTCTGAGGGCAGAACGGAACGGAGGAGAGACCCGACCACTGGGTCTTGCCACGGTAACAACCTATGGCGGCGGCTCCTGGAGCAGAGAGGCACACGCCGGAAAACCCACAGAGCCCAGAGGCCACCAGGACTCTGAGAGAGCTGGGTTGACAGATGAGAGCAAAATAGTAGAAGGAAAAAGAGGAAGAAGACTTGATGTAGTTGAGAGGAAACCAAACTGATGGAGATTATAGGGATAATAAGAGAATATCATGAGAGAATGAGAGGATAGAAGAAGGGAAGAAACAAGGAGAGTTGGAGGTGTGATACTGGGAGGAATGTAGGTGATAGTCTGACATATGCCATCTTTCATCAAAATAAATTACCTTGTGGAAATTGACTTTGACAGCATTGCATGGTGGTGATGACAAGGCATGCATATGTATTAAGAAAGGCAGCATAGGGCTGGGGGTATTGTGGACTATGGGGTGACACCCCCTATATATTAACAAAACGATGAAAGGCCACAATGTAATTTTATTGATGAAAATTAACATGGGGAAACTTATTTAGATGAAAGGATATAGACGCGAGTCTGGCATTGGTGCCAGAGTGGAATTGGTAAAGATAAAGTTGATAACAAAACAAGGATTGAGGTTGCAGTGGGAGAAAGACCCTGAGCTATGAGTGGCGTGGAACCGTAGATAGAGATAGATAAAAGTGAGAGTAGGACAGCCATGAAGGTGAGAGTGAATGGGATAATTCAAAGGGAAAGATGCAATAGGGCGGAATAGGGGATAATCAGCATATTGGAAGGGCTAGAGGTGAGACAAGGACAGAGTTGCTAGAGGTGTATTGGAAAAGTTGCAAAAAAGAGGCATTTACGGTAGTGAGGAAATGAGAGCCAATGAGTAGAGACTAGAAAGACAGGTGGAGGGGAAAGAGATAGAGACCAGGTGAGTGAAGGGGGTGAGCCTTGAGCAGATAAGGGAAGAACCAGGATACTTAAAGTGAAAGAACATGGCCTGAGTCATTGATTATGAAAATGAATTCACTTCAGAAGTCAAGTGCTTCTTTTATGGAGATTACATTTTTCAATGTAGTTACTATGGTCTCTTAACCATAGGATCATTCACAGTGAAGTCTAGGAATTCTCTCACACTTCTCTCGAACTAGGATGCCTTGTGCACCAGGGTGGATCCACCAGGGTGCATCTGTCACTGGACAGGTGGTATCTTACCTACTTGGTGGTAGTTGCCCACGTAAGTGTCTGAAGTCTGTTCTATGTGACAATTACTGGTATTGGTATTTAGGCTGGTTCTTAGCAGTTCCTGAAAACGTATTACATACTAAATTCACATATACCAACCACCATGTGGCTGGCTTATATCTGAAAACTGTCGGGACATTTTCCAGCTGACAATACATAATTCTGCACTATACAAAATAACCCGTTCTTACACGTTGTTATGGTCTGCACCATTTTCCATACATAATGTTGATCAGGTGTGTGTCGTGCAGCGCAGGCTGACTTGTCCATTGCCTCGCTCATGGCATCATCACATGCAGGCCATTGTGTTGGGCCCGGGGTGAGGGACCTCCTGCCCTGGTGCCGGCACTGCACAGTACAAAGACACGGGAGGCAGGTGTCAAACGCAACACATCTTTATTCATACACCTCCTACATGCCACTGCCTTGCCCATGCTTAGCCTTCATCAGTTCCCCTGTTACCCCCGCCCCATGCCCCAGAACCCAACTGTCAATGGGACATCCCCGCAAATTAAACAATTACCCCAAAGGGGGTGCAACATGTGCCTGGGATGGTGCGCCTCAGACCATTTCTTCAATGAGACATTGCAGTTTGTTTCTTGCTCTCTGGGGTCTCGAGTTCTCTGTCTCTCGCACCATTCTTCCTGCCGGCTCCCCAGTGTATTCCACACCAGAGGTGTCAGAGTCTTCTCGGTCTCCATGATATGAATCGTCCTCATGGTGTTCATCAGACATGTCCCCTCTTCCCCTTGCCCGCCGTGGGGTGGCTAGTGGAAACCGTTTGAAATGTGAGGAGTTGCAGGTGGTGGACCCACGGTCGCCCTGGGCCGTAACCATTGAACCCTTTCATGCAGTAATCACTAGGAGATCATCCTTGAACATTGCCATGTGTTTGTGGGTTTGTGGCTGCTTCATCGTCACTACCTCTTCAACTTCTAGCATGCAGTCCTTGGCTTTCCTGCGAATGTCTGCATAGTCCTTTATTCTCTGCTTGGCGTTCTGGTCGTGATCTCTCATTTCACTATCCTCAGGTCGCATGGTGTCTTGGGGGCCATGCTGTGGCAGCCGGGACCGAACATTTCTCCCAAACAGGACCTCTGCTGGGCTTTTCCTGTGGAGCTGTGTGCAGTGCTCCAATAGTCCCTGAGCAGTTGATGGAAGACATGCTCGTAGGGTTGTCCAGTTTACTGGGCCACCTGTAGCACTTGTTTGAGGTTTGCCATGAAACGCTCAATCATGCCGTTTGCTTGAGGCCATAACAGCATGATCTTCTGGTGATGAAACCCCATGTATTCACTGAAGCGCTCAAAGTCTTGGCCAGCGTATGGAGATACATTATCTGTCTTCACTTTTTGGGAAATGCCATATGCTGTGAAAATGTGGTCCAGGACTCGGATGACATAGTGAGCTGCCGTGGAGACTCTCTGCGCCTCTAAATAGCTGGGGTACTTGTCCATTATGGCTAGGATGTATTTTCTCCCTTCGATGAGACCAAAGAAGTCAGCCGCCACTGCTTCCCACACCCCCTCCGGTAACGCAGACATCCGATAACGCTCTGGATGTCTGTTGGGTGTAATGAGGCAACAGGTCGGACACTCTTTCAAGACCTCCCCCAAAAGCGCATCTAGTTGGGGGAACCAGACCTTCTGTCTCAACATGTGTTTCGTAGACACTATTCCTCGGTGCCCCTCATGTGCTAGTTCCACTACTTTCCTTCGGAGTGAAGCTGGGATCACCATATTGTGTCCTTTTAGTAGTAGGTTGTCCTCAGACAAGGCCAGTTCCTCCTTCACCAGTAAAAGCCTGTCTATTTCTCTATGGACGTCTTCCGATTCAAAGCGACCTCTTTCTTTGGCCCATCTCCACCGCCCTGATCTGAGTCCTTCACTGACGATGAGGCATGCTGGATCCATCTCTTGTTTCCTGTGCGAGGGTAGCGGGGTCGATGCCCTTGGGCATGGCTTCTTGAATAAGATATCAGAAGTAGCGATTCACTACAGAAGGTTCCGGTCGGTCTCCGCTTCTCGGATGACGGGACAGAACTCACACTCACTTTCACCCTTGGAACCTATGTGAGGTACCAGCACCGTGGGGTTATGAGATGTGGGAGGGAGGGGCTTCTTCTAACAGCTGCAGCGAGGCACAAGCACCGTTGGTTCCCTGCTCCCTTCCCTCACTCACCACTGCTACTGGCAATCACTGCTGCGGACCCCCGGGCACAATCCAGCCTCCTGCATCTTCCGATACATAGGCAGGGCAACGCCCTCACTGCCACGGCCACCAGTAGTTCTCCCTCTCCTGGGCCTCCGTTGCCATGCGCTTCGCCTTCCCGGCGCTGTAGCCTCCCACGCATAGGATGTCTCTCCTTCGTTGCCACTGGGTGGACCCGGGGTGAGGGACCTTCTACCCCAGGGCCAGCACTGGGCAGTACAAAGACACAGGAGGCAGGTGTCACACGCAACATGTTGTTATTCATACACCTCCTACCTGCAACTGCCTTGCCCGTGCTTATCCTTGTCACTTCCCCTTTTCCCGCCGCCCCCCACCCTATCCCGCTCCGTGCCCCGGGAACCCAACTATCAACGTGAGGGCCATCATCCATTCCTAACAGAAAAGTGAGGCCTACCACTCAATTAACACATTTCGTGGGGTGTCACTTACTATGGAGTCAGTTCATAAATATGGCTAGCCCGCCCACCAGCCCATTGATTTCAGTGGACTCTCTCTGGCTAAATCTGATTTAATTTGCCAGGGCAACTCGAAGAGGTTGAGATGTATGGGTCAGGTTAATAATATACTGCAGGGTATGGTGGGTAAACGCAGATCTGGCTGGGACAAGGTATTTATCTGGGTGGGGATTTTGCAAACCCTACGTCTTTGGGCCTGTGGATATGGAAGCTACACATGCTGTCATGTTTGTGCCTGAAGCAAGAGGGGCCATTGATATTGGGTGGTGCCATGTGGTGGTTATGCATAGGGAGAAGTTTGGGGCATGGAAGGGAGCCGTGCACACATTTGGGGCAGGGGTGCATGTAACAGTTTTCCTTTGGCACCATATTTCACAAACTTCTTAGAAACTATCCTGATGGGGGTAGGATTTTGGTGAAGCTACAACACAATTATCCAACAACAGTAAGAGAAACTGAAATACAAGGAGGCTTTGAGTGCTGAAAACAGGCCAAAACATACATCACAGAAGGAGGAGTGTGAAGAGTAAGTCAAACTGTTCAGTGCTAACATGGCAGTTTCCGTAGTGTAGTGGTTATCACGTTCGCCTAACACGCGAAAGGTCCCCGGGCGGAAACACTTTTTTTTTTCCTGGCACATACCGAATTAGAACTCTGTTAATTAAAAACTGCACATACGTGCAAACATTTGTGGATGACATGCTAAAAAAGTCGGTAGCGGCAACATATGGTTAGTGCTGTGCAAGGAATCTCACATTCTGACTAGCCATGTGCATACTCTGCACTGCCACATATAGAAATTAGGGGTGTACCAGACTTTATAGACCAAAGTATGGGACAGTTTTATGAACGCCTATACAATATACAGCAAAAGGGATGATCAAATCAAAACTGGAAATATGCATTAAGTACCAGAGTGGCTGCACTCATAGATAGATTGGGAGGATCCAGATATCAGAGTTTGGGCTACCCTTAAACGTAGATTGCTATATAGAGTTGCTGCATCATGTTCACGACCTATATATACCCCTGGAAGAACTACACGATCCCTAATAAAGGCTCATGTCCATAGATAGCGGTGGTGTGCCACCTATCTAAAAGGGGTAGAAACAGTAAAGTTACAGTCCATAGATAATTATGTGAATTGACCAAAAAAAAATAAACACAAAATTACAAAACAGGCCTGCACCAATGTGACCCACACTGGGGTGGCCTTTTTTAAACCACCTTTGTGAAGCTTAAATAGGCATAGCGTACTTCTTCTAGAGGGATCACACTGGTGACTTGTTGCACTTGATAAATCATATCAAGTCTTGTCCCTTTCTTTTGTGGTATACTGTTAGTCCAAATAGAGGGACATTTTTATGAACTTTACCAATGCTCCCTTAAAATTGTATTTATCTGTTCCTTCGGAATATGGTAGCTGTAAGGGGTCGGGACAACTTGCATCCATTTGTAGCGATCAGTTTAAGATTATTTAGCAGTTTTGAAGCTTCTTCTGACATAATACTAAAGTTCACAGTATCTGGCATATGCGCCATGTACCTATTCATCTATTTTACATGAACAATTATAACACTAAAAAAAGTTGAATTCGAACAACAATAGTTTTATGTCATGCATATAGATATTCTTTAATGTCCATTCAGCCTGAAAATATCGTCAATGAGTGTTTCAACCTCTTACTCACTGGTCTTCACCAGGGCGTTAGAACGTCTTCACTATACAAATTCCCAATGGTTCTTGAGATGCTTATTTCTAATCACTTCATAGGTACTTCTTCTACCTTGCATAATTCCTGTAATAGTCCTATTTGAGAAAATTCAAATGCCTTTCAGATTGAGTCCCAATTCTTGATGCCTAGAGGCTCTGCGCCTAATCTCAGACCGATTTTCCAAAGTCCAAATTTGTTTGATAACATACTCTTCCTGAGGGTTGTAACAGTGTCGATAAGCCACCCTCAAAACGGGGAGTTCCTTCTCTCCCCACTCACGTGGTTATGCAACAAACTATTTAACAGATTCTTTTTTTTTTTGCCCTATCTCAGACACATATCATGCCCCTTGGATCCCTCTACCACGAGCTGACAATGAGCCAAGAACCAGGCCAGTGTAGGGGAAATATATTGGTATTTATTTAAATTAAAAGTAATAGAAATGAGCACGAAAATGTTAAAAACCACTTTATCCGTGGCTCAACTTTTCTCAGCATAAATATATCACAAAAGTGAGTTAAAAAGACACAATCGCAATTATTCACTTTCTGTAAATTTAACTTCACAAAATAATTATATTGATTAATAATGGAGGCACTTTTGTGCGATTTTGATTTTCCTGCAGGCTTAAAAGGATAGAAGTAGGATTTCAAGATTGGTAATGATGATTTCGCACACACTTATGGTTTAAAATAAACACAGGGTGATTTATCGGTTAATTTTTCAGACCCCCCCACCACTCCCCCCGCTTTGGTCTATGTTGGGAAGTCAGACAGAAAACTTAGAATGCTTTGGGGAATTTTGGATTTCAGACTCCCCTTGCAGAAATACCTGTTTTGGGGAAGCTGGATAAAAAGGTTGGACTGATTAAAAAACAAAGACACCCCTCTTCCTTAAGAAGTCGTGGTCAGCTGGACAACAAGGATTACCCAATTAATGTATAGAGTACAGTTTTCAGCACACACTGCGAAGTGATCTTTGTTAATTTCAAATTTTAATAAAATACACCCTGGAGGTGGTACTAGAGAGCCCAATCAACATGGCCGCGAGCCGAAACATCCGTACAAGATCCGGCCGCACATCAACTCTGAAGCCAACCTCAAAGTGCAGATTATGAAAATTTGAGACACTGGGCACCTGTTGGCGAGACTTGAGGTTCCTAAACCTAAACTGGGCTGAGAACGACAGAGGACACCTTTGTGTGCGCAGTAGCGCGGAGTGCAGGGAGAGGCGCCTCTGATCCTGTGACAGGGACTTCAGCTGCACCTAGCACCCCAGATGGCCTAGACTGCCTTGCGGGCAACATCAAAGCGGAATTGGCAAGAGCCTTACCCGACTCCCGGACATCGAGGGAGCCAGCAGGGAGGCTGCAGATCGGCTCACCACACCGGGGGAGCCCCGGGCATAACGGCTCCTCCTCTGTGTGGCATGGAGGATCGCAGCCCGTCACTCCCGGGAGGCGAAGGCGGAGCAACCAGTCCCCCAACTACTGGGGAGA
The DNA here is from genome assembly GCF_040938575.1 of Ambystoma mexicanum. Taxonomy (NCBI): domain Eukaryota; kingdom Metazoa; phylum Chordata; class Amphibia; order Caudata; family Ambystomatidae; genus Ambystoma; species Ambystoma mexicanum. The sequence goes on from NW_027182323.1 coordinate 6,942,869, forward strand.
TCAGCATACACCAGCCAGGACACCCGAGGAACTGAGTGGTGTTTCTGAGGGCAGAACGGAACGGAGGAGAGACCCGACCACTGGGTCTTGCCACGGTAACAACCTATGGCGGCGGCTCCTGGAGCAGAGAGGCACACGCCGGAAAACCCACAGAGCCCAGAGGCCACCAGGACTCTGAGAGAGCTGGGTTGACAGATGAGAGCAAAATAGTAGAAGGAAAAAGAGGAAGAAGACTTGATGTAGTTGAGAGGAAACCAAACTGATGGAGATTATAGGGATAATAAGAGAATATCATGAGAGAATGAGAGGATAGAAGAAGGGAAGAAACAAGGAGAGTTGGAGGTGTGATACTGGGAGGAATGTAGGTGATAGTCTGACATATGCCATCTTTCATCAAAATAAATTACCTTGTGGAAATTGACTTTGACAGCATTGCATGGTGGTGATGACAAGGCATGCATATGTATTAAGAAAGGCAGCATAGGGCTGGGGGTATTGTGGACTATGGGGTGACACCCCCTATATATTAACAAAACGATGAAAGGCCACAATGTAATTTTATTGATGAAAATTAACATGGGGAAACTTATTTAGATGAAAGGATATAGACGCGAGTCTGGCATTGGTGCCAGAGTGGAATTGGTAAAGATAAAGTTGATAACAAAACAAGGATTGAGGTTGCAGTGGGAGAAAGACCCTGAGCTATGAGTGGCGTGGAACCATAGATAGAGATAGATAAAAGTGAGAGTAGGACAGCCATGAAGGTGAGAGTGAATGGGATAATTCAAAGGGAAAGATGCAATAGGGCGGAATAGGGGATAATCAACAGATTGGAAGGGCTAGAGGTGAGACAAGGACAGAGTTGCTAGAGGTGTATTGGAAAAGTTGCAAAAAAGAGGCATTTACGGTAGTGAGGAAATGAGAGCCAATGAGTAGAGACTAGAAAGACAGGTGGAGGGGAAAGAGATAGAGACCAGGTGAGTGAAGGGGGTGAGCCTTGAGCAGATAAGGGAAGAACCAGGATACTTAAAGTGAAAGAACATGGCCTGAGTCATTGATTATGAAAATGAATTCACTTCAGAAGTCAAGTGCTTCTTTTATGGAGATTACATTTTTCAATGTAGTTACTATGGTCTCTTAACCATAGGATCATTCACAGTGAAGTCTAGGAATTCTCTCACACTTCTCTCGAACTAGGATGCCTTGTGCACCAGGGTGGATCCACCAGGGTGCATCTGTCACTGGACAGGTGGTATCTTACCTACTTGGTGGTAGTTGCCCACGTAAGTGTCTGAAGTCTGTTCTATGTGACAATTACTGGTATTGGTATTTAGGCTGGTTCTTAGCAGTTCCTGAAAACGTATTACATACTAAATTCACATATACCAACCACCATGTGGCTGGCTTATATCTGAAAACTGTCGGGACATTTTCCAGCTGACAATACATAATTCTGCACTATACAAAATAACCCGTTCTTACACGTTGTTATGGTCTGCACCATTTTCCATACATAATGTTGATCAGGTGTGTGTCGTGCAGCGCAGGCTGACTTGTCCATTGCCTCGCTCATGGCATCATCACATGCAGGCCATTGTGTTGGGCCCGGGGTGAGGGACCTCCTGCCCTGGTGCCGGCACTGCACAGTACAAAGACACGGGAGGCAGGTGTCAAACGCAACACATCTTTATTCATACACCTCCTACATGCCACTGCCTTGCCCATGCTTAGCCTTCATCAGTTCCCCTGTTACCCCCGCCCCATGCCCCAGAACCCAACTGTCAATGGGACATCCCCGCAAATTAAACAATTACCCCAAAGGGGGTGCAACATGTGCCTGGGATGGTGCGCCTCAGACCATTTCTTCAATGAGACATTGCAGTTTGTTTCTTGCTCTTTGGGGTCTCGAGTTCTCTGTCTCTCGCACCATTCTTCCTGCCGGCTCCCCAGTGTATTCCACACCAGAGGTGTCAGAGTCTTCTCGGTCTCCATGATATGAATCGTCCTCATGGTGTTCATCAGACATGTCCCCTCTTCCCCTTGCCCGCCGTGGGGTGGCTAGTGGAAACCGTTTGAAATGTGAGGAGTTGCAGGTGGTGGACCCACGGTCGCCCTGGGCCGTAACCATTGAACCCTTTCGTGCAGTAATCACTAGGAGATCATCCTTGAACATTGCCATGTGTTTGTGGGTTTGTGGCTGCTTCATCGTCACTACCTCTTCAACTTCTAGCATGCAGTCCTTGGCTTTCCTGCGAATGTCTGCATAGTCCTTTATTCTCTGCTTGGCGTTCTGGTCGTGATCTCTCATTTCACTATCCTCAGGTCGCATGGTGTCTTGGGGGCCATGCTGTGGCAGCCGGGACCGAACATTTCTCCCAAACAGGACCTCTGCTGGGCTTTTCCTGTGGAGCTGTGTGCAGTGCTCCAATAGTCCCTGAGCAGTTGATGGAAGACATGCTCGTAGGGTTGTCCAGTTTACTGGGCCACCTGTAGCACTTGTTTGAGGTTTGCCATGAAACGCTCAATCATGCCGTTTGCTTGAGGCCATAACAGCATGATCTTCTGGTGATGAAACCCCATGTATTCACTGAAGCGCTCAAAGTCTTGGCCAGCGTATGGAGATACATTATCTGTCTTCACTTTTTGGGAAATGCCATATGCTGTGAAAATGTGGTCCAGGGCTCGGATGACATAGTGAGCTGCCGTGGAGACTCTCTGCGCCTCTAAATAGCTGGGGTACTTGTCCATTATGGCTAGGATGTATTTTCTCCCTTCGATGAGACCAAAGAAGTCAGCCGCCACTGCTTCCCACACCCCCTCCGGTAACGCAGACATCCGATAACGCTCTGGATGTCTGTTGGGTGTAATGCGGCAACAGGTCGGACACTCTTTCAAGACCTCCCCCAAAAGCGCATCTAGTTGGGGGAACCAGACCTTCTGTCTCAACATGTGTTTCGTAGACACTATTCCTCGGTGCCCCTCATGTGCTAGTTCCACTACTTTCCTTCGGAGTGAAGCTGGGATCACCATATTGTGTCCTTTTAGTAGTAGGTTGTCCTCAGACAAGGCCAGTTCCTCCTTCACCAGTAAAAGCCTGTCTATTTCTCTATGGACGTCTTCCGATTCAAGGCGACCTCTTTCTTTGGCCCATCTCCACCGCCCTGATCTGAGTCCTTCACTGACGATGAGGCATGCTGGATCCATCTCTTGTTTCCTGTGCGAGGGTAGCGGGGTCGATGCCCTTGGGCATGGCTTCTTGAATAAGATATCAGAAGTAGCGATTCACTACAGAAGGTTCCGGTCGGTCTCCGCTTCTCGGATGACGGGACAGAACTCACACTCACTTTCACCCTTGGAACCTATGTGAGGTACCAGCACCGTGGGATTATGAGATGTGGGAGGGAGGGGCTTCTTCTAACAGCTGCAGCGAGGCACAAGCACCGTTGGTTCCCTGCTCCCTTCCCTCACTCACCACTGCTACTGGCAATCACTGCTGCGGACCCCCGGGCACAATCCAGCCTCCTGCATCTTCCGATACATAGGCAGGGCAACGCCCTCACTGCCACGGCCACCAGTAGTCCTCCCTCTCCTGGGCCTCCGTTGCCATGCGCTTCGCCTTCCCGGCGCTGTAGCCTCCCACGCATAGGATGTCTCTCCTTCGTTGCCACTGGGTGGACCCGGGGTGAGGGACCTTCTACCCCAGGGCCAGCACTGGGCAGTACAAAGACACAGGAGGCAGGTGTCACACGCAACATGTTGTTATTCATACACCTCCTACCTGCAACTGCCTTGCCCGTGCTTAGCCTTGTCACTTCCCCTTTTCCCGCCGCCCCCCACCCTATCCCGCTCCGTGCCCCGGGAACCCAACTATCAACGTGAGGGCCATCATCCATTCCTAACAGAAAAGTGAGGCCTACCACTCAATTAACACATTTCGTGGGGTGTCACTTACTATGGAGTCAGTTCATAAATATGGCTAGCCCGCCCACCAGCCCATTGATTTCAGTGGACTCTCTCTGGCTAAATCTGATTTAATTTGCCAGGGCAACTCGAAGAGGTTGAGATGTATGGGTCAGGTTAATAATATACTGCAGGGTATGGTGGGTAAACGCAGATCTGGCTGGGACAAGGTATTTATCTGGGTGGGGATTTTGCAAACCCTACGTCTTTGGGCCTGTGGATATGGAAGCTACACATGCTGTCATGTTTGTGCCTGAAGCAAGAGGGGCCATTGATATTGGGTGGTGCCATGTGGTGGTTATGCATAGGGAGAAGTTTGGGGCATGGAAGGGAGCCGTGCACACATTTGGGGCAGGGGTGCATGTAACAGTTTTCCTTTGGCACCATATTTCACAAACTTCTTAGAAACTATCCTGATGGGGGTAGGATTTTGGTGAAGCTACAACACAATTATCCAACAACAGTAAGAGAAACTCAAATACAAGGAGGCTTTGAGTGCTGAAAACAGGCCAAAACATACATCACAGAAGGAGGAGTGTGAAGAGTAAGTCAAACTGTTCAGTGCTAACATGGCAGTTTCCGTAGTGTAGTGGTTATCACGTTCGCCTAACACGGCGGAAACACTTTTTTTTTTCCCTGGCACATACCGAATTAGAACTCTGTTAATTAAAAACTGCACATACGTGCAAACATTTGTGGATGACATGCTAAAAAAGTCGGTAGCGGCAACATATGGTTAGTGCTGTGCAAGGAATCTCACATTCTGACTAGCCATGTGCATACTCTGCACTGCCACATATAGAAATTAGGGGTGTACCAGACTTTATAGACCAAAGTATGGGACAGTTTTATGAACGCCTATACAATATACAGCAAAAGGGATGATCAAATCAAAACTGGAAATATGCATTAAGTACCAGAGTGGCTGCACTCATAGATAGATTGGGAGGATCCAGATATCAGAGTTTGGGCTACCCTTAAACGTAGATTGCTATATAGAGTTGCTGCATCATGTTCACGACCTATATATACCCCTGGAAGAACTACACGATCCCTAATAAAGGCTCATGTCCATAGATAGCGGTGGTGTGCCACCTATCTAAAAGGGGTAGAAACAGTAAAGTTACAGTCCATAGATAATTATGTGAATTGACCAAAAAAAAATAAACACAAAATTACAAAACAGGCCTGCACCAATGTGACCCACACTGGGGTGGCCTTTTTTAAACCACCTTTGTGAAGCTTAAATAGGCATAGCGTACTTCTTCTAGAGGGATCACACTGGTGACCTGTTGCACTTGATAAATCATATCAAGTCTTGTCCCTTTCTTTTGTGGTATGCTGTTAGTCCAAATAGAGGGACATTTTTATGAACTTTACCAATGCTCCCTTAAAATTGTATTTATCTGTTCCTTCGGAATATGGTAGCTGTAAGGGGTCGGGACAACTTGCATCCATTTGTAGCGATCAGTTTAAGATTATTTAGCAGTTTTGAAGCTTCTTCTGACATAATACTAAAGTTCACAGTATCTGGCATATGCGCCATGTACCTATTCATCTATTTTACATGAACAATTATAACACTAAAAAAAGTTGAATTCGAACAACAATAGTTTTATGTCATGCATATAGATATTCTTTAATGTCCATTCAGCCTGAAAATATCGTCAATGAGTGTTTCAACCTCTTACTCACTGGTCTTCACCAGGGCGTTAGAACGTCTTCACTATACAAATTCCCAATGGTTCTTGAGATGCTTATTTCTAATCACTTCATAGGTACTTCTTCTACCTTGCATAATTCCTGTAATAGTCCTATTTGAGAAAATTCAAATGCCTTTCAGATTGAGTCCCAATTCTTGATGCCTAGAGGCTCTGCGCCTAATCTCAGACCGATTTTCCAAAGTCCAAATTTGTTTGATAACATACTCTTCCTGAGGGTTGTAACAGTGTCGATAAGCCACCCTCAAAACGGGGAGTTCCTTCTCTCCCCACTCACGTGGTTATGCAACAAACTATTTAACAGATTCTTTTTTTTTTTGCCCTATCTCAGACACATATCATGCCCCTTGGATCCCTCTACCATGAGCTGACAATGAGCCAAGAACCAGGCCAGTGTAGGGGAAATATATTGGTATTTATTTAAATTAAAAGTAATAGAAATGAGCACGAAAATGTTAAAAACCACTTTATCCGTGGCTCAACTTTTCTCAGCATAAATATATCACAAAAGTGAGTTAAAAAGACACAATCGCAATTATTCACTTTCTGTAAATTTAACTTCACAAAATAATTATATTGATTAATAATGGAGGCACTTTTGTGCGATTTTGATTTTCCTGCAGGCTTAAAAGGATAGAAGTAGGATTTCAAGATTGGTAATGATGATTTCGCACACACTTATGGTTTAAAATAAACACAGGGTGATTTATCGGTTAATTTTTCAGACCCCCCCACCACTCCCCCCGCTTTGGTCTATGTTGGGAAGTCAGACAGAAAACTTAGAATGCTTTGGGGAATTTTGGATTTCAGACTCCCCTTGCAGAAATACCTGTTTTGGGGAAGCTGGATAAAAAGGTTGGACTGATTAAAAAACAAAGACACCCCTCTTCCTTAAGAAGTCGTGGTCAGCTGGACAACAAGGATTACCCAATTAATGTATAGAGTACAGTTTTCAGCACACACTGCGAAGTGATCTTTGTTAATTTCAAATTTTAATAAAATACACCCTGGAGGTGGTACTAGAGAGCCCAATCAACATGGCCGCGAGCCGAAACATCCGTACAAGATCCGGCCGCACATCAACTCTGAAGCCAACCTCAAAGTGCAGATTATGAAAATTTGAGACACTGGGCACCTGTTGGCGAGACTTGAGGTTCCTAAACCTAAACTGGGCTGAGAACGACAGAGGACACCTTTGTGTGCGCAGTAGCGCGGAGTGCAGGGAGAGGCGCCTCTGATCCTGTGACAGGGACTTCAGCTGCACCTAGCACCCCAGATGGCCTAGACTGCCTTGCGGGCAACATCAAAGCGGAATTGGCAAGAGCCTTACCCGACTCCCGGACATCGAGGGAGCCAGCAGGGAGGCTGCAGATCGGCTCACCACACCGGGGGAGCCCCGGGCATAACGGCTCCTCCTCTGTGTGGCATGGAGGATCGCAGCCCGTCACTCCCGGGAGGCGAAGGCGGAGCAACCAGTCCCCCAACTACTGGGGAGATCAGCATACACCAGCCAGGACACCCGAGGAACTGAGTGGTGTTTCTGAGGGCAGAACGGAACGGAGGAGAGACCCGACCACTGGGTCTTGCCACGGTAACAACCTATGGCGGCGGCTCCTGGAGCAGAGAGGCACACGCCGGAAAACCCACAGAGCCCAGAGGCCACCAGGACTCTGAGAGAGCTGGGTTGACAGATGAGAGCAAAATAGTAGAAGGAAAAAGAGGAAGAAGACTTGATGTAGTTGAGAGGAAACCAAACTGATGGAGATTATAGGGATAATAAGAGAATATCATGAGAGAATGAGAGGATAGAAGAAGGGAAGAAACAAGGAGAGTTGGAGGTGTGATACTGGGAGGAATGTAGGTGATAGTCTGACATATGCCATCTTTCATCAAAATAAATTACCTTGTGGAAATTGACTTTGACAGCATTGCATGGTGGTGATGACAAGGCATGCATATGTATTAAGAAAGGCAGCATAGGGCTGGGGGTATTGTGGACTATGGGGTGACACCCCCTATATATTAACAAAACGATGAAAGGCCACAATGTAATTTTATTGATGAAAATTAACATGGGGAAACTTATTTAGATGAAAGGATATAGACGCGAGTCTGGCATTGGTGCCAGAGTGGAATTGGTAAAGATAAAGTTGATAACAAAACAAGGATTGAGGTTGCAGAGGGAGAAAGACCCTGAGCTATGAGTGGCGTGGAACCATAGATAGAGATAGATAAAAGTGAGAGTAGGACAGCCATGAAGGTGAGAGTGAATGGGATAATTCAAAGGGAAAGATGCAATAGGGCGGAATAGGGGATAATCAGCAGATTGGAAGGGCTAGAGGTGAGACAAGGACAGAGTTGCTAGAGGTGTATTGGAAAAGTTGCAAAAAAGAGGCATTTACGGTAGTGAGGAAATGAGAGCCAATGAGTAGAGACTAGAAAGACAGGTGGAGGGGAAAGAGATAGAGACCAGGTGAGTGAAGGGGGTGAGCCTTGAGCAGATAAGGGAAGAACCAGGATACTTAAAGTGAAAGAACATGGCCTGAGTCATTGATTATGAAAATGAATTCACTTCAGAAGTCAAGTGCTTCTTTTATGGAGATTACATTTTTCAATGTAGTTACTATGGTCTCTTAACCATAGGATCATTCACAGTGAAGTCTAGGAATTCTCTCACACTTCTCTCGAACTAGGATGCCTTGTGCACCAGGGTGGATCCACCAGGGTGCATCTGTCACTGGACAGGTGGTATCTTACCTACTTGGTGGTAGTTGCCCACGTAAGTGTCTGAAGTCTGTTCTATGTGACAATTACTGGTATTGGTATTTAGGCTGGTTCTTAGCAGTTCCTGAAAACGTATTACATACTAAATTCACATATACCAACCACCATGTGGCTGGCTTATATCTGAAAACTGTCGGGACATTTTCCAGCTGACAATACATAATTCTGCACTATACAAAATAACCCGTTCTTACACGTTGTTATGGTCTGCACCATTTTCCATACATAATGTTGATCAGGTGTGTGTCGTGCAGCGCAGGCTGACTTGTCCATTGCCTCGCTCATGGCATCATCACATGCAGGCCATTGTGTTGGGCCCGGGGTGAGGGACCTCCTGCCCTGGTGCCGGCACTGCACAGTACAAAGACACGGGAGGCAGGTGTCAAACGCAACACATCTTTATTCATACACCTCCTACATGCCACTGCCTTGCCCATGCTTAGCCTTCATCAGTTCCCCTGTTACCCCGCCCCATGCCCCAGAACCCAACTGTCAATGGGACATCCCCGCAAATTAAACAATTACCCCAAAGGGGGTGCAACATGTGCCTGGGATGGTGCGCCTCAGACCATTTCTTCAATGAGACATTGCAGTTTGTTTCTTGCTCTCTGGGGTCTCGAGTTCTCTGTCTCTCGCACCATTCTTCCTGCCGGCTCCCCAGTGTATTCCACACCAGAGGTGTCAGAGTCTTCTCGGTCTCCATGATATGAATCGTCCTCATGGTGTTCATCAGACATGTCCCCTCTTCCCCTTGCCCGCCGTGGGGTGGCTAGTGGAAACCGTTTGAAATGTGAGGAGTTGCAGGTGGTGGACCCACGGTCGCCCTGGGCCGTAACCATTGAACCCTTTCATGCAGTAATCACTAGGAGATCATCCTTGAACATTGCCATGTGTTTGTGGGTTTGTGGCTGCTTCATCGTCACTACCTCTTCAACTTCTAGCATGCAGTCCTTGGCTTTCCTGCGAATGTCTGCATAGTCCTTTATTCTCTGCTTGGCGTTCTGGTCGTGATCTCTCATTTCACTATCCTCAGGTCGCATGGTGTCTTGGGGGCCATGCTGTGGCAGCCGGGACCGAACATTTCTCCCAAACAGGACCTCTGCTGGGCTTTTCCTGTGGAGCTGTGTGCAGTGCTCCAATAGTCCCTGAGCAGTTGATGAAAGACATGCTCGTAGGGTTGTCCAGTTTACTGGGCCACCTGTAGCACTTGTTTGAGGTTTGCCATGAAACGCTCAATCATGCCGTTTGCTTGAGGCCATAACAGCATGATCTTCTGGTGATGAAACCCCATGTATTCACTGAAGCGCTCAAAGTCTTGGCCAGCGTATGGAGATACATTATCTGTCTTCACTTTTTGGGAAATGCCATATGCTGTGAAAATGTGGTCCAGGACTCGGATGACATAGTGAGCTGCCGTGGAGACTCTCTGCGCCTCTAAATAGCTGGGGTACTTGTCCATTATGGCTAGGATGTATTTTCTCCCTTCGATGAGACCAAAGAAGTCAGCCGCCACTGCTTCCCACACCCCCTCCGGTAACGCAGACATCCGATAACGCTCTGGATGTCTGTTGGGTGTAATGAGGCAACAGGTCGGACACTCTTTCAAGACCTCCCCCAAAAGCGCATCTAGTTGGGGGAACCAGACCTTCTGTCTCAACATGTGTTTCGTAGACACTATTCCTCGGTGCCCCTCATGTGCTAGTTCCACTACTTTCCTTCGGAGTGAAGCTGGGATCACCATATTGTGTCCTTTTAGTAGTAGGTTGTCCTCAGACAAGGCCAGTTCCTCCTTCACCAGTAAAAGCCTGTCTATTTCTCTATGGACGTCTTCCGATTCAAGGCGACCTCTTTCTTTGGCCCATCTCCACCGCCCTGATCTGAGTCCTTCACTGACGATGAGGCATGCTGGATCCATCTCTTGTTTCCTGTGCGAGGGTAGCGGGGTCGATGCCCTTGGGCATGGCTTCTTGAATAAGATATCAGAAGTAGCGATTCACTACAGAAGGTTCCGGTCGGTCTCCGCTTCTCGGATGACGGGACAGAACTCACACTCACTTTCACCCTTGGAACCTATGTGAGGTACCAGCACCGTGGGGTTATGAGATGTGGGAGGGAGGGGCTTCTTCTAACAGCTGCAGCGAGGCACAAGCACCGTTGGTTCCCTGCTCCCTTCCCTCACTCACCACTGCTACTGGCAATCACTGCTGCGGACCCCCGGGCACAATCCAGCCTCCTGCATCTTCCGATACATAGGCAGGGCAACGCCCTCACTGCCACGGCCACCAGTAGTTCTCCCTCTCCTGGGCCTCCGTTGCCATGCGCTTCGCCTTCCCGGCGCTGTAGCCTCCCACGCATAGGATGTCTCTCCTTCGTTGCCACTGGGTGGACCCGGGGTGAGGGACCTTCTACCCCAGGGCCAGCACTGGGCAGTACAAAGACACAGGAGGCAGGTGTCACACGCAACATGTTGTTATTCATACACCTCCTACCTGCAACTGCCTTGCCCGTGCTTATCCTTGTCACTTCCCCTTTTCCCGCCGCCCCCCACCCTATCCCGCTCCGTGCCCCGGGAACCCAACTATCAACGTGAGGGCCATCATCCATTCCTAACAGAAAAGTGAGGCCTACCACTCAATTAACACATTTCGTGGGGTGTCACTTACTATGGAGTCAGTTCATAAATATGGCTAGCCCGCCCACCAGCCCATTGATTTCAGTGGACTCTCTCTGGCTAAATCTGATTTAATTTGCCAGGGCAACTCGAAGAGGTTGAGATGTATGGGTCAGGTTAATAATATACTGCAGGGTATGGTGGGTAAACGCAGATCTGGCTGGGACAAGGTATTTATCTGGGTGGGGATTTTGCAAACCCTACGTCTTTGGGCCTGTGGATATGGAAGCTACACATGCTGTCATGTTTGTGCCTGAAGCAAGAGGGGCCATTGATATTGGGTGGTGCCATGTGGTGGTTATGCATAGGGAGAAGTTTGGGGCATGGAAGGGAGCCGTGCACACATTTGGGGCAGGGGTGCATGTAACAGTTTTCCTTTGGCACCATATTTCACAAACTTCTTAGAAACTATCCTGATGGGGGTAGGATTTTGGTGAAGCTACAACACAATTATCCAACAACAGTAAGAGAAACTGAAATACAAGGAGGCTTTGAGTGCTGAAAACAGGCCAAAACATACATCACAGAAGGAGGAGTGTGAAGAGTAAGTCAAACTGTTCAGTGCTAACATGGCAGTTTCCGTAGTGTAGTGGTTATCACGTTCGCCTAACACGCGAAAGGTCCCCGGTTCGAGACCGGGCGGAAACACTTTTTTTTTTTCCTGGCACATACCGAATTAGAACTCTGTTAATTAAAAACTGCACATACGTGCAAACATTTGTGGATGACATGCTAAAAAAGTCGGTAGCGGCAACATATGCTTAGTGCTGTGCAAGGAATCTCACATTCTGACTAGCCATGTGCATACTCTGCACTGCCACATATAGAAATTAGGGGTGTACCAGACTTTATAGACCAAAGTATGGGACAGTTTTATGAACGCCTATACAATATACAGCAAAAGGGATGATCAAATCAAAACTGGAAATATGCATTAAGTACCAGAGTGGCTGCACTCATAGATAGATTGGGAGGATCCAGATATCAGAGTTTGGGCTACCCTTAAACGTAGATTGCTATATAGAGTTGCTGCATCATGTTCACGACCTATATATACCCCTGGAAGAACTACACGATCCCTAATAAAGGCTCATGTCCATAGATAGCGGTGGTGTGCCACCTATCTAAAAGGGGTAGAAACAGCAATGTTACAGTCCATAGATAATTATGTGAATTGACCAAAAAAAAATAAACACAAAATTACAAAACAGGCCTGCACCAATGTGAACCAAACTGGGGTGGCCTTTTTTAAACCACCTTTGTGAAGCTTAAATAGGCATAGCGTACTTCTTCTAGAGGGATCACACTGGTGACTTGTTGCACTTGATAAATCATATCAAGTCTTGTCCCTTTCTTTTGTGGTATACTGTTAGTCCAAATAGAGGGACATTTTTATGAACTTTACCAATGCTCCCTTAAAATTGTATTTATCTGTTCCTTCGGAATATGGTAGCTGTAAGGGGTCGGGACAACTTGCATCCATTTGTAGCGATCAGTTTAAGATTATTTAGCAGTTTTGAAGCTTCTTCTGACATAATACTAAAGTTCACAGTATCTGGCATATGCGCCATGTACCTATTCATCTATTTTACATGAACAATTATAACACTAAAAAAAGTTGAATTCGAACAACAATAGTTTTATGTAATGCATATAGATATTCTTTAATGTCCATTCAGCCTGAAAATATCGTCAATGAGTGTTTCAACCTCTTACTCACTGGTCTTCACCAGGGCGTTAGAACGTCTTCACTATACAAATTCCCAATGGTTCTTGAGATGCTTATTTCTAATCACTTCATAGGTACTTCTTCTACCTTGCATAATTCCTGTAATAGTCCTATTTGAGAAAATTCAAATGCCTTTCAGATTGAGTCCCAATTCTTGATGCCTAGAGGCTCTGCGCCTAATCTCAGACCGATTTTCCAAAGTCCAAATTTGTTTGATAACATACTCTTCCTGAGGGTTGTAACAGTGTCGATAAGCCACCCTCAAAACGGGGAGTTCCTTCTCTCCCCACTCACGTGGTTATGCAACAAACTATTTAACAGATTCTTTTTTTTTTGCCCTATCTCAGACACATATCATGCCCCTTGGATCCCTCTACCATGAGCTGACAATGAGCCAAGAACCAGGCCAGTGTAGGGGAAATATATTGGTATTTATTTAAATTAAAAGTAATAGAAATGAGCACGAAAATGTTAAAAACCACTTTATCCGTGGCTCAACTTTTCTCAGCATAAATATATCACAAAAGTGAGTTAAAAAGACACAATCGCAATTATTCACTTTCTGTAAATTTAACTTCACAAAATAATTATATTGATTAATAATGGAGGCACTTTTGTGCGATTTTGATTTTCCTGCAGGCTTAAAAGGATAGAAGTAGGATTTCAAGATTGGTAATGATGATTTCGCACACACTTATGGTTTAAAATAAACACAGGGTGATTTATCGGTTAATTTTTCAGACCCCCCCACCACTCCCCCCGCTTTGGTCTATGTTGGGAAGTCAGACAGAAAACTTAGAATGCTTTGGGGAATTTTGGATTTCAGACTCCCCTTGCAGAAATACCTGTTTTGGGGAAGCTGGATAAAAAGGTTGGACTGATTAAAAAACAAAGACACCCCTCTTCCTTAAGAAGTCGTGGTCAGCTGGACAACAAGGATTACCCAATTAATGTATAGAGTACAGTTTTCAGCACACACTGCGAAGTGATCTTTGTTAATTTCAAATTTTAATAAAATACACCCTGGAGGTGGTACTAGAGAGCCCAATCAACATGGCCGCGAGCCGAAACATCCGTACAAGATCCGGCCGCACATCAACTCTGAAGCCAACCTCAAAGTGCAGATTATGAAAATTTGAGACACTGGGCACCTGTTGGCGAGACTTGAGGTTCCTAAACCTAAACTGGGCTGAGAACGACAGAGGACACCTTTGTGTGCGCAGTAGCGCGGAGTGCAGGGAGAGGCGCCTCTGATCCTGTGACAGGGACTTCAGCTGCACCTAGCACCCCAGATGGCCTAGACTGCCTTGCGGGCAACATCAAAGCGGAATTGGCAAGAGCCTTACCCGACTCCCGGACATCGAGGGAGCCAGCAGGGAGGCTGCAGATCGGCTCACCACACCGGGGGAGCCCCGGGCATAACGGCTCCTCCTCTGTGTGGCATGGAGGATCGCAGCCCGTCACTCCCGGGAGGCGAAGGCGGAGCAACCAGTCCCCCAACTACTGAGGAGATCAGCATACACCAGCCAGGACACCCGAGGAACTGAGTGGTGTTTCTGAGGGCAGAACGGAACGGAGGAGAGACCCGACCACTGGGTCTTGCCACGGTAACAACCTATGGCGGCGGCTCCTGGAGCAGAGAGGCACACGCCGGAAAACCCACAGAGCCCAGAGGCCACCAGGACTCTGAGAGAGCTGGGTTGACAGATGAGAGCAAAATAGTAGAAGGAAAAAGAGGAAGAAGACTTGATGTAGTTGAGAGGAAACCAAACTGATGGAGATTATAGGGATAATAAGAGAATATCATGAGAGAATGAGAGGATAGAAGAAGGGAAGAAACAAGGAGAGTTGGAGGTGTAATACTGGGAGGAATGTAGGTGATAGTCTGACATATGCCATCTTTCATCAAAATAAATTACCTTGTGGAAATTGACTTTGACAGCATTGCATGGTGGTGATGACAAGGCATGCATATGTATTAAGAAAGGCAGCATAGGGCTGGGGGTATTGTGGACTATGGGGTGACACCCCCTATATATTAACAAAACGATGAAAGGCCACAATGTAATTTTATTGATGAAAATTAACATGGGGAAACTTATTTAGATGAAAGGATATAGACGCGAGTCTGGCATTGGTGCCAGAGTGGAATTGGTAAAGATAAAGTTGATAACAAAACAAGGATTGAGGTTGCAGTGGGAGAAAGACCCTGAGCTATGAGTGGCGTGGAACCATAGATAGAGATAGATAAAAGTGAGAGTAGGACAGCCATGAAGGTGAGAGTGAATGGGATAATTCAAAGGGAAAGATGCAATAGGGCGGAATAGGGGATAATCAGCAGATTGGAAGGGCTAGAGGTGAGACAAGGACAGAGTTGCTAGAGGTGTATTGGAAAAGTTGCAAAAAAGAGGCATTTACGGTAGTGAGGAAATGAGAGCCAATGAGTAGAGACTAGAAAGACAGGTGGAGGGGAAAGAGATAGAGACCAGGTGAGTGAAGGGGGTGAGCCTTGAGCAGATAAGGGAAGAACCAGGATACTTAAAGTGAAAGAACATGGCCTGAGTCATTGATTATGAAAATGAATTCACTTCAGAAGTCAAGTGCTTCTTTTATGGAGATTACATTTTTCAATGTAGTTACTATGGTCTCTTAACCATAGGATCATTCACAGTGAAGTCTAGGAATTCTCTCACACTTCTCTCGAACTAGGATGCCTTGTGCACCAGGGTGGATCCACCAGGGTGCATCTGTCACTGGACAGGTGGTATCTTACCTACTTGGTGGTAGTTGCCCACGTAAGTGTCTGAAGTCTGTTCTATGTGACAATTACTGGTATTGGTATTTAGGCTGGTTCTTAGCAGTTCCTGAAAACGTATTACATACTAAATTCACATATACCAACCACCATGTGGCTGGCTTATATCTGAAAACTGTCGGGACATTTTCCAGCTGACAATACATAATTCTGCACTATACAAAATAACCCGTTCTTACACGTTGTTATGGTCTGCACCATTTTCCATACATAATGTTGATCAGGTGTGTGTCGTGCAGCGCAGGCTGACTTGTCCATTGCCTCGCTCATGGCATCATCACATGCAGGCCATTGTGTTGGGCCCGGGGTGAGGGACCTCCTGCCCTGGTGCCGGCACTGCACAGTACAAAGACACGGGAGGCAGGTGTCAAACGCAACACATCTTTATTCATACACCTCCTACATGCCACTGCCTTGCCCATGCTTAGCCTTCATCAGTTCCCCTGTTACCCCCGCCCCATGCCCCAGAACCCAACTGTCAATGGGACATCCCCGCAAATTAAACAATTACCCCAAAGGGGGTGCAACATGTGCCTGGGATGGTGCGCCTCAGACCATTTCTTCAATGAGACATTGCAGTTTGTTTCTTGCTCTTTGGGGTCTCGAGTTCTCTGTCTCTCGCACCATTCTTCCTGCCGGCTCCCCAGTGTATTCCACACCAGAGGTGTCAGAGTCTTCTCGGTCTCCATGATATGAATCGTCCTCATGGTGTTCATCAGACATGTCCCCTCTTCCCCTTGCCCGCCGTGGGGTGGCTAGTGGAAACCGTTTGAAATGTGAGGAGTTGCAGGTGGTGGACCCACGGTCGCCCTGGGCCGTAACCATTGAACCCTTTCGTGCAGTAATCACTAGGAGATCATCCTTGAACATTGCCATGTGTTTGTGGGTTTGTGGCTGCTTCATCGTCACTACCTCTTCAACTTCTAGCATGCAGTCCTTGGCTTTCCTGCGAATGTCTGCATAGTCCTTTATTCTCTGCTTGGCGTTCTGGTCGTGATCTCTCATTTCACTATCCTCAGGTCGCATGGTGTCTTGGGGGCCATGCTGTGGCAGCCGGGACCGAACATTTCTCCCAAACAGGACCTCTGCTGGGCTTTTCCTGTGGAGCTGTGTGCAGTGCTCCAATAGTCCCTGAGCAGTTGATGGAAGACATGCTCGTAGGGTTGTCCAGTTTACTGGGCCACCTGTAGCACTTGTTTGAGGTTTGCCATGAAACGCTCAATCATGCCGTTTGCTTGAGGCCATAACAGCATGATCTTCTGGTGATGAAACCCCATGTATTCACTGAAGCGCTCAAAGTCTTGGCCAGCGTATGGAGATACATTATCTGTCTTCACTTTTTGGGAAATGCCATATGCTGTGAAAATGTGGTCCAGGGCTCGGATGACATAGTGAGCTGCCGTGGAGACTCTCTGCGCCTCTAAATAGCTGGGGTACTTGTCCATTATGGCTAGGATGTATTTTCTCCCTTCGATGAGACCAAAGAAGTCAGCCGCCACTGCTTCCCACACCCCCTCCGGTAACGCAGACATCCGATAACGCTCTGGATGTCTGTTGGGTGTAATGCGGCAACAGGTCGGACACTCTTTCAAGACCTCCCCCAAAAGCGCATCTAGTTGGGGGAACCAGACCTTCTGTCTCAACATGTGTTTCGTAGACACTATTCCTCGGTGCCCCTCATGTGCTAGTTCCACTACTTTCCTTCGGAGTGAAGCTGGGATCACCATATTGTGTCCTTTTAGTAGTAGGTTGTCCTCAGACAAGGCCAGTTCCTCCTTCACCAGTAAAAGCCTGTCTATTTCTCTATGGACGTCTTCCGATTCAAGGCGACCTCTTTCTTTGGCCCATCTCCACCGCCCTGATCTGAGTCCTTCACTGACGATGAGGCATGCTGGATCCATCTCTTGTTTCCTGTGCGAGGGTAGCGGGGTCGATGCCCTTGGGCATGGCTTCTTGAATAAGATATCAGAAGTAGCGATTCACTACAGAAGGTTCCGGTCGGTCTCCGCTTCTCGGATGACGGGACAGAACTCACACTCACTTTCACCCTTGGAACCTATGTGAGGTACCAGCACCGTGGGATTATGAGATGTGGGAGGGAGGGGCTTCTTCTAACAGCTGCAGCGAGGCACAAGCACCGTTGGTTCCCTGCTCCCTTCCCTCACTCACCACTGCTACTGGCAATCACTGCTGCGGACCCCCGGGCACAATCCAGCCTCCTGCATCTTCCGATACATAGGCAGAGCAACGCCCTCACTGCCACGGCCACCAGTAGTCCTCCCTCTCCTGGGCCTCCGTTGCCATGCGCTTCGCCTTCCCGGCGCTGTAGCCTCCCACGCATAGGATGTCTCTCCTTCGTTGCCACTGGGTGGACCCGGGGTGAGGGACCTTCTACCCCAGGGCCAGCACTGGGCAGTACAAAGACACAGGAGGCAGGTGTCACACGCAACATGTTGTTATTCATACACCTCCTACCTGCAACTGCCTTGCCCGTGCTTAGCCTTGTCACTTCCCCTTTTCCCGCCGCCCCCCACCCTATCCCGCTCCGTGCCCCGGGAACCCAACTATCAACGTGAGGGCCATCATCCATTCCTAACAGAAAAGTGAGGCCTACCACTCAATTAACACATTTCGTGGGGTGTCACTTACTATGGAGTCAGTTCATAAATATGGCTAGCCCGCCCACCAGCCCATTGATTTCAGTGGACTCTCTCTGGCTAAATCTGATTTAATTTGCCAGGGCAACTCGAAGAGGTTGAGATGTATGGGTCAGGTTAATAATATACTGCAGGGTATGGTGGGTAAACGCAGATCTGGCTGGGACAAGGTATTTATCTGGGTGGGGATTTTGCAAACCCTACGTCTTTGGGCCTGTGGATATGGAAGCTACACATGCTGTCATGTTTGTGCCTGAAGCAAGAGGGGCCATTGATATTGGGTGGTGCCATGTGGTGGTTATGCATAGGGAGAAGTTTGGGGCATGGAAGGGAGCCGTGCACACATTTGGGGCAGGGGTGCATGTAACAGTTTTCCTTTGGCACCATATTTCACAAACTTCTTAGAAACTATCCTGATGGGGGTAGGATTTTGGTGAAGCTACAACACAATTATCCAACAACAGTAAGAGAAACTGAAATACAAGGAGGCTTTGAGTGCTGAAAACAGGCCAAAACATACATCACAGAAGGAGGAGTGTGAAGAGTAAGTCAAACTGTTCAGTGCTAACATGGCAGTTTCCGTAGTGTAGTGGTTATCACGTTCGCCTAACACGCGAAAGGTCCCCGGTTCGAGACCGGGCGGAAACACTTTTTTTTTTTCCTGGCACATACCGAATTAGAACTCTGTTAATTAAAAACTGCACATACGTGCAAACATTTGTGGATGACATGCTAAAAAAGTCGGTAGCGGCAACATATGGTTAGTGCTGTGCAAGGAATCTCACATTCTGACTAGCCATGTGCATACTCTGCACTGCCACATATAGAAATTAGGGGTGTACCAGACTTTATAGACCAAAGTATGGGACAGTTTTATGAACGCCTATACAATATACAGCAAAAGGGATGATCAAATCAAAACTGGAAATATGCATTAAGTACCAGAGTGGCTGCACTCATAGATAGATTGGGAGGATCCAGATATCAGAGTTTGGGCTACCCTTAAACGTAGATTGCTATATAGAGTTGCTGCATCATGTTCACGACCTATATATACCCCTGGAAGAACTACACGATCCCTAATAAAGGCTCATGTCCATAGATAGCGGTGGTGTGCCACCTATCTAAAAGGGGTAGAAACAGTAAAGTTACAGTCCATAGATAATTATGTGAATTGACCAAAAAAAAATAAACACAAAATTACAAAACAGGCCTGCACCAATGTGACCCACACTGGGGTGGCCTTTTTTAAACCACCTTTGTGAAGCTTAAATAGGCATAGCGTACTTCTTCTAGAGGGATCACACTGGTGACCTGTTGCACTTGATAAATCATATCAAGTCTTGTCCCTTTCTTTTGTGGTATGCTGTTAGTCCAAATAGAGGGACATTTTTATGAACTTTACCAATGCTCCCTTAAAATTGTATTTATCTGTTCCTTCGGAATATGGTAGATGTAAGGGGTCGGGACAACTTGCATCCATTTGTAGCGATCAGTTTAAGATTATTTAGCAGTTTTGAAGCTTCTTCTGACATAATACTAAAGTTCACAGTATCTGGCATATGCGCCATGTACCTATTCATCTATTTTACATGAACAATTATAACACTAAAAAAAGTTGAATTCGAACAACAATAGTTTTATGTCATGCATATAGATATTCTTTAATGTCCATTCAGCCTGAAAATATCGTCAATGAGTGTTTCAACCTCTTACTCACTGGTCTTCACCAGGGCGTTAGAACGTCTTCACTATACAAATTCCCAATGGTTCTTGAGATGCTTATTTCTAATCACTTCATAGGTACTTCTTCTACCTTGCATAATTCCTGTAATAGTCCTATTTGAGAAAATTCAAATGCCTTTCAGATTGAGTCCCAATTCTTGATGCCTAGAGGCTCTGCGCCTAATCTCAGACCGATTTTCCAAAGTCCAAATTTGTTTGATAACATACTCTTCCTGAGGGTTGTAACAGTGTCGATAAGCCACCCTCAAAACGGGGAGTTCCTTCTCTCCCCACTCACGTGGTTATGCAACAAACTATTTAACAGATTCTTTTTTTTTTTGCCCTATCTCAGACACATATCATGCCCCTTGGATCCCTCTACCATGAGCTGACAATGAGCCAAGAACCAGGCCAGTGTAGGGGAAATATATTGGTATTTATTTAAATTAAAAGTAATAGAAATGAGCACGAAAATGTTAAAAACCACTTTATCCGTGGCTCAACTTTTCTCAGCATAAATATATCACAAAAGTGAGTTAAAAAGACACAATCGCAATTATTCACTTTCTGTAAATTTAACTTCACAAAATAATTATATTGATTAATAATGGAGGCACTTTTGTGCGATTTTGATTTTCCTGCAGGCTTAAAAGGATAGAAGTAGGATTTCAAGATTGGTAATGATGATTTCGCACACACTTATGGTTTAAAATAAACACAGGGTGATTTATCGGTTAATTTTTCAGACCCCCCCACCACTCCCCCCGCTTTGGTCTATGTTGGGAAGTCAGACAGAAAACTTAGAATGCTTTGGGGAATTTTGGATTTCAGACTCCCCTTGCAGAAATACCTGTTTTGGGGAAGCTGGATAAAAAGGTTGGACTGATTAAAAAACAAAGACACCCCTCTTCCTTAAGAAGTCGTGGTCAGCTGGACAACAAGGATTACCCAATTAATGTATAGGGTACAGTTTTCAGCACACACTGCGAAGTGATCTTTGTTAATTTCAAATTTTAATAAAATACACCCTGGAGGTGGTACTAGAGAGCCCAATCAACATGGCCGCGAGCCGAAACATCCGTACAAGATCCGGCCGCACATCAACTCTGAAGCCAACCTCAAAGTGCAGATTATGAAAATTTGAGACACTGGGCACCTGTTGGCGAGACTTGAGGTTCCTAAACCTAAACTGGGCTGAGAACGACAGAGGACACCTTTGTGTGCGCAGTAGCGCGGAGTGCAGGGAGAGGCGCCTCTGATCCTGTGACAGGGACTTCAGCTGCACCTAGCACCCCAGATGGCCTAGACTGCCTTGCGGGCAACATCAAAGCGGAATTGGCAAGAGCCTTACCCGACTCCCGGACATCGAGGGAGCCAGCAGGGAGGCTGCAGATCGGCTCACCACACCGGGGGAGCCCCGGGCATAACGGCTCCTCCTCTGTGTGGCATGGAGGATCGCAGCCCGTCACTCCCGGGAGGCGAAGGCGGAGCAACCAGTCCCCCAACTACTGGGGAGATCAGCATACACCAGCCAGGACACCCGAGGAACTGAGTGGTGTTTCTGAGGGCAGAACGGAACGGAGGAGAGACCCGACCACTGGGTCTTGCCACGGTAACAACCTATGGCGGCGGCTCCTGGAGCAGAGAGGCACACGCCGGAAAACCCACAGAGCCCAGAGGCCACCAGGACTCTGAGAGAGCTGGGTTGACAGATGAGAGCAAAATAGTAGAAGGAAAAAGAGGAAGAAGACTTGATGTAGTTGAGAGGAAACCAAACTGATGGAGATTATAGGGATAATAAGAGAATATCATGAGAGAATGAGAGGATAGAAGAAGGGAAGAAACAAGGAGAGTTGGAGGTGTGATACTGGGAGGAATGTAGGTGATAGTCTGACATATGCCATCTTTCATCAAAATAAATTACCTTGTGGAAATTGACTTTGACAGCATTGCATGGTGGTGATGACAAGGCATGCATATGTATTAAGAAAGGCAGCATAGGGCTGGGGGTATTGTGGACTATGGGGTGACACCCCCTATATATTAACAAAACGATGAAAGGCCACAATGTAATTTTATTGATGAAAATTAACATGGGGAAACTTATTTAGATGAAAGGATATAGACGCGAGTCTGGCATTGGTGCCAGAGTGGAATTGGTAAAGATAAAGTTGATAACAAAACAAGGATTGAGGTTGCAGTGGGAG
Source organism: Ambystoma mexicanum (assembly GCF_040938575.1). NCBI lineage: Eukaryota > Metazoa > Chordata > Amphibia > Caudata > Ambystomatidae > Ambystoma > Ambystoma mexicanum. The sequence goes on from NW_027182323.1 coordinate 6,965,138, forward strand.
AAAGACCCTGAGCTATGAGTGGCGTGGAACCATAGATAGAGATAGATAAAAGTGAGAGTAGGACAGCCATGAAGGTGAGAGTGAATGGGATAATTCAAAGGGAAAGATGCAATAGGGCGGAATAGGGGATAATCAGCAGATTGGAAGGGCTAGAGGTGAGACAAGGACAGAGTTGCTAGAGGTGTATTGGAAAAGTTGCAAAAAAGAGGCATTTACGGTAGTGAGGAAATGAGAGCCAATGAGTAGAGACTAGAAAGACAGGTGGAGGGGAAAGAGATAGAGACCAGGTGAGTGAAGGGGGTGAGCCTTGAGCAGATAAGGGAAGAACCAGGATACTTAAAGTGAAAGAACATGGCCTGAGTCATTGATTATGAAAATGAATTCACTTCAGAAGTCAAGTGCTTCTTTTATGGAGATTACATTTTTCAATGTAGTTACTATGGTCTCTTAACCATAGGATCATTCACAGTGAAGTCTAGGAATTCTCTCACACTTCTCTCGAACTAGGATGCCTTGTGCACCAGGGTGGATCCACCAGGGTGCATCTGTCACTGGACAGGTGGTATCTTACCTACTTGGTGGTAGTTGCCCACGTAAGTGTCTGAAGTCTGTTCTATGTGACAATTACTGGTATTGGTATTTAGGCTGGTTCTTAGCAGTTCCTGAAAACGTATTACATACTAAATTCACATATACCAACCACCATGTGGCTGGCTTATATCTGAAAACTGTCGGGACATTTTCCAGCTGACAATACATAATTCTGCACTATACAAAATAACCCGTTCTTACACGTTGTTATGGTCTGCACCATTTTCCATACATAATGTTGATCAGGTGTGTGTCGTGCAGCGCAGGCTGACTTGTCCATTGCCTCGCTCATGGCATCATCACATGCAGGCCATTGTGTTGGGCCCGGGGTGAGGGACCTCCTGCCCTGGTGCCGGCACTGCACAGTACAAAGACACGGGAGGCAGGTGTCAAACGCAACACATCTTTATTCATACACCTCCTACATGCCACTGCCTTGCCCATGCTTAGCCTTCATCAGTTCCCCTGTTACCCCGCCCCATGCCCCAGAACCCAACTGTCAATGGGACATCCCCGCAAATTAAACAATTACCCCAAAGGGGGTGCAACATGTGCCTGGGATGGTGCGCCTCAGACCATTTCTTCAATGAGACATTGCAGTTTGTTTCTTGCTCTCTGGGGTCTCGAGTTCTCTGTCTCTCGCACCATTCTTCCTGCCGGCTCCCCAGTGTATTCCACACCAGAGGTGTCAGAGTCTTCTCGGTCTCCATGATATGAATCGTCCTCATGGTGTTCATCAGACATGTCCCCTCTTCCCCTTGCCCGCCGTGGGGTGGCTAGTGGAAACCGTTTGAAATGTGAGGAGTTGCAGGTGGTGGACCCACGGTCGCCCTGGGCCGTAACCATTGAACCCTTTCATGCAGTAATCACTAGGAGATCATCCTTGAACATTGCCATGTGTTTGTGGGTTTGTGGCTGCTTCATCGTCACTACCTCTTCAACTTCTAGCATGCAGTCCTTGGCTTTCCTGCGAATGTCTGCATAGTCCTTTATTCTCTGCTTGGCGTTCTGGTCGTGATCTCTCATTTCACTATCCTCAGGTCGCATGGTGTCTTGGGGGCCATGCTGTGGCAGCCGGGACCGAACATTTCTCCCAAACAGGACCTCTGCTGGGCTTTTCCTGTGGAGCTGTGTGCAGTGCTCCAATAGTCCCTGAGCAGTTGATGAAAGACATGCTCGTAGGGTTGTCCAGTTTACTGGGCCACCTGTAGCACTTGTTTGAGGTTTGCCATGAAACGCTCAATCATGCCGTTTGCTTGAGGCCATAACAGCATGATCTTCTGGTGATGAAACCCCATGTATTCACTGAAGCGCTCAAAGTCTTGGCCAGCGTATGGAGATACATTATCTGTCTTCACTTTTTGGGAAATGCCATATGCTGTGAAAATGTGGTCCAGGACTCGGATGACATAGTGAGCTGCCGTGGAGACTCTCTGCGCCTCTAAATAGCTGGGGTACTTGTCCATTATGGCTAGGATGTATTTTCTCCCTTCGATGAGACCAAAGAAGTCAGCCGCCACTGCTTCCCACACCCCCTCCGGTAACGCAGACATCCGATAACGCTCTGGATGTCTGTTGGGTGTAATGAGGCAACAGGTCGGACACTCTTTCAAGACCTCCCCCAAAAGCGCATCTAGTTGGGGGAACCAGACCTTCTGTCTCAACATGTGTTTCGTAGACACTATTCCTCGGTGCCCCTCATGTGCTAGTTCCACTACTTTCCTTCGGAGTGAAGCTGGGATCACCATATTGTGTCCTTTTAGTAGTAGGTTGTCCTCAGACAAGGCCAGTTCCTCCTTCACCAGTAAAAGCCTGTCTATTTCTCTATGGACGTCTTCCGATTCAAGGCGACCTCTTTCTTTGGCCCATCTCCACCGCCCTGATCTGAGTCCTTCACTGACGATGAGGCATGCTGGATCCATCTCTTGTTTCCTGTGCGAGGGTAGCGGGGTCGATGCCCTTGGGCATGGCTTCTTGAATAAGATATCAGAAGTAGCGATTCACTACAGAAGGTTCCGGTCGGTCTCCGCTTCTCGGATGACGGGACAGAACTCACACTCACTTTCACCCTTGGAACCTATGTGAGGTACCAGCACCGTGGGGTTATGAGATGTGGGAGGGAGGGGCTTCTTCTAACAGCTGCAGCGAGGCACAAGCACCGTTGGTTCCCTGCTCCCTTCCCTCACTCACCACTGCTACTGGCAATCACTGCTGCGGACCCCCGGGCACAATCCAGCCTCCTGCATCTTCCGATACATAGGCAGGGCAACGCCCTCACTGCCACGGCCACCAGTAGTTCTCCCTCTCCTGGGCCTCCGTTGCCATGCGCTTCGCCTTCCCGGCGCTGTAGCCTCCCACGCATAGGATGTCTCTCCTTCGTTGCCACTGGGTGGACCCGGGGTGAGGGACCTTCTACCCCCGGGCCAGCACTGGGCAGTACAAAGACACAGGAGGCAGGTGTCACACGCAACATGTTGTTATTCATACACCTCCTACCTGCAACTGCCTTGCCCGTGCTTATCCTTGTCACTTCCCCTTTTCCCACCGCCCCCCACCCTATCCCGCTCCGTGCCCCGGGAACCCAACTATCAACGTGAGGGCCATCATCCATTCCTAACAGAAAAGTGAGGCCTACCACTCAATTAACACATTTCGTGGGGTGTCACTTACTATGGAGTCAGTTCATAAATATGGCTAGCCCGCCCACCAGCCCATTGATTTCAGTGGACTCTCTCTGGCTAAATCTGATTTAATTTGCCAGGGCAACTCGAAGAGGTTGAGATGTATGGGTCAGGTTAATAATATACTGCAGGGTATGGTGGGTAAACGCAGATCTGGCTGGGACAAGGTATTTATCTGGGTGGGGATTTTGCAAACCCTACGTCTTTGGGCCTGTGGATATGGAAGCTACACATGCTGTCATGTTTGTGCCTGAAGCAAGAGGGGCCATTGATATTGGGTGGTGCCATGTGGTGGTTATGCATAGGGAGAAGTTTGGGGCATGGAAGGGAGCCGTGCACACATTTGGGGCAGGGGTGCATGTAACAGTTTTCCTTTGGCACCATATTTCACAAACTTCTTAGAAACTATCCTGATGGGGGTAGGATTTTGGTGAAGCTACAACACAATTATCCAACAACAGTAAGAGAAACTGAAATACAAGGAGGCTTTGAGTGCTGAAAACAGGCCAAAACATACATCACAGAAGGAGGAGTGTGAAGAGTAAGTCAAACTGTTCAGTGCTAACATGGCAGTTTCCGTAGTGTAGTGGTTATCACGTTCGCCTAACACGCGAAAGGTCCCCGGTTCGAGACCGGGCGGAAACACTTTTTTTTTTCCTGGCACATACCGAATTAGAACTCTGTTAATTAAAAACTGCACATACGTGCAAACATTTGTGGATGACATGCTAAAAAAGTCGGTAGCGGCAACATATGCTTAGTGCTGTGCAAGGAATCTCACATTCTGACTAGCCATGTGCATACTCTGCACTGCCACATATAGAAATTAGGGGTGTACCAGACTTTATAGACCAAAGTATGGGACAGTTTTATGAACGCCTATACAATATACAGCAAAAGGGATGATCAAATCAAAACTGGAAATATGCATTAAGTACCAGAGTGGCTGCACTCATAGATAGATTGGGAGGATCCAGATATCAGAGTTTGGGCTACCCTTAAACGTAGATTGCTATATAGAGTTGCTGCATCATGTTCACGACCTATATATACCCCTGGAAGAACTACACGATCCCTAATAAAGGCTCATGTCCATAGATAGCGGTGGTGTGCCACCTATCTAAAAGGGGTAGAAACAGTAAAGTTACAGTCCATAGATAATTATGTGAATTGACCAAAAAAAAATAAACACAAAATTACAAAACAGGCCTGCACCAATGTGACCCACACTGGGGTGGCCTTTTTTAAACCACCTTTGTGAAGCTTAAATAGGCATAGCGTACTTCTTCTAGAGGGATCACACTGGTGACTTGTTGCACTTGATAAATCATATCAAGTCTTGTCCCTTTCTTTTGTGGTATACTGTTAGTCCAAATAGAGGGACATTTTTATGAACTTTACCAATGCTCCCTTAAAATTGTATTTATCTGTTCCTTCGGAATATGGTAGCTGTAAGGGGTCGGGACAACTTGCATCCATTTGTAGCGATCAGTTTAAGATTATTTAGCAGTTTTGAAGCTTCTTCTGACATAATACTAAAGTTCACAGTATCTGGCATATGCGCCATGTACCTATTCATCTATTTTACATGAACAATTATAACACTAAAAAAAGTTGAATTCGAACAACAATAGTTTTATGTAATGCATATAGATATTCTTTAATGTCCATTCAGCCTGAAAATATCGTCAATGAGTGTTTCAACCTCTTACTCACTGGTCTTCACCAGGGCGTTAGAACGTCTTCACTATACAAATTCCCAATGGTTCTTGAGATGCTTATTTCTAATCACTTCATAGGTACTTCTTCTACCTTGCATAATTCCTGTAATAGTCCTATTTGAGAAAATTCAAATGCCTTTCAGATTGAGTCCCAATTCTTGATGCCTAGAGGCTCTGCGCCTAATCTCAGACCGATTTTCCAAAGTCCAAATTTGTTTGATAACATACTCTTCCTGAGGGTTGTAACAGTGTCGATAAGCCACCCTCAAAACGGGGAGTTCCTTCTCTCCCCACTCACGTGGTTATGCAACAAACTATTTAACAGATTCTTTTTTTTTTTGCCCTATCTCAGACACATATCATGCCCCTTGGATCCCTCTACCATGAGCTGACAATGAGCCAAGAACCAGGCCAGTGTAGGGGAAATATATTGGTATTTATTTAAATTAAAAGTAATAGAAATGAGCAAGAAAATGTTAAAAACCACTTTATCCGTGGCTCAACTTTTCTCAGCATAAATATATCACAAAAGTGAGTTAAAAAGACACAATCGCAATTATTCACTTTCTGTAAATTTAACTTCACAAAATAATTATATTGATTAATAATGGAGGCACTTTTGTGCGATTTTGATTTTTCTGCAGGCTTAAAAGGATAGAAGTAGGATTTCAAGATTGGTAATGATGATTTCGCACACACTTATGATTTAAAATAAACACAGGGTGATTTATCGGTTAATTTTTCAGACCCCCCCACCACTCCCCCCGCTTTGGTCTATGTTGGGAAGTCAGACAGAAAACTTAGAATGCTTTGGGGAATTTTGGATTTCAGACTCCCCTTGCAGAAATACCTGTTTTGGGGAAGCTGGATAAAAAGGTTGGACTGATTAAAAAACAAAGACACCCCTCTTCCTTAAGAAGTCGTGGTCAGCTGGACAACAAGGATTACCCAATTAATTTATAGAGTACAGTTTTCAGCACACACTGCGAAGTGATCTTTGTTAATTTCAAATTTTAATAAAATACACCCTGGAGGTGGTACTAGAGAGCCCAATCAACATGGCCGCGAGCCGAAACATCCGTACAAGATCCGGCCGCACATCAACTCTGAAGCCAACCTCAAAGTGCAGATTATGAAAATTTGAGACACTGGGCACCTGTTGGCGAGACTTGAGGTTCCTAAACCTAAACTGGGCTGAGAACGACAGAGGACACCTTTGTGTGCGCAGTAGCGCGGAGTGCAGGGAGAGGCGCCTCTGATCCTGTGACAGGGACTTCAGCTGCACCTAGCACCCCAGATGGCCTAGACTGCCTTGCGGGCAACATCAAAGCGGAATTGGCAAGAGCCTTACCCGACTCCCGGACATCGAGGGAGCCAGCAGGGAGGCTGCGGATCGGCTCACCACACCGGGGGAGCCCCAGGCATAACGGCTCCTCCTCTGTGTGGCATGGAGGATCGCAGCCCGTCACTCCCGGGAGGCGAAGGCGGAGCAACCAGTCCCCCAACTACTGGGGAGATCAGCATACACCAGCCAGGACACCCGAGGAACTGAGTGGTGTTTCTGAGGGCAGAACGGAACGGAGGAGAGACCCGACCACTGGGTCTTGCCACGGTAACAACCTATGGCGGCGGCTCCTGGAGCAGAGAGGCACACGCCGGAAAACCCACAGAGCCCAGAGGCCACCAGGACTCTGAGAGAGCTGGGTTGACAGATGAGAGCAAAATAGTAGAGGGAAAAAGAGGAAGAAGACTTGATGTAGTTGAGAGGAAACCAAACTGATGGAGATTATAGGGATAATAAGAGAATATCATGAGAGAATGAGAGGATAGAAGAAGGGAAGAAACAAGGAGAGTTGGAGGTGTGATACTGGGAGGAATGTAGGTGATAGTCTGACATATGCCATCTTTCATCAAAATAAATTACCTTGTGGAAATTGACTTTGACAGCATTGCATGGTGGTGATGACAAGGCATGCATATGTATTAAGAAAGGCAGCATAGGGCTGGGGGTATTGTGGACTATGGGGTGACACCCCCTATATATTAACAAAACGATGAAAGGCCACAATGTAATTTTATTGATGAAAATTAACATGGGGAAACTTATTTAGATGAAAGGACATAGACGCGAGTCTGGCATTGGTGCCAGAGTGGAATTGGTAAAGATAAAGTTGATAACAAAACAAGGATTGAGGTTGCAGTGGGAGAAAGACCCTGAGCTATGAGTGGCGTGGAACCATAGATAGAGATAGATAAAAGTGAGAGTAGGACAGCCATGAAGGTGAGAGTGAATGGGATAATTCAAAGGGAAAGATGCAATAGGGCGGAATAGGGGATAATCAGCAGATTGGAAGGGCTAGAGGTGAGACAAGGACAGAGTTGCTAGAGGTGTATTGGAAAAGTTGCAAAAAAGAGGCATTTACGGTAGTGAGGAAATGAGAGCCAATGAGTAGAGACTAGAAAGACAGGTGGAGGGGAAAGAGATAGAGACCAGGTGAGTGAAGGGGGTGAGCCTTGAGCAGATAAGGGAAGAACCAGGATACTTAAAGTGAAAGAACATGGCCTGAGTCATTGATTATGAAAATGAATTCACTTCAGAAGTCAAGTGCTTCTTTTATGGAGATTACATTTTTCAATGTAGTTACTATGGTCTCTTAACCATAGGATCATTCACAGTGAAGTCTAGGAATTCTCTCACACTTCTCTCGAACTAGGATGCCTTGTGCACCAGGGTGGATCCACCAGGGTGCATCTGTCACTGGACAGGTGGTATCTTACCTACTTGGTGGTAGTTGCCCACGTAAGTGTCTGAAGTCTGTTCTATGTGACAATTACTGGTATTGGTATTTAGGCTGGTTCTTAGCAGTTCCTGAAAACGTATTACATACTAAATTCACATATACCAACCACCATGTGGCTGGCTTATATCTGAAAACTGTCGGGACATTTTCCAGCTGACAATACATAATTCTGCACTATACAAAATAACCCGTTCTTACACGTTGTTATGGTCTGCACCATTTTCCATACATAATGTTGATCAGGTGTGTGTCGTGCAGCGCAGGCTGACTTGTCCATTGCCTCGCTCATGGCATCATCACATACAGGCCATTGTGTTGGGCCCGGGGTGAGGGACCTCCTGCCCTGGTGCCGGCACTGCACAGTACAAAGACACAGGAGGCAGGTGTCAAACGCAACACATCTTTATTCATACACCTCCTACATGCCACTGCCTTGCCCATGCTTAGCCTTCATCAGTTCCCCTGTTACCCCCGCCCCATGCCCCAGAACCCAACTGTCAATGGGACATCCCCGCAAATTAAACAATTACCCCAAAGGGGGTGCAACATGTGCCTGGGATGGTGCGCCTCAGACCATTTCTTCAATGAGACATTGCAGTTTGTTTCTTGCTCTTTGGGGTCTCGAGTTCTCTGTCTCTCGCACCATTCTTCCTGCCGGCTCCCCAGTGTATTCCACACCAGAGGTGTCAGAGTCTTCTCGGTCTCCATGATATGAATCGTCCTCATGGTGTTCATCAGACATGTCCCCTCTTCCCCTTGCCCGCCGTGGGGTGGCTAGTGGAAACCGTTTGAAATGTGAGGAGTTGCAGGTGGTGGACCCACGGTCGCCCTGGGCCGTAACCATTGAACCCTTTCGTGCAGTAATCACTAGGAGATCATCCTTGAACATTGCCATGTGTTTGTGGGTTTGTGGCTGCTTCATCGTTACTACCTCTTCAACTTCTAGCATGCAGTCCTTGGCTTTCCTGCGAATGTCTGCATAGTCCTTTATTCTCTGCTTGGCGTTCTGGTCGTGATCTCTCATTTCACTATCCTCAGGTCGCATGGTGTCTTGGGGGCCATGCTGTGGCAGCCGGGACCGAACATTTCTCCCAAACAGGACCTCTGCTGGGCTTTTCCTGTGGAGCTGTGTGCAGTGCTCCAATAGTCCCTGAGCAGTTGATGGAAGACATGCTCGTAGGGTTGTCCAGTTTACTGGGCCACCTGTAGCACTTGTTTGAGGTTTGCCATGAAACGCTCAATCATGCCGTTTGCTTGAGGCCATAACAGCATGATCTTCTGGTGATGAAACCCCATGTATTCACTGAAGCGCTCAAAGTCTTGGCCAGCGTATGGAGATACATTATCTGTCTTCACTTTTTGGGAAATGCCATATACTGTGAAAATGTGGTCCAGGGCTCGGATGACATAGTGAGCTGCCGTGGAGACTCTCTGCGCCTCTAAATAGCTGGGGTACTTGTCCATTATGGCTAGGATGTATTTTCTCCCTTCGATGAGACCAAAGAAGTCAGCCGCCACTGCTTCCCACACCCCCTCCGATAACGCAGACATCCGATAACGCTCTGGATGTCTGTTGGGTGTAATGAGGCAACAGGTCGGACACTCTTTCAAGACCTCCCCCAAAAGCGCATCTAGTTGGGGGAACCAGACCTTCTGTCTCAACATGTGTTTCGTAGACACTATTCCTCGGTGCCCCTCATGTGCTAGTTCCACTACTTTCCTTCGGAGTGAAGCTGGGATCACCATATTGTGTCCTTTTAGTAGTAGGTTGTCCTCAGACAAAGCCAGTTCCTCCTTCACCAGTAAAAGCCTGTCTATTTCTCTATGGACGTCTTCCGATTCAAGGCGACCTCTTTCTTTGGCCCATCTCCACCGCCCTGATCTGAGTCCTTCACTGACGATGAGGCATGCTGGATCCATCTCTTGTTTCCTGTGCGAGGGTAGCGGGGTCGATGCCCTTGGGCATGGCTTCTTGAATAAGATATCAGAAGTAGCGATTCACTACAGAAGGTTCCGGTCGGTCTCCGCTTCTCGGATGACGGGACAGAACTCACACTCACTTTCACCCTTGGAACCTATGTGAGGTACCAGCACCGTGGGGTTATGAGATGTGGGAGGGAGGGGCTTCTTCTAACAGCTGCAGCGAGGCACAAGCACCGTTGGTTCCCTGCTCCCTTCCCTCACTCACCACTGCTACTGGCAATCACTGCTGCGGACCCCCGGGCACAATCCAGCCTCCTGCATCTTCCGATACATAGGCAGGGCAACGCCCTCACTGCCACGGCCACCAGTAGTTCTCCCTCTCCTGGGCCTCCGTTGCCATGCGCTTCGCCTTCCCGGCGCTGTAGCCTCCCACGCATAGGATGTCTCTCCTTCGTTGCCACTGGGTGGACCCGGGGTGAGGGACCTTCTACCCCAGGGCCAGCACTGGGCAGTACAAAGACACAGGAGGCAGGTGTCACACGCAACATGTTGTTATTCATACACCTCCTACCTGCAACTGCCTTGCCCGTGCTTAGCCTTGTCACTTCCCCTTTTCCCGCCGCCCCCCACCCTATCCCGCTCCGTGCCCCGGGAACCCAACTATCAACGTGAGGGCCATCATCCATTCCTAACAGAAAAGTGAGGCCTACCACTCAATTAACACATTTCGTGGGGTGTCACTTACTATGGAGTCAGTTCATAAATATGGCTAGCCCGCCCACCAGCCCATTGATTTCAGTGGACTCTCTCTGGCTAAATCTGATTTAATTTGCCAGGGCAACTCGAAGAGGTTGAGATGTATGGGTCAGGTTAATAATATACTGCAGGGTATGGTGGGTAAACGCAGATCTGGCTGGGACAAGGTATTTATCTGGGTGGGGATTTTGCAAACCCTACGTCTTTGGGCCTGTGGATATGGAAGCTGCACATGCTGTCATGTTTGTGCCTGAAGCAAGAGGGGCCATTGATATTGGGTGGTGCCATGTGGTGGTTATGCATAGGGAGAAGTTTGGGGCATGGAAGGGAGCCGTGCACACATTTGGGGCAGGGGTGCATGTAACAGTTTTCCTTTGGCACCATATTTCACAAACTTCTTAGAAACTATCCTGATGGGGGTAGGATTTTGGTGAAGCTACAACACAATTATCCAACAACAGTAAGAGAAACTGAAATACAAGGAGGCTTTGAGTGCTGAAGAAAGGCCAAAACATACATCACAGAAGGAGGAGTGTGAAGAGTAAGTCAAACTGTTCAGTGCTAACATGGCAGTTTCCGTAGTGTAGTGGTTATCACGTTCGCCTAACACGCGAAAGGTCCCCGGTTCGAGACCGGGCGGAAACACTTTTTTTTTTTCCTGGCACATACCGAATTAGAACTCTGTTAATTAAAAACTGCACATACGTGCAAACATTTGTGGATGACATGCTAAAAAAGTCGGTAGCGGCAACATATGGTTAGTGCTGTGCAAGGAATCTCACATTCTGACTAGCCATGTGCATACTCTGCACTGCCACATATAGAAATTAGGGGTGTACCAGACTTTATAGACCAAAGTATGGGACAGTTTTATGAACGCCTATACAATATACAGCAAAAGGGATGATCAAATCAAAACTGGAAATATGCATTAAGTACCAGAGTGGCTGCACTCATAGATAGATTGGGAGGATCCAGATATCAGAGTTTGGGCTACCCTTAAACGTAGATTGCTATATAGAGTTGCTGCATCATGTTCACGACCTATATATACCCCTGGAAGAACTACACGATCCCTAATAAAGGCTCATGTCCATAGATAGCGGTGGTGTGCCACCTATCTAAAAGGGGTAGAAACAGTAAAGTTACAGTCCATAGATAATTATGTGAATTGACCAAAAAAAAATAAACACAAAATTACAAAACAGGCCTGCACCAATGTGACCCACACTGGGGTGGCCTTTTTTAAACCACCTTTGTGAAGCTTAAATAGGCATAGCGTACTTCTTCTAGAGGGATCACACTGGTGACTTGTTGCACTTGATAAATCATATCAAGTCTTGTCCCTTTCTTTTGTGGTATACTGTTAGTCCAAATAGAGGGACATTTTTATGAACTTTACCAATGCTCCCTTAAAATTGTATTTATCTGTTCCTTCGGAATATGGTAGCTGTAAGGGGTCGGGACAACTTGCATCCATTTGTAGCGATCAGTTTAAGATTATTTAGCAGTTTTGAAGCTTCTTCTGACATAATACTAAAGTTCACAGTATCTGGCATATGCGCCATGTACCTATTCATCTATTTTACATGAACAATTATAACACTAAAAAAAGTTGAATTCGAACAACAATAGTTTTATGTCATGCATATAGATATTCTTTAATGTCCATTCAGCCTGAAAATATCGTCAATGAGTGTTTCAACCTCTTACTCACTGGTCTTCACCAGGGCGTTAGAACGTCTTCACTATACAAATTCCCAATGGTTCTTGAGATGCTTATTTCTAATCACTTCATAGGTACTTCTTCTACCTTGCATAATTCCTGTAATAGTCCTATTTGAGAAAATTCAAATGCCTTTCAGATTGAGTCCCAATTCTTGATGCCTAGAGGCTCTGCGCCTAATCTCAGACCGATTTTCCAAAGTCCAAATTTGTTTGATAACATACTCTTCCTGAGGGTTGTAACAGTGTCAATAAGCCACCCTCAAAACGGGGAGTTCCTTCTCTCCCCACTCACGTGGTTATGCAACAAACTATTTAACAGATTCTTTTTTTTTTTGCCCTATCTCAGACACATATCATGCCCCTTGGATCCCTCTACCATGAGCTGACAATGAGCCAAGAACCAGGCCAGTGTAGGGGAAATATATTGGTATTTATTTAAATTAAAAGTAATAGAAATGAGCACGAAAATGTTAAAAACCACTTTATCCGTGGCTCAACTTTTCTCAGCATAAATATATCACAAAAGTGAGTTAAAAAGACACAATCGCAATTATTCACTTTCTGTAAATTTAACTTCACAAAATAATTATATTGATTAATAATGGAGGCACTTTTGTGCGATTTTGATTTTCCTGCAGGCTTAAAAGGATAGAAGTAGGATTTCAAGATTGGTAATGATGATTTCGCACACACTTATGGTTTAAAATAAACACAGGGTGATTTATCGGTTAATTTTTCAGACCCCCCCACCACTCCCCCCGCTTTGGTCTATGTTGGGAAGTCAGACAGAAAACTTAGAATGCTTTGGGGAATTTTGGATTTCAGACTCCCCTTGCAGAAATACCTGTTTTGGGGAAGCTGGATAAAAAGGTTGGACTGATTAAAAAACAAAGACACCCCTCTTCCTTAAGAAGTCGTGGTCAGCTGGACAACAAGGATTACCCAATTAATGTATAGGGTACAGTTTTCAGCACACACTGCGAAGTGATCTTTGTTAATTTCAAATTTTAATAAAATACACCCTGGAGGTGGTACTAGAGAGCCCAATCAACATGGCCGCGAGCCGAAACATCCGTACAAGATCCGGCCGCACATCAACTCTGAAGCCAACCTCAAAGTGCAGATTATGAAAATTTGAGACACTGGGCACCTGTTGGCGAGACTTGAGGTTCCTAAACCTAAACTGGGCTGAGAACGACAGAGGACACCTTTGTGTGCGCAGTAGCGCGGAGTGCAGGGAGAGGCGCCTCTGATCCTGTGACAGGGACTTCAGCTGCACCTAGCACCCCAGATGGCCTAGACTGCCTTGCGGGCAACATCAAAGCGGAATTGGCAAGAGCCTTACCCGACTCCCGGACATCGAGGGAGCCAGCAGGGAGGCTGCAGATCGGCTCACCACACCGGGGGAGCCCCGGGCATAACGGCTCCTCCTCTGTGTGGCATGGAGGATCGCAGCCCGTCACTCCCGGGAGGCGAAGGCGGAGCAACCAGTCCCCCAACTACTGGGGAGATCAGCATACACCAGCCAGGACACCCGAGGAACTGAGTGGTGTTTCTGAGGGCAGAACGGAACGGAGGAGAGACCCGACCACTGGGTCTTGCCACGGTAACAACCTATGGCGGCGGCTCCTGGAGCAGAGAGGCACACGCCGGAAAACCCACAGAGCCCAGAGGCCACCAGGACTCTGAGAGAGCTGGGTTGACAGATGAGAGCAAAATAGTAGAAGGAAAAAGAGGAAGAAGACTTGATGTAGTTGAGAGGAAACCAAACTGATGGAGATTATAGGGATAATAAGAGAATATCATGAGAGAATGAGAGGATAGAAGAAGGGAAGAAACAAGGAGAGTTGGAGGTGTGATACTGGGAGGAATGTAGGTGATAGTCTGACATATGCCATCTTTCATCAAAATAAATTACCTTGTGGAAATTGACTTTGACAGCATTGCATGGTGGTGATGACAAGGCATGCATATGTATTAAGAAAGGCAGCATAGGGCTGGGGGTATTGTGGACTATGGGGTGACACCCCCTATATATTAACAAAACGATGAAAGGCCACAATGTAATTTTATTGATGAAAATTAACATGGGGAAACTTATTTAGATGAAAGGATATAGACGCGAGTCTGGCATTGGTGCCAGAGTGGAATTGGTAAAGATAAAGTTGATAACAAAACAAGGATTGAGGTTGCAGTGGGAGAAAGACCCTGAGCTATGAGTGGCGTGGAACCATAGATAGAGATAGATAAAAGTGAGAGTAGGACAGCCATGAAGGTGAGAGTGAATGGGATAATTCAAAGGGAAAGATGCAATAGGGCGGAATAGGGGATAATCAGCAGATTGGAAGGGCTAGAGGTGAGACAAGGACAGAGTTGCTAGAGGTGTATTGGAAAAGTTGCAAAAAAGAGGCATTTACGGTAGTGAGGAAATGAGAGCCAATGAGTAGAGACTAGAAAGACAGGTGGAGGGGAAAGAGATAGAGACCAGGTGAGTGAAGGGGGTGAGCCTTGAGCAGATAAGGGAAGAACCAGGATACTTAAAGTGAAAGAACATGGCCTGAGTCATTGATTATGAAAATGAATTCACTTCAGAAGTCAAGTGCTTCTTTTATGGAGATTACATTTTTCAATGTAGTTACTATGGTCTCTTAACCATAGGATCATTCACAGTGAAGTCTAGGAATTCTCTCACACTTCTCTCGAACTAGGATGCCTTGTGCACCAGGGTGGATCCACCAGGGTGCATCTGTCACTGGACAGGTGGTATCTTACCTACTTGGTGGTAGTTGCCCACGTAAGTGTCTGAAGTCTGTTCTATGTGACAATTACTGGTATTGGTATTTAGGCTGGTTCTTAGCAGTTCCTGAAAACGTATTACATACTAAATTCACATATACCAACCACCATGTGGCTGGCTTATATCTGAAAACTGTCGGGACATTTTCCAGCTGACAATACATAATTCTGCACTATACAAAATAACCCGTTCTTACACGTTGTTATGGTCTGCACCATTTTCCATACATAATGTTGATCAGGTGTGTGTCGTGCAGCGCAGGCTGACTTGTCCATTGCCTCGCTCATGGCATCATCACATGCAGGCCATTGTGTTGGGCCCGGGGTGAGGGACCTCCTGCCCTGGTGCCGGCACTGCACAGTACAAAGACACGGGAGGCAGGTGTCAAACGCAACACATCTTTATTCATACACCTCCTACATGCCACTGCCTTGCCCATGCTTAGCCTTCATCAGTTCCCCTGTTACCCCGCCCCATGCCCCAGAACCCAACTGTCAATGGGACATCCCCGCAAATTAAACAATTACCCCAAAGGGGGTGCAACATGTGCCTGGGATGGTGCGCCTCAGACCATTTCTTCAATGAGACATTGCAGTTTGTTTCTTGCTCTCTGGGGTCTCGAGTTCTCTGTCTCTCGCACCATTCTTCCTGCCGGCTCCCCAGTGTATTCCACACCAGAGGTGTCAGAGTCTTCTCGGTCTCCATGATATGAATCGTCCTCATGGTGTTCATCAGACATGTCCCCTCTTCCCCTTGCCCGCCGTGGGGTGGCTAGTGGAAACCGTTTGAAATGTGAGGAGTTGCAGGTGGTGGACCCACGGTCGCCCTGGGCCGTAACCATTGAACCCTTTCATGCAGTAATCACTAGGAGATCATCCTTGAACATTGCCATGTGTTTGTGGGTTTGTGGCTGCTTCATCGTCACTACCTCTTCAACTTCTAGCATGCAGTCCTTGGCTTTCCTGCGAATGTCTGCATAGTCCTTTATTCTCTGCTTGGCGTTCTGGTCGTGATCTCTCATTTCACTATCCTCAGGTCGCATGGTGTCTTGGGGGCCATGCTGTGGCAGCCGGGACCGAACATTTCTCCCAAACAGGACCTCTGCTGGGCTTTTCCTGTGGAGCTGTGTGCAGTGCTCCAATAGTCCCTGAGCAGTTGATGAAAGACATGCTCGTAGGGTTGTCCAGTTTACTGGGCCACCTGTAGCACTTGTTTGAGGTTTGCCATGAAACGCTCAATCATGCCGTTTGCTTGAGGCCATAACAGCATGATCTTCTGGTGATGAAACCCCATGTATTCACTGAAGCGCTCAAAGTCTTGGCCAGCGTATGGAGATACATTATCTGTCTTCACTTTTTGGGAAATGCCATATGCTGTGAAAATGTGGTCCAGGACTCGGATGACATAGTGAGCTGCCGTGGAGACTCTCTGCGCCTCTAAATAGCTGGGGTACTTGTCCATTATGGCTAGGATGTATTTTCTCCCTTCGATGAGACCAAAGAAGTCAGCCGCCACTGCTTCCCACACCCCCTCTGGTAACGCAGACATCCGATAACGCTCTGGATGTCTGTTGGGTGTAATGAGGCAACAGGTCGGTCACTCTTTCAAGACCTCCCCCAAAAGCGCATCTAGTTGGGGGAACCAGACCTTCTGTCTCAACATGTGTTTCGTAGACACTATTCCTCGGTGCCCCTCATGTGCTAGTTCCACTACTTTCCTTCGGAGTGAAGCTGGGATCACCATATTGTGTCCTTTTAGTAGTAGGTTGTCCTCAGACAAGGCCAGTTCCTCCTTCACCAGTAAAAGCCTGTCTATTTCTCTATGGACGTCTTCCGATTCAAGGCGACCTCTTTCTTTGGCCCATCTCCACCGCCCTGATCTGAGTCCTTCACTGACGATGAGGCATGCTGGATCCATCTCTTGTTTCCTGTGCGAGGGTAGCGGGGTCGATGCCCTTGGGCATGGCTTCTTGAATAAGATATCAGAAGTAGCGATTCACTACAGAAGGTTCCGGTCGGTCTCCACTTCTCGGATGACGGGACAGAACTCACACTCACTTTCACCCTTGGAACCTATGTGAGGTACCAGCACCGTGGGGTTATGAGATGTGGGAGGGAGGGGCTTCTTCTAACAGCTGCAGCGAGGCACAAGCACCGTTGGTTCCCTGCTCCCTTCCCTCACTCACCACTGCTACTGGCAATCACTGCTGCGGACCCCCGGGCACAATCCAGCCTCCTGCATCTTCCGATACATAGGCAGGGCAACGCCCTCACTGCCACGGCCACCAGTAGTTCTCCCTCTCCTGGGCCTCCGTTGCCATGCGCTTCGCCTTCCCGGCGCTGTAGCCTCCCACGCATAGGATGTCTCTCCTTCGTTGCCACTGGGTGGACCCGGGGTGAGGGACCTTCTACCCCAGGGCCAGCACTGGGCAGTACAAAGACACAGGAGGCAGGTGTCACACGCAACATGTTGTTATTCATACACCTCCTACCTGCAACTGCCTTGCCCGTGCTTAGCCTTGTCACTTCCCCTTTTCCCGCCGCCCCCCACCCTATCCCGCTCCGTGCCCCGGGAACCCAACTATCAACGTGAGGGCCATCATCCATTCCTAACAGAAAAGTGAGGCCTACCACTCAATTAACACATTTCGTGGGGTGTCACTTACTATGGAGTCAGTTCATAAATATGGCTAGCCCGCCCACCAGCCCATTGATTTCAGTGGACTCTCTCTGGCTAAATCTGATTTAATTTGCCAGGGCAACTCGAAGAGGTTGAGATGTATGGGTCAGGTTAATAATATACTGCAGGGTATGGTGGGTAAACGCAGATCTGGCTGGGACAAGGTATTTATCTGGGTGGGGATTTTGCAAACCCTACGTCTTTGGGCCTGTGGATATGGAAGCTGCACATGCTGTCATGTTTGTGCCTGAAGCAAGAGGGGCCATTGATATTGGGTGGTGCCATGTGGTGGTTATGCATAGGGAGAAGTTTGGGGCATGGAAGGGAGCCGTGCACACATTTGGGGCAGGGGTGCATGTAACAGTTTTCCTTTGGCACCATATTTCACAAACTTCTTAGAAACTATCCTGATGGGGGTAGGATTTTGGTGAAGCTACAACACAATTATCCAACAACAGTAAGAGAAACTGAAATACAAGGAGGCTTTGAGTGCTGAAGACAGGCCAAAACATACATCACAGAAGGAGGAGTGTGAAGAGTAAGTCAAACTGTTCAGTGCTAACATGGCAGTTTCCGTAGTGTAGTGGTTATCACGTTCGCCTAACACGCGAAAGGTCCCCGGTTCGAGACCGGGCGGAAACACTTTTTTTTTTTCCTGGCACATACCGAATTAGAACTCTGTTAATTAAAAACTGCACATACGTGCAAATATTTGTGGATGACATGCTAAAAAAGTCGGTAGCGGCAACATATGGTTAGTGCTGTGCAAGGAATCTCACATTCTGACTAGCCATGTGCATACTCTGCACTGCCACATATAGAAATTAGGGGTGTACCAGACTTTATAGACCAAAGTATGGGACAGTTTTATGAACGCCTATACAATATACAGCAAAAGGGATGATCAAATCAAAACTGGAAATATGCATTAAGTACCAGAGTGGCTGCACTCATAGATAGATTGGGAGGATCCAGATATCAGAGTTTGGGCTACCCTTAAACGTAGATTGCTATATAGAGTTGCTGCATCATGTTCACGACCTATATATACCCCTGGAAGAACTACACGATCCCTAATAAAGGCTCATGTCCATAGATAGCGGTGGTGTGCCACCTATCTAAAAGGGGTAGAAACAGTAAAGTTACAGTCCATAGATAATTATGTGAATTGACCAAAAAAAAATAAACACAAAATTACAAAACAGGCCTGCACCAATGTGACCCACACTGGGGTGGCCTTTTTTAAACCACCTTTGTGAAGCTTAAATAGGCATAGCGTACTTCTTCTAGAGGGATCACACTGGTGACTTGTTGCACTTGATAAATCATATCAAGTCTTGTCCCTTTCTTTTGTGGTATACTGTTAGTCCAAATAGAGGGACATTTTTATGAACTTTACCAATGCTCCCTTAAAATTGTATTTATCTGTTCCTTCGGAATATGGTAGCTGTAAGGGGTCGGGACAACTTGCATCCATTTGTAGCGATCAGTTTAAGATTATTTAGCAGTTTTGAAGCTTCTTCTGACATAATACTAAAGTTCACAGTATCTGGCATATGCGCCATGTACCTATTCATCTATTTTACATGAACAATTATAACACTAAAAAAAGTTGAATTCGAACAACAATAGTTTTATGTCATGCATATAGATATTCTTTAATGTCCATTCAGCCTGAAAATATCGTCAATGAGTGTTTCAACCTCTTACTCACTGGTCTTCACCAGGGCGTTAGAACGTCTTCACTATACAAATTCCCAATGGTTCTTGAGATGCTTATTTCTAATCACTTCATAGGTACTTCTTCTACCTTGCATAATTCCTGTAATAGTCCTATTTGAGAAAATTCAAATGCCTTTCAGATTGAGTCCCAATTCTTGATGCCTAGAGGCTCTGCGCCTAATCTCAGACCGATTTTCCAAAGTCCAAATTTGTTTGATAACATACTCTTCCTGAGGGTTGTAACAGTGTCAATAAGCCACCCTCAAAACGGGGAGTTCCTTCTCTCCCCACTCACGTGGTTATGCAACAAACTATTTAACAGATTCTTTTTTTTTTTGCCCTATCTCAGACACATATCATGCCCCTTGGATCCCTCTACCATGAGCTGACAATGAGCCAAGAACCAGGCCAGTGTAGGGGAAATATATTGGTATTTATTTAAATTAAAAGTAATAGAAATGAGCACGAAAATGTTAAAAACCACTTTATCCGTGGCTCAACTTTTCTCAGCATAAATATATCACAAAAGTGAGTTAAAAAGACACAATCGCAATTATTCACTTTCTGTAAATTTAACTTCACAAAATAATTATATTGATTAATAATGGAGGCACTTTTGTGCGATTTTGATTTTCCTGCAGGCTTAAAAGGATAGAAGTAGGATTTCAAGATTGGTAATGATGATTTCGCACACACTTATGGTTTAAAATAAACACAGGGTGATTTATCGGTTAATTTTTCAGACCCCCCCACCACTCCCCCCGCTTTGGTCTATGTTGGGAAGTCAGACAGAAAACTTAGAATGCTTTGGGGAATTTTGGATTTCAGACTCCCCTTGCAGAAATACCTGTTTTGGGGAAGCTGGATAAAAAGGTTGGACTGATTAAAAAACAAAGACACCCCTCTTCCTTAAGAAGTCGTGGTCAGCTGGACAACAAGGATTACCCAATTAATTTATAGAGT
This sequence comes from Ambystoma mexicanum, assembly GCF_040938575.1. Classification (NCBI taxonomy): domain Eukaryota; kingdom Metazoa; phylum Chordata; class Amphibia; order Caudata; family Ambystomatidae; genus Ambystoma; species Ambystoma mexicanum. The sequence continues at coordinate 6,985,500 of NW_027182323.1, forward strand.
ACAGTTTTCAGCACACACTGCGAAGTGATCTTTGTTAATTTCAAATTTTAATAAAATACACCCTGGAGGTGGTACTAAAGAGCCCAATCAACATGGCCGCGAGCCGAAACATCCGTACAAGATCCGGCCGCACATCAACTCTGAAGCCAACCTCAAAGTGCAGATTATGAAAATTTGAGACACTGGGCACCTGTTGGCGAGACTTGAGGTTCCTAAACCTAAACTGGGCTGAGAACGACAGAGGACACCTTTGTGTGCGCAGTAGCGCAGAGTGCAGGGAGAGGCGCCTCTGATCCTGTGACAGGGACTTCAGCTGCACCTAGCACCCCAGATGGCCTAGACTGCCTTGCGGGCAACATCAAAGCGGAATTGGCAAGAGCCTTACCCGACTCCCGGACATCGAGGGAGCCAGCAGGGAGGCTGCGGATCGGCTCACCACACCGGGGGAGCCCCGGGCATAACGGCTCCTCCTCTGTGTGGCATGGAGGATCGCAGCCCGTCACTCCCGGGAGGCGAAGGCGGAGCAACCAGTCCCCCAACTACTGGGGAGATCAGCATACACCAGCCAGGACACCCGAGGAACTGAGTGGTGTTTCTGAGGGCAGAACAGAACTGAGGAGAGACCCGACCACTGGGTCTTGCCACGGTAACAACCTATGGCGGCGGCTCCTGGAGCAGAGAGGCACACGCCGGAAAACCCACAGAGCCCAGAGGCCACCAGGACTCTGAGAGAGCTGGGTGACAGATGAGAGCAAAATAGTAGAAGGAAAAAGAGGAAGAAGACTTGATGTAGTTGAGAGGAAACCAAACTGATGGAGATTATAGGGATAATAAGAGAATATCATGAGAGAATGAGAGGATAGAAGAAGGGAAGAAACAAGGAGAGTTGGAGGTGTGATACTGGGAGGAATGTAGGTGATAGTCTGACATATGCCATCTTTCATCAAAATAAATTACCTTGTGGAAATTGACTTTGACAGCATTGCATGGTGGTGATGACAAGGCATGCATATGTATTAAGAAAGGCAGCATAGGGCTGGGGGTATTGTGGACTATGGGGTGACACCCCCTATATATTAACAAAACGATGAAAGGCCACAATGTAATTTTATTGATGAAAATTAACATGGGGAAACTTATTTAGATGAAAGGATATAGACGCGAGTCTGGCATTGGTGCCAGAGTGGAATTGGTAAAGATAAAGTTGATAACAAAACAAGGATTGAGGTTGCAGTGGGAGAAAGACCCTGAGCTATGAGTGGCGTGGAACCATAGATAGAGATAGATAAAAGTGAGAGTAGGACAGCCATGAAGGTGAGAGTGAATGGGATAATTCAAAGGGAAAGATGCAATAGGGCGGAATAGGGGATAATCAGCAGATTGGAAGGGCTAGAGGTGAGACAAGGACAGAGTTGCTAGAGGTGTATTGGAAAAGTTGCAAAAAAGAGGCATTTACGGTAGTGAGGAAATGAGAGCCAATGAGTAGAGACTAGAAAGACAGGTGGAGGGGAAAGAGATAGAGACCAGGTGAGTGAAGGGGGTGAGCCTTGAGCAGATAAGGGAAGAACCAGGATACTTAAAGTGAAAGAACATGGCCTGAGTCATTGATTATGAAAATGAATTCACTTCAGAAGTCAAGTGCTTCTTTTATGGAGATTACATTTTTCAATGTAGTTACTATGGTCTCTTAACCATAGGATCATTCACAGTGAAGTCTAGGAATTCTCTCACACTTCTCTCGAACTAGGATGCCTTGTGAACCAGGGTGGATCCACCAGGGTGCATCTGTCACTGGACAGGTGGTATCTTACCTACTTGGTGGTAGTTGCCCACGTAAGTGTCTGAAGTCTGTTCTATGTGACAATTACTGGTATTGGTATTTAGGCTGGTTCTTAGCAGTTCCTGAAAACGTATTACATACTAAATTCACATATACCAACCACCATGTGGCTGGCTTATATCTGAAAACTGTCGGGACATTTTCCAGCTGACAATACATAATTCTGCACTATACAAAATAACCCGTTCTTACACGTTGTTATGGTCTGCACCATTTTCCATACATAATGTTGATCAGGTGTGTGTCGTGCAGCGCAGGCTGACTTGTCCATTGCCTCGCTCATGGCATCATCACATGCAGGCCATTGTGTTGGGCCCGGGGTGAGGGACCTCCTGCCCTGGTGCCGGCACTGCACAGTACAAAGACACGGGAGGCAGGTGTCAAACGCAACACATCTTTATTCATACACCTCTTACATGCCACTGCCTTGCCCATGCTTAGCCTTCATCAGTTCCCCTGTTACCCCCGCCCCATGCCCCAGAACCCAACTGTCAATGGGACATCCCCGCAAATTAAACAATTACCCCAAAGGGGGTGCAACATGTGCCTGGGATGGTGCGCCTCAGACCATTTCTTCAATGAGACATTGCAGTTTGTTTCTTGCTCTCTGGGGTCTCGAGTTCTCTGTCTCTCGCACCATTCTTCCTGCCGGCTCCCCAGTGTATTCCACACCAGAGGTGTCAGAGTCTTCTCGGTCTCCATGATATGAATCGTCCTCATGGTGTTCATCAGACATGTCCCCTCTTCCCCTTGCCCGCCGTGGGGTGGCTAGTGGAAACCGTTTGAAATGTGAGGAGTTGCAGGTGGTGGACCCACGGTCGCCCTGGGCCGTAACCATTGAACCCTTTCATGCAGTAATCACTAGGAGATCATCCTTGAACATTGCCATGTGTTTGTGGGTTTGTGGCTGCTTCATCGTCACTACCTCTTCAACTTCTAGCATGCAGTCCTTGGCTTTCCTGCGAATGTCTGCATAGTCCTTTATTCTCTGCTTGGCGTTCTGGTCGTGATCTCTCATTTCACTATCCTCAGGTCGCATGGTGTCTTGGGGGCCATGCTGTGGCAGCCGGGACCGAACATTTCTCCCAAACAGGACCTCTGCTGGGCTTTTCCTGTGGAGCTGTGTGCAGTGCTCCAATAGTCCCTGAGCAGTTGATGGAAGACATGCTCGTAGGGTTGTCCTGTTTACTGGGCCACCTGTAGAACTTGTTTGAGGTTTGCCATGAAACGCTCAATCATGCCGTTTGCTTGAGGCCATAACAGCATGATCTTCTGGTGATGAAACCCCATGTATTCACTGAAGCGCTCAAAGTCTTGGCCAGCGTATGGAGATACATTATCTGTCTTCACTTTTTGGGAAATGCCATATGCTGTGAAAATGTGGTCCAGGACTCGGATGACATAGTGAGCTGCCGTGGAGACTCTCTGCGCCTCTAAATAGCTGGGGTACTTGTCCATTATGGCTAGGATGTATTTTCTCCCTTCGATGAGACCAAAGAAGTCAGCCGCCACTGCTTCCCACACCCCCTCTGGTAACGCAGACATCCGATAACGCTCTGGATGTCTGTTGGGTGTAATGAGGCAACAGGTCGGTCACTCTTTCAAGACCTCCCCCAAAAGCGCATCTAGTTGGGGGAACCAGACCTTCTGTCTCAACATGTGTTTCGTAGACACTATTCCTCGGTGCCCCTCATGTGCTAGTTCCACTACTTTCCTTCGGAGTGAAGCTGGGATCACCATATTGTGTCCTTTTAGTAGTAGGTTGTCCTCAGACAAGGCCAGTTCCTCCTTCACCAGTAAAAGCCTGTCTATTTCTCTATGGACGTCTTCCGATTCAAGGCGACCTCTTTCTTTGGCCCATCTCCACCGCCCTGATCTGAGTCCTTCACTGACGATGAGGCATGCTGGATCCATCTCTTGTTTCCTGTGCGAGGGTAGCGGGGTCGATGCCCTTGGGCATGGCTTCTTGAATAAGATATCAGAAGTAGCGATTCACTACAGAAGGTTCCGGTCGGTCTCCGCTTCTCGGATGACGGGACAGAACTCACACTCACTTTCACCCTTGGAACCTATGTGAGGTACCAGCACCGTGGGGTTATGAGATGTGGGAGGGAGGGGCTTCTTCTAACAGCTGCAGCGAGGCACAAGCACCGTTGGTTCCCTGCTCCCTTCCCTCACTCACCACTGCTACTGGCAATCACTGCTGCGGACCCCCGGGCACAATCCAGCCTCCTGCATCTTCCGATACATAGGCAGGGCAACGCCCTCACTGCCACGGCCACCAGTAGTTCTCCCTCTCCTGGGCCTCCGTTGCCATGCGCTTCGCCTTCCCGGCGCTGTAGCCTCCCACGCATAGGATGTCTCTCCTTCGTTGCCACTGGGTGGACCCGGGGTGAGGGACCTTCTACCCCAGGGCCAGCACTGGGCAGTACAAAGACACAGGAGGCAGGTGTCACACGCAACATGTTGTTATTCATACACCTCCTACCTGCAACTGCCTTGCCCGTGCTTAGCCTTGTCACTTCCCCTTTTCCCGCCGCCCCCCACCCTATCCCGCTCCGTGCCCCGGGAACCCAACTATCAACGTGAGGGCCATCATCCATTCCTAACAGAAAAGTGAGGCCTACCACTCAATTAACACATTTCGTGGGGTGTCACTTACTATGGAGTCAGTTCATAAATATGGCTAGCCCGCCCACCAGCCCATTGATTTCAGTGGACTCTCTCTGGCTAAATCTGATTTAATTTGCCAGGGCAACTCGAAGAGGTTGAGATGTATGGGTCAGGTTAATAATATACTGCAGGGTATGGTGGGTAAACGCAGATCTGGCTGGGACAAGGTATTTATCTGGGTGGGGATTTTGCAAACCCTACGTCTTTGGGCCTGTGGATATGGAAGCTGCACATGCTGTCATGTTTGTGCCTGAAGCAAGAGGGGCCATTGATATTGGGTGGTGCCATGTGGTGGTTATGCATAGGGAGAAGTTTGGGGCATGGAAGGGAGCCGTGCACACATTTGGGGCAGGGGTGCATGTAACAGTTTTCCTTTGGCACCATATTTCACAAACTTCTTAGAAACTATCCTGATGGGGGTAGGATTTTGGTGAAGCTACAACACAATTATCCAACAACAGTAAGAGAAACTCAAATACAAGGAGGCTTTGAGTGCTGAAAACAGGCCAAAACATACATCACAGAAGGAGGAGTGTGAAGAGTAAGTCAAACTGTTCAGTGCTAACATGGCAGTTTCCGTAGTGTAGTGGTTATCACGTTCGCCTAACACGCGAAAGGTCCCCGGTTCGAGACCGGGCGGAAACACTTTTTTTTTTTCCTGGCACATACCGAATTAGAACTCTGTTAATTAAAAACTGCACATCCGTGCAAACATTTGTGGATGACATGCTAAAAAAGTCGGTAGCGGCAACATATGGTTAGTGCTGTGCAAGGAATCTCACATTCTGACTAGCCATGTGCATACTCTGCACTGCCACATATAGAAATTAGGGGTGTACCAGACTTTATAGACCAAAGTATGGGACAGTTTTATGAACGCCTATACAATATACAGCAAAAGGGATGATCAAATCAAAACTGGAAATATGCATTAAGTACCAGAGTGGCTGCACTCATAGATAGATTGGGAGGATCCAGATATCAGAGTTTGGGCTACCCTTAAACGTAGATTGCTATATAGAGTTGCTGCATCATGTTCACGACCTATATATACCCCTGGAAGAACTACACGATCCCTAATAAAGGCTCATGTCCATAGATAGCGGTGGTGTGCCACCTATCTAAAAGGGGTAGAAACAGTAAAGTTACAGTCCATAGATAATTATGTGAATTGACCAAAAAAAAATAAACACAAAATTACAAAACAGGCCTGCACCAATGTGACCCACACTGGGGTGGCCTTTTTTAAACCACCTTTGTGAAGCTTAAATAGGCATAGCGTACTTCTTCTAGAGGGATCACACTGGTGACTTGTTGCACTTGATAAATCATATCAAGTCTTGTCCCTTTCTTTTGTGGTATACTGTTAGTCCAAATAGAGGGACATTTTTATGAACTTTACCAATGCTCCCTTAAAATTGTATTTATCTGTTCCTTCGGAATATGGTAGCTGTAAGGGGTCGGGACAACTTGCATCCATTTGTAGCGATCAGTTTAAGATTATTTAGCAGTTTTGAAGCTTCTTCTGACATAATACTAAAGTTCACAGTATCTGGCATATGCCCCATGTACCTATTCATCTATTTTACATGAACAATTATAACACTAAAAAAAGTTGAATTCGAACAACAATAGTTTTATGTCATGCATATAGATATTCTTTAATGTCCATTCAGCCTGAAAATATCGTCAATGAGTGTTTCAACCTCTTACTCACTGGTCTTCACCAGGGCGTTAGAACGTCTTCACTATACAAATTCCCAATGGTTCTTGAGATGCTTATTTCTAATCACTTCATAGGTACTTCTTCTACCTTGCATAATTCCTGTAATAGTCCTATTTGAGAAAATTCAAATGCCTTTCAGATTGAGTCCCAATTCGTGATGCCTAGAGGCTCTGCGCCTAATCTCAGACCGATTTTCCAAAGTCCAAATTTGTTTGATAACATACTCTTCCTGAGGGTTGTAACAGTGTCGATAAGCCACCCTCAAAACGGGGAGTTCCTTCTCTCCCCACTCAGGTGGTTATGCAACAAACTATTTAACAGATTCTTTTTTTTTTTGCCCTATCTCAGACACATATCATGCCCCTTGGATCCCTCTACCATGAGCTGACAATGAGCCAAGAACCAGGCCAGTGTAGGGGAAATATATTGGTATTTATTTAAATTAAAAGTAATAGAAATGAGCACGAAAATGTTAAAAACCACTTTATCCGTGGCTCAACTTTTCTCAGCATAAATATATCACAAAAGTGAGTTAAAAAGACACAATCGCAATTATACACTTTCTGTAAATTTAACTTCACAAAATAATTATATTGATTAATAATGGAGGCACTTTTGTGCGATTTTGATTTTCCTGCAGGCTTAAAAGGATAGAAGTAGGATTTCAAGATTGGTAATGATGATTTCGCACACACTTATGGTTTAAAATAAACACAGGGTGATTTATCGGTTAATTTTTCAGACCCCCCCACCACTCCCCCCGCTTTGGTCTATGTTGGGAAGTCAGACAGAAAACTTAGAATGCTTTGGGGAATTTTGGATTTCAGACTCCCCTTGCAGAAATACCTGTTTTGGGGAAGCTGGATAAAAAGGTTGGACTGATTAAAAAACAAAGACACCCCTCTTCCTTAAGAAGTCGTGGTCAGCTGGACAACAAGGATTACCCAATTAATTTATAGAGTACAGTTTTCAGCACACACTGCGAAGTGATCTTTGTTAATTTCAAATTTTAATAAAATACACCCTGGAGGTGGTACTAGAGAGCCCAATCAACATGGCCGCGAGCCGAAACATCCGTACAAGATCCGGCCGCACATCAACTCTGAAGCCAACCTCAAAGTGCAGATTATGAAAATTTGAGACACTGGGCACCTGTTGGCGAGACTTGAGGTTCCTAAACCTAAACTGGGCTGAGAACGACAGAGGACACCTTTGTGTGCGCAGTAGCGCGGAGTGCAGGGAGAGGCGCCTCTGATCCTGTGACAGGGACTTCAGCTGCACCTAGCACCCCAGATGGCCTAGACTGCCTTGCGGGCAACATCAAAGCGGAATTGGCAAGAGCCTTACCCGACTCCCGGACATCGAGGGAGCCAGCAGGGAGGCTGCGGATCGGCTCACCACACCGGGGGAGCCCCGGGCATAACGGCTCCTCCTCTGTGTGGCATGGAGGATCGCAGCCCGTCACTCCCGGGAGGCGAAGGCAGAGAAACCAGTCCCCCAACTACTGGGGAGATCAGCATACACCAGCCAGGACACCCGAGGAACTGAGTGGTGTTTCTGAGGGCAGAACGGAACGGAGGAGAGACCCGACCACTGGGTCTTGCCACGGTAACAACCTATGGCGGCGGCTCCTGGAGCAGAGAGGCACACGCCGGAAAACCCACAGAGCCCAGAGGCCACCAGGACTCTGAGAGAGCTGGGTTGACAGATGAGAGCAAAATAGTAGAAGGAAAAAGAGGAAGAAGACTTGATGTAGTTGAGAGGAAACCAAACTGATGGAGATTATAGGGATAATAAGAGAATATCATGAGAGAATGAGAGGATAGAAGAAGGGAAGAAACAAGGAGAGTTGGGGGTGTGATACTGGGAGGAATGTAGGTGATAGTCTGACATATGCCATCTTTCATCAAAATAAATTACCTTGTGGAAATTGACTTTGACAGCATTGCATGGTGGTGATGACAAGGCATGCATATGTATTAAGAAAGGAAGCATAGGGCTGGGGGTATTGTGTACTATGGGGTGACACCCCCTATATATTAACAAAACGATGAAAGGCCACAATGTAATTTTATTGATGAAAATTAACATGGGGAAACTTATTTAGATGAAAGGATATAGACGCGAGTCTGGCATTGGTGCCAGAGTGGAATTGGTAAAGATAAAGTTGATAACAAAACAAGGATTGAGGTTGCAGTGGGAGAAAGACCCTGAGCTATGAGTGGCGTGGAACCATAGATAGAGATAGATAAACGTGAGAGTAGGACAGCCATGAAGGTGAGAGTGAATGGGATAATTCAAAGGGAAAGATGCAATAGGGCGGAATAGGGGATAATCAGCAGATTGGAAGGGCTAGAGGTGAGACAAGGACAGAGTTGCTAGAGGTGTATTGGAAAAGTTGCAAAAAAGAGGCATTTACGGTAGTGAGGAAATGAGAGCCAATGAGTAGAGACTAGAAAGACAGGTGGAGGGGAAAGAGATAGAGACCAGGTGAGTGAAGGGGGTGAGCCTTGAGCAGATAAGGGAAGAACCAGGATACTTAAAGTGAAAGAACATGGCCTGAGTCATTGATTATGAAAATGAATTCACTTCAGAAGTCAAGTGCTTCTTTTATGGAGATTACATTTTTCAATGTAGTTACTATGGTCTCTTAACCATAGGATCATTCACAGTGAAGTCTAGGAATTCTCTCACACTTCTCTCGAACTAGGATGCCTTGTGCACCAGGGTGGATCCACCAGGGTGCATCTGTCACTGGACAGGTGGTATCTTACCTACTTGGTGGTAGTTGCCCACGTAAGTGTCTGAAGTCTGTTCTATGTGACAATTACTGGTATTGGTATTTAGGCTGGTTCTTAGCAGTTCCTGAAAACGTATTACATACTAAATTCACATATACCAACCACCATGTGGCTGGCTTATATCTGAAAACTGTCGGGACATTTTCCAGCTGACAATACATAATTCTGCACTATACAAAATAACCCGTTCTTACACGTTGTTATGGTCTGCACCATTTTCCATACATAATGTTGATCAGGTGTGTGTCGTGCAGCGCAGGCTGACTTGTCCATTGCCTCGCTCATGGCATCATCACATGCAGGCCATTGTGTTGGGCCCGGGGTGAGGGACCTCCTGCCCTGGTGCCGGCACTGCACAGTACAAAGACACGGGAGGCAGGTGTCAAACGCAACACATCTTTATTCATACACCTCCTACATGCCACTGCCTTGCCCATGCTTAGCCTTCATCAGTTCCCCTGTTACCCCCGCCCCATGCCCCAGAACCCAACTGTCAATGGGACATCCCCGCAAATTAAACAATTACCCCAAAGGGGGTGCAACATGTGCCTGGGATGGTGCGCCTCAGACCATTTCTTCAATGAGACATTGCAGTTTGTTTCTTGCTCTTTGGGGTCTCGAGTTCTCTGTCTCTCGCACCATTCTTCCTGCCGGCTCCCCAGTGTATTCCACACCAGAGGTGTCAGAGTCTTCTCGGTCTCCATGATATGAATCGTCCTCATGGTGTTCATCAGACATGTCCCCTCTTCCCCTTGCCCGCCGTGGGGTGGCTAGTGGAAACCGTTTGAAATGTGAGGAGTTGCAGGTGGTGGACCCACGGTCGCCCTGGGCCGTAACCATTGAACCCTTTCATGCAGTAATCACTAGGAGATCATCCTTGAACATTGCCATGTGTTTGTGGGTTTGTGGCTGCTTCATCGTCACTACCTCTTCAACTTCTAGCATGCAGTCCTTGGCTTTCCTGCGAATGTCTGCATAGTCCTTTATTCTCTGCTTGGCGTTCTGGTCGTGATCTCTCATTTCACTATCCTCAGGTCGCATGGTGTCTTGGGGGCCATGCTGTGGCAGCCGGGACCGAACATTTCTCCCAAACAGGACCTCTGCTGGGCTTTTCCTGTGGAGCTGTGTGCAGTGCTCCAATAGTCCCTGAGCAGTTGATGGAAGACATGCTCGTAGGGTTGTCCAGTTTACTGGGCCACCTGTAGCACTTGTTTGAGGTTTGCCATGAAACGCTCAATCATGCCGTTTGCTTGAGGCCATAACAGCATGATCTTCTGGTGATGAAACCCCATGTATTCACTGAAGCGCTCAAAGTCTTGGCCAGCGTATGGAGATACATTATCTGTCTTCACTTTTTGGGAAATGCCATATACTGTGAAAATGTGGTCCAGGGCTCGGATGACATAGTGAGCTGCCGTGGAGACTCTCTGCGCCTCTAAATAGCTGGGGTACTTGTCCATTATGGCTAGGATGTATTTTCTCCCTTCGATGAGACCAAAGAAGTCAGCCGCCACTGCTTCCCACACCCCCTCCGGTAACGCAGACATCCGATAACGCTCTGGATGTCTGTTGGGTGTAATGAGGCAACAGGTCGGACACTCTTTCAAGACCTCCCCCAAAAGCGCATCTAGTTGGGGGAACCAGACCTTCTGTCTCAACATGTGTTTCGTAGACACTATTCCTCGGTGCCCCTCATGTGCTAGTTCCACTACTTTCCTTCGGAGTGAAGCTGGGATCACCATATTGTGTCCTTTTAGTAGTAGGTTGTCCTCAGACAAGGCCAGTTCCTCCTTCACCAGTAAAAGCCTGTCTATTTCTCTACGGACGTCTTCCGATTCAAGGCGACCTCTTTCTTTGGCCCATCTCCACCGCCCTGATCTGAGTCCTTCACTGACGATGAGGCATGCTGGATCCATCTCTTGTTTCCTGTGCGAGGGTAGCGGGGTCGATGCCCTTGGGCATGGCTTCTTGAATAAGATATCAGAAGTAGCGATTCACTACAGAAGGTTCCGGTCGGTCTCCGCTTCTCGGATGACGGGACAGAACTCACACTCACTTTCACCCTTGGAACCTATGTGAGGTACCAGCACCGTGGGGTTATGAGATGTGGGAGGGAGGGACTTCTTCTAACAGCTGCAGCGAGGCACAAGCACCGTTGGTTCCCTGCTCCCTTCCCTCACTCACCACTGCTACTGGCAATCACTGCTGCGGACCCCCGGGCACAATCCAGCCTCCTGCATCTTCCGATACATAGGCAGGGCAACGCCCTCACTGCCACGGCCACCAGTAGTTCTCCCTCTCCTGGGCCTCCGTTGCCATGCGCTTCGCCTTCCCGGCGCTGTAGCCTCCCACGCATAGGATGTCTCTCCTTCGTTGCCACTGTGGTGGACCCGGGGTGAGGGACCTTCTACCCCAGGGCCAGCACTGGGCAGTACAAAGACACAGGAGGAAGGTGTCACACGCAACATGTTGTTATTCATACACCTCCTACCTGCAACTGCCTTGCCCGTGCTTAGCCTTGTCACTTCCCCTTTTCCCGCCGTCCCCACCCTATCCCGCTCCGTGCCCCGGGAACCCAACTATCAACGTGAGGGCCATCATCCATTCCTAACAGAAAAGTGAGGCCTACCACTCAATTAACACATTTCGTGGGGTGTCACTTACTATGGAGTCAGTTCATAAATATGGCTAGCCCGCCCACCAGCCCATTGATTTCAGTGGACTCTCTCTGGCTAAATCTGATTTAATTTGCCAGGGCAACTCGAAGAGGTTGAGATGTATGGGTCAGGTTAATAATATACTGCAGGGTATGGTGGGTAAACGCAGATCTGGCTGGGACAAGGTATTTATCTGGGTGGGGAATTTGCAAACCCTACGTCTTTGGGCCTGTGGATATGGAAGCTACACATGCTGTCATGTTTGTGCCTGAAGCAAGAGGGGCCATTGATATTGGGTGGTGCCATGTGGTGGTTATGCATAGGGAGAAGTTTGGGGCATGGAAGGGAGCCGTGCACACATTTGGGGCAGGGGTGCATGTAACAGTTTTCCTTTGGCACCATATTTCACAAACTTCTTAGAAACTATCCTGATGGGGGTAGGATTTTGGTGAAGCTACAACACAATTATCCAACAACAGTAAGAGAAACTGAAATACAAGGAGGCTTGAGTGCTGAAAACAGGCCAAAACATACATCACAGAAGGAGGAGTGTGAAGAGTAAGTCAAACTGTTCAGTGCTAACACGGCAGTTTCCGTAGTGTAGTGGTTATCACGTTCGCCTAACACGCGAAAGGTCCCCGGTTCGAGACCGGGCGGAAACACTTTTTTTTTTCCTGGCACATACCGAATTAGAACTCTGTTAATTAAAAACTGCACATACGTGCAAACATTTGTGGATGACATGCTAAAAAAGTCGGTAGCGGCAACATATGGTTAGTGCTGTGCAAGGAATCTCACATTCTGACTAGCCATGTGCATACTCTGCACTGCCACATATAGAAATTAGGGGTGTACCAGACTTTATAGACCAAAGTATGGGACAGTTTTATGAACGCCTATACAATATACAGCAAAAGGGATGATCAAATCAAAACTGGAAATATGCATTAAGTACCAGAGTGGCTGCACTCATAGATAGATTGGGAGGATCCAGATATCAGAGTTTGGGCTACCCTTAAACGTAGATTGCTATATAGAGTTGCTGCATCATGTTCACGACCTGTATATACCCCTGGAAGAACTACACGATCCCTAATAAAGGCTCATGTCCATAGATAGCGGTGGTGTGCCACTTATCTAAAAGGGGTAGAAACAGTAAAGTTACAGTCCATAGATAATTATGTGAATTGACCAAAAAAAAATAAACACAAAATTACAAAACAGGCCTGCACCAATGTGACCCACACTGGGGTGGCCCTTTTTAAACCACCTTTGTGAAGCTTAAATAGGCATAGCGTACTTCTTCTAGAGGGATCACACTGGTGACTTGTTGCACTTGATAAATCATATCAAGTCTTGTCCCTTTCTTTTGTGGTATACTGTTAGTCCAAATAGAGGGACATTTTTATGAACTTTACCAATGCTCCCTTAAAATTGTATTTATCTGTTCCTTCGGAATATGGTAGCTGTAAGGGGTCGGGACAACTTGCATCCATTTGTAGCGATCAGTTTAAGATTATTTAGCAGTTTTGAAGCTTCTTCTGACATAATACTAAAGTTCACAGTATCTGGCATATGCACCATGTACCTATTCATCTATTTTACATGAACAATTATAACACTAAAAAAAGTTGAATTCGAACAACAATAGTTTTATGTCATGCATATAGATATTCTTTAATGTCCATTCAGCCTGAAAATATCGTCAATGAGTGTTTCAACCTCTTACTCACTGGTCTTCACCAGGGCGTTAGAACATCTTCACTATACAAATTCCCAATGGTTCTTGAGATGCTTATTTCTAATCACTTCATAGGTACTTCTTCTACCTTGCATAATTCCTGTAATAGTCCTATTTGAGAAAATTCAAATGCCTTTCAGATTGAGTCCCAATTCTTGATGCCTAGAGGCTCTGCGCCTAATCTCAGACCGATTTTCCAAAGTCCAAATTTGTTTGATAACATACTCTTCCTGAGGGTTGTAACAGTGTCGATAAGCCACCCTCAAAACGGGGAGTTCCTTCTCTCCCCACTCACGTGGTTATGCAACAAACTATTTAACAGATTCTTTTTTTTTTTGCCCTATCTCAGACACATATCATGCCCCTTGGATCCCTCTACCATGAGCTGACAATGAGCCAAGAACCAGGCCAGTGTAGGGGAAATATATTGGTATTTATTTAAATTAAAAGTAATAGAAATAAGCACGAAAATGTTAAAAACCACTTTATCCGTGGCTCAACTTTTCTCAGCATAAATATATCACAAAAGTGAGTTAAAAAGACACAATCGCAATTATTCACTTTCTGTAAATTTAACTTCACAAAATAATTATATTGATTAATAATGGAGGCACTTTTGTGCGATTTTGATTTTCCTGCAGGCTTAAAAGGATAGAAGTAGGATTTCAAGATTGGTAATGATGATTTCGCACACACTTATGGTTTAAAATAAACACAGGGTGATTTATCGGTTAATTTTTCAGACCCCCCCACCACTCCCCCCGCTTTGGTCTATGTTGGGAAGTCAGACAGAAAACTTAGAATGCTTTGGGGAATTTTGGATTTCAGACTCCCCTTGCAGAAATACCTGTTTTGGGGAAGCTGGATAAAAAGGTTGGACTGATTAAAAAACAAAGACACCCCTCTTCCTTAAGAAGTCGTGGTCAGCTGGACAACAAGGATTACCCAATTAATTTATAGAGTACAGTTTTCAGCACACACTGCGAAGTGATCTTTGTTAATTTCAAATTTTAATAAAATACACCCTGGAGGTGGTACTAAAGAGCCCAATCAACATGGCCGCGAGCCGAAACATCCGTACAAGATCCGGCCGCACATCAACTCTGAAGCCAACCTCAAAGTGCAGATTATGAAAATTTGAGACACTGGGCACCTGTTGGCGAGACTTGAGGTTCCTAAACCTAAACTGGGCTGAGAACGACAGAGGACACCTTTGTGTGCGCAGTAGCGCGGAGTGCAGGGAGAGGCGCCTCTGATCCTGTGACAGGGACTTCAGCTGCACCTAGCACCCCAGATGGCCTAGACTGCCTTGCGGGCAACATCAAAGCGGAATTGGCAAGAGCCTTACCCGACTCCCGGACATCGAGGGAGCCAGCAGGGAGGCTGCGGATCGGCTCACCACACCGGGGGAGCCCCGGGCATAACGGCTCCTCCTCTGTGTGGCATGGAGGATCGCAGCCCGTCACTCCCGGGAGGCGAAGGCGGAGCAACCAGTCCCCCAACTACTGGGGAGATCAGCATACACCAGCCAGGACACCCGAGGAACTGAGTGGTGTTTCTGAGGGCAGAACAGAACGGAGGAGAGACCCGACCACTGGGTCTTGCCACGGTAACAACCTATGGCGGCGGCTCCTGGAGCAGAGAGGCACACGCCGGAAAACCCACAGAGCCCAGAGGCCACCAGGACTCTGAGAGAGCTGGGTTGACAGATGAGAGCAAAATAGTAGAAGGAAAAAGAGGAAGAAGACTTGATGTAGTTGAGAGGAAACCAAACTGATGGAGATTATAGGGATAATAAGAGAATATCATGAGAGAATGAGAGGATAGAAGAAGGGAAGAAACAAGGAGAGTTGGAGGTGTGATACTGGGAGGAATGTAGGTGATAGTCTGACATATGCCATCTTTCATCAAAATAAATTACCTTGTGGAAATTGACTTTGACAGCATTGCATGGTGGTGATGACAAGGCATGCATATGTATTAAGAAAGGCAGCATAGGGCTGGGGGTATTGTGGACTATGGGGTGACACCCCCTATATATTAACAAAACGATGAAAGGCCACAATGTAATTTTATTGATGAAAATTAACATGGGGAAACTTATTTAGATGAAAGGATATAGACGCGAGTCTGGCATTGGTGCCAGAGTGGAATTGGTAAAGATAAAGTTGATAACAAAACAAGGATTGAGGTTGCAGTGGGAGAAAGACCCTGAGCTATGAGTGGCGTGGAACCATAGATAGAGATAGATAAAAGTGAGAGTAGGACAGCCATGAAGGTGAGAGTGAATGGGATAATTCAAAGGGAAAGATGCAATAGGGCGGAATAGGGGATAATCAGCAGATTGGAAGGGCTAGAGGTGAGACAAGGACAGAGTTGCTAGAGGTGTATTGGAAAAGTTGCAAAAAAGAGGCATTTACGGTAGTGAGGAAATGAGAGCCAATGAGTAGAGACTAGAAAGACAGGTGGAGGGGAAAGAGATAGAGACCAGGTGAGTGAAGGGGGTGAGCCTTGAGCAGATAAGGGAAGAACCAGGATACTTAAAGTGAAAGAACATGGCCTGAGTCATTGATTATGAAAATGAATTCACTTCAGAAGTCAAGTGCTTCTTTTATGGAGATTACATTTTTCAATGTAGTTACTATGGTCTCTTAACCATAGGATCATTCACAGTGAAGTCTAGGAATTCTCTCACACTTCTCTCGAACTAGGATGCCTTGTGAACCAGGGTGGATCCACCAGGGTGCATCTGTCACTGGACAGGTGGTATCTTACCTACTTGGTGGTAGTTGCCCACGTAAGTGTCTGAAGTCTGTTCTATGTGACAATTACTGGTATTGGTATTTAGGCTGGTTCTTAGCAGTTCCTGAAAACGTATTACATACTAAATTCACATATACCAACCACCATGTGGCTGGCTTATATCTGAAAACTGTCGGGACATTTTCCAGCTGACAATACATAATTCTGCACTATACAAAATAACCCGTTCTTACACGTTGTTATGGTCTGCACCATTTTCCATACATAATGTTGATCAGGTGTGTGTCGTGCAGCGCAGGCTGACTTGTCCATTGCCTCGCTCATGGCATCATCACATGCAGGCCATTGTGTTGGGCCCGGGGTGAGGGACCTCCTGCCCTGGTGCCGGCACTGCACAGTACAAAGACACGGGAGGCAGGTGTCAAACGCAACACATCTTTATTCATACACCTCCTACATGCCACTGCCTTGCCCATGCTTAGCCTTCATCAGTTCCCCTGTTACCCCCGCCCCATGCCCCAGAACCCAACTGTCAATGGGACATCCCCGCAAATTAAACAATTACCCCAAAGGGGGTGCAACATGTGCCTGGGATGGTGCGCCTCAGACCATTTCTTCAATGAGACATTGCAGTTTGTTTCTTGCTCTCTGGGGTCTCGAGTTCTCTGTCTCTCGCACCATTCTTCCTGCCGGCTCCCCAGTGTATTCCACACCAGAGGTGTCAGAGTCTTCTCGGTCTCCATGATATGAATCGTCCTCATGGTGTTCATCAGACATGTCCCCTCTTCCGCTTGCCCGCCGTGGGGTGGCTAGTGGAAACCGTTTGAAATGTGAGGAGTTGCAGGTGGTGGACCCACGGTCGCCCTGGGCCGTAACCATTGAACCCTTTCATGCAGTAATCACTAGGAGATCATCCTTGAACATTGCCATGTGTTTGTGGGTTTGTGGCTGCTTCATCGTCACTACCTCTTCAACTTCTAGCATGCAGTCCTTGGCTTTCCTGCGAATGTCTGCATAGTCCTTTATTCTCTGCTTGGCGTTCTGGTCGTGATCTCTCATTTCACTATCCTCAGGTCGCATGGTGTCTTGGGGGCCATGCTGTGGCAGCCGGGACCGAACATTTCTCCCAAACAGGACCTCTGCTGGGCTTTTCCTGTGGAGCTGTGTGCAGTGCTCCAATAGTCCCTGAGCAGTTGATGGAAGACATGCTCGTAGGGTTGTCCTGTTTACTGGGCCACCTGTAGCACTTGTTTGAGGTTTGCCATGAAACGCTCAATCATGCCGTTTGCTTGAGGCCATAACAGCATGATCTTCTGGTGATGAAACCCCATGTATTCACTGAAGCGCTCAAAGTCTTGGCCAGCGTATGGAGATACATTATCTGTCTTCACTTTTTGGGAAATGCCATATGCTGTGAAAATGTGGTCCAGGACTCGGATGACATAGTGAGCTGCCGTGGAGACTCTCTGCGCCTCTAAATAGCTGGGGTACTTGTCCATTATGGCTAGGATGTATTTTCTCCCTTCGATGAGACCAAAGAAGTCAGCCGCCACTGCTTCCCACACCCCCTCTGGTAACGCAGACATCCGATAACGCTCTGGATGTCTGTTGGGTGTAATGAGGCAACAGGTCGGTCACTCTTTCAAGACCTCCCCCAAAAGCGCATCTAGTTGGGGGAACCAGACCTTCTGTCTCAACATGTGTTTCGTAGACACTATTCCTCGGTGCCCCTCATGTGCTAGTTCCACTACTTTCCTTCGGAGTGAAGCTGGGATCACCATATTGTGTCCTTTTAGTAGTAGGTTGTCCTCAGACAAGGCCAGTTCCTCCTTCACCAGTAAAAGCCTGTCTATTTCTCTATGGACGTCTTCCGATTCAAGGCGACCTCTTTCTTTGGCCCATCTCCACCGCCCTGATCTGAGTCCTTCACTGACGATGAGGCATGCTGGATCCATCTCTTGTTTCCTGTGCGAGGGTAGCGGGGTCGATGCCCTTGGGCATGGCTTCTTGAATAAGATATCAGAAGTAGCGATTCACTACAGAAGGTTCCGGTCGGTCTCCGCTTCTCGGATGACGGGACAGAACTCACACTCACTTTCACCCTTGGAACCTATGTGAGGTACCAGCACCGTGGGGTTATGAGATGTGGGAGGGAGGGGCTTCTTCTAACAGCTGCAGCGAGGCACAAGCACCGTTGGTTCCCTGCTCCCTTCCCTCACTCACCACTGCTACTGGCAATCACTGCTGCGGACCCCCGGGCACAATCCAGCCTCCTGCATCTTCCGATACATAGGCAGGGCAACGCCCTCACTGCCACGGCCACCAGTAGTTCTCCCTCTCCTGGGCCTCCGTTGCCATGCGCTTCGCCTTCCCGGCGCTGTAGCCTCCCACGCATAGGATGTCTCTCCTTCGTTGCCACTGGGTGGACCCGGGGTGAGGGACCTTCTACCCCAGGGCCAGCACTGGGCAGTACAAAGACACAGGAGGCAGGTGTCACACGCAACATGTTGTTATTCATACACCTCCTACCTGCAACTGCCTTGCCCGTGCTTAGCCTTGTCACTTCCCCTTTTCCCGCCGCCCCCCACCCTATCCCGCTCCGTGCCCCGGGAACCCAACTATCAACGTGAGGGCCATCATCCATTCCTAACAGAAAAGTGAGGCCTACCACTCAATTAACACATTTCGTGGGGTGTCACTTACTATGGAGTCAGTTCATAAATATGGCTAGCCCGCCCACCAGCCCATTGATTTCAGTGGACTCTCTCTGGCTAAATCTGATTTAATTTGCCAGGGCAACTCGAAGAGGTTGAGATGTATGGGTCAGGTTAATAATATACTGCAGGGTATGGTGGGTAAACGCAGATCTGGCTGGGACAAGGTATTTATCTGGGTGGGGATTTTGCAAACCCTACGTCTTTGGGCCTGTGGATATGGAAGCTGCACATGCTGTCATGTTTGTGCCTGAAGCAAGAGGGGCCATTGATATTGGGTGGTGCCATGTGGTGGTTATGCATAGGGAGAAGTTTGGGGCATGGAAGGGAGCCGTGCACACATTTGGGGCAGGGGTGCATGTAACAGTTTTCCTTTGGCACCATATTTCACAAACTTCTTAGAAACTATCCTGATGGGGGTAGGATTTTGGTGAAGCTACAACACAATTATCCAACAACAGTAAGAGAAACTCAAATACAAGGAGGCTTTGAATGCTGAAAACAGGCCAAAACATACATCACAGAAGGAGGAGTGTGAAGAGTAAGTCAAACTGTTTAGTGCTAACATGGCAGTTTCCGTAGTGTAGTGGTTATCACGTTCGCCTAACACGCGAAAGGTCCCCGGTTCGACCGGGCGGAAACACTTTTTTTTTTTCCTGGCACATACCGAATTAGAACTCTGTTAATTAAAAACTGCACATACGTGCAAACATTTGTGGATGACATGCTAAAAAAGTCGGTAGCGGCAACATATGGTTAGTGCTGTGCAAGGAATCTCACATTCTGACTAGCCATGTGCATACTCTGCACTGCCACATATAGAAATTAGGGGTGTACCAGACTTTATAGACCAAAGTATGGGACAGTTTTATGAACGCCTATACAATATACAGCAAAAGGGATGATCAAATCAAAACTGGAAATATGCATTAAGTACCAGAGTGGCTGCACTCATAGATAGATTGGGAGGATCCAGATATCAGAGTTTGGGCTACCCTTAAACGTAGATTGCTATATAGAGTTGCTGCATCATGTTCACGACCTATATATACCCCTGGAAGAACTACACGATCCCTAATAAAGGCTCATGTCCATAGATAGCGGTGGTGTGCCACCTATCTAAAAGGGGTAGAAACAGTAAAGTTACAGTCCATAGATAATTATGTGAATTGACCAAAAAAAAATAAACACAAAATTACAAAACAGGCCTGCACCAATGTGACCCACACTGGGGTGGCCTTTTTTAAACCACCTTTGTGAAGCTTAAATAGGCATAGCGTACTTCTTCTAGAGGGATCACACTGGTGACTTGTTGCACTTGATAAATCATATCAAGTCTTGTCCCTTTCTTTTGTGGTATACTGTTAGTCCAAATAGAGGGACATTTTTATGAACTTTACCAATGCTCCCTTAAAATTGTATTTATCTGTTCCTTCGGAATATGGTAGCTGTAAGGGGTCGGGACAACTTGCATCCATTTGTAGCGATCAGTTTAAGATTATTTAGCAGTTTTGAAGCTTCTTCTGACATAATACTAAAGTTCACAGTATCTGGCATATGCGCCATGTACCTATTCATCTATTTTACATGAACAATTATAACACTAAAAAAAGTTGAATTCGAACAACAATAGTTTTATGTCATGCATATAGATATTCTTTAATGTCCATTCAGCCTGAAAATATCGTCAATGAGTGTTTCAACCTCTTACTCACTGGTCTTCACCAGGGCGTTAGAACGTCTTCACTATACAAATTCCCAATGGTTCTTGAGATGCTTATTTCTAATCACTTCATAGGTACTTCTTCTACCTTGCATAATTCCTGTAATAGTCCTATTTGAGAAAATTCAAATGCCTTTCAGATTGAGTCCCAATTCTTGATGCCTAGAGGCTCTGCGCCTAATCTCAGACCGATTTTCCAAAGTCCAAATTTGTTTGATAACATACTCTTC
The DNA here is from genome assembly GCF_040938575.1 of Ambystoma mexicanum. Classification (NCBI taxonomy): domain Eukaryota; kingdom Metazoa; phylum Chordata; class Amphibia; order Caudata; family Ambystomatidae; genus Ambystoma; species Ambystoma mexicanum. The sequence goes on from NW_027182323.1 coordinate 7,006,368, forward strand.
CTGAGGGTTGTAACAGTGTCGATAAGCCACCCTCAAAACGGGGAGTTCCTTCTCTCCCCACTCAGGTGGTTATGCAACAAACTATTTAACAGATTCTTTTTTTTTTTGCCCTATCTCAGACACATATCATGCCCCTTGGATCCCTCTACCATGAGCTGACAATGAGCCAAGAACCAGGCCAGTGTAGGGGAAATATATTGGTATTTATTTAAATTAAAAGTAATAGAAATGAGCACGAAAATGTTAAAAACCACTTTATCCGTGGCTCAACTTTTCTCAGCATAAATATATCACAAAAGTGAGTTAAAAAGACACAATCGCAATTATTCACTTTCTGTAAATTTAACTTCACAAAATAATTATATTGATTAATAATGGAGGCACTTTTGTGCGATTTTGATTTTCCTGCAGGCTTAAAAGGATAGAAGTAGGATTTCAAGATTGGTAATGATGATTTCGCACACACTTATGGTTTAAAATAAACACAGGGTGATTTATCGGTTAATTTTTCAGACCCCCCCACCACTCCCCCCGCTTTGGTCTATGTTGGGAAGTCAGACAGAAAACTTAGAATGCTTTGGGGAATTTTGGATTTCAGACTCCCCTTGCAGAAATACCTGTTTTGGGGAAGCTGGATAAAAAGGTTGGACTGATTAAAAAACAAAGACACCCCTCTTCCTTAAGAAGTCGTGGTCAGCTGGACAACAAGGATTACCCAATTAATTTATAGAGTACAGTTTTCAGCACACACTGCGAAGTGATCTTTGTTAATTTCAAATTTTAATAAAATACACCCTGGAGGTGGTACTAAAGAGCCCAATCAACATGGCCGCGAGCCGAAACATCCGTACAAGATCCGGCCGCACATCAACTCTGAAGCCAACCTCAAAGTGCAGATTATGAAAATTTGAGACACTGGGCACCTGTTGGCGAGACTTGAGGTTCCTAAACCTAAACTGGGCTGAGAACGACAGAGGACACCTTTGTGTGCGCAGTAGCGCGGAGTGCAGGGAGAGGCGCCTCTGATCCTGTGACAGGGACTTCAGCTGCACCTAGCACCCCAGATGGCCTAGACTGCCTTGCGGGCAACATCAAAGCGGAATTGGCAAGAGCCTTACCCGACTCCCGGACATCGAGGGAGCCAGCAGGGAGGCTGCGGATCGGCTCACCACACCGGGGGAGCCCCGGGCATAACGGCTCCTCCTCTGTGTGGCATGGAGGATCGCAGCCCGTCACTCCCGGGAGGCGAAGGCGGAGCAACCAGTCCCCCAACTACTGGGGAGATCAGCATACACCAGCCAGGACACCCGAGGAACTGAGTGGTGTTTCTGAGGGCAGAACAGAACGGAGGAGAGACCCGACCACTGGGTCTTGCCACGGTAACAACCTATGGCGGCGGCTCCTGGAGCAGAGAGGCACACGCCGGAAAACCCACAGAGCCCAGAGGCCACCAGGACTCTGAGAGAGCTGGGTTGACAGATGAGAGCAAAATAGTAGAAGGAAAAAGAGGAAGAAGACTTGATGTAGTTGAGAGGAAACCAAACTGATGGAGATTATAGGGATAATAAGAGAATATCATGAGAGAATGAGAGGATAGAAGAAGGGAAGAAACAAGGAGAGTTGGAGGTGTGATACTGGGAGGAATGTAGGTGATAGTCTGACATATGCCATCTTTCATCAAAATAAATTACCTTGTGGAAATTGACTTTGACAGCATTGCATGGTGGTGATGACAAGGCATGCATATGTATTAAGAAAGGCAGCATAGGGCTGGGGGTATTGTGGACTATGGGGTGACACCCCCTATATATTAACAAAACGATGAAAGGCCACAATGTAATTTTATTGATGAAAATTAACATGGGGAAACTTATTTAGATGAAAGGATATAGACGCGAGTCTGGCATTGGTGCCAGAGTGGAATTGGTAAAGATAAAGTTGATAACAAAACAAGGATTGAGGTTGCAGTGGGAGAAAGACCCTGAGCTATGAGTGGCGTGGAACCATAGATAGAGATAGATAAAAGTGAGAGTAGGACAGCCATGAAGGTGAGAGTGAATGGGATAATTCAAAGGGAAAGATGCAATAGGGCGGAATAGGGGATAATCAGCAGATTGGAAGGGCTAGAGGTGAGACAAGGACAGAGTTGCTAGAGGTGTATTGGAAAAGTTGCAAAAAAGAGGCATTTACGGTAGTGAGGAAATGAGAGCCAATGAGTAGAGACTAGAAAGACAGGTGGAGGGGAAAGAGATAGAGACCAGGTGAGTGAAGGGGGTGAGCCTTGAGCAGATAAGGGAAGAACCAGGATACTTAAAGTGAAAGAACATGGCCTGAGTCATTGATTATGAAAATGAATTCACTTCAGAAGTCAAGTGCTTCTTTTATGGAGATTACATTTTTCAATGTAGTTACTATGGTCTCTTAACCATAGGATCATTCACAGTGAAGTCTAGGAATTCTCTCACACTTCTCTCGAACTAGGATGCCTTGTGAACCAGGGTGGATCCACCAGGGTGCATCTGTCACTGGACAGGTGGTATCTTACCTACTTGGTGGTAGTTGCCCACGTAAGTGTCTGAAGTCTGTTCTATGTGACAATTACTGGTATTGGTATTTAGGCTGGTTCTTAGCAGTTCCTGAAAACGTATTACATACTAAATTCACATATACCAACCACCATGTGGCTGGCTTATATCTGAAAACTGTCGGGACATTTTCCAGCTGACAATACATAATTCTGCACTATACAAAATAACCCGTTCTTACACGTTGTTATGGTCTGCACCATTTTCCATACATAATGTTGATCAGGTGTGTGTCGTGCAGCGCAGGCTGACTTGTCCATTGCCTCGCTCATGGCATCATCACATGCAGGCCATTGTGTTGGGCCCGGGGTGAGGGACCTCCTGCCCTGGTGCCGGCACTGCACAGTACAAAGACACGGGAGGCAGGTGTCAAACGCAACACATCTTTATTCATACACCTCCTACATGCCACTGCCTTGCCCATGCTTAGCCTTCATCAGTTCCCCTGTTACCCCCGCCCCATGCCCCAGAACCCAACTGTCAATGGGACATCCCCGCAAATTAAACAATTACCCCAAAGGGGGTGCAACATGTGCCTGGGATGGTGCGCCTCAGACCATTTCTTCAATGAGACATTGCAGTTTGTTTCTTGCTCTCTGGGGTCTCGAGTTCTCTGTCTCTCGCACCATTCTTCCTGCCGGCTCCCCAGTGTATTCCACACCAGAGGTGTCAGAGTCTTCTCGGTCTCCATGATATGAATCGTCCTCATGGTGTTCATCAGACATGTCCCCTCTTCCCCTTGCCCGCCGTGGGGTGGCTAGTGGAAACCGTTTGAAATGTGAGGAGTTGCAGGTGGTGGACCCACGGTCGCCCTGGGCCGTAACCATTGAACCCTTTCATGCAGTAATCACTAGGAGATCATCCTTGAACATTGCCATGTGTTTGTGGGTTTGTGGCTGCTTCATCGTCACTACCTCTTCAACTTCTAGCATGCAGTCCTTGGCTTTCCTGCGAATGTCTGCATAGTCCTTTATTCTCTGCTTGGCGTTCTGGTCGTGATCTCTCATTTCACTATCCTCAGGTCGCATGGTGTCTTGGGGGCCATGCTGTGGCAGCCGGGACCGAACATTTCTCCCAAACAGGACCTCTGCTGGGCTTTTCCTGTGGAGCTGTGTGCAGTGCTCCAATAGTCCCTGAGCAGTTGATGGAAGACATGCTCGTAGGGTTGTCCTGTTTACTGGGCCACCTGTAGCACTTGTTTGAGGTTTGCCATGAAACGCTCAATCATGCCGTTTGCTTGAGGCCATAACAGCATGATCTTCTGGTGATGAAACCCCATGTATTCACTGAAGCGCTCAAAGTCTTGGCCAGCGTATGGAGATACATTATCTGTCTTCACTTTTTGGGAAATGCCATATGCTGTGAAAATGTGGTCCAGGACTCGGATGACATAGTGAGCTGCCGTGGAGACTCTCTGCGCCTCTAAATAGCTGGGGTACTTGTCCATTATGGCTAGGATGTATTTTCTCCCTTCGATGAGACCAAAGAAGTCAGCCGCCACTGCTTCCCACACCCCCTCTGGTAACGCAGACATCCGATAACGCTCTGGATGTCTGTTGGGTGTAATGAGGCAACAGGTCGGTCACTCTTTCAAGACCTCCCCCAAAAGCGCATCTAGTTGGGGGAACCAGACCTTCTGTCTCAACATGTGTTTCGTAGACACTATTCCTCGGTGCCCCTCATGTGCTAGTTCCACTACTTTCCTTCGGAGTGAAGCTGGGATCACCATATTGTGTCCTTTTAGTAGTAGGTTGTCCTCAGACAAGGCCAGTTCCTCCTTCACCAGTAAAAGCCTGTCTATTTCTCTATGGACGTCTTCCGATTCAAGGCGACCTCTTTCTTTGGCCCATCTCCACCGCCCTGATCTGAGTCCTTCACTGACGATGAGGCATGCTGGATCCATCTCTTGTTTCCTGTGCGAGGGTAGCGGGGTCGATGCCCTTGGGCATGGCTTCTTGAATAAGATATCAGAAGTAGCGATTCACTACAGAAGGTTCCGGTCGGTCTCCGCTTCTCGGATGACGGGACAGAACTCACACTCACTTTCACCCTTGGAACCTATGTGAGGTACCAGCACCGTGGGGTTATGAGATGTGGGAGGGAGGGGCTTCTTCTAACAGCTGCAGCGAGGCACAAGCACCGTTGGTTCCCTGCTCCCTTCCCTCACTCACCACTGCTACTGGCAATCACTGCTGCGGACCCCCGGGCACAATCCAGCCTCCTGCATCTTCCGATACATAGGCAGGGCAACGCCCTCACTGCCACGGCCACCAGTAGTTCTCCCTCTCCTGGGCCTCCGTTGCCATGCGCTTCGCCTTCCCGGCGCTGTAGCCTCCCACGCATAGGATGTCTCTCCTTCGTTGCCACTGGGTGGACCCGGGGTGAGGGACCTTCTACCCCAGGGCCAGCACTGGGCAGTACAAAGACACAGGAGGCAGGTGTCACACGCAACATGTTGTTATTCATACACCTCCTACCTGCAACTGCCTTGCCCGTGCTTAGCCTTGTCACTTCCCCTTTTCCCGCCGCCCCCCACCCTATCCCGCTCCGTGCCCCGGGAACCCAACTATCAACGTGAGGGCCATCATCCATTCCTAACAGAAAAGTGAGGCCTACCACTCAATTAACACATTTCGTGGGGTGTCACTTACTATGGAGTCAGTTCATAAATATGGCTAGCCCGCCCACCAGCCCATTGATTTCAGTGGACTCTCTCTGGCTAAATCTGATTTAATTTGCCAGGGCAACTCGAAGAGGTTGAGATGTATGGGTCAGGTTAATAATATACTGCAGGGTATGGTGGGTAAACGCAGATCTGGCTGGGACAAGGTATTTATCTGGGTGGGGATTTTGCAAACCCTACGTCTTTGGGCCTGTGGATATGGAAGCTGCACATGCTGTCATGTTTGTGCCTGAAGCAAGAGGGGCCATTGATATTGGGTGGTGCCATGTGGTGGTTATGCATAGGGAGAAGTTTGGGGCATGGAAGGGAGCCGTGCACACATTTGGGGCAGGGGTGCATGTAACAGTTTTCCTTTGGCACCATATTTCACAAACTTCTTAGAAACTATCCTGATGGGGGTAGGATTTTGGTGAAGCTACAACACAATTATCCAACAACAGTAAGAGAAACTGAAATACAAGGAGGCTTTGAGTGCTGAAAACAGGCCAAAACATACATCACAGAAGGAGGAGTGTGAAGAGTAAGTCAAACTGTTCAGTGCTAACATGGCAGTTTCCGTAGTGTAGTGGTTATCACGTTCGCCTAACACGCGAAAGGTCCCTGGTTCGAGACCGGGCGGAAACACTTTTTTTTTTCCCTGGCACATACCGAATTAGAACTCTGTTAATTAAAAACTGCACATACGTGCAAACATTTGTGGATGACATGCTAAAAAAGTCGGTAGCGGCAACATATGGTTAGTGCTGTGCAAGGAATCTCACATTCTGACTAGCCATGTGCATACTCTGCACTGCCACATATAGAAATTAGGGGTGTACCAGACTTTATAGACCAAAGTATGGGACAGTTTTATGAACGCCTATACAATATACAGCAAAAGGGATGATCAAATCAAAACTGGAAATATGCATTAAGTACCAGAGTGGCTGCACTCATAGATAGATTGGGAGGATCCAGATATCAGAGTTTGGGCTACCCTTAAACGTAGATTGCTATATAGAGTTGCTGCATCATGTTCACGACCTATATATACCCCTGGAAGAACTACACGATCCCTAATAAAGGCTCATGTCCATAGATAGCGGTGGTGTGCCACCTATCTAAAAGGGGTAGAAACAGTAAAGTTACAGTCCATAGATAATTATGTGAATTGACCAAAAAAAAATAAACACAAAATTACAAAACAGGCCTGCACCAATGTGACCCACACTGGGGTGGCCTTTTTTAAACCACCTTTGTGAAGCTTAAATAGGCATAGCGTACTTCTTCTAGAGGGATCACACTGGTGACTTGTTGCACTTGATAAATCATATCAAGTCTTGTCCCTTTCTTTTGTGGTATACTGTTAGTCCAAATAGAGGGACATTTTTATGAACTTTACCAATGCTCCCTTAAAATTGTATTTATCTGTTCCTTCGGAATATGGTAGCTGTAAGGGGTCGGGACAACTTGCATCCATTTGTAGCGATCAGTTTAAGATTATTTAGCAGTTTTGAAGCTTCTTCTGACATAATACTAAAGTTCACAGTATCTGGCATATGCGCCATGTACCTATTCATCTATTTTACATGAACAATTATAACACTAAAAAAAGTTGAATTCGAACAACAATAGTTTTATGTCATGCATATAGATATTCTTTAATGTCCATTCAGCCTGAAAATATCGTCAATGAGTGTTTCAACCTCTTACTCACTGGTCTTCACCAGGGCGTTAGAACGTCTTCACTATACAAATTCCCAATGGTTCTTGAGATGCTTATTTCTAATCACTTCATAGGTACTTCTTCTACCTTGCATAATTCCTGTAATAGTCCTATTTGAGAAAATTCAAATGCCTTTCAGATTGAGTCCCAATTCTTGATGCCTAGAGGCTCTGCGCCTAATCTCAGACCGATTTTCCAAAGTCCAAATTTGTTTGATAACATACTCTTCCTGAGGGTTGTAACAGTGTCGATAAGCCACCCTCAAAACGGGGAGTTCCTTCTCTCCCCACTCAGGTGGTTATGCAACAAACTATTTAACAGATTCTTTTTTTTTTTGCCCTATCTCAGACACATATCATGCCCCTTGGATCCCTCTACCATGAGCTGACAATGAGCCAAGAACCAGGCCAGTGTAGGGGAAATATATTGGTATTTATTTAAATTAAAAGTAATAGAAATGAGCACGAAAATGTTAAAAACCACTTTATCCGTGGCTCAACTTTTCTCAGCATAAATATATCACAAAAGTGAGTTAAAAAGACACAATCGCAATTATTCACTTTCTGTAAATTTAACTTCACAAAATAATTATATTGATTAATAATGGAGGCACTTTTGTGCGATTTTGATTTTCCTGCAGGCTTAAAAGGATAGAAGTAGGATTTCAAGATTGGTAATGATGATTTCGCACACACTTATGGTTTAAAATAAACACAGGGTGATTTATCGGTTAATTTTTCAGACCCCCCCACCACTCCCCCCGCTTTGGTCTATGTTGGGAAGTCAGACAGAAAACTTAGAATGCTTTGGGGAATTTTGGATTTCAGACTCCCCTTGCAGAAATACCTGTTTTGGGGAAGCTGGATAAAAAGGTTGGACTGATTAAAAAACAAAGACACCCCTCTTCCTTAAGAAGTCGTGGTCAGCTGGACAACAAGGATTACCCAATTAATTTATAGAGTACAGTTTTCAGCACACACTGCGAAGTGATCTTTGTTAATTTCAAATTTTAATAAAATACACCCTGGAGGTGGTACTAGAGAGCCCAATCAACATGGCCGCGAGCCGAAACATCCGTACAAGATCCGGCCGCACATCAACTCTGAAGCCAACCTCAAAGTGCAGATTATGAAAATTTGAGACACTGGGCACCTGTTGGCGAGACTTGAGGTTCCTAAACCTAAACTGGGCTGAGAACGACAGAGGACACCTTTGTGTGCGCAGTAGCGCGGAGTGCAGGGAGAGGCGCCTCTGATCCTGTGACAGGGACTTCAGCTGCACCTAGCACCCCAGATGGCCTAGACTGCCTTGCGGGCAACATCAAAGCGGAATTGGCAAGAGCCTTACCCGACTCCCGGACATCGAGGGAGCCAGCAGGGAGGCTGCGGATCGGCTCACCACACCGGGGGAGCCCCGGGCATAACGGCTCCTCCTCTGTGTGGCATGGAGGATCGCAGCCCGTCACTCCCGGGAGGCGAAGGCAGAGAAACCAGTCCCCCAACTACTGGGGAGATCAGCATACACCAGCCAGGACACCCGAGGAACTGAGTGGTGTTTCTGAGGGCAGAACGGAACGGAGGAGAGACCCGACCACTGGGTCTTGCCACGGTAACAACCTATGGCGGCGGCTCCTGGAGCAGAGAGGCACACGCCGGAAAACCCACAGAGCCCAGAGGCCACCAGGACTCTGAGAGAGCTGGGTTGACAGATGAGAGCAAAATAGTAGAAGGAAAAAGAGGAAGAAGACTTGATGTAGTTGAGAGGAAACCAAACTGATGGAGATTATAGGGATAATAAGAGAATATCATGAGAGAATGAGAGGATAGAAGAAGGGAAGAAACAAGGAGAGTTGGGGGTGTGATACTGGGAGGAATGTAGGTGATAGTCTGACATATGCCATCTTTCATCAAAATAAATTACCTTGTGGAAATTGACTTTGACAGCATTGCATGGTGGTGATGACAAGGCATGCATATGTATTAAGAAAGGAAGCATAGGGCTGGGGGTATTGTGTACTATGGGGTGACACCCCCTATATATTAACAAAACGATGAAAGGCCACAATGTAATTTTATTGATGAAAATTAACATGGGGAAACTTATTTAGATGAAAGGATATAGACGCAAGTCTGGCATTGGTGCCAGAGTGGAATTGGTAAAGATAAAGTTGATAACAAAACAAGGATTGAGGTTGCAGTGGGAGAAAGACCCTGAGCTATGAGTGGCGTGGAACCATAGATAGAGATAGATAAACGTGAGAGTAGGACAGCCATGAAGGTGAGAGTGAATGGGATAATTCAAAGGGAAAGATGCAATAGGGCGGAATAGGGGATAATCAGCAGATTGGAAGGGCTAGAGGTGAGACAAGGACAGAGTTGCTAGAGGTGTATTGGAAAAGTTGCAAAAAAGAGGCATTTACGGTAGTGAGGAAATGAGAGCCAATGAGTAGAGACTAGAAAGACAGGTGGAGGGGAAAGAGATAGAGACCAGGTGAGTGAAGGGGGTGAGCCTTGAGCAGATAAGGGAAGAACCAGGATACTTAAAGTGAAAGAACATGGCCTGAGTCATTGATTATGAAAATGAATTCACTTCAGAAGTCAAGTGCTTCTTTTATGGAGATTACATTTTTCAATGTAGTTACTATGGTCTCTTAACCATAGGATCATTCACAGTGAAGTCTAGGAATTCTCTCACACTTCTCTCGAACTAGGATGCCTTGTGCACCAGGGTGGATCCACCAGGGTGCATCTGTCACTGGACAGGTGGTATCTTACCTACTTGGTGGTAGTTGCCCACGTAAGTGTCTGAAGTCTGTTCTATGTGACAATTACTGGTATTGGTATTTAGGCTGGTTCTTAGCAGTTCCTGAAAACGTATTACATACTAAATTCACATATACCAACCACCATGTGGCTGGCTTATATCTGAAAACTGTCGGGACATTTTCCAGCTGACAATACATAATTCTGCACTATACAAAATAACCCGTTCTTACACGTTGTTATGGTCTGCACCATTTTCCATACATAATGTTGATCAGGTGTGTGTCGTGCAGCGCAGGCTGACTTGTCCATTGCCTCGCTCATGGCATCATCACATGCAGGCCATTGTGTTGGGCCCGGGGTGAGGGACCTCCTGCCCTGGTGCCGGCACTGCACAGTACAAAGACACGGGAGGCAGGTGTCAAACGCAACACATCTTTATTCATACACCTCCTACATGCCACTGCCTTGCCCATGCTTAGCCTTCATCAGTTCCCCTGTTACCCCCGCCCCATGCCCCAGAACCCAACTGTCAATGGGACATCCCCGCAAATTAAACAATTACCCCAAAGGGGGTGCAACATGTGCCTGGGATGGTGCGCCTCAGACCATTTCTTCAATGAGACATTGCAGTTTGTTTCTTGCTCTTTGGGGTCTCGAGTTCTCTGTCTCTCGCACCATTCTTCCTGCCGGCTCCCCAGTGTATTCCACACCAGAGGTGTCAGAGTCTTCTCGGTCTCCATGATATGAATCGTCCTCATGGTGTTCATCAGACATGTCCCCTCTTCCCCTTGCCCGCCGTGGGGTGGCTAGTGGAAACCGTTTGAAATGTGAGGAGTTGCAGGTGGTGGACCCACGGTCGCCCTGGGCCGTAACCATTGAACCCTTTCATGCAGTAATCACTAGGAGATCATCCTTGAACATTGCCATGTGTTTGTGGGTTTGTGGCTGCTTCATCGTCACTACCTCTTCAACTTCTAGCATGCAGTCCTTGGCTTTCCTGCGAATGTCTGCATAGTCCTTTATTCTCTGCTTGGCGTTCTGGTCGTGATCTCTCATTTCACTATCCTCAGGTCGCATGGTGTCTTGGGGGCCATGCTGTGGCAGCCGGGACCGAACATTTCTCCCAAACAGGACCTCTGCTGGGCTTTTCCTGTGGAGCTGTGTGCAGTGCTCCAATAGTCCCTGAGCAGTTGATGGAAGACATGCTCGTAGGGTTGTCCAGTTTACTGGGCCACCTGTAGCACTTGTTTGAGGTTTGCCATGAAACGCTCAATCATGCCGTTTGCTTGAGGCCATAACAGCATGATCTTCTGGTGATGAAACCCCATGTATTCACTGAAGCGCTCAAAGTCTTGGCCAGCGTATGGAGATACATTATCTGTCTTCACTTTTTGGGAAATGCCATATACTGTGAAAATGTGGTCCAGGGCTCGGATGACATAGTGAGCTGCCGTGGAGACTCTCTGCGCCTCTAAATAGCTGGGGTACTTGTCCATTATGGCTAGGATGTATTTTCTCCCTTCGATGAGACCAAAGAAGTCAGCCGCCACTGCTTCCCACACCCCCTCCGGTAACGCAGACATCCGATAACGCTCTGGATGTCTGTTGGGTGTAATGAGGCAACAGGTCGGACACTCTTTCAAGACCTCCCCCAAAAGCGCATCTAGTTGGGGGAACCAGACCTTCTGTCTCAACATGTGTTTCGTAGACACTATTCCTCGGTGCCCCTCATGTGCTAGTTCCACTACTTTCCTTCGGAGTGAAGCTGGGATCACCATATTGTGTCCTTTTAGTAGTAGGTTGTCCTCAGACAAGGCCAGTTCCTCCTTCACCAGTAAAAGCCTGTCTATTTCTCTACGGACGTCTTCCGATTCAAGGCGACCTCTTTCTTTGGCCCATCTCCACCGCCCTGATCTGAGTCCTTCACTGACGATGAGGCATGCTGGATCCATCTCTTGTTTCCTGTGCGAGGGTAGCGGGGTCGATGCCCTTGGGCATGGCTTCTTGAATAAGATATCAGAAGTAGCGATTCACTCCAAAAGTTTCCGGTCGGTCTCCGCTTCTCGGATGACGGGACAGAACTCACACTCACTTTCACCCTTGGAACCTATGTGAGGTACCAGCACCGTGGGGTTATGAGATGTGGGAGGGAGGGACTTCTTCTAACAGCTGCAGCGAGGCACAAGCACCGTTGGTTCCCTGCTCCCTTCCCTCACTCACCACTGCTACTGGCAATCACTGCTGCGGACCCCCGGGCACAATCCAGCCTCCTGCATCTTCCGATACATAGGCAGGGCAACGCCCTCACTGCCACGGCCACCAGTAGTTCTCCCTCTCCTGGGCCTCCGTTGCCATGCGCTTCGCCTTCCCGGCGCTGTAGCCTCCCACGCATAGGATGTCTCTCCTTCGTTGCCACTGTGGTGGACCCGGGGTGAGGGACCTTCTACCCCAGGGCCAGCACTGGGCAGTACAAAGACACAGGAGGCAGGTGTCACACGCAACATGTTGTTATTCATACACCTCCTACCTGCAACTGCCTTGCCCGTGCTTAGCCTTGTCACTTCCCCTTTTCCCGCCGTCCCCACCCTATCCCGCTCCGTGCCCCGGGAACCCAACTATCAACGTGAGGGCCATCATCCATTCCTAACAGAAAAGTGAGGCCTACCACTCAATTAACACATTTCGTGGGGTGTCACTTACTATGGAGTCAGTTCATAAATATGGCTAGCCCGCCCACCAGCCCATTGATTTCAGTGGACTCTCTCTGGCTAAATCTGATTTAATTTGCCAGGGCAACTCGAAGAGGTTGAGATGTATGGGTCAGGTTAATAATATACTGCAGGGTATGGTGGGTAAACGCAGATCTGGCTGGGACAAGGTATTTATCTGGGTGGGGAATTTGCAAACCCTACGTCTTTGGGCCTGTGGATATGGAAGCTACACATGCTGTCATGTTTGTGCCTGAAGCAAGAGGGGCCATTGATATTGGGTGGTGCCATGTGGTGGTTATGCATAGGGAGAAGTTTGGGGCATGGAAGGGAGCCGTGCACACATTTGGGGCAGGGGTGCATGTAACAGTTTTCCTTTGGCACCATATTTCACAAACTTCTTAGAAACTATCCTGATGGGGGTAGGATTTTGGTGAAGCTACAACACAATTATCCAACAACAGTAAGAGAAACTGAAATACAAGGAGGCTTGAGTGCTGAAAACAGGCCAAAACATACATCACAGAAGGAGGAGTGTGAAGAGTAAGTCAAACTGTTCAGTGCTAACACGGCAGTTTCCGTAGTGTAGTGGTTATCACGTTCGCCTAACACGCGAAAGGTCCCCGGTTCGAGACCGGGCGGAAACACTTTTTTTTTTCCTGGCACATACCGAATTAGAACTCTGTTAATTAAAAACTGCACATACGTGCAAACATTTGTGGATGACATGCTAAAAAAGTCGGTAGCGGCAACATATGGTTAGTGCTGTGCAAGGAATCTCACATTCTGACTAGCCATGTGCATACTCTGCACTGCCACATATAGAAATTAGGGGTGTACCAGACTTTATAGACCAAAGTATGGGACAGTTTTATGAACGCCTATACAATATACAGCAAAAGGGATGATCAAATCAAAACTGGAAATATGCATTAAGTACCAGAGTGGCTGCACTCATAGATAGATTGGGAGGATCCAGATATCAGAGTTTGGGCTACCCTTAAACGTAGATTGCTATATAGAGTTGCTGCATCATGTTCACGACCTGTATATACCCCTGGAAGAACTACACGATCCCTAATAAAGGCTCATGTCCATAGATAGCGGTGGTGTGCCACTTATCTAAAAGGGGTAGAAACAGTAAAGTTACAGTCCATAGATAATTATGTGAATTAACCAAAAAAAAATAAACACAAAATTACAAAACAGGCCTGCACCAATGTGACCCACACTGGGGTGGCCTTTTTTAAACCACCTTTGTGAAGCTTAAATAGGCATAGCGTACTTCTTCTAGAGGGATCACACTGGTGACTTGTTGCACTTGATAAATCATATCAAGTCTTGTCCCTTTCTTTTGTGGTATACTGTTAGTCCAAATAGAGGGACATTTTTATGAACTTTACCAATGCTCCCTTAAAATTGTATTTATCTGTTCCTTCGGAATATGGTAGCTGTAAGGGGTCGGGACAACTTGCATCCATTTGTAGCGATCAGTTTAAGATTATTTAGCAGTTTTGAAGCTTCTTCTGACATAATACTAAAGTTCACAGTATCTGGCATATGCACCATGTACCTATTCATCTATTTTACATGAACAATTATAACACTAAAAAAAGTTGAATTCGAACAACAATAGTTTTATGTCATGCATATAGATATTCTTTAATGTCCATTCAGCCTGAAAATATCGTCAATGAGTGTTTCAACCTCTTACTCACTGGTCTTCACCAGGGCGTTAGAACATCTTCACTATACAAATTCCCAATGGTTCTTGAGATGCTTATTTCTAATCACTTCATAGGTACTTCTTCTACCTTGCATAATTCCTGTAATAGTCCTATTTGAGAAAATTCAAATGCCTTTCAGATTGAGTCCCAATTCTTGATGCCTAGAGGCTCTGCGCCTAATCTCAGACCGATTTTCCAAAGTCCAAATTTGTTTGATAACATACTCTTCCTGAGGGTTGTAACAGTGTCGATAAGCCACCCTCAAAACGGGGAGTTCCTTCTCTCCCCACTCACGTGGTTATGCAACAAACTATTTAACAGATTCTTTTTTTTTTTGCCCTATCTCAGACACATATCATGCCCCTTGGATCCCTCTACCATGAGCTGACAATGAGCCAAGAACCAGGCCAGTGTAGGGGAAATATATTGGTATTTATTTAAATTAAAAGTAATAGAAATAAGCACGAAAATGTTAAAAACCACTTTATCCGTGGCTCAACTTTTCTCAGCATAAATATATCACAAAAGTGAGTTAAAAAGACACAATCGCAATTATTCACTTTCTGTAAATTTAACTTCACAAAATAATTATATTGATTAATAATGGAGGCACTTTTGTGCGATTTTGATTTTCCTGCAGGCTTAAAAGGATAGAAGTAGGATTTCAAGATTGGTAATGATGATTTCGCACACACTTATGGTTTAAAATAAACACAGGGTGATTTATCGGTTAATTTTTCAGACCCCCCCACCACTCCCCCCGCTTTGGTCTATGTTGGGAAGTCAGACAGAAAACTTAGAATGCTTTGGGGAATTTTGGATTTCAGACTCCCCTTGCAGAAATACCTGTTTTGGGGAAGCTGGATAAAAAGGTTGGACTGATTAAAAAACAAAGACACCCCTCTTCCTTAAGAAGTCGTGGTCAGCTGGACAACAAGGATTACCCAATTAATTTATAGAGTACAGTTTTCAGCACACACTGCGAAGTGATCTTTGTTAATTTCAAATTTTAATAAAATACACCCTGGAGGTGGTACTAAAGAGCCCAATCAACATGGCCGCGAGCCGAAACATCCGTACAAGATCCGGCCGCACATCAACTCTGAAGCCAACCTCAAAGTGCAGATTATGAAAATTTGAGACACTGGGCACCTGTTGGCGAGACTTGAGGTTCCTAAACCTAAACTGGGCTGAGAACGACAGAGGACACCTTTGTGTGCGCAGTAGCGCGGAGTGCAGGGAGAGGCGCCTCTGATCCTGTGACAGGGACTTCAGCTGCACCTAGCACCCCAGATGGCCTAGACTGCCTTGCGGGCAACATCAAAGCGGAATTGGCAAGAGCCTTACCCGACTCCCGGACATCGAGGGAGCCAGCAGGGAGGCTGCGGATCGGCTCACCACACCGGGGGAGCCCCGGGCATAACGGCTCCTCCTCTGTGTGGCATGGAGGATCGCAGCCCGTCACTCCCGGGAGGCGAAGGCGGAGCAACCAGTCCCCCAACTACTGGGGAGATCAGCATACACCAGCCAGGACACCCGAGGAACTGAGTGGTGTTTCTGAGGGCAGAACAGAACGGAGGAGAGACCCGACCACTGGGTCTTGCCACGGTAACAACCTATGGCGGCGGCTCCTGGAGCAGAGAGGCACACGCCGGAAAACCCACAGAGCCCAGAGGCCACCAGGACTCTGAGAGAGCTGGGTTGACAGATGAGAGCAAAATAGTAGAAGGAAAAAGAGGAAGAAGACTTGATGTAGTTGAGAGGAAACCAAACTGATGGAGATTATAGGGATAATAAGAGAATATCATGAGAGAATGAGAGGATAGAAGAAGGGAAGAAACAAGGAGAGTTGGAGGTGTGATACTGGGAGGAATGTAGGTGATAGTCTGACATATGCCATCTTTCATCAAAATAAATTACCTTGTGGAAATTGACTTTGACAGCATTGCATGGTGGTGATGACAAGGCATGCATATGTATTAAGAAAGGCAGCATAGGGCTGGGGGTATTGTGGACTATGGGGTGACACCCCCTATATATTAACAAAACGATGAAAGGCCACAATGTAATTTTATTGATGAAAATTAACATGGGGAAACTTATTTAGATGAAAGGATATAGACGCGAGTCTGGCATTGGTGCCAGAGTGGAATTGGTAAAGATAAAGTTGATAACAAAACAAGGATTGAGGTTGCAGTGGGAGAAAGACCCTGAGCTATGAGTGGCGTGGAACCATAGATAGAGATAGATAAAAGTGAGAGTAGGACAGCCATGAAGGTGAGAGTGAATGGGATAATTCAAAGGGAAAGATGCAATAGGGCGGAATAGGGGATAATCAGCAGATTGGAAGGGCTAGAGGTGAGACAAGGACAGAGTTGCTAGAGGTGTATTGGAAAAGTTGCAAAAAAGAGGCATTTACGGTAGTGAGGAAATGAGAGCCAATGAGTAGAGACTAGAAAGACAGGTGGAGGGGAAAGAGATAGAGACCAGGTGAGTGAAGGGGGTGAGCCTTGAGCAGATAAGGGAAGAACCAGGATACTTAAAGTGAAAGAACATGGCCTGAGTCATTGATTATGAAAATGAATTCACTTCAGAAGTCAAGTGCTTCTTTTATGGAGATTACATTTTTCAATGTAGTTACTATGGTCTCTTAACCATAGGATCATTCACAGTGAAGTCTAGGAATTCTCTCACACTTCTCTCGAACTAGGATGCCTTGTGAACCAGGGTGGATCCACCAGGGTGCATCTGTCACTGGACAGGTGGTATCTTACCTACTTGGTGGTAGTTGCCCACGTAAGTGTCTGAAGTCTGTTCTATGTGACAATTACTGGTATTGGTATTTAGGCTGGTTCTTAGCAGTTCCTGAAAACGTATTACATACTAAATTCACATATACCAACCACCATGTGGCTGGCTTATATCTGAAAACTGTCGGGACATTTTCCAGCTGACAATACATAATTCTGCACTATACAAAATAACCCGTTCTTACACGTTGTTATGGTCTGCACCATTTTCCATACATAATGTTGATCAGGTGTGTGTCGTGCAGCGCAGGCTGACTTGTCCATTGCCTCGCTCATGGCATCATCACATGCAGGCCATTGTGTTGGGCCCGGGGTGAGGGACCTCCTGCCCTGGTGCCGGCACTGCACAGTACAAAGACACGGGAGGCAGGTGTCAAACGCAACACATCTTTATTCATACACCTCCTACATGCCACTGCCTTGCCCATGCTTAGCCTTCATCAGTTCCCCTGTTACCCCCGCCCCATGCCCCAGAACCCAACTGTCAATGGGACATCCCCGCAAATTAAACAATTACCCCAAAGGGGGTGCAACATGTGCCTGGGATGGTGCGCCTCAGACCATTTCTTCAATGAGACATTGCAGTTTGTTTCTTGCTCTCTGGGGTCTCGAGTTCTCTGTCTCTCGCACCATTCTTCCTGCCGGCTCCCCAGTGTATTCCACACCAGAGGTGTCAGAGTCTTCTCGGTCTCCATGATATGAATCGTCCTCATGGTGTTCATCAGACATGTCCCCTCTTCCCCTTGCCCGCCGTGGGGTGGCTAGTGGAAACCGTTTGAAATGTGAGGAGTTGCAGGTGGTGGACCCACGGTCGCCCTGGGCCGTAACCATTGAACCCTTTCATGCAGTAATCACTAGGAGATCATCCTTGAACATTGCCATGTGTTTGTGGGTTTGTGGCTGCTTCATCGTCACTACCTCTTCAACTTCTAGCATGCAGTCCTTGGCTTTCCTGCGAATGTCTGCATAGTCCTTTATTCTCTGCTTGGCGTTCTGGTCGTGATCTCTCATTTCACTATCCTCAGGTCGCATGGTGTCTTGGGGGCCATGCTGTGGCAGCCGGGACCGAACATTTCTCCCAAACAGGACCTCTGCTGGGCTTTTCCTGTGGAGCTGTGTGCAGTGCTCCAATAGTCCCTGAGCAGTTGATGGAAGACATGCTCGTAGGGTTGTCCTGTTTACTGGGCCACCTGTAGCACTTGTTTGAGGTTTGCCATGAAACGCTCAATCATGCCGTTTGCTTGAGGCCATAACAGCATGATCTTCTGGTGATGAAACCCCATGTATTCACTGAAGCGCTCAAAGTCTTGGCCAGCGTATGGAGATACATTATCTGTCTTCACTTTTTGGGAAATGCCATATGCTGTGAAAATGTGGTCCAGGACTCGGATGACATAGTGAGCTGCCGTGGAGACTCTCTGCGCCTCTAAATAGCTGGGGTACTTGTCCATTATGGCTAGGATGTATTTTCTCCCTTCGATGAGACCAAAGAAGTCAGCCGCCACTGCTTCCCACACCCCCTCTGGTAACGCAGACATCCGATAACGCTCTGGATGTCTGTTGGGTGTAATGAGGCAACAGGTCGGTCACTCTTTCAAGACCTCCCCCAAAAGCGCATCTAGTTGGGGGAACCAGACCTTCTGTCTCAACATGTGTTTCGTAGACACTATTCCTCGGTGCCCCTCATGTGCTAGTTCCACTACTTTCCTTCGGAGTGAAGCTGGGATCACCATATTGTGTCCTTTTAGTAGTAGGTTGTCCTCAGACAAGGCCAGTTCCTCCTTCACCAGTAAAAGCCTGTCTATTTCTCTATGGACGTCTTCCGATTCAAGGCGACCTCTTTCTTTGGCCCATCTCCACCGCCCTGATCTGAGTCCTTCACTGACGATGAGGCATGCTGGATCCATCTCTTGTTTCCTGTGCGAGGGTAGCGGGGTCGATGCCCTTGGGCATGGCTTCTTGAATAAGATATCAGAAGTAGCGATTCACTACAGAAGGTTCCGGTCGGTCTCCGCTTCTCGGATGACGGGACAGAACTCACACTCACTTTCACCCTTGGAACCTATGTGAGGTACCAGCACCGTGGGGTTATGAGATGTGGGAGGGAGGGGCTTCTTCTAACAGCTGCAGCGAGGCACAAGCACCGTTGGTTCCCTGCTCCCTTCCCTCACTCACCACTGCTACTGGCAATCACTGCTGCGGACCCCCGGGCACAATCCAGCCTCCTGCATCTTCCGATACATAGGCAGGGCAACGCCCTCACTGCCACGGCCACCAGTAGTTCTCCCTCTCCTGGGCCTCCGTTGCCATGCGCTTCGCCTTCCCGGCGCTGTAGCCTCCCACGCATAGGATGTCTCTCCTTCGTTGCCACTGGGTGGACCCGGGGTGAGGGACCTTCTACCCCAGGGCCAGCACTGGGCAGTACAAAGACACAGGAGGCAGGTGTCACACGCAACATGTTGTTATTCATACACCTCCTACCTGCAACTGCCTTGCCCGTGCTTAGCCTTGTCACTTCCCCTTTTCCCGCCGCCCCCCACCCTATCCCGCTCCGTGCCCCGGGAACCTAACTATCAACGTGAGGGCCATCATCCATTCCTAACAGAAAAGTGAGGCCTACCACTCAATTAACACATTTCGTGGGGTGTCACTTACTATGGAGTCAGTTCATAAATATGGCTAGCCCGCCCACCAGCCCATTGATTTCAGTGGACTCTCTCTGGCTAAATCTGATTTAATTTGCCAGGGCAACTCGAAGAGGTTGAGATGTATGGGTCAGGTTAATAATATACTGCAGGGTATGGTGGGTAAACGCAGATCTGGCTGGGACAAGGTATTTATCTGGGTGGGGATTTTGCAAACCCTACGTCTTTGGGCCTGTGGATATGGAAGCTACACATGCTGTCATGTTTGTGCCTGAAGCAAGAGGGGCCATTGATATTGGGTGGTGCCATGTGGTGGTTATGCATAGGGAGAAGTTTGGGGCATGGAAGGGAGCCGTGCACACATTTGGGGCAGGGGTGCATGTAACAGTTTTCCTTTGGCACCATATTTCACAAACTTCTTAGAAACTATCCTGATGGGGGTAGGATTTTGGTGAAGCTACAACACAATTATCCAACAACAGTAAGAGAAACTGAAATACAAGGAGGCTTTGAGTGCTGAAGACAGGCCAAAACATACATCACAGAAGGAGGAGTGTGAAGAGTAAGTCAAACTGTTCAGTGCTAACATGGCAGTTTCCGTAGTGTAGTGGTTATCACGTTCGCCTAACACGCGAAAGGTCCCCGGTTCGAGACCGGGCGGAAACACTTTTTTTTTTTCCTGGCACATACCGAATTAGAACTCTGTTAATTAAAAACTGCACATACGTGCAAACATTTGTGGATGACATGCTAAAAAAGTCGGTAGCGGCAACATATGCTTAGTGCTGTGCAAGGAATCTCACATTCTGACTAGCCATGTGCATACTCTGCACTGCCACATATAGAAATTAGGGGTGTACCAGACTTTATAGACCAAAGTATGGGACAGTTTTATGAACGCCTATACAATATACAGCAAAAGGGATGATCAAATCAAAACTGGAAATATGCATTAAGTACCAGAGTGGCTGCACTCATAGATAGATTGGGAGGATCCAGATATCAGAGTTTGGGCTACCCTTAAACGTAGATTGCTATATAGAGTTGCTGCATCATGTTCACGACCTATATATACCCCTGGAAGAACTACACGATCCCTAATAAAGGCTCATGTCCATAGATAGCGGTGGTGTGCCACCTATCTAAAAGGGGTAGAAACAGTAAAGTTACAGTCCATAGATAATTATGTGAATTGACCAAAAAAAAATAAACACAAAATTACAAAACAGGCCTGCACCAATGTGACCCACACTGGGGTGGCCTTTTTTAAACCACCTTTGTGAAGCTTAAATAGGCATAGCGTACTTCTTCTAGAGGGATCACACTGGTGACTTGTTGCACTTGATAAATCATATCAAGTCTTGTCCCTTTCTTTTGTGGTATACTGTTAGTCCAAATAGAGGGACATTTTTATGAACTTTACCAATGCTCCCTTAAAATTGTATTTATCTGTTCCTTCGGAATATGGTAGCTGTAAGGGGTCGGGACAACTTGCATCCATTTGTAGCGATCAGTTTAAGATTATTTAGCAGTTTTGAAGCTTCTTCTGACATAATACTAAAGTTCACAGTATCTGGCATATGCGCCATGTACCTATTCATCTATTTTACATGAACAATTATAACACTAAAAAAAGTTGAATTCGAACAACAATAGTTTTATGTCATGCATATAGATATTCTTTAATGTCCATTCAGCCTGAAAATATCGTCAATGAGTGTTTCAACCTCTTACTCACTGGTCTTCACCAGGGCGTTAGAACGTCTTCACTATACAAATTCCCAATGGTTCTTGAGATGCTTATTTCTAATCACTTCATAGGTACTTCTTCTACCTTGCATAATTCCTGTAATAGTCCTATTTGAGAAAATTCAAATGCCTTTCAGATTGAGTCCCAATTCTTGATGCCTAGAGGCTCTGCGCCTAATCTCAGACCGATTTTCCAAAGTCCAAATTTGTTTGATAACATACTCTTCCTGAGGGTTGTAACAGTGTCAATAAGCCACCCTCAAAACGGGGAGTTCCTTCTCTCCCCACTCACGTGGTTATGCAACAAACTATTTAACAGATTCTTTTTTTTTTTGCCCTATCTCAGACACATATCATGCCCCTTGGATCCCTCTACCATGAGCTGACAATGAGCCAAGAACCAGGCCAGTGTAGGGGAAATATATTGGTATTTATTTAAATTAAAAGTAATAGAAATGAGCACGAAAATGTTAAAAACCACTTTATCCGTGGCTCAACTTTTCTCAGCATAAATATATCACAAAAGTGAGTTAAAAAGACACAATCGCAATTATTCACTTTCTGTAAATTTAACTTCACAAAATAATTATATTGATTAATAATGGAGGCACTTTTGTGGGATTTTGATTTTCCTGCAGGCTTAAAAGGATAGAAGTAGGATTTCAAGATTGGTAATGATGATTTCGCACACACTTATGGTTTAAAATAAACACAGGGTGATTTATCGGTTAATTTTTCAGACCCCCCCACCACTCCCCCCGCTTTGGTCTATGTTGGGAAGTCAGACAGAAAACTTAGAATGCTTTGGGGAATTTTGGATTTCAGACTCCCCTTGCAGAAATACCTGTTTTGGGGAAGCTGGATAAAAAGGTTGGACTGATTAAAAAACAAAGACACCCCTCTTCCTTAAGAAGTCGTGGTCAGCTGGACAACAAGGATTACCCAATTAATTTATAGAGTACAGTTTTCAGCACACACTGCGAAGTGATCTTTGTTAATTTCAAATTTTAATAAAATACACCCTGGAGGTGGTACTAAAGAGCCCAATCAACATGGCCGCGAGCCGAAACATCCGTACAAGATCCGGCCGCACATCAACTCTGAAGCCAACCTCAAAGTGCAGATTATGAAAATTTGAGACACTGGGCACCTGTTGGCGAGACTTGAGGTTCCTAAACCTAAACTGGGCTGAGAACGACAGAGGACACCTTTGTGTGCGCAGTAGCGCGGAGTGCAGGGAGAGGCGCCTCTGATCCTGTGACAGGGACTTCAGCTGCACCTAGCACCCCAGATGGCCTAGACTGCCTTGCGGGCAACATCAAAGCGGAATTGGCAAGAGCCTTACCCGACTCCCGGACATCGAGGGAGCCAGCAGGGAGGCTGCGGATCGGCTCACCACACCGGGGGAGCCCCGGGCATAACGGCTCCTCCTCTGTGTGGCATGGAGGATCGCAGCCCGTCACTCCCGGGAGGCGAAGGCGGAGCAACCAGTCCCCCAACTACTGGGGAGATCAGCATACACCAGCCAGGACACCCGAGGAACTGAGTGGTGTTTCTGAGGGCAGAACAGAACGGAGGAGAGACCCGACCACTGGGTCTTGCCACGGTAACAACCTATGGCGGCGGCTCCTGGAGCAGAGAGGCACACGCCGGAAAACCCACAGAGCCCAGAGGCCACCAGGACTCTGAGAGAGCTGGGTTGACAGATGAGAGCAAAATAGTAGAAGGAAAAAGAGGAAGAAGACTTGATGTAGTTGAGAGGAAACCAAACTGATGGAGATTATAGGGATAATAAGAGAATATCATGAGAGAATGAGAGGATAGAAGAAGGGAAGAAACAAGGAGAGTTGGAGGTGTGATACTGGGAGGAATCTAGGTGATAGTCTGACATATGCCATCTTTCATCAAAATAAATTACCTTGTGGAAATTGACTTTGACAGCATTGCATGGTGGTGATGACAAGGCATGCATATGTATTAAGAAAGGCAGCATAGGGCTGGGGGTATTGTGGACTATGGGGTGACACCCCCTATATATTAACAAAACGATGAAAGGCCACAATGTAATTTTATTGATGAAAATTAACATGGGGAAACTTATTTAGATGAAAGGATATAGACGCGAGTCTGGCATTGGTGCCAGAGTGGAATTGGTAAAGATAAAGTTGATAACAAAACAAGGATTGAGGTTGCAGTGGGAGAAAGACCCTGAGCTATGAGTGGCGTGGAACCATAGATAGAGATAGATAAAAGTGAGAGTAGGACAGCCATGAAGGTGAGAGTGAATGGGATAATTCAAAGGGAAAGATGCAATAGGGCGGAATAGGGGATAATCAGCAGATTGGAAGGGCTAGAGGTGAGACAAGGACAGAGTTGCTAGAGGTGTATTGGAAAAGTTGCAAAAAAGAGGCATTTACGGTAGTGAGGAAATGAGAGCCAATGAGTAGAGACTAGAAAGACAGGTGGAGGGGAAAGAGATAGAGACCAGGTGAGTGAAGGGGGTGAGCCTTGAGCAGATAAGGGAAGAACCAGGATACTTAAAGTGAAAGAACATGGCCTGAGTCATTGATTATGAAAATGAATTCACTTCAGAAGTCAAGTGCTTCTTTTATGGAGATTACATTTTTCAATGTAGTTACTATGGTCTCTTAACCATAGGATCATTCACAGTGAAGTCTAGGAATTCTCTCACACTTCTCTCGAACTAGGATGCCTTGTGAACCAGGGTGGATCCACCAGGGTGCATCTGTCACTGGACAGGTGGTATCTTACCTACTTGGTGGTAGTTGCCCACGTAAGTGTCTGAAGTCTGTTCTATGTGACAATTACTGGTATTGGTATTTAGGCTGGTTCTTAGCAGTTCCTGAAAACGTATTACATACTAAATTCACATATACCAACCACCATGTGGCTGGCTTATATCTGAAAACTGTCGGGACATTTTCCAGCTGACAATACATAATTCTGCACTATACAAAATAACCCGTTCTTACACGTTGTTATGGTCTGCACCATTTTCCATACATAATGTTGATCAGGTGTGTGTCGTGCAGCGCAGGCTGACTTGTCCATTGCCTCGCTCATGGCATCATCACATGCAGGCCATTGTGTTGGGCCCGGGGTGAGGGACCTCCTGCCCTGGTGCCGGCACTGCACAGTACAAAGACACGGGAGGCAGGTGTCAAACGCAACACATCTTTATTCATACACCTCCTACATGCCACTGCCTTGCCCATGCTTAGCCTTCATCAGTTCCCCTGTTACCCCCGCCCCATGCCCCAGAACCCAACTGTCAATGGGACATCCCCGCAAATTAAACAATTACCCCAAAGGGGGTGCAACATGTGCCTGGGATGGTGCGCCTCAGACCATTTCTTCAATGAGACATTGCAGTTTGTTTCTTGCTCTCTGGGGTCTCGAGTTCTCTGTCTCTCGCACCATTCTTCCTGCCGGCTCCCCAGTGTATTCCACACCAGAGGTGTCAGAGTCTTCTCGGTCTCCATGATATGAATCGTCCTCATGGTGTTCATCAGACATGTCCCCTCTTCCCCTTGCCCGCCGTGGGGTGGCTAGTGGAAACCGTTTGAAATGTGAGGAGTTGCAGGTGGTGGACCCACGGTCGCCCTGGGCCGTAACCATTGAACCCTTTCATGCAGTAATCACTAGGAGATCATCCTTGAACATTGCCATGTGTTTGTGGGTTTGTGGCTGCTTCATCGTCACTACCTCTTCAACTTCTAGCATGCAGTCCTTGGCTTTCCTGCGAATGTCTGCATAGTCCTTTATTCTCTGCTTGGCGTTCTGGTCGTGATCTCTCATTTCACTATCCTCAGGTCGCATGGTGTCTTGGGGGCCATGCTGTGGCAGCCGGGACCGAACATTTCTCCCAAACAGGACCTCTGCTGGGCTTTTCCTGTGGAGCTGTGTGCAGTGCTCCAATAGTCCCTGAGCAGTTGATGGAAGACATGCTCGTAGGGTTGTCCTGTTTACTGGGCCACCTGTAGCACTTGTTTGAGGTTTGCCATGAAACGCTCAATCATGCCGTTTGCTTGAGGCCATAACAGCATGATCTTCTGGTGATGAAACCCCATGTATTCACTGAAGCGCTCAAAGTCTTGGCCAGCGTATGGAGATACATTATCTGTCTTCACTTTTTGGGAAATGCCATATGCTGTGAAAATGTGGTCCAGGACTCGGATGACATAGTGAGCTGCCGTGGAGACTCTCTGCGCCTCTAAATAGCTGGGGTACTTGTCCATTATGGCTAGGATGTATTTTCTCCCTTCGATGAGACCAAAGAAGTCAGCCGCCACTGCTTCCCACACCCCCTCTGGTAACGCAGACATCCGATAACGCTCTGGATGTCTGTTGGGTGTAATGAGGCAACAGGTCGGTCACTCTTTCAAGACCTCCCCCAAAAGCGCATCTAGTTGGGGGAACCAGACCTTCTGTCTCAACATGTGTTTCGTAGACACTATTCCTCGGTGCCCCTCATGTGCTAGTTCCACTACTTTCCTTCGGAGTGAAGCTGGGATCACCATATTGTGTCCTTTTAGTAGTAGGTTGTCCTCAGACAAGGCCAGTTCCTCCTTCACCAGTAAAAGCCTGTCTATTTCTCTATGGACGTCTTCCGATTCAAGGCGACCTCTTTCTTTGGCCCATCTCCACCGCCCTGATCTGAGTCCTTCACTGACGATGAGGCATGCTGGATCCATCTCTTGTTTCCTGTGCGAGGGTAGCGGGGTCGATGCCCTTGGGCATGGCTTCTTGAATAAGATATCAGAAGTAGCGATTCACTACAGAAGGTTCCGGTCGGTCTCCGCTTCTCGGATGACGGGACAGAACTCACACTCACTTTCACCCTTGGAACCTATGTGAGGTACCAGCACCGTGGGGTTATGAGATGTGGGAGGGAGGGGCTTCTTCTAACAGCTGCAGCGAGGCACAAGCACCGTTGGTTCCCTGCTCCCTTCCCTCACTCACCACTGCTACTGGCAATCACTGCTGCGGACCCCCGGGCACAATCCAGCCTCCTGCATCTTCCGATACATAGGCAGGGCAACGCCCTCACTGCCACGGCCACCAGTAGTTCTCCCTCTCCTGGGCCTCCGTTGCCATGCGCTTCGCCTTCCCGGCGCTGTAGCCTCCCACGCATAGGATGTCTCTCCTTCGTTGCCACTGGGTGGACCCGGGGTGAGGGACCTTCTACCCCAGGGCCAGCACTGGGCAGTACAAAGACACAGGAGGCAGGTGTCACACGCAACATGTTGTTATTCATACACCTCCTACCTGCAACTGCCTTGCCCGTGCTTAGCCTTGTCACTTCCCCTTTTCCCGCCGCCCCCCACCCTATCCCGCTCCGTGCCCCGGGAACCCAACTATCAACGTGAGGGCCATCATCCATTCCTAACAGAAAAGTGAGGCCTACCACTCAATTAACACATTTCGTGGGGTGTCACTTACTATGGAGTCAGTTCATAAATATGGCTAGCCCGCCCACCAGCCCATTGATTTCAGTGGACTCTCTCTGGCTAAATCTGATTTAATTTGCCAGGGCAACTCGAAGAGGTTGAGATGTATGGGTCAGGTTAATAATATACTGCAGGGTATGGTGGGTAAACGCAGATCTGGCTGGGACAAGGTATTTATCTGGGTGGGGATTTTGCAAACCCTACGTCTTTGGGCCTGTGGATATGGAAGCTGCACATGCTGTCATGTTTGTGCCTGAAGCAAGAGGGGCCATTGATATTGGGTGGTGCCATGTGGTGGTTATGCATAGGGAGAAGTTTGGGGCATGGAAGGGAGCCGTGCACACATTTGGGGCAGGGGTGCATGTAACAGTTTTCCTTTGGCACCATATTTCACAAACTTCTTAGAAACTATCCTGATGGGGGTAGGATTTTGGTGAAGCTACAACACAATTATCCAACAACAGTAAGAGAAACTCAAATACAAGGAGGCTTTGAATGCTGAAAACAGGCCAAAACATACATCATAGAAGGAGGAGTGTGAAGAGTAAGTCAAACTGTTTAGTGCTAACATGGCAGTTTCCGTAGTGTAGTGGTTATCACGTTCGCCTAACACGCGAAAGGTCCCCGGTTCGAGACCGGGCGGAAACACTTTTTTTTTTTCCTGGCACATACCGAATTAGAACTCTGTTAATTAAAAACTGCACATACGTGCAAACATTTGTGGATGACATGCTAAAAAAGTCGGTAGCGGCAACATATGGTTAGTGCTGTGCAAGGAATCTCACATTCTGACTAGCCATGTGCATACTCTGCACTGCCACATATAGAAATTAGGGGTGTACCAGACTTTATAGACCAAAGTATGGGACAGTTTTATGAACGCCTATACAATATACAGCAAAAGGGATGATCAAATCAAAACTGGAAATATGCATTAAGTACCAGAGTGGCTGCACTCATAGATAGATTGGGAGGATCCAGATATCAGAGTTTGGGCTACCCTTAAACGTAGATTGCTATATAGAGTTGCTGCATCATGTTCACGACCTATATATACCCCTGGAAGAACTACACGATCCCTAATAAAGGCTCATGTCCATAGATAGCGGTGGTGTGCCACCTATCTAAAAGGGGTAGAAACAGTAAAGTTACAGTCCATAGATAATTATGTGAATTGACCAAAAAAAAATAAACACAAAATTACAAAACAGGCCTGCACCAATGTGACCCACACTGGGGTGGCCTTTTTTAAACCACCTTTGTGAAGCTTAAATAGGCATAGCGTACTTCTTCTAGAGGGATCACACTGGTGACTTGTTGCACTTGATAAATCATATCAAGTCTTGTCCCTTTCTTTTGTGGTATACTGTTAGTCCAAATAGAGGGACATTTTTATGAACTTTACCAATGCTCCCTTAAAATTGTATTTATCTGTTCCTTCGGAATATGGTAGCTGTAAGGGGTCGGGACAACTTGCATCCATTTGTAGCGATCAGTTTAAGATTATTTAGCAGTTTTGAAGCTTCTTCTGACATAATACTAAAGTTCACAGTATCTGGCATATGCGCCATGTACCTATTCATCTATTTTACATGAACAATTATAACACTAAAAAAAGTTGAATTCGAACAACAATAGTTTTATGTCATGCATATAGATATTCTTTAATGTCCATTCAGCCTGAAAATATCGTCAATGAGTGTTTCAACCTCTTACTCACTGGTCTTCACCAGGGCGTTAGAACGTCTTCACTATACAAATTCCCAATGGTTCTTGAGATGCTTATTTCTAATCACTTCATAGGTACTTCTTCTACCTTGCATAATTCCTGTAATAGTCCTATTTGAGAAAATTCAAATGCCTTTCAGATTGAGTCCCAATTCTTGATGCCTAGAGGCTCTGCGCCTAATCTCAGACCGATTTTCCAAAGTCCAAATTTGTTTGATAACATACTCTTCCTGAGGGTTGTAACAGTGTCGATAAGCCACCCTCAAAACGGGGAGTTCCTTCTCTCCCCACTCAGGTGGTTATGCAACAAACTATTTAACAGATTCTTTTTTTTTTTGCCCTATCTCAGACACATATCATGCCCCTTGGATCCCTCTACCATGAGCTGACAATGAGCCAAGAACCAGGCCAGTGTAGGGGAAATATATTGGTATTTATTTAAATTAAAAGTAATAGAAATGAGCACGAAAATGTTAAAAACCACTTTATCCGTGGCTCAACTTTTCTCAGCATAAATATATCACAAAAGTGAGTTAAAAAGACACAATCGCAATTATTCACTTTCTGTAAATTTAACTTCACAAAATAATTATATTGATTAATAATGGAGGCACTTTTGTGCGATTTTGATTTTCCTGCAGGCTTAAAAGGATAGAAGTAGGATTTCAAGATTGGTAATGATGATTTCGCACACACTTATGGTTTAAAATAAACACAGGGTGATTTATCGGTTAATTTTTCAGACCCCCCCACCACTCCCCCCGCTTTGGTCTATGTTGGGAAGTCAGACAGAAAACTTAGAATGCTTTGGGGAATTTTGGATTTCAGACTCCCCTTGCAGAAATACCTGTTTTGGGGAAGCTGGATAAAAAGGTTGGACTGATTAAAAAACAAAGACACCCCTCTTCCTTAAGAAGTCGTGGTCAGCTGGACAACAAGGATTACCCAATTAATTTATAGAGTACAGTTTTCAGCACACACTGCGAAGTGATCTTTGTTAATTTCAAATTTTAATAAAATACACCCTGGAGGTGGTACTAGAGAGCCCAATCAACATGGCCGCGAGCCGAAACATCCGTACAAGATCCGGCCGCACATCAACTCTGAAGCCAACCTCAAAGTGCAGATTATGAAAATTTGAGACACTGGGCACCTGTTGGCGAGACTTGAGGTTCCTAAACCTAAACTGGGCTGAGAACGACAGAGGACACCTTTGTGTGCGCAGTAGCGCGGAGTGCAGGGAGAGGCGCCTCTGATCCTGTGACAGGGACTTCAGCTGCACCTAGCACCCCAGATGGCCTAGACTGCCTTGCGGGCAACATCAAAGCGGAATTGGCAAGAGCCTTACCCGACTCCCGGACATCGAGGGAGCCAGCAGGGAGGCTGCGGATCGGCTCACCACACCGGGGGAGCCCCGGGCATAACGGCTCCTCCTCTGTGTGGCATGGAGGATCGCAGCCCGTCACTCCCGGGAGGCGAAGGCAGAGAAACCAGTCCCCCAACTACTGGGGAGATCAGCATACACCAGCCAGGACACCCGAGGAACTGAGTGGTGTTTCTGAGGGCAGAACGGAACGGAGGAGAGACCCGACCACTGGGTCTTGCCACGGTAACAACCTATGGCGGCGGCTCCTGGAGCAGAGAGGCACACGCCGGAAAACCCACAGAGCCCAGAGGCCACCAGGACTCTGAGAGAGCTGGGTTGACAGATGAGAGCAAAATAGTAGAAGGAAAAAGAGGAAGAAGACTTGATGTAGTTGAGAGGAAACCAAACTGATGGAGATTATAGGGATAATAAGAGAATATCATGAGAGAATGAGAGGATAGAAGAAGGGAAGAAACAAGGAGAGTTGGGGGTGTGATACTGGGAGGAATGTAGGTGATAGTCTGACATATGCCATCTTTCATCAAAATAAATTACCTTGTGGAAATTGACTTTGACAGCATTGCATGGTGGTGATGACAAGGCATGCATATGTATTAAGAAAGGAAGCATAGGGCTGGGGGTATTGTGTACTATGGGGTGACACCCCCTATATATTAACAAAACGATGAAAGGCCACAATGTAATTTTATTGATGAAAATTAACATGGGGAAACTTATTTAGATGAAAGGATATAGACGCGAGTCTGGCATTGGTGCCAGAGTGGAATTGGTAAAGATAAAGTTGATAACAAAACAAGGATTGAGGTTGCAGTGGGAGAAAGACCCTGAGCTATGAGTGGCGTGGAACCATAGATAGAGATAGATAAACGTGAGAGTAGGACAGCCATGAAGGTGAGAGTGAATGGGATAATTCAAAGGGAAAGATGCAATAGGGCGGAATAGGGGATAATCAGCAGATTGGAAGGGCTAGAGGTGAGACAAGGACAGAGTTGCTAGAGGTGTATTGGAAAAGTTGCAAAAAAGAGGCATTTACGGTAGTGAGGAAATGAGAGCCAATGAGTAGAGACTAGAAAGACAGGTGGAGGGGAAAGAGATAGAGACCAGGTGAGTGAAGGGGGTGAGCCTTGAGCAGATAAGGGAAGAACCAGGATACTTAAAGTGAAAGAACATGGCCTGAGTCATTGATTATGAAAATGAATTCACTTCAGAAGTCAAGTGCTTCTTTTATGGAGATTACATTTTTCAATGTAGTTACTATGGTCTCTTAACCATAGGATCATTCACAGTGAAGTCTAGGAATTCTCTCACACTTCTCTCGAACTAGGATGCCTTGTGCACCAGGGTGGATCCACCAGGGTGCATCTGTCACTGGACAGGTGGTATCTTACCTACTTGGTGGTAGTTGCCCACGTAAGTGTCTGAAGTCTGTTCTATGTGACAATTACTGGTATTGGTATTTAGGCTGGTTCTTAGCAGTTCCTGAAAACGTATTACATACTAAATTCACATATACCAACCACCATGTGGCTGGCTTATATCTGAAAACTGTCGGGACATTTTCCAGCTGACAATACATAATTCTGCACTATACAAAATAACCCGTTCTTACACGTTGTTATGGTCTGCACCATTTTCCATACATAATGTTGATCAGGTGTGTGTCGTGCAGCGCAGGCTGACTTGTCCATTGTCTCGCTCATGGCATCATCACATGCAGGCCATTGTGTTGGGCCCGGGGTGAGGGACCTCCTGCCCTGGTGCCGGCACTGCACAGTACAAAGACACGGGAGGCAGGTGTCAAACGCAACACATCTTTATTCATACACCTCCTACATGCCACTGCCTTGCCCCTGCTTAGCCTTCATCAGTTGCCCCGTTACCCCCGCCCCATGCCCCAGAACCCAACTGTCAATGGGACATCCCCGCAAATTAAACAATTACCCCAACGGGGGTGCAACATGTGCCTGGGATGGTGCGCCTCAACCCGTTTCTTCAATGAGACATTGCAGTTTGGTTCTTGCTCTTTGGGGTCTCGAGTTCTCTGTCTCTCGCACCATTCTTCCTGCCGGCTCCCCAGTGTATTCCACACCAGAGGTGTCAGAGTCTTCTCGGTCTCCATGATATGAATCGTCCTCATGGTGTTCATCAGACATGTCCCCTCTTCCCCTTGCCCGCCGTGGGGTGGCTAGTGAAAACCGTTTGAAATGTGAGGAGTTGCAGGTGGTGGACCCACGGTCGCCCTGGGCCGTAACCATTGAACCCTTTCGTGCAGTAATCACTAGGAGATCATCCTTGAACATTGCAATGTGTTTGTGGGTTTGTGGCTGCTTCATCGTCACTACCTCTTCAACTTCTAGCATGCAGTCCTTGGCTTTCCTGCGAATGTCTGCATAGTCCTTTATTCTCTGCTTGGCGTTCTGGTCGTGATCTCTCATTTCACTATCCTCAGGTCGCATGGTGTCTTGGGGGCCATGCTGTGGCAGCCGGGACCGAACATTTCTCCCAAACAGGACCTCTGCTGGGCTTTTCCTGTGGAGCTGTGTGCAGTGCTCCAATAGTCCCTGAGCAGTTGATGGAAGACATGCTCGTAGGGTTGTCCAGTTTACTGGGCCACCTGTAGCACTTGTTTGAGGTTTGCCATGAAACGCTCAATCATGCCGTTTGCTTGAGGCCATAACAGCATGATCTTCTGGTGATGAAACCCCGTGTATTCACTGAAGCGCTCAAAGTCTTGGCCAGCGTACGGAGATATATTATCTGTCTTCACTTTTTGGGGAATGCCATATGCTGTGAAAATGTGGTCCATGACTCGGATGACATAGTGAGCTGCCGTGGAGACTCTCTGCGCCTCTAAATAGCTGGGGTACTTGTCCATTATGGCTAGGATGTATTTTCTCCCTTCGATGAGACCAAAGAAGTCAGCCGCCACTGCTTCCCACACCCCCTCCGGTAACGCAGACATCCGATAACGCTCTGGATGTCTGTTGGGTGTAATGAGGCAACAGGTCGGACACTCTTTCAAGACCTCCCCCAAAAGCGCATCTAGTTGGGGGAACCAGACCTTCTGTCTCAACATGCGTTTCGTAGACACTAATCCTCGGTGCCCCTCATGTGCTAGTTCCACTACTTTCCTTCGGAGTGAAGCTGGGATCACCATATTGTGTCCTTTTAGTAGTAGGTTATCCTCAGACAAGGCCAGTTCCTCCTTCACCAGTAAAAGCCTGTCTATTTCTCTACGGACGTCTTCCGATTCAAGGCGACCTCTTTCTTTGGCCCATCTCCACCGCCCTGATCTGAGTCCTTCACTGACGATGAGGCATGCTGGATCCATCTCTTGTTTACTGTGCGAGGGTAGCGGGGTCGATGCCCTTGGGCATAGCTTCTTGAATAAGATATCAGAAGTAGCGATCCACTACAGAAGGTTCCGGTCGGTCTCCGCTTCTCGGATGACGGGACAGAACTCACACTCACTTTCACCCTGGAACCTATGTGAGGTACCAGCACCGTGGGGTTATGAGATGTGGGAGGGAGGGGCATCTTCTAACAGCTGCAGCGAGGCACAAGCACTGTTAGTTCCCTGCTCCCTTCCCTCACTCTCCACTGCTACTGGCAATCACTGCTGCGGACCCCCGGGCACAATCCACCCTCCTGCATCTTCCGATACATGGGCAGGGCAATGCCCTCACTGCCGCGGCCACCAGTAGTTCTCCCTCTCCTGGGCCTCCGTTGCCATGCGCTTCGCCTTCCCGGCGCTGTAGCCTCCCACGCATAGGATGTCTCTCCTTCGTTGCCACTGTGGTGGACCCGGGGTGAAGGACCTTCTACCCCGGGGCCAGCACTGGGCAGTACAAAGACACAGGAGGCAGGTGTCACACGCAACATGTTGTTATTCATACACCTCCTACCTGCAACTGCCTTGCCCGTGCTTAGGCTCGTCACTTCCCCTTTTCCCGCCGACCCCCACCCTACCCCGCTCCGTGCCCCGGGAACCCAACTATCAACGTGAGGGCCATCATCCTTTCCTAACAGAAAAGTGAGGCCTACCACTGAATTAACACATTTCGTGGGGTGTCACTTACTATGGAGTCAGTTCATAAATATGGCTAGCTCGCCCACCAGCCCATTGATTTCAGTGGACTCTCTCTGGCTAAATCTGATTTCATTTGCCAGGGCAACTCGAAGAGGTTGAGATGTATGGGTCAGGTTAATAATATACTGCAGGGTATGGTGGGTAAACGCAGATCTGGCTGGGACAAGGTATTTATCTGGGTGGGGATTTTGCAAACCCTAAGTCTTTGGGCCTGTGGATATGGAAGCTGCACATGCTGTCATGTTTGTGCCTGAAGCAAGAGGGGCCATTGATATTGGGTGGTGTCATGTGGTGGTTATGCATAGGGAGAAGTTTGGGGCATGGAAGGGAGCCGTGCACACATTTGGGGCAGGGGTGCATGTAACAGTTTTCCTTTGGCACCATATTTCACAAACTTCTTAGAAACTATCCTGATGGGGGTAGGATTTTGGTGAAGCTACAACACAATTATCCAACAACAGTAAGAGAAACTGAAATACAAGGAGGCTTTGAGTGCTGAAAACAGGCCAAAACATACATCACAGAAGGAGGAGTGTGAAGAGTAAGTCAAACTGTTCGGTGCTAACATGGCAGTTTCCGTAGTGTAGTGGTTATCACGTTCGCCTAACACGCGAAAGGTCCCCGGTTCGAGACCGGGCAGAAAAACTTTTTTTTTTTTTTTTCCTGGCACATACCGAATTAGAACTCTGTTAATTAAAAACTGCACATACGTGCAAACATTTGTGGATGACATGCTAAAAAAGTCGGTAGCGGCAACATATGGTTAGTGCTGTGCAAGGAATCTCACATTCTGACTAGCCATGTGCATACTCTGCACTGCTGCATATAGAAATTAGGGGTGTACCAGACTTTATAGACCAAAGTATGGGACAGTTTTATAAACGCCTATACAATATACAGCAAAAGGGATGATCAAATCAAAACTGGAAATATGCATTAAGTACCAGAGTGGCTGCACTCATAGATAGATTGGGAGGATCCAGATATCAGAGTTTGTGCTACCCTTAAACGTAGATTGCTATATAGAGTTGCTGCATCATGTTCACGTCC
This sequence comes from Ambystoma mexicanum, assembly GCF_040938575.1. Taxonomy (NCBI): domain Eukaryota; kingdom Metazoa; phylum Chordata; class Amphibia; order Caudata; family Ambystomatidae; genus Ambystoma; species Ambystoma mexicanum. Next base: position 7,041,471 of record NW_027182323.1, read on the forward strand.
TATATATACCCCTGGAAGAACTACACGATCCCTAATAAAGGCTCATGTCCATAGATAGCGGTGGTGTGCCACCTATCTAAAAGGGGTAGAAACAGTAAAGTTACAGTCCATAGATAATTATGTGAATTGACCAAAAAAAAAATAAACACAAAATTACAAAACAGGCCTGCACCAATGTGACCCACACTGGGTGGTGTTTTTTAAACCACCTTTGTGAAACTTAAATAGGCATAGCGTACTTCTTCTAGAGGGATCACACTGGTGACTTGTTGCACTTGATAAATCATATCAAGTCTTGTCCCTTTCTTTTGTGGTATGCTGTTAGTCCAAATAGAGGGACATTTTTATGAACTTTACCAATGCTCCCTTAAAATTGTATTTATCTGTTCCTTCGGAATATGGTAGCTGTAAGGGGTCGGGACAACTTGCATCCATTTGTAGCGATCAGTTTAAGATTATTTAGCAGTTTTGAAGCTTCTTCTGACATAATACTAAAGTTCACAGTATCTGGCATATGCGCCATGTACCTATTCATCTATTTTACATGAACAATTATAACACTAAAAAAAAGATGAATTCGAACAACAATAGTTTTATGTCATGCATATAGATATTCTTTAATGTCCATTCAGCCTGAAAATATCGTCAATGAGTGTTTCAACCTCTGACTCACTGGTCTTCACCAGGGCGTTAGAACATCTTCACTATACAGATTCCCAATGGTTCTTGAGATGCTTATTTCAAATCACTTCATAGGTACTTCTTCTACCTTGCATAATTCCTGTAATAGTCCTATTTGAGAAAATTCAAATGCCTTTCAGATTGAGTCCCAATTCTTGATGCCTAGAGGCTCTGCGCCTAATCTCAGACCGATTTTCCAAAGTCCAAATTTGTTTGATAACATACTCTTCCTGAGGGTTGTAACAGTTTCGATAAGCCACCCTCAAAACGGGGAGTTCTTTCTCTCCCCACTCACGTGGTTATGCAACAAACTATTTAACAGATTCTTTTTTTTTTTTGCCCTATCTCAGACACATATCATGCCCCTTGGATCCCTCTAGCCTGAGCTGGCAATGAGCCAAGAACCAGGCCCAGTGTAGGGGAATTATATTGGTATTTATTTAAATTAAAAGTAATAGAAATTAGCACGAAAATGTTAAAAACCACTTTATCCGTGGCTCAACTTCTCTCAGCATAAATATATCACAAAAGTGAGTTAAAAAGACACAATCGCAATTATTCACTTTCTGTAAATTTAACTTCACAAAATAATTATATTGATCAATAATGAAGGCACTTCTGTGCGATTTTGATTTTCCTGCAGGCTTAAAAGGCTAGAAGTAGGATTTCAAGATTGGTAATGATGATTTCGCACACACTTATGGTTTAAAATAAACACAGGGTGATTTATCGGTTTGTTTTTCAGACAACCGCCCCCCCCCCCGCTTTGGTCTATGTTGGGAAGTCAGACAGAAAACTTAGAATGCTTTGGGGAATTTTGGATTTCAGACTCCCCTTGCAGAAAGACCTGTTTTGGGGAAGCTGGATAAAAAGGTTGGACTGATTAAAGAACAAAGACACCCCTCTTCCTTAAGAAGTCGTGGTCAGCTGGACAACAAGGATTACCCAATTAATTTATAGAGTACAGTTTTAAGCACACACTGCGAAGTGATCTTTGTTAATTTCGAATTTTAACAAAATGCACCCTGGAGGTGGTACTAGAGAGCCCGGTCAACATGGCCGCGAGCCGAAACATCCGTACAAGATCCGGCCGCACATCAACCCTGAAGCCAACCTCAAAGTGCAGATTATGAAAATTTGAGACACTGGGCACCTGCTGGAGAGACTTGAGGTTCCTAAACCTAAGCTGGGCTAAGAACGACAGAGGACACCTTTGCGTGCGCAGTAGCGCGGAGTGCAGGGAGAGGCGCCTCTGATCCCGTGACAGGGACTTCAGCTGCACCTAGCACCCCAGACGGCCCAGACTGCCTTGCGGGCAACATCAAAGCGGAATCGGCAAGAGCCTTACCCGCCTCCCGGACATCGAGGGAGTCAGCAGGGAGGCTGCAGATCGGCTCACCACGCCGGGGGAGCCCCGGGCATAACGGCTCCTCCTCTGTGTGGCATGGAGGATCGCAGCCCGTCACTCCCGGGAGGCGAAGGCGGAGAAACCAGTCCCCCAACTACTGGGGAGATCAGCATACACCAGCCAGGACACCCGAGGAACTGAGTGGTGTTTCTGAGGGCAGAACGGAACGGAGGAGAGACCCGACCACTGGGTCTTGCCACGGTAACAACCTATGGCGGCGGCTCCTGGAGCAGAGCGGCACACGCCGGAAAACCCACATAGCCCAGAGGCCACCAGGACTCTGAGAGAGCTGGGTTGACAGATGAGAGCAAAATAGTAGAAGGAAAAAGTGGAAGAAGACTTGATGTAGTTGAGAGGAAACCAAACTGATGGAGGTTATAGGGATACTAAGAGAATATCATGAGAGAATGAGAGGATAGAAGAAGGTAAGAAACAAGGAGAGTTGGAGGTGTGATACTGGGAGGAATGTAGGTGATAGTCTGACATATGCCATCTTTCATCAAAATAAATTACCTTGTGGAAATTGACTTTGACAGCATTACATGGTGGTGATGACAAGGCATGCATATGTATTAAGAAAGGAAGCATAGGGCTGGGGGTATTGTGGACTATGGGGTGACACCCCCTATATATATATATTAACAAAACGATGAAAGGCCACAATGTAATTTTATTGATGAAAATTAACTTGGGGAAACTTATTTAGATGAAAGGACATAGAAGCGAGTCTGGCATTGGTGCCAGAGTGGAATTGGTAAAGATAAAGTTGATGGCAACATGGATTGAAGTTGCAGTGGGAGAAAGACCCTGAGCTATGAGTGGCGTGGAACCATAGATAGAGATAGATAAAAGTGAGAGTAGGACAGCCATGAAGGTGAGAGTGAATGGGATAAATCAAAGGGAAAGATGCAATAGGGCGGAATAGGGGATAATCAGCCGATTGGAAGGGCTGGAGGTGAGACAAGGACAGAGTTGCTAGAGGTGTATTGGAAAAGTTGCAAAAAAGAGGCATTTACGGTAGTCAGGAAATGAGAGCCAATGAGTAGAGACTAGAAAGACAGGTGGAGGGGAAAGAGATAGAGACCAGGTGAGGGAAGGGGGTGAGCCTTGAGCAGATAAGGGAAGAACCAGGATACTTAAAGTGAAAGAACATGGCCTGAGTCATTGATTTTGAAAATTAATTCACTACAGAAGTCAAGTGCTTCTTTTATGGAGATTACATTTTTCAATGTAGTTACTGTGGTCTCTTAACCATAGGATCATTCACAGTGAAGTCTAGGAATTCTCTCACACTTCTCTCGAACTTGGATGCCTTGTGCACCAGGGTGGATCCACCAGGGTGCATCTGTCACTGGACAGGTGGTATCTTACCTACTTGGTGGTAGTTGCCCACGTAAGTGTCTGAAGTCTGTTCTATGTGACAATTACGGGTATTGGTATTTAGGCTGGTTCTTAGCAGTTCCTGAAAACATGTTACATACTAAATTCACATATACCAACCACCATGTGGCTGGCTTATATCTGAAAACTGTCGGGACATTTTCCAGCTGACAATACATAATTCTGCACTATACAAAATAACCCGTTCTTACACGTTGTTATGGTCTGCACCATTTTCCATACATAATGTTGATCAGGTGTGTGTCGTGCAGCGCAGGCTGACTTGTCCATTGTCTCGCTCATGGCATCATCACATGCAGGCCATTGTGTTGGGCCCGGGGTGAGGGACCTCCTGCCCTGGTGCCGGCACTGCACAGTACAAAGACACGGGAGGCAGGTGTCAAACGCAACACATCTTTATTCATACACCTCCTACATGCCACTGCCTTGCCCATGCTTAGCCTTCATCAGTTCCCCTGTTACCCCCGCCCCATGCTGCAGAACCCAACTGTCAATGGGACATCCCCGCAAATTAAACAATTACTCCAACGGGGGTGCAACTTGTGCCTGGGATGGTGCGCCTCAGCCCATTTCTTCAATGAGACATCGCAGTTTGTTTCTTGCTCTTTGGGGTCTCGAGTTCTCTGTCTCTCGCACCATTCTTCCTGCCGGCTCCCCAGTGTATTCCACACCAGAGGTGTCAGAGTCTTCTCGGTCTCCATGATATGAATCGTCCTCTGGGTGTTCATCATGCATGTCCCCTCTTCCCCTTGCCCGCCGTGGGGTGGCTAGTGGAAACCGTTTGAAATGTGAAGAGTTGCAGGTGGTGGACCCACGGTCGCCCTGGGCTATAACCATTGAACCCTTTCGTGCAGTAATCACTAGGAGATCATCCTTGAACATTGCCATGTGTTTGTGGGTTTGTGGCTGCTTCATCGTCACTACCTCTCCAACTTCTGGCATGCAGTCCTTGGCTTTCCCGCGAATATCTGCATAGTCCTTTCTTCTCTGCTTGGCGTTCTGGTTGCGATCTCTCATTTCACCATCCTCAGGTCGCATGGTGTCTTGGGGGCCATGCTGTGGCAGCCGGGTCCAAACGTTTCTCCCAAACAGGACCTCTGCTGGGCTTTTCCTGTGGAGCTGTGTGCAGTGCTCCAATAGTCCCTGAGCAGTTGAGGGAGGACATGCTCGTAGGGTTGTCCAGTTTACTGGGCCACCTGTAGCACTCGTTTGAGGTTTGCCATGAAACGCTCAATCATGCCGTTTGCTTGAGGCCTAACAGCATGATCTTCTGGTGATGAAACCCCATGTATTCACTGAAGCGCTCAAAGTCTTGGCCAGCGCATGGAGATACATTATCTGTCTTCACTTTTTGGGGAATGCCATATGCTGTGAAAATGTGGTCCAGGACTCGGATAACACAGTAATCTGCCGTGGAGACTATCTGCGCTTCTAAATAGCTGGGGTACTTGTCCATTATGGCTAGGATGTATTTTCTCCCTTCGATGAGACCAAAGAATTCAACCGCCACTGCTTCCCACACCCCCTCCGGTAACGCAGACATCCGATAACGCTCTGGATGTCTGTTGGGTGTAATGAGGCAACAGGTCGGACACTCTTTCAAGACCTCCGCCAAAAGCGCATCTAGTTGGGGGAACCAGACCTTCTGTCTCAACATGCGTTTCGTAGACACTATTCCTCAGTGCCCCTCATGTGCTAGTTCCACTACTTTCCTTCGGAGTGAAGCTGGGATCACCATATTGTGTCCTTTTAGTAGTAGGTTGTCCTCAGACAAGGCCAGTTCCTCCTTCACCAGTAAAAGCCTGTCTATTTCTCTACGGACGTCTTCCAATTCAAGGCGACCTCTTTCTTTGGCCCATCTCCACCGCCCTGATCTGAGTCCTTCACTGACGATGAGGCATGCTGGATCCATCTCTTGTTTCCTGTGCGAGGGTAGCGGGGTCGATGCCCTTGGGCATGGCTTCTTGAATAAGATATCAGAAGTAGCGATCCACTACAGAAGGTTCCGGTCGGTCTCCGCTTCTCGGATGACGGAACAGAACTCACACTCACTTTCACTCTTGGAACCTATGTGAGGTACCAGCAATGTGGGGTTATGAGATGTGGGAGGGAGGGGCTTCTTCTAACAGCCGCAGCGAGGCACAAGCACTGTTGGTTCCCTGCTCCCTTCCCTCACTCACCACTGCGACTGGCAATCACTGCTGCGGACCCCCGGGCACAATCCGCCCTCCTGCAACTTCCGATACATGGGCAGGGCAACGCCCACACTGCCGCGGCCACCAGCAGTTCTCCCTCTCCTGGGCCTCCGTTGCCATGCACTTCGCCTTCCCGTCGCTGGAGCCTCTCACGCATAGGATGTCTCTCCTTCGTTGCCACTGTGGTGGACCCGGGGTGAGGGACCTTCTACCCCGGGGCCCGCACTGGGCAGTACAAAGACACAGGAGGCAGGTGTCACACGCAACATGTCGTTATTCATACACCTCCTACCTGCAACTGCCTTGCTTGCCCGTGCTTAGCCTCGTCACTTCCCTGTTATTCCCGCCCCCCACCCTATCCCGCTCCGTGCCCCGGGAACCCAACTATGAAAGTGAGGGCCATCATCCTTTCCTAACAGAAAAGTGAGGCCTACCACTCAATTAACACCTTTGGTGGGGTGTCACTTACTATGTATTCAGTTCATAAATATGGCTAGCCCGCCCACCAGCCCATTGATTTCAGTGGACTCTCTCTGGCTAAATCTGATTTCATTTGCCAGAGCAACTCGAAGAGGTTGAGATGTATGGGTCAGGTTAATAATATACTGCAGGGTATGGTGGGTAAACGCAGATCTGGCTGGGACAAGGTATTTATCTGGGTGGGGATTTTGCAAACCCTACGTCTTTGGGCCTGTGGATATGGAAGCTGCACATGCTGTCATGTTTGTGCCTGAAGCAAGAGGGGCCATTGATATTGGGTGGTGCCATGTGGTGGTTATGCATAGGGAGAAGTTTGGGGCATGGAAGGGAGCCGTGCACACATTTGGGGCAGGGGTGCATGTAACAGTTTTCCTTTGGCACCATATTTCACAAACTTCTTAGAAACTATCCTGATGGGGGTAGGATTTTGGTGAAGCTACAACACAATTATCCAACAACAGTAAGAGAAACTGAAATACAAGGAGGCTTTGAGTGCTGAAAACAGGCCAAAACATACATCACAGTAGGAGGAGTGTGAAGAGTAAGTCAAACTGTTCAGTGCTAACATGGCAGTTTCCGTAGTGTAGTGGTTATCACGTTCGCCTAACACGCGAAAGGTCCCCGGTTCGAGACCGGGTGGAAACACTTTTTTTTTTCCTGGCACATACCGAATTAGAAAACTGTTAATTAAAAACTGCACATACGTGCAAACATTTGTGGATGACATGCTAAAAAAGTCGGTAGCGGCAACATATGGTTAGTGCTGTGCAAGGAATCTCACATTCTGACTAGCCATGTGCATACTCTGCACTGCCACATATAGAAATTAGGGGTGTACCAGACTTTATAGACCAAAGTATGGGACAGTTTTATGAACGCCTATACAATATACAGCAAAAGGGATGATCAAATCAAAACTGGAAATATGCATTAAGTACCAGAGTGGCTGCACTCATAGATAGATTGGGAGGATCCAGATATCAGAGTTTGGGCTACCCTTAAACGTAGATTGCTATATAGAGTTGCTGCATCATGTTCACGACCTATATATACCCCTGGAAGAACTACACGATCCCTAATAAAGGCTCATGTCCATAGATAGCGGTGGTGTGCCACCTATCTAAAAGGGGTAGAAACAGTAAAGTTACAGTCCATAGATAATTATGTGAATTGACCAAAAAAAATAAACACAAAATTACAAAACAGGCCTGCACCAATGTGACCCACACTGGGGTGGCCTTTTTTAAACCACCTTTGTGAAGCTTAAATAGGCATAGCGTACTTCTTCTAGAGGGATCACACTGGTGACTTGTTGCACTTGATAAATCATATCAAGTCTTGTCCCTTTCTTTTGTGGTATACTGTTAGTCCAAATAGAGGGACATTTTTATGAACTTTACCAATGCTCCCTTAAAATTGTATTTATCTGTTCCTTCGGAATATGGTAGCTGTAAGGGGTCGGGACAACTTGCATCCATTTGTAGCGATCAGTTTAAGATTATTTAGCAGTTTTGAAGCTTCTTCTGACATAATACTAAAGTTAACAGTATCTGGCCTATCCGCCATGTACCTATTCATTTATTTTACATGAACAATTATAACACTAAAAAAAGAGTTGAATTTGAACAATAGTTTTATGTTATGCATATAGATATTCTTTAATGTCCATTCAGCCTGAAAATATCGCCAACGAGTGTTTCGACCTCTTAATCACTGGTCTTCACGAGGACATTAGAACGTCTTCACTGTACAGATTCCCAATGGTTCTTGAGATGCTTATTTCTAATCACTTCATAGGTACTTCGTCTACCTTGCATAATTCCTGTAATAGTCCTAATTGAGAAAATTCAAATGCCTTTCACATTGAGTCCCAATTCCTGATGCCTAGCCTTACTTATGCAACAAACTATTTAACAGATTCTTTTTTTTGTTGCCCTATCTCAAACACATATCATGGCCCTTGGATCCCTCTACCCTGAATTAACAATGAGCCAAGAATCAGGTCAGTGTAGGGGAAATATATTGGTATTTATTTAAATTAAAAGTAATAGAAATTAGCACAAACATTTTAAAAACCATTTTAACCGTGGCACAACACAATCAACTTCTCTCAGCATAAATATATCACAAAAGTGAGTTAAAAAGACACAATCGCAATTATTCACTTTCTGTAAATTTAACTTCTCAAAATAATTACATTGATCAATAATGAAGGCACTTTTCTGCGATTTTGATTTTCCTGAAGGCTTAAAAGGCTAGCAGTAGGATTTCAAGATTGGTAATGATGATTTCGCACACACTTATGGTTTAAAATAAACACAGGGTGATTTATCGGTTTGTTTTTCAGACCCTGCCCCCTGCTTTGGTCCATGTTGGGTAGCCAGACAGAAAAATTAGAATGCTTTTGGGACTTTTGGATTTCAGACCCCCCTTGCTGAAAGACCTGTGTGGTGGAAGCTGGATAAAAAGGTTGGACTGATTAAGGAACAAAGACACCCCTCTTCCTTAAGAAGTTGTGGTCAGCTGGGCAACAAGGATTAGCCAATTAATTTATAGACTAGAGTTTTCGGCACACACTGCGAAGTGAGCTTTGTTAATTTCGAATTTTAACAAAATGCACCCTGGAGGTGGTGCTAGAGAGCCTGATCAACATGGCCGCGAGCCTGTGAGCTCCTCTCCTCAGTAGAAGCATCCGTACAAGATCTGCCCGTACATCAAACTTGAAGCCAACCTCAAAGTGCAGATTATGAACATTTGAGACCCTGGGCACCTGCTGGCGAGACTTGAGGGTCCTAATCCTAAACTGGGCTGAGAACGTCCGAGGACACCTTTGCGTGCGCAGTAGCGCGGAGTGCAGGGAGAGGTGCCTCTGATCCCGTGACGGGGACTTCAGCTGCGCCCAGCACCCCGGATGGCCCGGACTACCTGGCGGGCAACCTCAAAGCGGAATCCGGTGAGACCCTTATCCGACTCCCGGACATCGAGGGATCCAGCAGGGAGGCAGCTGATTGGCTCGCCATGCCAGGGGAGCCCCAGACATAACGGCTCCTCCTTCGTTTGGCGTGGAGGACCGCAGCCCGGCACAACCGGGAGGCGATGGCGGAGCAACCAGTCCCCCAACTACTGGGGAGATCAGCAGACACCGGCCAGGACACCCGGCAGTTCCTGGAGCAGAGAGGCACCATGCCGGAAAACCCGCAGAGCCCAGAGGCCACCAGGTCTCTGAGAAGGCTGGCACCCGTATGACTGGCAAGCCCGACTACTGTGCCCAAGCAGCAATGTCGGCTGACCCGCAACAGCTCCATTTACAGACCCCGGACGTAGCTAAACGTCCCAGCAGCACCCTGTCGAGCTAACAGTGGCTGACCTCCGGACACATCCTGGTTCACACGACGAGCCTCAACATAGGCCCAGGACACCAGACGGGCCCTTGTGACGAGGGATGAGGCGCAGCCACACAGAGGGACCATACATCATCGTGGTGAGCTGAACCTTTAAACGGTACAAGCCGGCCACAAAGGGAAGCTGCCCACGAAGGGCGTGCTGAACCCAGAGACCCTCCAACACCCCCAGAGTGCAGAAGAACCTTGGAGTCGGATACAGGATGTACCATGCCAACATACACCCAACGCTCCTGCAGATCGCGGGGCACAACCCACGATACACCCACAAGTTCTGGGCCACCCCAAGGTGAGCGATTGCTACGGATCCAGGCTGGGAACCGCTCTGACTCTGGGCAAGCCACATCCATGAGCCCACCATACCAGCTGTGCAACTCCCCCGGCTCTGCATGCAGCACACCACAAGCCTCTCTTTGTGGAATGCGGACCCCATCCAGTACTGTGGGTCGCTCATTCATTCAGGTACGAGAGCAGCTCTAGTCACTAACACAGAGCATGCACGAGGGCAGGGACATAATCCTTATTCTGGCAGCCCGCAGGGCCGTGACTGCCCTAATGTAGGTGTTTGATTTCTGGAAGGCTGGAGGTAGGCAATCACTAATCCCCACAATCAAGGAAAGGGCACTGGGGAAGAAGCAACCTCTGGACGATCCTTGACCACTCACACTGTCGGGGCTCAGCAACACCCCCCTGCGCTGAAGATTGACCACAACCAGCGCAGCACATGAGGGAAGACCACACTAAACCACAGCGCCAGCTTCCATACTCCATCTGACGGTCAATGTCGTCCTCACGCCGGGGCAGGCATCAGGGCAACCCACCTTGAAAATCACCCAGAGGGGACCCGGAACGTGAGCCGCAAGGGGAACAGTAAAAGGGATCCAGTGTCTGACGACAAAAGGAAGCACGGGGCATGCGCCCACACCAAGCGCCCCACCCCCTAGCCCAGGATCCCCAAAGGACCTCAGAACCACCCAAAACGCCTCACCCGCATGAGGGCTCAAGAGTGAGTGAACTGCAAACCCTCCTCCCCCACTGTGCGACCACCGAACACACGGCATACACCACAGAGGGTGTGAATCAACGTAGGAGAGATTTGGGGATGTAACAGTAAACCCGAAGATGGCCAAAACAAATAAAGGCGGCAAACAGCAAACTAAGCTACAGTCTGAAGCCGCCCCGGCAGGCCAAGATGCTGGTCTTCCCCGAGGGTGGTAACAAGTCGGCCCCTGACGATATAGCTGCTGCACTCCTTGACATAAAAGAAATGTTTAGCCAACTGCAGAGTGGCATAAAATCATTGGACGGGAAAATGGACACGCTGACCTGCAAGGTGGATCACATGCAGGTCCGCCTCGACAAGCACGGGGAGAGGCTTGATAAGCGGAGGGAAGGATCTCAGTAGTTGAAGACGAGGCAACCACGACCTCTAGAGACTTGCAGCAAATTAAGAGGACCCTGAAGGAGCTTTCTGAGAAGCAGGAGGACCTCGAATCGAGGTACAGAAGAAACAACCTGTGCATAATCCGTGTGTCCGAAGCGGCGGGCCAACGGAATATGTAAACATTGGTGGAGGGGATCCTGGGGGAAGCACTGGGACGAGACGTTTTTTCAGACATCCTTGTGGTGGATAGAGCGCACAGAATCCCCAGTGGCAGCTAATTCCGGGGATACCGCCACGGCAAATCATCACACGCATGCTTAACTACAGGGACAGGGATTCAGTGCTGCGGAAAGCAAGGGAGAAAGGCCCTCTGTCATACAAAGGGGACATAATAAAGATCTTCCCAGACTTCTCCAACAAGGTCCAGGCATCAAGTCGCACATACATAGAAGTGAAGAAACAGATGCCTGAGAGAGGGATACGCTATGCCATGATGTTCCCGGCTAAGCTTTGAGTAGAACATGATGGGCGCGCAATGTTCTTTACCACACCTGCGGAAGCCAACGATTTTCTTGAACGACTGCCACAGAACCCGAGACCCAGGGGAAACCACGACTGAAACTATGGTGAGACATCCGTAACCCCTGTCAGCCCAGGGTGATGTGCCACGGAGGGTGGATGGAGGGGGGCGGTCACTGACCCTATCTCTAGTAGTGAGGAGAGGCGGTTGGGCCACTTGCTGCTACCTAGGCAGAAGGAGGTTCAATAACGCTGGCAAGTTAGGAAGGCAAGCCTAGGGTCACAGGGAGGGAGGGAGGATGGGCGTAACTGACAGGTTGGGGTTGTCGGTGGGGGTGGGGCAATGGATAAGTTGGGGTGACCAGCAGGGGAAAGGGGGGTGGGGGATGTTATCTCTGACGAATTGGGGTTGTCGGTGGGGACGGGGGTGGACACGGCACATACAATCCAATAATCTCATAGCTTATAACACCTGTTCAATTTCAGTTTGGAGGTCAATATGCGGTAAAACTTGACAACGAGATGAGGGATGGCCACACTTAACATTTGTACTTTGAATGTTAGGGAGTTGAAATGTCCCACTAAATGTCGTAAAATACTGTTGTATATGCAAAGGCATCAGGTCGAAGTGGCGTTCCTACAGGAGACTCATTTAACAACTGATACAGAGTCTACTTTAGGGAAATCCTGGGGATGCCATAGATACTTTTCATCATACTCTCCATATGCCCGGGGCGTGGGCACTTTGATACATACCAAGGTTGGGTTTCACCAAATTAAAGTGGTGAGAGACAGGGAGGGCACCATCCAAGGGAAATTGTACACAATAATCAACTATTATGGGCCCAATCATGACGCGGTGGATCCACTAGACTGGATAGACCAGCAACTAGAGGAGCTAATGACAAGGGAGGTGATCTGGCCGGTGACTTCAATGCTGTGATGCAGCCCAAACTAGACAGGACAGGGGGAGGCTGGGGAGCAGGCAACAGAGGGACTAGCCAACTGCGAGACATTACCTTTTTATGGGATATCGGATATGTATGGAGAGTAAGAAATCAAATGGAACGGCAATACACCTGCCAATTCTGCTTCTCACAACTCGGCATTGAGGCTGGACTTTTTTGTAGTATCACATTCTCTGTTGGACCGGGTTAGAGAAGTGAAGATCCTAGCCTGTACACCCTCGGATCATGCCCCTGTGACGATGGAGGTGAGTCTGGAGGGCCGGGCGAGAAGGGCACTCAGATGGCGATTTAAGAGCAGGGGCTTATCGGACACGGTCTTCAGGGAAGGCCTCACAGAGGCAATTGACACCTTTCTCGAGTTGAACGTAGGTTCCGTGAGGTTGGCCGGGATATGGTGGGAAAGCCTTAAGTGTGTGATACGGGGCAAATGCATATCCGAAGAACTAGGGATTCTCAAACAGATTAGGAGGGAGCTGGCGAGTAAAGAGATCATCCTACGGATGCTTCAGGCGACTAACCCGAAACCCACAAATCAAAAACAAGCTGAGATCCTTAAACAAATGCAAGAATTCCAGACACTAGCACTGAGGGAGGTCAAATACATAGGCAATGTGATAATATTTGTCAATTCGGAGAGGGGAATAGACCTGGCCGGAGGCTAGCCAGAGCAACGAGAATGGATGATATGAAAGGTAGGATTCATGCTATAACGGATGAGCACAGGGTAGATAGGTTTGGGGATCTGGAGATAGTCCATCAATTCTTCAAATTTTATAACCACCTCTACTCCTCACAGATACAAGCCTCTCAGGCAGACATCGAGGAGTTCCTGGGTCAGGTGGCTCAGCACTGGTGCACGGACTAGCAAAGAGAACATCTAAGCTGGCCCCTGTCATTGCAAGAAGTACTAAATGCTATTAAGTCCCAGCCAAACGGGAAATCCCTGGAACCCGATGGGTTCATGGCAGGATTCTATAAACATTATGCTGACCGATTAGCACCCCATCTACTGGAGATGTTCCAGCATAGTTTAGAGACTGGTCTCCTACTGGACACACTGAGAGAGGCGATGGTGCAGGGCCAGTGTTAGACCAGATTGCACCCCAGGCAGGAAGCACAGTTGGCACCCCCCTAAACATTTTGGGAGAGGTGCTAACTTCAGAGACAATGGGGGAGGGGCAAACTTACTTGTGTGGGGGCATCTAAATTCTTTGCACATTCTAATGAGGATATTCTAGTACAGCTTCAATGTTACAATCAGTTAACTCTCTCCTTCACATCTGAAACCAGAGAAATCACACACTTAAGCACTGCTGTGAGAATGAACAGTCTCCTGCCCCTACCCTTCCAATCATTCCCCTGACATGCAAGTACAAACACCCCTCCTCTTTCATTCGCCTAAAAATGTATCCATACAAATGCATGTGCTAACAATGAAACGTTTTACATTAGTAATCGCCGGGAATCTGTTAACTGGGCAGCCGCCAGCACCATTTATTGTCTGTTTCCTGTTCTGTCCATCTACGGCTCGGTCCGCCTTACCATACATGATGAACGGAAGAGAGGGGATCGCTGAAGTCTGAAATGTCTTACCAAGATAAAGGAAGGGGTAATGGGGTTTGATGTGTTTTGATTAACATTCCAGGTGTCAGATTGTATCACTGAAGCTGATCAGGGGTATTTGCCTGGACTCTGCTTGATTCACTCGAGGTGGGCGGTTGGGGAGGGGGATGCGTGTGGGCGGTCTAACCAGTGCCTGTCCCCCTGCATTATCCCCTCCCTCTCATTTGTGTCTGATCTGGTGCTTCTCCAGTGCCTCTGTGCGCCTCAGTGTGTGCCAGGGTGCAACACAATGATGGGTGCAGCTTTGTGTCTGTGTGTGCCCTGTGCAGTCTCTTAGCAAACACAAGCATTACGGAGAAGACTGGACTGGTGGGGGGGCATCTTTGTGACAGATTGCAGGGTGCTTGGGAAGCAAGGACGACCCACAAAATATATAAGCATATGTGGGTCCTGTATCACTTCTTTGCACAGCCCATTTAGCTTGCATTGTTTCAGTGACACCATGGTTGGCGAGGCAGAAACGTTAATGGTGGACTTCTAATATATAGATTGATGCTTCTGTGGTCCGCAACCCCAACCTTACTTTGTGGTATTACAGTGTAATACTACATTCTGAATGCTTGTTCCTCTGTAGTGTTTATATTGGTTGAACAATATTAATATTAAAAAGAAGCTATTTTAGTTTGTTATTTTACAATCATAATTTTGGAAATTAAATACTTGATGTATATTCATTGCTGTGCTTGTGCTACACCAAGAGCACAGCAAAGAAAGAGCTTTTCATGTCTGTGTTAAAGTGGCGACCATCATTTTAAAAGTAGGGTGTTTTGCTATTGCTTAGTTTGTGAGGTGGTTACTCTTTTAATGAAGGGGCTTTGTAGTGCTCCATTAAAGTGACAAATGAACGCCTTTGCATTCCTGAATGGCATCAATAATACATACAGCCTTTGATATGAGCGACTCTGATATTACCATGTTACACTCGTACTGCATGGTCGTTGCACCACTGCCCCACAATCACCTGCAAATCCCTGGACTGAAAGAGAAGATTCAGAGCTCCAATAGTATAAACACAGGCACATCACCTCTTCGCATTTGGACTGTGTGTCCCATGCTGGCACGAAGAGTTGCATCTACCCGAGATACTAACCACTCAAGCACAACTTCATAAGTGCTGTCTGTATCCTACCAGCACAATCAATCACAATCAGCCCCAACTCTGTACAGCACATGCGCTGAGGAGGAGGCACGTGTGATCACCCAAGCCGCGGCCTGGAAACAGAGAGCAACAAATGTTACTTGTAAGGCCCGGCCACAAGGGCTTGCAAAAACTTCAGAGGGGCCTGGCTTTGAACGCACCGCTGCTGACTGCAGGAATAGGAGAGTCTGATTTAACAGGTTTCACTTTGTTTTTTGTGTACCGTACGTACTTTTTTACAATCATTAAAATGATGACAATGATGTTGTTGAAGTCAGATTGGCCCCAGATCCTGGGGCTTCAGCAGCTGCCTGCACCGCCTGATGCAAAGACCAGCCCTGCGATGGTGGTTGTGTTATTAAAAGCGGATAAGCCTGGTAATGAGTGCTCCTCTTACCGGCCAATCTCTTTAATAAATATAGACAATAAGATCTTATCTGCTGCCTTCGATTTGGTCAATCACCAAATTCTTTGTCAGCACGTGAAATCCGCTGCCCACTTCTCCGACAATGCAACTAACTGGATTAG
Organism: Ambystoma mexicanum; assembly: GCF_040938575.1. Classification (NCBI taxonomy): domain Eukaryota; kingdom Metazoa; phylum Chordata; class Amphibia; order Caudata; family Ambystomatidae; genus Ambystoma; species Ambystoma mexicanum. The sequence continues at coordinate 7,057,197 of NW_027182323.1, forward strand.
ATCATTCATTGACAACAGGCACATGAGAGTATTCTCACCTACCTCTTCTGCAGATCCTACACCAGTCCCCTGCGGAGTCCCACAAGGGTCCTGTGTTTTCCCTACACTCTACAATGTATTCACCAAACCACTGTTTGATGTGCTAGACTATCTGGGTGTCACCTACACTAATTATGCGAATGACACCAAGATACTCATCCCCATCACTGGTGACTACATTGTCGACTCCAAAGCCCTTAATGACATTTACCAAGTCATCCAAGCATGGATGGCCCAACACGAGTTGTGCCTTAACGATGGCAAGACAGAGCTTCTCATCTTGGGTACGCAACAGAGACGTAGCAAACTGAACCCATCGTTCAGCTCCTTCAATATTGACGGCAACTCCATTAAAGTATCTAAAGATACTAAAACCCTAGGAATTTACCTAGACTCCACACTCACCCTCACTTGACAAACCAATGCATTGGTTGCCGCCTCAGCTTACACCTTCAAGCTGATCACAGCTTGCCGCCCATTCCTCACCACCCAGAACTGCATCACCCTGGCTAGGACCCTGGTTATGTCCAAAGTGGACTATTGTAATGCAATGTATCAAGGCACTAACCAGTGTAACCTCAACAAACTTCAGATTACCCAAAACAATGCCATTAGAGCTGCCCTTAACATCCCCAGATCAGCTCACCTCTCTGAAACCAGGAAGAGCCTTCACTGGCTCTCAGTCGCCCAAAGGATCTCTTTGAAAGCATTGGCCCTCACCTACAAATGCGTAAACAATCAAGCCCCCATATATCTAGCCTTTCGCTTCACTCATCACATCCCATCGCGGGCACTCAGATCCGCACAAACTCAAGGTCTCGTGCTCCTCAGATACAAGCTCCAAACAGCTGGAGGCGTTAGTTTCCCAGTCGTTGCTGCCAAGCTCTGGAACACCCTACCACTCACCATTAGAAATCTACGTTCATTCAACCTATTCAAACACAAAGCTAAGCTCTGGCTAGCTACCTCACAATAACAAACATCTTCTGGATTATGTATAACTTGACTCCTTACGTGCCTGCTGGGATTCTGTATTGCTCCCGCACATTACTGCTCTTGTTGATACATATGATATATGTAACGCTAATTGTAACTCTGCTACAACTGTTATTACCACTGTGATTATATGTCATTGCTGTAATGTACTGTTAAGATATGCGCCCGGTTGCCCTCGGGCCTGGCTGCGCTATATAAATAAAACAAATACAAATCCAAATACAAATTAGCGAAGATCCTCGCATCTCGACTATCACCCATGATGCCGATGATGGTAGAGGCGGACCAGGCAGGCTTCATCCCGGGGCGATCCACCTCATATGGTCTACAGAGGATGTTTGGGCTGATGGCGGCGGTACCCCCCGAAGAATCATTGGTTGCGGCACTATTGATTGGATGCCACTAAAGCATTCGATTCAGTCGAATGGCTCTTTCTATTTACTGTGTTGCCACGCATGGGGTGGGGGACCCCTATATAGCTATGGTCCGATTACTGTATGTGCAACCGACTACCAGGGTGAGAGTGAATAGTCAATTGACACCAACTATACCATTAGAGAGAGGGACACAACAGGGGTGCCCCCTGTCACCACTGCTTTTCGATCTAGCAATCGAACCGTTCGCTGAGAGGTTAAGGGAATTACATTTACACCGTGGAATTCAATTATATAACCATAAGGTAGTAATATTGTTATATGCTGATGATATGGTTCTATTTATCAAAGACCCTAGGGAAATTCTGGACCCGGTTATGAAAGATGTCCAGGAGTTTGGGGAAATATCAGGGTTGAAAGTTAACACTTCAAAGTCAGTGCTTTTCCCATTGACAGAAAAAGTTGACCAATATCAAGATGGCTGGGGGTTCCAATGGCAGGGAACTCAAACTCGTTATCTGGGAATCTACATATCCAGGGATCCAATCGTGGTGTATAACAGTAACTATCTGAGGGTATTAGATCAGGCTAGAGAGGCCATGCTGAGATGGAGGAACCTTCCCTCAAACTATACGGCCGGATTTCCGTCTTCCTGAATGCCCCCATAGCGGTCTCAGGAGACTTCTTCTGTGGACTGAAAGCAGCCATCTCACAATTTCTATGGATGGTAAACCAGAGTGTCCTGGGGTAAACTGACAGCGCCCATATACGAGGCCTGCCCGACTTTGAGTCCTACTACAATGTGGCGCAGGCCAGGTTCCGTACACATTGGTACGAGATGCAGGGAGGTAGAAGACATGTATGGGTAGAAAGAGCGGTAGCTGCACCAGACTTGCTTAGATCGATTATCTTAACAGCTCTGAGCAGGACACAACACACACGGAACCTAGTGGAGGTGACCTGTAGAGCCTGGGCCAGAATAGAACGTAAAAAGGGGGAGAAGTGTTTTACTAGCCTCGACTCCCAGTAATACACTCAGCGGGGATACCGATCACTGGTGAGGTGGGGTTTGTGAACATGTTGAAAAAACTGGGAGTTACACACTTTGGAGAGCTATTCCCCGAAGGGAAGTTTATTACGCTTTGTCTACCCTAGACATATTCCTGTACTACAGACTTGGAGTGAGCCTAGGCTTGGTGTTTACCACGTTTCCTGACCAACCACAAATTTCCCCCATACTGGACAAATTGCTCAGGGGTCTGATGATGAGCATACAATCCCGAGCAATAACTGGGTCACAACCACGGGAGAAATGGGAAAAGGCGCTGGGGCGGGAGATACCAGTAGAAATATGTACATATTGTTGTGAAGGGATAAAAAAAGGGGCCATCAATGCCAGGTTCAAGCTGATTCATTTAAATATATACATCAATTCTATTACACACCGGCAAAGCTAAAAGAATATTTCCCGGACACTTTGGGGAGATGTAACGGATGTCAAGCAGAACAGACTGACTTCCTCCATGTAGCTTGGAGCTGCCAGGGCATACAGCAATTCTGGGAACAGGTGTTTAACACGATCGGTGGGATTATAGGACAGACAATACACTTAGACCCACTGATCGGATTACTGGCTTACACTAAGGGAGTCCACAAGAGCACTAGGAAACTCATTTGGCTGCTCCTCATATTAGCTAAACGACGGGTAGCAATGCAGTGGGAGGGGAAATGGGCCCCCAAAATCTCGCAATGGAGAGCCGATATAAAGTATCGCATTGACATGGAGAATGGATGGGGATCGTTGACCAGGCACCGATGCAATGATAAGAGTATGTGGTATGCGTACACACACTATCTGCTCCAACAACCAGGTGACGAGGAAGAGATATCACCAGTGAGCGAGGCCGAACTGTGAGTGTTCGGAACCATACATGGACAGGTGGATGGGTATCTATTGTTATGTTGCAACATGCTTTGAATGTTTCTTGATAAGACCTGTGAACTACATTGCTTTAACATATGACACATGCTCAACTATAACACTGCAGTCACATGAAACAAACTGTTGAGATGGGACGTGCCGGGGTTGGGGGATGGCTTAAAAGAGAGTTGGTAATGGTTTTGACTACGTGTCTGTTTGTCTTTAAAATGCCAATAAAGAAAAAAGAATGCACCCTGTAGTGTTCTGCCAAATGGGGAATGAATTACATTAATATTTTTGATTAAATAGGCTAAGGATTAACACAGTTTTGCCCCCCCCCCCGCCACCTACTATAAAGGGAAGGGATTAAAGGCAAGCAGACTCCACCACCTTTTGGTTTCCCAGGGCTCAGTTCTACTTACATAGCAAACCTCTGTTCAAGGTTCAGGAAATCCAGCTGCATCTCAGGACACTCTAGAAAGATAGGGCAGGGGTCTGGTCACTCTACTCTTAAAGATGGCCTCCCGCTCCCCAGCATAGGACCCAGTCAGTTTTGGGATCTTCCTAGAAATAGACAGCGCCACCCTGATGCACTCTTAGGAAATCTCCTCTGGTGTCTCCTTACAGCTGTCAGAAGATACGTTTCAGCAGCCTTCCTCATGGTATGTCTCTGATCTGTCTGTCCCTGTCTTTCTCTTTTTTCTGTGTGTGCCCTTTCCTAGTGCAGTCCCCCTTATAAAGCAGCGATGACACCACCAATTTTACAATCTTGGGGAAGTACCCTGCAATAATCCCTGCCACTAGAACTGGACAGTTACCCTTCTCTCTCAGCCCAAACCCATCCTCCAAATCAGGATTGGTTTAGGGGCCTGGAGCAAAATATGTCTATTCCCATTTGTCATCATCCTTTGTTCTCCTTCCAACTTTTTGGCAAAAACTAGTTATGTATGACAACTTCATAATTTTACTAGCAACTGCCAAACTAAACATAGTTTCAGTTTCAGCTAATCATGGGGAATTACATAAGCAGACCACCAAATCTGTCTCATGTAGCATGGCCATGTGGCACCTTTCTGCCGTTTCCATACAAAACACAACAGTTATGAATGTGTAAATTATTAAGCATATCCCACCCGCTCACCAACTCTCACATTTGGAACATGTTGAGATCAGCCAGAAACCTAGTTTAACTGGCCATTACAGTTCCCAGAGTCACAGGAAGATTAATTGTATATCCCCAGAAACACCCTGGAAATGACATTAAAAAATTGTACATAGATGAAATCCATCCACCTTATGATGGCAGAGAAAAAGGCCTAAATGATAATAGTCCTTTTCAATAAATTGTAAATCTTCATGTGGGACAAATGGTCCTGCCTCCTGCCTTCTGGCCATTTATTTTCCCTGGGTCATCTGTGTCTTTATCAGGCGCCTTTGTGTTGGAAGCTTCCTCTTTGAAGTGGGTGCCCCCATTTTCACACATATTAGTCATGCTCCAGCCAAGCGTGACTTTTCTTGAAGTCTAAGCTTTCAAAGCCAGCAGGTCTGGAGAACACTGAATTTCGATGCCTTTAGCAGGACATTTTTATTGCGGTTGGTCATTAGATGGGAGATGTGACATGCAGGCTGGAAGTGGGAGATGTCCTTGTGAAGTTTTGCCCACAGCCAGCAAAAGGGTCTGCCTTGGGCTGATTTATTTTTCATGAAGACAAAGTGGCTCTTCAAATGTCACTGGAGGTTTGTGGGTGAAACATAATATACATTGCTCTTTGTCAACCCACACGTCATGTTTTGTTTTCCCGATATTTTTCTGGTGGCAGTGATTTTTTTTCACTTTTACTTTTTTCCAAACTGTTTTTATTTGCACACACATGTGCAGGCCGTTTTTTGTTTTCAATGTTTAAAAATCCTGTTTTCCATGTGACAGAGATCTTTGATTCCTCCTTTTTTAAAATGCTGCTCAGCCATTGGTAATGACAGGTAGGCCCCTTTCCACATGGCTCTTAAATTTTACTTGAAAAACAAATACAAATGCCAGGCCATTTTTGTTTCAACGTTTAAAAGTTTGCTATTCATATGAAAGGGATTTCTGTTTGGGGCCTTTAAATGCACCCCACATACCCCCCTGTTCTTCAGTGACTCTTTGCCCTGCTCTTCCACAGCAGAGTGGGGTTTCATTAAGCGTCATTCCCTTCATCAGGGAGTGGGCACTCCAGTCTTCCCTTCCATCAATGGGTTGGGGGGCATAGCACGGCAACCCTTCCTTCCTTTCCAGGTCCTGGGGTTCTCACCTGACTACACTCTCACCTCCAGGCTGGAAGTTAAGGAGGTTAGTTCGTTAATAAAAGATAGAAAAAGATTTTCAGTACTTTTTACACACATTTTTCCCTGGGAAGATTTACATAAAATTCTACATACAACAACATACAGTTAAAACATGGCATTTCCATTTCAGAAAACACATTTTATTTATTCTCTTCATTTGTACAATAACACCAAGTAAACTACTCCATGTTATATATTTCCATCTCATTTGTCATCCTTCCTTTTCATTCTTCAGATGGTTCCTCTGCTCGACTTTCATTTGTCTCATCAATCAGTCGTAAAGGCTGTCTGGGATGACAGTTTTTCAACTGGTTGATGTGGACCCATTTTTCTTCTGTCTGTTCTCCTTTTGTGATGCGGATATTGTAGCCAAAGATGGTGATGTTTTATCTACAATTTCAAAGGCACCATGCCAAGACAGAGGTAATTTCCGCTCCTTGGCTTGATTCCTTAGAAAATTGTAGAGGTAGACCTTGTCCCTTATCTCGTATTCTTTCATGGTGGTCTTTAGATCATAGTATATCTTCATTCCTTCAGCCAATTTTTCTAAATTGCGCTGAGCATAAGCAAAAGCATGCTGGAGGTGCTTCCTTAAATTTTCAATGTACTCATGAGTAGTGGACGCATTTATCAGTGTGTGCGCCGAAGTCCTATAGAGCAGATGCTGTGGTAACACCATTTTTCATCCAGTCATGAGCTCAAATTGAGACATCTTTGTTGCAGAAGATGGTGTAGACCTAATATCCATTAGGACAAGTGGCAATCGGATGTCCCAACTGGGTCCAGAGTCTGCCACAAACTTCTTCAAGATACTCACAATTGTTTTGTTGTATCTCTCAACCACCTAGTTGAGGCAGGCGGTAGGCAATGCAGAGTTTTCTTTTTATCCCTAGAATCTCTGACATCTTCGACATCGCCTCACTGGTAAAATGGCTTCATCGGTCCGACTCAATCCTTTGCGGGATGCCGCAACGAAACAAGATGTGGTTGATCATTAGTGCAACAGCTGTCTCTGCCTTACAATTTACTGCTGGTAAACATTCTACCCACTTCGTGAACAAGCATGTCCCATTCAACATGTACTTGCTCTAGATGAGCAAATCACTGGCCTGATGATGAAATCGACTTGTAAATCTGAACAAGGCAATGTCATTCCCCTTTTTTCAGGGGAGCTGTGTGTGTGAGTGAACTGGATTGGAATCAAGCACACACCAGACACCACTTTAGGTAAATGTCAAGGTCCTGGCCCACGTGTGGCCAGTAGGCAACCTCGCGCAATATTTTCAATGTCATATTAAACCCCTTATGACCGGCAGTGGCCGCATCATGGGTGTGGTTCAACATCACACTCCGGAATGAGGTAGGTACCACCCACTGGTCACTGTCAGATATGGCTCTCCTTACCAACAAACAGTCTTGGATCTGGAACATCTTGGAAAACTTCATCAACACCTGGAGATCCTCTTTACCAGCATAATCCGGCTCTATTAGAGGAAAGCTTACGTGATCTTCAATGTGTTGATAACATTTCCCAATGATCGGGTCCAATTTATGTGCAGTAATTAAATCTGCACCAGGGGTATGTTTACTCCACTGGGCTGTTGAGAGTTCGGTGTTAGCCCGAGTTTGTGACCTGGTGACAGCTGCCATTTGGATTTCACCCAGCAGGGATTGCATTTCTATGAAACCCCCCTGCAGAGCTCCAGTTTTAGCCAGCTTGTCAGCCAGGTCATTCCCAGTCTTATCTGGCCCCTCTATCTTTCAATGACCTCTTATCTTCTTCCAATAGATGGCCACCTCATTGGTGGTCACCAGATCGTCGATTGACTGGATCAGTTTGGCATGCTTTAGGGGTATGTTGTTGACACAAAGCATGCCTCGATTCTTCCAGTTAATCAGGTGCTCCACAAACCCATTCCTGACATAATCAGAGTCAGTGATTATGACAAGTTAATTGAGTTGGTGGTGCACTGCAGTGAGGATGGCTTGATAAACAGCCATCAACTCTGCAACCTGACTACTTCGGGTCCTTGAGGTTTCCGGGGTATCATTCACTCACGCATTCCCAATGCCAGCCACCAGTTATTTTTCCCTGTTGCTATCAACATACACTGTGGGTATCCCCTGACACATGTCTTTTTCATAGACCTTGTGTGGGGAAGTTAAGTACGCATCCATGTTGTTGTTGGTCATTAGACTTTCGTCGTCAAGACCGTTTTCTTGAGCACAATCATGCAAGTCCACCACCCCTTGCGCAAGGGGACTCTTCTTGTTTTGGCCATATCTGACTTAACGTTTCCTGTCCGGATTCTGTCACTTTGTAGATACTGCAACGGTTGGTGAGGAGTTTCAACAATGATGTGCTCTCCCTGTATGAAATGAATGGGTGGGAATTTTTCAGTGCCTGCAACATTGCCAGTAGTGCCTTCTCGCAGTCATTGAATTTTTTCTCCACAGAGGACAAAGTCTTGCTCGCGTATCAGATGACTTTGTTGACCTTGTCATGCTTTTGGTACAAAACCGCTGTTAGGCAAGTATCTGAGAACCCCATCTCCAAGAAGAATTCCTTGTTCTTTATCGGGTAAGCCAAACAAGGAGCCTGGCAAAGGCTTCTTTTCTGTTGTTTAACTGCCTTGGATTGTTCTGGACCCCACTCCCACTTGACCCCAGCCTTTAATAAATGGAACAAGGGTTGAGTGACTTCTGCATAGTCTTCAATGAACTTCTGACTAGAATTAGTAGGTACAAGAAGGCTTCTTAATTCTCACAGAGTGGTAGGGTCTTTTAATTTCAATAAGGCTTCCACCTTCTTCGCCTGGGGATTAAGACCCTCAGGTGTGATCTCACGCCCTAAGAAGTTCACTCTAGTCTTAAACCAGTGTGCCTTCTGAAAGGACAGTTTTGCTCTGGCCTTCTTCAACTGGGTAAAAAAATAGCAGATTTATGCCATGTCTTCCTCCACAGTTGAGCTCTTGATTTAAACATCATCCACATAAACCAGGTTTCCCCTTTCGCTCAAATCGGGCATGGCCTCATGTAGGAAGATGTTGAACTCATTGCCGGAGTTTATGTTTCCAAAGGGGGTTCGAGTCCACGTGTACTGATCCCCCCTGAAGGTAAAGGCAAGCTTGCACTGGTCTTCCCTACTCATGGGTACTGTCCAGTAACCGTTGGTCAGATCAATGTTGGTGTACACCTTTACCCCTTGGATCTGGGCCAGTTCTTGATCGATGTAGGGAAGGGGCCATCTTGACATGTGGACCTGTCTGTTCAACTCAGGTTTTCACATAGTCTCCATTGGACGTTTGGTTTTAGGATCCCCAGTACCGGGTAGTTGAAGGTACTGTGGATCGGACGAATTATCCCACGGGATTCCAATTTCTTAATAATCTTAGTGAGTGACTTAATGGATGCGAGAGCTAACCGGTATTGTTTCACAAATACGGGAGCAATCTCGGGGTCCGTGGGAATGGTGGTTGAATGAATGGATGTGCGTCCACAGACATATGAGTCCACTGAAAAAATATCTTGGAATTCCAGGAAGACCCGTTTGAGCTTTTGTCTTTGCTCCTCGGTCTCACAGGCATCTGCCAGTTTGATCCTTTCCTGGACCATCTGCTTGAAACCTGGAAAGAACTCAGGCTTGGCAATTTCAGCGGTATCCTCGAGTTGGGTTGAGAGATCTCTTTTGATGGTGTTGGCCTGGACATGGGATTTGAGGTAGTGATCCTTGACTTTGAACACTACCTCCTCCGCCCTAATGTCACAGGTCAACTCTTCCACACCGTTGGGGCAGGAAGAGTACACCAGGAAATTCCCCCCATGCCTGGTCAAAATCTTTTCTGGAGGAATACCGTTGCTTATGTCGAAACAGTCATTTGGGATTGGTCTCATGATTTCAGTACCTAAATCAATAGAATAATGTTGGGCATCAACCGCCATTCCATCAAAGGCGTCTGCGCCCAAAGTGATAATTCGAGGGTCGCAGTTATCCACCAATATTCGAATGGTGTTGTGTTCTAGGTCTACTAGAGGTGTCGGATTTAAATATAAACCTTGGTCTTGGAGACAGGAATTTAGATTTTTATATGCTTCCTGATGTTTGAGGTTCTGTCCTCGCCTTATTTTGAGGGGAAGAGTAAATTGTCGCACCTGTCCTGGGATGGTAACCTCGGCTCGCCCTTGAACTTCAACCGCATAAGGCAGCAGTTGAGCTTACCGAAATACCTTTTCAGTGTTGTCAAAGCCCATGGAGTTACTCCCCAGTCGGGACCAGGCTTTATTATTAATTAGGTCCAAATTGATTGCGAATTGGTTGAGAATGTCACTTCACAAATAAAATGGTGGAAGGGACATCTCTCATGACCCAACAATTATGGTCTATGCTTTTGTTGCCAATGGAAATTTTCAGCACACACATGCTTGGCAGGAGATGTTTTGAATCTGGGGTTTCCAGACCTACTTCCCATTTGTCAATCAATTGAAATGTGGGTGTTGTCCGATCTTTTGGGAGTTTCCTGAATAATTCTTCGCTGATGAAGCCACTTCCATTATTTAGGCATACTCTGTCGAGCACTGATTCCTCCCCTTCATTTAACTGAATGGAGAAAAACAACCGCTCGCCCTTTTTCTGAATGTCTGTCAGACTTTGAGTGGATTCTTCCTTGTCTGGTTTCACGGGACTCAAGGTTTCTTCTGATTTTGCACTGGTGTAAACTTTTAGGGTGTTCCCTTCCAGTGTGGATTGCCACTTAAAACTGGGAGGAAGGTTGATTTTCAAGAAAGGAGAAGGGTTCCCATCACCAGTTTGTTCTCCTACAGAGATGACTGTGATGTCTGAGACCTGGTTATTTTTTAAATGGAACTCTGCATTCTCACAGTGTTAATTAATTATGTGACAAGTACCATTCAGGCTTACATAATTGGTACTCTTTTTTTTAACTGTCTTTACTGATTAATTCACGTCTCAACAACAAAGTCACGCAGTACAAGATTAGGATGCAACAGCAAGTACATGGCAGATACTTCATAGAAACAGGATAATGTCCAGATAAAGCAATCATTTGGGCACTGTGGGAATGTACATAGCTGAACAGGGAAAAAAAGAGGTAATTGGAGACCAAGCCACTCACTGAGCAACGTAGGCCACCCACACAGGAGGTGCAGGAACGTGACACCATCCCCCTCAGCCTCGACCACCAATCAGTCTGAGTCACCATTCCGAGATTGCAAATAGGCAGTGAAGGGTCTCCAGATATTTTGGGTTGGTTCTGAAGCGTGCATAGATTAGCATACTCTTTGTCCATATCGCTAAGCCAGGTCAGATCCTTTAGCCATGTACCCATCCCTGGGGGGGGATGGGCCCGTCCACTTCATCAGTATGCAGCGCCTGGCTGCGATCATACAACTCAAAAGTTGTTTCCGGTACCTCTTTGGCAATCCCGGGAGCCACCCGAACATGCAACACAACAGATCACAGGGAATAGACTGCCCCAGCATTTCAGAAATGGTTTCCGCCACCCCCTCCGAGAATGAGCGCAGTTTAGTACAATCCCATAGCATATGCAAAAAATCAGCCGAGTCAGAATTACATCTCGGGCAGCAAGCAGCTCTAGTGCTATCGAACTGGTGCATGTGGACAGATATACTCTGTGCAGTGTCTTGAGCTGGATCAGTTGTAGCCTGGTATTGAATGCCCCACTGTGTATACTGCCACAGAACACTGCCCACTGTTTGTCTGTGAAGGGCGTCCCACCATCTTCCTTCCATTTCTGTTTGCACTTTAAGGTTTTCCGGGTGGAGTCTTGCTGGACCAACCTGTAGAGTGCAGAGACCACCCCCCTACTCCCAGGAGAGCACCTAATGTACTTCAACAGCAGGATAGTATGCTGAATTTCCAGGAACACAGGGGACCACTCCCTGAAAGCAGCTCTCTTTCTTAAGTACTGTAATCTACACTGAAAGTCTGCCCTCATCTTTTCAGCAAACAGCTCCTGCGTAACGAAGGACCCATTCGGGTACACGTCTTCTATGCGGCTAATTCCGCCCCCCGCTATTCTTGAATAATAGCTTCATCACATGTCGGTGCTAGACTCCCTATATTCAAGAGTGAAATACCCGCGTCAAATGGAAGATCTACCCCAAGCTTCTTCAGCGCTCTTTTCCATGCATGTACTGTGTATGCCACAGGATCAAATTTGCACTTATCTGGCACCCTGCCGGAGATCAGCACCCCCTGAAGAGAGGAAGGGCGAACCGAACATTGTTCTAGGCGTACATGAGGGGACGCCTTGGCCCCCCGGCATCCACAGCGGTGCTAAATATAATTGAGATGCTAGAAAGCACATCCGGTGCACCAACACCCCCCACGTCCCAAGGAAGGGTTACTGTTTCCCAGCTAATGCTAGGGCTCTGCGGGTGCCATGCCAACTTGAACAGGAAGGCCCGTACATCCGCAAAGTAAGAGTACCGAGAAGTAAGGCCCTTATATGGGTAGTTGCGCACACATTATTGTTAGTTCACTCAATGCGCTATTATAAGGTGAGGGGGGGTTTTGCGGCAGTAGCAGGGCGTAGAAGGGTAACTTCTCGGCACCCCTTCTATACAAACAGAGTAGGTAAGGTAATGTATGCCTGCCTATCTGCGCTACCCACGCCGAACAATGATCTGAGGTTTGTTTTGTACAAGAAGTTAGCCCAATGCCACACTATCGTGGGTTATACAGTGAGTATTTTTAATTGACAAAAGGAAGACACACTACACGCCAACACGTGTTTCAGCCCTCTCTGGGCCGTCCTCAGGGCGTATGCACATTACAGTTAAGTGTAGCTGTTCATTAGACATGTCGAAATACATATATCAAATGTTTGACCAGAGTAACGAAACAGCCAAATTCCAATATTCAATAGAATTGAAATAATTTGCGTAGATCAGATAGTTCATAAGGTGTAGAGGAGGAGTGGGATGGGAGACAAAAGAAGGGGTGGGAGAGAGAAGAAGAGAAGAGAAAACAAAAATTAGAATTAAAATTAAAAACTATTATTAAAGATTGTACTTCGTATATTGGTTTGTGTTAGCAATCTATAATCACTTAGTTGCCACATACTGTGTACTGGAATAAATTATTGAAATATTATTATAATTTAGTGACGTTGTTACACCTAGGAGGCAATAGATAGTCAAATGGCATGCTGTACCTTAAAATGGTTAACATTGCCCAATAAGTCACCTCTGTATGGTAGATTTGTTCGAGTCGGAAAGTGGCTGCAATAAATATAAATATAAATATAAGCGTATTTAGCATGCTATAGGCTACTAAAACTTCCATAGATAATTACATCAAATAGGTTTACTCAGACAAGTATTAACTTATAATGCTAAAGATTGCTTACCACTGGTAACAGTGCTGGAAAGCGTTATCCCGAAAAAAGTAGTGTGAAACTGCAAGTCTAATATCCGTAAAGTACGAGCATCATCTATTTTCGAAGGAAAGGTGAAACAGTAGGGGATATTATAATAGAGAACTGGTGGTACTTGCTGGCCGTGGTAAGACAATATCTCTTGACAAAGACAAAGACAGAGCGCTTACCGTAACACGCCTGAATGCGTTCCTGCACGGTAATTTCTGCCTGCAGGCAGCGATTCTCTGCGCGAAATGAGGGTGCGACTGGTTAAGCCAATAGCCGTGCTGCTTGTGCTAAAGGAGAGTGCGGTCATGTGACCGGACTGAATTCCTGTTGCTATAGTAACTGAATGAAAGAAAGCTCGGTGATCGGGACTGCACGTAAGTGCAATTGTTCTGTTTAAAAACCATTCAAAGAAAGCCTGAACTTTAGCGATTTAGCAGCCGTTGACATACACTGCAATGTGCGGTGAAAACGTTGCAAAACTATGATTACCTGTGTGAGTCGTATAATTCGCTTACGTTATAAGAAAGCGTATTGGAACATCTTGTTTAGTTAATTATGTCTAAAGCAGTCAAGCATGTGAGGGGATTATACTGAAGGTGTAGTGTGATTCCCTGGCGTTATGAGAAGGCGTATTGGAACATCTTGTTTAGTTTATAGTATCCAAAAGCAGTGAGACATGTGAAGGGATTATACTGAACGTGTTAGGCGTAAGCTCATTAAGGTTTGACATAGTTGATTAATTAAAGTGACAGTTTCTAAGGACCATACTAATGAATTACCTTATGTGAACCATCCATGTATTGTAGTTCAATTAACGAAGTCAAAAGCAGCAAAATGATTGATAGTGTGTAGTCAGTAACATTAATCTAAGCAGCTCAAAATTAAGCAGAATTTCAAAATCACATGTTATATAAGCAGTCTTGTTTTTACAATTAGTCATCCATATGCAAACTGTTTAGTAGTAATGGTATCCCATGTTATAATGGGTTACTAGATACTTGATATAATACCCCTTATATGCTAGGCTGCCAAGTACAATGAAAAGATCAATGCCCAGTAGATAGCATGAGAATGGGGCTAAAGATTGAACCTATTGATGTCCTCTAAGGTGTAACAACTTGTTAGGAGTCTTTGTATGTGATGATACTCATTTGTACCAAGGTAGACTATAGTTAGATCACAGGAAAACATTGAGTTAATGTTCTTCGTTAAGTCCCATTTGAATACATCTTAATCTGCATATCATGCGGGCCTCAGCTTGTCGAAGAAGAAGTTGTCTGTTTCCACCTCTGGCATGTGGTTTGATGTATTGCAGTCCAACAAATCTTATTTCACTCTTGTGCACCATTTGATGTTCTTTTTGCCAGTGGGCTGCCAATGGTAGCTTGACATCTTGGCTGTTGAGGTTTGCTAGATGTTCTCTGATTCTGATCCTTAGTTCCCTGATGGTACTGCCCACAATAGACTTTCTTGCAGACACAAATTATACCATACACAATATATTTAGAACGACAGTTAATAAAGTCCTTAATTTTCGTACTCAAATTTCCATGACAGATAAATTCTTTGGTGGGTGCTAAGGCATATTGACAAAAATTACAGGTCCCACATTTGTGGAACCCTACGGGTTTGAGACTTTGCGTCAGCCAATTCTTCTGTCTGCTGAAACCAGGTTGTATGAAGGAGGGGCATAGTAGATTTCTAAGTGTTGGTGCTCTAGAAAAGATTATTCTCGGTTTTTCTGTAATGTAGATTTCCAAGTCTGGGTCCAGTTGTAAAATATTCCAATGTTTATTCAGAATATGGTAAATGAATTTGGAATCACTACAGTATTTCGTAATGAAGTTCACATGTTGTGGAAATCCCTCAGGTTTTTTACTTTTGGACTGGGTGAGTAGTGAGGGTCTTGTAACCGTTTTCACACACTTAAGTGCATGGTTGATATTAGATTTAGTATAACCTCTTTCTTGGAACCTGGTTCCTATAGACTTACATTCTGCAAGGAAGTGCGAATCTTCGCTACAGTTCCTCTTTGCTCTAAGCAATTCTCCTCGAGGAATATTTTCAATGCAATTTCTTCTGTGGCTACTCTTAGCATGTAGGATAGAGTTAACTGCTGTGGTTTTGCGAAAGATACTGGTTTGCAGGGTTTCATTTGTTATATAAATTCTAAGGTCCAAGAACTCTATTTCAGTGGTATCAATTTTGCCTGTGAACTGAATTCCAAATTGGTTCTGGTTGAGATATTGCATAAAAGATTGAAACTGCTCAGTTGTGCCTGCCCAAATTGCAAAAACATCATCGATATATCTTTTCCAGACCGGTATAAGGTCTATAAATGGGTTGTTTAGAAAAATGTGTGAGTCTTCAAAGAATGCCATAAAAAGGTTTGCCAATGCTGGGGCATATTTTGCACCCATAGCAATCCCCTTTGTTTGGGTATAATAGTCTTCATTGAATATGAATTGGTTGTGACTGAGAGTGAAATCAACAAAGCTTTTAAGCATTTGTACATGTGCTGCATGTAAAGCAGAATGTAGCCTGAAGGAGTGGTCCAAAGTTTTAATAGCTAATGCATGTTCAATTGATGTATACAGGGCAGTAACATCTAGGGAAACTAGCTGATAATGTGGTTCCCAAGATATGTTATTAAGGATCTGTAGGATATGAGTAGTATCTTTCAAAAAAGCTGGAATTTTGCGGGTCGACCACTTTGTCGTTTGTGGAGAATGTCACTGATTTATGCATGAGTGTCATCATCCCTGCCAGGTAAGATGAGTATGAGGTGTAGTGTTTACAGTTTCCCCAGCTCTTGGCTACCATCTCGTTCCCCCAGCCCACCAAATTGGTCTCTTGCAGCAAGATTACTTTGGGATCATGTCTCTCACAGTACTGAACCACTTTGCGGACCTTACGTGGGTTATTAAGTCCCCTCATGTTCCAGTTGATCACTTTACTCGCCATTATTGAGCTGGAGGCTTTTGTGGGAGGCACTCCCATCACGCTAACCTGACCAATTCATACCACGACTGCTGACCAGTCCCATGAGACGCAAATATTTTTGGACAAATGTAAACCAACTTCCCCTAGATCTACCCCCAAACACCTCCCCCCAAACAGGCCACGGGCCGACCCACCCACACTACCGACCCCAAACTTGCAGTGATTTGAGCCCCCCACCCAACAGCCCTCAACAACCAAATTACCATGGGCCACAACCCGGGGGCGCCAGACTCCACCACCCAAGTGACCTCCACCACTCCAAACACAAGTATTTCAAGGCGCAACAAGGCAGGGGGAGAACAAGGGGAGACAGACAACAATCCTACTAGGTCAGGTGCCATTCAGATCGCGCAAGTACAGGGTAGAGGGGAAGGGAAAAAGTGCAAGGGGAAAGGGAGAGGAGAATTGCAGTACAGGTTTAGTAGAAACAAGATAAATAATAAGGGCCGGCTGGTGGCAAGTGCAAGATAAGTGTAGACAAGTGCTGGGAAGGGGGGCTGTAGGGATACAGAGACAGTCCCACAGTGCAGGGGTTGCCAGGGAGGCAGTGCAGAAGAGAGTGGCTGGGCCACGGACCGGGATAGGTGAGTGGCCCTGTTGCAGATTCAGTGCAGTTTCAGTAATATTAACAGGGTAGAGGGGGAGAGAAAGCGGAGGCAAAGAGGAAGGTTTTGAGGTACTTCCGGAACCGGAGATGGTTCTCCTCAAGTTTCAGGGAGGCAGGAAGGCTGTTCTAGAGGGAGGCCCCTGCTGCGGAGAGATATCTACCCCCAGCTCGTTGCTTGGAGAAGCGGCTGACCCTGGGCGAGTTGGAGGCGGATGAGCGAAGAGCTCGAGAAGGAAGATATTTAGGAAGAGAGAGTTGAAGGTATTTTGGCCCAAGGCCCCAGAAGGCCTTGTGGACAATGCAGAGGGTTTTGAACTTAATCCTCGCAGCCACTGGGAGCCAGTGTAGCGATTTCAGTCCTGGAGAGATACGGTCCCTGGGCTTGAGGCCAAGGACAAGTCTCGCAGTCCTGTTCTGGATGAGTTGCAAAGGGCGGAGAGCAGAGGCAGGCAGATTTAGATTTAGGCTGTTACAGTAGTCCAGCTTCGAGAGAACCAGGGCTCTAGAGACAGTGAGCCTCTGGGGGAAGGAGAGGAAAGGAAGGATACCTCTGAGGAGGTGTAGCTGGTAGTGTGACTTCTTCGAGACGTCCGATATGTGATGAGAGAAAGAGAGTGTGGAGTCGAAGATGACACCAAGGTTTTTAGCCTTGCAGGTAGGGGCAGGAAGAGGGCCAAGAGAGGCCAGCCAGAGAGCTGCAGGGAAGGAGGGAGTGGGTGTGCCGATGAGTATCGCCTTATTATTCAGTGGGACTGACACATTACATTCTCAAGCAAGCTTATGAAATACCCATCAGGGAAAACCTGTATGTGACAGCCATTTAACTAGGGACCATTTTAGCCTAACTCTTGTGTAGCACGGGAGCCCCATGCCTTCTCCACTCCGTCTCCCACATCCCGCCTGAAAGGCCGAACAATTTACTTCAGCAAGGATTCAAGAAAGTCTTGTTTGGCACCAGGGTCTGTAAAAAAAGTGAGCTTGGCCTCCATGCTGGACTCGTAGTTTGGATGGATATAAAATTGGAATACTGCATCCCGGAGTCACGGAGCGCCCATTTGGCTGCCAGGATCACGATAGCTCAACATATGCGCGATTATCAGGCGAGGCTTCTGGCCAGGTCTAGGTGCCACCTGTGACACCCGATGCGCCCTCTTCACCAGGAATTGGGAGGACAATGGGGTTCCATGCAGCACCTCCTTAATGAAGTTTTCCATGAAGACTCCATGTTCTGCTGCGGGATCGACTCTGGGTCCCCTACCACCCAGATGTTGTTTCTCCGAGATCTCGCCTCCAAGTCCTCATTTATGTCCTTGACAGACTTCACCTCTCTTCACAACTCCCGAATCGCCTGCGTCGCCTCACTGCTGGTATCATCCAGCATGCTCACCCGGAGCTCGACCTCGGAGATTCTTCTGCTCTCCTTCTCGATGCGTTCCTGCATCCTATCAACTTTGTATGCCATCTCGTCAAGCTTTGTATTGATGATGCAAAGCCTGACCTCATTTCCGCTGGCACCAGGCCCAGCTCCGACGTCGGGGTATTCCCGCTTGACCCAGCGATTGCCTCCACTTGGCTCGCGGGGGGCGAGTTGTCTGGTGTATCCCGAGATGCCATCATCTTCTCACTCTCCCTGTGCAGCCCTTCTTTCTGGGTGAATGGCAAGCAGGACCTCCGCCTATTTCCTTTAGCCCTATAGCTCTCTATAGGGTGCACAGCTATGTCCCCCTGGCACAAGCACAGTGCAGTGGGTAAATCGTCTTGCATAGCCTTCTCCCCAGATCTAGCTCTCGGTCACTGACCTCAGGGCGTGTCCAGGTCTACCTTTCCGATATTATCCAGATGGAGCGGGTCACCCACGCCCCCTTTCATGCGCTTAAATTGATTTGTGCAATGGTCATAGCACTCCCAAGCCGGTACAGTCGCAAAACAAGAGTCTTGTCAAATGTTCCTGAGAAACGTATCAGGTTTGGTGGACCAGGTTTACAGAACTCTGCAAGTGCTTTACCGCCCCTGATGTGATGATGTTCGTGACCAGGCTCTCCCCTCTTGCAGTCTGCTGTGCCTGCCGACTAGAGTGATGCAAGCAGCTGTGTAAGTCCAGGGGCTTAAATCTGCGTCACATCTCAGTTATTTTTTTTTTTTTTTTTTTTTTTTATTTTTTTTTTTATTTAACTTGTATTTAATCATATAAACAACAGATTTTTACAAGGGCGTTTTTCAGTCCAACTGAAGGGAGTCCATTCCTAGTTTTACTAGATAAGTACTAAATGATGGAAGCCTGGCAGGTTGATTCAGTGTGGGTCTAATCATGCGCCAGCCTCCGAAATCGCCTTTATTCTTTCCAGGGCCAAGTTTAGAAGTTTTGCGGCAGCCGTATGCCATTGAGTCTTTTCGCCCGTTATCAGGCGTTTCCACCAAGTATCTTCATTCCCTGCAAAGGAGGTTGTCGTCAAGGCAGAGAAATATGCAATCCTCGCCTGGTGAAGAGCAGGACAACACATCAGCAGATGTTTTATTGATTCAGTGACCTCGGGATTAGTACATAATCTACAGTTTGTTTTCTCCGAGTCTGCTCTAATCGCTAAAATTTCTCCAGTCGGTAAAACATTTAGACGGGCTTTTAGAAAAGTTCTCATCAGTAATTTGTCGGGATATTTCTTACAGTACACCATCGGTTCTTTTAATTTGTTGGTATTCATTGGAAGGTGGTCAAGAAGTTTACAAGATGATACTGACTCAATGGTATTAATCCAGTCCCAACATTCCAGTTTTGTTTTTATCCTGGATGGGTTATCTTTCAGTTCTGCTTCTGTACACGCAATTTGATATAATTTTTGTTTTTGGTCCTCAGCCCACTTATTCTCACATCTCAGTTATTAAATAGCTACCCCTTGCTAGCAGGGACTCCTGCCTTTCAACACAAACACACCAGGAGATAATGTTCGCTGTGCCTGTTATTCAAAATACCTTTCAGAGATCAGATGCGCCTCCTCCTTAGGTTGGGCTCACCAGCCATCATCCACTTAGTTGGTAGAAGCCAGCGGTGCTGCCTCCTCTGCAGCCCCGACCCCTGAGACCTCGGGCCGCGGCACGGAGCCGACACTGCAAGTGGAAGCTCTTCAGGGGAGACTCGCCGGCCGCCCGCGGCTCTCCCGTCACTCTGGTGTAGGTTCTACACTCACTTCAGGGGCCAGGCTCTCCCAGTCACCCGCGTCGGTCCCTCTCTCCGGATGGCAGGAGGCTAGCTCACACCCCGCAGAGGGAGACACCGGTCCAGCAGCACGTATGTTCTGCCAGGGCGAACACCCGCCGCCTCCCCAGGCGCTGCAGTCCCACTCCGCCTCAGGTAGCCGGCAGTGCTATCAGGGCTCCCTCCTCCCTCCTCCATGCCGCCTCTGTCACGTTGCACTGCGAGGCGCTGCACAGTCAAGGGGGGGCTGCCTTCTCTCCCTCAGCCCCCCGCCAGGGCTCAGTCCCGCCAAGCTTTTACTTCACACGGCCGCAGCACTATCTCGCGGCTCCCAGTGCTGCCCTCCGACACCAGCCCGAAGTTCACTCCAGGCCGAGCTCCCAGGCCTCCCACGCACGAAGCACCTCTGTCCTAGTGCGGCACCGCTGAGGCCTCCCAGAGCGCCAAACTTGGGCCACCAGCTGATGGCGTTTCCAGTGGGGTTTCCCCAGCTTGGGAACTAGCACTGTCCGAGATGGGTATATGTTCAGACTCCCTTCTTTACCGGTCTGGTATAGAGCTAACAGAGATGCGGTCATCTTGGCTGCAAACTCTCTAGCGCCACTTTGGTACTCCTTTTAATTTGATGAGGCAGTTAGTCTGAGTCCAGAGGACCTTGTTTACACAGTCAATCAGAGGTGATGACCTCCTCAGGATGATCGTTCCCCAGTAAACAAGGTGTCCCCTCTGGAGTCACAGTGATCACTGGATGTTTCAGCCGGTGCCGTCCAATGTTTATGTCCAGATCTGCAGTCCCTTTGACGGAAATATAATTCCCATTGAAATTTTGGAGTTGTCCATGAAGTGGGGGGAGTGGAATTTGGTTGCCTTTCCTGAGTTTAGTTTGTCAAAGGCCCTTTTCGACAGGAGGGTGGCTTGGGATCCAGTATCCACTAGAGCTGATAATTCACACTGACCTTTCACCTTAACCGGTGCATAAAATCGACCTTCTTTCTCCTCCAAGGTGCAAAGAAAGTGTGAGTTATTTGACAGCCCAGTGCTCATTTTCTTAATTCTGAACTCCAACACTGTGTGATCTTTGGCAATTTTCTGTGTCGGAGTTCAGGAATCTGTAAAAAAAAAATGTGCAACCTGCAATGGGATTTGTTGGGGAATCCTCCTTTTCCCCAGCTCCTAGGCTGTTCCCCTTTACCTGGCAACAGTTCTCAGAACCTGTTTGTTTCACTTCTATGTGGCTTACATGTTTGGGGTTGATTCGTTTCTGGTTCTGTGTCAGTTTCCATACTTACCCTGTCCCACTCTGGGACTTTTGGGACCAATATTTCTTTGGAGGGATCCCCCCGTTTTTGAAAGAGAAGGTCTGCCTACCTGAATCTTCAAGGGATTCTTCTCTTTCAAAGGGGATAATCCAGAGTTCCTCCACAAAGTGGGTTCTTCTTTGGCCTCTCCTACTTACCCTCTGCTCTGTGGGTTCTAACATTTTGCGGGTAGATGAGACTCTTTAAAGCTGAGAAGATTTTAAGGGTTCTGTTTGGGTGGGAAAGAAATCTTCCTCAAGGGCTTGGCATCTCCCCTCCACCTGGGCCCTCTCCTCTGCAACCTATAGTTTTTCAGAGGTTTCCTCCCATCATTTCCCCCCTGGGGCATCAGACCTGGGTGTTGGGGAATTCTGGGAAGCAGGGTTAAGCTGAGAGTTGGACTGAGCCCTCAGCATGAACCCCAGATCATTGGTCAGTTGCTGGACCTGTCGCTCCAGTTGCGAGACCTTGTCTGGGAGGTCTCAAGTCATACCTCTGCTGCTCCTGAAAGGGCAAACTGTCCCTTCTCCCGTAGTAGCTCGGGTACTGGAAATTCCTCCCATAATTTTCCATCCTGAATCTCCCTTCTCCCGGTTTCAGGGGTCTATTGTCCTGACACCGGGGAGAAAGCGGAGGATTGTTTTGGAAGTTCTGGTTTGGGGGATATCTGGGGGGAAAGTTCAGATTGGGAGGTGGAGTGATACTTTTCTCCTGAGCGAAGTTTGGAAGGACGTTTCCTGGGGCAGTGCTTACCTGATTAGTCCCCCTCGTTGGGCTGGGGGAGTGTATACATACCCCAGGATTGGTTTAGTTCCCTTGTACCCAGGACTTATATAGAGGTGGCAGGGTCAGAGGGATTATTGTTCTGGGCCCCCGTTTGACTACCATTCGATTGGTCCGGGTTGGGGGATCCCTTCCGTTTTCCATTTTGCGTGTTGGTAGGAGGGTTACTTTTAGGCCCCTCCCCCCGTCTCCAGATCCAATGGAGGGGTGGTTTTTACCTCTGCCACCTTTGCAGCAGCACGGGTGTTAGATGGTTTGGGGGTTTTGGTGGTATTTGTACTCTCAGCAGGCTTTTGGACCTCAGAATTCCTGATGGCCTGTTTAATCACCCAATCCAGGGTCCTATGCTCATGAAAGTCACGCACCAACGGAGTCATTATGTATTTGGGGAGAGCATGGAAATATGTAGTTATGAACTCCCGACTATTGGTGTTCACCGGCTGGGAAGTCTGAGCAAATGCACGCTTTAGCTGCTGCACAAACTCCCTCTGAGCCTGATCTTCCCCACACTGCAAGTTATATGCAGTCTTACAGGCCTCTCGTGGGCTCCTATGGGTGGAAAAATGTTTCAATATGGCCGCCTTATAAGTGGACCATTTATGATGATCCTGGTCCTCCATTCCTGCAAAGAAACTGGAGTTCTCGGGTGATAACGTCCATTTAGAAAATGCTATACAATTCACATCATTCCTGATCTGGAATGATGTCATCATCTGCTCATAAAGTTCCAGGTGCTCCCATACCAAATACTTGGCATTCTTGTGGTATGGGGTCAGGAATCCCTTTATGGCCTTCATTTGTCTTATTGGGTCTTTGACAAAACATTTTCTTTGTTTCCCTGTATTTCTGTTCTTCCGCAAAAGGGTCCATTCAGCTTCTGATTCAGAACTGTTACCAGTACTCCCTTCCCTGTATTCTAGGCACTCCCTATCTCTATGAGACTGGGAATATCTCCCAGAACCATGGGGTCTGGTCTCCTCTTGCCTGGACCAAAGTGAACCCTCAGGGTCACTCTCCCTGGAGTTCCTTTTAGGATCAGGATAGAACTCAGTTTCCTCATTCCTCCTACCAGAGAGTCTGGGGATTTCCCCCTTTGCCCTGAATACACAGAGGTTTTTAGAATGCCCTTCCTAGGCTGAGGATCTGGCATTTCTCCTTCAGCGAAGCGGGCATGGTGGTCTCTTTGTAATCGCATCTTCAGCCAATCTAACTCCCTGATTTTCGCCTCAAGAGTTTTCATGGTCTTAAGTACTTACCATATTATTCCTTACTGCCCAGGACACACTGGTCCGGTCACTTTCCCTTCTGTGTGGTAGAGATGACTACTCATCAATATCAGACAAGGACTGGCCTTCCTGATCAGTTGGATTAGGCCTGGGTAAGTCTAACCGCCTCATGTCGCCCTGTACTTGATAGGTTGCATACATAAGGCCATTTCCCATTTGTGCATGAGAGGATATAAATGGCTGGCATGGGCCCCTGTTGGGAAGGGCGCCTTGTCCCATATCCTGATTGGTCAGGGTGCCTCAGGTCCTGTTTATAATTTTTGATTTCCGTGATGAGGCTCTCACACCTGTGTGTCTCTTTATTTATTTACTGTTGGTAGTCAGAGAGCTGGCTTTTTAATTCTGACACTAAGGCTTGATTAATCTCATGCACCCTGCTCTGAGCTACCAACCTATCCTTTGTTTGCTGCACATAATAATAAAAATAATAATTTGGCATTTATATAGCGCTACAAACCCGCAGGTATCTGAGCGCTGCTTATTATTACCCACGGTGCGTGGTGATCATTTATCGACCTCGGAAGGATGAAAGGCTGAGTTTGGCCCCGCCGGGATTCGAACCTGCGTTAGCAGGCTCTGCACGGATGACTTGACCGGCTGAAGTGATTCATTATACCTCTGTGAGCCTTGTATGATGCATGTATATTCAAGATGCTTTTCCTTCAGGAGAGTAATTTCTTTCTCTTGTTCATCCCTACATTTTGCTGCCTCTAATAGTTCAGCTTCTCTAATTCTGGTCAGTTCCTGAGAACCTGACTGTTCCTTTTCTACCTCCATTTCCAGCTGATTTATCCTCTGTAATAGGACACTGTTATCCTGATTCAAGAGGTTTTCTTCCTGAATCAGCTGCATCTTATGTTGTTTCAGAGTAATGACCTGCTGATGTATCTGATCAAAGTCATTTTGGGAATTGACCCCTTTGGTAATTAACTGACTGTTTTCATTTTTCAAATGCTTTATTTGCAATTGAAAGGCCATAATGTCATCCAAATTACTATTATGAGCAGCCTGGTCATTTAGCTTGTGTTCCAGTGTACATTTATTACACACTATTTATGGGCATTCTTCAGCACACACAACTGTATTCTCTTTTTGCAGTGTTTTCAGCTCATCTTTGAGTTGTTGAACACAATCCTGGGACTGTGACCGGTCTCCAGCCTGATTTATACTAGTAGCCTCACTATTTTGCCAACGCTCTTCTACTAAAAGCAAATGGAAATATAACTGAGCAGTTAGCTGAGCCATTTGTATCTGTTCATCTCGAGCAGTTGTGGTCATGTAAAATGCTTCAAGTGCTTTGTGCAATATCCCGGCTTCAAGCCAAATATCATTTCATATGGAGGTAAACTCTGCTACTATTCTGGTTTGCCGGTTTCCTGTATTGTCCTCAATCCAGTCTCCTTTGAGAAATAATTTAGGTAGGAGATACTCCCTGGCTTCCCCAGTAGTCATTTTCACAATTTGCTTTTTGCACTTTAATAAATCCTTCTTTATGCAGGAGCAAAATCACCCTGTTCCTGCTTGATTTCCTCACTCAAATAAATTCTTTCACACTCTTAATCTTTTACATATACACCTCCTGGAACTCAGGAGTCAAGTCCTAGCGGCACTTAAACAAAACAAAGATGACTTTCCCTCCACCTTAATGCAACTGCATCAAAATGAATAAACTGTCACAATGTACGTGTCACGGGTCAAGAATAGGAAGCTAAATCCCTGCCCGAGCCCCAAATTCGTAACTGTTTATTGAGAAGCCACCCTCAACACAGGGAGTTCCTTCCCTCCCCATTCACGTGGTTATGCAACAAACTATTTAACAGATTCTTTTCTTTTAGCCCTATCTCTGACACACATCATGCCCCTTGGGTCCCTCTACCCTGAGCTAACAATGAGCCAAGAACCAGGCCAGTGTACAGGAAATATATTGGTATTTATTTAAATTAAAAGTAATAGAAATTAGCACGAAAATGTAAAAAAACACTTTGGCCGTGGCACAACACAATCAACTTCTCTCAGCATAAATAAATCACAAAAGTGAGTTAAAAAGACACAATCGCAATTATTGACTTTCTGTAAATTTCACTTCACAAAATAATTACACTGATCAATAACAAAGACATTTATGTACCATTGTGCAATTTTGATTTTCCTGCAGGTTTAAAAGGCTAGCAGTAGGATTTCAAGATTGGTAATGATGATTTCGCCCACACTTATGGTTTAAAATAAAAACAGGGTGATGTATTGGTTTGTTTTTCAGACTCCCCGCACCCCGCTTTGGTCTATGTTGGGCAGTCAGACAGAAAAATCGGAATGCTTTGGGGAATTTTGGATTTCAGACCCCCTTGCTGAAAGTCCTGTGTTGGGGAAGCTGGATAAAAAGGTTGGACTGATTAAAGAACAAAGCCACCCTTCTTCCTTAAGAAGTCGGGGTCAGCTGGACAACAAGGATTACCCAATTCATTTATAGGCTATAGTTTTCAGCACACACTGGAAAGAGAGTTTTGTTAATTTCAAATTTTAACAGAATTCACCCGGTAGTGTTCTGCCAAATGAGGAATAAATTAAATTAAAATGTTTTGTTCAATAGGCTAAGGATCTACACAGTTTTGCCACCCCACTGACCCCCATCCACTATTAAGGGAAAGGATTCAGGGCAAGCAGACTCCCCCACCTTCAGGGCACCGTTTTATTTACATAGCAAGCCTCTGTTTAAGATTCAGGAAAACCAGCTGCATCTCAGGACACTGTGGAAAGATAGGGCAGGGGTCAGGTCACTCCACTACAAAGATGGCCTCCCGCTCTCTGCCATAGGACCCAGTCAGGTTTGAGGCCTTCCTAGAAATAGACAGCTCCACCCTGATGCACTCTCAGCAATCTCCGCTGGTGTCTCCTTGCAGCTGTCAGATGGTAGGTTTCAGCAGCCTTCCTCATGGTCTGTCTCTTGTCTCTCTGTTCCTGTCTTTCTCCTTTTTCTGTGTGTCCCCTGTCCTAAGGCAGTCACCCTTATATAGCAGCAATGTCGCAACCAATTTTACAATCTTGGGGATGTACCCTGCAATAATCGCTGCAACTAGGAGTGGACAGTTGCCCTTTTCTCTCCGCCCAAAACCAGCCTCCATGTCAGGATTGGTTTAGGAATCTGGAGCAACATATGTCTATTCCCATTTGTCATCATCCTTTGTTCTCCTTTCAACTTTTTTGGGCAAAAACTAGTTATGCAAAACAACTTCATAATTTTATTAGAAACTGCCAAATTAAACATATTTTCTGTTTCAGCTAATCATGGGGAATTATATAAGCCGACCACCAAATCTGTATCATGTAGCACGGCCATGTGGCACTTTTCTGCCGTTTCCGTAAAAAGCACAACAGTTATGAATATTTAAGTTATTAAGCATATCCCTAATTTCATTTTTAACCCGCTCACCAACTCTCAGATTTGGAACATGTTGAGATCAAAAGATAGATAGGGCAAAGGGAGGAACCCTCTTTTTTGTTTAAGGGGGCTTGACTCAAGAGGGTAAATTACATAAAGAGAGAGAAGAGAAGAGTCAACAGCTACCCCTGTTCAACCATGCATCGAAGGTACGTATGAAAGGCAGCAGGCTAGGTTTAACAAATACTAACTGAGGGTGGTCACAGAATAGGCTGGAGAGTTCCAGAAGACAATTTAATTTAATTGGAAAATTGGACACACATCTAAAAAATGTAGGCCCAAATACACAGGATTGGACCTTAAACCTTTGTAATGTCGTTGGGAGAACTTGGAATGAATAGATTCAGCCTGTTCTTAATACTGGCAGAGATAGGTTGGATCCTTGTATGTAGGACATCTACAGAATAGGAGGGGTACCATAGGGTTACCTGTATGTCTAACGTTGATTCGTCAATTGCAGTAGCGCAGTGAATACGAACGTACCTGGGACAGTTATTTTGACCAGGTCCACCAAAGGTGGCTGGAGTTGCCACGGTGCAATGAAGTTCCAGGATTGTCTAGATAGTAGAAATGATGCATATCTTAGACGTGGGCAAAGATCTACTGGAGCAAAAATCACTAGTTCGGCAAAACTCCTCGTGCTCAAGGTGAAAAGTAATTTAGAAATCCACTCGAAGCTATTTCGAGTGCCAAGTGCAAAACACAGTGTAAATATTGATGGAGGATTAACTGTGTTTTATAGGAATCGGTGCCGGGATTCATTTAAAAGGAACTGCGACTGGTGAGCTTGATTGATTATTTTTCGCAGTTGGCAATATGTAGACAGTATTCCTCTTAAAGAATGATTAATTGCCCGTATCTTGTGGGAGTAGATGCAAGGTTGCCGTATAATTGATTACGGCTGGTGGCTCTGCCAGTCCGTGCATGGATGCGGATGGAAGTGCAGAAAAGACGTTCGACAAATTGTTTAATATTAGCTGTGTCTAAAAGGGGATGCTCTAAGCACGGTTGACTGCAGAATTGAAGTTTTCGAGTAAGGGAAAAACAAAAAAAAAATTAAATGGAGTCGATACGTGTGTTCACTAGCAGTGATCGCGGGTGGTGACTGTGCACGTACGTGTAAGATCACGGTGTGCCG
This sequence comes from Ambystoma mexicanum, assembly GCF_040938575.1. NCBI lineage: Eukaryota > Metazoa > Chordata > Amphibia > Caudata > Ambystomatidae > Ambystoma > Ambystoma mexicanum. Next base: position 7,085,002 of record NW_027182323.1, read on the forward strand.
GTATCTGGAAGCTGTATGAACATCTTATCTCGTTACCAGGGATTCATAAGGACTGCCGTGCTGCACGATCGTAGCTGCAGAGCGGTTAGAGCTGTCTTACTATCTGCCGAGCTGTGGCTGCGTTCATCAGCGATCAGTGAGCTAGCTGTCGCGCATGCATGGTAGATAGCGATGGCAGGAAACGCGAGTTGAGGGGTGTAAAGCTTTAGTGAAAAATGGTGGCTGGCACTGTCCATAAGTGACATAGAATCAGTGTGCGCACGCTATGCGTGTAGTGCAGTATAACGAGCATTGGTATTACCGAGGATAGGTGTATTGGGTCTCACAAATTGACACATGGTTTATGAAAGGTGTACAGTGTGACATTTCCGAAATAGACTTTTCAAAAACAAGTTTGATGTATCACAAAAACCCTCAACGGTTAAACACAAAGTTATAATAAACTTCTTATATATTTTGGATAGACACCCGATGTTACTGTAGAGCTTAACATTGTTTTCAAAATGCTTTAGACATATTGTCAGTCTCGCCATGCGTAATGTGCTAAATATGGTATTCGGTCTAATAATTAATAATTTCACTATGATATTTCAAAGAGACATTTCAGAAAAACAAATAAATTGATGTTTCCAAAAACACACAAAGGTTGTGCACAATGTAATAGTTAACCTCTTATATACCTTGGATAGACAACCGATATTACTGCAGGGCTTCACATTGTTTTTGATGTGCTTTGGACATATTATCAGTCGTGCCTTATTTGAAAAATAGTAGTTAGTGCTATTTAGTTGACCACTGTATTGCAAAACTAGTTTGTTGTGGATGGTGTTGTTACATAGTTATACAGTGTCAGTCATAGGCATCTGTATGGATCATAATAATTTAACAAAGAACAGCAATGTCTATAGTGATCTTAGTGGGTAATGGTATTATTGGGGGTCTATCTAAAGAAGAGGTTCCATTCATTAGCAACATTCAAACCTTGTTTCATTGAATTTAAGCGAAAAATCCATTGTTGTTCCAGTTTGCGAAGGGATAGGTCTCTGTTACCACCTCTGAATGGATTTCTGGCTGTCTGGAGAATTAACCAAAAAATATTGTTGTGGAATATGTTTTGTTTCTTGAAAATGTGCCACCATAGGTTTTTCTGGTATGACATTTTTAATGCACAAACTGTGCTCGCATATGCGCTGTCTTATTTCGGGCAATTAATCAATCTTTAAGAGGAATACTGTCTACATATTCCCAACTGCGAAAAATAATCAATCACGCTCACCAGGCGCAGTTCCTTTTAAATGAATCCCGGCACCGATTACTATAAAACACGGTTAATCCTCCATCAATATTTACACTGTGTTTTGCACTTGGCAATCGAAATAGCTTCAAGTGCATTTCTAAATCACTTTTCACCTTGAGCACTAGGAGTTTTGCCGAACTAGTGATTTTTGCTCCAGTAGATCTTTGCCCACGTCTAAGATATGCATCATTTCTACTATATAGACGATCCTGGAACTTCATGCACCATGGCAACTCCAGCCGCCTTCGGGGGACCTGGTCAAAATAACTGTCCCAGGTACGTTCGTATTCACTGCGCTACTGCAATTGACGAATCAACATTAGACATAAAGGTAACCCTATGGTATCCCTCCTTTTCTGCAGATGTCCTACATACAAGGATCCAACCTATCTCTGCCAGTATTAAGAACAGGCTGAATCTATTCATTCCAAGTTCTCCCAACGACATTACAAAGGTAGGCCTTTGATCTGCAGCTGCTAAACACTTATGTATTCTGTGCGGTAACCCACCCCTGACACACATCATGTCATCGTCTCCTTAGGTTTTCACATCGCTTGGTCCGCCAGCGACCACGTCCTGATGACAGTTCGGATCCTTCTGCACATCTGCTATCTCTTAGCATTTTCTGAAGGCCAATAAAATCCCGAACCAGAAACACCAACCTATTTATGTGTCGACAGAAATAGCATCCTACTAATAAAAGGTAGTATATGAATCTGCACAAATATCTATGCTACTAACCCTCACTTTAATGTGGAGTGTAAATATTTAACTTTGTTGCCCTCCTGGGCTTACATGTTTTTAAGGTCCAGTCCTGTGTATTTGGGCCTACAATTTTTAGATGTGTGTCCAATTTTTCAATTAAATTAAATTGTCTTCTGGAACTCTCCAGCCTATTCTGTGACCACCCTCAGCTAGTATTTGTTAAACCTAGCCTGCTGCCTTTCATACCTACCTCCAATGCGTGGTTGAACAGAGGTAGCCGTTGACTCTTCTCTTCTCTCTCTACATGTTGAGATCAGCCAGAAACCTAGTTTAACTGGCCATTACAGTTCCCAGAGTCATATGAAGATGAATTATATATCCCCAAAATCGACTGGAAATTACATATAAAATGGTACATAGATGAAAACCATCCACCTTATGATGGCTGAGAAAAAGGTTTAAATAATAATAGTCCTTATCAATAAATTGTGAATCTTCATGTGGGACAAATGGTCCTGCCTCCTGCCTTCCAGCCATTTGTTTTCCCTGGGTCAGCCTGTGCCTTTATCAATCTCCTTTGTGTTGGAATCTTGCTCTTTGAAGTGGGTGCCCCCATGTTCACACATCTTAGTCGTGCTCTAGCCAAGGGTGACTTTTCTTGAAGTCCATGCTTTCAGAGCCAGCAAGTCTGGAGAACACAGAATGTTGACGCCTTTAGCAGGACTTTTTTTATTGCGGTTGGTCATTAGATGGGAGATGTGACATCCAGCCTGGAAGTGGGAGATGCCTTTGTGAAGTTTTGCCCACAGCCAGCAAAAGGGTCTGCCTTGGGCTGACATTTTTTTCATGAAGACAAAGTGGCTTTTCAAATGTCACTGGAGTTTTGTGGGTGAAACACAATATACATTGCTCTTTGTCAACCCACACGTCATGTTTTGTTTTCCTGACATTTTACTGTGAGCAGAGATGTTTTTTTCACTTTAACTTTTTCTTCAAACCGTTTTTATTTGCACACACATATGCAGGCCGTTTTTGTTTTCAATGTTTAAAAATCCTGCTTTCCATGTGACAGGGATCTTTGACTCCTCCTTCTTTTGTAAATTAAAATGCTGCTCATCCATTGGTAATGACAGGTAGGTCCCTTTCCACATGGCTCTTTAATTTTACTTGAAAACAAAAACAAAGGCTAGGCCATTTTTGTTTCAGTGTTTAAAAGCTTGCTATTTATGTGAGAGGGACTTCTGTTTGGGACCTTTAAATACACCCCACATGGTCCCAGCCAAAGAGCTCAAAAATCCTATAACGGCTTATAATCACTGGTGGCTTTTTATTGCCAGAGATGGTAGCATTTAATAAGTGCAAGATTGTCCACTTATATCCAACAAACATTTTCTACTTTTAGCAACCTGATGGGGCAGAAAATCAGGTTACCTTACCCACATTGCGGGTTTACACACTTGTGTAATGGAGAGTTTGTCACTGTCGTATTGATGCTTCTGAATAAGTTATAGCAAATCCAATTGAAGACAAACCAAAAACATAATGAGAAGGAAATGAGATGCAGGAGCCTCTCTCCGCAAGGCATTCGTTCTACCACTGAGCTATATTCAGGGCTTGATGTTAATTTTCGAGCCTTTGCCTCACTTAATTTTATTGATACAATGCATAATGGAGTCACTGCAAAGTGAAATTGGTCTTTATCGTAGGACAAAGATATTTTGTGGTATATTTTGCCTGTCTGCAATTCGTAGTGTGCAACAGAGGTGGCATATTTGTTTATTATTAGGTTTAATACACCCATCACATTCCCCGGTGGTCTAGTGGTTAGGATTTGGCACTGCCGCGACCTGGGTTAATTTCCTGGGCAGGGAAATGTGATTTATTTTTTAATCATTTGCTTTTCGTATATGGTGTAAAGTGTCTACTACATTAGAACCTGCTCATTTATTAGCACTTGTCTTTCCTATTTCAGATAAAAAATGCACATTGAACATCCCAATGTGAAGTAAGTTATACAGAGAACAGGTTTACAGCATTTACATCACCGTGGCCTTGAGAATGAGAAACCAGTTATTTTTGTATAACCTTTTCAGCGGACAGCTGCCAAACCACGGTCAGATAAAGCAATTGTATAATTGATGATGTGTGATTGAATTGAACAGGTAGAGTACTACATGAAGCACTTATGTAATCCATCCATTTTGTTGTCTCTGGCCTGCCTTTCTTCCCAGTAGTGATCCGAGTAATATTTCTCTCTGTTAGGAAGAAAAACTCTATGCAAGAACATACCAACCACTTAATTCTGAAACCCTTGTCCTATTTGTGTTAATGTACGAGCACCCGTCCTTCCGGGGGAAGACATGAACAGAGAAGTTAATTACCTTTATGGGCCAGTTCGTAAACCAATTACCAGCCTATCCCAAAGATCTGTAATGACCTCAAGAGGCACAAGGTGGATGTTTGTGGAAGTTGTGACCCTGTTGTGACCCATACTTCTACTTTGTCGAGATAATTTTAAAAATCGTCAACCAGTACGTAGGCGTGTACTAGGACCTTTCTATACAAGTGGTTAACAAATACAGACAGTGAGCCCGGATAGCTCAGTCGGTAGAGCTTCAGACTTTTAATCATTCGGGCGGCCAGTTTTTAACATCTTGTTTTCACTTTTAAAGATAGATTCACAAAATTATTGCTTCGCCTCTTCTAAGCAATATTTCTGGTTTGCGCCACTGATTATCACTGTTAATTCTCTTGTGATGTTTTAAACATATTTTAAATCTCAGTAGACACTTGCTATTTTGTGTAGTTTGCATCTACCTCAAATAAACCCCTGGTTGGTTCTTCCCTTCTGTTCACCTCTGGAACAGTTGAACCATCCGTTTGACTCTGGTGACCCTCGCCTCAGGGGAATAGCCCTTCCCACCCCAGTGTCCAGGACTGCTCTGATGAACTGGAGCTTTGGTGTTGGTGTTGTGTGGCACTTCTGTAAATTCAGGGAGAAACACAGCCTGTGGAATAGTGAGCAAGTGTCCTCGAGATGGGACAAAATCTGCTCTGCCGACCTTGCTCGGATCAACCAATCATCCAGGTATGGGAACACATGAATGCCGGACCGACCCAAAGGTGAGCACCTTGAACCTGTAGTGCTTATCCCCTATGAGGAATCTCAGGAATGTCCTGTGCTTTTGGTGGATCGGCATGTGGAAATATGCATCCTGGTGATCTAACAACACCAGCCAATCCTGAAGTCTGAGAGCGTGGAGAATTGCTCTCAATGTCACCATCTTGAAGTTGTCTTTCCTCAGGAACATTTTCAAAGGCCAGTGGTCCAAGATGGGATGAAGTCCTCCACCTTTCCTGGTTACCAGCAAATATCAGGAATACCAGCCCAATCCTCTATGCTAGGGAGGTACCTCTTCCAGGGTACCTTTTAAAGAGCAGCGCTCGCAGTTCTTCCTGGAGAACGTGTTCAGTTGTTGAGGAGGTGGATAGAGGTGGTCTGTCCCGTGGGCTCTTTAGAAAAGGCAGACAGTACCCCATTGGACGAGCTGAAGGACCCAGGCATCGGAGGTGATCTCCCACCATTGGGGCCAATGCTTGCCTATCTATCCCACAACCGGTGAAGCATGGGGAGAGAACTCCAAGTAACATCCAGGCCCATCGGCAAGGATTGTCGGGCCACCTCTTCGTCCACCTTCCCAAAAGCCTTCCTGCATATCCCCTTCAGGAATGTGTTGCGAAGCTTCCCTGTTGGTTTGCTAAAGCCTACAGCTGTATTTTGCAAATGCGTAGGATGCATTGATCGCCTTTAGGGCCATACTGCCCGACGAAAATACTTTTTTTGGACAGGGCATCTATTTTCTTACCATCCCTGTCCGTAGGGAGAATGGAAGTTGACGTGTATGATCTAGTATTAACGGTGGCTGCTTGTATGACCAGCCCCCTCTGGCTTAGGATGAGAGGGGAGGAATATTGTTTCCCCACTTGCCGACTTATACTTATTCATGAAGAAAGAATTCACAGGTGCTGTGGTACAAGACCTCTGACACTGGGTGGTGATGGGGTCAGCAATGGCCATATTGAAAGGAATGGCTCTTTCTGTAGGGGATCCCTCATCCAAAATGTCAGTCATATCATACCCTGGCAGATATCTGGCTGGGGCACTGCAACCTAGGGTATCGACTCCTCTGTCCACGGTGGAACAATACTTTGCACTTGCATTACCATAAGGGTGGGCTTGCTGAGTCTCCACATCAGAGGAAGTGTCCAGGCCACTTGCATCTCAAAGCCCCTCTGCCACGGCCATCATCCTAGGCACCACACCCAACATTAATAAACTAGGCCAAAACTATTCCTCCTTTGTAATTGATAATAACAAAATCACAGTAGCCAAGGACGTCAAAACCCTTGGCTTCTATTTAGATTCCACACTTACCTTGAAAAAACAAGTCAATGCCATGACATCTGCCACATCCTATACATGCAAACTTATTAGAGCAGCCAAACCATTCCTCTCACCCTCTAACTGTATCACCCTAGCTAGAGCCTTGATCCTGTCCAAGCTGAACTATTGTAATGCTCTCTATGTAGGCAGCAACAAATACATCACAAACAAAATTCAAATTTTACAAAATAATGCTTTAAGAGCTGCCCTAAGCATCCCAAAGAAAGCCCACATCTCAGAGACTAGAAGATCTGTCAATTGGCGTTCAACAAAAGACAAAATCTTCCTCATATCTGTCTCTCTGCCCCATAAATGCCTCCACCAAGCTGCCCCTCAATACTTAATAACGTGATTCGTTAGACTGGCATCCTGCCGTCCTTCTAGAAAGGTCAACTCTAACCTCCTCCTAGTGCCAAGATTCAAACGCACCATGTCTGGCGGGAACAGCTTTCCAGTTAAAGCAGCACAATTCTGGAACTCCCTACCACCATCCCTCAGGGAAGACCTTCCATACACACAATTCATGTCCAACACCATCCTCTGGCTCAAGTAACATGACACTTAACGTTTTCCCACACTGCGCTATACTATAAATACTGTAAATTGTGTATATCCACTTATCATCTTTGTTTAGTCACATTATATAACCTGTATATTTTGTATATCTCCTTGTAATTCTAATCTTTTGTATTGGTTCTAATTGTTTTTGATGCTTCCAGTTATGTAACCTGAGCTGGATTACATCTATTGTGCTCCCTGTAACCTAAGCTATACAATCCTCTTGTTGCCTCTGCGCCCTGCTACCCCTGGGTTAGGTGCGCACTACAAATAAACAAACAAACAAACAAAACAAATCAGCCACATCTGAGAAAATTTCTGTGCCTCCATTGCCTGAATATGCAAGATCAACGTCAAACGGCTTGTGGACATCATCGTCAATGAAATTCAACGTCATGGTGCCGAAAAAATCAGATCGGCACTGAGGCATGTACGATCAGTCAGACATTGACACTGGCGGATCCATAGCAGATAGCACTAGATGGCACTGATAGATGCGTCAGCGCCTTGCCGGCAGTCGGCACCGAGCCTGAGGGCTCAGGTGCCGACGCGGTTTCCTTGGGGCCGGGCACCACTGGAGCCGATGGAGCGTGTTGCTTCGAGGAGTCACCTGTACCTGCAGCTGCTTTCTTAATCATGTCGAACATTTGCTCTTTAAAAATCTACCACTGGGTCCTAGATGTAGGCCCCAAAGCCGACTTAACGCGTACGTCAGAGGAACCAGAATCGTACATTTGTTGATGAAGGCATTTATTTTTTATTGGAAGAGGATAATGAGGAATGACTGCGCAAATGTGATTGCTTTTTGTCTCTTTATGGTTCATAACATCCTTTGCCGGAGTGGGCCACTCTGTCTTGAGCTCCGATGACCAGGCGGTCCAGCAGGCCGGAGAATTAGACGGGGGTCAACCTAACACAAGTTTCGCAGCCCTCTTCCGCATTGATTTTACGTTCATCTTCATGCAAGAACTGCAGTCCTCATTGATGTGACTGATGCCGAATCACCACATGCAGACATTTTGTGGGTCGGTAATGGACATCTTGGAACAACAGTCCTTGCACCGCTTGAAGCCTGACAACTTGGGAGCCGACATAATGTTAAAACCGCATTGAATAAGATGAAAATGTGTGGGTTGAAAAGAATATTTCTCTGAGACAAAGTGAGTTGTACCGATGAGCAGCGTGCTGAGCGTGTGGGAAAAAAGAAACTGAGCAAGAGTGGGACAGGGTCATACTGACACGGTATACGTAGGGCGACCAACGTCACATCTGGAGTCGACGACCGCTGCATTTAGTCAAGAGGGATCGACGGCCGAGTCGAGTTTCTTTAACGCCCCATGTCGAAAAGTTTATGAGCAGCTGACACTGGAATGGATATCTATCTGATGAGGAATCTGTGGGAGAAAAGCAAACCATTGAAATGAATTTTGCATTAAAATAGAACTGGGTAGCTGTACTCTCTCCCTCTCACTCATTCACTAATTTTATGCCTCCTTACTCTCTACTTTAGGCTTCTACCTCTCTCAAGTCTTACCTCCCTCCCACCTTCTCTTACTACCCACACTTTCCATTCTCTCCTCCTACTCTCTCCCTTTCCCCTATCTCCTTCCACCTCTTTCCTCCTTTGCCCATTCGATTTTCTCACACTGCTCGCTCTTTTATCTCTCACACTCCCCTCCTTCACCTATGACCGTCTCCGCCCTTTATATGCCCCTCTACAACTTCTGCCTATCCTTTGTCCTCTCTACCACTCACTACTCCCTCTCTCTACCACTCACCTCTCATTTCCACTTTTCTCTACTCCTTTGACATTCACACTCTTCACCTACCCCCACACTAGCTGCTGCACACCACAACACTACCACTCCATCTCACATACACTCACAATCACAGCTCCCTCTGCAGTCACTGGTTACCACTCCAATACAGTGTGCATGCATGTTATTCAGCACTTGGTTCCACCTCCTGTACATCCCACTGATCAAAAGGTTTTGGGGCATCTAGGAAGGGGCTACAGGATGCATATACATTGCTTAAGGGGAACCAGAGTAAATCTAAAACAGGATGACCACTTGTGTTAGAGTGAATTACCCCCAGAAATACAGGGGGTGTGAATTACCATATGTGTGCTCAGGCCATGATATCTTGCACCCTCACAATCAAACGGTATGGGGGTGTCCAGAAGGTGCCTCTATATTGGTGCCTCTATATTGGTTGGAACCATAGTAAACACAAAACAGGAAACCACTTGTGCTGCTACGAATTACACCCACAGAGGCAGTCGATTGAAATTATCATACGTGTGTTCAGGCCATGATATCTTGTATCCCTGCTTTGAAAAGGTATGGGGGTGTTCTGGCAGGGGCTAGATGGTGCATATACATTTGTTGGGACCAGAATAAATATTAAACAGGATTACCACTTGTTTGTTTGTGAATTAACCCCAGGGAGGCAGGGGATGCGAATTACCATAGGTGCGTTCAGGCCATGATATCCTGCACCCCCACAATCACAAGGTATGGAGGTATCCAGGGAGGGGCTATAGATGGTGCCCTTACATCGGGTGGGATCAGAGAAAACAGAATGACCACTTGTATCAGTGTGAGTAAATCCCAGAAAAACACAGTATGTGAATTACCATAGGTGCGTTCAGGCCAGGATATGCACCCCCACAATGAAAAGGTATGGGGGTGTCCAGGAAGGAGATATATGGTGCTGATAAATTAGTTGGGACCTGAGTAAATATAAAACAGGATGACCACTTGTGTTAGTGTGAATTACCCCAAAAGAAATAGGGGATGCAAATTACCATAGGTGCAATCAAGCCATGATATCTTGGACCTTCCACAATCAAAAGGTATGGGTGTGTCCTGGGAAGGGCTAGATGGTGCCTCTACATTAGTTGGCACCAGAGTAAACATAAAACAGGATGGCCACTTGTGTCATTGTGAGTTAACCCCAGGGAGGCAGGGGATGCAAAGTATCATATGTGCATTCAGGCCATGATATCTTGCACCCCCCACAATCAAAAGGTATTGGGAAGTTCCTGGAGGGGTTAGATGGTGCCACTACATTGGTTAGTACCGGATCAAACACAAAACAGGATGACCACTTGTGTCGGTGTACATTAACCACACGAAGGCAGGCGATGCAAATTACCATAGGTATGTTCAGACCATGATATCTTGCACCCCCACAATCAAAAGGTATGGCGGTATCCAGGGAGGGGCTAGATGGTTCCCTTACAACATTTGGGACCAGATTAAATATATAACAGGATGACTACTTGTGTCAGTGTGAATTAACCCCAGAAAAACAGGGTATTTGAATTACCAGGGGTGCGTTCAGGCCATGATATCATGCACCCCCACAATGAAAAGGTATGGGGGTGTCCCGGGAGGAGATAGATGGTTCTGATACATTGGTTGGGACCCGAGTAAATATTAAACAGGATGACCACTTGTGTTAGTGTGAGTTAACCCCAGGGAGGTAGAGGATGCGAATTACCATACGTGTGTTCAGGCCATGATATCTTGCACCCCCCACAATCAAAAGGTATGGAGGTGCCCAGGGAGGGGTTAGATGGTGCCTCTACATTGGTTGGGACCAGAGTAAACAGAAAACAGGATGACCACTTGTGTCATTGCGAGTTAACCCCAGGGAGACAGGGGATGTGAATTACTGTAGGTGTGTCTAGACCATGATATCTTGCACCTGGACAATCAAAAGGTATGGGGGTATCCCGGGAAGAGCTATATGGTGCCTCTACATTGGTTGGGACCAGATTAAACATAAAACAGGATGACCACTTGTGTTACTGTGAGTTAACCCACGGGAGACAGGTGATGCGAATTACCATAGGTGCATTCAGGACATGATATATTGCACTCCCCACAATCAAAAGGTATGGGGTGTCCAGGGAGGGGTTAGATGGTGCCTCTACATGGTTGGGACCAGGTTAAACATAAACAGGATGACCACTTGTGTCACTGTTACTTAACCCCAGGGAGACAGGAGATGCGAATTACCGTAGGTGTGTTCAGACCATGACATCTTGCACCCCCACAATCAAAAGGAATGGGTGTGTCCAGGGAGGGGCTAGATGGTGTCCTTGCATCATTTGAACCAGAGTAAACATAGAACATGATGACCACTGGTGTCAGTTAACCCCAGAATAACAGGGTATGTGTATTACCAGGGGTGCGTTCAGGCCATGATATCATGCACCCCCACAATGAAAAGGTATGGGGGTGTCCAGGGAGGAGATAGATGTTGCTGATATATATTAGTTGGGACCTGAGTAAATATAAAACAGGATGACCACTTGTGTCAGTGTAAGCTAACCCCAGAAAAACATGGTATGTGAATTACCATAGGGGCAATCAGACCATGATATATTGCACCACCCACAATCAAAAGGTATTGGGATGTTCCTGGAGAGGTTAGATGGTGCCACTACATTGGTTAGGACCAGAGCAAATAGAAAACAGGATGACCACTTGTGTCAGTGTACATTAACCAAGGGAAGGCAGGCGATACGAATTACCATAGGTATGTTCAGAACATGATATCTTGCACCCCCACAATCAAAAGGTATTGTAACGCTCACCTAGTATCCACGGTGATGTCACTCAGCCTGTTCTGACCTCTTACGACCTCAAACCCTTCCCAGGAGGCTATTCGACTGGAGACTGGGCCTGAAACACAGGATTGGTAGAGTTTAACTCCCTATTGTCTCTGTGTGCTTGAACCCCTTCTTCCCCGGGGTCCAACCCTTCCCTTTGATCCACAGCTCACCTTGTTTTCTTGGATAGTGTGCTCTCCGTCGTGCCTTCAGCGCAGGGGCGCGTTGATTGATGCGGGCTCGTTGCTGCCTAGTTACTTCACTGGCAAGAGTCCGACAGGTAAGTATAATGAGTCTTTTGAACAGTTCTCTAACTTCATTCCTTTCCTTCCTTAGATGATGGCCGTCGTCCGGGGATGGCGGCGTGCTGCTGAGATGAGTAGCGCTGAAGGTGAGTGAGAGCGTGATGCGCGATGCACCCCTTTCGTATTTGCATTGAACTGAGTTATTCTTCTGTGTCTTTTAGGTGCAGCAACGTTTTCAGTGTGGATGCCGGTTATGAAGAACAAATGCGGTGGGTAAGCGCGGTATGCGGCGCCTCTAGATGTTTCCATGCTAACGTGGAGTGTCTTTTCCCTCTTGCAGATGGATGAGGAGTTCTAGGGACAGAGTTCCCCCCAGAGCGGCTGGGATTCAGGTAAGCGTTTGAAGCTCGTACAGTATTTAAAAATAAGCGAAGATTTGCAGAATGCTTACTAATGCCTTTTTTCTGTTCTTTTCCCTTTTCCTTAGGAAGCGGCATGCCGGGATGGGAATGACCCCGCCGAAGATGCCCGCCGAACAGAAGGAGCGATGACTGATGGGCAGAAGTGCCACAAGGTAAGGCAGTTCCTAATGGTGTTCTTGTTCTTGCAGGAGCTGAGCGCAGAAGAAAGATGCAGGCCTACTGGAGACCGATCCGAACACGGTGAGTGTCAAGCTGCAGGTGCAGAAAACGCAAAGCATGTTTCTCAGCCTGGGTGTGGCTTAAATAGTCTCTGGGTATCCCAGGTGCCTCGGGGCTGAACCACACCCAAAAGACTAGACCGCACATGCAGTTATGGGAACCGAAATATGTGGGGGCATCCATTTTGTCCCCATCAATGCACTACAAGTCCTATCCCCAATGTTATCCTATGGGAGTGAGTGAGTCTGGTGCCACAAGCGCCAAGTCTAACTCCAAGTGGGTCTTTGGAGGGATGAAGAGGCCCTTGAGGGCCATGTAGGTGATTGTGGCCTGGCTCCAGCCTGACATCTTGGAGGGCTGGGGACATGAGGGGCAGGAATCATGACAGGTATGGAGGTATCCAGGGAGGGGCTAGATGGTTCCCTTCCAACATTTGGTACCATATTAAATATATAACAGGTGACCACTTGAGTCAGTGTGAATTAACCCCAGAAAAACAGGGTATTTAAATTACCATGGGTGCGTTCAGGCCATGATATCATGCACCCCCACAATGAAAAGGTATGGAGGTGTCCCTGGAGGAGATAGATGGAGCCTCTACATTGGTTGGGACCCGAGTAAATATTAAACAGGATGACCACTTGTGTTAGTGTGAGTTAACCCCGGGTAGGTAGAGGATGCGAATTACCATAGGTGCGTTCAGGCCATGATATCTTGCACCCCCCAAAATCAAAAGGTATAGAGGTGCCCAGGGAGGGGTTAGATGGTGCATCTACATTGGTTGGGACCAGAGTAAACAGAAAACAGGATGACCACTTGCGTCATTGTGAGTTAACCCTAGGGAGACAGGGGATGTGAATTACTGTAGGTTTGTCCAGACCATGATATCTTGCACCTGGACAATCAAAAGGTATGGGGGTGTCCCGGGAGGAGCTATATGGTGCCTCTACATTGGTTGGGACCAGATTAAACATAAAACAGGATGACCACTTGTGTTACTGTGAGTTAACCCACGGGAGACAGGGGATGGGAATTACCATAGGTGCAATCAGACCATGATATCTTGCACCCCCACAATCAAAAGGTATGGGGTGTCCAGGGAGGGGTTAGATGATGCCTCTAAATTGGTTGGCACCAGATTAAACATAAAACAGGATGACCACGTGTGTCATTGTGAGATAACCCACGGGAGATAGGGATGAGAATTACCATCAGTGCGTTCAGAGCTTGATATCTTGCACCCCCACAATCAAAAGGTATGGAGGTGTCCAGGGAGGGGCTAGATGGTGCCTTTACATCGGTTGGGACCAGAGTAAACATAAAACAGGATGACCACTTGTGTCATTATCAGTTAACCCCGGGGAGGTAGGGGATGTAAATTACCATAGGTGCGTTCAGGCCATGATATCTTGCACCCCCCACAATCAAAAGGTATGGGGTGTTCCGGGAGTGGTTAGATGGTGCCTCTACATTGGTTAGGACCAGAGTAAACACAAAACAGGGTGACCACGTGTGTGAGTGTGAGTTAACCCCAGAAAAACAGGGTATGTGAAATACTGTAGGAGCATTCAGGCCATGATATCATGCACCCCCCAATCAAAAGGTATGGGGGTGTCCCAGGAGGGGTTAAATAGTGTCTCTGCATTGGTTGGCACAAGATTAAACATAAAAAAGGATGCCCACTTGTGTCAGTGTAAATTAACCCCAGGGAGGTAAGGGATGTGAATTGCCATTGGTGCGTTCAGGCCATGATACCTTGCACCCCCATAATGGAGGAAAGGTATAGGGGTGTCCAGGGAGGGGATAGATGGTGCCTCTACATTGGTTGGGACCTGAGTAAATATAAAACAGGATGACCACTTGTGTTAGTGTGAATTAACCCCAGGGAGGCACAGGATGCGAATTATAGTAGGTTCATTCAAGCCATGATATCTTGCACCCCCACTATCAAAATTGTTTGTACTGTTCTTATAAGTGGGTGAATGCTGCACCTCTGGTACATATGCATAGTATTCAATGCTGTGAACTGCGGTATGGGCCATGATTTGCCAGGGCAGCATTGTATCGATGTAGTGGTGCATATAGGTCTGATAAAATGCCATCTCGAAATATAATGGAATATTCTCTACAGGCGCGGGTGAAGATGTGTGGGGGACAATTTCAACATGATGTTTGGGGGCTCCCCTTGTTTAGAGCAGAAAGCAATCTGAGGCTCCTGTGGGGAGGAAGGCATACATTATAATGGAGATAAAGATAAGGTTAATAGCCGCCAATTATCACGAGCCAGCAGGGAGCTGAAACACTGAATGACCGCTGAATAGTTGTGAATGATCCTTCTTCATAAGAAAGTGGCTGACGTGGAGGAAACAGTGTTGAAAGTAGATGATAATATTTCTGTTTTCGTCAATGGAAGTGATGGCAGGACGGGCTCCAGCAGCTGCTTGTAAGGCGAGCACTGCAAAGCGCATACTGCAAAACCCAGAAAGTGAGCAATATATAAAGGAATATACTGCAGTGTTATTGCACTGCTGAGTGGCAATATGGGGACTGTTGCTGTGGGGCCCCTGAGACTCGAGGCCCCTTTCATTTGAAAGAGTTGAAAGGCCATGTCGCCATCCCTGATTCTCTGCTAATGTGCTGTCCTTATTGCTTACTAGCAAAGTATACAGCAAACATGGCTGGGAAGAACCTGGCAGCTACGCACCAGGGCTATCCAGCCGCAGAGTCCTGTTAACATAAAACGATATGTTAATTACTGGTTTATAAATACACATGTACAAACTGAGCTAAATACAACTCTTCCATTAACCTGGATGTGGACGTTTGGCAGTAAATTGTGTTGTTGCAGAGCTTGCTTGGTTCCCCCATCTTTCCTCCAAGACTAGCTTGCAGAGTTTAAGTAAAAGGTATAACGTCCAGACGTAATGTTATAGGGCCTGTTTTTTGAAGGGTTATTCCTGGCACCTTTGCTCGCAATGTCTGGTCCAACTCTTAGAGGCAATTCTTAATTTAAACAGTTTCATAGTAAGCAGACTCAGATCTGTGTGCTGATATATGCAGTTTAATGTTCACGTTGGCAGAGCAACGGGCTTGTAGTGCAGGTAGTGCACCTGTCTCCGTCCAAGACCCCCTCCCACCATTAGCCCTGGGACAAGAACCGCACACATTGTGTGGCCCTGAAACTTACAACGGCATGCATAGAGAAAGCAGCCACCAGTTCCCTCACTCTAACATGGGAAGCCCTATATTATACCATACAATATGATATCCGGCTTCCCATGACAGAGTGAAGGCCCTGAAGCCACGCCCACCTGGTAGCTCTGAGGGTGGGCTATTCGGTGAGCGTGGCTCCGAAGATTGCCGAACACTGCCTCCCTCATGCTGCCATGGCGATACAACACCGGGTTTGCCAGGACTGTCCAGGTATTTGGTGCTCTCGACCGCTTTCTCAAGATTATGTTCCAATTGGAAACTCCAGTGGTCCTGGTTTTTTTCTAGGAGGTCTTGATAGCTGGCAGGCAGGAATGCACAGAAGAAATGCAGCATTTTACAACTTTGATTAGTTAGTTATAATATGTGTTTCTTTGAACAGTAACACTTAAACCCCTTCTCATCCAAACGCTACTGAAGTGGAGTGCCTTGACAGCCACTTTCAAGAGTTAGTCCGAATTTTATTTTAGTTGCCCTGTCCCGTTTTTTACGTTTTAAATGTGGTCGCCCCATCCCACTGTTGGGTGAGCAGTGACACAGCACACCCCATACCACTCTCTCGCCGCACTGTGTGGTCTTGTGTAAAGTATACGCAACCTTTGTGAGGTTTTCTCAGCACCCCCAACTTGGTGAAACACTGACGAGTGCCCTCCCCCACGGCACATTGTGAAGGGAGCCCATGCTCTGCACCCCCAACCCCATTATGACATAGTATAGGGACTGACACCAATGACATACGATGTTATGGTCCGCACCCCTTTACGTCCGGGTATTTTGATGTTGGAGTCAGAAATGGAAAAAGTTATTTCTGCCATAAAAGTGTTATGATGGGCACTTGCTGAGTTCTAGCGGGGGTGTACAGGGTTAAGAAAGGGTCAGGTATTTTTGTGTTCTGGCTAATTATTTCATCAATCCTTTAGGTGTTTAGGAAAGTTGTATTTACTTGTTTAATAGAATTGTCTGGACTGCTCATTTCCAATCTACTGTTCTCCTCTGCATTTGATACTCAGTTGTTTCAGCTGAGGCGGTGTTATCGTGGGCCTGCTGTGAAACAGGGACCTTGGAAACTGGCCTGTACCTGGTCACAGCCCTAGCAGCAACATTCCTGCTGTGCTCAGTGGTAGAAGTGTACCCAAAAAGTAGTGGAACTGTGACTGGTGTCGGACAGAGTAGGAAGAAAGGGAGCAACGTGCAACACATGTTTCAAGGTGTGCAGTCATGCTGGTTGAAAGCCAGTTGAGTTGAAACAGCTTTCACTTGAGCTGTAAGTGATATCCAGTGATATCCAGTGATAAATTGGAGAAGTGTGCTTTAACTTCACAAGGAACAGTTGTTAAATGGTGAAAATGGTTGCAAAAGGTAGTGGAGCTGCTAACAGTAAAATATGAAAGTAGTGTAACACTGCCCCCCCCCCACCATTCCCGCTCACTCTGACCACTGGCTATGCTACAGCCCAGAGTGCACAACACACACATTCTCCTTACTAGTATATACAGGTTATTTTACATCCTATTGAGGAGACACAATAGAGCGCAGTTATAAGTAATATACAAAATGCCACCTGCCAGTTGAAATTAAAAAAGTACCTAACCAAATCGTGTATGAAACCCTTTTACCAAAAGGATACTTTGATACACATAAACATATATCAAACCAGAGAAAAATGATAAATAAGGGGTTGAAATGGTGAATTCTACAGTGCACTTTCTGTGATACATTAGGTAAAAAGTCACAGTTTACAATCAGTTTTGTTGGGTAAGACATGAAAAAAGCCCATTGGATGCCAAGTCATCAACAATGTACCCGAGCATTTTCTAACATACGGTAAGAAAATATGCCTTTGCTGGTTAGCTGGTACAATAGCTCAGCTGGTTGAGTCCATGCTGCTACAATCTGTGTGTGATCAGCATGTCACAGGTTCAACTCCTAGCAAGGTCCATTCATCCTTCTGAGGGCAATAAATGAGCACCAACATTTGTTTATGTGCATGCACTTAGCATAGCTCCCAACCTTTTTTGTCACCTAGGCGGGTGAAAACACCCGATTTTCTTTTTGGCGGGTGAGAGGCCCATTGAAGTGAATGGGCGTATGAGGGACTTGGCGGGTGATTCGTCTGCTTTGAAGGCGGGTGACACGCCAAAAGCGGGTGAGTTGAGAGCTATGCCCTTAGATACTTCCTCACACACAGACGCTTTTTCCCCATTTTACCTGTTTCCCTCTGTACCCTCTCAGGCCCTTCCCTGCCTGAACCTCTGCATATCACAGGCTATTCAGTTAAACAAAGGAATGCTAATCAGGGGAGGGATGGGCCAACTCAAGTTTGAGCCCAGCAGTTAAGCATTTAGCTTCCACAAAAGGGGTTTTTTGATATCATCCCCTGGGCAGGCTTTTGCAAGGCTGCAGTCACGGTAAAATACTATTTTCTCACTTTCAAGAGCAGTATATTTACTTACTTTTCAAGTTTAAAAGTAAGTAAATAAACTGCTCTCCGAGGTGATAAATGTGACGGCTTTTTACCAGCTGAGCCCGGACTGGGCCTCACAGCATAGTCTTGACCACTAGATCAAAGTGGGAGGGCGACAGGCCTACCAAGCCCAAGCCTGGCGCTGCCCATGTATCAAACATTATGGAGTTCACTGTGATAAATCACAGGACCATATAAAAATGTAGCAATCTATGTAAAAAACAGAAGAACCTGCATGTAATCAATGAAACACTAAGACATATGAGCGTGTCTTAGTATTTTACAACGTTGAATGAATACATACATCAAACAGTAACACACGCGGTAAGGGGTTAACGCCAGCGTTAGCTGCGCCGACCCCTTACCGCCAATTAAGAGGTCCCCTAGCGCCATGGTGCTTTTAACACCTGCTTTTAGCAGGTGTTAAAATCCATGGCGCTAAGGGACCATGGAGTTAATTACGCCACCGTAATTTACGGTGGCGTAATTAACGCCTTCCCCACTCCCATTATGCCCTATGGGGCAAAAATGGGAATGGGGAAGGGTAAATGGGGATTGGGGACTTACCGCCCCGCCGACCTCGGAATGGGGCGGTAAGTCCGCCAACCACCATGGCGTAAACGTAGTTTACGCCATGGTGGTAAAGTCACGGCCCAGGCGGTAACTTACCGCCTGGGTCGTAATGAGGCCCAATGACACGAAATAAATCACAATGGCCCTCATTACGACCCTGGCGGAAAGTGACTGACCGGAGCGCCACAGCGTAAATAGCGTTTCCGCCATTGCACGAAGGAGCAAAGTGCAGCCCATTCCGACCCATCGGGCACGAGCACCACGCCACGGCGGAAGTGCAAAGTCCGCGATGGCGGAAATGACCCCAAAACGGCCCACACCGCCGCCGTACGGCGCCCTAGGTGCAATACCGCCACCCCTCTTAGCGGTCACCGCAGTGTGCGCCTACCGGAAAGTACAGTGACCGGAAATATACGGAAACGGAAGTTAAAACATGGGCCCGGAACGGGAAACATCCCGGCGTACACCTATAAAAACACTAAAACCACACAACCACTAAAATCACTACCCTGAAACACACCCCAACCCGTCACCCACCCTAGCGAAACCAAGAAAAATGGGAAAAGTAGCGAAGAAAGCGTGCGACCGCAAGCGGCAGGTCCACTTCTCCCGTGAGGAACTCACCGTGCTAACAGAGACCCTCCAGGAGAATGCTGCCGTCGTCTTCTCCACGCAAATGACCAGAACGGCACTTGCAAACAAGAAGACCATATGGGCTCTTGTGGCACAGCGGGTAAGTGCGGTGGGGACCGCACCCCGCACCCCACAGCAATGCCGCAAGCGATGGGACGACCTGCGGATACGCGTCCGCAGCATACTCTCTGCCAACCGCAACATTGCCACAGCCACCGGGGGAGGTCCTGAATCACCCATCAAGTTGACCCCCTGGGAAGAAATCTGTGCCTCCACCATCGGAATGGAGAGCATAGAGGGAGTCGGAGGGATGGAGAAAGGAGTGCAGACATCCGAAGAATCAGGTAGGTGGGCCAGATAAAACAATGCCAAATCCACACAGTCCATCCATGTGAAGTACCATGCGTCCACATAGTGCAACAGAAACACATGTCCAGGAGAACGTCCACACACATCGGCCTGATAGCGCACGTTAAAACCCACAATAAATACATAAATAATTAAAAACCCCTAATACACGCACTACACGTGCAGCAGGCACACCCAAACTGCAGGCTGCCAAACAACTGCACCCTCACTCCACACACAAATGAAAGCACCTCCAAGGCCCCGACCCAAATCACCCTCAGGTACCACCCCAAAGCATGTGATACAATGCCATTCCAATTCCCACAGACCCATCAATAACCCTCGCCCTCCTTTACTCCACCACAGGGTCCGATCCAAACGACGAGCTACAGGACACCCCTACCAGCACACCTGCAAAGAGGGCCAAGACCAACGGCCAGAGACCCTCCACCTCTGCTGCACGCATCAAGACACGGCAGCAGCACAAATCAGGTGGCAGCACAGAGGAGGGAACATCAACAGGCACCCCAGCAGCCAGCATGGCCACAACACCACCACCACAGGTCCCCCCAATGGATGCCACAGAAGGCACTGCCTCTGGTGGCAGCAGCACCATAGGTGACACCCCATTGATGGCAGCATGCTCGGACACAGAAAACGGGGATGTCGAAGTCAGATCCATCCATGACCTGTCCCAATCCCCCTGTCTGTCCCATCCCGTACAACATGAGGATACCACGCAGGTGCAGCCACAAGACGACGACTGGCCATCCCCCACAAGCCCTGTGGCAAGGCAACATGAGGACAACAGCCCCTCTGTGACACCCCTGCAAATGGCCATGGCCCAGCAGAGGCAACAGTCCCTCGACAAGTTAATCGTACAACAGCAGCAAATGGCCACACTCCTCAAGGACCATGCCGATGAATGTGGGGGCACTAAGGCAGACATAGAAACATCAACTGAGACACTTAGGGCAGAAATGGAGAGAGGTACAGAGACGCTAAGGGCACAAATGGAGAGTAGCACCGAGAGCCTGAGAGTCCAAATGGAGAGTAGCACCGAGAGCCTGAGAGTCCAAATGGAGAGTAGCACCGAGAGCCTGAGAGTCCAAATGGAGAGAAGCACCGAGAGCCTGAGGGGGGAACTGCATGCGACGTCCAAAGACGTATGTGCCGAACTTGCCGCAGTGCGCCGTGTGCTCACTGAGCTCTCGCAAACCCTTAGGGACATGCATGGACGTGAGCAGGCAGACACATCATCCGTTGCAAGTTCCGTCCAGGGCAGCCCCCAACGTAGATCTGGAAGGAACCTGCGCTCCACAGGCAGGGGTGCCCCTGATACCCGCAGAGGGGGCTTGCAATAGCGACAGCCCACTGACAATGAGCATCTTTGGACACTGGTGTTCGGGGGGGAGGTAGGAGGGTGGAGGGGGTGTGTTGGGCTCACTTGGGTGGCGGGTCGATAGGGTGTTCAACATGATATCACATATGCCATAAAAAGTGCACGATCAACCAATGAGATGTGTGGACATTGATCTTTGTGTACTAGGCCATCATAGGCGTACAGTCCATATTGTGCATGTCCCAGACACACGCAGTGCCACGAGTCCCGTGTCCATGTATCAGCCACCAGGCGTGAGTGCTAGAAGCATACATCAATGAGATGCTGACGAATGTCACGGGCCTCCGGTGCCTCGCAGACTCCATGAGGTGCTGCCACATCCCCACCCTCATCATGACCATCATCAGGTGCTTGCAGTTCTGCGTCAGGGGGCATGGGCACATTTCTACGTACGCACATGTTGTGGAGCATGACACATGCCATCACCATCTTTGCAACCTTCTCATGGCGGTACAGGAGTGCCCCGCCAGACCTGCTGAGGCAGCGGAAACGAGTCTTCAGTAGGCCGAATGCCTGTTCTATGACTACACGGGTACGTGAGTGGGCATGGTTGTAGTCCTCCTCATGCTGGTCCTGTGGGTTCCGGACTGGTGTGAGGAGCCATCTCTTCAGTGGATATCCAGCATCACCTGTATGTGGACGAGAAACGTATGATGTGGAATGCCATTGATACGTACGCACACCCCGCCCCTTCCTGCCAGGTCATTGCCAATTCACATACCCCACATCATCATGCATGTAATGAGACTCACCGAGTAGCCAGGATCTGTTCCCTGCGTGTCGCTCCATGTAGCGTGGTATTGTAGAGTTCCTCAAGACCATAGAATCATGGGTTGATCCAGGGAATCGGGCACAACAATGTGTAATGATCCTGTTGGAGTCACACACCATTTGTACATTCAGGGAATGAAATTGTTTCCGGTTGCGGTACTGGGCCTCCATGGTATGTGGGACGACCAATTCAACATGGGTGCAGTCGATGGCACCAATGCAACCCGGTATGCCGGCAAGTGCATGGAATCCCACTTTTGTGTTGGTAATTTCCTGCTCCGAGCGTGGCAGAGAGATGTAGTCGTCTGCGTGCTGCAGGAGGGCATCGAGCACTTGCAATAGTGTCCGTGAGAACAGTGGCTGAGAAATGCCATGCAACTGTCCGACTGTGTGCTGGTATGTGCCTGTGGCCAGGAAGTGGAGTACAGACACCACCTTCAGTAGGGGTGGGATGGCGGTTGGGCTATCAATCATGCTGACAAGGTCAGCCTGTGTCATGTCCACAATGGCGGCTATGGTGTCCCGGTCCAAACGGTAGAGGGTGTGGATCTGCTCATCAGTGAGGTTGAATGGATGTGCTCGGAGGCGTGGGATTGCGGGCTGCCTGCGTGGTGGTAGTGGCTGTGCTGGCGGCCCTTGCTGGCCCTGCCTTGGCCTCCTCCTCCTCCTGCGTCTCCTCCGTGCGGCTGGTTGTAGATGGTGTTCGTCTTCTTCTTGGAGTCGGAGCACTTGCAGTGCTATCAGGTCCCCCAGGGCCAACATCGCGAGTCCTGCCGGTAGCATTTCGGTGTGGTTGTGGGAGGAGGCTGGCTGTGCAATTTATGTGTTTTCAGGCTGTATGGCCTCCACCTGTGGTGATTAATTCCACCTGTGCAAACTGCTCTCCCCTTTGGCCGAGCACGTCCCGCGCACAACGCTGCAATTCGGGGAATGGTATCTTGCTATTGCAATCATGTATTTGTACCCGATGGCCGTGTAAGATTGGTTGATATGTTCATTCTGCTGTGGTCCCATTGTTTCGCATACTATCTGTGCAGTCGCGAACAGACTTGTGAAGGGTCAGTGGAACGTAGTACTCGAGTAACGGTGGGCCCTCATGCATCACTGTACCGAGTTGCAACGACGGGCGGGGCGTCCCATTTGTGGGTGAAGGCAGTTGCCATTTTCACACACAGCCGCACTCGATGGAATAATTAGTGATTTCAAACGGCCACAGATGCCTTTTCGACGTGATGTTGCAAATGAGGAATTCGAAGGGCGGCGCTTTCGGTTTCCAGCTAGCGGCGAGGAGATGCCCACAGGTCTGACTGCAAATATAACGTTCTATTGTTCAGTGTCCTTGAGACAGGGCCCATGGCGAGGGAGCAATGATTGATATGAATAGTTTGGGATGCGCAATAGCTACGTGGGCGATGAGGCCGGCCGTTCCCAGATACATGTTACTTCACAACACTGGAATTACGGCCTGGGGCACTGTGGATTTAGCAGGCTGCATAACGCACAGACTCAATGGATGTTTCTAATGTCATGTGAGTAAATATTCAGGCGTTTTGATCCCGGGATGGGGGAATGATGAATGGATGCATGGGCAGGTGATTTGATACAGAGTTTGCCATGTACAGGGCTTCTTGGGATCTTTCCGCCTCCCCTACGCTATGTGATGCAGGGCTGCCATAGTGGGACCATCGTCTATCTGGCCTTGTTGAGCCCTCCCTGTCTCGAGGCGCACTCAGACACTTGTGTCCATGCACGTTAACATTCCCATCTGATGGAATCTGTTTTGACAGACGCATGCACAGGTACACTCGTTTGTGATGGTGTTTGCACCTCGATATAGATGGTTATGAGTCGCAAGTGGTTTTGGGGTGGTGATGATCCTTTTGAGTGGGCTAGCATGCATATGGCTGTGGATTTCGTGTGATCATTGAAGTGAGTTGTTGGAATGTAGTTCTGATGGCCATTCTGTTCTTTTTCTTTTCTTTTGGTTGACAGGTATCTCCTCCCCTTTTGCCACTGCCATCTGTATGCCACTCCTGCAGATGGGGTTTACTCCCGACACCTGCTGCTTCGTGTTAATCAGTGGAGCAGCATTACGATCTTATGGGACGATCGCCAATGGCCCACATGCCCTTACGCAGTACTGGTGGCTCGGAGCAACATTTCGGCCTTTCAGCTGGACTAGTGCCTCCCCATTGGGACGGCCCTGCGGTTCTGTGCGCTTCCATGTTGCCTTTTCGTACGTGAATGTGGCTCTGCGTACCATGGGGGAACAGGCCGACACACAGGTAGTGGCTGGTCATTTCTTGCGGATGCAGCCCACGATGGTGATTAGTGTTTTGGAGTTCATGGCCTGATGGCTGTATGGGCTTGGTGACTTTGATGTATATAAAATTTCTATTCTGATTTGGCCCGTGTAGCGTTTTTCTTTGCAAGTGATGTGGCATATGCCGATTTGGGGGGCGATGTGTTGTGAGGAGATCTGCATTGGGTTCCAGCTTCGGGGTTTAGTTGCGTGGTACTGTGCTGGGCGCGTTTGCCTACGAAGCCCAGTGAGGTCAGGGATGGGGGCTGCCAATATGACTGTTTGAATGTTGTCATGCTCAGGGGCGGGGGATTGGGTTTTGTGTAACAGATGCCGGTCAGCCAGGTGGACTGGTGGAATGATGTGATTTTCGGAATATTGCTGGTCTCAGGTGCCTGTGTTAGCATGCGTTTCTTGGTGGGGGACTGTGGTCATGTCCATTGGGATGGCTTCTGTATTCGTGCCATCTGTGCCCTGCAGCTCCCATTGGCCCCTCTTGTGTTTCTTTTGTTCGTTGCCATGCATGGGTGACTTGTACATTTCAATGGTTGCATTGTGACTTCATTGCACCTACGGGGAGTTGTACTTTGTGGGCAGGGAGCGGTGTACAGGCACTCAGTGGGGCCGTTTACGGTTGATTCGCGATGCCGTACTTCTCGCCATGGCGGAATGGTACATTACGCCATGCCTGATGGCGTTAGGTACATGTCCGCTAGGGTCGGAATTGGCGTACCCTTGCGCCATGGTGGTGTTTGCGGTTTGGCATGGCGCGCGCGCGCGTGCTTGGTGCAGTTAGCGTTGGCGTTCACTACGGTGTCGCTAATGGCTTCGTACTTTGCGGTGACGGGTCATAGTCGCACCGAGCGCTATTCGATGGCGGTATTGCATTTCCGCCATCGTTTTTCGATTTCCGCCAGGGTCGTAATGAGGGCCAATGACAATCCGCTGTGAATGGAGAGATGTCAAGATTGACAGTTCACCTATTCTCTGCAAAATGCTACGAATGTGTTTGCAAACCACTGGAGAAGCAAAAGGAATTATGGCATCCGCAGAGCCAACATAAATACTAGTGATATGAACAGCCCGTATGCCATCTCCAGTACCCTATGTACACAGAAGTGTGTTTAGTTTATGGCCTAAACAGGTCACACGCCATCTCAAATAACTGCTAAACATACATGTATATTTAGTAAAGGCCCAACTAGAAGCCCACATGGTACTTGCGTTAACAGAAAAACACCATGAGTCACTCCACGGCCCAGGAATGCTAGTTTCACTGAAAAGTCTTTTTCAGGGCCACTAAAAAGCGAACGCTCAACCATGAGTGCAGAAACGCTTATACTTCGAGACCTGTCTCAGGGAAAACCTTTAAAAAAATGATAGAAAGTGCTATTAGTAAGTACCCAGCATGCTTTCGCCTAAAACGCGGCAAATTGTCAACACATGCACTATGCACTTTACTTAATGTTTTTTGCTATGACAAGCCTTTTAATAATTGTATTGAATTAGGCTAATGTCAACAGTAACATTTTGAAAGCGCAGATTAAATGCTTTTATTCATGTTTTAGAAAAAAGCAGTAAAATGCACATTCAATTCCTAACTAGCCCAAAGCAAATTGGCAGCACTTTGCACGAAAAATGTTAGTCACGTTCTCAGTGTTCACTAATGTTTGGTGTCCTTTCTATCTCTTTAAAAACTTAGATGCACTTTGTGGAGTCACTGTGATCAAGCCACAAGTCTGTGGCGAAACGCGCCAGGCTGCCTGCTGGCACACATACTTCTGGGAACACATACTTCTGGGAAACTGGTACTTTTCTTCTTTTAACTTGCCATGATGAAATAAAGGCTGTTTGAAAAATCCAACCTTGGCAAGTTTTTGGCTGTTTTTCCACGGAATGCTTTTTTGTAAAATCCACGAACTGGGAGTGCTGCTCTCTAAAACAGCATGGAGCTTGCTGTTTGCTTTTGAAATATATATATATTTATGTATATATATATATATATATATATATATGCTGGGTACTGGCAAGAAAACTCTCACTGGGAGAATTTAATGGATTTTTTAACTGCTGCAAATGAAAAATAAAGATTGTTTCATAACATCCAACCGGCGTTGCAGTGCTTGCTGTTGGTTGTCCGTGATTATTACGTCATTTGGAACACTTTTGTACGTGGAGTGCTGCTTGCCTGAACAGTTTCTTCTGATGCCGTTCGTATTTGAAACATATATATGAACAAGCCACAGCTGTGTGGCGAAACACGTTAGCTAGCCTCCCTGCCACTGGGAAGCCATTTTCCATTGCAAAGATTACTGAATTAAAATGTTAACTTTTTAAAAAAAAAAGCAAACTGTTGCTGTGCAGTCGTTCGCTGATGTTTTTCCCTGATTGGATCTTTGGGCAAGCAATTGTTGCAGGATATTTCTGGATTTCGTTTTTTGATGGGAGTGCAGCTTCTAAAGAGACAGGACCATGCGGTCCGTGTTTGCTTTCATTTCCATATATATATATATATATATATATATATATATATATTATGCTGGGTACTTATTGATAGCACTTTGTATCAATAAGTGCAGTATATACGCACACATACTTGTGACTCACCCAAGTGTAAATCTACCATATAGTAATTTACTTCTGGAAACAACGTCAGACTGTGAAAAGCGGTCAGATGCCATAGGAATCCAAAGCATTTGCGCTACCATGAAAATATCATGCTGGTGTAAATGCCTGTGACTTTGTATGACAAAGAGGATGGAGGATGCAGAAAAGGCCATTTTGTTTCATGCCCCTTCTTCGACATACAAATAAATGAAAATATGTATCGGCAAAAAGGCATGCGTAAAACTTCTACATATATACACATGCTTTTCATGCTTCGTCATAAGAAACATTCTAAAATAAATTGTGTACAAATGGTCACCTGGTTTAGGTCATAAACGTCCAGCTCGCTGTAATACATGTTGTTAGGAACATTTGAGTTATACACATAAACGCAACCCCTTTCTTTGTATGTCAAGCCAGTGAACATCATGGGTATAAGCTAATCCTTAAAAGGTAGCTTTTCTGTTTTACACACACTGGGCCTGATTTACAAAGCGATTTTCCCCCATTGAAAAACGTGTTCGTAAATCAGGCTCTTTGTCCTGGGATTATACAATTACTGCGACCACAATTGCTGCAACCCCTAAAATGTCAATTATTTTTCAAATGTTTACCCCCTTTACACCCCATATATATGTGGGGGATGTGTATAGTATTTAATACATGTAGGGGGACTGCAGGGCTCACTCCCCGCATATATATGGGTTGAAAATAAGGTTGAAATAAAAAAAGTCAACATTTAGGGGGTCGCCGTAATTGGGGTGCAGTAATCACATAGATTCGGCTTGGAAGCAGATACAGAATTGATAGTTGTCGCTGTAAGGGGGGGGCTTTCAGTTGGAAATGCCCCATTGCAGTGCTTGTTGGCTGACAATGCATGCCGAAGACCAGCACTGCTGAGGACAAAGGGAAAGTAATTACGGAGACTCTCACTAGTTTGCATTTCATCCCCATACGAATAGCCCAACATTTCAGGAAGGGGGCTGGTGCCTCATTAACCCAATGGTGTTGCATCCATGATATAGGACATCCCATACCAGTATCTTGCAGTAGTGTGTGATCATGTGCACAGTGTACCAAGCCAAGGGTGACCAGGGAGCTTAACAAAATGTATGTTAAATATTGTTGACTGCAGGGATGGATTGGCCCATCGGCCATTCGGCCCGTGGCCGGGCCGAAATCATGTGTAATCCCTGGGGGCCAGTTTCTGCCCATGCCTGGGCCGGTTTAGAGAAAACATTTTTTTTTTAAGAATGTTTTTTTTTCTCCTGTTGTCTCTGTTACCATCATCACACAACATTCCATCGCGGTGTCCTCGGTCACGTGACAAAATCCTTGTGCCTAAAAGCTTCTGTACAGTGTAGAAATATTTGACCATAGCACATCAAGTGGCCATTGACTTCATTGTGCCACAATGAATGCTTTGTTGTTATGTGTCTATCTTTCCCATCTCCCTGGCATACTGTTCAGGATGTTTGTTTGCATACTCTGAGCACTCATTACCTCATAAAGTATTAGGTAATGAGTGCTTAGAGGTTGGGATGTCCTTTGAGTGCGCTGCTTTCCCTATTTTTCCAACCTCTAAAGCCTGAAAGTAGATGAACGCAGGCCTGTCATGCGGCCAACTTTGCACCAGACTTGCAGATTAACTGAACTGGTCTTCTGTTAAATCTCAGTTACCAGTTTTATGGTATCCACTACAGAATAATTGCTCATTTCGCTATAGCGGATATGATAGCTCAGTGGGTTGAGCGCTCACTGCTGCGATTTGTGTGTCATCAGTGATGTCATCAGAGGTGAAGGGTCGTGAGGCAAGGGGTAAGCCACTTTTTTTGACGCAAGGGGATGGCCAGTTTTTCTTGGCTGTCCGGATCTATTTCTTGTCCCAGTCTGACCCTGGTTGACTGCCCTTCCCAATAGCACATGCTGAAGGAAGAACTTACCCTGCCAGCCCCCTGCATCATGACAGAGTTGTGTGACTAACTGTGCCCCATGACATGCAACGATGCTACAGCCCACCTCTCCCTTTACCCATAAGAGAGGCTCCTGAAGTTCTTGCTCGTGCTTTTGGTGTTGGAATCAGATATATAAATGTTAATTATGCCATAACAAATGTTATGATTGGCTGTTATGATATAAAGATGGCTAGGCTGTTGCTAAAACACAGTCCAGCTGTGGCATTATACAGATCCAGTTACGCGCATAGTATTTACAGTGGGACAAGTTTGGGGCTGATACAGGGACACACCCACCGCCATCCTCGCACATATCCAGCTCAGGCCCAACTGTCACACATGGAACACTCTGCCACATTCATGCATCAACATTCTCCCAAGTTGTCCATCACCCATTCACCAACATTCCATCAAGCATAGGATGACCACCAGGAAAAGAAGACAACAGGAATACAACACAACATTGGAACTTGATGAGTTGTAGTGGGTTGTAATGTGCTACTAAAGACACACGAGTGAAATCAAGTTTTAATGGGTTTTGATAATATTTTACTAAAAACACAGACGTGCACCTGATTCCGTGATATATGTTCATATAGAACATCATGAAATGAGGCAGTGGCAATACGTGAAGCATTGGTGGTTCAGTGGTAGAATTCTCGCCTGCCACGCGGGAGGCCCGGGTTCGATTCCCGGCCAATGCAACATCTCATTTTGTTCAATACAATTTTTAATCATATGCAACATAGGCAGTGAATTTCGTAATTCAGGTACATGTTGAATTAATGGTTACCTTTTGTTGAATGCCACTGGAGATTCTTTAATTGAAAATGCCCTGTCCTCACCGCCTCCTGGTGTCAGTATGTGGAAATATTCAGTTCATCAGTTCGGCCACGTCTCCAACTAATTCATTGTATAATAAGCCCCCATCTGCTGTCTCGGCTTTTTTTTAAAACCCTTTATACACTATACAACTTTCCTTATTTTGACTGTAGTCTGTATACCGTTTAAAATAACAACATGCGCAGTCCCCACGCGAGTCCATGCGCAAATGTACAACTGAGCGAATGCTAGGTAGCTATCACTCTCCCACCGTAGTGTGAAATATGTAACTCTACCCAGTATTTCAAATTGGGGGTATGGGCGCGTCACATAGCTTGCGCCGCATACTGTTGCGTGCCCTTCTCTACGACACATGGTGGGACCCCCTAACACGGGAAGTATACAGTATGATATTCGGCTCCCCATGACGGAGTGAAGGCCCTGAAGCCACGCCCACCTGGTAGCTCTGAGGGTGGGATACTGGGTGGGTGGGCGTGGCTCCGATGATTGCCGAACACTACCCCCTCATGCTGCCATGGGGATACAGGAAATCATACAACACCGGTCAGGGAAATGGTGTTTTCTATTTACTTTTCATATATTATGTAAAGGGTTTACTATATTTCAACCTGCTCATTTATTATCACGTTCCTATCCTATTTCGAATAACAAATGCACACCGGGCATCCCAACGTGAATCAAGTGATACCGAGAACCGACAAGCAGCATTTAAATCACTGTGGTCTTGAGAATGGGAAACCAGTTATTTTTGTATAACCTTTTCAGCGGGCAGCTGCCAAACCACGGTCAGATTAAGCCATTGTATAATTAATGATATGTGATTGAACTGAACAGGTAGTTTACTGCACGAAGCACGCATGTAAAACGTCCATTTTGTTATCCCTGGTCTGTCTTTCTTCACAGTGGTGTTCCGAATAATGTTACTCTCTGTTAGAAAGAAACATTCTGAAACCGTCGTCCCATTGGTGTTATTGGTGTGCGAGCACCCGTACTTCTGGGGGAAGACGTGGACAGAGCAGGCGTAATTACGTTCAGCTCGCCAGGCCAGGCTAGTTCATAAGCCAATTAGCAACCCTACCCAATGCTGTGTAATGACCCCAAGAGGCACTTTGTGGAAGTGGGGACCCATAATAGTATTTCTCCAAGCAAACACTGCATGGGCGTGCATGAGGCGCTATCTATGCATCTGGATGACCTATTCCCAACGGAAGCCCGGATAGCTCAGTCGGTAGAGCATCAGACTTTTAATCTGAGGGTCTAGGGTTCAAGTCCCTATTCGGGCGGTTATTTTTTATCATCTTGTTTTCACCTTTAAAAATAGTCACATAATTATTGCTTCGCCGCTCATAAGCAATAATTCTGGTTTGCGCCACTGTTTATCTCCGTATATACTCTAGTGATGTTTTAAATATATTGTCAATCTCAGTAGATACCTGCTGCTTTGTGTAGCTCGCGTCAGCTAGTAGAGCAGTGGTTCATGCAGTGCAACGTGATGCTACTAAGAAGACATTGGAGAATTAAATTGATCCGTAAAAAATTTACGGAAAGTAAGCAAAACTTTTAAACAAAATAATTACGTGATCAATGGACATGTATTTCATACAAGTAGGGATAGATGTGCAAGGGGGTCCACTGTCTATCTTAAATCTTCTTGTGGCTGCTACAGCGTTAATGGACGCAGTATGTGGTGTGCCTGGATAATGACGTCCTCCATCAAAATGCATTTGCTCTTGGACTGTATGTAGCACCCATCCCATGCCCTTCTCTGGCATACATTAGGAAAGCTTTCTCTTAAGTTGACAACGGCCCGTTAGGTGCACATTTAAATGGGAAGGACACAGGGGCACTACATTTAACATTCATAGGGCGTTGGGTGTTGAGATGGATTTTTAAACTCTGACCTGGTGGGCAGAAGTCTAGGAGGCCACCCTAGTTTAGTGGAACAGGGGAACCTTCTGGACAACCCAGACCAAGCTACGGTAGCTTGGCAGGCAGTCAAGACTAAGGGCCTCATTACACGGTAGGTGGTAAACCGGTTCATGCCGGTAATTTACTGGTACCGCCTTGGAGGAAAGGGGAATTACCGCCCTATTCCAAGGTCGGGAAGGCGGTAATTCCTCCTTCCTCCATTGCCCTTCCCCATTTTGGCCCCATAGGGCATAATGGGAATGAGGAAGGCGCTAATTACGGTACCGCAAATTGCGGTACTGTAATTAGCACCCCGGTCCCTTTGCGGGTTCGTTTTTTAACACCTGCTAAAAGCAGGCGTTAATGTACCAACCCGCAAAGGGACCTCGTAGTAAGGCGGTAAGGGTTTACCAGTAAAATACCGGTACCGGTAAACCCTTACCGCCTAACGTGTAATGAGGCCCTAAGTCTCAGGAGGGGTGAGAGTGATCGGAAGCCCACAATGAGCACACAGAGCAAAATCCCACAGATTACTCCTAGACAGATGTATCAAAAATACATTTATTATATGCCTTTAAAATCAAAACACAACTAAACCACAGTTATGAAAAAACAATACCACACACAATGATTCACTAGTTAACATATATACAATTCTGCGAACAGCCTGGTACTGATGATGGGGGGGGGAGAGAATAACCACAACCTGTAACAGAAAGGGGTTAGTTTGGCACATATATCAGTGTAGGTAGTCCATCATCAACAATCCCTAACTTATGAAGTCCAGCGCAGTTGTGCGTAAAGCGGGTTCTCTTCAGGGGGCTGTAGCTGCTCAGGAAGGGGCTTGAGGCGATGAAGAATAAGTTCCTATTCCTAGAAAAGGGTCTACCCTTGCAGATAGATCAACTTTCAAAGTTCGGGAATAGCTGGGGAGCGCAGGCTATCCCAGCCAAGGTGAGTGTCTTTTGAGGGACACTCGTATGTAAAAATGAATGGATGTGCCAGGGGGCCACCGGAAAGTCAGGGAAGTACTCACCGACCCCCAACACAGTCCGGACCAAACTTCAGCAGTCTAGCCCACTTCGCCTGTAGGTGTTAACCCTGCAGTTTCAGGACGCTTCGGCTCTCAGTGGCTGTGCTATGGGACGATCGTCCGTGGTGGGACGTTTGCTTTTTCTCAGCCCTCAAAGGAAGAAGGATAGGTCTGGTGCACCATGTCTTACGACACGGTAGATAAGAACTGCAGGCACTTTCAGCAATGGTCACCACAACAGGGCTACACAGGGAACGAAAATGCTACGACTTGGCACACTCTCGTAAATCTCTCAACTCGGTACGGTGGCATTCCTCGAGTTTGCTTTCTTGTTAAGGATACTTGGCTCTTTATGAGGTTTGGTGAGAACCTCAGTAGATCGACCTGAAATGGATGAAGAGCCCCTTCTCTTATCCAAGATTTGGTTTGCGTCAAATCTCAGACAGCCAATGGAAGATCTGCTCTCTTGCATGCACACCAGGCGTGGACCAATCATGGCCCACGGTGGTTCCAGTCATTCATGGCTACCAGACATACTGGCACCAGTAGTGTTGATTGGGACCAGACAGTCCCAACCCTCTTTCTGGGCACTATCACACGTGACAATCAGGAGCCTGCAAAAGTTGCGGTTTTCGTGGGAGGCTGCATGCCCAAATAAGGAATACCCAGGTCTCTCGACCTGGGGGAAGGCAAAGGGACAAAATGGCCAAAGGACTGCACAAAAGACTTTGTGGCTTGGCCAATTTCGACACTGGCCATAGTCTTGAGCCAAATGCAGTAAACGCGGTATGGTCCATAAAAACAAACTAAAAATACTTTAAAAGTAAATTGCTGCCACCAGTTCGTCCTAGGCACACTTGTACAAACAACCAAAATCCTTAGAGGGTTGCTATGGCCATAAAACAAAAGGACCCCTATGCGCGGTACAGTAAGATACTTGGCACATAGATAAAATGTTACCAAGAAATAGCAACACATTCAAAAACTAAGGGAAACATAGTTTCCCAGTACTGACAGCCTGAAGGATGTGTCAGTTTCCCCATAACAAATGAGCGAAAGCCCAGAGGAGTGCAGCTGAAGGTAGAGCTCCACTGGAAAAATCCAGATCAGGTACTTCAAACAAAAGCAAAACGTTTGGGGGTTCACACATGGAGGGAAACTTGCACCAAAGGTAGGGTGAACAGATGTCCGGGTTTTCCCGGGACAGTCCGGGGAAATCGCCCTCCGTCCCAGGGTCCCGATAGTTTTATTATTTTGCAAACCCCGTCTGGGGTTTGCAATGGTGGGTGACCATGGTCACTGTTTGTGCCGGGACCCGATTTCGAAATCGGGACCCGATTTCGAAATCCCGAAATCGAGTCCCAGCGCAACTTTAACTGCGAGAATGGGGGCGTGAAAAGCATTTCACGGCCCCATTTCCTCCCCCTTCCTGTCCCCTGCCACTTTCCTCCAATGAGAGGGGTGTGCATGTGAGCACAACCCCTCTGAGCCCCCGCAACAGGCCATAGAAATAGAAGTAGGACTGTATTTTTTAAAACAAATGTATGTTAGTCCTACTTCTATGTCTATGGCCTGTCCGGGTTTTTTGTGTGAAAAATCTGGTCACCCTAACCAAAGGGAAATATTTCCTAACAGTGGGAAAGCATCATGTCACAACCTTTGACCCAGGTGATTTCATGGAAAGTGGCATCACAGCTCCAGCAAAGAGAGTAGGTGGCATTGACGGCAAGTGAGGGTTGGTTCTGCCGTCAGGTTCTGACAAGTGCGTGCCAGGGCCGGCCGTCAGATTGGCGTTTGGTGCAGGGTTAAAGCCCAGCTGGGCCCTTAATGTCAAGAGTGGGCACTTGTAGTTTGCAACTGTTTCCAGGTTGCTGTTCCTTCCTGCTGCTCAGGGTCTGCCATCTTCAGGGTCCCACCTCTGAGAGGGCCAGATATGTGTGTGTTTTCCCCCCAACCGATTTTTGGGGGACAGATGCCCCATGGGGCCAAGTGCATGAGGGGTGATTGGGCCATGTCAGGTAGGGGTGTGGACCCTGAAGCTCTCAGGGATGCATTATGCTTACTAAGTCAGCCGGGGTAATGTCAGTTGGCGGAAGTGGTGGTAGTGGTGTCGGCAGCAGCGGGGTGAAGGGGGTGGTGCAGCCATGGATGAGGGTGGCATCAGAAGGGTCTCTTGCTGCAGTGTTGGCATTTAACACACCCATGCGGACTAGGGCACTTTCGGTTGGGCATTGGAGGAGGGGCCATGCCTAGCAGGGAGGATATGCCTAGGAGGACAACTAGGGAGAAAGGGCAGAGAGTGGAGCAGGGGAAATGCAGTGGACTCCCCAGGAATCACATGGGGTTTGTGGGGAACGGGTGCCCTGCAGGGGCTGTGCAGAACCTAGCAAAAGGTGCAGGGTTAGGGTCGGGAGGAAGGGTGGGTATGATGGACAACCTGTGTTGCCTGAGAAGAGGAGAAAGGACAGAGCGGAGGATCTGGATAAAAGGCCAGTGCAGGACACCTCAGTCCTTATGATTGGAGCAATAAGTACATGTGTTAAAGAATAAGGGAATACCGAGGGCTGCTGCGTGCGCACAAGTTGTGTGACTCACACATCAAATCTGGTAGATAAACCAAAATAAACCGCGTACACATGTGCAAAGCCCTAGTTTATTTGCTTATTAGGGACACCAACAAACACACATTCATAGCAGAAAATGACCAGTGACTATTCCGGTAGATTGTGAACAATTTGTAAAAAGCAAGCAACTACAAAACCAATGACTGTATGAGACCTTGACAAATGTGTGAACCCCCTCCCTCCAAGCACAGTTCGCTTATACCCAAAGGAACACATGCATTTAATTGGAAAGAAAGGTCCGGAGAGGGCATAGAATCATACTGAAACAATGTTACAAGCAGGGAACATTGCCCCTCTATCCAGGTCTTTGATAGCAACATGCGTTCTTCCATGAAAGACAGCGTTATCTGGAAGGACAGCATAAACTGATACATTTAGTCGTGCCGAATGTACTACTCAAAGGTTCACACATGGTCTCAGGCAGGAGAGCACATTTACAATATGATAACTACATCTGCTAAAGCCTCTTTTCCTAAGAAAGCAGGAGCCTAAAACAAGCTAACATATGGCAATAAGGAAACACGGCGAAAGCGGGAGATGTGGAGGCGAGCATACCTACACACCAAGGAAAAGAGTCTTCATGGCAAGGACATGCACAGTAAAGCCTATACAATCACCTTGCACGGTCAAGAAATAATTGTTTAAACATGGCAGTTTGCAGTGCCTACTCAATGCGATAATGCAGCTGTATGTTATGGGAGTACATAACATTTTCGATTCCAGGCTTTCCCCCACAATCTCCTTCTATGAGACTTTCACTCCAGTCTGATTACATACATCTCTGGGGGAACACACATCACACATCCAGGTATATCATAACATTTTATTTCTTCCGTAGCAGGACAGTAAAGCACTTGGGCCATCTGAGAAACCTCAGAGCAGGTGGAGCATGCTCGATTATAAAAATGCAAATTAGGTTTCAATATGAACACATACCCAAATGTAACAAATAAGATGCCACAAATCATAGTTATCTATTAATTTCTCAAGTCACATGTGAGAGCCACTGGTGGATAGAAACAAAACATTTTTTATTAACTATGTCACTACAATCAGCAATCATAAAAAGACAAACATCACATATTCCACAGTTGAACAATAATACACATAAATAACACCATCTTCAACATATCATGAACAGCAAATAAACATAGCTGAAAATGAAAGTGCTCCAGGTGTTGAAGTGCAAAAGCCATATATATGCTTCAGTCCACACGCATATTCCATTCAAATGAACCTGTTTAGAATTTTAGTCCCTGATTCATGTAATCTCTGTTTGACGAATCGGGATTTACAGGCAGAATGGCACACAAATCCCTGTTTTACATACAAAAATAATTCCATGAATCAGGGCTTTAGTCTTTCAAGATAGGTTAAAGTGCCAAGTGGTAAACCAATGTTTATCTCCATATATGTGATAGAAACCAATATAAATTCCATTCCCAAAAACATGCAGTGGAGTGTTTCCTGTGTGGGGTAGAACGGTGAGTTATGTGCAGTCTGTTTTCCCTGTCTTTGTTGACGGTGTGCTACAGCTAAAAGACTTAATCCGGACGTGGAGCATCGCAGAGGGTTTCCTGTGTGGAGGAGACCTGCAAGATACATGCAGTCTGCTTTCCCTGTCTCTGCTGGAGGTGTGCAAAGCTAAAAGCCTTACTCCATACACGGAGCACCGCAGAGTGCAGCAGAGTGTTTCCTGTGTGGAGGAGAACTGCGAGTTACGTGCAGTCTGCTTTCCCTGTCTCTGCTGGAGGTGTGCAAAGCTAAAAGCCTTACTCCATACACGGAGCACCGCAGAGTGCAGCAGAGTGTTTCCTGTGTGGAGGAGAACTGCGAGTTACGTGCAGTCTGATTTCCCTGTCTTTGCTGGAGGTGTGCTACAGCTAAAAGCCTTACTCCAGACACGGAGCATCACAGAGTGCAGCAGAGTGTTTCCTGTGTGGAGGAGAACCTCGAGTTACGTGCAGTCTGATTTCCCTGTCTTTGCTGGACGTGTGCTACAGCTAAAAGCCTTACTTCGGACGCGGAGCGTCACTGTGTGCAGCAGAGTGTTTCCTGGGTTCACTGTGGGACCGGGGACAGAGCTGGAAGTCCCAGAGGACAATTCCCGACCGTGCTGAATTCTACTATTGAAGCCAAACCTTCCCAGCCACGGACGCATCAGCAGTTAAGATCTCAGGTGAGCGGAAAGCCACTAAAGCCCCAAAACTGCTTAATATATCCTCTAGGGCGCCTTTGTCGATAACATGTGGCTCCCAAAAAGACGCTCTTCCACCAGGCCTGAAAGACGTGCAAACCTGAACTAAAGATTCAAGGGTGGACCTTGAATGTATGGGTCTAGCCAAAGCCCATAAATGGAAAAAATCCCCAACAATGCCTGCAAGACCATGCACCAGGCTGGCTGAAATTACAAAAAATGTACCAGCAATAAATTTAAAGCCGATACTGCTGGGTTCAAGCACGATTGATACAACAATTTCAGAAAGGAGCGACCTTGATTTAACGCACGCTGAAATTCTGGAAGTAGTGTCTCTGGCGGTCTTGGCTTCCCAAGAGACAAGGGTGGAAATGTTTAGTGAGCCAAATGACTCTACACCGTATGGCAAGCCTAATGACGTGGTTCTTGGGGTGGAGGCAGGAAGGGCCCAAGTGCCTTTGCAATTTTGGGTGTTGAAGTGGCGTGCCATGTCACTTGACCAGTAGTGTTGGCGACCCTGCTGGTTGAATTTCAGGCAAACATGGCCACAGAAATGACCCCGAATTTGGGGAAGTTGCTACCGCGTCGTGAAACCTTATCTACAAACAGGAAACACCTAAATCGATCTACTATTGCGAGTGCCTACATTGCAAACAAGGAGCCTGCTATGTCACCACTGGCGGCTAGATTGACAAGGGACCTTGCTTTCATTAAAAAACAATTGGAGCTGAAATCCAACTTTAAAGAAAGGCACTTGTGGAGGAACAGTTAAAAGATCAGGGAGTGCTTCTGAAGTCTGATTTGAGCAAACATCTTGCCCTTTACTCTGCCATAGGACGTCTGCGAAAACTTGTACGGTGGATTTGCAACAAAGACTAACTTATT
Organism: Ambystoma mexicanum; assembly: GCF_040938575.1. Classification (NCBI taxonomy): domain Eukaryota; kingdom Metazoa; phylum Chordata; class Amphibia; order Caudata; family Ambystomatidae; genus Ambystoma; species Ambystoma mexicanum. Next base: position 7,123,271 of record NW_027182323.1, read on the forward strand.
TTTCAACATACCAGGTCACTGACCAAATTGAAACTTAAGTAAGCCAGTCTCTTTCTTGCCACTTCGTCATTGGACAACTCTGTTTTTTCTCCCAAAATTAACAGAGGCCCGGCTCATGCTTTATACTCCACGGCATTTAAATCACAGTGCAGTATGATGTCAGCACTATTTCACTGTCACCCTTCTAAAAGCTCTACAAACCAATGAATGATAACTTCAAAGATCAAGCCACTCTTTGAGCAATGATACATCCCAAAATGGTTTACACGGAATCATTTATCACCTCCCTGCAATCCAGAGTGGCCAATGAAGTTCAGAAAGAGCTACAACAGAGATTACAAGAAAAACTGGATCTTGAACAAGAGGACAAAAAACGTTTATTGGGATCATTGTTGGGAGTTGTTACAAGTGAAGTCAACAATCCAGAGTCAGAAAGCAATAAGCTCCTCTATATCACTCGTTGACATTTTGCCTAAACCGGCTGGATCGGAAAGAAAGGCATCTCGAGACAAGGGGAAATCGGAGATGGAGACACGGGCTTCATTATAAGGGTGGCGGCCACGGTATGAACGGTGCCGGTAAGGCACCGACAACGTTCATACCGGGCTGCCGCATTACGAGTTCTGCTGGCGGGTTCCTGACAGCCCGCCAGGTCTTACCTGCCGGGCTGTGCGGCACCCGGGAGCAGAACTTGTGATTGCACCGGCACTGTTATCAACGGTGCCGGTGCAACCATGCTCCCCACCCCCAATCTGCCCTATGGGGCAGAATGGGAATCGGGAGCTCGGCATTGCCGCCACCCGCAAATGGGCAATTACCGGCCCGTTCATCTCGTAATGGGCCGGTTATTGCCCAATCGCGGGAGGCGGTGCCGGTAGCGAGTTTGGCGGTAGCCGTGCCTGTAAAACAGGTACGGCTACCGCCAAACTTAATGAGGAATGCCCAGACTATTATAGGTGACATGGTAAACCCATAATTGTCATCGGTACCATCTTTGGTCGTACCATGCAACTCCCCTCATATTGAGACAGGCAAAATCTCTGGGCCTCATTACGAGTATGGAGGTAGCCATGCCGCTTTTAGCGGCATGGCTAACCCAATACCGGGTACCGGGTCCGGGTCCCGCAAAAGGGGACTTACCGGGCCATTCCAACCTTGGAGGGCCCGGTAAATCCCTTTTGCGGGACCCAGACCCGGTACATCCCCATTCCCATTGAACCCTATAGGGTTCAATGGGAATGGGGAGGATGCTAACAACGGGCCTGTTAATGACGGGCACGTTGTTAGCATCCTGGTCTGCTAGCGGGTCCCACTAAGGATGCCTGGTCTGACCAGGCATTCCAGAGCGGGACCCGCTGCAGACCTTGTAATATGGTGGCCCGGAATGAACGGTGCCGGTCCCTTACCGGCACCGTTCATTCCGTGGCCGCCCAGGTTGTAATGAGGCCCTCTGTCTCTAAGTCCGAAGCCGGAAGACCAACACTTTCTGAAAATACAGAGTACAGACCCTCCAACTTTACTGAAGAAGATGCAAAAGGAGACCGATACCGTAGCCCTTTCTTTTCCGATATGTCAGAAAAGAAAGAAGCGAAAATGATGTAATGAAACCTCGAAACAGGAGCCGCAAATGAGAAAGGTGAAAAACATTCCATTACAGCTAGTCAAACAGTGCCAACCGTTTCTTGCAAAATGTAACGCCTTTACTGCCTCGAATTCCGACATTTCATAAGAAAATGTATCCATTAGCTAATCGGGATCAGGGAGCGGTGGTCTTAGAAGAGCGGGACAGCTCATTGCAGTTGCAATGCCAGCTCCAATGGATAGCTGAAGCAGAGGACAGTATGAATCTATCTACTTAAACCAGCCATAACGATGAGCCCGAGGAGGAGGAGGACCTGGTTGAGCGTTTACATATACGCTCAGAATCAATTTCTTTGGATTCAGGTTCCCCGAAAGGGGGGAAGGTCTTGCAGAGGTGCTTTCAGCTTCCCGGCCATAGGAGGGTGTTAAACTAATGAATGTTCAGAGTGATAACCCTCACTTTGTGACTCTGGAAGAAAAACAGATAGCCGTGAATAAGAAATGGAGAGCTCAGCTGAACCAGCAATCTTCAACAGCCTTAAATGATGACAAAAAACCCATGGACTTTGTAGGTGATACTGCTCATAAAAGACTGATTTCCCTTTAAAATGTGTGAAATTTGAAAAGAAGGATCAACCAGCAAAATAAAGACAGTTGAATACAAGAGGCACACAACCTAGGACTGGAGCGTCTGCTCTCTGTACAGGACGGCTTGATTTTAAATCGCTCGAATGTAATGTGACTTTTTCAGCACATTCCCTTGTTGCGTTTGTACACTTGGAGGACATTAAGATCGTGGAGTTTGTAGAAGAAACCAAAGCAGATAAGATGAATTTACATCTGACATCCAATGGGGTGAGAGCGTCCTTACTCGGAATGGCTCACTTACCTCTCCCCTTGGGATTCGACCTGAGTGAAAGGGCAAAGAAACACGACCCAGGCAAGGAGCATCTCAGGTTGGAGAGATCAACAAGTTCACATCAGGGATTAAAAGCGTTGTTTGACCAGCCAGTTCAACCTGCCAACCTGGAGCCTTCTAAAGAGCGGGTATCTGAGAGGCACAATGAGATGACCAATCAAGTGGTAATGCCATTTTGTGTGGATATGGGGAGCCGGTTGATTGAGGGAATAAATTAAGGGAAACTGCTCTTCTGAACACCCGCGAAGAACTGCTTGCATCTCTGGACTTTAACTCTCCAGCTGTCCTCATCCTACTCGATGGTTATGCTCTCCTGGTCTCTGTGGAGGCGTTTGGGCACGGTTGCAGCCCTCCCTGAACTTGAATCACCCCCTTCTGGCCTCTCCCTCAGTAGAAAAGCTGTGAGCGGTGGTACGTGGTGGTACTGCTCCTGTGAATTATGGAAGATAAGCTCTCCGTCCTGCTACTTCTGTTATACACATGACGTCAATATCCTTATCCACAACATAATCGTGTATGTCTATGCCATTTTTTCAAAGTGAGGGAGTATTTAAGAGGGACATTTTGATTGTACGGGTCTTGTGGGAGGGCATTATAGCTCTAACATTCACCTGATTATTTCTTGTAGGATTATTGTGTTCTTCTAAAATAGTAGGTGCTGTGTCCCGAATGGCTATTTCTTTAGCTGGAGGCCCAGCGGCCAAGGTTTTATTATTCTTAATTACTGAGGTGTGTCTCAGTGAGTTACTAAGTAGGGTGGAAATAAATGTTCAGTTGTTCAGTTTTCTCTGGAGTCCCTGTTTGGTGGCAGCAGTGGTTAGAGGAAAGGGGCCAGTTACAGTGTACAGAGCTGTTATTTCAGTATTAGTGTTAGTACATGCAGTGCTAGGTGGAGTAGTTTCAGCCGGCCTGATATCCTTGGCATCGTTTGTACAGTTAACAGTTGCTGCATTCAGTGTTTTTTTTACCTCAATCTTGTTTTTAAACCTAAAGCACTGATAACATTTTGAATGATGGCTTCTCGTTTTAGTTTTTGAGCAGTGAGGAGTAAGACAAGTTCTGGGTGGAGCCCCATGTTGAAATGTAAAGGCAGAATAAGGTATCCAACACTTAGTTGGAGGAGGCACAAGTGAAAGGTACTGCCTGGGATAGAAATAGTAGGATTCTACAGGTGCCAGTGGTCAACTCACCATGGTTTAGTAGTTTAGCGAGGTAGGTAACGGAATATGTAGTGCCTGCGCAGGGCGCGTTATATATGTGAGCAAGAGAAACCCACCAGTATAGTCAAACAAGTTGTAGGATGAGAAAAAGTATACCACCTAAGCAGGAAACTTACCTGAGAAGTGTGGTACAGTACTTGGCAGAGGAGTGGTCGAGAGGCGGGCCGCACCGGCGCGGACAGTCAAAGACCATCTTGACACTGATTCACTGGCGCTGATGCGCCTGATCAGTGTTTAAATGGAATAAATGCGGGAGCAGCTGCAACATTAAGTTTATCCCTCCCAAGCAGCGTTAGCAAAAACAAAGGTTAAACTTCCCCAATGCGAACAAACTAGATGTGAAATTAAACGTTTCCTGTCAAATTTAATATTTTGAATCTAGGTACAATTCAATCAGTACAAGTCTGTTATCATGAAAGTGCCAAATACCTTAATGTATAGAATTGCATTTGCCCCATTACTACATATATTAATTAATGATGTTTCAATATGTCAAGAAAGTCACTGATATTGAGCACAAGAGCTCAAAACTGTTTTGCCTAAGATCACAAGGCACCCCTGTGCAATCTCATCACTTGCCAGCTCTGATTAAAGAGTAAAAATAGGATCAGGGGCCCCCTTTCCTCATCATGTTCAATTTGACAGGTGGGGCGCCCCTTCTGTTTCCTTAGTCCTGGCCCTTTTCTATATCAATTTGAAAAGCACCCCACTAATTTTTATATCATTTTGATAAGCCCCCCAAAATGTTTGATTTAAATGTTATATCAATTTGATAAGCCCCCCAATATTTGTGATAAATCCCCCAATACATGTTATATTAATTGGATGGCCACCACATTTTTTATATCAATGTTATGTGCTATGTATATTTAAAAAAGTACCTTTTGATATAATGTGTGTATAAATTGGATATAATTTGTTGGAGCAGCCCCTGGCTGTGGAGCCTAGTTGAGCATCTAGGAGCGATGTGAGCTCTGAAGACAAGGACTATGAATCTCGGGTCATGCAGAGTGATGCGTTTATGACATCGGCAAGTGATCCCGCCCCTCTGACGGGAGCCAACAAGGCAAACAGGGGGTGCCGTGTGGTGAACCTCTATACATTTTGATGGCACCCTAAAAATCATAGTTAAAGTAATGGAGGGAGGGGGTAAATAGCTTCAGATTATTAAGGGTCTGTTTTACATTTGATATAACATTGATAAGACCCCTGTTGTGGGGTATAGATAGAGATGTATTTGAGGGTTCAGTAATGCGAGGCGGACAACTGCTTGTAGATTTCTCAGTATTTTACATTTTATTTCAAATGAATAATGCAAATAAAACCTATGCCTATTCTATCAGGGAATTCCCTACCTAGTCTAGGATCTAAGGGGAAATCTCCTAGCATATACAAAACTCGCCCTCACTCTCAACAACAAAACAGTCCATACAAAGCATAAACAACATAAATAAAAGATTACCAAACAACCAGTGTCTTGGATGACTTCTACCTGGCCTGGGTAGATCTTCTTCCCCAGGAATGTCCAAAGTCAATTTCTTCCAAGGAAAATAAAGTCTTAAATCAGTTCTTGAAATGTCCCAAAAAAACAAAGTTCACTTAAACAAAAATCCACTGGTAACAGTTCCTTCTGGAAGTTCTGTTGAAAAGTTCCCCTTCCAAGTTCCACAAAGAAAACTGCGTCTTGAATACAATTTGTCAGGATGCTTATTCTAATGAACTTGCTCTCTCCTTGGCAAGTCCCTTCTGCAAATGATACTGTGAGAGCAGGCTCCTCTACCTCACAGTCTACTACTGCTTCAATTACATTCAAAGGAAAATGTTCTGACACAATGATAGACAACCACAGCTCTACTGCTTCTGCTGCAAAAGAATACTTTAAAAATGTGGTAGGCAACTTTACTCTTCAACCTCTACAGGTTGGTAAGGCACTCTTCTTTCTCTTCTATAAGAAAGGGCAGCCTCTTTGCCTCTTCTTTCTGTCTTGTAGCTACCACAAAATCTGTCTTGGCTTCTACACGGCTTCTTTCTGTCAGCTTCAAGAGTCTCAGCTCCACAGATAATGGATTAATTATTTTTAACAAGCACCCAACTCCCTTCCCAAGCTTTATGCACACCTTCTTATTTCCAATAGTTACTCCAAAGCTGTATTGCCACTCTTCATGCCTTGGATAACCTTGTCACCCTTGTATCAAAGGACTCTGGGTTTGTATCAGCTTCAACAACTACAGAGTAGCCGTGTTCAGATCTTAATTTCCCTTGTTTCACTTTATAAAGGAACTTTCTACTGGCTTCGGTAATGCTTGTTCTGTTTGTGACTCCAGCAACGTCTACAGGTTTTAAGTATTTGTTCTGAATGTTACAAGAGTTAGTTTTCACTTCTGCAATTAATTTAGATACATGCGATTTCTCTTTGATTATAAGCTTCAGCTTATAAACTTGCGTTCCCTTTTATTTAGGCAGCGTTTTACTTTAACAAGGATCGGGAAACAGTTTCTCATACGCAACCTTTCTGTGATGTGAAATATTCTTGGAAAAGTCAATTACTACTTCTTGACCAATTACAGATAATGTTCTCCCACTTAATAGGAGACATGCAACATGCTGCTAATGGTTTTAAAGGCAACAATGGGAAAATAAAAATTTTCTTCTTACGCAGGCCATTTAACTTGTGCTGAAGTGTGTGATACAAATTCCCTTTGTTATTGAAGACTTCCCACAAAAGTAATCAACTTAATTCACTCCAACTTTTACTCGAGTATGAATTCAACTGGCTTCAGTTATCAGCAAGGTAATTCTTGTGCTTTGGTGTACAGAGCTTCACTCACAGGCTCCAAAGTCACTGTGTTTGCGGGCGACTTCCACTTCCCGACTTTCTTACTTCTGGTATCAGCTCTCTTGGCACTCACACCCCTCTGCAGCACAGGTGTCTGCTGTCAGGCCTCAACAATGGAGTCTACTTTTCTCCAGCTTCCCTCGGCTTGCTTCCGCACACGGGCCTCGGGTGGCTGTACAACTTCAGCTCTGCATTCACAGCAATTAGGCGCACCTCGGAAGACTGCTTGTTTCTCTGAGTCTTTGCCAATGCAGCCACAGAAAAGTAGGGGTTTTGAGCACAGCACCAACTCAGAGTCTGCAGTTGAAATATGCTCTTCCTTTGTTCCAGCGGTCCCTCTGTGGTCACACCTCCTAATGATCTACAAGCCTCGTGCTCTGCTTCTTCCTTTGCTACTGCTGCAGACCTTCCTGCTCCAACATCTTTTTCCTGCTCCTTCCAGCATCAGCCTTTTATGCCCGCCAGGTGTGTTAATTGGCGTCAGGAGCAGGCCCTTAGAGTTAAATGCCTGGCCATGCCATAGACTGTTAGACTAGCCTGCCTGTCCTTTAGCTATACATAGCTCTTCAGCCCTCATCTTCCTCACAGTTCCTAAGGGATTCTGGGACGTGACGTTTGCTTTAAGTAAATGTTTTTTTTCCTCTTCATTGAGTTGGCAGAGTCAATTACTGACCACTAACCAAATACGGTGCAATTGTTTTCAAGCAATGGGTGTGAGAATATGTTATTTTAAATAGCCGTAATGTACTTTTACAGCACTCTATTTCAGTTCAACGGACGCAAGGCTGTCTGTGCTAAAGAAATCAGTTTGCATTGTTCGCCAAACTTAAATAGCACATGGCAGGATAGTTTATGGCTTGCTGTTGTGGCTCTAAATGTATTGCCTTTCTGTTGTTGACAAGTATGCTCTGCTCTGATCAATGTCTCCCGTCTCACATTTTCGCAGGGCTGCATTGAACACTGAGCTAATTCAGAAGACAGCTCAGTTTGTTAAGCACTCACTCAGTGGTCAAAGTGGGCAGGAGCGGTGCGCCTCTACTTTTTTAAATTACGTTTTACCGTTCCTATAGTTTTATTTTAAAAAGAAACCGTTCCTGAATGGTTTTGTTTTAAAATAAAAGTGTAGGAAGAAGTTGAAACTTGCACTTTCAGTGCAATGCACTGAACGTTCCCTTTCACAGCAGATGCATGTGTTTGGGGTTTTGTATTGTGCATGGGTGTGGGCGTGACAATGGTGTTTGTGGGGAGCGGGGGCAGGCCAGTAGCGAGCATAGTTCCACTACTTCTTGCTGTACACTTTGACCGCTGCACTCACTGCAGAAAGTTGTTTTCATATGTATTATTACAATAACAAATTCAAGCAAAGCCGACGCAACCTTTCATAGGATTGAAGTTTATAAACCAACGTGTATATATACTTTGTTTTGTAACACAGCAGACTATTGCCAGTATCAGCGTGGTACTGGACTAGAAAATGTTTTATGGTTATTATTAGAAAAAGAAAATGTTAAATGATTACTGAAAGGTCATGGGTTCAAAAGCTTCCTTCTCTTCACTCACTCCCACCTGGCCACCCCAGCCCAGGATACATTTCTATTCTAATATGGAAAAATGACAAGTGGGCAGCAGTGACTTTTCTGTGGGATAGTAAACATCATAGACTCTCATTGAGGAAGATGTAGCTACCAATGAAGCAGGGTGGTATGAATTTGCCAGATTTTTTAAATACCATTTAGCATTCACAATGAGACATTTGTGTCCATGGTGGAGACTGAACCAGACAAGTGGACTGAATTTGAATCCAAACGTGTGTTTCAACTGGAACCCTGTGCCTTGATATCTACGATGTCAAAGGGATCCTGGCAAAAAAATCCTCTAACTGTATTTTGCGTGAATGCTGGCACTCCTTATCCAAACGCCTGGGTTGCGACCCATTTCTTTTTCCTGAAGCATCCATTTGGCTGAATCCATCCCATCAATAACCAACCAAGGAAAAGTGTTGTTCTGGCCGTCCTGGTACCTGAGTAGAATTCGATACATCAAAGACCTTCTTGAAAATTGAGCTTGGATCCCATTTACACGTCTACAGATGGAGTTCGGTTTGATACACTGCAGCTATGCCGAATATAGACAACTAAGAGGTCTACTATCTGCTAAGCTTGAGTTCACACCTCAGAATTGCAGGCAAAGCGCTGCCTGATCAACGTTGGAACTTTGTGGCCGAGCAAGTCATCCTGCTGCCACTGTGTACAATGTCCTCGCATCAAAATAAAAGATTGGATTGGTGGCTGAGGGCTTCACAGACGACTAAACTAGTTTTTAGGGCATATTGGTCACTGGAAAGAATGTTTAAAAGAAGTCTCTCAAATAATTACCAATGCTGGAAGTGTAATTGATCAGTAGGTAGTTTGAGTCACTTGCTTTGGTTTTGCACCAAAACCAGAGATTTCTGGGAGGGAGTCCAATCCAGAGAAACGCTTCACTTTTGATTCTTGGGGATGTCACCCTATTAAAAGGCCTGTCGTTTCAAAAGAAATTGTGGGTATTAAGAGGTTGCCTGCTTGCTAAAATAAATGATCCTGTGTGCATGGAAATCCCCCAACCGCTTCACTATTGATGATTGGGTGGAGAAACTGCAGACTGTGTCCACGTACAAGAAGGCGATTTTTAAATACAGAGGAGAATCTGATAAATTCAATTACCTCTGAGGCCTGTTCCTGGATACCAATGGTTAAATGCTGTGTTCATTAATTGCTTCATGAAATGTGTATAATTTGAACGTCCCCTGAAGTGTATCGTCATTATGATTTGGTTGCATTGCTGTTTCTACAATAGTATCCGGTTGGGTGGGTAGTAGGCGTGACATTGATACATGTTTTGTGATTGATGGTTTTTCCATTTTTTCTTTTCTTTTTTTTTCTTGTTTCTTCGTGACCACAAAAGTCTTCTGATACGAATAGCTTATCCAGTAGGTTTGGATGGTTCTATTGTCGATTTGCCTTGTTTGTATTGCTTAAGTATGCATATGCACTCTTACCTATTGGTGTTCAAATAAAATATACAAATATTGTTGGGTTTACATTTTTTTTAACTATATTCCAATGCTGAATGTATGTTAGTTGTAGATTGCAGCCAAATTAAAATAATGGCCAGGGTAACAGGATAAATAGTGGCCAGAGTAACAGGATAAATAGTGGCCAGAGTAACAGGATAAATAGTGGCCAGAGTAACAGGATAAATAGTGGCCAGAGTAACAGGATAAATAGTGGCCAGAGTAACAGGATAAATAGTGGCCAGAGTAACAGGATAAATAGTGGCCAGAGTAACAGGATAAATAGTGGCCAGAGTAACAGGATAAATAGTGGCCAGAGTAACAGGAGTGCACAGCATATAGGCTCAGCAACAAACTGCCTACTGACATACCTATAGGAGTCTTGCATTTCGGAAATGAAAGTGAAATGCAAAACAACATCAGTATACTTGCCCAATGTGAACTGCGATGTAGCGCAATGTTTTTGGAGTTTATGTCACTCATGCCACCGTGCTTGCAACCCACTTTAAAGCTCTCGAGGGGGGGAATGACAATGAGCGATGATGCAGGGACAGGAGATAACCTGTATTTTTACGTGTTGTCTGTGTGTAGGACTTATCTAGCCCTCGCTATTGAAAGAGTAAAGGTCCTTTCTCTGAAAAACCCTGAGGTGCGTAAATGAAATGTTTGCCTTTGCTTTAACTTCTACATGCCAAGGCGGTTTAGAGATAACTGTGCAGCAGTTAATTTGCTGTTCCAGTATGTTCCAGAGCAACTATTCTATCTCGCCTGTACTATGGCAATGCGCTCCTGCTCGGAGCCACTAAACAAAGCGTGAGGAAACAACAACAGGGTTAGGATCATTAAACAAAAAGCTAGATCAGATCACATTACCGATGCCAGGAGTGACTTACACTAGCTAAAAGATGAAGACCATGTCCTATTAAAATCGCTAACACTGACTCAGAAGTGCTTGTATGGAAAAGCCCTGGTATACCTAAATTCTAAAATCGCTTGCTACAATCCCACTCGAGCATTGAGATCAGAGGCGCAGAGACTCATTGCGGTACCCACACATAAGAAAGCAAATGGCCTGGGAAGAGCCTTCCCCAATCGCACAGCTGTAAACTGGAACTCCCCCTGAATCTAAGACTGGAACCCAACCTCCTCACTTTCCGAAAAAAGTTAAAAACTGTACTATTCAAATAAGAGACAGATCTCGTGAGACATTAGCTACCTAGATAGGTGACAGCTCTTCTTTGTACTGGTTCTACCATGCGTCCTATTTGGCTTTCTTTGTCTCAGTGTGGCACGCCGATGCCTGTGGGCTTGCGGCGCCTTACAAATAAACACAAATAAAATAAATAAATATGTGGTGCTCCTGCTTTCGAGAGCAGAGCACTCAGGCACATGCGTCCACGTTGGACCAACGCATGCGGTTTCATCCAGGAGGCTTAGCCCTGATCCCGGACATATTCATTCTCAGAAGGATTTCATCTGAACGCCTCCGTTTGTCATGTTGAAATGGCATTTGGATAGTTTGCACAATCCATATGGGTAAAGAAGCTAACCATTTAGCCAGTAAAAGAAAATCTGAATCAGCAGCAAAAATGTATGTATTTTCACCAGCTTTAGGAATCATGTACTTAAATGATTCTTCTTCCGAGTCTCATTCCAGGTAACAGGAAACAACTGCACATGAATGAGAACCCTTGGGGAATTAAGCAGACACTGAGGGCCTGGTTTACAAAAGTATTTTCCAATGGCACAATCCCATTGAAAAACGCTGTGCAAATCAGGCTGTGTGTGTCCTCTGCGGGCATTGAGACATAGAGCACATGTTTCATATGGACCAAAAGGTGAAGATATAGCAGGTCGTTTGTGACACTGACGTGTGTGTGTGTGTGTGTGTGTGTGTGTGTGTACATGTGTGCAGGTGTGTATGTGTTGGTGATGATTATTAATTTTATATTTGATATACAGGTGAACACTGAAAGATTTGTTTTCATTCATTAAAATGTCATGTATGCGTGACAGGGCATGTGGAAATCCAAATTCTGATTCTACATTCTTTTGTTTTTATTGAGAACCGCCATGGAACGCAGAACCTCCCAGACACAGAGGAATGGCTCTAGGATTGCCCGAGGACTGTCCACCCTCGTGACTAAAAAGTGCAACTGCTGCAGAGAGGCGTACGGTTGGTTCCGCATGAACCAGTGGTTCTGGAGAATTGTCAAGCATCACTGTCAATGGCTGCGGGACAGCGGCGGATGAGATTGCTATTGCGGCGATGCAGGCGGCAGCAGGCTGTCTGGGAAGCAGCTGTCGATGAGCTACGCTTATTGTGCTGTTCCATTGCTGGGCCATTGTCAAATGGAGTTGCACGAATGACCTGTCAAATGGGCACCTAACCGCCAACCCAGGGAACCATGTGGGCAAGGTCGCCTGTTGTTTTAGCAGCACAAGGAGGAGTGCATCGGGGCCAGCACATTTCACAGGATGCCAGTGGATTGCTATCAGGGCAGTCTTGTTCCGGAACTGGGTCGTTATTCTGTGCACCAGCTGTTACAGGCAGCGCTGTTTGATATTACAGGAGCTTTGGACATTGCAACTTGGGTTGATGGTGTTGGAACGGGGCCACACGTATTGCCGCGGCCGTCACACAAACCTATGACTGGTTGGGGGTTGAAAGGTTGCTTTAAAAGTGTCAACAGTCTCAGGTCGGACTGGCGCTGATGCAGGAGGAGGGGTGTGTGTGTTCATATACATTATGCCTGTTCCAGCAGACAGAAACCTAGCCTTAGTCCTGGAGCTAGATTCAGGGGCATGTATTCGGGCCGATGATCATATTCGGGCTTTGGATACCATAGGTGCAGGGGAGGGGGATGAGGAGTCATGTGTCAGGCATGTAGATCATGTTGGGGTGTTGGCGGCCATAGACGTGGGACTGGGTGCGCTGGGTGAGGGTGGTGTGGGGTCGTGTTAGGGCTAATACGCATATTGGGACGTTGGATGCCATGGATGTGGGGTTGGATCCGCTGGATGACGATGAGCTAGAATCCATTGTTAATATGTCCACACAGGAGATTGTCAGTATATCACACAGCATGCACAATACATCCCTTGAAGAATTCCAGGGTGCCTGTGTGAATATGTATAATGCTGACAATGTGCTAAGCGAAGGTGCTGGCATACAGTCCTGCATGTTTCACGCCCCCCTGGCCGCTACAAATGATGATCACATTAGTGGGATCAATAATATTGTGGTTGCAAATGAAAGAGCTGCATGTATTAATCAATTGGGTGTTGCGCCTTGAACCACCATTGCTGTATAGGCGCTTTATAAATACCCAGTAAATAAATAAATAAATACATTGTGCGTTTGAGGGGTGTTATAATAGCCCGACTGGACCTATTGACATTCAAGATGAGGGTGTCATTAATATTGTTGGTAAAAACGTTGCATGCATTGTTGCAGTCGCAAACAGTCATAACAATGGTGTAAATGATCAAGGGGAGGGTCGTAGTAATAGGCCGGCGGACCCGTTAACATTCCAAAGGACCTCTGCACTAACAGCGTTATTATAGATTCCACCGCTTGTACATGTGGCTATTCACCATTTAATAAAAAGAACAAGAACAAACATACCCCAAGAGAGTACGCAAGAGCAGTAGACAACAGGAAGACACCCCCACTTTAAAACAAAATTATAAGAAAATGTTCGCCTTGGTGAAAAGTCTGAAGCCATGCTGTAAGAAGAAGGGAATTGTGCAAGCTGTCATCAGGGCTACTTTTGAAAATGTGCCGGGAGCAGAGACGTTTTTATGGGAGGGCAAAAGGGGCACTTGCCCAGGGCCCCGACCTTTGAAGGGGGCCCCACAAGGCTGCCTGATCTGAACATTGTTCACCAGTCTTAAATAGCAGATGTCAGGATATTTTATAGGGTGCTGCTGATGCTCTAAATCCATTGCTGTTCTGTTTTGACAAGTACATTCTGCCTTGATCAATTCATCATGTATTGCTTTATGTGTTCACTGTGGTATACATAGTTTGTGTGTTCCTTACGGTAGCATTCTTTCCTTCCTGTGGGAATTATGTTATCATGTGCAATAGGCAACAGTGAACTGCATATTGAAAAATTGAGTGCCACAATGGTTCAGAAGTTAGTTCAGTGTGTTAATCACTCATTGCAGAGATAGGTGTTCATTTGCAAAATTAGAATTTCACATTCCAGCAAGGCTGGCTGAGCCTTTCCTATGTCTGAAGTTTAAAAACCTGCCTGCATATGTGCTTGGTTTTGCAGGACAACATCTGCTATTATCAGCAATGTACCTGCACCAGATAGGGGTTTCTATAAAAACGAACATGTCATCCATATGGTGAAGGTCTAGACATTGTTTTGTTCAGATGGGGTGTTGTAAAACCTAGGCAATCGCCTCCAACGATGGCATAAACTGTTAGTCCAAGAGCTGAATAAGTATACAAATTCAAGACTATGGAACAAAAGCGTTCATGCTTGTATCCTGGCTTTGCCAGCAGACGATACAGTGATCCTGGTCAAATCATCTAATATATCTTACATTACTGTCCTGTCTTCTGTTAGGTTTTCCTTCTTGGATGCTACTGGTATCGTTTAGCCCATTACTTGATCTTTCTTGTTATGTAGGCCATCTGGGTGGAAGGGTTGGTAGACAGAAGAGAGCGGACCAGATGTTGCAGGCCTCAGGCAAGCATATTTTATGATCTGCTTGTTTGATACAAAAAACTGTTTGCTTTTTGTTCAAAATCAAAAGGTTTTTATGCACGTTTATGAATGGAAATGTCACAAGCCATTGTTTTGGAAGTATTTAAAGCTTTAAAATACAAAAGGCAAACCCAGATTAAATTGTTAAATCACAATGATTGGTGTGCTGGAACTTATATACTTTCCTTGATGATGGAGAGAATGAAGCTAGAACCATTCCCATTTTGCATAACACCCTGTTATAATATTTTGTTTAAAAATGGTCATGTTTGGTAATGTGATTTGTGTACTTTCCAAGTCCGTTTTTATAAAATGACATTGTTTTAGTTCATGGTAAGAACTGGAAAAGAAAGTGTTCAAATGAAGAAATTGCAGAGTTGGCACAAATCACAGCTTTACCCCTACAGCCCTTAACCAATGTGTGATCCTGGGCATCTCATTTAATCTTGTATTGCCTAACCACTCAATATTGCTAGTCCCTAAACCTTTAAAAATTGTCAACCCTTCAGAGTGATTTCCTTCTCATGGTATGATCTTCATAAAAGACTTATTCATGGTTTCACTGGCTATAGGGTTGCTTTGACTTTAATAGTGAGCATATTTATATCGCACACCACAGGCATTTGTTCCTTTGATATCTAATGGCAACACTATTTGAAAACCATATCCCACTTCTAATCTTTGTCTGGATAAAGATACCTTCCTGATAGCTTCTAATCTGCATCCACTATCCATGCTACAGTATGTGTAGCTTTCTCCTTCCTTCCAATTGGTCTATTCTGTCCATGGATGAGCATTTTTGCATTCTCTGAGGCAGCTAATGTGAGTTCTCTGTCTATTATGGGTTACATGTACCTTTTACCTACGGTCCTGCATTAATACCACAGGCTGCATTCCTTCCTGGATGTTATTGATAAAAATTATCCTGTATGTACTAGAACCGTAACATCTTCGTAGACTGCTAATGTTGGTCTTCAAATGCTACTTGTTTATCATTCTGATAAGAGCAAGAATGAAGAGGCTAAGGGGACCTAAAGGGAGTAAACATGCTTATTATGCTGCAAGACAGCATATCAACCTATAGGTTGTGAGCGTGATGGGTGGGGGCGCCACCAGTATTCTTGATCCCTTAATTTCTTTGGTTTGGTGGAGGGGGGCCCAAAGATGTCCGTGCCCAAGGCCCCAAAAGGGCTTAAGATGGCCCTGGCCGGGAGTGGTATCTACACTAGTGAAACAACTGTCTGATGATACTACAGCCTTAGGGATGGGGGGCTTCAGGGCTTCAGGGTATCCACAGATGGGCAAGCCAACTATCCAGCAACATTGATAGACACTGCAGCAAATGTGGAGCATAACGCGTTAGTCCCCATCGCCCTGCCCATATTGAAAACCACAATACATTGCTTAGCCTGCAAACACCCAGTGTACCTAGTACAACAATAGCCGACCATACTACAGATATCCCCCTCTCAATACCCGACAGCGAATTATCACAATGATCAGATATACCAGGGCCCACCAAAGGCTTATGACTAGTCCCTGGCGAACCCCCAAAAACCTGCCCTATTGTGAAACAACAAACCACTCAAGCACACAGCACCCTCTGTAATGGGAATGTGGGGAAAATTAAAACACAGGTGTTATTGCAGCCGGTTTTATTGTTCAAAGTCGGGGTGGGTATCCGGTTCAGCAGAGCTCTATAGACACAGCTCAGAACTTAAAATGGGACAGGTCTTGAGCTCAGAGGCGTTGACTATTGAAAATACTAAAAAAAGGCCTGTTTAGTTATATCCAGACACAATCGGGCTAGCATGCCACAGGTAGCCACCTCCACACCCCACCCCCCACCTCTCCCTAGGCACCGCAGGCTCTGTTTTCTTTGGAGAGGGTGCAGACCTATCAAAGGACTTCTAAAGCATTCTCAGCCATGGAGCATTACGAGGAGTTCAGATTCATGAATTTGGACCAATTGCGATCCCGAGGCCACAGGCTAATGCTCATAACAGAGGCTGTGGAAACACTCATCCGCCAGATACTGGAAACTGTTGGACCAAACAATTTTGTCCAGATAAGAATGGACGCTAAGGGTGTAACCAGACCTTTGTTTACAAGACGACCCCCACAGGATGCTTTCTGCATTTTACAATTTCTGTAGAATTTGTGGAGGTTCCTGCAGAATAAGACCGAGATCAAATCTTTTGCGCTGCTAAGAATCGTAGCGCTAGCTGTCAGACAGCGCTCCAGAGGTGCTCATAAACCTTTAAGCAAAGTTCTGCACAGCCACATCATAAAATCCAAATGCTGATGATTGCTAAATTTCAATCACAGGGCCTTAAATCGCTGCCCGGCATCTAGTCTCATAGGTTTATTCGAGCCACGGATCATAACAGATGCTGATATACGTGCAAAAGCTTTGTAAGCCCATGAAAAGCTGGGTATTCCGACACACCCCTGTAGGGTTTGGACAGTTGTCTCTCTTTGAGGAGTATTTTGATAGATCCATCAAAATACTCTTATTTAACAATGGGTTGTGGTGGTATTTCCCACTAACTAATAAAACAGCAAAAACACTTTGTATGTTTTACACCATGACAACCACTTCTATGGTAAAAAATGTTTCCTTGGGGCTAAAGACCTCTGTCAGCACTGCCACCACATTTAAAAAAACAAACTGACACAGTTGTCAGTATCACTGTCGCTTGTGTTTAAGAGAAGAATGTCAAACGCTTAGGGAGAAACCTGCAAAATGTCCACAGTGCCACTCCTTCACGATGTTGCGAGTGTGTCTATACACAAACATTCAGAAAGCGGCATTGGGGTCCTTCCAGAGCTAACCGCGCATTGACTGCCCCATGTGCAGTGAATTTTTCCCTGAGAGTCACAAGTGTAACAGTCTAATCTGTCGGGTAAGCAAAGTTACCGTTGTCAACACTGATGAACACCTGTGTTTCACAACGGCCGGTAGACCACAAAATAAAATCAAGGATTACATTGTGTATGACATGGAGGCTCGGTTAGAAAACGTAACCTACCAGCCAAATCATATTTATGTATGGCATCTCACAGGCGACAGCTGTTCGGAATTTGAAGGGGACTTGTGTGTGCCGACTTTGTTAGCACTATTGTAACAAGCAAATTCACGGGCTGCACCTTTTTAGCTTATAATTCCAAAGCCTGCAATGAATACTTTATACTGCGATTTACTTAATACTGCGATCATTGGTACAGGGAAAAACTACTGTGAAGAAGATGTTAACATTTAAAGACAGGCTTGTAACCTGTTCATGGATGGGATCATTCAAATAACTTGCTGTGAAACACTTATAAAGGGCAGCGTACATGTGTCATGCGTCGTTCCTTTTCAAAGTATCACGCTGGCAAGTTTTTTTTTTCATATTTACAGACAGATGTATCTAAAACCGGAAACAATCATGCTGCTGCCCCAGGATTCATACCCTGGGCGGCAGAAATGTTAGTCCACGGCATTAATTTAGTGGCTCTTATACATGACTGGGAACGAAAACATCTCTATACAACACGCCCTAACGGATGGCAGTGAGAAACGCTATGGGCAATATTGTCTGGATGGCTATGCTATGGTTCGGGAGTGGAAACAGCCTGTGAATTCAATGGCTGCTTTTATCATGGATGTCCCGATTGTTACTCCGCCGGGTTTCAATTCTTTGATGGGTGCTACGTATGAACAGATGTATAGTCGCACCCTATTGAAACAGACTTTCCTAGCCAGTCGGGATGTTCGCGTCATCAGTATCTGGGAACATGAGTGGCGCACAATGGTGCAGAACAATTCCGTAGTAGGCTGTTTTCTTAAAGAGAGGGATTTACCCGACCCACTAAACCCTCGAGATACGTTATAAGTTGGCAGCACAAATGCTTTAAAGCTACATTATCGCATCGCAGAGGGTGAGCAAATACACTACTAGATTTTACTAGTCTGTACCCCTCTGTGAATAACAACAAACTCTATCCTGTGGGACATCCCGAGATCATGTGTAACAATTTTGGCGACATAGACCAGTATTTCGGTCTGATCAGGTGCAACATTTACCCAACTCGAGGTCTTTACATACCTGTGTTACCCTATAGATGCGACAGTAAGCTAATGTTTCCTCTTTGCCGGACATGCGTTGATCCAAAACAGGCCTGCTGCAGGCACACAGATGAAGAGCGAAGGCTGACAGGGACTGGTGTGCAATCGAATTAGAGGCATCTTTGAAACAGGGATATCACCTGCAGCGCATACACGATATATGATATTTTAAAACAATCACCATTGAGCTCTTCTGCGGTTATGTCTACATGTTCCTACCGCAGAAACAGGAAGCATCTGGCTTTCTGGTATGTTGTGTGGACGATGCCTCTAAACAGACCTACATTGATGATTATTATAAATGCAGGCCCCAAGCCATACGCCTATTGCACATTTCTAGGGACCGTCAGTATGAAGGTGAATTGTATAACGCTGAATGTTAACAACACAGCCGAGATGCATTTTGACAGTTTAAAAGTTCTGGTATAGTCCTTTGTATAGGGAGACACGTGTAACACCCCACAGTCAAGCGTTGTTATATAGCCTGGTATAGTGCATGATAAAAATCAATGGGAAATTAGCACTGCCACACTACAAAAGATGCTCAGCGTTATGTTGGATAAAAGAACGCTTGTACCAGGCGGCTTGACACACACTTACGGCTATTAAATATTTTGGTGTTCAGCTTTACCCACCCACCCCTCACTACTCCACAGCACCCCTGCAGCCTCTACCATTGAATCATCTATACCACCTAGGTGGTGCGCACATCTTAGCTGCCTGTCCGAGACAGGCAGTGGTATAACCTTTATGTATTAAATATGTCTTTTTTCATTTCTGCAGTGAATTGTCTCTGCATAATCTTTTACCTTTATGTATTAAGTGTCTTTTTATTAATAAAAATGTTTTCAAATAATAAAACAGCTTGGTTCTGTACTACATTCTTATTTATCATGCACAGCACTTGTATATTTGTTAATAAGTTATTTTATTCAGATGTGTAACACTCAGCTCGGTGGTTCAACAACCCAATATGGAGTACAGAAACCGTTTCTATGTTTTTAATTACACTGTGTAAGTGAAGACACAAAGTAGAACTATCTCTGTGGCGTTGTTTCAAAGGTTAGCTGGACATGTGCAACGGATAATCGCTTCATTACTTAAAAAGAAAGAAGCCTTGTCAAAGCCAACAGATGGGGCTTTTGCGAAGGTATGGGGAAGGGCACTGCCGGTCTAATGTTTGCTGGTGAGGGTTTGAACTCAGTGTCAACATGTTTTAAGATCCCTGTGTTAAAACACCAGTGCAGTTTATTAAGGAACAACCGTTGACAAAGCCAGCAGTCTTTACATTTGTATAGGCATTTGTATAGGCATGGGGCTAGGTCCCGTCGGTCTAAAGTTTGATGGTCAGGGTTGATTAAAGCAATCTCAAATTCATGGGGGGTTCTGGTACATCTCTATCTATACACCACAGGAGGTTTTATATCAAATGTAAACTTGACCCTTAAAATCTGCAGCTATTTGCCCCCTTCCTCCATTACTTCACCTCTGATTTTTGGGTGCCATCAAGGGGGATCTGCTACATCTCTATTTATAGCCTACAGCGGGGATCTTATCAATTTGATATTGAATGCAAGCCGGACCCTTAATAATCTGCCGCTATTTACCCCCACACTCCATTACTTTAACTGTGAGTTTTAGGGTGCCATCAACATGTATAGGCGTTCACCACATGGCACCAGCTGTTTCCCCTGTTGGCGCCTGTCAGTGGGGCGGGGACACTCACCGATATCATAACCGCATCACTCTGCACGACCCTCGATTCATCGTCCTTGTCTTCAGAGCTCACTTCGCTCGCAGATGCTCGACCAGGCTCCACAGCCAGGGGCTGTGCCAACAATTTATATCCAATTTATATTAAAAAACATGTTTTAAAATACATTTTATTTAAAATCGATAAACAAAATGTAGGGGGGGCATCCAATGTTTATAAAATGTATTAGCGGGATTATCAGAAATATTAGGGGGCTTATCAAATGGATAGAAAATGTATATCAAACATTTTGGGGTGCTTATCAAAATGAGATCAAAATAATTAGGGGCTTATCAAATTGATATCAAAAAGAGGCAGTACTAAGGACACAAAATGGGCACGCCCCCATGTCAAATTTAACATGATGTGGAAAGGGGCCCCGTCCTACTACTGGTAAATCAAATGTGCAATGCAGTACGCACTACCACTGAGTGATGCAAATAAGATTAAATCTTTGCCTCTGAAACTAATAGCAAAATGCAGTCAACTAAGAAGCAGTCATCTCAATTGGGGCACCTATACACTCTTAAAACTGGTACAAAAGGTAAATCAACATTAACTGTGCTCATTGCTGATTCTAATGCAATTGGCCCTCAATGTGGTGGGTTCATAGCACATTGTATCGTTTTAGGGTGGTGGGTGTGGTTATGCAGATATGCACATTTATGGAGGGCAGTGCATGAAAGTGGCGGTAATGCACAAGTGATCCTTGACCTCACTCTAAAAAGTTGGCATCTATGCCGTTCCCAATCAGTACAACCTTCCACTCCATGGTTTGTTGCATAAGGTCTGTTGTGTGACTGACGTTTTTAGGCAAAAGAAAAATATTGCAAGGGGAATGCGAGTCTTTTTTTGTAACAAAAAAACAATTTAGATGGCCACAATTGAAAATGTCAAATGGATGCCCTTTGTCGTTTCCATGGTAGGTCAACAAGTCACAAGGGAGGTGGGTGTTAAGGGGCCTGTTGGTCCGGGTCCCTGGTGATGGAGGGCCATGATGTGCAGGCCCATTAACTAGTGTGCAGCGCTGGCGCCGTGCTAAATTAGGTGCGTCAGGCAATGAGTCATGGTGTCATAAAGCTGCTGAGTGGGAAGCCTTCGCTATTCAGTTAATCACATGGTCGGTGCCACGTGCACATGACACGTGGCAGTGCGTGCACATGACACGTGGCAGTGCCTGAGCTCAGGAGGGGCTTTAGTCATAACATCCCATGCCAGGTGTATACAACAATACACTTGAAGTGGGAAAATGGGAAAGCACCCTCCCCCCAGTCCCATCCAGACCATTTCCCCAGGACCGCAAGACCCAAGCACCCCCTGCGAGAGGAATTCGACCCGTTCACCTCCTCACCAGACGCCCAGGTCTCCTGTGCCCACGGCCCACACGCCCGAGAGCCTGCCCACTACCACGTCCTGGTCAAGCTGACGTCAGCCTCATGGACCAACTCGATTAGGCAACAACGGAGAACAGCATCATTGTTAGAGATGCCATGACGACATAGCCAACAGACAAGAACACATGTGCCACCATGCACACTGGTCACTCACACACCAACCCACACGAAGAACATACTCAGTGCTATGACGCTGCGGACTGACACACCCACAAACATGCATCATTGTTATTTTTCACATAGGCCTCCTACAGCACCGCAGAAACGCAAGACGCCTGAAGAGCTCGTGTATACATGCTTGCAGATGCTTTCTCCCAACATATCCCTATGAAGACGCCACCCTATATATCTACTGCTGCTAGTGACACCCAGTCGCCCCCGCAGCCCCATACTGTGGACTATGTACCGCCACCCAGAAGCTAGGCTCCAAGTAGGCCGCGAAGCAAGAGTCCCCAGGCAGGAGCCTCTCAGACGAAAATCATCTCAGACGAAAAACCAAAAACGCTGATCACGCAGAGCGAGCCCCACCGAGAGCTCACAGCCAAAGCCGCAATGTTGCCATCTGCACGCTGCGCTCCCCGCACCAAGGTTAGACCTGCCAACGCCAACCGCTCCTCAGAGCCGAATTACAAATCAAATGCTCATAATTCTGCTCCAGCTGCGGTCTCCCCACACATGACCAAGCCGAATTGACAAGATGCCAAGCTTACGAGACAGAAAGTCGTAGGAGTCCCACGTCTGGGACACAATCTGCAACAACGAAGCAACAAGTTGGACACTTACAGCGATGGGAAAGACATGCACATCAGCCACTAGCCAGACCTGTCCATTGTCCACCATTTACACATAGTTGCACATTGTTGCCAGCACCAGGTACACCGCGAGCTGGGAACAGCGATGGTCCCAGGCTTGGGGGCTCGCGAGAGAACCAATCAGAATACGAGGGGCTCATCACTGACGCCGTTCCAGCTAACCAATTACCAAGGGTCCCCTTGTAACCAATTTGTTGTAGCAATTGTTAGGGACAACCCAAGAGTACCACCTGATCCGTCCTTATCCTTCCTCCCATACATAACTATACTGACCCTACCACTCAGGGAGCCAACCCGAAGTTGCGTTAGGTTTTGGGACAATTTTCCCAGGTGACGCAAATAGTGCGTCATACTACGGTAAAAAGGGCCTGCGAGCCCCACTAACGCTGAGAGTCTCTCTGGATGCATACGAGCTGAGAACTATCCCTGCCGTTACTTTAATAAACAGCAGTAATTAACTTGCTCTTGTGTGTGCCTCATACTCCTTTTGGGACGCGGGAGAAGTTGGGGCCTCCCCAGCCCCGGAGGTCCGCGGACGGCTCTGCCGGCCCCTGGGAAATCACCCCGACAAGTTGGAGGCACTGTTGAGATCTGTTTGAGGTCTACCTAACCTAAGGGCAACTACAAGGCCTCTTGCAACGAGGCAACTCGGCAGCGCGGCCCCCTCTGCCGTTGCCCTCTTTTGAGGACTACAGGACCATCGCGGAACTGCGAGATGACCGGACAGCGCAATCCGGACATTGGCCATCGGGAGCCGACTTGAGAAGTATCCCGCCCGTGGTTGGCGAGTGTCCAAACGTGGTCCAGACGAGGGGAGGTGGCAAGCTGCTTTGGAGGGGTGCCTGCGGTCGAGCAGCCCCGGCTCACGAGGACTTGGTGAGTATGGCACACCCAATCAGCAATGTAATGTTGTGCAGGAGGGGGGAGGAATTGTGAAGAGGGTGACGGGTGGTTGTTACAGTGTGTGGAAATTGATTTCGACTGATAAGCGGCGATAGATGTGTGAGGTGTAGCAGGACAGGCACGAGGGCCGTACGCTACATCGTCACGAAGTGGATTGGGTGGGGCTTCAAACACCCACGTGTGACTGTTAGAAGGCGCGGATTGGTCTATATCGCAGACACCTGTATAAGGGAGGTGTGGAGGTCCACTGACAGCTCTGCCGACCCCCTGGGAAATCACCCCGACACACTTATTGACAATACATCGAAATTACACAATTGCTATAGCTCAGTCAGCTAATGGGGGCATTGGAGTAATGGGGTAGATACATAATCAGGCAAACTTTATTAGTCCAAGAAGGTGGTGCAGACATTGACAACCTCTTGTACTGAGTCCAAATTAAGCTTGAGTGTAGCTCCCAGGATTACAGCTTCATGGTGGCCCTTCACTGTTTCTGCTTTAAGTGTGACACCCCCATGCTGGAACAGAGCTTTTCAGAGTACATCATTGTCCACCAGAGCCAGCCCCCTTGGGCAATAGCCCCTGCTCACTGATGACGGCAAGCTGTGGCTGGGCCGCACTTACTGGGGAAAATGCTATGGGCAGCATGTCCAGACCGCGCCACGTTTGCCCTCCACAATTGGGAGATTGTGATGCTGGAAATGCATCGGAGGGACAGGGCCTCCGTATCCTTGTCCTTTATCGTTTTTTATCATGTGTTCTGTCGTGTTTTCCACGCAGGAGTTCATGTGGGACTCCTGGCGGTGCAGCTCTATCTTTTGGTTTGGTGTACAGACCCATGGGATACCCTTATGGCACCCATGGGTGGGGGTGCAATCCTGTGCCCCTAGTGTAGGTTTGTTTTTGGGCACTTGTGTGTGGCCCACAGAGCAGGGTATGGGCTGGTGGCAGCTCCATGCTGAATTTGACAGGTGCTCTGAGTATCCTCCATTTTGGGATACCCAGGCCCTGCCATTGGAATCAGTTGATTCCTGATAGGAAACAAGATGGCCCCTGTGGCCTCTTGCTTTCTATTGCCTGTTACCTTGTTTCCCCAAAGCCCTGGGAAGCTCTGACTCTGTCCCTTCCCCCTGATTGGCTGTTGGGTGGAAGTTCCATATATGGTGTTGTTGTGAGGTCCAGGCCAGACTGGCTGGAGCCTTCCCAGTGACTGTATGTTGTGGGTACACCCTGTGGGTGGGACCTGGGTGAATGGAG
Organism: Ambystoma mexicanum; assembly: GCF_040938575.1. Classification (NCBI taxonomy): domain Eukaryota; kingdom Metazoa; phylum Chordata; class Amphibia; order Caudata; family Ambystomatidae; genus Ambystoma; species Ambystoma mexicanum. Next base: position 7,147,833 of record NW_027182323.1, read on the forward strand.
TGTGTGACCAATATGCACTTCTTGTTGTGGATGTCTGGTTTCTGGTGTTTGACACAATGACTAAGACAGCCCTGCCCAAAACTGGTATGAATGCAGTGTGTAGTGTTGAATGGATGGGTACTTGTCCCAATACACATTCCTTGTTGTGAGTGTCTGAGAGGGAGGAGTATGGCCTGAATGCACTGTATGCCTGATTGGCTGACTGACTGCATGAATGCCCTTCTGTATGATTGGCTGATGAGTGTGACCCAGCTGTGTGGATGAGAGACAGAATAGTATATCTAGGGACCTCTCACCACTGGAAATTGTTCAGAAGCTGAAGAGAAACTGGAGTTGAAACTGAAACTTAACCTTAAAGCCCTGCTGGAAGAGAAGTCTTGCTGCTGCTCTACTTCGTCGATTTGAAAGCTGCTGTGTCTCCAAGGACTGACCCAGAGAGGACCTGGTTAGGCGCCCACTTCCCAAGCAAGGAGCGACCATTGTGCACCAGCTGATCTTTGCCAAAGCTCCCTGGTAGACAGACCTACAACAGGCTGCCGACCAGAATTGGGGACTGCCACGGAATCACAAGGAGAAGCGCCCGGACACTGTTGTCCATCACCGTCGATGATCACCGTTGCCGACCGGAGCCCGCTGTGCTCCCTTTGCCTAAGTAACATTTGATCCAAGGATGCTCTCGCCTGCACCGTCGACTGCTTTTTCCCGCCAGAGAAAGCCGAGACCACCGAAGCGCCGAGGAGCATCCGCCGGTGGGTTTGCCGCCACCTAAAGACCACAGAGACGCCGACGACTCGACACCCTTGCTGGGCCACAGTTTTTCAAACTCTTTGCAGTCCTGAACTATCGTCACTGAGGTGCCCCGCACGCCTCTTCCTTACAGGACCTCAACGCTCCGTCGTCGCCGGGCACCGATAGGAACAAAGCTGCTACCTCCCCGTCGTCATTCAACCCTTTTCCTTGTGGGATCTCGACGATCTGTGGCTCCTGCTTTAAAGGGAGCCGCTCAAGAAGGATCTGTCGATGACCTGACATTGAACTCTGCTATTCCAGGTACATTGGGGTGGTAGAAACATTATAGAAGGAAATAAGACTTATAGAGCAATGTATGGACTGGGCTTGTGATACATCTTTGCTTTACAGGTTGCCCAGGCGGGGGGTTCTCCACACAGAACTGTGTCTAGTGGTAGGGGCCAGTATTCTGCCAATTGTTCTAACCAACTGCTTTCCTCCTATGTCTATTGCTGGTTTCTTTTATTAAGTGTTCTGTGTGACATTTGACCAGAGTACAGTTGATGCGCTTTAATGAGGTCTGATAATAATTGTGGTACCACTTTAGAACTGTATATATTTACCATTGTTGATTTTCTGAGCACAAAGTGAGTTATTGCGATAGTGTACACAACCTTGAATATTAATTATATAAAGACTGTGTTTTAACTAATACAGTGTGTGGACATTCCTTTGTGGGGGCTTGGGGACTACACTGTACTTAAGAACCAGCCTACATCACCTCCTGAGAAGCTAGGCCTTGATTGCTCGACCAGCGCTACCCTATAGAGAATCTTGGCTGGGGTCCTCTGTGCCTCTCCTCTGCCTTATAGAGAGCAGGAGTACAGACACCCTCTCTAGTCTTTACACTGGTGGCAGTGGTTGGATGCTTATGGATTTAAGAATCAGTGTATAACCGTGCCACTTACAAAATATCTGCACTTTGTTAAATTGAGGTTTAGTTGTGTACAAGATAACTGCATTACAAGCAATGGAATCTATTGCAAATGGTAAATTGTCTAGGATGAGTTTAGAGGCTCTCCTGAGTGATTGTGAAGCCAGGGAGTTAGACTTTGTGGATAAGTCTAGGGCTGAGCTGATAGCTGCCCTGGTGGACTACCAGTCTGATGGTGAAACTCTTGAAGGGGGAGGGGTGCAACCAATGAGGACTCTGTCCCTGGGGTTGTTGCTAAATCTGTTTCTGGGAATGCCACCATTCATGTTGCCTCTGTTCCAAACCCCAGCAATTCCTTGGAGCTTGAGTTATTAAGGCTGAAATTGTCCTTTGAATACGGCAAGTTGGAAATAGATGCTGAGTTTAAGAAAGAGGAGTTGGCACAACAAGTGGAGCTCAAGAATAGGGATCCTGAACTCAAAGATAAGGACCTTGAATTCAAGAACAAGGACACTGATTGTCAGAGAATCCAGCTAGAGAAAGCTAGAGTGGAGACTTCAGATAAACCCTGTGAGAGCATCAGGTCCCCAGCCACCAGGTTTATGAAAGATTTGCTTGGTGTGTTGTGGAGGGTTCAGATATCCTCCAATGGATTGAAGCGTTTGAAATGGCTTGTGCAATTCATGATGTTGATAAGAGAGATTGGGCTAAGTGTTTGTTAAGCAGAGTGCCTCAAACTGTATATGACTGTATTCTGATACTGAGTGTGGAAGAAAGGGGTCAGTATGAGTGCATGAAGTCTGCTTTGATTGCCAAGTTTGGCAAGACACCTACCCAATACCTTAAAAGGTTCAGAGATTTTAAGAGAAGAGAAAATGTGTCTCGGGTTGACTGGGTGAGTGCTGCACACATGAACATGATTGGGGTGGATTGATGGTTACAAAGTAAAAACGATTGTTGAATTGTCTCACCTTTTGTTTTTTGAGCATTTTACTGAAGCCTGTTCACCAGAGCTGCGTCAGTATGCTGCTGACCAGAACATTTTGGATCCCTTTAAGCTGGCTAGGTTTGCTGACAAATGGGTCTCCACCGGGTGTCTCCTAAGGACTCCAGTGGGAAGGACAAGGGCAAAGAAAAGGGGCCCTCTCAGAAAGCTGAGGAGTCCCAAAAGCAGTCACAGTCGGGTAAACCAAAACCTTCCTCTCCTAAGACCCAAATATCTAGTGGGGATAAGTCATCTGGGGGTGGGAATAAGAGTAGTGGTCCACCTGCTGCAAAGCAGGCTCCCATTGGTTCCAGTACCGTACCCCGCATTCCTGGCACTTGTTGGGAATGTGGGGCTCTGAATCACAAGAAGGGTGACCCCAAGTGTAAAGGTAAGGCACTTGAAGTACAGGCTGTCAGCCTAAGCTACCCTTACCCCATGTCTGAGGTAGAGGCCACTGTCCTCCCCTCCTCTACAGGAATCACATTTGGTGCTCCTGTAGAGATTTCCTTAGTGTCCCTTGGGGCCTGGGACCAGTACGCGGAAGTACTGGCGACTATCCCACAGAACACCCGTTGGTTTTTGAGAAGTGTCCTCCTGAATGGCCAGCCTTCTACTTGCTTGAGAGACACTGGGGCAAGGATGACAGTGGTGGACAGGACCCTGCTCAAGCCAGAGGACTATGTAGGTGCTCCTCTGAGAACCACCAGGTTAGTTTATGGGCCGCCCAAATTAACGCCTGTAGCCTTAGTCACACTCATGATTGGAGACCAGACAGCAAAGCTTCCTGTCCTGGTTCAGGACAATGTCCCTGCTAACGTTCTGTTAGGTAATGATCTAGTAGAGTTGGGGTTGATCTCGGATGGTCTTCCCATGACTGCTGCTGCAGTCACTAGGTCACAGGTGACACAGGGTCTGGCTGTGATTCAGGTACCCGAGCCAAAGGCGAGGCCTAAGGCAAGAAGACGGAAGAACAAGAAGGCCACTCCTGTGAAGGGGGCTCCTTCTCTTCCTGCTGTTCCTACAGCACCCATTGGGATCCATGCTCTAGACGGACTGGGTCCAGTGGAAAGCCCAAACTCAACTCCTGAGGGAGAAGAGACAGAAGACTTTCCTGTGGGAGAGGTTCTCAACCCGGAGGACCTCCCCGACCTTCAATGCCTGTTGGCTGAAGGGGTACCCTCCCGGGCGGACTTCTGTAAGGGACAGAGAGAGTGCCACTTTCTCAAGGGTCTGAGGAGACAGGCCCTGTCCCAGGCACAAGGAGAAGTGCCTAGGACATTCCGGATCTATTGGGAGGGTGAGCTCCTTGTTAGTGAGCCCACTAAGCCTGAACCTGGTGCCCTCAAGAGGTTGGTGGTACCCCAGTTTTACAGGCCCTTCCTGCTGCAGTTGGCGCATGAGGTGCCCTTAGCTGGTCATCTTGGGACCAAGAAGACTAAGCAGAGGCTCTCTGCCCATTTCTACTAGCCATGGATGGGAGTAGAAGTGAAGTCCCACTGCAGGACCTGCCCAACTTGTCAGTTGTCTGGCAAGACTGGAGGCAGTGTCATTGCCCCACTGCAACCATTGCCAGTGGTGGGCACACCGTTTGAGAGGGTGGGCATCGACATTGTCGGTCCCGTAACCCTCCCACTTCAGGTGACATTGGTTCATCCTGTTCCTGGTTGATCATGCCACCAGGTACCCTGAGGCTATACCCCTTCGGACTGTTACTGCCAAGGTGGTTGACAGGGCTCTCCTGAGCATTTTCACCCGGGTTGGATTCCCCAAGTAGGTTGTCTCTGACAGAAGATCCAACTTCATGTCTAGTTACATGAAAACCATGTGGAAAGAGTGCGGGGTAACCTACAAGTTCTACACCTCTTACCATCCCCAGACCAATGGTCTGGTGGAGAGATTTAATAAAACTCTCAAGGGCATGCTAGGCGCTTTGGTAGAGCCCCTAAGCAGAAAATGTGATCTCCTTCTGCCATGCCTGCCATTTGCTTACAGAGAGGTACCTCAAGAGGGTGTTGGTTTCAGCTCCTTTGAGTTACTCTTTGGCCATCCCGTGAGGGGGCCCCTTGTCTTGATCAGAGATGGTTTGGAAGCCAACCATCTGGGTCCCGCCAAGCAAGTGGGGGAATATGTGTTAGGCCTCAGACGGAGGATGACACAGATGATGGGTCAGGCAACAGCAAATCTCAAGGCCAGCCAGGAACTAAACAAGTACTGGCATGAGCTTAAAGCCTTGCAAGTGGATTGGACTCCATCACAGGAAATGCTGTGATGGAGCCTACCAAGCCTAGAGCTTTGGCAGACAAGGGGACTGGACCCTTCAGGATCATCTCCAAGATGTGCAAAGTCAATTATCTGGTTGACATGGGAGTCCTTGGGGTAGCCCCTCAGGTATTCCATGTTAACAGGCTCAAGACTTTCCACAGGCGAGCAGAAGTTTCATGTCTCTTGCTAGCTTCAGAGCAAGAAGAGGATGAGAGTGAGCCCCTTCCTGATTTGCTGCATATCAACCCTCAGGATGGCTCAGTGGAGAGAGTACATCTCTCTCCCAATCTGACAGCAGAGCAATAGAAGGCTGCAGGGCTTTTCCCCGGCAGTATGCCTCTGTTTTCACTGACACCAGGCCTTACACGGTGGTGTAGGCACGAAATTGACACTGGTGACAGTGTACCTGTCAAAAGCAGGTGCTACTGTATGTCAGATACAGTTAAGAACCACATCCAGGTTGAGGTCACCAAGATGTTGGATCTGGGTGTTATTGGACCCTCAACCAGTCCCTGGTCCAGTCCAGTGGTCCTTGTCCCCAAGGCAAGTGCCCAGGCAGGTACCAAGGATTGGAGGTTCTGTGTGGACTACCGAAGAGTCAATGCCGTCATCAGAACTGACGCACACCCATTGCCCAGGGCTGATGAGCTTGTGGACACCATAGGTGCTGACAAATTTGTGAGCACCTTTGACCTTACCTCAGGCTATTGGCAAATAGCTCTGACAGACCATGCCAAGGAAATGACGGCGTTCTCAACACCTGAGGGACTCTACCAGTTTTGGGTCATGCCTTTTGGGTTGCCACCTTCCAGAGATTGGTCAATCATGCACTCAGTGGGCTGGAGGCCTTTTGCGTGGCCTACTTAGACGACATTGCCTTCTACAGTTCCACCTGGGAAGAGCATTTGACACACCTGGATAAGGTGTTGCAGGCCTTGAAAAGGGCTAACCTCACTATCAAGACCACCAAGTGCCAGATAGCTCAGGGCAAAGTAATGTCTCTTGATCATGGGGTTGGAGGGGGTCAAATCCAACCTCTGCCCAGTAAAGTACAGGATGTACATGACTGGGAGACTCCCACTACTCAAACCCAAGTGAGAGCCTTTTTGGGCCTCACTGGGTATTATCGCAATTTCATGGCAGACTATGGAACCATAGCTGCACCACTGATAGCTCTGACTTCACCCAAACAACCTAGGAAGGTTAATTGGACTGAAGACTGTCAGAGGGCCTTTGATGGCTTGAAAGAAAGTCTGTGTAGGACACCTGTGTTGTGTGCACCTGATTACAGCAAGCCCTTTATCGTTCAAACTGACGCCTGCGACACCGGAATTGGAGCTGTCCTGTCCCAGTTAGATGACAAAGGAAGGGAACATCCTATCATATTCATCAGTAGAGAACTCAAGTGTAGAGAATTTAGGTGGGCTATTGTTGAAAAGGAATGTTTTAGCATAGTTTGGAGCCTTAGGCGTATTAGGCCCTACCTTACAGGGTCCACCTTTTAGGTCCAAACAGATCATAAGCCCCTGAAGTGGCTTATGCAGATGAAGGGTGAAAACCCGAAACTGCTCAGGTGGTCCATTAGCCTGCAAGGGCTAGACTTCACCATAGAGCATATACCAGAGAAGAGTCACGATAATGCAGATGGCCTTTCCAGAAGGTATGTTGACCGTCTGGATGAGTGAGGGTGTCTATCTCGTGGGAGATTAGGCACCCTATCCTCTGTCTGGGGGGGGAGGCGACTGTGATGCTGGAAATGCATCGGAGGGACAGGGCCTCCGTATCCTTGTCCTTTACTGTTTTTTATTGTGTGTTCTGTCATGTTTTCCGCGCAGGAGTTCATGTGGGACTCCTGGCGGTGCAGCTCTCTCTTTTGGTTTGGTGTACAGACCCATGGGATACCCTTATGGCACCCATGGGTGGGGGTGAAACCCTGTGCCCCTAGTGTATGTTTTTGGGCACCTGTGTGTGGTGCACAGAGCAGGGTATGGGCTTGTGGTAGCTCCATGCTGAATTTGACAGGTGCTCTGAGTATCCTCCATTTTGGGATATCCAGGCCCTGCCATTGGAACCAGTTGATTCCTGATAGGAAACAAGATGGCCCCTGTGGCCTCTTGCTTTCTATTGCCTGTTACCTTGTTTTCCCAAAGTCCTGGGAAGCCCTGACTCTGTCCCTTCCCCCTGACTGGCTGTTGGGTGGAAGTTCCATATATGGTGTTGTTGTGAGGTCCAGGCCAGACTGGCTGGAGCCTTCCCAGTGACTGTATGTTGTGGCTACATCCTGTGGGTGGGACCTGGGTGAATGGAGTGTGTGACCAATATGCACTTCTTGTTGTGGATGTCTGGTTTCTGGTGTTTGACACAATGACTGAGACAGCCCTGTCTGAAACTGATATGAATGCAGTGTGTTGTGTTGAATGGCTGGGTACTTGTCCCAATACACATTCCTTGTTGTGAGTGTCTGAAAGGGAGGAGTATGGCCTGAATGCACTGTATGCCTGATTGGCTGACTGACTGCATGAATGCCCTTCTGCATGATTGGCTGCTGAGTGTGACCCAGCAGTGTGGATGAGAGACAGAATAGTATATCTTGGGACCTCTTACCACTGGAAATTGTTCAGAGGCTGAAGAGAAACTGGAATTGAAACTGAAGCTTAACCTTAAAGCCCTGCTGGAAGAGAAGTCTTGCTGCTGCTCTACTTTGTCAATCTAAAAGCTGCTGTGTCTCCAAGGACTGACCCAGAGAGGACCTGGTTAGGCACCCTCTTCCCAAGCAAGGAAGGACCATCGTACACTAGCTGAGCTTTGCCAAAGCTCCCTGGTAGACAGACCTACGACAGGCTGCCAACCGGGGACGGGGACTGCCGTGGAATCACAAGGAGAAGAGCCCGGACACTGTTGTCCATCACCGTCGACGACCGCCATCGCCGACCAGAGCCTGCCGTGCTCCCTTTGCCTAAGTAACATTTGATCCAAGGACGCTCTCGCCTGCACCGTCGACCGCTTTTTCCCGCCGGAGGATAATAGAAGGAAATAAGACTTATAGAGCAATATATGTACTGGGCTTGTGATACATCTTTGCTTTACAGGTTGCCAAGGTGGGGGGATCTCCACACAGAACTGTGTCTAGTCGTGGGGGCCAGTATTCTGCCAATTGTTCTAACCAACTGCTTTCCTCCTATGTCTATTGCAGGTTTCCTTTATTAAGTGATCTGTGTTACATTTGACCAGAGTATAGTTGATGCACTTTAATGAGGTCTGACAATAATTGTGGTATCACTTTAGAACTGTATATATTTGCCATTGTTGATTTTCTGAGCACAAAGTGAGTTATTGTGATAGTGTACATAACCATGAATATTAATTATATAAAGACTATGTTTTAACTAATACAGTGTGTGGACATTCCTTTGTGGGGGCTTGGGGACTACACTGTACTTAGGAACCAGCCTGCATCACCTCCTGAGAAGCTAGGTCTTGATTGCTCGACCAGCACTAACCTATAGAGAATCTTGGCTGGGGTCCTCTGTGTCTCTCCTCTGCCATATAGAGAGCAGAAATACAGACACCCCCTCCAGTCTTTACAGAGGTGTACACTTTCGTGCAGCAGGTGAGGCCTCATTGCTGGGCCTGTGCTTCTTCTTTAGCTCTTTAGCTTGGCTGCACAAGCTCTCCCAATGTGAGAGTCGCATCCAAGTGTGTTTCTTACCCAGCAGGGCTTTACTGGGCCCGCTGGTAAGGCATGGTGGATTGAGGTCACAGGCCACCTCCATACGCCCCCCGGTCAGGACATGGTTGCGGCAGGCGGAGAGGCGCAGCAGTGCAGCGTTGTCCTGCGGCCACTTTCCGGTGCCCGATGCTGCTCCGACTCTCTTCCTCCCCCCGGCAGGAGACTTCCTTTAGCAGTGCAGCATTGGCACCGCTCGGCCGCACGAGCACCCTCAGAACTGAGGGGCGCTGCCATAATAGAAAAGCAGGCCGTGTCTCTGGCCTGTCCTTCCTCTATCAAGCGGGAGCCCTTGGCTCAAAACTGCGGCGGTGGCTAAAACCACTGCACACGGCAGGAGCTCTTCACTGCTGCGGCAGAGGCCGTGCACCAGTGGGGTGCTTGATGCCCATTCCAGCCTATGGCAGAGGCCTCGTTGTCCCCCCCCACTGCAGGAGCACTTCAAGTTGGAGATGCAGGAGTTCTTACCGCTACGGTGAAAGTGTCTCGGGCTGTCCTCTCAGGCGGCCTCTCCTCTTGTCCAGTCGGGAGACTGTCGTTGCTCACTGTGGCGGTGCCAGCGCTGGCATCGGGCTCTCCCTCCGATGGGAGTTTCTCGCTGGAAAGGGTGCACCTTCAGGCACTCTGTTTTGTTTTTTTCCCTTTGGTGTGTTCAGGCATTGGGGAGGCCCACGTCCGGGAGGGCTCAATACCTCATTGCCACTCCAGCCCCTACAGGGGCGAGCTTTGCCAGGGCTGGGGAGGAGGCCAGCCTCATGGCAGGGGCCAGGCTTTGTCCCCTTTTTGCTGCACGCAGACTCCACCAGCGGCAGAGAAGTAGCCAGAATGGTATAACAAGAGGGGCCTGAAGCTAATTTAGTTGGGCTCACCGCAGTGACATTAACATCTGCAAATGGCTACACAGAGCTGCTGAGTGGGCACTTACAGTTTTTTGGGTGGGCCTTGCCCGCTCTGGCCCTACCGTATCTACGCCTCTGCCCAGCGGGGAGCGAGCTCTGCCATGCCGGTCACATGGCGGGGCTGGTCGAGCCCCTTCTTGGACCACCATCTTGGCCTTAGACACTCTGCAGACCACGGCTTCTCCAACGCCGTCAGCACGCTTCGCCACCGCAGCGTAGCAGGGACCGGCTGCATCCCTTTTCTTCTTCGGGACTGGCGAAGCACTGGATCCCGTCCTCATCGCCAATGTTCAGAAGCCCGGTGGTCCGGGTCCCTGGTGGTGGAAGGCCATGATGCACAGGCCCACTGCCTAGTGCGCAGCGCTGGTGCCGTGCTAAATGAGGTGCGTCAGGCAGGATTCTTGGTGGCATAAGACTGCCGAGCGGGAAGCCGCTCTGTGCTTTATTCAGTTGATCATATGGTCGATGCCACATGGACATGAGCCCATGAGGGGCATTAGTCACAGCAGTGGGGAGCTGGGAGCAGACAGAGGGCCTCATCACGAGTTGGGAAGTATCCCAGCGGTAATACCGGTCATCTGTATTAGTGTTAGCACCAGGGGAGCCGATTTATGAATTTCCCGGGGGGGGGCCCAAATACAGGAAGTGACATCACTGGCAGTTATATGACTGCAAATTTGCATGTAGTCGCCCACGGCGCACGGTGGGGGAGTGGGGGTGCGCGCAGCGCAGAACAGTGGAAACATTGGCTAGCATGCACTGCATATACTAATCCATCCAAATAGGTGGACCTCTGCCCCTCCAAAACCATCAAGGACAACATTGACTCTCGCTCCAGCCTTGGCTGATCTCTGCAATCTCTCCTTTTCCACTGGAGTTTTACCAACGGCTCTTAAGCACTCCCTTGTGCACCCTCTGCTCAAGAAACCCTCTGTCGACCCCTCCATTCTTGCAAACTACCGCCCGCTCTCTATCACTCCTTTCCTGGGCAAACTCCTGGAGAAGTTGGCTATCTCTTAGCTGACCCTCCACACTGAATCTTTTGGGTGCTTCCACAACCATCAGTCTGTTTTAGAGTATCCAGAGGCACGGAAACTGCTCTTCTGAACACCTGTGACGAACTGCTCTCATACTTGACACTAATACTCCCTCTGTCCTCATTTTCCTTGACCTCTCCTCTGCCTTTGACACAGTTAACCACACATCCTGATTGCACGGCTGGGAATTGATACCCTCGGAATCACAGTTCAGGTTCTGGTGTGGTTAACCTCCTCTCTCTCAGACGCCCATCCCAGGTGGAACTCAGAGCCTTTCTCTCAACTATCGCTCTCTCAACCTGTGGCATACCCCAGGGATCTAACTTATCCCCCTGGTTCTTCAACGTCGATATGGCTGCCTTGGCACGTGTGATTGCCACTTTCACCTCTAACTTCCAGTGCTATGCGTGTGACACAAAACTATCTTTCAGGCTACCCTCAGTCGCCTCCTCCTCCTCGCTCATATCTGACTGTCTGTCCACTACTCAGTCATCCCTGCTCCCGCCTTCCTACTTTCACTCTGGCCGGCCTCCCTTGGCCCTGTGCCTGCACCCACCTGCATGGCTAAAAACCTTGGAGTGATCTCAACTCCACTCTGTCCATCTCCTCTCACATTTCTGACGTCGCTAAAAAGTCTAACTATCAGCTAGACCTCCTCAGAGGTACTCTACCTTTTCTCACTTTCCCTCAGCGGCTCTCTGTCTCCAGAGCCCTGGTTCTCTCTAGGTTGGACTAGTGCAACAGCCTCTTCCTCAACCTCCCTGCTTCTGCCCTGCGCCCTCTGCAACTCATCCAGAACAGAAGCGCAAGACTTATCCTTGGCCTCAAGACCAGCGACTGCATCTCTCTGGCACTGAAATCCCTTCACTGGCTCCCTGTGGCTGCAAGGATCAAGTTGAAGAGCCGGAGGAGCCTGAGAAACTTGGAAAGAAAAACCGCAGCGTTTTCCAACACAATAACGTTGTATTTATGTTTGCGGTCGCTTCAAAAGCGACCGCAAACATAAATACGTTTTTAAAGCTGCGGTTTTATTTCTAAGTTTTCCGGGCTCCTCCATAGGAGCCCAAAATAAATAGCACTTACCGAGATTCAGCTGCAGCTTTCCTGCTCTGGTCTCCGGTCCGCGTCCTCCGAGTCCCGGCACTAATGAAGGGAAAGCCACCCAGCGGTAGACTTTGTTTACTACAGCTGGCTGGCTTTTCCTTCATTAGTGCAGCAAAAGCAAAAGCCAGCGCAGGAGGGCCTCCATTTCACAAAATGGCTGCACCCATGTGCTTGCTTTTTCGAATTTTGAGCTTGAATAGCTCAAAATTTTACATAGGAATTTTTAAAACGGAGGATGCTAGTATTTTTTTTTTATGTGGCCTATCTATTTTTTAAATAAAACATTTTACTAGACCATCCCTTTAAGTTCCGGAAACTCCTTAAGACCTTCCTTTTCTCCTCTTCCTTCTCTCTCCCTCTCTCCCTCCTTTTCTCTACAGCTTGCTGACTGGCCGCCTGGTGTACCTCAAAGGCTCACAGGTCCCTGGCACCCCACCAGTCCTCTCTTGCACTTGCCTCAGCGCCCTGCACTCACCCCACTCTCAATGCACTTGAGAAAGGACCCAAGAGAGTGTCTCTCTCTGCACTTACCCTTGTATCCACCGACTGGGTGCACTTGGACCCCCCCTGGAACTGTCTGTGCACTTCCACGATCCAAATGCACCGTGTTTGAAGATTGTGTGTCTGTTCTCCCCTGTCTACCCCCCTTAATTACACTTGGTAAAACTGCAGAATCGTCGGCAGGCCTATTTGCTGTGTCAACTGTTAATTGTGTTATTTGCAATTACTCTGCCTGTGAAGACTATTATCGTCTCAGAATTTCAAGGGCTCTGAACGACTGTTGTTTTGTCCCCATGTTCCCACCCTCCTTGAGCGCTTTGAAGCACTTGCCTTGTGTATAGGCGCTTTATAAATAAACATTACCATACCATACCATGACTTTGAGTGTGCTTTAGTCAAGCCTTGCCATACAACTTTGTACTTGTAGTGGCTGCAAATGTTTTTTCAAAGCAGTCTTCTGAGAGTTATTCACTTAATTTGAGCTGTACGTGCTACTGATATAATAACAATGTCTTACCAGGCCTGCCCACAGCCACTCAATTTGTAAGCCCTATGGTGTCCTTCACTGAAGTCCTGTTAAAACAAGCCTTGGCAATGCCAACAGTTTTGACTTGTATATAGGTACTAGGCATTTGCCAGGCACTGCAGTTATATGCCCAGCTAGCCGCACCATTTGCACCTGCTACCATCAATGGCCAGTTTATACCACTACAGCAGTACCTGGCAAATGCCTTTCCCAGGTCTACAAAAAAGCCCAACCATTGGCATTGCCAATGCTTGTTTCTTTTGTTTTCGTGGTATGGTGCCAATTCTGTCAGGGCACTTGGAGCTGCTGTTTTGAGCTGCCCCACATTCATTTGTTGATTTCTTTTTATGCATGCTGGCCTAGAAGTCACCCCCTCCTGCAGGGCAATACACATCTCGTGAACACAAGGCTGTGGGGGAGCGGGGGTTGGTGGGGGGACGGTTGATTGAGAACGGTTAGAATCTGGAGTGGGGGCGGCAATCTGACAGTTTGCCTAAGGTGGCAAAATTCCTTTCCCCGGCCCTGGGCCCTGGTACTCGCACCATTTTGCACCAGCTACAATCAATGGCCAGTTAATACCACTATGGCTATGCCTGGCAAGGGCCTTTCCCATGCCTGCACAAAAGCCCAAGCGGTTGGCATTGCCAATGCTTGTTTGAGGTTACTGTAGACGGATGAAGAGAGAATTAAAGTGTGCAAAATAAAAAACGGCATTCATCGAAATATTCCAAATTGCGATCACTTGGGCAGTTCCACACCACTGCTGCCACCCAGGCCCGTTTCTTGGCCCGGGCGAGGCGGGCAGCTGCCCGGGGCGCAATTGCCCCGGGGGCGCAATTGCCCCGGTCCCTGCCCCTGGTCCCTGTGTTTCTATGTGTGCCCCCACTGGTCCCTGTGCCACAATGTGTGCCCCCACTGGTCCCTGTGTCACAATGTGTGCACCCACTGGTCCCTGTGCCACAATGTCTGCCCCCACTGGTCCCCATGTCCCACTGTGTCCCAATGTGTGCCCCCACTGGTCCCCGTGTCCCAATGTGTTCCTCTACTGGTCCCCGTGTCCCAATGTTGTGCCCCCACTGGTCCCCATGTCCCAATGTGTGCCCCCACTGGTCCCTGTGTCCCAATGTTGTGTTCCCACTGGTCCCCATGTCCCAATGTTGTGCCCCCACTGGTCCCCGTGTCCCAATGTTGTGCCCCCACTGGTCCCCGTGTCCCAGTGTGTGCCCCCACTGGTCCCCGTGTCCCACTGTTGTGCCCCCACTGGTCCCCGTGTCCCACTGTTGTGTCCTCACTGGCCCCTCTGTCCCAATGTTGTGCCCCCACTGGTTCCCATGTCCCAATGTTGTGCTCCCACTGGTCCCCATGTCCCAATGTTGTGCCCCCACTCCTCCCCGTGTCCCAATGTTGTGCCCCCACTGGTCCCCGTGTCCCAGTGTGTGCCCCCACTGGTCCCCGTGTCCCACTGTTGTGCCCCCACTGGTCCCTCTGTCCCAATGTTGTGCCCCCACTGGTCCCTGTGTCCCAATGTTGTGTCCCCACTGGTCCCTGTGTCCCACTGTGGGGCCCCCACTGGTCCCTGTGTCCCAATGTTGTGCCCCCACTGGTCCCCATGTCCCAATGTGTGCCCCCAGTGTCCCAATGGTGTGCCTCCACTGGTCCCCGTGTCCCAATGTTGTGCCCCCACTGGTCCCTGTGTCCCAATGTTGTGCCCCCATGTCCCAATGTGTGCCCCCACTGGTCCCTGTGTCCCACTGTTGTGCCCCCACTGGTCCCTGTGTCCCACTGTTGTGCCCCAGCTGGTCCCTGTGTCCCACTGTTGTGCCCCCACTGGTCCCTGTGTCCCACTGTTGTGCCCCTACTGGTCCCTGTATCCCAATGTGTGCCCCCACTGGTCCCTGTGTCCCAATGTTGTGCAGTGTTATATTGAGTTTGGGAGTGGCGCGTGGGGTGCGGTGGGAGTTGGGTGCGGTGGGAGTGGGGCGCGAGGTGGGGGGGCGCATTCCTAGTGTTTCACCCTGGGCACCAAATGGGCTAGAAACTACCCTGCTGCCACCACCCATAGTGCGATAGAGGCCGGGCCTTTGTGGGGCCTCAGGCTCCATTAGGAGCCTATTCATGAACAAAATAAAAAGCACACACCTTCTTTTGTCTTCATAAATAGGCTGTTAATGGAGCCCCAGGCCTCACAAAGGCCCGGCCACTGTCGCACTAAGCATGTATGGCAGGGGCCATGGATCGAGCTGCTGCTTGTTGATGAAGCAACAGCCCGATCCTTTGGTAATTTATCCTCTTTTTTTTTTTCTTTTCAAACTGTGGATGCTTGCCCCCCTGGGCATGAGACTGCGGCCCACCAGGGGGGCACGCCCCACAGTTTGAATACCACTGCCCTAAGCCCTCCCCTCCAGGACCATACACCAATATGAGTCCTAGAGGGGAGGGCTTAATCGGACATGTTTGCACTTTTACCCGGCCGGAGAGAAGTGATGCAGTATGGATGGAAAGGGCCATCGATGCTGCATCACTTCTCTGCAGCCGGGGGGGGCTCAGCCCCGACTTGATTTTGCCGGGGGGGCTCGGGCCCCGGAGCCCCCCAGTACTTGCGGCCCCTGGTGAGCACCAGCCGGTCCAGCGTTATTAGCGCCGGATCACGGGTTGGGGCGTTAACGGTAAACTCCCATTCCACATGCAGCATTTTCGGCACAAATACATGGCGCTAATACAGCCAGCGGTAATTGCTCCAAAAACAGGGTGCTAAATGGGATTTTCACCTCCAGCAAAAAGCTGGAGGTAAAACAGCCCATTTAGCGCCCAACTTGTGAGCGGGCCGGCCCTTAGATGCAACGGTTATAGCTTTACCGCCGCATTTAAGGGCTACCGCCCAACTCGTGATGAGGCCCTGAGTCAGGTAAGTGCAAAAAGTGGGACAAGAAGGTGCATGGGGAGCCAGAGGAGGAGGAGGAGTGGGTGGGTGTGGTTAGGGAGCTCTAGGGGAAAGAAGAGAGGGTAAGCCGAAAACGGGAAGGGAGGCTAATTGCGGACAGGGGGAGGAGGTGCTAGAGCAAGCAGACAGCAAGCTTTCATTGATAAATAAACCTGCACTCCTATCACGCTGGTAGGCTGGCACTCCATTATATGCTGATAATGAAAGAAAGTTTGCAAAATGAAATTGAAATTGGTCTTTGTAGAGATATCGCGAGACCTCCCGGTCTCGCGAGATCTCGCTGATGCCGAAAGGCTGCTCTGCACTTCCCGCGCGAGGGAGAAACTCGGAGCGAGGGCACGGAGCAGCATCAGCTCCTGCCTGCTCCTCCAACGGACCGGCCTGCAAGCCTTGATAAAGCAATCCTGAGACTTTATATCACAGCCCTATGTTGAGGGCCTTTTGCCCTGTTGGCATTGTTACATTAGAGCTGCACTTCATTAGTTGCTGGCAGAGATAAATAAAGCAACATCATTCAGAGCCTTACAGCCTCCTGCGCATCCTTTCAGGTATTATACTACATAATTGGCAACGAGGATCACCACCGGATCTGCGCAGTGCCATGCAAGGGGCAATGCCACCACCACCTTTCCTTCAGACTCCAGGTAGGCCAGCCATTCCATCGCCACAATGGCAACCCTTATTCAGCACGAATGTGGAGGCCTTGGGTGGTGCTGGCTATTCGGTGGCGAGACGCAGGGCGATGCTATGGAATGCCCTGGGCGTCGAAGGACAGAGGGTGTTCGAGAGTATCACCCCGGAGCCAGTAGCGGGTGACAATGATGACGTGTTTAAAGAAGCTGTGAGAAGAATTGTCAAGCGGTTCGCCAGTAAAGAGAATACAAACCTGCACAGGATAAGATTTTACAGCTGCAAACAAGAAGCATCAGAACCAGTAGACGACTACGTGACCAAGCTGCGCGAGTTGGCGGCGCTATGCAACTTCGGAAACAATGCTGAGAGTTTGATTTTCGACATGCTGGTGGTTCATACCAACAGCAGGAAGGTGCAGGATAAGTTTATACTGGAGAAAGAGCTGCAACTGGAGAAAGCGGTTGAAATAGCGAGAGCAGTGGAGGAGACAGCAGGCAGGAGGAAAGAATACGCAAGCGGGCACTGCCAAGCCGAAGTACAAGCAGTAACCTTCCGCCCCAAGAAAGAGAGGCCGGTCCCCTACTCGGTAGAAGGGAAATGGGTGAGAAAAGAACTGTTGAAATGCCACAGGTGCACCAGCACGAAACACCTAGCGTATGACAAAGAGTGCCCAGCAAGAGACAAAGAATGCTCGGTGTGCAAGAAGATTGGACATTTCTCCATAGTGTGCCGATGGCGCAACAAATAAATCACCAGTGTCAAGGCTGAACACAATACGGAGAGGGATTCGTCCTCGGATGAAGAAGGGAGACCTACCGTCATAATGGTGAACAGCACGCGAGCTAGAAGAGAGAAGCCTCACTGTGCCATCAAAATCAATGGATTGGAAACAAGAGTCATGGCTGACTCCGGCTCTGACCATAATACCGCTGCTCACGTACAAAGAGATGATGGGCGCAGAGACAGTCCAAGTGCTCGGCACGCGGCACAGGCCTACAGTGTTCGGTGGTTCGTCGGTAGACCTGCTTGGCTACATCAAGGGCAAAGTGGAGTTCAAAGGGAGAGAGACCACCATCGAAGTCTACTTCAGCCAAGAAGGCCCGGCAGTGCTAGGTTGGGATGACCAAGCAAAACTGAAAATCAAACTGGACCCCAGCACAGATGATCAAGTACTGTCGGTCGGGTACAGAAGAGCGCTGGTAGCGAAGGAAGATTACCCAAAGCTATTTTCGGAAGAGCCGGGACACATCAAGGGCTTTGTCCACAAAATACTACTTAAGGCCAACGCAGTCCCGGTCAAACACAGGGTAAGGCCGGTACCAGCAACCGCAAGAGACACCCTCAGAAATCAACTAAACATCATGAAGAAAGGTGGCACAATTGAAGAAATTGAAGCATCTGAGAGGTTGAGCCCAGTCGTGCTCATTAAGAAACAGAACTCACAAGAGCTGAGGGTATGCATCGATCTCCGCAGTTTAAACCTGGAAGTAATCGCGGACAGTTACCCTTTACCAAGCATCAATGAAATGATCTTCATGATGAAGGAGGCCAGAGTGTTCTCGAAACTAGACATGAGGAACGCGTACCATCAAATACTGCTACACAAAGAATCCAAACCATTAACAGCCTTCATCACTCCTTTTGGTACCTATCTATTCACAAAAATGCCGTTTGGCCTATCATCTGCAGCCTCGGCGTTTCAGCGCATGATGGACGTCTTACTACGGAATGTCAAGAATGTATCCTATTTCCAGGATGACATCCTAGTATACGCTGCAAACGTAAAGACACATGACGCCACATTGAAAACGGTGCTCACCAAACTTCAAGAAGCAGGAGTAAGGTTAAGGTACGAAAAGTGCGTGTTCAAGGCACAAGAAGTTGAGTACTTGGGGTACAAGATATCAGAGCAAGGAATAAGCCCCAAGCAAAATTTACTACAAGCAATAATCAACGCCCCCGAACCCACCAACAAAGACGAAGTGAGGTCATTTCTCGGGTTGGCGGAGTACTATGCCAAATTCATCCCCAAATTCTCTGAAATCTCGGCGCCACACCGCAAACTTCTCAAAAAAGGGTCAGAATACATATGGCAAGAAGCCCAGAAGAAAGCGGTAGAAAGCATCAAACGACATTTAGTGGATGCACCGTGCCTACAACCGTTTAACCCAGACTGGAGTACTGTCATCACCACGGACACCAGTGCCTACGGGTTAGGAGCTGTTCTTACCCAGAAAAAGGCGACACAGAACACGTGGTAGCATTTGCCTTTAAAGCCTTATCGTCAGCCGAGCAAAATTACTCCACCATTGAGAAGGAGAAGCTTTCATGTGCATGGGCTGTGGAACATTTCAGGACATTCGTGTGGGGCACGAAGTTCAAGTTAGTTACCGATCACAAACCGCTCATCCATATGCTCAGCCCAGGTGGCACCAAAGTGTCGACGCCCAGATTAGCTGCCAAGCTGCAAGAATACACTTTCGAAGTGCAACACATTTCAGGGTGGAAGAACTCGCAGGCAGACTGCATGTCACGATTACCAGAAGGAAAAGACAATGCCACCACCTTCTTGCAGGAAGAGTGTATCGTGGCATCCTTCACTGACCTCAAGGCCCTAGACTATTTACAGCTGAGTGAGAGACATTGGATGGAAGAGGACGGAAAAGACCCCACCATGGCGCGAATTAGAGAATGGGTCAAGAAAGGATGGCCAGATGAAAGAGCAGTGCCAGAAGAATTGAGACCATATTGGAAAGTGGCTGAAATCTCTGAGAGTGACGGCATAGTCATGAAGACCGACCAAGTAATTCCACCCACAGGCCTGAGAAAAACCATCCTGTGCAGGGCCCATGCAGGCCATTTGAGAAATACCATGACACGGCGCAGAGTGAGGGAAGCCTACTGGTGGCCGTCTGTGGATCAAGAGATTCGCACTATGATTGAGAGGTGCCATGAGTGTCACAACAGTGACAAGCGTCTAAAAATCAGACAAGCACCCATGATTCCCACTGAAACCCCCGAAGCGGTGTGGTCAAAAGTAGGCCTGGACTTTATAGGACCACTGGAAGCAATGGCACCTGAACATCGCTATGGCATAATGCTGGCAGATTACTTATCAAAGTGGGTTGAAGCTGAGTTTGTTCCCAACATCACGACGATCACCGTGATAGACGTTCTTACCGTAATCTTCCAGCGGGAAGGGCTCCCCAGCGAGTTAGTAACGGACAACGGGGTACAACTCATATCCAGAGACATGGAACTATTCTTGAAGAAGCACAACATCCATCAGAAGAAAGCGGCCTTGTATCATCCCCAAGCCAATGGGCTCATGGAGAGGGCCAACAGGTTTATCAAGGGAGCCATCCAATTAGCGACTGCGTCGGGAATGGATCCCCTCAAGACGACCAAGGAGGAGGATCGCGGCTCACAGATTGACTCCCAACGGGATCACCCACATCTCCCCTTTTCGCATGTTGAGAGGGAGAAGGGCAGCCTCCACACTAGTACCACCATGGTTGGTCAGAGTAAGAGAAGATGAGGAAGTGGACATGTCAGAAGTGGTGTGGAGGATAGAAAACAGCAAAACACGCATGAAAAGGTGGAGCGACAGAAGAAGACGAACAAAGCAAAGGTCAGATGTAACAGAAGGAGATTGGATCAAAATACGGATGCCGGCCAAGGATCAAGTTACCGGCTCAAGGTTCAGCAGACCGGTAAGGGTGGTTCGCAGAGGAACCAATTACGTTTGCACTGAAGATGGGCGCACATGGAACATGGAGAGAGTAGCCATGTTCGAAAAGAAGCAAGGGAGAGAAAAGGCCCATGAAAGATCCGAAGCCGAGGAAGTAATGGACGATGAGAGAGAGAGAGAGAACAAGAGCCAGGAACTGACAGAAGAGAAGTCGGAGAAGAGGAAGTTGAAGCAAATACACCCATAGAAGAGCAAGCAGATGATCACGAGCAAGATACTTGCAGAGAGAAAGAGATGACCGGCCGAAAAGGGAACACAGAAGACCGGTGAGATACAATGACTATGTTCTGCAATAACTGCTGTTGCATTATCAGAGGGAGGTGTGTAGAGATATGCCGAAAGGCTGCCCTGCACTTCCCGCGCGAGGGAGAAGCTCGGAGCGAGGGCACAGAGCAGCATCAGCAATCCTGAGACTTCATATCACAGCCCTATGTTGAGGGCCTGTTGCCCTGTTGGCATTGTTACATTGGAGCTGTACTTCATTAGTTGCTGGCAGAGATAAATAAAGCAACATCATTCAGAGCCTTACAGCCTCCTGCGCAATCTTTCAGGTATTATACTACAGTCTTTATTGTAGGACATAGATTGTTTATGGTATATCTGTCGATTTGCAATGTATAGCAATACAATCCAAATAGCAGCTTTATGTGCTCTCACAGCAGTTGTTTCGTTTACAATTTGCTTTTCGTATATGGTGTAAAGCGTTTACTATATTGCAACCTTCTCATTCATTATCACGTTTCTATCCTATTTCAAAGTAAGAAAAGAAATGGAAATCGAACATCCCTGAACAGGTAGAGAACTACACGAAGCATTTATGTAATCCATCCATTTTGTTCGAAGCATTTATATAATCCATCCATTTTGTTCTTCCTGGTCTGGCTTTTTCCAGTCCCAGTGGTGTTCCGAATAATGTTACTCTTTGTTAGGGAGAACAACTCTATGCAAAAACACACTAACCACTTAATTCTGAAACTCTTGTTCAATTGGTGTTATTGTGCGAGCACCCGTCCTTCTCGGGGTAGACATGGTCAGAGCAGGCGTTAATTACTTGGGCCAGTTCGTGCACCAATTGGCAGCTTATCGCAAAGCCTGTACTGACTTTAAGAGGCACAATGTGAATGTGGCGCCCCATACCTGTACTTTATTAAGAACATTTCAAAAAATGATTGCAATGCATTATATAAAGCGGTGGACACGATCTTCTATGGAGCCCGGATAGCTCAGTCGGTAGAGCATCAGACTTTTAATCTGAGGGTCTAGGGTTCAAGTCCCTATTCGGGCGGATTCTTTTTCACCTCTCAAAATATTTCGAGTTTTTGCCACTGCTTATCTCCGGTAATTTCCTTGTGATATTTTATAAATATAATGTCAATCTCAGTAGAAAACTGCTGTTTTGTGTAGCGTATCTGTTATGTCTCAATCATACGTTCTTGCAATGATAACACGGGACACCGGATCCCACGTTTTTCCTCTGTAGTCTCTATACACGATCTACCGCTCTTCCCGTTGTCCCCTCCCCCAACTGTCCCCTTCCCTTTGCAGTCCCTCCCTCTTAAAGGGGCTGCGTCCCTTTCGTCCAATACCGTCGCTATTAGAGTAGTGGTGCATGCAGTGCAACATTTTACGGATAGTAAGCAAAACTTTGTAACTAAATTATAACATGATCAATGCAGATATTTCATATACAGCTAGGGATATGTGTGCACGCGGGTCCACACTGTCTGTTAATGGACGCCGTACGAGGTGTGCCCACTCTATACACACGTCCTCCATCAAAATGCATTGGCCTGTGTATCCCATGCCCGTATCTGGCGTACATTAGGAACACTTTTTCTTAAATTGACAACTTCCGTTTGGTGCACATTTAAATGGGAATGACACTCGGGCGCTAACTTTAACATTTATGGGGTGGAGGAAGCCTCATGTCGCAACCTTTGACCCAGGTGATGTCATGGGAAGTGACATCAGAGCTCCAACAAAGTGGGTATGTGGCATTGGCGGTAGTTGGTGGGGTTGGTTCTACTGTGAGAAGCTGTCAAGTGCTGCCTGGGTCAGCCGACAGATTGGTGTTTAGTGCAGTGTGTTATGGTTGAGCCCCTCCCAGTGCTCCTGCCCTGTCACAATGTCAGGAGTGGGGTGCTGAAGGGTGCGGTGTCCCTCCCATATGTGTATTGGCAATTGTGGCGTGGCCCCTTTAAGGGCAAGCACGCGACGGAGTGACGTTCACTCCGTCGCGTGCCATATAAATAAAGGGGCGTCGCCCGGCGGCAGCAGAGCCACCGGGGAGCCCACACGAACAGCATCGGTCTCCGTGTGTCTCTGTGTACACGGGGGTGGGGGGCTCACGGGGGCGGCGGGATTGCCCGCTAACAATGGCGACGAGGTCGGATCCATCCCTGGGACAGGTGGCAACATTTTCGCATTGCGCAGATGATCGCGTGTGAGCGCATCCGTAAATGTTGGCCGCGGAGAGGGGAGAGACACGCGTGGCCGGCGGCCATTTTGACGACAAGGCCTCGGAAACTCGCGGCTTCATAACGAAGCATCCGTGAGAGATCCGGACCCAATTTTTGGATATTCCAGTGGCGGACAGTCACTGCTTGCAACACGTGCTGGTGGAAATGCAAGTCATTTGCATTTTCACTGTTTTTCATCCGAGTTTAAGGGTGGAGCTACCTGGAGGCCTACTGGATGCACACTGGGGCCTACCCTGCTCAATTTTTGGATTCTTCCATCCTACACCGGCTGAAGTCTGGAACCTGGTAGTCCTACATTTGCCTGGAAAACCCTCGAACCTGGACATCATCTGAATCACCTGAGGGGCTGGAATCCTCATCAAGGTACTGGGTGTGTTTGGTGTCTAAGTTGCGGCCCCATCACGGGGTGCCTGTGCGCTATTCACCATGGATCAAGGTGCCGCGGCCGCCGGGGCCCAACAGCAGGCTGCTGCTCCAGCCCAACCCCTGCCTGCCCTTCCACCAAGACCATTGCAGAGACCTCCCGGTACCCTACAGCCAATGCCAGAGTTTGATGTCACGGGCACGCCATCAAGCCTAGGACAGAGGTGGAAGATGTGGATGGACAGGCTCGAAATGTACTTTAGGGCCACGATGGAGACAAGTGACGACAGTAAGTTGGCCACTCTCCTATATTCTGCAGGCCCTGCTGTGCATGAGATCTTCTTGTCTTTGCAACCGGCGGATGGGTCTTTTAATGCTGCCAAAACTGCGCTCCACAATCACTTCCTGCCCATGGCCAATGTGGATTACGAACGTTTCCTAATGGGCAACACCAGACAGAAAGATGACGAGACTTTGGATGTGTTTTATGGGCGGCTGCGCAGGCTGGCGGCACCTTGTGCTTGGAATGACCCTGAGGATATGATTCGCAACCACCTCATTCAGGGCTGTTCCTCTGGTAAGCTGAGGCGTCAAATCCTGCGTGAGCCTGGTATAACACTACCCCGCATCCTAGAACTGGGGAGGTGCCACGAGGTGTCGGAGCTGCGGGCATCAAGGATGGAAGCGGGTGTGCGCCCTGGTAGGGTGGAAGAGGTATGCGCAGTCGGAAGAGGTCGCGGATCAAGACGCCCCATGAATATTCAAGGTCCACGGCCCCAAGTGGCGCAGTCCTCGTGCCTAAAGTGTGGATATGACCTCCCGCACCCAGCAGACTGTCCAGCAGCGGGAGTGAAGTGTGGACGATGTGGGGGCACAGACCATTTTGCAAGAGTGTGCAGATCGACGGTCCCGAAAATGGTCCCCAGGGGACCTGTCCGGGCTGGCTCTTTCCGCCCCCAGAGAACATCCAACGTTGCCCAGGTGGACCAGGCCGACGATGGACCCCCTCAAGAAGGTGAGGAGGAAGAAGAAGATGAAGAGAATGTTTTCTTCGTGTCATGCATAAAAATGCTGAAATCGCATTCCAAGAGACAGCCCAGATGTGACGTGCTGGTCAATGGAGACTCAGTACCCATGTTGGTGGACACGGGGGCGTCCGTGAACGTGATGGCCAGGCAACACTATGATGCCATGCAGGCACCACCACCGCTGGCGGTACCGAGAGCGCGCATATTCACATTTGGAGGCAACCATCCAATCCCACTGGATGGCGTGTTTGTGGCTGACACTCAATATGGCAACTCAGGCATTCGGGCAAGGTTTTACGTCACGCCGGTGAGCACCAACACGCTCCTCTGCTGCGCAGCTGCTGAAGCTTTGGGGATTGTGACATTCGCATACAGCGTGTATCTGGACGATATCCAGGAGCTCCTGGAGAAGCACACATCCCTTTTTGAAGGCATTGGACAGTTGGTGGGGGAACCAGTCCGCTTGCACATTGATGAGTCCATACAACCTGTGGCTCTGAAGCACCGGCGCATACCATTTCACCTCAGAGATCTGGTAGACCAGGAATTGGACAACCTTGTCCAGCTTGACATTATTGAGAAGGTGGAAGGCCCCACTCCTTGGGTCTCACCCATTGTCGTCGCACGAAAGCCCAAACAACCAGATGCAGTAAGGATTTGTGTCGACATGCGCCTGCCCAACAAGGCGATCAAAAGAGAGAGACACCTAACCCCCACCATGGACGACATCATTGCAGAATTACAGGGGGCGAGGTTCTTCTCCAAGCTGGACTTGAGGGCAGGGTATCATCAGGTGGTTCTGCACCCTGAGTCCCGATACATCACCACCTTCACCACCCATCGGGGCCTGTATCGGTATAAGAGGCTGAGTTTTGGGGTGTCCTCTGCAGCGGAAGTTTTTCAAAATATCATAAGAGGGGCACTAGCAGATCTGGATGGGGTCATCAACATCAGTGACGACATCTTAGTACACTCCAAATCTGAGGCAGAACATATGGCCCGCCTTGCAAAGACATTTGAGCGCCTTCGTATTTTGGGACTTACCTTACACAAGGAGAAATGCGAATTCCTCAGGACAACAATTGAGTTCTTTGGGTTCGTGTTTAAGGCAGATGGGGTGTCACCGGATCCCCGGAAGGTGAAGGACATTAGAGAGGCCCGCCCACCTGAAAATGTCGCTGAGGTGAGGAGCTTTTTGGGCATGGTCACTTATTGTGGCCGCTTCATTGGGAATCTAGCGTCCCGCTCTGAGCCTCTAAGATCTTTAACAAAGAAAGACTCTGTGTGGCAGTGGGGGCCCCTCGAGCAGGCGGCATTTGATGACATCCGGGGTGCCCTAGCGGCAGAGGACACCATGGCGTTCTTTGACCCTAGCCTGCAGACGGAAATAATCGTGGACGCCAGTCCCTATGGTCTGGGGGCGGTCCTCACTCAAGTGGGGCGCGAGCAGGAAGTTCGGCCAATAGCCTATGCGAGCAAGGCACTCTCGGATACTGAACAACGCTACTCGCAAATCGAGAGGGAGGCCCTGGCAGTACTGTGGGGTTGCAGGCATTTTCGCCTATACATTTTAGGGCGTCCTGTGACTGTTATCACTGACCACAAACCACTGCTACCCATCATGGCGGGCTCCTCCTCCAGACCACCAGTAAGGATAGAGCGCTGGATGCTTGCCCTGCTTGAATACGGCGTGTCACTGGTGTATCGGCCTGGGGTAAGCAACGCTGCAGACTATCTGTCACGTCACCCATGTGGGGATGCCTGGGCGTCTGTGTCCGCGGAGGAGGCTGATGAATACATTCGTCTCGTCGTTGAGTCTGCCACCCCCAACTCCGTGCAGGTGGAAGAGCTGGAGCTGGCATCGAAGGATGACGAGTGCTTCGCCATTCTAAGACTGGCCATGCAACAAGGTGCGTGGAAGACGGTGCTGGAAGCGCTTGACCGTCGAACATGCGAAGCCAGAGTGGCACTGGAACAGCTCTGGAAGGTGCGGGAAGAGCTTGCATTCTCGGAATCGGGACTCCTGCTGAGAGGCGACAGAATAGTGGTGCCACAGACGAAGATCCCACAGATAATCGCTCTCGCCCACCAGGGCCATCAAGGGGCGCCCAAAACAAAGGCTAGGCTTCGCCAGAAGGTGTGGTTCCCGGAGCTAGAGCGGAGGGTAGAAGAGTTTGTGGCCTCGTGTCTGTGGTGTCAGGCCGCATCCCCAGCCCGGCGAGATCCATCCATTGAGACAATGCCTAGGGGAACTAAGCCATGGGAAGTAGTGCATGCTGACTTCGGCTCTACATCTAGAGGGACGCACTTCCTGGTGATGGTCGACGAGTGGTCGCGATACCCGGAGGTGGAATTTGTAGAGTCGCTGGCGTTTGGTGACGTGGTGATCGCCGTGGAAAAGATCTTCGCCACCCATGGCCTTCCATCGGTTGTGTGCACTGACAATGGAGCACCGTATCAGGGTGAGAGTTTTGCTGAACTTTTAAAGAACTATGGCATTCAGCACAGGAAGGTCACACCCCTCTGGCCCCGGGCAAACGGGGAGGCCGAGCGCATGATGCGCACCCTTAACAAGGTGTTCCGGATCGCCCAAGGCAAGGGTGAATGTCTGCAGAGGGCCCTGTATGTGTTCCTACGGGGATACAGAACCACTCCCCATTCATCGACGGGGGTAGCACCGGCGGAGGCCCTCTTCCAGAGGTGCCCTCGGGATGTCGTACCTGAGGTAGGGGCCCGAGAGCCCGCCATCATTGACAATGAGCAGGTGGAGGAAGATCGGCTGGCAAGAACTCGGGCGGAGAACATGAGAAGAGGACTGAGGCCGCCCGACATTGCCCCAGGGGATGAGGTATTAGTGAGGAACCGTCATCCGCAGGGCAAGCTCTCCCTCACATATGAGCCCGCCCCCCTGGATGTTGTGGCGGTGAAGGGGTCTATGGTGACTGCATCAGATGGGACATCGTCGGTGACCAGAAATGCCAGTTTCGTTAGGAGACTGGGTGAATCAGGAGCGAATCGAGGAGAGGCTGGCGAAGAACTACCCGACGAGAGTGGAGGAGATGTCCCCACCATGGACTCGCCTGTTCGCGGAAGAACCGACTCAAGTACTCCGGTAAGGGACAGTGGCAGGAGGTACCCCCTGAGAACAGGGCGTGGGAAACCTGCCCACATGAGTGACTATGTGACGGACTGATCTGGGGTCATGGTGGCGATGGGTCGCCGGACCGTGTGAAGGCACCGCTGGGGGATCCAGGGTGGTTGCTAATAAATGGGGGATTCCTAATGTGCATGCTGCGAAGTAGTAATTAGTCAGTTTTGAGTGCTGTAGAAAGTAGAACAATTGTATCCTCCTTTGTGTTTGTTGTTATGGAAAAGGAGGAGTGTGGCGTGGCCCCTTTAAGGGCAAGCACGCGACGGAGTGACGTTCACTCCGTCGCGTGCCATATAAATAAAGGGGCGTCGCCCGGCGGCAGCAGAGCCACCGGGGAGCCCACACGAACAGCATCGGTCTCCGTGTGTCTCTGTGTACACGGGGGTGGGGGGCTCACGGGAGCGGCGGGATTGCCCGCTAACAGCAATGACTGCTTAAAAGGAAACGTTGTGTGCGCTCACTGACAGCACATACAGCAAGGGCACACAGAAGCTGAAGCCTCACCTGCCAAGGCTGTTGAAGAAAATCAAGGAACGATAAAACCAGAAGATAGTGCCGCTCTGCAAAAAAAGAAAAATGCAAGTCTACATTGAACACAAAAAAAAACGAGCCCACATTTTCCTACACCTTTTGCAACAAGGGCACTTGTCAGTGGTAGTTGAAGATCCTGAGGACCGAACCACTAATCATGCCCCTGTGGGTGTCCTAAGAACAGTCCAAGCACTCGCACTGATGGCAGTTTTTCTCTGCCAGCCTGAATATGCGGCCTGCATTTGCAAGACAGAGAGCCCAGGGGAGACCTCGGCAACAATGAGGAGAAAGGGTAAGCAGTGCCCTTACTTCGGCACAGTAAATATAAAACGGAGACGGCCCCCTGCAGTTCCCGGGCCTCAGCAGTGAGTTAATGCAAAACTCCAAGCCCAGAGCTTTTCCAAAATAAAGAAAGAAAAAACAAAAGACAGAAAGTGCCTGCAGCGCAGTAAACAGTATATTTGCAGACTCACCTGTTTTCCGTTTCACATTTTCATGGACAAAGAGCTTGCTCCCTGCCCAGCATACTTTCGGACTCATCTGATAAACTATGTGTTACGTGATCGAATTATGTGTTTTTTCTATTTTCTCAGAGGCCGCTGCGCAGGAGGAGATGGGATCTGGCACCAGCAAGGTCACTGTGGCTGTGGAATGCGTGACCGTCATGCCCCCAGGGATGGAAAACCATTTCTGAGAGAATGTACACAGCACGAATAGTGCCTAACAAGCTGTAACCAGAACCCATGGCCACATTGCCCTGTACTCAGGAAACAGCCCATTATAAGGACTTGAACACTTTTATCGCTTGGGTTCTGATTGCTACACTCCATACATGGGCCCGGATGCAGGCCGCAGGCATCCCCTTTGACATGAGTAATGTTGTTGAGGACTAGGATAGCCACCTAAACTGTATATAAGGATGTTGCCGGCCTAGGGGAGCAGAGCAGTCCACCCAGGCGGTTTGGATACGTGCTTTCATTATATGCAAATACCCTTCTACCTCTGGTCTCCCGTGTTATTATTTCGGAGTGTTGCTGAGTGTGCATTGAAGCAGGGCGATTGCAGGAGGGAGCAGGATGGACGATTGTAACACTATGTACTTGGCGAAGCCCTAACACAATAGCAAGGGGCCTAAACACAGTTTCTCAAGATTGTCCTGTGGACTGGCTTTGTCACTGTCATGTACCCAGCAAACAAGGAACACCATACCTGAGCCAATGCACATAGGCATTCAATTCCTGCCCAGGGAAGGGAGAAGCGTGGCTGGTCATACGCCAGCAAGAAGACACAGCAGATACATAATGCAGAAGCATTTGAGGGCTGCAGCTCCACAGCAGTGCTTGTGCTGCCTCCGATGCCGGATGTGTCCTGCCAATGGCTCCTGCCCAGGTGAAGGAGAGACTGAGGGCGGCCTCCTGCTGCCGTGAAAAGACAAGTAACTCCTGCCTGGGGGAGTGTTGCCCAGACACCAGGCCATCAATGTCTCGCTGCCCCACACCTGCTGAAATGATGTGACACCTGCTTTCTGCTTGGTGTGGCCTCTCCGAAGGCAGCTTACCAATAAGCCAGCACTGACCTTGGTGCGGCCCTCCACCAAGAGGGTGCTCATGCGGCCAGGAAGAGGGGGTGAGTAGCATGCTACGCTGCCTGCCCCAACCTCAAGGGACTAAGCCGATGTGGCCCCCGGTGCCCAGGGTGCTGTTTTGCCGGCCGCGGAAGTGTGCTATTGACGCCCCTGAAGTGTGCTATCAGCTGCCCTGAAGTGATGCTAGTGCAAGTTTGAACTCGTTTCCTGCAGCCCAGCAGAGTCTTAGAGAAGACTCAGTGAACACATATCTTAATGCTGTGAGCCTGCATGTTACAGGCATGCTTAAAGTGGTTCCAGTTATAGTGTCTATGTGAAGCTGTGCTCCTGCAGATCATCGGCCTGATTAATATGGTGCCAGTATCTGACAATGATTTCATTCGATGGCTGAAGTTTCACTCAACCCAGGTTAATAAAGGGTCTCTTAATATGTGGTAAACAAGGGGGGGTTGTACATAATCAAGCAAGGGATACCAAAGGAAATCAAGAGATCTGACCCTAAAACCAAAGACGAAAGGAGAAGGGAGGAAACTAAAGTAAGCAGACCACCCCCTCTGCTTTTCCTTTAGAGAAACAGGGCATTTAGCTCGACACTGCCTGAAAAATGTAAGGAACAAACCTATGGAAATAGGCTGTTTAAGGGGAGAAGAGTGGGAAGAACCCGAAGAAGATTTAGAGACCTTTAGCATATGTTATGTCAGTATTCTGCTGACTTCACATATGAAAAGGCTTGGGTGAATGGGAAGCAAGTAAAGGCATTAATTGACTCGGGTAGCAAGCAAACCGCTATACGAGCTGACTTGGTCACAACAAAGGACCTCGAGAACACTGCCGTACTTAGAGTTACCTGTGTACAAAGGGACAATGAAGTATACCCCAAAATACCTGTACACATTAATATCTGGGGCAAATCCTGTTTAATATCTTCAGCCATCATTCCGGAACTCCCTGAGGAAGATATTCTAGGTCAGAATTTCCCTATCTTTTCTACTCTTTTGCAGGAAACCCCACCCCCTTTGGAGATTTTTTTTACCACAGAATTGCTGGCAGTCAAATTACTATTCCGAAATTCTCCCACATGGAATGCGAAAACCCAGAACCCAATGAAACCCCTTCAAGATATAAAGAATTTATGAAACCCGAGTCAACCGTCAGAGACCAGTTCATGGGGTGCTTTAGAGGGAGCAATAAAATCACTCCACCTCTACCTACATTGGCAAAAGAAAATCAATGGAATATGCAGGAGTTCCTGGCCATCACCTGAGAGTATCCTTGGGAGGATAGCTCAGTGGTAACATGCTAGCCTTGGCAGCAAGATGAGACGGAGCAACACAGGTTCAATCCCCAGGTCCGCACTTAGAAACCTCTGGGTATTTAGCACCTTATAAATAATCTATCATTTCTCTCCCAGGTCTTAACAATGAAACACCTGGACAAAGAACAGACATATCCACCCCGCGTAGGGGAAGGGTATGTGAGAAACCTGAATGTGTCTCACCCGCTAGTCCCCAGGGATCTGTCATCCAGGTGGAAAGGACACAGCCATTGCTTTTGGATCTAGTTCCTGGGGGTGTACTAGTGCGGGCGGATCACCTGGATGAGGGGTCCTCTGGTAGTGGAAGTGTGACACCGGAGGGTGAGATGCAATATCCCCTTCCTAATAACACCTTTTCCCCATCCTAACAGGTAGGATATCTAGGACTTCAATCCCCCCGCCCTCCTTTCCCGAGACAAACACTTTCTCACAGACAGGTCACTGCGAGCGACAACGGACTAACACCCGAGCCGTATACCTGACATGTCCCAACACACGGGTCAGGCACAGTCAGGCAATTACTGATAATTAAACACACACCTGACTTCCATCACACTTCCCCACACAGATAAAAGGCTGTTCACGAAAGCACACTCTGAGCAAGGCAAAACACATGAGGAACCAGCAGTTCCGAGTTGGCAGTTTAATGTGAGGAGAAAGACGGCGGGACTGAAAAGGGTTGCAAGGAAGGGATTGCCATTGGCCTTTTCAGAGGAAAGAAACTGCTACTTTCACAAACCCTCGAGGATAAGAAACATTAGACCGGGAGATAAAGCTGAAGAAAGGTGCATTGTCTGTCGAAGGTACCCAGGGCTTCACCGAATCGACACCCGAGGTGGGGAGGAGCGATTGCTGCAGTAGTACTCTCCTTGGCTCCTACAACAAAGCCGCTCCCATAAAGTCAGCACAGCCGGTGAGTCAGGGAGACTGATAGCAGACCGGTCTGGGTTAGAACCAAGGTTGCAAGCGGCAACATTGTATGAAGAAATCTGCCAAGAACAAAGTACAAGGCTTATGTGGGGAGCGACGCGAGTATAATTAAATACCAAAGGAATACATTAACTTTTGTAAACCATGACAGATACAGAGTGGTCCGGCGCCATGTGGGTGCCCATTCGAAAGTCTCTGTAAGGTATCCAACTGATAGTGTAAAATTGTGAACTGTGAAATCAAAGTGGTCCTGCAACGGGTCAAGCCAAACCCTGTACACATTCGAAAGTCTTTGATAACTAACAAACTATAATTGGTCCTAGCCCGGCTGAGGGAGACTAATTGTGGAAAAGGGATCTGAGCCCTGCTGAGGGGGATCCTGGGTGAACCGTGAATCATCCAAAGAAAAAGGTATACAAACTGTAATTGGTTTGAGCCCAGCTGAGAGGGACTAATTGTGAAAAGGGGATCTGAGCCCAGTTCGGGGGGATCCAGGGTAAAGAGTGAATCGCCCCCTATTTGAATATTTGGAAAGGAACTTTTCATTTGTTTGATACATCTGGCCCTCTGAATGAGACACCCCAACAGCGATCTATACATGGTTTCAATTAGTCACCTCTGTTACTAACATCACATTGGTCTAAATGAAAAGTTGCATTCTTGTCTAAATTATTAGATTGGTTGATGTGCTGTGTCTCTTTTTTCTTCAAATGCAATTGAGAATTAGCTCTGAAAATGGTTTTTATTTTGAAATACATCTTTTTTTTTTAAAAAAAAAGCATTTTGTGATATATTGTTATATATTAATTAAAATATGTTTTTTCACGATTTCTGGATCCTGGCTAATACATATGTTGTGTAAATAGCCTTGTGTAACAACCTGGGGAGTTGTTCATCTGCAACCTGTGTTTTGGGAAGCAGGGTAGCTAGTGGTGGGATTGCTTGCTTTTGCTATACCTCTGAATCACGAGACTTTGATTACCTAAGAGACTTGGGCACAGAAGGCCCTGATGTCAGTCACGGAACTGTGTCCTCGTGTTGAAGTAGCCCAAGATTGTGCTATGCTCAAGTGAATCGCCTTGTCCCGTGCTGAAAACATGGGGAAGGGAGGCCAATGACCTGAACATCCTGACTCATCATTTTGTGAACAGTTCTTTCTTTTTCAAGACCATTACCCCACATTATTTTGTAACTTAGCGATAAGGATTGGCAATATTTGACTATAGTATAGGCTCTTTTATTTTGGCGAGACTCCACTAGGACTGCATTATTATTATTTGATGGTTTAGGTTTAGATAGGCGTTTATCACACAATTGATATGCCTTCCTTACATGTACCAGTGGTTTAGCATTTTCCCTTTGTGCCCAGGTAAGCGCACCCACACATGTGAGGTACTGTTTTTGTCGGGACACCTCTAGAAACATGGGAAGGTAGGACATGTGTTGTTGTCGGTGTGTTTCTGTGGTTTCTTAGTGGCAAATGTCTGAAAATTGTGTTTTTTCTCACCTTTTTGGAGTTTGCCGAGCCTTTTGGGTAAAACATTCTAGGACAATTGGCGAAAGCCAGACCTCTTTGGATTCCCCCGGGTGTCTTCTTATCAGAAATGTATGGGGTCACCCGTTTTCCTTGAAGAGTGCGACACTGCAGGCCCAAATCTGTGGCTTGTTCACAACACCAAATACCATAAGAAATTCCTCTTCATATGTTCTTTGGTGTACCAGCGGCTTAGCCTTTGTCCTTTGCGCCCAGGTAAGTGCACCGACACATGTGAGGTAATGTTTCCGTCAGGACACCTGTGGGAACGTGGAAATGTAGGCCATGTGTTGTTGCTGGTGTGTGTCAGTGGTTTCCTGCTGGCAAATATCTGGAAATTTAGTTTGTTTCACCACATTTGGAGTTTGCCAGGCCTTCTGGGTAATACATTCTAGGGCGATTGACGAAAGTCAGACCTCTTTGAATTCCCCCGGGTATCTTCTTTTTGGAAATGTATGGGGTTCCCCGTTTTCCTTGGTGGCTGCGACACCCCACACCCAAATCTGTGGGTTGCCAAAACAGCAAAATCCAGTTTTCCCCAAGGCGTTTGACGTATCAGTGGTTTATCCTTTTCCCTTTGTGCCCAGATAAGTGCACCCAGACATGTGAGGTACCGTTTTTGTCGGGACACCTGTGGGAACGTGGGAAGGTGGGACATGTGTTGTTGCCGGTGTGTTTTAGAGGTTTCCTGGTGACAAATGTCTGAAAATTGGGGTAATACATTCTAGGCCGATTGGCGAAAGTCAGACCTCTTTGGATTTCCCTGGGTGTCTTTTCAGAAATATATGGGGTTCCCTGTTTCCTTGGTGGTTGCGACACCCCAGGCCCAAATCTTCTGGTTTGTTCACAACACCAAATACCATAAGAATTTCCTCTTGCTAGGTCCTTTGGTTTACCAGTGGTTTAGTAGTTTCCCTTTGCGCTCAGGTAAGTGCACCAACACATGTGAGGTACCGTAGGTGAAAGGCTTCAGAAAGTTTGCAGGTACCAAAAGGCAGCATCCACACTGCCCGAGTCCTGTGAGACACGGAAGCGATGAGCGGGAGCAGTGAGAGCCACAGAATCTACAGCGCATAGGTGGTGCGAGGAAGCGGAACACCAAAGTGCCACCACAGGTTTGCCACAGGACAGCCTACACCCGCCATCAAGGACGAGTGAATCCACCCAAGGGAACCAGGGACACCCGGGGGTATTGGCAACCCTGCTGAAAGCAAATAACAGTGAATGCAGTATTTAAGAAAGGACAGGAAAATGCATATCACTTAAAAAGACAGAACAAAGCAAATATGAGAGACTGTCAAGTTTGTAAGTGTGTGCCGTATACTTATAAGTAAAGCCCTGGCAGGATAGTATACCAGGCAGATTCAAAACAGAACAGAATAAACATAAGAGACAATCAAGTTTGTAAATGTGCACAGTGCACATATAAGGAAAGCCCTGGCAGGAGAGTACACTAGGCAGACTAAAGTCACAAGAATATACCTATGAGAAAATCCCTGGCAGGAGAATACAGCAGGCAGGTTAAAGCTGTAAGAGTATACATATAAGGAAAGCCCTGGTAGAAGAACTTACTAGGCAGATTCAAGTCACAGGAGAAAAGCCTTAGCAAGAGAGTATACCAGGCAGATTCAAGTTACAAGAGAAACGCCCTGCAGGAACATATACGAGGCAGATGCAAGTTACAAGTGTGTTCATATAGGATGCCCTGGCAGGAGAGTACACCAGGCAGATGCAAGCTGCAAGTGTATTTATTTAAGAAAGCCCTGGTATAGAAGGATACCATACAAGTTGAACAGTGTGTAAAATACATCACCTAAGAAAGTCGTGAGAAAGATACATCAGGACTAGCAAAAGGCTGTGTTTAAACATGATGGTTTCACTTGTATTCCCAATGTTATACTTTGCTACAATATCGGAGCCTTGCGAAGAACGCACAGTATTTTCACCAGCCCTGTGCGGGACCACTCTGATACTCTTGCTGTCATCGATACATGTCACGGGCACTCTTTCAACTTCACACCTAATGGGCTCTGCAATCCTCCTGGGTCCATTCCCTGCCTGAAGGTCACCCCAATGCTTTCACTTTCTTCAGTTCTTTATAGTGAGGTCTTTGTAGCCCTCTTCAGTCTTTCCCATACCTGGAGTAAACCCGAATATGCGTCAACTTGTCTTACACGCTCATTTTGGTTTTGGAAAAGCTGGTTTCATCATACTGTTATCCATGGCCAAAATAATATGACAGTTCATGAGCAATTTGCAAATGTCTTTCCCCACAAGTACCATGATGCACCTTTTCTTATGGGTAATAGTGGAGTTGATGCTTACAAAAAAGGATTCACACAGTTCTACTAAATCCCAGCTTCAGTCTTACATGCATGCCAGGTTTCCCAACACTCAGAAACTCACTGGTCAACGCTAAGCTGTGGGGAATGCCTGCGGCTTCCAATGTTGAGGTCAGGGTCTCACCACCTGCCCATCTTTTCTTCCCAAACTCCTTCGTTCATCGGGAGTGAAGCGGGTGCCTTTATGCATGTCCTTCCTACCCAACTCTGTTGGTAACCCGGGAGGTTTCCTCCCCAACTACTTTTTTCACCCGGCAGGCAGTGCACTACAGTTCCCAGAGTGCACTTCTTTCTCTCTCAGTATCCCAAAGGAACGAATACTGGCCTGGATATGGCCCACTGTGAGCGACTCGCCCCGCTTTGGCAACCTGGAGGCTCCCTGGAGGCAGGGATCCTCTGTCGGACTCATCCTTGCAGCCTCCCTCCTGACTTCCCAAGAGCAACTGCCCTCTCTTCCTGTGCAGTCTCCTTTTGTAGACCTGTGAGGTGTTAATTGTTTTCTGGTGTTTTGTCAGGGTTGGGTCTGCCTGACCTTGCCCGACTCTATTAGTGGGACAGCTTACTGTCAGGATGGGATAGTCTGTCTTCTGTCTCGCAAAGGGTTTTCTCTCAGTAATCCTTATACTCTCGGTCCCTCTCTTCCTCGTCTCAGTAATAGGGGGAATAGGATTATGGGAATTGTGGTGTTTTAGAAAAAAGGGATACAGATGTTGTAGATTTCTGACCTAAAAAGGGGGTTGAATGTAGGGTTGTTGAAGAGTGGGTTTCGAGGAAAGAGGGGTAAAATTCATGTTGCAATTGAGGAATGGTCTTTATTTTCCTCGATGGTTCCCCTTCTTTTCGGTATGCGAAAAGGTTGGGGTAGGATGGGACTTTGGTGACCATATCCCATAAAGACAGAGGGGATGTTGGGTAGGGTGTGTCAAAAGAAACAGGATGCGTCATTTCACCCAAGGGCATTCCTGCCGCAGTCCACAATGACCCCCTGTCCAGGTTTTCTTCCCTCACATGTCCGGGACTTACCATGCTCTGTTAATGCTGGCATGTCAGAGATCCATTTGAAAGATGTGTGTGATGGTTCTGTAACACACAGGAGGATATTGTTTAGGATTGATTTGTACTGCCTAAACTAGTTATAGACAGGAGACACCAAACATGAGTTACCTGCATCTGTGCCCTGTGGTTCAGGGGATCTACATTGAAATAGGTGGAATTATGAGAGCCCCTATGATGGTGGCAAATGAGTGTGATCGAGCTCTACATATGGATAAAGGAAAGCAGAAGCGGAGGGTCAGAGTGATGTATTCCCCTCCTGCGTCTGTTCTGTAAAAATACTAACGCATACGTGTGATGCATGCATAACCCACTGCTGTGTATTGAGCTTGGACAATTATGTTGTGAAGGAGACAATCCTGTGGGTGGGGATTTATAGTGTCACCTGGTGGGTGCGTCCATGTGCGTGGGGAGCCCAATAGGGGATCATGCACAGCCTGCCGGACTGCAGCAGGTCACAATTGTTGGCAAGTCTCTATTGCAGCAAATCAAATATATATGTATATATATAAATGTGTATATATAGTGGGTAAACCTGTATGGCGCCCGTGCGCGGAGGATGCCCTCTGGAGAGATACATCTGCATAATTTGACCCAATGCATGCAGGACTCGGCAGAAGAGGCGTTGCTAGGGTGGGGCAGAGGGGGCTACAGCCCCGGGTCTTTTTGTTGTAGACCCGGATAGAAGATCAGGGACTACAACGAAAAGGCTATAGCTAGACCCGAATCCCACCAGTGCCGACATTAGTGTAGCTCCGGATCTTTTCCAGACCTAGCAACACCCCTGCTCGGCAGTGACTACATGCAGGCCAATACCATTGTTAACAGTCGTGTCCAAGCAGTAG
This sequence comes from Ambystoma mexicanum, assembly GCF_040938575.1. Classification (NCBI taxonomy): domain Eukaryota; kingdom Metazoa; phylum Chordata; class Amphibia; order Caudata; family Ambystomatidae; genus Ambystoma; species Ambystoma mexicanum. The sequence continues at coordinate 7,185,022 of NW_027182323.1, forward strand.
ATGTCATCGCCAGTCCCTGCCCAGGAAGGATTAGACCGTGATCTCACCTGGTGTGGCAAAGGTCCTTTCCCCGGCACAGCGAGAATGCAAGTGAAGCATGGTGCTGCATGGAATGTTTATGCAATCGCTATGGCAACCGGATCGGCTGAGCTGGGTGGCGACCATTTTGTAGTGGGTAAGGGCAGTGTACTGTCTGAGCAGACAGGCGCCTCGCAGAGTTAATGCACCCACTGTATATGTAAGACCCAGGGGAACCAATAGGAAGGAAAATTGGCAAAATGATGTGGAAGATATAAGCCAAATGTATATTAGCCATGGTTAATGTCTTACTCTGTGTAGAACGTAAGGTGACGCCCGCAAAGTGTAGGAAGCCGTGATTACTGTCTCATCTACCCCATGGGCTTGCATATTGCTACTGACCCCTGTGTGAATTACAAAACATAAGATCGATCACCTCCGTCGTTGAGAACATTATTTCACAAGGATGATAAGGGCTTATCCGAACGAATAGCAACATTTATATAGTCCCTGTAGTGCAAACGTACGGGAGGGAAGAGGTATTGCACTTAAAAAGGAGTAGGGGAGTCCATACGCTAGTCATGTGTGTTGTTCTGTGATGGTTACAGGCTCGCCAGGCGGAATGAACAATGGAGGAGGCCACAAGTGAAAAACATGCTCTAGCTCCCAATGTGTTAAGTAATTAAATTGCTCCACTCAAGGGCTAAGTTGATGCCTTTATTAGCAGTGTCAAGGCAGTATATCCACCTTTGTTGCAGCCACCCCAGAGGTTTGTCTCCATCTCCCCCTCTTCTGTTGTGAGAGAAACCATTTCAAATCTTGGTCTGTGTGCTTCTTATAACTGTAGTGTTCCACAAGAGGTTTGTCGGGGAGTTTGTGCCATATGCAAGATTCATTGTTTAACTGGTGTAATGGTTTTACCTATGTAGAGTAGTTTGCATGTGCATTCAATTATGTATATAATCAACTTGCTGTTACAGTTAGTGTGCGTCTTGCAGATCCAGTGGATATTGCCATGATCGAAAGAATGTCTGGTATCCGTGAATTGGCAAGCCACACATTGTCCGCACTTGTAGTGACCCTGGATGGATGGAAGGCCCAAGGTCCTTTCTATGGACTGTTCTATAGCTGGTTCTTTGTAGGTATGGACCAGATGCTCTCGTACATTTTTATTCTTTTTAAAGGCAAAGAAAGGTTTCTTAGACAGGGTCCTGATGTTCTGTATAAGATGACAATTGTTATTGATGATACTCTTCACAGTATTGCTGATGGGGCTGAAGGTGGTGACATAGACCAGCCTCTGTAGGGGTGTGTTCACCCTCGAGGTTAGACAGACTTCCCTTGGAGTGTTTGAAGCTCTCTTTCTGGTATGTTTTACAGTTTTTTTAGGGTACCCCCTTTCCAAATGTCTTGTCAGAGACCCCATACACCTTTCAAATTGAGCTCCGATGTGCCAGCATTAACAGAGCATAGTAAGTACCTTCATTGGGGTTCCAGGAGAAATGTAGAAGCCATAATGGCATTTTTAAGACTTGTCACGGATATAGACCTCCTGCACTCGCAGCCTACCTTTCTGTTTTTAGGTTACCGTGACAGGATACCTCCTTACAATTCCCCGTCCTGATTAAGGCCTATGTAATTACAGCACCCACATTCTGCTGAAAAGGCCAGAACACAGTTGTGTCAACAATTCTACCCTAATGCAGTGTCCACTGCACAACACTATATACCAGGTGGATTAATTAAGCATACACATTGTTATACAGCTCCAAACAATGCTGAGGGACCAGACCACATTGATATGATTAATTTTATGTGTATCATGTTTTGTAATAATCTTGATTGTTTTGTTTATATGGAATGCATGTTGTAAATGCTCTAATATTTAATTGTTTTTGAATTATCACCTTACTGTAAATATGACCAGGGGATTAAAATAGTGGGTCACATGATATCCGGGTTCGCCCTGATCATTCTTTTGACATACACACACATTTTTACCTGTTTAGATCAGGGAAGTGCCAGGTGCCCCTATAATCTTTTTGGGGTTCTTCAGCTGGCCAGTTGGCGCTCACTTTCAGTAGGGTAAACGTATCTGTGAGCAGCACTGCTCACATGAATTGATTCAAATAAACACACATGCGGTGATAACATTATATTATAACCTGAAACACCTCTTGGGATCTTCTCTTAACTTTGGGAATCTCTGGACAATATTAAAGAAATCAGTAGCCCTCCAAGGGGCATGTACAGTAACTAAGTATTGTCTCCTCTAGGTAACTGTCTCATCCGGAATGCACCAGTACTGGTCCTGGCTGTCGAATTTGGGAACCCTTTAAATGTAGCGGAGGAAGGCAAAAAAAGTCTGGAGAGCTGAGCTCAAATTTTAGTGGTAAACGGGCCGACCATAGACTTTATTGGGTTGGACTGATGACAGGTTGGCGGTTGGGTAGAGTCTGGGCCAGCGGGTTGATGGTTCAGTGCAACATTTAAAAAGGCTGTGTTGTAAGTGTCCACAGTATCTGGATTTGTGGGTCAGTAGGTTGGAGTACTCGGTTTTCAGGAATTGTATCTGCTCCTGGAGCTTTTACTGAGTGTCTCTCAAAGGCTGGGTCTTGGTCTCTTAGTAGTTTCGGTATACCAGTCTAGCTAGCTATGCTTTGTCATTGGTGTACACATGCACCTTTATTCTCTAATGCCATGTGCAGGTTCGTTACCTTATCCAAATCAAATGTGCCTTCCTGGTGGAAATGTCTATCTGACTCACTCTTCGTTTATTTGTGCCATTTATCCAGGTACTTAAATGCTTTGGGTGAGTAGTGAGTAAAGCTGAAGTGTGCTGGCCTTCCTTTAGCAGGAAGTGACACTTGTGCATTTTGACCAGAACTCATTCTCACAGGGCTAAGACAAGGTATGACTTATTTCGGAACCAGGTCAGTTCCTAAATTGGCCTGCCTTGTGATGCTACAGTTTCCCTTGGCTGGTGGAGTTGGTACGGCTCATAGCTGACTGCTCTGTCATGGCTATTCAGAGGCTTAGGTATCACCACCTGACCTCCGTTTCTCCCTGTACAGAAATATCTGTGAAACCTAACGGTGTTGGTCAGATTCAGATGACTGCTGGTTCACAGCCTATATCCCCTGTATTTCAGCTTGTTTCAGAGACTTAGGTAGTTAAGAGTCAAAATCAAGACACATAATCAGTAGAAACAAATGGCCTCATCACAAGTCCGGCAGTAATGCAGCGCAATTACCACCAAACGCTAACAGCGTTACCGCTGGGTTGTGCAGCAGAATTAGAGCTGCATCACAACCTGGCATGAACGCGTCCCTGACACCGGAGGTAATGCTATTAGCACCTGGCACTAATAACGCCAGAATAAGGGCTACTGCCAAGTAAGCAGCACTAATGGCGCTACAGCCAGCGAACCCGGGGCTATTGGCGCCGGCAGAAATTGCATCGCTGCAGCCATTTTGAAAAACATAATCCATTAAATGTCTCCACTTCCTGCAGCCATCCAGCACTGCAAACCATCCACAATGTCTCAACTGAGACTAAGAGGCAAGGGGGCCGAACATCGCCTCAGAAAGCCCAGATTTAGCGAGCAAACGTGCACCAAGTGTGGCAGAGAAACTCACCTAGCAGTCGTGTGCAACTCCCCTCTGGGACCATCACCAGGATATACTCTCCCATTCTCCAAACTAGAATTGGGCCCAGGTGGTATCGGTCCAAGAAGAGATGTGAGTGCAAGGCGGGACCTTCTTCGACATTTCAGGCAAGTTACCGAAGGTCCCCATCGCCATCACCCCCTATTGAGGTCAACTAGCAAGATGAAAGGGAACACAACTCCGGCGGAGGGTGATATCTGTCTGCTGGTGGAAAATCTCCCAGCAAAGTTACTCATCGATACAGGTGCCATCCTAAACATCATGTGTGTATCAGAGTACCACAAGATGACTTTTCCCCCACAACTATAGCCATTCGATCTGAAGGTCTTCCAGTGAGACACGAGAGGGCCAGTGCAAAATCACAGGAAATTCTTCACAACCCTAAAATGAAAGGAAAAGTGTGCGCAAGCCGAGTTTCACATGCTACAAGGGGAAGTCCCTGGAAACAATTTACTGGGCCCCCACACTGTGTTCGAAATGAGAATTTATGCAGTAACCTACACCATGCAACATGGGCTCTCAGTCATGCAAATGTTCAAAACTCTATTTGAGGCAATGGGATGCCTCAAAGGAGACCCCATGACACTGCATATTGCTGAATCTGTACCACCTGTGGCTCAACACAGGAGAAGGATACCAATTCATCTGCAGCCGCTTGTAGAAAAGGAGATACAAACACTACTGGCCCAAGACATAGCAGAACCCACAGATGGCCCCACTCCATGGGTATCTCCCATAGTAACGGTGCCAAAAAGAGGGTCACCGGACAAGATACGCATATGCGTGGATATGCAGCAAGCCAACAAGGCCATTGGACGCGAAAGACACCCTGGGATGCATCTGTATGACTTTTTCAGCCTGCTCAATGGAGCAAGAGTTTTCTCAAAACACGATCTGAATAAAGGATATCATCAGATCCAAATAGACAAACAGTCCCGCCACATCAGCGCTTTCACCACACCAAATGGACTCTTTTGATATAAGAGACTTAGCTTTGGCATCTGCTTAGTGGCAGAGATATTCCAGGAGAGCGTGAGAAGAGTAATCTGCCATGTGAATAACTGTTTCAACTACAGTGACAACATTCTGGTCTTCGGGGTGACCACGGCACAACATGATCAAGCCCGCCAATAGGTATGCACGGCGCTAGTAGAGGCTGGTCTGAATTTGAATAACAAGAAATGTGTATTTCACGAGTATCGCCTCAAATTTTACGGTCACATCGTCTCATATGAGGGCATAAGCCCCGACCCGAGTAAGGTTGCCGCCATCTCAGAAATCTCAGCTCCCAAAGACGTCAGTGAGGTTAGATCGTTCTTAGGAATGGCTGGTTACTGTGGCCGTTATCTCTATGATTTCGCTACCACCAGCGCTCCCATCAGGGAACTCACTAACCATAGTACAGTATTTCAATGGTCACAACAATGTGAAGAAGCATTCACGCAGATAAAATCAAACATTGCCTCAGCAGAACGCATGGGATATTTTGATCTGAACATGTGCACAGAAGTAATGGTGGATGCCAGCCCCATTGGCCTAGGGGCAATTCTGGCAGAGCATCAACCAGGACAAGAATCTCCCAGGACCATGATAGCATATGCCAGCAAGAGCCTGTCCGAGATGGAGATAAGATATTTGCAGCCTGAGAAGAAAGGGCTCACCGTTGTATGTGCCTGTGAACACTTTCAGATGTTCCTTCTAGGGAAACCATTTACAATTGTAACAGACCATCAGGCCCTGGTGAACATATATGGGCGTTCCCAATGCAAGATGCCCCCTCGAATAGAGCGGTGGGGCCTGCGCCTACAGGATTTCAACTTTACCATCGTTCACAAACCCGGAAAGGAGTATAACCCTGCAGATTTTATGTCTCACCATCCCTTACCAGACCCGTCCTCCAACGACTCCATAGCGGAAGAGCACGTCAACGTTCTCACCCATCAGGGCCCTCCAACGGCAATCATGCCAGAGATCCTCCTGGAGCACACCAGGCATGATAACATGCTAACAAGAGTGCATTATATCCGTAAGATGGAGAGACACCGATCTTATATGCATCCGAGGGGAATGCTGCTACACAGCTGAGCTGCAAGCTTTTTAAGAATATACGACAGGCATTGGCAGTATCAGCAGAAGGACTCATTATGCGAGGACACTGAATAGTAATCCCCACAGACCTGCCACAACAAGTTGTGGATCTAGCCCATGAAAGTCCCCTGTGGTTTAGTATCTACGAAGAGACAAGTAAGGAATAGATGGTGTAGCGTACAGTGAGCACATGCCACCTGTGCCAGAGCACCTGCAGACCCAACAATCCTGAACCCCTACTAATGTCTGAAATGCCAGAGTGGCCGTGGACCCACCACGCAATCGACTTCTTTGGCCCTTTCGGAGACAACAAATATTGGCTCATCATCATGGACGCACGCATTCCCATTGGTGCACATGCTCTCGTCCACTGCAGCCAGCACTGTGATACCAGTGCTAGACAGTATATTCTCAGCATGGGGGATCCCAACGGTCCTAAAGTCAGACAACGGTCCACCCTTCAGCAGTCTGGATTTGCAAGGTTAATGCAGTACATTTGCATCCACCACAGAAAAGTTGCTCCACTATGGCCCCTGGCCAATGGCACGGTGGAGAGATGTATGAGCAGCATCAAGAGGGTTCCCCAACAAAACGAGCTGCGGTCAATGTCTCTCAACCAGGCGGTGTGCAACATGGTGAGGGACTACAGAAACTCGCTGCACGGCATGACTGGAAAATGTCCCTCGGAACTACTGTTTGGCTGATGGACACGGACCAAACTTCCTCACCTGGCGAGTGGCTCGAGTGAGGACAAAGAAAAGATTAGAGACTCAGATGCCCGCAGGAAGCAAGGCATGAAGGAGTACGCCAATAACACAATGCGAGCCAAGAATTCTGACTTGCAAGTGGGGGACAAGGTACTTGTGTGCAGAAGAGAAGACAAGAAAGCAGACTCGAAGTTTGATCCGGAACACTTGACGATCTCCCATGTGAACGGGACAATGGTGACTGATCGCTCTCCCAGAAGAATGGTCACACGAAATGTCTCTCACTTTGAGCTGTACAGAGAAGGCCAGGAACAAAGTGAAGAGGACGGTGCTGCTGTGCTGACTGGTGAGCCTCTGAGAGAGGAGACGGAGGGAGAGCAGGAGGAGTGAACGGCCCGGCCGACTCGATGCATCAGGAGACCAGTTTGCCTAATTGAGGATATGTGAAGGGGCAGAACTGTGAGTGACTTTTGTTCTTTGGTCCAAAGGGGAAGAAGTAGTGTCCCGGAGAGGACACGGTTAATGGAGCCAGGAATCTCCGACACCCAATGGGATTCTCTGAGGTGCGCGCATGTGCATTAGAAGGCCCATGCGGCAGGCAGTTCGCAGCGGCAGGGAATAAAGATGGTATCTTCCCATAACGGCTCCTGTGTTTCTTACCACGTTGTGGCATATATGTATATACGCTGCCTACACTGTGTCCACTAGTGTTCCTCTATATGAAACCTCTGAAGAAGCTGACACCATCCACCCCTGGTCAAGGGAAGTGGGGAGGGGGCACCAAGTTTGGGGTTGCTCTGCTAAATAGAGAGATGCTGTCAAACCAGCATGGGGAAGCCTTTGAAAGGTATGGAAGGGCTGCAAGGTAAATTACAATTTTCAAAGAGTTGCTTGTTATAAGGGAGTTACAGTGGACTATTTCACCATCTTGTTACTCACGATAAGATTGATCTGTCGGACCATGACACACAAACTCCATACTGCCTCTTCTATGCTAACCCTTGGCTATTAACTTTTTCTGTCCACCATATCTATTTAAGGTGAATCCATGTACCAACTGATCCTTCTGTGTAGAAAGTGTTGTACAATTCCTTCAGCGTCTCCCATGTCAATGATGTCATATCATAAAACATCAAGTCCCAATTAAATGCCCAGTGAACAATGTACTAGTTTGTGCTGGTTTTTGTCCTTTATTTGTGGATTAAACTCATGTATCATCACGATAGTGCTTCTTGGGCAGTCGGTGCCTAAAATATTTATGTTCCTCTGCAGTTGGAGGCACCTACTCTGGACAATATACTCACACACGACTCCTAGAAATAACTATTATACTCCAGTTAAGCCCTCACCAGTGACTATCATATTATAGGAAATCACTGTGATTATCATGTGATCCCATCACGATTTGATAACTTGAACAACATGCTGTACCACTACTTAGAATCCCTCTGCAAGGTGCCAAGAGTGCAGAATACAACCGCAGTGAAGTGTCATACAGTGCTGTATAGATCAGTGTGACATTAAAGTGTGCCAGCGAAGATATATGCCTCAAATTGAATTACAAATAAGTTAAGCCTTACTAGCACCCTGGCGGGGGGAGCCAGCCAATCAGATGGCTAGGAATGCGGGCTTGATCCACTGGTACAAGCCCTCGTTCCAATGCTGCCTGACGGCTGGCTCCTCCGCTGCAATCTCCTCCTCCCCCCTCTGTCACTTTATTGTATTTTTTCTACAACTTCCCACCCCCCTAGTTACCTTTTTTCAGCGGCAGCAGTTGCTGCCACCACATCCGGGGATACTGCCCAGATCCCTCCTTATCTGCCCTTGCTTCGCTCAGGCATTTATCCCCCATTCCAGTCACTGGAACAGGAGATTAACACCATACTAGTGCAGGGAACTAGCTGTGCTTTCATAACATAGGCACTGCATTGTTTCCCTTATACAGAATACACATTAGCTAGGCAACTTTGGGGAAGCATGGTGACTTGCTGGTTGCTGCTCTTTTTCCCTACTTAAGGAGCCCTCCAGCCTTTTTTCCTTTGCAGATGGGGAGCAGGTGCAAGTGGTTCTAGGTCACCTGGCCTAAGCACCACCCACCTTCTTAGCCCTGCCTCTTCCTTTCTGCTCTTAACTCTTAGATCAACAACGTCTCTCGCCCGGGCCTCCGAAGCGAAGGCCAGATGAAGAAAAGGGCAATTCCTGTTTGGGCCTGTTCAGACCAGAAGGACCCAGGGCCCGAACCCCTGCTCAGACAACAGGTAAGCATGCACCAACATGTGTTTACTCCCTCTATCCCCACAGGCCATCCTCACCATCATCAGGCAACCCCAACGTCAACTTCTCCAGTGCTGGGGTGAGGACAGGTGTTCCCTGGCACAGTAAGTTGTGCATTTGTAAAAGTGTTATTCTCGCGCCACACCGTGTGTGTGAGGTTCGCTCGCATCGCACATCCCAGACTGGGTGGTCCCTCGCAACTCCCTATCACGTGTGCCTCGTGCCTCCCTTCTCCAGCCTTCTGCACCCACACGCCCCCTTTGCTCTTCCTCATTGACTGCCCTGTTTTGCAATGTATTGCTTTGTGTTCTGCTGCATTCTTCCTTCTTCCTTCTTCTCGGTTTACATTTGTCAACTGCCTTGTTCTTTTGTATATTGTTCTGTGTTCTGCTGTGCTCCACCCTCTTCTAGGTTCTCTTTTTAATGACTGCTCTGTTCCTGATGCCCTGGTAACCTGATTTGCTTACCGGACTGCCTTGGTTTCTACCTGGTCTTCCATCTGAGCTCTTGTGTACTTAGTCAATCGTCCACTATTGTCTTGTCGTTTTCTGTCTCGTCTGCTTGCACCCCTCCTTCTGTCCTCCCCTAGTGTCGCCACCCCCACCTTTCCCCTCCACCCCTCTTCCTCTCTGCTCTTCCCCCACCTACTCTATGGTGCTCTCTGTTTCTCCTATCTTTTAAAACTACTTCTCTATCAACTATCCTGCTCTCCTCACTAAGTCTGGTAGGAAGAAGTTCAAAAAGGATATCCAGGCATCCCTATAGCTGACACCTATCCAGTGCTTCCTCCAGACAGACCCTCACCGACATCCTTTTCGTCGTTCCCTCGCCAGACCTATGAACTCTTCATATGGTATCTGTGCTCTCTCCCTTCTCTTCTTCTCCCATTAATGATGGCACCCAGTGGGAAGCCCTCCTGCCCCCCTTCCACTCCTCTAAGGTCATCATTAATGTTTACCTGAATGGCACCGTCTTGGTCCAAGGCCCTCAGGCCAACCTTCTCCTCTTAGATAGATGCTTCCCGCACCTCATCAATTTCCTTTCTTCTCCTGCTGTCCCTTCTCTCCCTTCTTCGGCTTCCTTGTCTCCCCCCTCTGCCTCCTCCTTGGCTACCTTTCCCTCTCCTCCTCTCCTTCTTCCTCTTCTAGCCCCCCTTGGGCTCCTTCTACACCTCTGCAGGGCGTATCTCTGATTTGTACCCCTCCCCGGAAGTCTTTCAAGTATGGCAACCTTCTCCATATTGCCACTCTTAACTCTCGCTCAGCTGTCAAACACTCCTCTGACATCTGACGCCTGCTGGAAGAACTTGATCTGAATGTCCTCAGTCTCACCGAGACATGGTTCACGGCCAGCCCTGTCACGAGCTTTGACACTCTCCACCTTGATGGCTACAAGATCCTCTCCGCACCCAGATCCAACTGTTCCAGAGGGGGTGTAGCATTGATCTTCCCGGAGTGGATTCCTGCCTCTGTCATTCCTATGCAGGCCTACTCCTCTTTCAAATGCCTTGTCTGCAGGCTCTCTCTCCTGGCCACTCTCTTACCGTGGCTACTATCTATCGGCCACCTTGTCAGATCACCTCCTTCCTCTCTGAGTTGGCGGACCTCCCCTCCTCCCTCCTGGCCTCGACCACTCAACTCCTCCTTCTTCAAGACTTTAACATCCACCTGGATGCTTCCTGTCCCTCCTCTGGACTCTTTCGCGACCTCTGCGAATCTCTCTCTCTTTCTAGTCTCCCCTCTGGCCCAACTCACTCTGGAGGGCACACTCTGGATGCTCTGATCTCCTCCTGCTCCAAAGGCAATACCGGCTCTCTGCCCGCACTAAGAAGAGAGCCCACATCAAAGCCTGCATCTCTGCGGCATCTAACAACTCAGCCAAACTCTTTCAAATCTGCAAGGAGCTGGCCAATCCTGCTGCATTATCTGCCTCTTCTGTGTCCTCTCAGGCCCTCTGCATGGCCCTGGCTTCTCATTTCATCTCTAAAACCTAGGACATCCTGACCACCCTCGTGTAATCTCCTCCTCCTCCCTCTACTCTCTCCTCTACCTCCGGCCTCCCTGTGTCCACCTCTCCTCCCTCTTTCTCTTCCTTTCCTCTGTTCTCCCCTGACAAGGTTTCTAGACAAGTCCTATCTATGAAATTCTCGTCAAAACAGGTTCTTCCCTGTTCTTCCAAAACATTAAGGACCAGATTGACACCCTCGGTCCTGCCCTGGCTGACTTCTGCAACCACTCCTTCGCCACTGGAGCCTTCCCTTCCCCCCTGAAGCACTCCCTTGTGCACTCTCTTCTCAAGAAAACCTTAGCCGACCCCTCCTGCCCGGCTAACTATCGCCCAATCTCCATCACTCCCATGGAAAAGCTGGCCATCTCCAGGGGTGGACTGGCCTATACGGAACTCTGGAGATTTCCCGGTTGGCCTCTGCACCCTGGGCCTCTTTTCTGTGGTATTTCCAAATTTTCTCATAGGAAAAGCATTGGGCTTGCTGAAAATTTGTCATTTGGGGCCACTTTGAACTTTATTTCCAGGGCCTCCTTTGGTCGCCAGTAATTATTTCCAGGGCCTCTTTTAGTTCCCAGTCCAGCCCTGGCCATCTCCCAGCTTAATCTTCAGACTGAATCTGTTGGTTGTCTCCATGACCATCAGCCTGGCTGCAGAGCAGCCAGAAGCATTGAAACTGCTCTCCTGAAGACCCGTGAAGACCTGCTCTCTAACCTTGATTCTACTCTCACCTCTGCTCTCATCAACCTTTCTCTTTGCTTCTGCTTTTTCTCCTCCTCTCCTCTGCTGACCTCCTGGCTGTAACTGGAACTTGCACTGGCCACCTGGACACCCTCTGATCTCAGGCCCAGGTCCCCCCGCCAGCGTCACACACCTGCACTGCCCACCTGGAAACCCCCGCACTTGGGGACTGTTTCTGTATCCTTACAGTACACCCCTACCAGCCCTTGACACCTGATGTCTGCACATACCTTTGCACTTGCCACTAGCTGGCCGCTACTTACTTATTGTTATCTTTTCCCATGTACTGCACTGTCCCTGACCCCTCCCACGCACTTGTGCAATTTGAATGCGACCTGGCCTAGTAAGATCGTTGTCTGCCATCCCTTATTTTCACCTCCCTTGCCTCGTCACGCCTTGAAACACTTGTGTATAGGCACGTTATAAATGCCATATCATATCATATCTTAATCTCTCTTCTGCCTTTGGCACGGTCAACCATGCCATCCTGCTCAATTGTCTCCTTGATAATCTGGGTATCACCAATCAGGCCCTGGTCTGTCTGATCTTGTTCCTCTCTGATCGACCCTCCCAGGTCCAACTTGGGTCCTTCCTTTCCTCTATCTCACTCTCTACCTGTGGTGTTCCCAGGGGTCTAACCTCTCTCCCTGGCTGTTCAACCAATACCTGGCAACTCTCGCCGACCGCATTGCTGCTCTCTGCTCCAGCTTTCAGTGTTATTTGGATGACAATCAGCTTGTTTTTAGGCTCCCCTCTGCCACCTCTTCTTCTCTCATCTCTGACTGTATGTCTGCTATCCAGGAGTGGTGTGCCGCCAACAATCTCTGCCTTAATGCCAGTAAGACAGAGATTCTCCTCATCGGCACACCTGTACCCTCCTTTCCTGTCACTCTCTGGCTGGCCTCCCTTGGCCCTCTTCCTACTGTAAACCTGCATTTACTGTGGGTTTTCCACAAGCATGGAATATGTGTCACATTACCAAGGCTGTCATGCTTGTTTACTCTCTCGTAGCATTTTCTGTTCATACGGAGGGGGCTTTCTTTTGGGCGTGCATGAAAGGGTTGAGAATGTTGATGGTAGGCTCCACCAGCAGGGGGAGCGAGGTTGTCTGTGAAGGGATTTCACCTCAGGACTGTCGCGGGCCCCACTGCTGGCGGAGAGAGTTGGAGAGTCCCCGCAGAGGATAAATGGCTGGAAGGGATCGGTAGGGGGAGTACAACGGAAAGGCGAAGGAAGAGAGAAGCTCGAGCCTGCAAATGAGGGCATCCCAGCCCTCTAGAGTCCAGTGACTGCCCCTTTCGCTAGGCCGTCCGCCTGGCGTAAGCCAGTCTCTCTCCCCCACCCGGGGTCGAGGGAGTGAGCAGGGCCCGTTGGTTAAGGGCGCACCTGGTGGGTGTTTGCCGCCAGCACGCCACCACTGCATAGAGAGAGAGAGCAAGAGCGGGGCAGCATTGCATGAAGAATATTGAGTCAGGTAGGAGAGGGAAACGCTAAGAATGGGCCCAAGCCTAGTGTGAGCCACCTGCCGGGGTACACGTGAGCCGTGGCACGCCCTGACGGATGGTATATTTCTCATCTCTGGTTCCATCAGGGACGCTGAGAGGTATGTGAGGTAACCTATGCTCCGAGTACAGGGGGATCTGACTGACTTTGAATACACTGTGAAGAAGGCGCTGTGGTACCCTGAGGGGGTTGGGCCACCCTGATGGTTGAGGGATCCCTCGTATTTCTCTGGTGGCCACACCTTGGCCCATGATGGTATAGTGGGGAATTGATCCGGGTTCCAGGTGACATATTGGCATGAGGGGGACAGTGGTTTGACAAGCCCCGTTAGTCGTACTCTTCACACGCTTTGGGGGCAGAATGTGATCATTCCCTCTGGGATGGTCTATTCGAGGGGCCCTGTCCTAATGTCGTGCTGAGGAGGGGACACGGCCTGGTATCTTGACTAGGTAGTGAGATGAAAAGCGGTGGGGGTATGGTACCTCCCAGTGGTAGTTGTTAACTACCTGTGTGAAGGGGGAGTGGATCCGATCAAACTGAATATTTAATTACCACAAGTGATGGTGCACTTTCTCATGTGATCTACATGATATATGTGAATATGTATTTACTAAAAATGAATGCGCACTGCCTCATGTGATCCACATGCAATATTTGAATATGTATTTACCAAAGGTGAAAGTGCACTTCCTCAGGTGACCAACCTGCTATGTTTGAATATTTAATTACCACAAGTGAATGCACACTTCCTCATGAGGCATACCTGATATATTGGAATATTTATTTACCAAAGGTGAATGCACAATTTCTCATGCGACCTACATGATACATTTGAATATTTATTTACCAAAGGTGAATGCGCACTTTCCTCAAGTGACTGCTGTGATAAAAAGGTGTGTATGTAGCTAACCACGATGGCTGCACATGGTCTCAGGGGATCTCTCTCAGGTATAATAAGATAAATTGATCCAAGGTGTATGCCAAACTTACCAGGTGTTAACGTGTAAATATATTAATAGTTATTCAGCTAATGGGAATAAATAGGGTCCCAAGGGCCCCAGAGGACCCACTGAGACAAAGCTAAGGCAGAAAATGTCTACTTTATGATAACGAAAGTTGAAATGAAAACTGTTGAACATTGTTACTTTCTGCATTATTCATGAGAGCCTCAGTTAGGAGCTCAGTAATGTAATATGGCTATTAGTAACAAGGATTGGTTTGACTGAAACACATATATATATATAAAGGAAAGTGTTTCCCGCTTGTTAAAAGAAGCCAGACTGTGTCTGTTTATTTAATCAGGGGCCCTGGTGTAGCTGTCTCACATATGGGTGAATCTCCCCTTGGCCCTCACTAAGGTCCATCCACCTTTCCCCCTGGGTACTCCTAGTATGCACATGTGTGCACTGAGCTATCAGACTCCTTTTCTCAGGTCTCCTACAGGTTGCAGTCCAATCATACCTAATCAGAAAACAAATAAACAAGGAAGAGGCACCTTACACTACTCCCACCTGTGAGGCTAAGAACCTCAGGGCCATCTTCGACTCAACACTCTCCTTTTCTCCTCGCATCTCTGATGCCTCTAAGAAGTCAAACTACCGACTGCACCTCGTGAGAGGTATTCTTCCTTTCCTCTCCTTCACCCAGAAACTCACTGTCTCTAGATCTCTGGTTCTCTCTAGGCTGGACTACTGCAACAGCCTCTTTCTAAATCTGCCTGCTTCTATTCTCTGCCCTCTGCAGCTCATCCAGAACAGGACTGAGAGATTTGTCCTTGGCCTCAAGCCCAGGGATCGTATCTCTCCAGCACTGAAATCTCTGCATTTGCTCCCAGTGGCTGTACGGATTAAGTTCAAGACCCTCTGCATTGTCCAAAGGCCTTCCGGGGCCTCAATACCTCCAACTCTCTCTTCGTAAATACCTTCCTACTCAAGTTCTTCGCTCCTCCACCTCCAACACCCTCAGGGTCAGTCGCTACTCCAAGCCACGAGTTGGTGGTAGATCTCTTTCTTTGGCTGGGGCCTCTCTCTGGAACAGCCTCACTGTCTCTCTGAAACTTGAGGAGAACCATCTCTTGTTCAGGAAGTCCCTCAAGACCTTCCTCTTTGCTTCTGCCTTCTTTCTTCCTCTTCCCTGCTGATTTCCTGTCTGATACGGCACTGGTCACCTGGCTACTCTCTGATTTCAGGCCCAGGTCCATGCCCACCCAATTGCACACCCGCATCGCCTCCCGGCAACCCTTGACCTTGGGTCTGTATCTGTAACCCTACATTCCCCCTACCTGTACTTTTGGACACCTGCTGTCTGCACTTACCCTTGCACCTGTCACCCGCTGGCCGCACTTCTTGTTTTTGTTTTGATCCCATTTACAGCACTGCCCCCTCCCCTTTCCCCTGGCACTTTTCCCCATCCCCATCCCCTGCACTTGCGCAATCTCAATCTCACTTGGCCTAGTAAGATCGTTGTCTCTGTCCTCTTCTGTTCCCCCTTCCTTGCCTCGTTGAGCCGTGAAACACTTGTGTATAGGCGAGTTACAAATGCCATATAATATGCTCAGAGTTTGGAAGAACATATTCATTATACGGTGCACATTTGGATCTTTTTAAAAGCTCTGTAGGAAATGTGATTTCAAAGATTGTATTCCTTGGACATATGCATCGCTTTACATTTTTTGAAGACTAATCATTGTGCACCATTCTTCATCAAATTAACACAACTTTTGCTGTACCACTCTGTGGTCTTTATCATCATCTCTCACAGGGTAGATTTGATCAAATGATTATGCTGAATTAAACACTTTTGATTTTATACCCCATTATCCCCATGAACTTTAGTTTTAGGAGGAAGGAGCAGGTCAATGTACCTCTAGTTTTAATTATACTTGCACTATTTTTATTTGATATATGGTTTAATTCAAACCTTCATCAATTCATTCCATTATAAAAAGAAAGTTATAATTGAATTAATTAGCGATGACTTACCCTTTTAACTCAAGATGGGATCTTAATCAATTTCTTAAAAGAATTGTGTTAACCAAGTCTTCCATGAAATTTGTTAGAGCAAATGATAGTTTAAAATTCTCACTCCCACATAGCGTGGTCCACCAGTTTTTAGCATCTTGTGTTCACAAGGCATTTATTAAGGTGCCTATGTGTTTAGTTCTGAGTTCTCTCAATTTCGGGCAACATAGAACCAGATGCATTAATGTTTCACTCTGGAGGTGGCATAGTCGACACGCGTCTGTGTCACTGATGGTCATATGTCTTGCAGAAAGCACTTGCTTCGTTGGTAGAAGGTTCAGTCTAATCCGCAGTAACAGGTTTCTATGGCGGGGACTAGGATATTTTGGTAGGACATTCCTTGCTTTAATGTCATCTGTCAGATAGTCATAAACCTTATATTTGACTTTGTCCTCTTCTGTTTTTATCCAGTCCCAGTTCCATAATTTCTTTTTTGCTGCATCCGGGTTGTTCAAGAGAATATCAAGTTCCATATCAGCATCTGCCAACATTGCTAAGCATTGGTCAGACCTCTGAAGAAGTGCCCAATCCTGGTTATGAGAGCTGTCTCAGTGAAGTATAATAAATTGCAGTGGTTGATTGTTCAGGGTCAGCTTTCTGAACAAATTCATTGATTGCCACACAGATGCCGCATAGAGTGAAGTTAGACCTAGTTCATGTCTTATAATGTAGATGGGTACGCATCTCGGAAACCTGAGAACTTTCTTCCAAAAGACACTTCCTAGGGTACTCCAGATTTCCCAAAGCAAACACAGCGATGCATCAGCACTGTATGTCAATATAGATGTTAGTTTTTGTTTATAGAATTTCAGTACTGGCATCAATTAATATTTTCCAATTTTTCTGTGGATGGTGGCAGCTTGCGTCGCTAAGTTGTTTGCTTTAGATTTCAATTCACCTATTCGCTGTGCATCATTTGCGCTTAGATTTAGATTGATGCCAAGATATCTCATACTCTGGACTTGGGTTCATGGTTCTTGTCCAATCCGCCATTGGAGGTTTTGCTGCAGCTTCTTCCCTTTGGGTCTTTGCAAAACCAAAACTACACATTTAGAAATGTTGATCTTATGCCCATTCTTTACAATGTGAGAATGGAGGTTGTCCAGTTTTCTCTGAAGTCCAATTGGATTTTGGTCTAGGATAGCATGTCATCCGCATACAGCATCCAGCTGACAGATGTTATTCCGTTTTGGCGAGAATGAGTTGAACTATTCTACACTCTTTCAGTTCATAGCTGTTGTAGAACAATAAAAAATGTCAGATGAGGGTGGACAATGAAAGAAAAGTAGAAATGGCCACATGACTCGCCCCCTGCACCCACCCACCCCTGCCTGCCTGAGTCAGTTTCACTACTTCTTTTGTTACACTTCTACTACTGAATGACAGTTTATGACGAGGCTCCTCCATAAAGGGCAAGGGTAGTAAAGGTTCGGCACCCCCTCACCCATTATGGACTAGCTGCCCCTGCATTCACACCACACCCATTCATTATACAAGCAGCCATATACATATTCAAACATTCACTCTGATTAAGAAATACAAAATAAAATTCACTTGCATACATTTCCCATTCATACACTCACACAATCAGCAGCATTCATTCACTCACTCTCATATTCACCAGCATTCTTTATCTGCATATCCCTCTTCTTAGCCCAGTACTTATTTGTGAGGTGGGTAGCCACACACAAGTACTGTGATGAGGAAGAGTAGGACTAGGAATAATGAGGATTACTGGTAAGTAATGCATACATTCACTTGTACACTCCCCATTCATACATGCATGTGATCAGCAGCATCCATTCACTCATTCTCTCGCACATTCAGAATACACCTACATTCATTCACAAGCACATTCAAAAGCATTACACGCACATTCAAAAGCATTACTTCCTCACTCACAATAGAGTGCAGTATGTAAATATGTGAGTGAAGGTGTAATACACAAGCAGCCATGCACCCATACAGACCCTCACATGCCCCTGCATTCACACCACACCCATTCATTATACAAGCAGCCATATACATATTCAAACATTCACTCTGATTAAGAAATACAAAATAAAATTCACTTGCATACATTTCCCATTCATACACTCACACAATCAGCAGCATTCATTCACTCACTCTCATATTCACCAGCATTCTTTATCTGCATATCCCTCTTCTTAGCCCAGTACTTATTTGTGAGGTGGGTAGCCACACACAAGTACTGTGATGAGGAAGAGTAGGACTAGGAATAATGAGGATTACTGGTAAGTAATGCATACATTCACTTGTACACTCCCCATTCATACATGCATGTGATCAGCAGCATCCATTCACTCATTCTCTCGCACATTCAGAATACACCTACATTCATTCACAAGCACATTCAAAAGCATTACACGCACATTCAAAAGCATTACTTCCTCACTCACAATAGAGTGCAGTATGTAAATATGTGAGTGAAGGTGTAATACACAAGCAGCCATGCACCCATACAGACCCTCACATGTACGCATTCAAACATTCACTCTAATTAAAAAACAAACAAAGAAAAGAAACGTCACTAGCATACATTTCCCATTAATACACGCACACAATCACCAGCCTTAATATACTCATAGATTCGACATTCACATGCCTCTCAACTCACACGCCTTAGGCAGGTGTCACTCGCCTTGTAATGAATTCATTCACCCACCAAGCCTTCAACACGTCTATTCAATTTAATCGGCTATCACTCGCTCAAAACAACGTTCTCCTTTTTCATCCACCCTGGGGAATTCAAAGGTAAAGAGCTATGAATTCATACACTCACACAATCATCAGCATTCCTTTCACGTATTCACTCACACATTGCCATTCATACACTGATGCAATCAGCAGCATTCATTTTACTTTTTTATTTTATTGTTTATAGCATACATGCCAACATTATGTGACCAAAAATGTGTAGGAATCTTAAAGTTTCAAAAATAGTCAGGCGAGGAGGTAATGATAGGAATAGGGCGCGCCAGCAGCCCATTGTCATTGAATGAGCCCGCCGCCGCGGGTGCATTCAATGACAATGAGGCGCCTGCCACGCCTTCTGCCCCCACGCCAGCTCGGGGGAGCCCTTGAAAGACTCCCCCGAGCTGGCGTGGTGGGGGGCTAATGGAGCCTTTTGTCAAAGGCACCCGCGGTGGAGGGGCGCATTTAGCCCACTGCTGTGGGTGCCTTTTTCATCAAAAGCCTGCATGCCGCGCCTTCTCCCACTACGCCAGCTCAGGGGAGCCCTTGAAAGACTCCCCCGAGCTGGCGTGGTGGGCGCTAATGGTGCCTTTTGTCAAAGGCACCGCGGCAGAGGGGCGCATTTAGCCCACCGCCGTGGGCGCCATTTACATCAAAAGCCTGCATGCCGCGCCTTCTCCTGCTACGCCAGCTAGGGGGAGCCCTTGAAAGACTCCCCTGAGCTGGCGTAGCCAAAAAAAAACTAAAAAACAAAAAACAATTAAAAAAAAGAAGAAAGTATTTGTTGCCAATAAATCGGTAAACGGTAGGACTGCTTAAAAAGCGGCATCCTACCGCCTAAATCGGTAGAGTTGGCAAGTATGTTGCAGACATAAAGCAATAAATAGTAAACTTGCTGCCTTCAGACCTGATACTTCAGGAGTCTGAGCTCAAAATATAGAAGACTATTGGTGCAGTTCTTAAATAACAAATCCTGCAAACCTACAGCAGAAAGAATAGCATAGCGCTTCTGACCACACCCATATTTAAACATGTCCATATGTGTTTGACAAAACGTGCCCAACATTAATTCAAAACAAATGGTGTGGCATGTTAGACTGATTTGCACCCTTGGGGCCTGATTCACAGAAGCGTTTTCGAATGGTACCATCCCATTTGAAAACGCTACGTTAATTCAGGCCCTTAATGTAAGAGCCCATTATAGACAGGGACTGTCATGACGCTTGTTTTCACAAGTGCATGTTCATCAGAGCGCAGGGCATAAAGCGTGTTGGCAAAGAAACATTACATTCGATACTTACAGTCCTAGTGTAAGTACCCATTAGAGACAAGGAATGTCAGAACACGGCCGGCAATCTTAAATGGCAAAGCTCGTACATCTCTATAGACAATTTTGTTGAGCCGACATACGCATGAGAGCACAGGGCACCGCGTAAAGCAAAGAAACAGCATTCCTGACCTTATCAGTTATTCGGCTCTTCTTCGGCTTCACGTTGCCGTACCTATAAACACAACTCCAAGGAAGTTAGTGACAGTCGGGTTGAACTGCAACAATCTATAACTCATTCTGGTTGTAATCCCTCTCGTAGACCTCCAGGTTCGCCCAACCGAAATGCCGATTACAGGGAGTACTGCAACCAAGAGCCCTTGACGAAATGCAACCCGCTGAGGCACTGTGACCGGCACTGCCCGAAGGATGGCACTTGACGCTGCAGGCACTGCCACAGCAGACACAACCAAGCCTTGCTTGGTGCGCAGGGCAAAGCGGGAGTCACGTGACGGCCGAGATTTTGATTGATGACAGAGGCGTACACACGCCAGCGCCTCTGTCATCAATCAAAATCTGAAATGGGCCGTCACGCCCCCAGAGCTATGGGGTCTCAGGCAGAGGCCTGAAAATCTGTAGTTCAGCCACGAAAGTCGGTAGGTGGTAGGACTGCTTAAAAAGCGCTATCCTACCGTCTAAATCGGTAGGGTTGGCAAGTATGGTTTATAGTGCGGACCTAGCACGAGAGCAGCGCAGTGCTCCCCAGAGTGTGAGCAGGTAGCATTTGGGCTGGCATCTTTTAACAGTAGTGCAGTACTGTGAGGTTTGTGCGTTGGTATGTGCGTCCATTGTAATTAGTCCTTGGTCAGGTGTTGAAAGAGCCATGTTTTGAGAGATTTGTGAAATTGGAGAATTGTGGGTGTGAGGAGTTCAGCCATCCGCACGGTGGGCGTGAGCTTGCCTGGGGCTTTTTTGAAAATTTAAAGGAAATTGAATGAAGGAATATCAACCTCCAGAAAATGTGTGGGGCTAATCGGCACACATGTTCCTATTCTCACCGCACGACATACGCATAGACCCGTGGACACAGCCTACAGACGCAGTCCTCCCTGTCATATTTAGTTGGGCTATGACAGTCAGGAGTACTCCATGTCATCTCCAGAAGGGGGAGGGCCAAACCTTCCCCCTGCCATGGTCAGCCTAATTCACTAACAAAGGCTCCATGCATCTGCCATGTCCGTTTGTTTAGCCTTGTAGCTGGTGGCAGCTTGTGCATACTAATCAGAGTTTAATTCAAACAGGCCGACATGGGGCCTGGCTGCAGAGGCTAACAAAGGAGACAGGAAACCCCAAAACCCTTTCATATGCACTGTGTGAGCCTGAAGCCAGCTCCCGCCCTCCGTATCGATTGACAGTGAAATGTCATGGCTGGGACTGCTTGTATTACAGTATTCATCCCCGCAAGGGGACCCCATTCAGAAGGTACGAGAATGTGGTTTGGGGGAGCCAGAGAGTCTGGTCTCACTGCAGCTTCAAGGGAGACCTGCTTGCTTTAATCAGGAACCACAGAGAGCTCCATTAACCAGAGAGACCCTTTGATACACAACAGACAGGAAGATGGGTGGGAATTAATAGTACATTGTTTACCTTTTCTGTTGCAAAGCACTCTGGCTATGACCTCACTCATGCTGGAGATTGTTGATGGGGACCCAGGATTGGTTCATTTAGGTAGGATTAGCCTGCACCAACCCTGTTGTCCATTTGGATTTACAATCAGGCTGAGCCCCTCTTTTGGCAGATCATCTGAAGACTTCACAAAGAGTAACAAGAAGAACTCAGCATTAAACCCTAGATGAAGGTACAGTCTGCCTTACATCTTCCGCCAGTGAAGGAAGGCCAGGACCTCCAAGAGGGAAGCAAGATCCCTCCCCTAAACATCTCCCACAGAACAGAGGGAAATACCGAATCCAGCAGACCCTCCAGCAGCTCCAGAACTGGTAGCTAGCCAGCACCCAGTATGCCCTGTTGGGCTCTGTAGCAAGCTTCCTAGGTGGGAAGTGCCAGAGAGTCTCTGAACCATACCAGGGACAAGGCAGCTGCCTGCAACACTCTCCTCAGCTTTGGGCTGTCTGCCTTAAAGGACGACACAAGCCCAGTAAAGGAGCTAGGAGATGTTAATCGACAAGCATCTACCGAGGTCTGCCTTAAAGGACATTTTCAAGCCAGTCGAGCCCCTTGAGCTGCAACCGACTGCACCACTGACTGTTGCTACACTACAGTCGCTAAAGCCGTCCGATACGCCTCAACCTGTGCTTTAGAACTTCCTACCATCACTGAGACAACGATTCCTGACCCTGAGCCACTGTGCAGGCCAGCCTGCAGCCATCCATCCAGCTTTGCTCGCCGAACTGCCTGCCGCCTAATACCCGCAGCTGTCTCCCATCTTGATCTCTGTCGCAGAAGCTGCAAAGTGCCCTAAAACCGACTCGACCCTGTCGAGCACCAAGAAGTCTTACATCATAAGGTACATTGTGGTAGAGATTCTGAACCAGGCTATTTGGGCCTTCTTGGCCAAGTGTTTCTGGAAGGACAGGCTGCTGTCAATGGTGAAGCCAAATGTTTTTGTTGAGTCTAAGAGTCGTGGATCAAATCCTTCTAGGCACGGATCATTGAGCCATTGTTGCACAAGTTGTTTTTTAGCAGGCGGACCAATGAGGATGAATTCAGTCTTGGATGGGTTTAGTTTGAGGTAGGCAGTTGACAACCAGGACTGGATGATGGCTAGATAATCACAGAGACGAATGATGTCCTGCACGCTATTTACTCTCAGGTCTCAGGTACAGGTATCCGGTCATTTTTTCGAAAACGTATTTTCGAAACACCATTTTTTCGAAAACATTTTGCCGAATTTATTTTTTTTCGAATATATTCTTTTTTTATTTTCTATTTATTTTCTGTCTTGTAAGCAAAAAAAAGTGTATAAACAAAAAAAAGGGGGTTTTGCGGGGACCCCCCCATTTCAAGATAAATAAATAAACATTCAGAAAAAAAAATTCGGCAAAATGGTGTTGACAAAATGGCATTCGAAAATATGCCATTCGAAAACGTGACTATAAACCTCATGTACAACCGAATTTCCTCTGCATATTGGTGGATGGCTATATTGGGGTCTTTGAGGAGACCTTCACTGGTGCCCACTGCACGCACAAATCACCTACAAGTCTTGCTGCATCATCTATAAGGCAGTCACTCTCAAGTCACCCAGCTACCTCGAGAGAGAAACTCTGCATCTCCTTTGGACAGTGCACCACCAGAAGCCAGGACACGTGCAGACTTGAAATCCGCAGCTGCAAAAAGGAAAGGACCAGCAAACAAGCCTTCTCTGCCTATGCCCCAAGACTATGGAACCAACTCCCCACCAGCATCAGACTCACCCCTATGCTCCTACAATTCAGAAAATAACTCATGACCCACCTCTTCAAGAGGTCTCACCCCCTGAACACCTAGGTCATCACGTCGCCCCTGGCGCTACCTGACTCGATATACGCTGCCCGCCCCTCTCCTCCCCGCCACATGGTACAGTTGTACTCCTCCTATGGGTCCCTCTGTATGCTACCCCCTGCTGTATATCAGTTCTGTTATTACCTCTCAAAAGCATTCTGTCATCATCTGTACTGTTGTATACCTCTGTAAAGCACTCCGTTATGCATCTGTATTGTGGTATACCTCTGCAAAGCGCTCTGTTGCTTCTCGAAGCTAGGTCTGCGCTCAATAAATACCATCATAATAATAAAAATAATAAGAGTGCCCAGAGGCTCCTTGTAAAGGTTAAAAACAATAGGTGAGAAGTTGCAGCCTTGCGCGACTCTACGGGAGACCTGGAGTCAGTCAGAATGCAACAAGTTAATCTGGACAGCCTGGTGTCTGCCTGAGAGCTACGAGGTAAACCAATTCAGGAGAGAATCCATCCTGTCAGCAAAGAGGGTGAGAAGGATATGGTGGTCGATAGAGTTGAATGCAGCCGAGAGGTCAAGGAGGACGAGGAGGCATGAGTCGCTCTTATCCATGATTTGTAGAGCATCATCCAGCTCCTGGATGGTGCTGTCTCGATGCTACACTTGGGGCAGAACCCTGACTGATAGTCATTTAGTAGTTTGAGTTGTTCAATTCTGGCGAGAAGTTCTGTAGCAACTACTTTTTCAAAGATGTTGCCAATAAACTGGAGGTTTGTAATGGGACTGTAGCTGGCCAGGTTGTCTGGATCTAGGGACGTTTTTCAAAAGAGGTCGTATGAGACCAGTGTTGAGGGTGTCCAGGAATGATCCTTATGCGAGGGAGGCATTAATTCACTCGTACATTCAGCAATTGCCTGCATTAATTCACGCTCACATTCAGAAATATTCAATCATCACTCACACATATACACAATCACTCATTAAATGCATGCACAAATACATCACACTTTAAAAAACAAAACCAATGCTTACCTTTGGCTCAGTTTCAGGTTCCCACTCAGCTGCTCCATCTGGAAGGCCCTCCCTGCAAACCATCTAGGCAGGATCCAGGGATTGGTGTCGATCACACATTGCTCCCTCTTTCCTGGTACTGGAGACCAAGGGTGAGCAGCATGGACTGGCTGCCCCAGGCTGTCATTCTGCAAGAGGAGGCACACGACCACCGCTTGGGAATTTTGAGGATGCAGTACCCCAGTCAGCATGGTCAGTGGACCATGCAAGGCTGTGGATGCAAAACACTTCCGACTTGCATGGCTCATTGCCCATGCTTAGCTGGGTTACTGGATTCAAGGGGAAACCTAATTTCCCAGGTAGCCACCCTCAGCTACATGCTATAGCAGAGAGAGCGCTCAGGTTTTCACTGGGCTCTGGCTTGGTTCCTCCATAATGGGGGTGGGTCGGCACCCCATCGCCCATTATGGAGAACCCTGTGTAGGACTGCTCGCGAGACCCGGTGTAACGTCACTTTTTGCTATCTGTCAGAAAATCCTATCGGTAGGAAAATCTGACAGGTATTGTAATGTCATTTTTTGCTACCCGTCAGAAACTCCTATCGGTAGGAAAATCTGACAGGAATTGTAATGTCATTTTATGATACCCGTCAGAAAATCCTACCGAGAGCAGACATTGGGCAACCCACCCAGGGTTAGGAAAAAGTGACGGGGTAGGAAAATCTGACAGCTTGACCTGTCATTTTTTCCTACCCATCAGAAAATCCTACCGACAGCAGGCATTGGGCAACCCACCCAGGGGTAGGAAAATCTGACAGCCTAACCTGTCATTTTTTGCTACCCGTCAGAAAATCCTACCGAGAGCAGACATTGGGCAACCCACCCAGGGGTAGAATAAAGTGACGGGGTAGGAAAATCTGACAGCCTGACCTCTCATTTTTTCCTACCTGTCAGAAAATCCTACCGAGAGCAGGCATTAGGAAAGCCGCCCAGGGGTAGGAAAAAGTGACGGGGTAGGAAAATCTGACAGCCTGACCTGTTATTTTTTTGCTACCCTTCAGAAAATCCTACCGAGAGAAGGCACTGTGACCGGCACTGCCCGAAGGATGGCACTTGACGCTGCAGGCACTGCCACAGCAGACACAACCAAGCCTTGCTTGGTGCGCAGGGCAAAGCGGGAGTCACGTGACGGCCGAGATTTTGATTGATGACAGAGGCGTACACACGCCAGCGCCTCTGTCATCAATCAAAATCTGAAATGGGCCGTCACGCCCCCAGAGCTCTGGGGCCTCAGGCAGAGGCCTGAAAATCTGTAGTTCAGCCACGAAAGTCGGTAGGCGGTAAGACTGCTTAAAAAGCGCTATCCTACCGTCAAAATCGGTAGGGTTGGCAAGTATGGTTTATAGTGCGGACCTAGCACGAGAGCAGCGCAGTGCTCCCCGGAGTGTGAGCAGGTAGCATTTGGGCTGGCATCTTTTAACAGTAGCGCAGTACTGTGAGGTTTGTGCGTTGGTATGTGCGTCCATTGTAATTAGTCCTTGGTCAGGTGTTGAAAGAGCCATGTTTTGAGAGATTTGTGAAATTGGAGAATTGTGGGTGTGAGGAGTTCAGCCATCCGCACGGTGGGCGTGAGCTTGCCTGGGGCTTTTTTGAAAATTTAAAGGAAATTGAATGAAGGAATATCAACCTCCAGAAAATGTGTGGGGCTAATCGGCACACATGTTCCTATTCTCACCGCACGACATACGCATAGACCCGTGGACACAGCCTACAGACGCAGTCCTCCCTGTCATATTTAGTTGGGCTATGACAGTCAGGAGTACTCCATGTCATCTCCAGAAGGGGGAGGGCCAAACCTTCCCCCTGCCATGGTCAGCCTAATTCACTAACAAAGGCTCCATGCATCTGCCATGTCCGTTTGTTTAGCCTTGTAGCTGGTGGCAGCTTGTGCATACTAATCAGAGTTTAATTCAAACAGGCCGACATGGGGCCTGGCTGCAGAGGCTAACAAAGGAGACAGGAAACCCCAAAACCCTTTCATATGCACTGTGTGAGCCTGAAGCCAGCTCCCGCCCTCCGTATCGATTGACAGTGAAATGTCATGGCTGGGACTGCTTGTATTACAGTATTTATCCCCGCAAGGGGACCCCATTCAGAAGGTACGAGAATGTGGTTTGGGGGAGCCAGAGAGTCTGGTCTCACTGCAGCTTCAAGGGAGACCTGCTTGCTTTAATCAGGAACCACAGAGAGCTCCATTAACCAGAGAGACCCTTTGATCCACAACAGACAGGAAGATGGGTGGGAATTAATAGTACATTGTTTACCTTTTCTGTTGCAAAGCACTCTGGCTATGACCTCACTCATGCTGGAGATTGTTGATGGGGACCCAGGATTGGTTCATTTAGGTAGGATTAGCCTGCACCAACCCTGTTGTCCATTTGGATTTACAATCAGGCTGAGCCCCTCTTTTGGCAGATCATCTGAAGACTTCACAAAGAGTAACAAGAAGAACTCAGCATTAAACCCTAGATGAAGGTACAGTCTGCCTTACATCTTCCGCCAGTGAAGGAAGGCCAGGACCTCCAAGAGGGAAGCAAGATCCCTCCCCTAAACATCTCCCACAGAACAGAGGGAAATACCGAATCCAGCAGACCCTCCAGCAGCTCCAGAACTGGTAGCTAGCCAGCACCCAGTATGCCCTGTTAGGCTCTGTAGCAAGCTTCCTAGGTGGGAAGTGCCAGAGAGTCTCTGAACCATACCAGGGACAAGGCAGCTGCCTGCAACACTCTCCTCAGCTTTGGGCTGTCTGCCTTAAAGGACGACACAAGCCCAGTAAAGGAGCTAGGAGATGTTAATCGACAAGCATCTACCGAGGTCTGCCTTAAAGGACATTTTCAAGCCAGTCGAGCCCCTTGAGCTGCAACCGACTGCACCACTGACTGTTGCTACACTACAGTCGCTAAAGCCGTCCGATACGCCTCAACCTGTGCTTTAGAACTTCCTACCATCACTGAGACAACGATTCCTGACCCTGAGCCACTGTGCAGGCCAGCCTGCAGCCATCCATCCAGCTTTGCTCGCCGAACTGCCTGCTGCCTAATACCCGCAGCTGTCTCCCATCTTGATCTCTGTCGCAGAAGCTGCAAAGTGCCCTAAAACCGACTCGACCCTGTCGAGCACCAAGAAGTCTTACATCATAAGGTACATTGTGGTAGAGATTCTGAACCAGGCTATTTGGGCCTTCTTGGCCAAGTGTTTCTGGAAGGACAGGCTACTGTCAATGGTGAAGCCAAATGTTTTTGTTGAGTCTAAGAGTCGTGGATCAAATCCTTCTAGGCACGGATCATTGAGCCATTGTTGCACAAGTTGTTTTTTAGCAGGCGGACCAATGAGGATGAATTCAGTCTTGGATGGGTTTAGTTTGAGGTAGGCAGTTGACAACCAGGACTGGATGATGGCTAGATAATCACAGAGACGAATGATGTCCTGCACGCTATTTACTCTCAGGTCTCAGGTACAGGTATCCGGTCATTTTTTCGAAAACGTATTTTCGAAACACCATTTTTTCGAAAACATTTTGCCGAATTTATTTTTTTTCGAATATATTCTTTTTTTATTTTCTATTTATTTTCTGTCTTGTAAGCAAAAAAAAGTGTATAAACAAAAAAAAGGGGGTTTTGCGGGGACCCCCCCATTTCAAGATAAATAAATAAACATTCAGAAAAAAAAATTCGGCAAAATGGTGTTGACAAAATGGCATTCGAAAATATGCCATTCGAAAACGTGACTATAAACCTCATGTACAACCGAATTTCCTCTGCATATTGGTGGATGGCTATATTGGGGTCTTTGAGGAGACCTTCACTGGTGCCCACTGCACGCACAAATCACCTACAAGTCTTGCTGCATCATCTATAAGGCAGTCACTCTCAAGTCACCCAGCTACCTCGAGAGAGAAACTCTGCATCTCCTTTGGACAGTGCACCACCAGAAGCCAGGACACGTGCAGACTTGAAATCCGCAGCTGCAAAAAGGAAAGGACCAGCAAACAAGCCTTCTCTGCCTATGCCCCAAGACTATGGAACCAACTCCCCACCAGCATCAGACTCACCCCTATGCTCCTACAATTCAGAAAATAACTCATGACCCACCTCTTCAAGAGGTCTCACCCCCTGAACACCTAGGTCATCACGTCGCCCCTGGCGCTACCTGACTCGATATACGCTGCCCGCCCCTCTCCTCCCCGCCACATGGTACAGTTGTACTCCTCCTATGGGTCCCTCTGTATGCTACCCCCTGCTGTATATCAGTTCTGTTATTACCTCTCAAAAGCATTCTGTCATCATCTGTACTGTTGTATACCTCTGTAAAGCACTCCGTTATGCATCTGTATTGTGGTATACCTCTGTAAAGCGCTCTGTTGCTTCTCGAAGCTAGGTCTGCGCTCAATAAATACCATCATAATAATAAAAATAATAAGAGTGCCCAGAGGCTCCTTGTAAAGGTTAAAAACGATAGGTGAGAAGTTGCAGCCTTGCGCGACTCTACGGGAGACCTGGAGTCAGTCAGAATGCAACAAGTTAATCTGGACAGCCTGGTGTCTGCCTGAGAGCTACGAGGTAAACCAATTCAGGAGAGAATCCATCCTGTCAGCAAAGAGGGTGAGAAGGATATGGTGGTCGATTGAGTTGAATGCAGCCGAGAGGTCAAGGAGGACGAGGAGGCATGAGTCGCTCTTATCCATGATTTGTAGAGCATCATCCAGCACCTGGATGGTGCTGTCTCGATGCTACACTTGGGGCAGAACCCTGACTGATAGTCATTTAGTAGTTTGAGTTGTTCAATTCTGGCGAGAAGTTCTGTAGCAACTACTTTTTCAAAGATGTTGCCAATAAACTGGAGGTTTGTAATGGGACTGTAGCTGGCCAGGTTGTCTGGATCTAGGGACGTTTTTCAAAAGAGGTCGTATGAGACCAGTGTTGAGGGTGTCCAGGAATGATCCTTATGCGAGGGAGGCATTAATTCACTCGTACATTCAGCAATTGCCTGCATTAATTCACGCTCACATTCAGAAATATTCTATCATCACTCACCCATATACACAATCACTCATTAAATGCATGCACAAATACATCACACTTTAAAAAACAAAACCAATGCTTACCTTTGGCTCAGTTTCAGGTTCCCACTCAGCTGCTCCATCTGGAAGGCCCTCCCTGCAAACCATCTAGGCAGGATCCAGGGATTGGTGTCGATCACACATTGCTCCCTCCTTCCTGGTACTGGAGACCAAGGGTGAGCAGCATGGACTGGCTGCCCCAGGCTGTCATAATGCAAGAGGAGGCACACGACCACCGCTTGGGAATTTTGAGGATGCAGTACCCCAGTCAGCATGGTCAGTGGACCATGCAAGGCTGTGGATGCAAAACACTTCCGACTTGCATGGCTCATTGCCCATGCTTAGCTGGGTTACTGGATTCAAGGGGAAACCTAATTTCCCAGGTAGCCACCCTCAGCTACATGCTATAGCAGAGAGAGCGCTCAGGTTTTCACTGGGCTCTGGCTTGGTTCCTCCATAATGGGGGTGGGTCGGCACCCCATCGCCCATTATGGAGAAGCCTGTGTAGGACTGCTCGCGAGACCCGGTGTAACGTCACTTTTTGCTATCTGTCAGAAAATCCTATCGGTAGGAAAATCTGACAGGTATTGTAATGTCATTTTATGATACCCGTCAGAAAATCCTACCGAGAGCAGACATTGGGCAACCCACCCAGGGTTAGGAAAAAGTGACGGGGTAGGAAAATCTGACAGCTTGACCTGTCATTTTTTCCTACCCGTCAGAAAATCCTACCGACAGCAGGCATTGGGCAACCCACCCAGGGGTAGGAAAATCTGACAGCCTAACCTGTCATTTTTTGCTACCCGTCAGAAAATCCTACCGAGAGCAGACATTGGGCAACCCACCCAGGGGTAGAATAAAGTGACGGGGTAGGAAAATCTGACAGCCTGACCTCTCATTTTTTCCTACCTGTCAGAAAATCCTACCGAGAGCAGGCATTAGGAAAAAGTGACGGGGTAGGAAAATCTGACAGCTTGACCTGTCATTTTTTCCTACCCGTCAGAAAATCCTACCGACAGCAGGCATTGGGCAACCCACCCAGGGGTAGGAAAATCTGACAGCCTAACTGTTGGGGGTCGCCTGCCAGGTCCATATGGCAGGCGACACAGGGGTGCTGCTTCCTCACAGCACATTGTTGGGGGTCGCCTGCCATGTCCATCCGGCAGGCGCCCCGGGGGTGCTGCTTCCACACAGCACCAAACAGGCCCAGCGCCTGTGGGAGTTTGGGGCCTGCCATGTCCATCCGGCAGGCCCCGTGGCGCTATGGGACACCAGCGCCATCGGGGTAGGGGCACAGCCTGCCAGGGTCCTGACCATGCGGACCCCGGCCGCCATCCTGGCACGAGGGTCCCATGGCACCAGGGCCTGCAGGCCTGTACCGCCTACAGCATTAATGAGACACGGACTCAGACCATCCTTCCACGGAGTCTGCAGCCGTTCTCTCTCACGTGCCTGCAGGGGCTCCTTTTATTAGCTTGGGCCATGACGCAGTCATGGCCCATCTTAAAGGGGCAATACACGTGAGGACAAACACATCCCCTTAAAGGGGCAACACACCCAGGCGGGTCCCACGTAACACTCCTCCTTTTTCATAATGAACAAACAAACAGTGCTGAAACATCCAGGCATCCCGCCTGTTATAAAACACTAACATGCGGGTTGGTTTAGAACTTGTGGAGTGGGCAAATGATGAGATTTGCCACCGCCACATACTCAGCTTGCTCACACCACTAAAGACCTAACATATTAACCCATTTCTAAACACACTCCACAGGTGACATTCGTTGCAGGTAAGCTGCTAGAGGAACATCGGCAGTTCTACCACAGTTTACAAAACCCTTTATTAACCTGGGGCTCGAAACGATAACCTACACAAACAAACACCATGGTTGTCTACCGGTATTGCATGCACACCTCGCAACTGTGGGAGCACAGCCTCACCCGATTATTCTCGCCTGAGACCCCTTAAAGCATGAAGTTACTATGCAGGTTCACAGCATCAAACACAAGATTACTGAGTCCTCTTTAACCAAACAGCGGGGCAGCAGGAAACCAGTCCATCTCCCATCAATGTCCGTTCAGGAGTCACTTCCCAAGTTCAGGTCCATCGATGGTGTAGTTCACAGCCGGCAAAGCCGCACCTAGCGGGTACCAGGGGCCACATCGGCATAGTCACTTGATGTTCAGAGCAGAGTAGCGCGCCGCGGGTCACAGGGCATCCAGGCTGCTCCGTGTGCTGTTGATTTGTTACGGAGCGACATGGCATCACTCACCCCTTTTTGTCGGCGATGCTCCCCCGATCTGGCACACCTCTTTCCTCCAGGGGCACAGAAGGGCGCACAAGCACTCGTCATGAGCTGCAACCCATTTCTCGACTAATGCCCTGATTCTTAGTTTTATGGTCCAAGGCTGCCTGGTCACTTGGTCACACCCAAGGTGTCGACTGAACTCAGGGGTCCAGCAGGTATCCTCCCCACAGCCTGTCGAGCTTGTCCCTTCGATGGCATAGCATGCAGGGTGTCATTAATGACAGGCAGCCAGATTGTCCTCCGTGGCAGTCAGTCAGTGCCACTAATATGATAGGCAGGGTGGATTATGTTCCGACGGCACTGTTCGGGGGTATGATCACCTCCATGTTGTCGGGCATTCCTTCCGACCGATGTAGCAGGGTACCGGGTCTTGTTCTGCTGCCAACGCTGCATCCCCTGCAGCACCTCATGGACGGTGCCGTCAGTGCGGTGTACAGTGCACACAATGTCCAACGTCGTGGCTGGGGCCTTAGTATACGAGGGTGGACGCCCCGCTATGACGGTGGTGTGGACCCCATGGGGGCTGGTGCTGTCGCTCTGCTTTGTGTCTGGTGCACTCACCGCCTGGGACTTTTTCCAATGGAGCGCCCTTTCGATGCAAAGAGCTCCAACGGGAAGCATGCATTCTCTTCTCGCCTGCTCCTTCCAGAGCACCGTGGCTTCTCGACAGCAGCAGCCCAGAATCTTCATTGAGGCACGTTGGGCAACGTGGCCCTTTCCGGGTATTGCCTCTCGTGTGTGTCTGGCAGTGGACAGAGGCACGAGTACTGCTGTAGCCGATCTTTGTAGGTGTGCTCCGACCATAAGGGAGGCACACACCCCCGCCTGGGTAGCGCAGGAACATTGCTGATGTGGAGAGGATAACTCTGGGCTAGTAATCTCACAGCATGTCACTGCCTCCTGGCCTGGGATCCCACTGGGGGCCTCTGATGGCACAGCTCCAACACAAGATTGCTTGGTTGTTCTCCTCGCCAATCACTGCGGGGGCCATGTTCGCACTTTCGCCTCCCCGACCCTGTAGAGCTGCTGGGATTTACATCTATCTGTGGCCCCGGATCTTGACGGGAGCGGGTTCTTTCTTGTGCCGCTCGGATCCAGAGCTTTCTCCCCTCCAGCCTGACCCGGGCTGACACGGAGTATCAGGCACCTTTCAGTTCTGACATAGAGCGCATCAAACTGTACCTCTGGGCGGCGTGGAATCGCCCTGCCAGCAGCCTGAACGTTTAGTGAACCGCAAGTGTTTGCTTCTTTTTTTTGTGTCTCACTGCCTGGAACTGTTGGGGGCGGCTACTCTGCCCAGGGCACCTCGCGTCAGGCTGGCTGAGGTGGGACAGGTGGGCGCTCCACAGCGGCACTCGGTCTCACTGCTTCGGCTGGGGGCAGTCTATATTTCCCACTGGGCGTTCTTATTTCTTTCCCTTCTTTTTCTCTTGGCGTAGCGCCGCGGGACGGGGCGTGGGCTAGATCCCCCCCCTTTTTGGCCGCACGAGCACCCTCCTTTCAGAGGGCCGCGGCCTTTGGCGGGGCAATGCGTCTCTCCTCACGGGCGGATGTTTGTTCCCTGCCCGCAGCTGCACTATTTCCACAGCAGGGTTTGCGGGCAGGCTGCCCCCTGGCCACACGAGGACCCCCATACAGAGGGCCGCAGCCAGGGAGGACCCACCATCAGGGATCTTCTTCCCCCTTACGGCGGGCCCAGCATCAGCTCGTGCGGCTGATGCCACTTTCCTATGTTGCCGACTTTTTTTTTCCTCTGGGCCCGGTTGATGTTGGGCCCGCCTCAGCTGTTTTGTACGCGGGAGATGCCGCAGCTTCGTGCGGGGGGGGCAGCGTCTCCCTGCCACGGCCAGGGGGTCCGCCCGGCATCTTAATGCGGCTGACGCCGCTCGCGGTTCGGGGCCGCCTCTTCTCTTTTTCGGGACTGTGAGGTGGGGCAGCTCACGCGGCCACCGCCGCACACCCCCCTCCACATGGGGTGGAGGCGGCAGCTCCTCCTCCCAGGGCCACCTCTCACGGTTACGGGACAGCGTTGCGTCTCCCCGTCTCCCTCGGGAGACGGGCCGGCAGCTCGCCGTCCTTTGTCCTTGCGGGCCCCGTTGTTGCTGGGCCCCGCCTCTTTTTTTTTTTTTTTTTCTCCACTTCGCCGCGGCCGGCCCAGATTCTGGATGGGCCGCCACCGGCAAAAGTTCCGTTTTGCACTTTTTTTTTTTCTTCTTTTTTTTTTTTCGAACATTGGGGGGGGGGGGGTCGCACCTCCTCCCCATCGCGAGCTCCGACACCCGTTCGTCTTGCTGTGGGCCGCGGCCGGGCTGACGCATGCAGGGCACATCCACCCATTGCGGCGGATGCTGCTCTTCCTCTTGGGAGCCGCACCTCTCCCGATCCCGGACGGGGGAGGGGCAGCGCCTCCCCATCGCGGCCGACGCCGCGGGCACTTCTGCTCCCCGCGGGGACAGCTTTCTCCCCTCAGGTGGGGGGGGGCACGCACGCGGCCGCGCCGCAGATCTCACCTCCCCCACATGGGTGGGGCAGCAGCCGGCAACTCCTTCGCGGGCCCCGTTGGAGTCGGGCCCGCCATCCTTTGTTTTCCTGCTGCTCCTCTTCATGCGGCCGACGCCGCCCACGAGTCGGGGCCGCCTCAGCTGTTCGGCGGCCCCCAGTAGATGCAGACACGCTACCTCCTTTGCGGGCCCAGGTGGAGATGGGCCCGCACGATAATTCCTTCGGGCACGCAGGGCCCCTCTCTTCGTCGCCATTGTTGGGGGTCGCCTGCCAGGTCCATATGGCAGGCGACACAGGGGTGCTGCTTCCTCACAGCACATTGTTGGGGGTCGCCTGCCATGTCCATCCGGCAGGCGCCCCGGGGGTGCTGCTTCCACACAGCACCAAACAGGCCCAGCGCCTGTGGGAGTTTGGGGCCTGCCATGTCCATCCGGCAGGCCCCGTGGCGCTATGGGACACCAGCGCCATCGGGGTAGGGGCACAGCCTGCCAGGGTCCTGACCATGCGGACCCCGGCCGCCATCCTGGCACGAGGGTCCCATGGCACCAGGGCCTGCAGGCCTGTACCGCCTACAGCATTAATGAGACACGGACTCAGACCATCCTTCCACGGAGTCTGCAGCCGTTCTCTCTCACGTGCCTGCAGGGGCTCCTTTTATTAGCTTGGGCCATGACGCAGTCATGGCCCATCTTAAAGGGGCAATACACGTGAGGACAAACACATCCCCTTAAAGGGGCAACACACCCAGGCGGGTCCCACGTAACACTCCTCCTTTTTCATAATGAACAAACAAACAGTGCTGAAACATCCAGGCATCCCGCCTGTTATAAAACACTAACATGCGGGTTGGTTTAGAACTTGTGGAGTGGGCAAATGATGAGATTTGCCACCGCCACATACTCAGCTTGCTCACACCACTAAAGACCTAACATATTAACCCATTTCTAAACACACTCCACAGGTGACATTCGTTGCAGGTAAGCTGCTAGAGGAACATCGGCAGTTCTACCACAGTTTACAAAACCCTTTATTAACCTGGGGCTCGAAACGATAACCTACACAAACAAACACCATGGTTGTCTACCGGTATTGCATGCACACCTCGCAACTGTGGGAGCACAGCCTCACCCGATTATTCTCGCCTGAGACCCCTTAAAGCATGAAGTTACTATGCAGGTTCACAGCATCAAACACAAGATTACTGAGTCCTCTTTAACCAAACAGCGGGGCAGCAGGAAACCAGTCCATCTCCCATCAATGTCCGTTCAGGAGTCACTTCCCAAGTTCAGGTCCATCGATGGTGTAGTTCACAGCCGGCAAAGCCGCACCTAGCGGGTACCAGGGGCCACATCGGCATAGTCACTTGATGTTCAGAGCAGAGTAGCGCGCCGCGGGTCACAGGGCATCCAGGCTGCTCCGTGTGCTGTTGATTTGTTACGGAGCGACATGGCATCACTCACCCCTTTTTGTCGGCGATGCTCCCCCGATCTGGCACACCTCTTTCCTCCAGGGGCACAGAAGGGCGCACAAGCACTCGTCATGAGCTGCAACCCATTTCTCGACTAATGCCCTGATTCTTAGTTTTATGGTCCAAGGCTGCCTGGTCACTTGGTCACACCCAAGGTGTCGACTGAACTCAGGGGTCCAGCAGGTATCCTCCCCACAGCCTGTCGAGCTTGTCCCTTCGATGGCATAGCATGCAGGGTGTCATTAATGACAGGCAGCCAGATTGTCCTCCGTGGCAGTCAGTCAGTGCCACTAATATGATAGGCAGGGTGGATTATGTTCCGACGGCACTGTTCGGGGGTATGATCACCTCCATGTTGTCGGGCATTCCTTCCGACCGATGTAGCAGGGTACCGGGTCTTGTTCTGCTGCCAACGCTGCATCCCCTGCAGCACCTCATGGACGGTGCCGTCAGTGCGGTGTACAGTGCACACAATGTCCAACGTCGTGGCTGGGGCCTTAGTATACGAGGGTGGACGCCCCGCTATGACGGTGGTGTGGACCCCATGGGGGCTGGTGCTGTCGCTCTGCTTTGTGTCTGGTGCACTCACCGCCTGGGACTTTTTCCAATGGAGCGCCCTTTCGATGCAAAGAGCTCCAACGGGAAGCATGCATTCTCTTCTCGCCTGCTCCTTCCAGAGCACCGTGGCTTCTCGACAGCAGCAGCCCAGAATCTTCATTGAGGCACGTTGGGCAACGTGGCCCTTTCCGGGTATTGCCTCTCGTGTGTGTCTGGCAGTGGACAGAGGCACGAGTACTGCTGTAGCCGATCTTTGTAGGTGTGCTCCGACCATAAGGGAGGCACACACCCCCGCCTGGGTAGCGCAGGAACATTGCTGATGTGGAGAGGATAACTCTGGGCTAGTAATCTCACAGCATGTCACTGCCTCCTGGCCTGGGATCCCACTGGGGGCCTCTGATGGCACAGCTCCAACACAAGATTGCTTGGTTGTTCTCCTCGCCAATCACTGCGGGGGCCATGTTCGCACTTTCGCCTCCCCGACCCTGTAGAGCTGCTGGGATTTACATCTATCTGTGGCCCCGGATCTTGACGGGAGCGGGTTCTTTCTTGTGCCGCTCGGATCCAGAGCTTTCTCCCCTCCAGCCTGACCCGGGCTGACACGGAGTATCAGGCACCTTTCAGTTCTGACATAGAGCGCATCAAACTGTACCTCTGGGCGGCGTGGAATCGCCCTGCCAGCAGCCTGAACGTTTAGTGAACCGCAAGTGTTTGCTTCTTTTTTTTGTGTCTCACTGCCTGGAACTGTTGGGGGCGGCTACTCTGCCCAAGGCACCTCGCGTCAGGCTGGCTGAGGTGGGACAGGTGGGCGCTCCACAGCGGCACTCGGTCTCACTGCTTCGGCTGGGGGCAGTCTATATTTCCCACTGGGCGTTCTTATTTCTTTCCCTTCTTTTTCTCTTGGCGTAGCGCCGCGGGACGGGGCGTGGGCTAGATCCCCCCCCTTTTTGGCCGCACGAGCACCCTCCTTTCAGAGGGCCGCGGCCTTTGGCGGGGCAATGCGTCTCTCCTCACGGGCGGATGTTTGTTCCCTGCCCGCAGCTGCACTATTTCCACAGCAGGGTTTGCGGGCAGGCTGCCCCCTGGCCACACGAGGACCCCCATACAGAGGGCCGCAGCCAGGGAGGACCCACCATCAGGGATCTTCTTCCCCCTTACGGCGGGCCCAGCATCAGCTCGTGCGGCTGATGCCACTTTCCTATGTTGCCGACTTTTTTTTTCCTCTGGGCCCGGTTGATGTTGGGCCCGCCTCAGCTGTTTTGTACGCGGGAGATGCCGCAGCTTCGTGCGGGGGGGGGCAGCGTCTCCCTGCCACGGCCAGGGGGTCCGCCCGGCATCTTAATGCGGCTGACGCCGCTCGCGGTTCGGGGCCGCCTCTTCTCTTTTTCGGGACTGTGAGGTGGGGCAGCTCACGCGGCCACCGCCGCACACCCCCCTCCACATGGGGTGGAGGCGGCAGCTCCTCCTCCCAGGGCCACCTCTCACGGTTACGGGACAGCGTTGCGTCTCCCCGTCTCCCTCGGGAGACGGGCCGGCAGCTCGCCGTCCTTTGTCCTTGCGGGCCCCGTTGTTGCTGGGCCCCGCCTCTTTTTTTTTTTTTTTTTTCTCCACTTCGCCGCGGCCGGCCCAGATTCTGGATGGGCCGCCACCGGCAAAAGTTCCGTTTTGCACTTTTTTTTTTTCTTCTTTTTTTTTTTTCGAACATTGGGGGGGGGGGGTCGCACCTCCTCCCCATCGCGAGCTCCGACACCCGTTCGTCTTGCTGTGGGCCGCGGCCGGGCTGACGCATGCAGGGCACATCCACCCATTGCGGCGGATGCTGCTCTTCCTCTTGGGAGCCGCACCTCTCCCGATCCCGGACGGGGGAGGGGCAGCGCCTCCCCATCGCGGCCGACGCCGCGGGCACTTCTGCTCCCCGCGGGGACAGCTTTCTCCCCTCAGGTGGGGGGGGGCACGCACGCGGCCGCGCCGCAGATCTCACCTCCCCCACATGGGTGGGGCAGCAGCCGGCAACTCCTTCGCGGGCCCCGTTGGAGTCGGGCCCGCCATCCTTTGTTTTCCTGCTGCTCCTCTTCATGCGGCCGACGCCGCCCACGAGTCGGGGCCGCCTCAGCTGTTCGGCGGCCCCCAGTAGATGCAGACACGCTACCTCCTTTGCGGGCCCAGGTGGAGATGGGCCCGCACGATAATTCCTTCGGGCACGCAGGGCCCCTCTCTTCGTCGCCATTGTTGGGGGTCGCCTGCCAGGTCCATATGGCAGGCGACACAGGGGTGCTGCTTCCTCACAGCACATTGTTGGGGGTCGCCTGCCATGTCCATCCGGCAGGCGCCCCGGGGGTGCTGCTTCCACACAGCACCAAACAGGCCCAGCGCCTGTGGGAGTTTGGGGCCTGCCATGTCCATCCGGCAGGCCCCGTGGCGC
Organism: Ambystoma mexicanum; assembly: GCF_040938575.1. Lineage (NCBI taxonomy): Eukaryota > Metazoa > Chordata > Amphibia > Caudata > Ambystomatidae > Ambystoma > Ambystoma mexicanum. The sequence goes on from NW_027182323.1 coordinate 7,223,870, forward strand.
TATGGGACACCAGCGCCATCGGGGTAGGGGCACAGCCTGCCAGGGTCCTGACCATGCGGACCCCGGCCGCCATCCTGGCACGAGGGTCCCATGGCACCAGGGCCTGCAGGCCTGTACCGCCTACAGCATTAATGAGACACGGACTCAGACCATCCTTCCACGGAGTCTGCAGCCGTTCTCTCTCACGTGCCTGCAGGGGCTCCTTTTATTAGCTTGGGCCATGACGCAGTCATGGCCCATCTTAAAGGGGCAATACACGTGAGGACAAACACATCCCCTTAAAGGGGCAACACACCCAGGCGGGTCCCACGTAACACTACCCGTCAGAAAATCCTACCGAGAGCAGGCATTGGGCAACCCACCCAGGGATAGAAAAAAGTGACGGGGTAGGAAAATCTGACAGCCTGACCTCTCATTTTTTCCTACCTGTCAGAAAATCCTACCGAGAGCAGACATTGGGAAAGCCGCCCAGGGGTAGGAAAAAGTGACGGGGTAGGAAAATCTGACAGCCTGACCTGTTATTTTTTTGCTACCCTTCAGAAAATCCTACCGAGAGAAGGCATTGGGTAACCCACCCAGGGGTAGAAAAAAGTGACGGGGTAGGAAAATCTGACAGCCTTACCTGTAATGTTTTCCTACCCGTCAGAAAATCCTGCCGAGAGAAGGCATTCGGCAAGCCACGCAGGGGGAAGAAAAAGTGACGTGTAGGAAAATCTGACAGCCTGACCTGTCATTTTTTCCTACCCGTCAGAAAATCCTACCGACAGCAGGCATTGGGCAACCCACCCAGGGGTAGGAAAAAGTGACGGGGTAGGAAAATCTGACTGCCTGCCCTTTCATTATTTGCTACCCATCAGAAAATCCTACCGACAGCAGGCATTGGGCAACCCACCCAGGGATAGGAAAAAGTGACAGGGTAGGAAAATCTGACAGCCTGACCTGTCATCTTTTCCTACCCGTCTGAAAATCCTACCGACAGCAGGCATTTGCCCTTGTACCAGGAAAGTGTGGTAAGTGGAGTAAGAGGTTATGGAAACAATTCCTCTTTTTTCAGTTTGATGACATACCAAAGTGGATTGAAGCCTCTCCCGATGAAAGATCCTCACGGAGCTCGGTGGAGGTTTCCGAATGGCCAGCCAGCATGTGTGTGCCGAGGGGGCAATGTTCAAGGCGCTTTAGGAAGTAGCAGCCTATAGAGAGATGGGGCATTGCTTAAAGAGTCGGGGACTGAGACCCTCTGATTTCCCGGCAGTATGCTGTCACACGTGAGAGGGGTGCAGAGTGCCCTCTTATGGCAACCTAAACACTGATGTGCTTCCTTCAAAGAGGCATTTTATTTGCAGGTAATTTCTTAATGGGGGCAGGCATGTTAATGGCAAAATGAGGAAAGCAGATTATTGTGTAAATATAGACTGGGGTGTGAGAAAATTGTCCCTCCAACAAAAGGGCCCTGCCTCTCTGACTTTCGACCCTGAGGAGACCCCCAGCCAAGCTGATTCCCCATGAATGAGGGTCTTGTGGAACGCCATGCGCCCCCTCCCTTCTCCCTGACATCAGCATGCTTTGCCCTGCCCGCCTCATGTTACTGCTGGGGGGATGGCTCATCCGGGCAGCACTGAGCCTTGACCACATCCAACAAGATCTAAGGCGGGGGCACCCCCTCACCCACGCCCTGGGCCGGTGTAAAATGGCTGAGGTGTGTAGACACTGCCCTCAGCGCCCCCTCCGCTGCCCCTACTGCTTTCCTCTGTACAAAGATGCCTCTGCTATTTAGGTGGCCCTGCCCCCACTATTTAACTATAAGTCATGACTGAGCATGTGCACGCACTGCATACTTTATTTAGTATTCATTTTTGCAGTTACATAGCACTACAGGCTTCTGAGCGCTGCTCATTACCAACAGAGTATGGTGCTCATTTATCAACCTCAGCAAGTTAAACATCAAAGCTTTCTCTGAATATGAAACATGAGGGAAGAAACATGGGCATGTCCTGCAGTGGGGGCGGGAGGGGGGTGAGCAGATGGATGCGAGCACGCACACATGTGTGAAAGAGCCCAGGGGGGCATGGAGAAACATCCACAAGGACTGAGAGGCCAATGTGGACATGTCTGCATACAGACTGGTGCAGCAGAGGTCCACTAATGGCAGCGTTCTCTCTGGCCATCTTATGGTCACAGTGGAAAGAGCTTCCGGGGGGCAAGAGGGGCTGGGGGCGGGTGGGGGGACACATTATCACAGAGGCAATATGCCCTGGTCTTTTTACAGCACAATTCCAACCATGGAAGTGACTTTTTAATGAGATGCCATAAGTAAGCAAAATGGGAAACAAAATCAAATGTAAGTTATTTAAGAACCAACTTTCCTGGAAAGGCAGCAGCAGTACTACTCAGGGACTCTACACCTTTCACCGTTCAAGTCAGCAAACAAAGAGGGCTACTACTCCCCAAATCTGTGCATATAAGCATTTCCCTGCCTCCCACTATCCAGCCTTACCTCTGGACAGCCCCTCACACCTTGCACCAGTATTCGGCCAATGTCCTTCTGCCTCCTGCCATCCTCTTCACCCCAGCATGCCCTCCCTTTTATCACACTCTCCCATTTGCCAGGCGCCCTTTCCCCTTGGAGCTGCCTGCATCCCTTACCCCCAAGCCGGTGAATCTCCAAGGCTGGTGGGGGGCTCACCACTAGGTGTTATGTGTGGGGGCCACCAAGAGGCCAATGTGGACAGGTCTGCATACAGACTGGTGCAGCAGAGGTCCACTGTACATTTTACATAGCGCTACGGGCTTCTGCATTTTGGAGCTCATAGTATTTATTATATGTCAAATTTAATATGGAATTCCAAGTTCCAGGGTGCAATGCGCGGGTGGCTAAAATTATAGGATCGTCCTACCATTTCATACACCATGAGGAGAAACTGTACGATTTGGTCACAGAACAAGTGTGTTGATAGTTGTCCAGTAATCAGGGTATCTGCAGAAAAAAAAGATGTTATTGGAGGGGACAGTATTGTGTTACCTGACTGGCATACTTTTGTGTTTGTGTTTAGTGGTTTGTGAAAAATGACGGTAATTCTGCTACCGCCCAAAAAGGCGGCAGTAATGGAATGAACGCTTTTTGCCATGCCACTGAACTTATAATGAGGCCCTTAATTTGTGCTGCTTTCAGCTCAGTTGGGTGTGTGTTGTGCTCGGTCGAGCTATGGGATGCTTGTGTGAGCTATGGGATGCTTGTGTGAGCTATGGGATGCGTGTGTGAGCTATGGGATGCTTGTGTGAGCCATGGGATGCATGTGTGAGCTAGGGGATGCATGTGTGAGCTAGGGGATGCTTGTGTGAGCTAGGGGATGCTTGTGTGAACTAGGGTTTGCTCAGTTGATGCAGTGGGCGGGCATCGAGAAGATGCAATCTAGGGTGGTGTTGATGTCTTGAGAGGAGCCTGTACTGGGATGTAATTGGGTGTTTGGCTATACAGTTCGGGTGAGCTTATGTGGGTGGGTGGGCTGCTAGCGTGAGCTAGGCTGGGTGGGTGCTGTGCTGGGGTGAGTTACGGTGGGGTGCTTGGATGAGCCACGGTGACGTTGTTATTTGCTCTAGTGTCCTAGGGTGGGTTGGTGATGTGCTGTGATAAGCTATGTAAGCTTGTTCAGATGCTGGGTGGCTAGGTTAAGTGGGCTGGGTGCTGGTATGAGCTTAGGTCCAGTGGGATGATGAGGTGAATTAGGGTGGGGTTGGTGGGAATAGCTATGGTGGGTGTGGGGCTAGGGTGAACTAGGATGGATGGTTTGCTGGGGTGAATTAGGATCAGCGTGCTAGTCTGTGTCATTCTAGGCTGGGGCGTTTTGCTGGTGTGAGCTACGGTGGGTGGATTGTGTACCTGATGAGCTAGGTGGGTGGGTGATGTGTTGTGGTGAGCTAGAGTCAGTGGCTAGGGGCTGAGATGAGTTAAAATGTGTGCAGTGTTGGGGGAGCTTATCGTGGCAAGGATGCTTGGATGATGGGATGCTTTGGTGAGCTTGAGTTGACAGATGGGGTGCTATAGTGATCTTGGGCTGAAGTGATCTAGGTTGCAGGGGGTGTTGCTAAGATCTAGAGGAGGGTGATTGTACTGCACAGGTGAGCTCGGGCGGGTAGATTGTATGCTAGTAAGAGTTAGGGTGAGTGGAATGTTTTTTGTGGTGAGCTATGTTGTGAGCTAGGGTGGGTGGTGAGCTAGGGTGGGTCTGTGTTATGCTGGGGAGCTAGGGCGTGGTGACGTTGTTTAGTAAGCTTGTGTAGGATGAGGCAAAGTGGTTTGCTGAGGGGGCTGGGGCTACTGCTGTGCTCAGTGCTACATACATGCCAACATTCTGTGACCAAAAATCTGTAGGAATCTTAAAGTTTCAAAAATAGTCAGGCGAGGGGGTAATGGTAGGAATAGGGCGCATCAGCAGCCCATTGTCATTGAATGAGCCTGCCGCCGCAGGTGCATTCAATGACAATGAGGCGCCTGCCGTGCCTTCTGTCACCACGCCAGCTCGGGGGAGCCCTTGAAAGACTCCCCCGAGCTGGCGTGGTGGGGGGCTAATGGCGCCTTTTGTCAAAGGCACCCACGGTGGAGGGGCGCGCTTAGCCCACCGCCGTGGGCGCCTTTTACATCAAAAGCCTGCATGCTGCGCCTTCTCCTGCTATGCCAGCTCGGGGAAATCCTTGAAAGACCCCTGAGCTTGCGTGGTGGGGGGCTAATGGTGCCTTTTGTCAAAGGCACCCGCGGCGGAGGGTCGCATTTAGCCCACCGCCGTGGGTGCCTTTGACATCAAAAGCCTGCATGCCGCGCCTTCTCCCACTACACCAGATCGGGGGAGCCCTTGAAAGACTCCCCTGAGCTGGCGTGGTGGGGGGCTAATGGCGCCTTTTGTCAAAGGTACCCGCGGCAGAGGGGCGCATTTAGCCCACTGCCGTGGGTGCCTTTTGACATAAAAAACCTGCATGCCGTGCCTTCTCTCGCTACGCCAGGTCGGGGGAGCCCTTGAAAGACTCCCCCGAGCTGGCATGGGCAAAAATAAAAATGTAAAAGAAAAAAAAAAAGAAAAATTCGGTATTTGTTGCCAATAAAGCGGTAGGCGGTAGGACTGCTTAAAAAGCAGTATACTACCTCCTAAATCGGTAGGGTTGGCAAGTATGATGCTATCACTAGAGCTGGGGGGGGCTGGGCTACTGCTGTGCTCAATGCTATCACTAGAGATGGGGCTGCTGGGGCTACTGCTGTGCTCAATGCTATCACTAGAGCTGGGGGGCTGGGGCTACTGCTGGGCTCAGCCCGTGTGATAGGCAGCCTCTACCTGGAGCTGCTGCCAGTGCAGGTCCCTAAATATGTACGTGTATGTGAACTAAGTGCATTATTATCACGTAAATAATGCACTTAGTTCACATACACATACATATACATTTTTGATGGATTCTTTAATATGTTTTGAACATTTAGTGCTTTCTAGAATCCTGTGAGCCTATAAAACAAAGTGTCCGCTGGGTTCAGGTTCCTTCATCCACTGGGTGCATGCTTTTTATGTCGGCTTCACCGTATTCTGTTATTTGAGAGAGCCTGGCTCTCATAAAGTTAAACGTATTGAACCCCCGGGACCCCAGAAAGACAGGCACACCACATTCGTGGTGTTAAAAAATCCTATCCTTTAAGTAATGACTGAGCATGCACACGCATGCTCAGTCAGCAGGATAGGATTTTCTGACACATAGCAAAAAGTGACGTTACACTGGCAACGCCGATTTCTCTCAAGACTGTATGCGAGAAGCATCGGGAGGACACCAGAGCCACGAAGCAGAAGCAGCTCTCTCCGCTCCTCCTGTATTTGGAGCCAGAGACTCATTTTAGCCCTTAGAGACTATAAAAAAAGCTCAGAGACTTGGACATTACAAAGCAGTGAAGCTAACTGTGTCCTAAATAACTATACTTACGCTGCCACTTGTTCTTACCAATAAAGGTAAAGTTACAATGCTGTAGAAGGTCTGATCATTATACAACAGCCTGCCCTGTTTAAATTGCAATGATGTTATGAGTGGCTGCCCCTTTAAGGCAGCCCTCGTTAGGTGGTGAGACGTCACCACAGGAGGTGACGTGGAGAGAGGAGGAGGGTGCCGGGGGAAGGCACTTGCCGTTTGTATGAGAATAAAGAAAGTCACCTTTCCACCCGCTGGCGTCCTGTCTTTATTGGGGCCATCCAACCCCCAACATTTGGCGACGAGGAAATCTCCTGCCACCGGTCCTCCTCCTGCTCACACCAGAGATCCCTCCGTGCGTGCTCCTACTGCTATTCTAGTGATCCCACCGCCCGGCGGATCCCCGCTTTTGCTACGCGCGTCGCACCAAGGCGAGCGCTAATCCTGGACTCCGCCTCTTTCCCGCCTGCAGTCCCGCTGGGCATCCACCCGGCGGGTGAATCCAACGCAGAGGAACAGCTGTGCGATCTGTTCCATTGTGAACTCTTCATAAGTGTAAGTGATCCCGACACACGCATGTTGCATAGGCAGCAGGGTTAAGGCTGCTGCCAGAGTTGTGGGCAACATATGAGGCCCCTAAAACATTTTACTGGGTTCCTCAAGACCCGGCAACCATTTCCAGAAAAAAAAAATATTATTTTTGTTTTATTGTGTACTACTCCTCATCCTGCTGCAACCCTCTTCCTCGTCGCAGTACGTGACACGTGGGCAAGCTAAAAAAAAAAAAAACCCAAAAAACTATCACAAAGTTTTCTCGTGTCACACAACCACAGCTATACGCCCCAGGAGCGCCCCCAACTGAATTTGGTGCCATAGATCGCCGCAACACGGTCATCCCAGTCTATAGTGTCATCGCTTGAAGGGTACGCTGCCCGTGAGGACCAACAACTACTTCACCATGAGTACCGCAGCAGATCAGGCTACGTCCAGCTCGCAACAACCACCTGCAGCCACGAGGTCCACCGCCACGGCGTGGCGCATGCCGCCCCCGTTCTCCATGACGCCTCAAGCTGACAAAGGAGCAAGGTGGGTGGAATGGCTGGAGGACTTCAATAACTTTATTGACGCTGCAGGGGAAGAAACCTCCCCACGTCTATGCAGTATGTTCATTAACACGGCAGGTACAGAGATAAAAACGCTGATTAAAACCATTCCACCAACAGAAACTACTGACTTTGACAGCCTCATAGCCGCCTTAAACAAACACCTCGTCATCGTCCCCAACAGGGATTATGAAAGATATGTCTTCAACCAATGTTCGCAGCGACGAGACAGTAGATGAATTCCTCACGAGACTTCGCGTCAAAGGAGCGCATTGCCAGTTTGACGTGTTTTCACTGGATGAAGCACTTCGACTCAGGGTAATAGAGGGATGCGTGTCAGCGACGGTACAGAAGCAGCTTCTAAAAAAACCTGTTACTATTGAAGAAGTGAGCGAAATGGCACGCATACTTGAGAGAGTAGAAAAACAAGCCTCACACACGGCCAGCAATACCTCCACAAAACATGACAAGAGTGACATCATAGCGGCAATCAATGCTGGCAATTTCAAAAGCTACGACAGAAGCAGCAACCCAAGCGGTACATGGACCCCACGCATGCAAAGACAATGGTACAGATGATAGGATGGCATTTCCGCATCCACTTTCCTGCCCGGCGCTCTCCCAAAAATGTGGCAACTGTGGCAGGGAAGGACATTTTCAGTCTGTATGCAGGGAAGGTAAACCATTTCCCACACCACGCTTGGGTGTGAGCTCGCAGGTCAGACCGACCCAAAGAATGTTCCCAACCCAGCCTCACCAGGCAAGGTTCTATCAACAAGGACCAAGGCGATATGTACGAGTGGTGGAGGAAGTATATCCTGAAGAAGACGGCCAGGAATATGCGGCGCAAGGACATACCGTGCAAGTCATAGATGAATATTATGGACCACCATTGGTACGACGCGAGCAGTTAATCGAATCTCAGAGGGACTATGACTACGATAGCGCATTTGACCCACATGCCCATGATGAGTTTGTCAATCTCATAATGGATGAACAGGAAGCCCAGGAGGCGCCCAGAATACCAATGGACATTTGTGACAATCGCTTCTGTTTTCTGATTGACTCAGGGGCGACGGTAAACGTCATGGGAGAAAAAGAATTTCAGTCACTTCACAACAAACCGGCTCTGCACCCGTCAACCTCGAAAATGTACCAATGGGGAGCAGATGCACCGCTGAAATGCATAGGCTCATTCAAAAGGAAAGTCACTTTCGCCGACAAATCCACTAACACCGTCATTCACGTCATAAGAAGCCCCACCGTAGGGCGCTGTTTGCTGAGCTACAAGACGGCATCATGTCTGGGTCTAATCAATATACCAGTACAAGAGGGAGATGTCGTCGGATCTTCAGAGTCACAGGCCAATAAGCAAGGACAACTACGTACTATGGTATCTCATGACAACTCTGTCATCACAAAAAATTACATCATCAAAGAATTCCCACAACTGTGTCATGGTCTAGGTAAATTGAAAGGCCCACCAATCAAGCTACAAATAGACTCAGCCATTCAACCAGTCCCACAACACCCGCGTCGGGTAGGATTCCACCTACAGGGAGCAGTCTCAAAAGAGCTAGACTAACTGCTACGCGACGACATTGCAAGGGCCACGGGACCGACACCATGGGTTTCACCTCTCGTAATGGTCCCAAAAGAGGGTGGTCACCTGAGACTGTGTGTGGACATGAGAGTAGCCAACACTGCCATTCAGCGAGAGCGACACCCGGGACCCAAGATTGAGGACATGATAGTTCAGCTAAACAAAGCCGCCCTCTTCTCGAAGTTAGACCTAAACCAAGGGTACCATCAGTTGGTACTTCATCCTGATTCACGACCCATCGCCACATTCGCATCCCATGATGGACTATTCCGCTACAAGCGGCTCAATTTTGTGATCTCCTCTGCGGCTGAGATCTTTCACAAAACAAATCGACAGATCATACGTCCTGTAAAAGGGAGCCTTAATTACAGTGATGACATCCTGGTCTTCGGAAAGTCTCGCAGCGAACATGATGACGCTCTCATAGAAGCATGCCAGGCAGTGCAGGACTCTGGACTAACCCTCAACATTGACAAATGTCGGTTTAGCAAGGCCAAACTCATGTTCTTTGGCCACATTTTCTCAGCCGATGGAATGACCCCTGACCCCGATGAAGTGTCGACCATCTTTCAGCTGGACAAACCTACCCAAGTGGCCGACATCAGATCATTCCTAGGGATGGCCGGGTACTGCACTCGATACATTCCACATTTTGCTTCCATCACTGAATCCCTGAGGCGCTTACTGCAGAAAGATGTCACGTTTGCATGGTCTGAGGAATGCCAAACAGCTTTCGACACTATTGAACAGGCTCTCACAGAGGCGAGGAAGTTAGCATACTTCGACCCTGAGTGGCACACGGAGATAGTGGTAGACACCAGTCCGGTGGGCCTAGGTGCCATTTTAGCGCAAACCAGTGGTCAGGACACGAACCCGAGGCACATCGTGGCGTATGCCAGCAGAGCTCTAGCACCACCAGAATCCGCCTACTCCCAGGCAGAGAAGGAAAGCCAGGCAGCTGCCTGGGCGTGCAAACACTTCCATAATTTCATCATTGGGAAGAGGTTCACTTTAATCACAGACCATCAAGCCTTACTGTCCCTTTTTGGCAACCCTGAAGGATCGAGAGGTGGGGTATCCGTCTGCAAGAGTATGATTTTGACATCATACACAGTCCAGGAGGGGAGAACAACCCAGCGGACTACCTCTGTAGACATCCGGTTGACAACCATGCACCACGGCAGGGTGACTCGGAATACATCAGCTATGTCACTGCCAACGCGTTACCACCCGCCATATCCATCAAAACCATTGCTGTTGCGTCGGCCGCAGACCCATAAATGGCGCTAGCTATCAGCTTAACAGTGAACAGCAAATGGAAAGACTTTCACAGAGCGGTCCAACACCACCGAGCCGCGTGCCGCGATGAGATTGAGAGACTGGCAAGATTGCAAATGGAATTAGCAGTCCAGGATGAGTCTATCCTACTACGAGGGTGCAGAATAGTAATCCCCACGACTCTGCGCTCGGAAGTCATCAAGACGGCACATGAGGGACATCGCGGAGCGGAGTACACGAAAAAACAATTAAGATGCAATGTCTGGTTCCCCTTCATGGACGATATGGTCGACCGATGGGTTAAGAACTGCGCAGCATGTCAGTGCACCGCAAAACCTGAACCCCCAGTACCGCTCAGAATAACCACAATCCCGGAACATCCATGGGAAAGAGTCGCGGTTGACTTTTACGGACCACGGAAGGAAGGCAACTACTTACTACTGTTCATCGATGAACACTCCAGATTCCCCATTGTGAAACGTGTCAAGTCAACGCCGTTTGCCCATGTCGCTGCGACATTCGATGAAGTCTTCAGCGAATGAGAAATACCGGACACACTGAAGTCAGACAATGGAGCGCCTTTCAGTGGTCATGAATTTGGGGCATTTGCAAAACACATGGGTTTCCGTCACCAGAGAGTAACACCAAGGTGGCTGCAAGCAAACGGAATGGCAGAAAGATTCATGGCATCCATCAAAAAGACTATACAAAGAGCACGTCTAGAGAGGGTTGACCCTCACCAAGCGCTATGCAGGATGTTGAGAGACTATTGCAACACACCTCACAAAGCCACCAACAGAACTCCAGCAGAGCTCATGATGGAATACCAGGTCAGGACCAGAATCGTCACCAATCCAGCAAGGCGGCCTGAAGCAGACCAAGAAGTCATCAAAAGGGATGAAGAAACCAAAGAGAAAACTCGGGAGCAGACTGACAGAAGGAGGAGAGCCCAGTCCAAGGAATTTCAATTAGGAGATGAAGTGTGGGTCCAAAGGGCTGCAACAAGAAAGACAGACTCACAGTTTGCACCCGAGCCGCTTCAAGTGATAGCGGTAAAAGGAACGATGGTCACAGCCGCAAATGGAGAGAGCGAGGTGACTCGCAGCAGCTCGAGGTTTAAGCACGTCGTGAGAGGAACAGAAGACAGGCCACCTCCCGAAGATCCTGAACTCGAGCAAATCGACGCTCACGATGAAGCGTGGGTCCCCCTCGGACCACAGGTTCAACGTCAGGCCAACCCTGAGGAAGACGCTGGTGGCGGCCTAAGTCTAGAGCCGCGAGGAAGACCCCAGAGGAGCATCAGGAGACCTCCCAGGTTAGTGGAGGAGTGGTAATGTAGTTGCCTGTTGGACGGTTTCAAAGTTACTTATAAGGGCATTCGTCCGGGGGTGTTGTTATGAGTGGCTGCCCCTTTAAGGCAGCCCTCGTTAGGTGGCGAGACGTCACCACAGGAGGTGACGTGGAGAGAGGAAGAGGGTGCCGGGGAACGGCACTTGCCGTTTGTATGAGAATAAAGAAAGTCACCTTTCCACCCGCTGGTGTCCGTGCCTTTATTGGGGCCATCCAACCCCCAACAAATGATTTCATTATTTTGGTACGAGGGTGCAGTGTCCAGTAGCAGTAGAGGAGCAACGTGTGTGGGGGGGGCAGGGCGCATTCTGGCGTTTCACCCTGGCCATACCATTACTTAGAAACTTTGCAGCCATTGGGTTCCTGTATGATCAAAGTGTTTCCCTGTAATGAATGTGATTTCTGATGCAGCCGATCAGTGAGTGAAGCTAATGCCAACTCAGACTCCATTTGTGCCCTTCATTGTTTTTATTTTCATGAATGACTGACCACTCAGTAACACCTTCCCTCCACACATCAAACAAGCAGCCGAAATAGCTCAGTTGGGAGAGCGTTAGACTGAAGATCTAAAGGGTTTCGGCAGTTGGTTTTTATCAGAAATAATACTATAGAAAATTACATATTAGACAATACCTTACCATCAGTGTAATTCTTTCGGTTGAGAAAACGATTTGTTAGGTCGCAATGGACAATTTATCACTAACAACATTTTAAATTGTAAATGTCAACAATTGAAACAGACGTAGTTTATCTTTTTACGCTATTAAGTCTTGTTTTGCTTTCATTTTGATATACTCACATCGCCTTTTCACCATGTCTTATGACGATGGAGTAACCACAAACGTCTTAAATTGAAAATGTGTACGCTTGTTAAATTATTATACGTTATCAATTTTACACTTTTAAACCGTTATAACCTCAATCAACCTAGGACATTATGTGCAAGGAACTTCTTGCTGTCGCTGTTGCAAGAGTGGGGGAGCGAGCCACAAAAAAAGTCCTGCTACATGTCCCCCCAAACACAGCTTGGAAAACGAAGGCTAAACTGACATGCAATCGTTTCCGCCGCGCCATTTGATAAACAACGGCGTGTACGCTGCAGCTAGAACTTTACTTTCTTAAATCCCTGAGCGCATTCACTAGTCCGATTTCAGAAATTAGTCAAATCATTTCTTTCTGGAGTCGCACACTCTGACCTTGGAAAGAAATTACCTGACTTCTTTCAGAAGTTCAGACTAGTAAATGCGCGCAGGACTGGAGCTGAAGTCAGAGCATGCAACACTGTCTGGTGTCCATGTCCCTCAACGCTCCAGGCTGCATCTGATGCAGCAGCCCAGAACGAGGTGGGACATGGGCACCTATTTGCTGTGTGCTGTTGGTTGAATGGCAAGACCCTCGTTGTTAGGGTGGCCAACTTCAGAAAATGGTTTCACAGGACACTTAGCGGGGGCATTCCATTGCCGCTTCTCCCCCTCCTCCCATCTCCCGTCCGACCTGACCTGCTCAGGCCGGCCCACCCCCCCGAACTCCTCCAGCTCCAGCCTGCATCAGCCAGGGATACAAAAACCTGAAATAACACGCCAGACAATTTGTAAAGGTTGGAAGTGTTAATGCCACAGCAGCTTTATTTGTATAAAGTCTTGGAGTTATCTTACAGGCGATCCGTAATTCACCACACCACAAGTTCTTCTACGCTGTGTAAGGCTACCTAGGTATGCATCCCTTGTCCACCCCCCCCCACCGTCTGCGTCCAGGTGATGCCTCGAGTTGAGCCCGGCCCTTGCTACCAACTTCTCTCTACCCATGACCATTCAATATGTTGCCTTGTATCGCACTTCTTGACATTTTCCCCACTTTGCTCTAAAGTACCTGTTAGTAACCCCCCCCGACACTCTTCACCGTGTCCTATGTCTGGTTCAAGCTAAAACAGGCAGCCCCTCGGTGCCTCGCTATTACATAGGTTCCTATACAGACACGACTTTTCAGTGCCCCAACACATCACTTACCCCACATCACATATTCATTCTAAGCCGACACCACCTTCCAGTGCCGACTAACACGTTTCTACCTGCCTATACAGTCATCGCTTTGCGATGTCCAGCTATCCGAGCGCACCTTTCTACTCTACTCTGGCCCCCCGTCCCCAACTGTGCTCCTTCTACTCTAAACCCCTCAACCCCAACGTATCAGGCTCCAGGTGTCCCCATTCCGCCTTCCGGTCCCCAGGGCAGGGCTTTGCCGTGTCACCTGCACCCCCTGTGCCCTCTCCCCCAGGTCTTCCTCCAAGATCTAGCCCAGCGCCCCCACCCCCGTCAATTTCTGTGGTCCCTAGCTCTAACCATTCCTTTCTCCGGCTTGCTCCTCCCCTCTCCTGGTGCCAGGTTCCTTTGCGTCAGGCCACCCACCCCGACTTTCTCCCCCTGCAGATCCTTAGGCTCCCTTCTCCCACAAAGACAGACTCCCCAGCCCCATTCTCTCGTACCCCTGTCTCTTACCCCCCCAGCCTTGGTCAATTGCCCCCCCCTTGCTTCCTTGGACCTTGCGCCCCCCCCCTGTTCCCTCTTGTCGCCTTCCAGCCCTGTCTTAGGCCCCACACATCCCCCTCTGTGTCTCCCTCCTTCTGTAAAGACTGCCCCCTAATATTTTGTTTGGCAACGTTACCTGAGCCCCGGTACTCCCCTCTTACCCCCCCGACCGACTTCCCTTGAAGACCTTTGTTGTGAGTTTGTGTTTTATTCTCTTCCCCCCCCACACCTGGCAATTTTGGGTTGGAAATGGCTTCCAAGTCCCCTAAATCCCTCCCCTTTTTCCCCAGGGCCTCCCCAGTGTCTGGTACTCGTGGGGCGCCGTAAGCTCTAATCTGTTGGCTGCGCATTCCCCTACGGGCCTACCAGTGCTTTCTAAAGGGATCGCAATGTAACTCCATTGGGCGACCTGAAAAACAAAAGACAAGTTAGAGCCAACATTTTGGGTTTTGGGAGGGAGGGTGGGAAAACCAAAATGCGTTATTGGGCGAGGGCAGGTACCAAGGGAGAGAGAGTGTGAGTTGCCTGTACGCCCGCCCTTTATAGGGCCTCCCTCTCCCTCTGTTCCCTGCCCTTCTTCTTCCTGCGACATTCCCTGCCTCTTCCGGGGGCGGCTTTCCCCTAGTTTACGGGTTCTGGGTCCCCCCCGACCCCCTCACGGTCCGCAGTACCCCCCTGCGGGCCCTTATGTGCAACCTGCATTTTTTAGTGCCTCCCTCCATTCCAAGGGCAGGAGTGCGGTTCCCACCTCGGACAGGTGTGTTCTGTCGCCCTGAACACCCACAACCCTCTTTCGAGATACGACCCTCTTCATGCATTGTGCTCCACCGAGCAAACAAGCCCCACCAAATTCCGAATACAAGCCCCGTCACATTCCTCCGCCGTCCTGCGCAACCCGCACGCCCCCATTGTCTTGGCGAGGCGGTACTTATATTAACCCACCCGCTTCTCCCCTCTGGAACTCCGCTCCTCCCCCTCACCGCTCCTGCCAGCATGCCCGTTTCTCCCTCTGACAATAGCAACCCCACACCACCCTTACCAACGCTGTGCGCAATTGGTTGTCTTGTGGCTTCAAACCATGCTTACCCCTCCTAGTAGTAGCCAGGGCATTTGTGCACGTGCAGAGATGCATCGGCCGGAAACTTCGCCCGCCCCAGTGACCTCTTCTGCCCAAGTGCGCAGCGTAATTCCGCCCCATGGAAAGCGACTTTTGCACATATGGATTTGCGAAATGTAGGGACCCTATTCTGAGTCTCCGGGTTCCGTAATGACTCCAGCTGGTGCATGCGAAGCCAGATAAAAGGGTATAATAACGCGTACCATCTCCGTTACATCCCTAGAGCAGCTTGGTGGCCTCCATTCGCAGACTAGCCATCACCGACAAGATCGCTAACCCCTTTGTATTTCTGCATCACAAACACTTAGGCAATTGCAACACATCTCCTAGGCCGCTGCGCGGCTTCATAGAAAGACCCACTTATGCATTTGAATAGGTGTTCCCCCTAGCCGAACTTGGTTCTTTTGTGTTATAAATAGCCACAAACAACTTTGCAATACGTTTTCTAAATCGAAATATCACATAACCTGCGCTGCATCGCACCATCCTCCCTTATCGCAAGCTGTTTCCTATGCATGAACACAATTAAAGCGGCCAGTTTGCATTCTTGCAATTCCCAAATCGTACCCACCCTCGCGTATCCCCCCTTAGGAACCTGTGTTCAAATCGATTAGTGCCCACATGCCGGAACCCCCCCCACTAGCGTTTGAACTCTAAACCCGTGCTTTCCCATACGTGGTGTGGCCTCTTTGCTGCGAGCCTTGTTGTGTACGTGGTACACGAAGCGCGCATGCGCGGCCCAGCGGGCCGGCGCATGCGCGTTAGTTAATAAAGGCGGTGCCCGGCAGTTTGCGCCGGAGCACCGGAACGAGCAGACGTCTCCGGTGTGTGTTCTTGCGCGCCCGCCTAAGCACGCTGGTACCCTGACCCTGGGAGGCCCGCACACCACCACGGGGCTTCCCCCAGGGTACAACACTGGCGACGAGGAGGTACGGACTGCTTCCGTGCTCCGACAGCCTCGGAGAGACGGAAAGCTCTTCCGTATTACGGACCCGCAGAGTGCCGGCGGCCATTTTGATGTCGCTCGCTCCTCTCTTCACACGTAGCGGCAGTGGTTGCGGCCCGAAAGGGTGCTCGTGCGCCACCTACCAGCTGTGTTTGGAGGACACAGACAATTTTTGGAAACCCCACAGTCCTGCAGGCGCAGGGCTGTGGCATTTAAGAAGAAAGAAGTGGGTTTCTACACCCCAACACTACTAGAGCCCAGGACAAGCCGCCCTTCTCTCTAAGAAAGATAACTGTGAGTATGTGACGCAGAAATGGGTGAAGAGACTGACGATGAGGGTGCCGCTGCCCCAATCCCACGCAGATCTCACAGCTCCCTAGCCCCCATGCCTGAATTCGATACTACTGGCCCCCCTTCCAAGCTGGGCCCGAAGTGGCTACTGTGGGTCAAGAGGCTAGATATGTTCTTCAGGGCATCTGGGGTGAACGATGATGACACCAAAATCGCGACTATGATCTACTCGGCAGGCGCAGAAGTCCACAGGATCTACGACTCCCTCGTCATCCCCGTGGTCACGCATGACGCAGTCAAGCAGGCACTCAAAGACCACTTTCTCCCCATGGCTAACGTGGATTTCGATAGATTTGTCATGGGCGCCGAAAGACAACTAGACGACGAGCCCCTAGACAAATTCTGTGCCCGTCTGAGACACCTGGCGACCTCCTGCAGATGGGTCGATGAGGAAGAAATGGTCCGCAACCAGCTACTGCAGGGGTGCAGCTCCGGCAAACTTCGAAGGCAAGTACTGAGAGAACCTGGTCTGACCCTCCAGCAAATTTTGGACCTGGGAAGAGCACATGAGCTGGCGGAAGCCAGAGGTGCGAAAATGGACGCTGCCACACGACCGAAGAATGACGAAGACGAATTTGCTGTGGGACGGTCAGCAGCGGGAAGGTCAAAATGGGCGTCGAGAAGGCCTGATACCCCGCCCACGCCAGGCAACGCCTCATCGTGTTCCTACTGTGGGTATGACCTCCCCCACGGAGGTGAATGCCTGGCAAAGTCGAGAACGTGCGGCCGGTGTGGCACACCGGGGCACTATGCTAGGATGTGCCGGGCTGCCGCCCCTGTTGCGGCTGGAAGAGGACCGGAGAGAGTTGGACGAGGAGGCGCTCCCAGAGTGAGAGGCATCTCTTCGATCGATCAGGGTCTGCAAGACCTGGACATCGCAGAAGAGGAGGAGGAGGAGGAATAGATTTTCTTCATCTCCAGCATTGTAAAAGGTCCTGGCACGAGGCGCCAACCCACATGCACTGTCAACATCGATGACGTCCCCACCCCCATTCTCATAGACACTGGGGCTTCGGTCTGTGTGCTAGCCACCAAACATTATGAGGCCCTGCCAGGCCCGCCGGAGCTGTCAGCGTCCATGGCGCGAATATATGCGTTCGGTGGGGAAACACCCCTACCCATCCAAGGTGTGTTCATAGCCCCGATTTCTCATGGACAAAACACCATCAAAGCAAGGTTCTTTGTCACCAGTGTCAGCCCACATTCACTGTTGAGCTGTGCGGCGTCAGAAGCACTCGACATTGTCCACTTCACGTTTGGAGTATACCACGCCGATCTGAAAAGCATGCTACACAGGTTTGAAACTCTCTTCAAGGGCATTGGAAAGCTGAACGCAGAGCCCATTCGCCTACACATCGACAAGTCCGTAAGGCCGACAGCCCTCAAACATCGCCGGATTCCTTTTCACTTAAGAGCCCAAGTGGAGGAGGAGTTGCAACAGCTGGTCGACCGGGACATCATTGAAAGAGTGGAAGGCCCCACCCCGTGGGTTTCGCCCATCGTAGTAGCCCCAAAGCCGAAACAGCCAGGGGCAGTTCGCATCTGCGTGGACATGAGACTCCCAAATGCCGCCATCAAAAGGGAGCGTCACCTCACACCCACTCTAGATGACATCGTCGGAGAACGCCTGATCCCACCTTGCCCTGCTCTTCAGCGCTTTCGTAACCCCTTTGTACTTCCACGGCGCAACCACCTTAGACCAAGCAACCCTTTGTTCAGCCACCGCACGGTTTCCTGCCATAGAAACTTGGGTTGTTCGCGTTTGAATAGCCTATGAATAACCTCGCGCCTACCTCCCTTATAGTGAAAACAGTTGAATATGTGTTTACAGGTTTATAGGGACAAACTGAAACGCGGCCAGTGAAAGAAAGCACCTCAGTTGTCTACCATAGTTGCAGAGCTTTGAAACTTGCGCCCAAAAGGCCCCATTCGACATGCTTTAACTCGTGACATAAAACTCCAACTAACTTCCTTGTCATGTGGCTAGTACAATATTGGCAACGCCTATGCATTCGGTACCCACAATATCGTTCTTATTAAGACACACAACCAGACATGCCGCTTGGTGCAACTTTATAACTGAACCTGACATTACGCTGCAAATACCTAACATGGACTGTACCTGCTCCTTCAAACATTGCCTGCATTCTCCCCCAGACTATACCACCATGCAAAGACCCTAAATAATGTGATGTCCATAATGTAATTATGGTAGTCACGCGCATCCCTGTACTTCATACCATCGCTACTATACTGCATTCTGGGACGTGTGGTTTTGCGTGCTTAACCCGGCGCAAGGCACCAGTCAGTGCAGGCGTCCCAGAGCTAAAGGGGGGCCAAACTAGCACCCCAGCTGCTAGTAACCCCCCCCGCTGACTACAAATCCCAGAGTGCATTCCTGCTTAAACCGTGCCTTTCCCCCTTCATAGTGCTGACATTTGCCCATATTCCTCGGCCTTTCTCCTGTTTCCTGAGTGGTCCGCGCCGCAGGGTACTCCCCTCCTCTTATACAAAAGGAACTCTGCGACCGTTTCTCTGCGCCTGTTCCCCACTGTTTGCCAATTCCACCATGTGTCGACACACGCACAGCCACCAATGTCTTCGAACCAAGTATGGAATGCCTGGTACGCAAATATACTTTCCCCCAAACACGAAACCAACACCCCACAAAACTTTTTGCAGTTGACTCATTCTACCACCGGACATATCACATTCCGTGATCCCAACCTTGCAACCGCCTCGCCCACATCCAAAAGGACCCAACAATGGCATTTCAGAACTGGATAAGAGACCATCCCGTGCTTTAGACTATAATTTCAGATATTTATGTATCAAGCATGGCATAACACGTCTTCCCAATAAACGCCCGAAGCAGTGACGCAATGTCCTCCCTGTAACCGCTAAAAATTAGTAATTCATTACCTACTTAGCGCATAGCCACCCCTTCACCCCATCCTAAACCGCTGCGCGCCCCAATCAGTTAAATATTTTAGTATTCCTAAACCGCAGCACATAAGCTGCATGGTAGAAATTGGCAATTGGGAGCCGGCCCTGTGGCACCGAACTGACCCGAACCCCCTCCTTCCTTCCGCCGCCTCCGGCAGTGTGTATACCGTCACCCATCCCCGGTCTGGCCCCTCTGCTGCGACAACCTACCCAAAATGATGCATTTATCCCGTTAATCAATGTATCTTTCTGAAAGTGGTGGTCAATACGACGCACGCCCATCGGCCCAGTGCAGACAAAATACTGGCTGCTCGACATAATAATTAGCTCCTTCCGAGTAATCGGTCCACCACCCGAAAATGAAATCACTGCTCCCGCTTTGAAAATTCACCCCACCAAGGCATGGTGTTCTCATGATCCCCCAAGGAGGCCGACGAAGCACACCACTGGCCCTGTGCCCAGGTTACTGCAGGGGTACGTGTTCCTAAATCAGACCCCTCCGACAAAGATGAAAACTTTTCGTAGATCAACATTGCATCTGCTGCGCCCCAGCGTGGTCCCACCCACCGTTCAAACGGCCCCAAGGAATGTAAAATTACTTGTAAAACGCGACCATCCCGCGCTTTCGACTGCGATTCGTAACATGTTGAGTTGGGAATGCATCACAAGCCTTCCCGGGGCACCACAAGGTCGCAACACAGCGATCTCCTTGTAACCGCTAAACATGAAAGCATTACCTCAATTGCAGCATTGCAACCTTATCTCCCCAGCGCGTTGAAACATGTAACAGGCCACCCCAATAGTCATTAAATATGGCAGACCAAAGCCGTTCCGTGCCATTAGTAGTATCGGCCCACATTATCAAACCAGGCCGGCGCCGCGGCCAGCGAGGCAGCCAGGCCCCAGAGGACCCAGTCCTCGCACACATCAGCCAAAAGTGCCATTGCCCTTCATACTTCGTGCCCCGAGAACCAATTGACCCGCCACCCGCCAAGCCCGCACCCGAACAAAAGCGCCACCCTATAGCGCACCTTATTGCTGTATACCTACACTTCGCCAGGCCCCACTACCCAGCCGCCCTCTGCAAATGCTGCACCGTCGCCCCCCCTCTCCCGGGTTACCCTGAGTGCTGCGAGCTGCCTCCATAACGCATAGCGAAGTTCCCCATTTTGATGTGCAACCCTAGGCAACTTAGCCTTTGTCCCTTAGATTCCGGCCCATGTGCTAACTCCCATACTGCGACTGAACCCCTGCCCCCGATCCAGAACAATTGTGGGCATGCCATATCCCTGCCCCCTTATTTTTCACCCACCGCGCAGACCACGGCCTTGCTAACACCACTACACTGCGCCCGACACGTTGCGGTGCTCCTACTCCCGGTGTCTACCTGCCCCCCCATTCATAGTCACCTTTAATTGCGAGACCCGACGCTCCCAAACACGGCCCTCCTTCCTTGGCAATCGACTCCAACGCAGCTCCTCCAGCACCACAGGAACCGAAGCACTGCCACAAAATTCCCGGGGAAAACCAAAATGCGTTATCGGGCGAGGGCAGGTACCAAGGGAGTGAGAGTGAGAGTGAGTTGCCTGTACGGATGTATACGAATTGTTCGAACTACAATTGTTCGAATTACAATTGACCTTTGCACAATTGACCGAATTGTGAAGGTCAATTGTTACATATATGCGGGGGGAAACCCCTTGCAACCCCCATTATATATATATATATATATATATATATATATATATATATATATACATATATATATATATATATATATTCAGTAAAAAAACGTTGTTAAAGGGACGTTATGGTTAAGTTGCGCTACTAAAAACCTATGAAATTCAGTGAAAAAACGTTGTTAAAGGGACGTTATGGTTCAAAGTAAAACCGAAAAACCCCTGAAATTCAGCAGTTATGGTAAAATAAGCAACCATAACTCGCGCCACCACCGTGCACTGCTAACACTAACACCCAGGACATCAAAGATGACATCACAAATGTCATTGATGACATCACTGATGACATCACGTGGCTGGCTCTCCCTTTTTTTCCTTTCCTGACATATCTAGGCCACATGATTTTCTTCAGTAACAGTCAGGAACTAAAAATTGTAAATTACTATATTTCATAGGTTTTTAGTAGCGCAACTTAACCATAACGTCCCTTTAACAAAGTTTTTTTACTGAATTTCATAGTTTTTTAGTAGCACAACTTAACAATAATAACTTTGACTTTATGTACATATAAAATGGAACATACTGAACCCTTTCTACTGAATTTGACGGTCCGCAGACATGTTTGGACAACAGTACCACCACCTAAAAACTCTGGGGAGGTATGTGTAATAGTTATATCATAACATAGGAACATTTAACAAATTCACAAAGCAGCACACATACAAAGTATATGTAGTAATACTTAAAAAATGTTACCCATATATGTAACACACTAACCATTCATGTAAATACAATATGTTTTAAAATGGAATATACCAAAAGAAGATAAAGTGGCTTCCACCATAATTACCTCACAGACGCTCCACAACCAACAGCAAGACCAGACGTATACACTACTGATTACATATCTCACCAGACATAGTAAGTGCACTTCTTTTTACTCATATATTTATAAACTTTCTATATTAGAAATAAAACATATTACTTTTTTGTTTTCTCACAGAAATGTGTAGTACTCTCGACTGGCTAGAGGTGCATTTCCCACGAGAGGAAATGTTAGAAAATAGTCCACCTAATGGTACTCACATTACTATATAAACCAATTAATAAATATTATTTTGTATACATTTAACATATACATTTTTTTTATTACAGACCATACAAAAATTCCAAGCATCTCACAACAACAATCAGAGGATATCACTCTACAGCAGATTAATCAAAAAATGGACGACCGTATGCAAAATTTTATGGATTTGAAAAACTTTGGGAAAATTATGTGAAACCCCCAACAGCACACCATTGTCCAACCTGCACTTGTCACCCCTGACCCTATCCCATGCAGTTAACCCCAAACCCTGTCTATGGACCAAAGCGTTTCAATGAGATTTCCTTCCCTTCTTCACCTGATCCCAGTTATCTAGAAATCCCTAATTCTCCAGTTTTTGTTTCCGTTTCTGCCCCACCTTCCCAGTCATAATTGTATATATATATGAAATAAAGTAACTTTTCTTAGATTGTGTTGTAATTACTTTCAGTTCCTTGTGATAAAACCAATTTAGGTGTCCAAGGACACCGCGGTTGTTCGGAAATGTTCATAAAGAAACGAAAATGTAACTGTCCTGAGGACACTACATCTGTCCGTAATGTTCTCATGCAAGTTGAAAATGTTCTAAGAACACTCGTAGTGTCCTGAAATGTTCGTAAATAAACGAAAATGGAGGTGTCCTTAAGAACACTATGCCTATTCGTAGTGTTCGATAGCAAGCAGAAACTGTTCTAAGAATACTCGTGGTGTCCTGAATTGTTCGTAAATAAACGAAAATGGAGGTGTGCTTGGAACGCTATGTCTGTCCGTATTGTTAGCAAATAAATTAAACTGTGCTAAGAACAAACGGCTGTCCGTAACTGTTCGTTTTACATGTGATGCACTTTTAATTAGTTCAGGACCCGAACACTGTCCGCAGAACATCAACACGCATGCGCAAAACAATGTCCGTACATTGGGTGTCCTGCGGACAACCACTACCTTAGTGAACATGCTCACAAAACAATCATGTGACCGCGCCCACGCTCATCTCGTGCTCTAAATGCGGACACTGTTCGTGTCCCCGACCAGTTTAAAAGTACATTTCCAAGTAATCCACAATATTACTCATTAAAAAATCACCATACCACAAATCCCACATACTAATCCTAACTTTCCACATAGTTTTTGTGACTTTTTGAACCTTTTTTGATGTTCGATCTGTCTTGCGGACGGCACGCATGTCCGCGACCCGCGCACAAGCACCCCGATATAAGACCACGCCCTAGAGCGCATTCTCATTGTGTTTCTGACTATTCCACAGAGCACACTGCATTTTGCTGCATACTTTGCAGATTTTGAGATTTCCATCTCCAAGCCTATGACATCCATGGCTCGACTATTACCACATGGTGCTACATCTGCCTCAGCACCACCCCCACCCCCTCCACCACCACCATTTTCCTAAGGGCCCGAAGAGGGGAACAGGAGTGAGGATACATAGGAGGAAGAAGAGGATGACGAGAATGAGGTAGAGGAAATCCCTACTACCCGCCGTCAGCTTGAATCTTGGGTGTGGCGGTTGTTTACCATTCATGGAAACTGTCCTAAGTCTCATGCGAACCGTGTCACCTGTAATGAGTGCAAAATGGTACTCAGTCGCGGGAAGCATGGTTCGTATAGCTTTGGGACCACTACCATGAAGCAACACCTGCGCTCATTCCACACTGGGGCCATTCGCAAGGTTGTACCTTGCGAGAAGCGTAGTAGGTTGATTGCCTCTACTTCATCCTCCGTTCCTGATCCTGTCACCACAAGGAGCACCTCTGTGGGACAGCGTCTTCCTCAAGCTGCCTCACAGGCCATACAGAATTCTGATGACCCTTACCTTTCGAGGGTCACAGTTGTATGTGTGTACTGTGACACAGTACTCTGTAGGGGGGAACGACTTCGGAGTGCTTTTGAGACGATCGTCTCAGAGCACCAGAAGACCTGCTCACTACCCAAATAAAACCCACTCTACATCTTCCTCTCTCAGCTCGCCCTTTCTTATCCCTTTGGTTGGTGTCCCCCTCCCTTTACCCTCCTTTCCCTCCTCTCCTAGTGTGTCGTGTATAAAAAAGAACAAAAAAAATAGAAAATAACAAAAAAATAAAATAAAAATAAGGCTCTTTTCAGAGCCGCCTTTCACAGTTAAAAAATAGAAGTGAAGATACATAAAGCATAGCCATTTCCATTTCATGAAAGTCCGCGGACGGTCCGCGAACAGAAAAACAATTGCATTGCTACCCGATTTCACTCTCTGTGCCATTCCCTCATTGGATGTAGCTAAGAAATCACATGACCATCCACCAATCAAATCCAATAACTCTACATGTAACTGCATCATCATAGAGCAGCACTACAAATGCACGGTGTATCTCTCGGAGTACAAGTCTCATACCATTCACAACCACGATCTACGAGAAATACTATACAAATCGCCAATATTTCCACTTGCAGCTTGGTCCATATCCATATACATGGACAGAAAGTACAGGTATGCATATTTTCTACACAGTACATGAACACATTTTCTAACCGACTTTTACCTTCTATAATCTGAAAAATGAATGGACGATCATTGTTTCATTGTCCTAAAATGACCTGTCACTTACAAACCTTTATATCTTTTAATTTCTTCATACACACGCACACATGCAAATACTATTAAACTAACATTTTTGAAATAAAATATATACATGACATATAATCACACAAAATAACATACACAATCTATGATCAAATCTCAAACAATAATATTTGTACAAACACATAATTGGTTTTAATTTTTTTCGTTTATATAAGTACTTACATACATTTATATAGGACAAGCAGACTATGACATTCACTCACTGTTACGTGCAAAAGCAGGCTATGACACATAGCTCTCAACTCACACGCTTTTGGCGGGTGTCACCCGCCTTGTAAAGGACTGACTCACTCGCCAAGCCTCCTGCACGCCCATTCATTCCAATGGGAGTCTCACCCGCCAAAAACAAAATCAGGTGATTTCACCCGCCTTTGCGACACACATGGTTGAGAGCTATGATGACAATGACTCACTATTACGTGGAAAAGCTTAGTTACAAGAATAGTGGTATACGTTGGTAGATTATGAATTCCACAAACCATAGTAAAGATATTTTCTTTCCTACTCTTAGTCATAATATAGTTTTAATGGTTTTCAGGAAGGCGCTGAGCATTTCAATTTAAAAAAATGTATGTCTAAAATGAAAACAGTGCTATATAGCAACCAAATTACTAATTTCTTTCTTTTACAATTGCAGTGAAGCCCATTCTCCTGAATAGAAGCAGCCAATTTTGATTTACAAAGAACAACTAAAAAGCAAACTACTCATTTTTGAAAAAAAAAAAAAAAAAGTAGATTGTTACCATAATATTTGATTTATAACTCACACGCACTGTACTGTGCATTCATGGTATTTCTGTGCCTAAAAATGGAGATTCTGCACCATTCTGACCAAAAATCTCCCCCGTCTTAAACAGTGATCTCCTGTCAGAGTGGCCCTCAAATTCCTATTTTTCGGCACACAAATTACCCATCTCAGCCGCTAGAATGTAGATGTTGTAGAACAAACAACTGTTTTAATTGTATAGCTTTACCTATATTATTTATTCTTCTCCACACCACCGGCTTACTTGTTTCTGTCATCTGAACCCCAGTTTAGTAACACATTAATTGAAGAATACCCATCCCTAATAGTTCAACTTCCCAATTCACAATCACACACCATTACACACATCTTTATCATCTTACTCAAACAATCATGCACACAACACACATGCATTGCAGAAAACCCCAACCCATACCTTCTGTATTTTTTTCAACAGACGCTAAAGAATGCCCACCAAAAAGCAACTCCGTAGAAAGGGTCGCAGAAGTAGAGCAAATGAAAAGAAAAGTCTCCAACATAAACACCCATCTATAGCAGAATTTGTAAAAAACGTTGAAACACAACAGCTAATACAGTCATGTTGTGAAACAGAAGAAGTTTCTAGTGCAAAAACTTTGCCTCCTCTATCACAAAGTAAAACGACCCAAAAAACTATTAACAGAAAATCAACTATCACTACAAATAAAACGTCTTCTATAAATCTTGATATAGTACAAAGTAAGCATACCAAGAAAAGTATATTAGCCAAAATGTTCCGTCACAAAGTCCTTCAAAATTTGATAAAAACAGGAGAGAAACCAGGTTCAACACTTCAAACCTATCGTAGGAAAGTAATCTTAGAAGCGTTGATAGACAGAGCAATTCTTCTCAAAAGAAACTTATTTATTGTTGTGTTAAACAGAATTAATCCACTAATAACTAAATTTCAAAAAAGACTTCTCAATAAACGAAATGTGAACAGAAATAACTTCTTAAATATCTGTGGAGGTGAATGGAGTCACACTACAAGCACAGAACCATACTTTAATGAAGAAGCGTACAACCAAAAGCAAACAAATACAATTGCCATGCATAGCAGTGGTCGAGGTTATGAAAAAGTTAATAATACCATAATGGAACAAGAAGTACTCCTTACAAAAATATGCCCTGAAAACTTAGATTTACCCCTCCATTCGACTGAATCAGAACATCTAATTTACACATAGCCATGCACGTCAATCTGTAACATTCCCAAAACAATGTTCAAATCTTTACGCCTATTCCTCAATCACTATGTGAAAAGCAAAGACAAAATTAAAATACTGCAAAGTATGGATGCTTGTCCAGTACGCAAGCACACAGGACTGCAAGGACATTTGTTGGCCTGCATATCAGGAGCTACTTGCAAAACAACCTTCCATGATATCAAAAGGATATCAGCACATCATGCATGTATAAGAAATCTAGTTTATAAACTATATTATGCAAAAAGTCCTGCTTTAGCACTAGCCAATTTAAATAACATTCTTTTACATGGTACACCAAAAGACCTACTAGAAGAAATCGAGTATATGCAGAAAAAATTTGAATTAGCTCTCCACCTTATAGCAGAAAACAAATACGAAATAACTGACCCCATAATACTTTGCAGTTAATGCACTACCAAACTTGACAACAACCAAACTCCTTCACGTGCTATCTCAAATAACTTGGAATTACATCCACTACCAAAACTCCTTCAACAACTTAATTTATATGAGAGCATCATAATTCAAACAGTTCATCCATTTCAAGCAATAATACGCCTTCAACCAAAAACTGCAAAATTACCTCCTCTGAATTAGTGAAAGGTATTCGTGGAAAAGTAGTGTATTTACCATTAGATCTAAAAGAAAATGTGCACACTCTAGGAGTGCAACGTCCAATGCAACAAGCTTTAATTATCTTGGTAAATGGAGTACCTACAAAAGACAAAAAAATTTGGCAACAACTGGTAGATTTACATAAAGTTAGAGAAGCCCTGCACTATCTCAAAGAGAATAATGATTATTACAAAGAAATTAATATCGAAGAAAACTTGAAAGATACAACTGAAATAATTCAAGAGACACAAGAAACTGGTCAATTTGAGCTCCTAGATCCTGCTACAATAGCAAACACTTTAGACCATTATACAATTCACCCATTGCACTCTAATGACACCATAGAAGATGCACTGGAAACGTACCAAATGCGTCAAACAAAAGGATCACCAATCAGCATATGGGAAAAAAGTATAGAAGCACGTGCTTTTCCTCTACTCTTTCCTACTGGCAAAGGAGGAAGATACGATGATAGACCTGTTCAAATATCAGCATCAGAATATCGCTCATTACGAATGTCTTCTGAAGATCCCAGATTTCGACAAAATGTGGAATACATATTCCACCTACTCTTTGAAAGTGAACTAGCAACTTTATGTTACGGAGTTGCACACATATTAAAATCAGGATCACACTTTAAAAATATGACAGCCACACAATTATTACAAAAAGTTCAACAAAAAGATGAGGTTTTACAGGTAAATCTTACAAATCTATTAGCAAATATGCGAGGTACTAAAGAGTACTGGTTTCGACGCCATGGAGATATACGTTGTATGATCAGAAACCTTGGCCCACCCACTTGGTTTGTTACATTAAGTTGCGCAGAATATGCATGGGAAGATTTACATGCTTTCCTACGCATATCAAATGAAAACAAAACAAACATATATATACTAACACCTGGAGAACTTTGTTCTCAGGATCCTGTTAATGTTTCTAGATATTTTCACCATCGCTTCATTGCTATGCTACATTTTATTTGTAATAAAACTGTTCCTCCCCTTGGAGAAGTGCAACACTTCTTTTGGAGAAAAGAATACCAAGCCAGAGGAGCACCACATGTCCACATACTTTTATGGATTAAAGATGCTCCTAAATTTGGTCAAGACAGTGATGCCACTGTTTTACAGTTTATTGAAAAATATGCCACTTGTGAAATTCCGTCAGAATCCACAAATAGTGATCTTCCTGCAAAAATCTTACAATTCCAAAGACACAAATGTGGCCAATATTGTCGTCGCAAATACAAAAACAAAGGGAAATAGTACACCAAATGCCGATTTGGTTTCCCTAGACCAGTTACAAATACAGGTCAAGTGAACAACCTCATGTCTTCAGTTAGACATAGTGTTAAAGGTAAGTCACCTAAAAATACATATTGCATAAAAAGAAAAGAAGAAGAAAAATATATCAATGATTACAATGCAACCATTGCCCACTTGTGGAATGCAAACATAGATATGCAGTACATTGCAGACAATTCTACTGCAGTTGCACAATATGTCACAGCATACTTAACCAAATCAGAAAAGACAGAGCTCCAAGACCTCTGGAATGACCTGTCATCAGATAAAACAGTGTCTCAGAAATTATACAGTTTGGGCATAAAAATGCTGTCCCATAGAGAATGTGGATCCTATGAAGCAGCTGATCGATTAACTGGTACTGCATTGTATGGTAAATCTGCAAATATAGTATGGCTCAGTCTTGGTCCAGCTAAATCTAGAAAAAGAGTTCTAAAATCATACGAAGATATAGAAACAATAGCCAAACATGATCCCAACAGCCAAGACATTTTAAAAAACAATTTATTGGACACATACTACCCAAACAGGAGTACCACTTTGGAAACCATGTGTCTATACCACATAGCCCAAAACTACACATACAAAAATAATATAAAACCTGATGAGCAAAACCGTAAATACAAACAGGGTAATTCATAGAAATTCGCACAAAAATGGTGCACGCGGCTGGCGCACAGTGTCCCTGTGCGATACACTGTGCCAGCCGCGTGCGAAAAAATCCTTTTCATCGCACAGCGTATTCATGGATTTTAGCCTCCGAAACCAGCCGTGGCGCAGCGACCCTGCAGCAGCGCCAGTTACGCCCCCAAGAACGCCCTCGCGCAAGGAAAAGCCTTCAAAATCCTCAAATCATCGCAAAGGGCTGCGCTAACCCTGGACCAGTTCACAGGGCTGGCAAACAGCAAATGCCAAGCGTGGAACGTGTATGTCAGCGGTTCGCGGGAAGTCCCACACGCGATTGTCCTGGGTACGTGTACATCAGGGATGCGTGGGAAGTAACACACGCGATTCCATCAGGGCACGTGTATTCCAGGGGTGCGCGGGAAGTATCACATGCAAAAACAGCAGGGTACGTGCATTCCAGGGGTGCGCGGGAAGTATCACACGCAAAAGCAGCAGGGTACGTGTATTTCAGGGGTGCGCAGGAAGTATCGCACGCAAAAGCAGCAGGGTACGTGTATTTCAGGGGTGTGCGCGAAGTATCACACGCGATTCCATCAGGGTACGTGTATTCCAGGGGTGCGCGGGAAGTATCACACGCAAAAGCAGCAGGGTACGTGTATTTCAGGGGTGCGCAGGAAGTATCACACGCGATTCCATCAGGGTATGTGTATTCCAGGGGTGCGCGGGGAGCACCACACGTGAATTGCACGTGTGGGTCCTCCCAGGTGTTCCCTATACACCCTTCACGGCCCCTGCAGGTGGCCCACACCACAGGGGCCTACCCTGCACATGTCTCGCAGGCACCTCATCCACCATGGCCATGCCCCCCACCCAACCCACATGTCACCTTGCACTACTGCCCACCAACGCATGTCCCCCTGCACCCCCAGCCATCAGGGGCAGCCTCCACCAGGCCCCCACTCATGTCTACCATCACCCCCACCCTCCAGCAGTGCAGGGGCAGCCTCCACCAGGCCCCCACTCATGTCTACCATCACCCCCACCCCCCAGCAGTGCAGGGGCAGCCTCCACCAGGCCCCCACTCATGTCTCCCACCACCCCCATCCCCCAGCAGTGCAGGGGCAGCCTTCACCAGGCCCCCACTCATGTCTCCCACCACCCCCACCTCCCAGCAGTGCAGGGGCAGCCTCCACCAGGCCCCCACTCATGTCTCCCATCACCCCCACCACCCAGCCACCAGGGGCAGCCTCCACCAGGCCCCCACTCATGTCCAACTCATGTCTCCCTGCACCCCCACCCCCCTGCAGTGCAGGGGTACCCTCCACCAGGCCCCCACTCATGTCTCCCACCACCCCCACCTCCCAGCAGTGCAGGGGCAGCCTCCACCAGGCCCCCACTCATGTCCCCTATCACCCCCACCCCCCAGCAGTGCAGGGGCAGCCTCCACCAGGCTCCACTCATGTCCCCTATCACCCCCACCCCCCAGCAGTGCAGGGGCAGCCTCCACCAGGCCCCCACTCATGTCTCCCATCACCCCCACCCCCCAGCATCCAGGGGCAGCCTCCACCAGGCCCCCACTCATGTCTCCCACCACCCCCACCCCCCAGCCACCAGGGGCAGCCTCCACCAGGCCCCCACTCATGTCTCCCATCACCTCTACCCCCCAGCAGTGCAGGGGCAGCCTCCACCAGGCCCCCACTCATGTCTACCACCACCCCCACCCCCCAGCCACCAGGGGCACCCTCCACCAGGCCCCCACTCATGTCTACCATCACCCCCACCCCCCAGCAGTGCAGGGGCAGCCTCCACCAGGCCCCCACTCATGTCCAACTCATGTCTCCCTGCACTCCCACCCCCCAGCCACCAGGGGCACCCTCCGCCAGGCCCCCACTCATGTCTACCACCACCCTCACCCCCCAGCCACCAGGGGCAGCCTCCACCAGGCCCCACTCATGTCCCCTATCACCCCCACCCCCCAGCAGTGCAAGGGCACCCTCCACCAGGCCCCCACTCATGTCCAACTCATGTCTCCCTGCACCCCCACCCCCAGCAGTGCAGGGGCAGCCTCCACCAGGCCCCCACTCATGTCTCCCACCACCCCCACCCCCCAGCCACCAGGGGCACCGTCCACCAGGCTCCCACTCATGTCTACCATCACCCCCACCCCCCAGCAGTGCAGGGGCAGCCTCCACCAGGCCCCCACTCATGTCTCCCACCTCCCCCAGCCACCGGGGCACCCTCCACCAGGCCCCCACTCATGTCTCCAACCACCCCCACCCCCCAGCAGTGCAGGGGCAGCCTCCACCAGGCCCCCACTCATGTCTCCCTCCACCCCCACTCCCCAGCCACCAGGGGCACCCTCCTCCAGGCCCCCACTCATGTCTACCATCACCCCCACCTCCCAGCAGTGGAGGGGAAGCCTCCACCAGGCCCCCACTCATGTCCAACTCATGTCTCCCTGCACTCCCACCCCTCAGCCACCAGGGGCACCCTCCGCCAGGCCCCCACTCATGTCTACCACCACCCTCACCCCCCAGCCACCAGGGGCAGCCTCCACCAGGCCCCCACTCATGTCTCCCACCACCCCCACCCCCCAGCCACCAGGGGCACCCTCCACCAGGCTCCCACTCATGTCTACCATCACCCCCACCCCCCAGCAGTGCAGGGGCAGCCTCCACCAGGCCCCCACTCATGTCTCCCTCCACCCCCACTCCCCAGCCACCAGGGGCACCCTCCACCAGGCCCCCACTCATGTCTACCATCACCCCCACCCCCCAGCAGTGCAGGGGAAGCCTCCACCAGGCCCCCACTCATGTCCAACTCATGTCTCCCTGCACCGCCACCCCCCAGCCACCAGGGGCACTGTCCACCAGGCCCCCACTCATGTCTACCACCACCCCCACCCCCCAGCCACCAGGGGCAGCCTACACCAGGCCCCCACTCATGTCCCCTATCACCCCCACCCCCCAGCAGTGCAGGGGCACCCTCCACCAGGCCCCCACTCATGTCACCCACCACCCCCACCCCCCAGCCACCAGGGGCACCCTCCACCAGGCCCCCACTCATGTCTACCACCACCATCCCCCCCCAGCAGTGCAGGGGCAGCCTCCACCAGGCCCCCACTCATGTCTACTACCACCCCACCCCCCAGCAGTGCAGGGGCACCCTCCACCAGGCCCCCACTCATGTCTCCCATCACCCCCACCCCCCAGCAGTGCAGGGGCAGCCTCCACCAGGCCCCCACTCATGTCTCCCACCACCCCCAGCCCCCAGCAGTGCAGGGGCAGCCTCCACCAGGCCCCCACTCATGTCTCCCATCACCCCCACCCCCCAGCAGTGCAGGGGCAGCCTCCACCAGGCCCCCACTCATGTCTCCCATCACCCCCACGCCCCAGCAGTGCAGGGGCAGCCTCCACCAGGCCCCCACTCATGTCTCCCATCACCCCCACGCCCCCCATCGCCCCCACGCCCCAGCAGTGCAGGGGCAGCCTACACCAGGCCTCCACTCATGTCCCCTATCACCCCCACCCCCCAGCAGTGCAGGGGCAGCCTCCACCAGGCCCCCACTCATGTCCAACTCATGTCTCCCTGCACCCCACCCCCCAGCCACCAGGGGCACCCTCCACCAGGCACCCACTCATGTCCAACTCATGTCTCCCTGCACCCCCACCCCCCAGCCACCAGGGGCACCCTCCACCAGGCCCCCACTCATGTCTACTACCACCCCCACCCCCCAGCCACCAGGGGCACCCTCCACCAGGCCCCCACCCATGTCCCCTATCACCCCACCCCCCAGCAGTGCAGGGACACCCTCCACCAGGCCCCAACTCATGTCTCCCTGCACCCCCAGCCACCAGGGGCACCCTCCACCAGGCACCCACTCATGTCTCCCATCACCCCCACCCCTCAGAAGTGCAAGGGCGGCCTCCACCAGGCCCCCACCCATGTCTACCACCACCCCCACCCCCCAGCCACCAGGGGCACCCTCCACCAGGCCCCCACTCATGTCTCCCACCACCCCCACCCCCCAGCAGGGCAGGGGCAGCCTCCACCAGGCCCCCACTCATGTCTCCCATCACCCCCACCCCCCAGGCGACCAGGGGGAGCCTCCACCAGGCCCCCACTCATGTCCCCCATCACCCCCACCCCCCAGCATCCAGGGGCAGCCTCCACCAGGCCCCCACTCATGTCTCCCACCACCCCCACCCCCCAGGCCACCAGGGGCAGCCTCCACCAGGCCCCCACTCATATCCAACTCATGTCTCCCTGCACCCCCACCCCCCAGCAGTGCAGGGGCCGCCTCCACCAGGCCCCCACTCATGTCCAACTCATGGCTCCCACCACCCCCACCCCCCAGCAGTGCAGGGGCAGCCTCCACCAGGCTCCCACTCATGTCTCCCACCACCCCCACCCCCCAGCCACCAGGGGCACCCTCCACCAGGCCCCCACTCATGTCTACCACCACCACCCCCCGAGCAGTGCAGGGGCAGCCTCCACCAGGCCCCCACTCATGTCTACTACCACCCCCACCCCCCAGCAGTGCAGGGGCACCCTCCACCAGGCCCCCACTCATGTCTCCCATCACCCCCACCCCCCAGCAGTGCAGGGGCAGCCTCCACCAGGCCCCCACTCATGTCTCCCACCACCCCCACCCACCCCCCAGCAGTGCAGGGGCAGCCTCCACCAGGCCCCCACTCATGTCTCCCATCACCCCCACCCCCCAGGAGTGCAGGGGCAGCCTCCACCAGGCCCCCACTCATGTCTCCCATCACCCCCACACCCCAGCAGTGCAGGGGCAGCCTCCACCAGGCCCCCACTCATGTCTCCCATCACCCCCACGCCCCAGCAGTGCAGGGGCAGCCTACACCAGGCCTCCACTCATGTCCCCTATCACCCCCACCCCCCAGCAGTGCAGGGGCAGTCTCCACCAGGCCCCCACTCATGTCCAACTCATGTCTCCCTGCACCCCCACCCCCCAGCCACCAGGGGCACCCTCCACCAGGCCCCCACTCATGTCTACTACCACCCCCACCCCCCAGCCACCAGGGGCACCCTCCACCAGGCCCCCACCCATGTCCCCTATCACC
The DNA here is from genome assembly GCF_040938575.1 of Ambystoma mexicanum. Lineage (NCBI taxonomy): Eukaryota > Metazoa > Chordata > Amphibia > Caudata > Ambystomatidae > Ambystoma > Ambystoma mexicanum. The sequence goes on from NW_027182323.1 coordinate 7,258,049, forward strand.
CCCACCCCCCAGCAGTGCAGGGACACCCTCCATCAGGCCCCAACTCATGTCTCCCTGCACCCCCAGCCACCAGGGGCACCCTCCACCAGGCACCCACTCATGTCTCCCATCACCCCCACCCCTCAGAAGTGCAAGGGCGGCCTCCACCAGGCCCCCACCCATGTCTACCACCACCCCCAGCCACCAGGGGCACCCTCCACCAGGCCCCCACTCATGTCTCCCATCACCCCCACCCCCCAGGCCACCAGGGGGAGCCTCCACCAGGCCCCCACTCATGTCTCCCATCACCCCCACCCCCAGCATCCAGAGGCAGCCTCCACCAGGCCCCCACTCATGTCTCCCACCACCCCCACCCCCAGGCCACCAGGGCCAGCCTCCACCAGGCCCCCACTCATGTCCAACTCATGTCTCCCTGCACCCCCACCCCCCAGCAGTGCAGGGGCCGCCTCCACCAGGCCCCCACTCATGTCCAACTCATGTCTCCCTGCACCCCCACCCCCCAGCAGTGCAGGGGCAGCCTCCACCAGGCCCCCACTCATGTGTCCCACCACCCCCATCCCCCAGCAGTGCAGGGGCAGCCTCCACCAGGCCCCCACTCATGTCTCCCACCACCCCCACCCCCCAACCACCAGGGGCACCCTCCACCATGCCCCCACTCATGTCTCCCATCACCCCCACCCCCCAGCAGTGCAGGGGCAGCCTCCACCAGGCCCCCACTCATGTCCCCTATCAACCCCACCCTCCAGCAGTGCAGGGGCAGCCTCCACCAGGCCCCCACTCATGTCCCCCAGACAACATGTCACCACAATGTAGATCCCTGGCCCTTATGGTCAGCCTCCAAATGCCAAACACCCACCCGAGTATTGCATCCACCCACTTAGAAATGGAAAAAACATGATAGAACCCCAAATGCAAGTTTGGAAATGAACACATGTCCCTCACATACACCCAATGGGTGTCAGTGAATGTCAAAACCCATATCATGATATGCATGAAACCAATGAGATGATACTACACATTGAACTTTGACGAAAAAATATGTATTAAAAGCTACATAAATTGAATCAAAAATAAACAAACAATAATAGAAATTAAAAAAAAAAGCAGCAGGTCCGTGAAATAATGCAAAACCACAAATCATAATGCAAAGGAAAGGTGTCCAAAGTCACAGTCCACAAAAGTAAATCCAATGGAAAATTAAAATCGAAAACCATTGCTCCATGGGGAAATCTTAAAAAAAATTGAAAATCCAAAAGTCAACTATGTACAGATAAACAATCCAGGGTCCATGATCCCAACCGAAGAAATGAAACCTATCTAATAACACTACCTAAAAAAAAAACTATATACAAAAATGTGGCCCATTGTTCAAAAGGTCAAAAATAAATGCTAAACCAAAGGAAACCTAACACTAACTATAAAACTATTTACAAGGGCAGCGGGCTAGTCCGAAGACTCACTTCGGGATGTTCCGGGCCAGGGCATCATCGAACTCCTGCTCAATGTCCCGGAGGCGGTCCTCCTCCATGGCCCCGAGGGTCCGCATGGCCGTTCACATGTTCACTCCAAACTCCCTTCGGATTGCCTCGAGGCACTCGGCCCGCCTCAGGGCCCTCCGCATGGAGTTCTCCGCCCTGACCATCGTGAGCCGTGCCTCTTCCGCTCGCTGCCGTTCCGCATCTATGGCGTGGACGTGACACGCGCGGGTGTTTCCCTCATAACACGTGATGACAGAGCACACGTGGATTTCCACCAATCGCGTGTGAAACTTCCTGCGCACCCCAGAAATACACATAGCCAGGCCAATCGCGTGTACGGTCACTTCCCTCCGATTACACGCGATGACACTCGGACGTGCAGTTTTACCACGTGTGCTCTGTCATCACGTGTTATGAGGGAAACACCCGCGTGCGTCTCGTCACAGACGCGCTTACGCGCTAAGGGCCTTTGGTCCAATGAAATCGCATATGCGTGCTGACGTGCATACGCGCTAAGGGCCTTTCCTCGATTTACACGCAGACGTGCAGGATTTTCACATGCAAAATCACTCCGTATCAAGCTGACCACGCGTATGCACACGGAAGACCACGCTCCTGCCCAGAAGGCCGAATTACTGCCCCCCAGAGCCCCGAGCACGCTCCCACCTGCCATCTGCTGCTGCCTGACTGCCTGCTGCCCACGTGCCCTGCCATTTGCTGCCTGCACATCAGCCAGGGGTGCTGTTGCTGTGACCACCCCTGCTGGAACCGAAGACTCCCGACTGGGATTCCATCGCTCCACAGCCCAGCCCCAGGACCCAGTTGCCCACCCACTCCTGCCTCTGGGGTTGTCATATCGGGCACTGCAACATCTGGCACCACTGACAGCCCCTGGCCAGAGAGGCAGAGGGGCACCAGCTTCAGTGCCAGGGAAGTTGGTGTCCTGGTGGAGCAAGTCCTGGGGCAGTATGATGCCCTCTACGGAAGTGTGCGCGCCGACAAGGAAGGATGGACTCGGATCTGGACGGACATCGTGACTGCCATCAACGCGGAGGGGGTGGCAGTCCGGGACTTCCAACATGTCAAGAAGCGCTGGGAGGACTTCAGGTCCAGGACCCTGAACAAGGCCTGGGGCCTCTTGAAGGCAGCGGATGCTAAGGGGCGCCGGGGCCACTTGTCGGAAGATCAGATGAGGGTCCTGGAACGCATATCCCCAGCGCTCCATGTCCAGGTCCTTGAGAGGCAGACCCATCTGGAGTCGCGCGGTAAGTGTACATGCATCATGATTGTAAGCTGTGTGTGTGGTGATGTGCCGGTAGTGTGCCGGTTGCACATCTGTTTGTATGGGGCCGAGTATGGGTGGGGGTGTACAGGACTGTGAGGCTAACACATGCGAGGGCTGTCATGTGTGAGACATGGATGGTGCTTGTGTGTGTAGGCTTGCATGCCAAATGCAGTTGTGTGGGCACACATGTTTGGATGAATGTGTATGTAAGTGGGCATGTTTGTGATGTCACGCATGTATGTTGTTTTCAGCTGCATGTATCAGCACTGTGTACATGTGCATGTGTGTGTATTTGACAAGGGTGCAACAGTGATGCAACATGGATGCATGTGACAGTGGGATGTGGAAGCCTGATTGGCAGATGTGACATGGATGCCCATCGGAACACTGCAACAGTTGGCTGAGGTGTACACATGCATGCAAGTGTGGTGGTGTGCGTGCATGTGTAGTGCACTCTCTGTGTTGCATGTGGTGTCTGGCTCACCTTTGCCTGCTCATGCTATTGTATGTGTATGGATGGTGCTGGCAGTTGCGATGTGGCTGTGGTATGGCTCATGTGTGCAAGTTGAAATGACATGTGTGTTGCCGATTGTGATGCCATGTCTGAGGTTTGCCAATGCCACTCATGTGCAACTGTCATGTGTGTATGTGTCCATTGTACAGTGCCCTGATGCCTGTGTTTTATTCCTCCCTGTCTGCAGCGTTAACTGATGAAGAGGGCGGAGAAGGTGCTGTGGAGCACAGCGGCTGGGATCGCACCGCCAGCCGGAGACGCAAGGCCCGGCTCCCCTCCCAGGTTGTGATCTCGTCGGGGAGTGAGGAGTCCGGTGCCGCGTCCCAGGCCGCAGCTGCCGGGGGGAGGTCCAAGAGGCAGAGGTTGGAGTTGGACTCCTCGGCAGCAGAAGGGGCAGCTGGGACCCTACAGGGCCCAACTGGATAAGATGGCACGGAGTCATCCAGGTTGGTGGGGGGTTTGGTGGAGGAGGAGGCCGTGCAAGCAACAGAGATGGGGTCTGGAGGTGGGGATTCCACTGGTGCTAGTGGTGCAGTGCAGGACCAGGGACAGGAGGCAACACAGGTCGCCGCGGAGGCGCCTGTGTGCAATCCTGTCCCTGATCCTGTCACTGCATCATCTTGCACCAGCAGGGATGCCTACGTCCAGACCCGTTTTCAGGCAGGGGAAGAGCTCACGACAACTGGCCTTCCTCTGCCTGCGGACGTGGCTATCCGGGTCCGTGTTGAGCCTGTCCTGACTGGTGTGGCGTTGCGTCAACGGGCCATGCGAGGTGACCTGCAGTCTTTTCATGAGGAGACTGCACGTCATCTTGAATGGCTCATTGACCGCGTCGGCCTGCTGGGACAGGTCACCCAGGCCGGATTCCTCCGTTTGATGGGGCTTGCTACTTATCCCTCCTCAACTGAACCCCCTATGCGCCAGTCGTCCTCCGTGCCATCTTCCCACCCATCAGTCACCTGGGTGCCCTGTGGAGCTGCCTCTGACGGTGCGGCCAGGCTGGTGGAGGAGGCATCCCTGCCACAGTCGGGAGTCGGACGTCCAGCCGGGGTGGCCACATCAACGACTGCACCCCAGCCAGCGGAGGATGTGCAGGCAGCAGGAGGCAGTGCATGGGCAGAAGCGCAGCAGCAGCAGCAACGTGGTGGGAGCCATGATGGCTCGGGGCCTTCCACATCGGAGGGGCAGGCATCAGCCGGATGGCAGGAGGACCCTGGACGGGACGTGTCTTCCGTGTGGCAGCGGTTGGGCCACGCCATAGATGTGGAGCGGCAGCGGGCGGAAGAGGCACGGCTCACGATGGTCAGGGTGGAGAACTCCATGCGGAGGGCCCTGAGGCGGGCCGAGTGCCTCGAGGCAATCCGCAGGGAGTTTGGGGTGAACATGCGGACGGCCCTGCGGACCCTCGGGGCCAGGGAGGAGGACTGCCTGCGGGACATTGAGCAGGAGTTCGATGTTGCCCTGGCCCGGAACGTCCCGAAGTGAGCCGTCGGACTAGCCCACTGCCCTTGTAAATAGTTCTGTAGTTAGTGTTAGGTTTCCTTTGGTTTAGCATTTTTTTTTGACCTTTTGGACAATGGGCCACATTTTTGTATATAGTTTTTTTTTAGGTAGTGTTATTAGATAGGTTTCATTTCTTCGGTTGGGATCATGGACCCTGGATTGTTTATCTGTATATAGTTGACTTTTGGATTTTCTATTTTTTTATGATTTCCCCATGGAGCAATGGTTTTCGATTTTAATTTTCCATTGGATTTACTTTTGTGGACTGTGACTTTGGACACTTTTCCTTTGCATTATGATTTGTGGTTTTCCATTATTTCACGGACCTGCTGTTTTTTTTTAATTTCTATTATTGTTTGTTTATTTTTGATTCAATTTATGTTGCTTTTAATACATATTTTTTCTTCAAAGTTCAATGTGTAGTATCATCTCATTGGTTTCATGCATATCATGATATGGGTTTTGACATTCACTGACACCCATTGGGTGTATGTGAGGGACATGTGTTCATTTCCAAACTTGCAATTGGGGTTCTATCATGTTTTTTCCATTTCTAAGTGGGTGGATGCAATACTCGGGTGGGTGTTTGGCATTTGGAGGCTGACCATAAGGGCCAGGGATCTATATTGTGGTGACATGTTGGCTGGGGGACATGAGTGGGGGACTGGTGGAGGGTGCCCCTAGATGCTGGGGCGTGGGGGTGCAGGGGGACATGAGTGGGGGCCTGGTGGAGGCTGCCCCTGCACTGCTGGGGGGTGGGGGTGCAGGGGGACATGAGTGGGGGCCTGGTGGAGGCTGCCCCTGCACTGCTGGGGGGTGAGGGTGGTGGGAGACATGAGTGGGGGCCTGGTGGAGGGTGCCCCTGGATGCTGGGGGGTGGGGATGGTAGACATGAGTGGGGGTCTGGTGGAGGGTGCCCCTGGATGCTGGGGGGTGGGGGTGGTGGGAGACATGAGTGGGGGCCTGGTGGAGGCTGCCCCTGCACTGCTGGGGGGTGGGGGTGATGGGAGACATGAGTGATGAGTGGGGGGCTGGTGGAGGCTGCCCCTGGATGCTGGGGGGTGGGGGTGCAGGGGGACATGAGTGGGGGCCTGGTGGAGGCTGCCCCTGGTGGCTGGGGGGTGGGGGTGGTGGTAGACATGAGTGGGGGCCTGGTGGAGGGTGCCCCTGCACTGCTGGGGGGTGGGGTGTGGGAGACATGAGTGGGGGCCTGTTGGAGGGTGCCCCTGGATGCTGGGGGGGTGAGGGTGCAGGAGGACATGAGTGGGGGCCTGGTGGAGGCTGCCCCTGGTGGCTGGGGGGTGGGGGTGGTGGTAGACATGAGTGGGGGGCCTGGTGGGGTGTGCCCCTGGATGCTGGGGGGTGGGGGTGCAGGGGGACATGAGTGGGGGCCTGGTCGAGGCTGCCCCTGCACTGCTGGGGGATGGGGGTGGTGGGAGACATGAGTGGGGGCCTGGTGGAGGCTGCCCCTGCACTGCCGGGGGGTGGGGGTGATGGTAGACATGAGTGGGGGCCTGGTGGAGGGTGCCCCTGGATTTTGGGGGGAGGGGGTGGCGGTAGACATGAGTGGGGGCCTGGTGGAGTCTGCCCCTGCACTGCTGGGGGGTGTGGGTGGTAGTAGACATGAGTGGGGGCCTGGTGGAGTGTGCCCCTGGATGCTGGGGGGTGGGGGTGTTGGTAGACATGAGTGGGGGCCTGGTGGAGGGTGCCCCTGGATGCTGGGGGTGGGGGTGGTGGTAGACATGAGTGGGGGCCTGGTGGAGGCTGCCCCTGCACTGCTGGGGGGTGGGAGTGGTAGTAGACATGAGTGGGGGCCTGGTGGAGGCTGCCCCTGGATGCTGGGGGGTGGGGGTGGTGGTAGATATGAGTGGGGGCCTGGTGGAGGCTGCCCCTGGATGCTGGTGGGTGGGGGTGATAGGGGACATGAGTGGGGGCCTGGTGAAGGATGCCCCTGGATGCTGGGGGGTGGGGGTGGTAGTAGACATGAGTGGGGGCCTGGTGGAGGCTGCCCCTGCACTTCGGGGGGTGGGGGTGCAGGGGGACATGAGTGTGGGCCTGGTGGAGGCTGCCCCTGGATGCTGGGGGTGGGGGTGGTGGGAGACATGAGTGGGGGCCTGGTGGAGGGTGCCCCTGGATGCTGGGGGTGGGGGTGGTGGGAGACATGAGTGGGGGCCTGGTGGAGGCTGCCCCTGCACTGCTGGGGGGTGGGGGTGATGGGAGACATGAGTGGGGGCCTGGTGGAGGCTGCCCCTGGATGCTGGGGGGTGGGGGTGATAGGGGACATGAGTGGGGGCCTGGTGGAGGGTGCCCCTGGATGCAGGGGGGTGGGGGTGGTGGTAGACATGAGTGGGGGCCTGGTGGAGGGTGCCCCTGGATGCTGGCGGGTGGGGGTGGTGGGAGACATGAGTGGGAGCCTGGTGGATGGTCCCCTGGATGCTGGGGGGTGGGGGTGGTGGTAGACATGAGTGGGGGCCTGGTGGAGGGTGCCCCTGGATGCTGGGGGGTGGGGGTGGTGGTAGACATGAGTGGGCGCCTGGTGGAGGGTGCCCTGGATGCTGGGGGGTGGGGGTGGTGGGAGACATGAGTGGGAGCCTGGTGGAGGGTGCCCCTGGATGCTGGGGGGTGGGGGTGGTGGTAGACATGAATGGTTGCCTGTCGAGGGTGCCCCTGGATGCTGGGGGTGGGGGTGGTGGGAGACATGAGTGGGATGCCTGGTGGAGGGTGCCGCTGGATCCTGGAGGTTGGCAGTGGTCGGAGACATGAGTGGGGGCCTGGTGGAGGGTGCCCCTGGATGCTGGGGGGTGGGTGTGGTGGGAGACATGAGTGGGGGCCTGGTGGAGGGTGCTCCTGGATGCTGGGGGGTGGGGGTGGTGGGAGACATGAGTGGGTGCATGGTGGAGGGTGCCCTTGGATGCTGGGGGGTTGGGGTGCTGGGAGACATGTGTTTGTGATCAGTAGTGCAAGGTGACATGTGGGTTGGCTGGGGGGCATGGCCATGGTGGATGGGTTGCCTGTGGGACATGAGCAGGGGTGCAGGGTAGTCCCCTGTGGTGTGGGCTGCCTGCAGGGGCCGTGGAGGGTGTAGAGGGAACACCTGGGAGGACCCACATGGACAAATCACGTGTAGCATTCCCCGGCACCACCGAAATACACGTACCCTGCTGAAATCGCGTGTGAATCTTCCTGCGCACCTCGGAATACACGTACCCAGGCCAATCGCGTGTGGAACTTCCCGCGCACCCGAAGTACACGTACACAGGCTAATCGCGTGTGGAACTTCCCGCACACCCCGTAGTACACGTACCCAGGCTAATCGCGTGTGGGGCTTCCCGCGCACCCCGAAGTACACGTACCCAGGCCAATCGGGTGTGGGACTTCCCGCGCACCCCGAAGTACACGTACCCAGGCCAATCGCGTGTGGAACTTCCCGCACATCCCGAAGTACACATGCCCAGGCCAATCGCGTGTGGAACTTCCCGCGCAACCCGAAGTACTCGTACCCAGGCCAATCGCGTGTGGAACTTCCCGTGCACCCCGAAGTACACGTACCCAGGCCAATCGCGTGTGGAACTTCCCGCGCACCCCGTAGTACACGTACTCAGGCTAATCGCATGTGGGACTTCCCGCGCACTCCGAAGTGCACATACCCAGGCCAATCGCGCGTGGAACTTCCTGTGCACCCAGGAACACATGCACACGTTATTTTTCACACAGCGGGTGTCCGTGTTTGTCGGTACCCCTTTGCACCTCATTTGTCCTAGAGGGCCACTGTATGGACCATTCATCATGGCTGTATATGGGTGCTTTTTGTTATCGCACATTTTGGCGCACATTTTTTTCAGGCGCAGGGACGCTACCGCCTGCTTTCTTGTGGCGTACTTGTTTGGCCCTGTGCGCGTCTTTGACCATGCGCTGGTTTGCCCTATTCGATTCCATGAACACGGGTTGTAGGCGAGCGTGTGGGCGTTTCGCGCACTTGCCTCGTGTACTTCCCCCGTGACGCCCATATTTTCACGCGTTGTTCCCCATTCCGAGTGTTACGCCCCGTGTTCCGCCTACTTTTGTGATGTGCGCCGCGCTATGTGCGATTTCGCGGTGGCCGTGGCACACGCTGTTGGATGACCATTTTCAGCGCACATCCAATGTTTTTCTCGCGCACGGATTCCCATGAATCGATGTGCGCTGGTTTCCCTGCACTTGTACTGCCAATCGCACGTTTTGGCACCTCTGCGCGGGAATTTTCGGCGCACATTAATTCCATGAATTGACCCCAAAGTGACAAACTGTGATGGCAGCTTAGTAAAACTCAGCAAACCAAATTTAATTAATCATATAAAATTGTCATTAAAGACTCCTCAACATAAAGAAATATATTACATGTCCCTGCTACAACTCTTCAAACCATGGAGAAAAGAAGAAGAAATACTAGATACCTATGACTCATATGAAGGCGCTTTCAAAGCCAATGAAAGCAGTATAACTGATGTAAACTTTGCACAGTACAAAACAATGTTGCACAATGAACAGCAACACGAAGAGGAACTCCAGGCCCAACTAGATAAGGACACTCCTGACAGTAGTGAACCTCCTGTCACAGGAAGCCAAGAACCACTGGGAGAACCACTAATAACAAATGAGGCAGAATTAGCTATGATAGAAGTAGAAAACACCATGTGTTACTATGAAGATAAAGAAGACTTAACTACACTACAATCAAAACTAAAGAAAGAGCAACGTAGCATTTTTCAAGAAATAACAAAATAAATTGCACTTGGTGTGCAACATGAAAACAAAGAATGCACCTGCCAAAATTACAAACCTATACTATTGTGTGTCAGTGGTGAAGCTGGTTCTGGCAAAACATTCCTAATCAAAATCATCAGTAAGTTCCTTCAACAATTGACAAACAACAAACTGTCAGCTGTTGTCACTGCCCCCACAGGTTTAGCTGCCTACAACATAGGTGGTGTCACTTTACACCGATTACTACTCTTGCCAATAGAACACCAAAACAAGTTAGATTATTACAAACTTTCTGCAGAAGCTGCAATGGAAGTACGCAGAGTATTGAAACAAATGAAAATGCTACTAATAGATGAAGTGAGCATGGTGTCCAACCTAATGTTGGCTTTGATTCACCTCAGATTACAAGAAGTACTCAAAACAAACTATGAAGAGCTCTTTGCAGGAAAACACATCATTGTTTTCGGAGATCTTCTTCAATTGACACCTGTAACAGGTGAGCCTATTTTTAAAACATTAGGACACAAACTCTGCCGTAAAACTGTTGGCAGCATTGGAAATGTCAACCTTTGGCAACATTTCTAATACAGAGAATTAACAGAAAACATGTGCCAATCTGCAGATCTCACTTATGCCAACATCTTAAAAAGTATCAGAGTTGGTATACTTTCTAGAGAAGCAGAAGCAATATTGAAAACCCGGCACATTCATGCACTTTATGGTGATAATGCATGTGCTACAGATGTTATGGAACAATTAGCCCACAAAAATGTCAATTGTATGGCCTTAAGGCCAACTCTTGCAAGCTGTTTCAAATTCAATGAAATAATGTTAAGCAAAGAAATGCAACCAATTATGGAAATTAGCACCACAGACAAACTAGATGTACATGGAATGACACTACCCATGTGTGACCAAGCCACAGCAAGACTAAATAGTTTAGAAAAATCAATCTCAAACACAGCAGGCTTGGAAAAGATATTAAAATTATCCTTAAATTGCAGAGTAATGCTTAAACGTAACCTTGACGTGGACCAAGGACTAGTTAATGGAGCACTGGGTACAGTTGTTGGCTTTCAAACATACCCACGTGACAACAAAATTCACTTTGTCAATATTCTCTTTGACAAACTTTCAGAAGTAAAAAGAATAGGACGCTCAACAGCTTGATTCCTTCTCTTGAAATACATGTATGTACGCAGATAACAATTTTCTCTAACTCTTGCATACGCAGTCACCATTCATAAATCACAAGGTCTTACTCTAGACAAAGCAATGATAGACATTGGTAGAAGGCATGAGCTACGTAGCACTGTCACGCCTACGTACAATTGACGGTCTATTTCTAATAAACTTTGATGCAAGTAAAGCAAACGCTGATATTCCTTGCATTTTAGAATACAATAGACTTCGTTCACTATACACCCCCCATCTACAAACATATCCTGTTCCACAAAAAGGAAAATGTTCTAAAAGAAAACTAAATCAAACAGAAATGCAACAGGATGTCACTGCAAATCCTCCAAAGAGACTAAAAGAAACTAAAACTTCATCAAGTACCACAAGCAAAAAATAATCAATTAGGGAAAGTAAACCAGGTACTTCTTTAAAGAAGGAAGACAAACTCCAAAAAAAGCAGTTAGATACAGAACTACCTGGACCATTGAAATTCTCAAATATAGTTGGTGCAAGTTGCTACGCAAATGTAGCAATGAATATTCTATTTCAATTACCACCAATTGTTGACAACATTTACTTACACAGTACAGACCCATTGTGTTTACAAATGTTAGTACTTCACAGAAATGCAGCAAACAATCCTGACAACACGTATAGTGTTTATGGAATAAGACAACAATTGGACTACTGTGCTGGAATGGTGAAACTCACTATAAACTCACAGGAAGATCTACAAGAATTTCTAATGTACTTACTATTAGTACTGGAAAACAAAAACATACCTATAAATGAAATCTTCCAGATTTCATACATGTGGAAACATACATGCACTCTCTGCAACAATGTGACACAAGAACAAATCCCCAATGTGCGCTTTGTCTATATATCAATACCTAATTGTGAATCCGTTCCATTTCAGCAACTTGTACAAAATGCAAACCACGGTAGATTATGTTCTACCTGCAATTCGGATAATCGCTCCACATTACTAATACAAACACATAGTAAATACGTAATACTAATGCTTCTACGTTACAATGCAGATGGTACGAAAAACAACTGCAAGCTGACTGGATTCACTCATGGTCAAATATCACTTGGTAGGAAAACCTTCACAACAATAGGTATAATCTACCATGCAGGAGCCACAACCATCTCAGGGCACTACACTGCATATATAAAAAAAAAATGTGGATGGTTTGAATGTAATGATAGTACCGTTACTCTAAAGCAGAGATTACCAGCTAATCTTACAAATGCGTATTTAATGTTCTTAAAACCAAAATTTGATAACTGAACTGTACTTAAACCTTAAGTACACTTGTAGTAAAAAAATATAAACTGTCACAATATTTCAAAACCTATCTAACTGCCCAAAGATTCTACAACAACTAATCAGATAAATTAATACCACTCAAATAGAGCAAAGAATAGACAGTTAGAATACGCCAATTGGTATCTAACTGTCCCAAAATTTATAAATATGCAAACAGATAAATCAATACCACGAAATTATATCAAAACATAAACAGTTAGAATACGCCTACTGGTATCTAACTGGGCCAAAATTTTACAATATCCAAACAAATACCTAATATCTTACTGCTCACAAAAACTGAAACAATCCAATGCATAAAGCATTAGGCAGAAAGAACAAGTAAACGCGGAAAACAAACAAATAAATAAACTGTAGCATAACAGAAAAAGGTTTTTATTTTTAATCCAGCATGTTTTTTTTTTCTCCCACAGACCCAATGATTTTAGCAACAAACACAGAAACTTTGCAAATTGCACAGTACTCTGGTTTGTAATCTACTAAATATGAGGGTCAATAAAAAGATGAAAATGTTGATTGTACAATGTAATAAGTCACTATAAAATACTAATACTAACATGCTATTTTCTTTTATTACAAAAATGAATAGGAAAAACATGGACTCCCGTTACTAAACCAAATAGTACGTATAACAAGATAAATACAACCATCGCACCATATCATACCCATACAAGCTTATAACATTGTTCCTTATAAATTCGTTTTTGACCCAAAGTTAAAGGCCACTATGGGTGTGATATGCTGCGGTGGTTGTGGCCAGGGCATACACTCTTGGGTGCATGGCCAAATGGCCATGCACCCAACATTCTATACCCTGGCCACAACCACCGCAGCATATCACACCCATAGATGCAAGCATTGCAACCATTTTTATGTCTGCGGACAAGGGGAAGGTCCTAGGACACATTCAACTTGCCAGAGGACAATACAAACAGCGTCCTCAGGACACCCCCATTTTCTTTATATACGAACATTTCAGGACACCGCGATTGTTCTTAAAACATTTTCACCTTGCCAACGAACAATACAGACAACGTCTCCAGGACACCCCCTGCAAACATTCCAAGACCCCATGAGCTTTCTTAGAACACTTTCAAGTTGACACCGAATCCATTCTGTTTATTTACAGGCCCCCACCCATGTCCAACTCATGTCTCCCACCACCCCCACCCCCCAGCACTGTGGGGCACCTGCCAGCAGGCCCCACCCATGTCCAACGCATGTTCCCCACCACCCCCACCCCCCAGCAGTGCAGGGGCAGCCACCACCAGGCCCCCACCCATGTCTCCCAGCACCCCCACTCCCCCAGTCACCAGGGGCAGCCTCCACCAGGCCCCCACCCATGTCTCCCAGCACCCCCACCCCCCAGTCACCAGGGGCAGCCTCCACCAGGCCCCCACCCATGTCTCCCAGCACCCCCACCCCCCCAGTCACCAGGGGCAGCCTCCACCAGGCCCCCACCCATGTCTCCCACCACCCCCACCCCCCAGCAGTGCAGGGGCAGCCTCCACCAGGCCCCCACCCATGTCTCACACCACCCCCACCCCCAGCACTGTGGGGCACCTGCCACCAGGCCCCCACCCATGTCCAACTCATGTTCCCCACCACCCCCACCCCCCAGCACTGTGGGGCACCTGCCAGCAGGCCCCCACCCATGTCCAACTCATGTCTCCCACCACCCCCACCCCCCAGCACTGTGGTGCACCTGCCATCAGGCCCCCACCCATGTCCACCTCATGTTCCCCACCACTCCCACCCCCAGCACTGTGGGGCACCTGCCAGCAGGCCCCCACCCATGTCTCCCACCACCCCCACCCCCCAGCAGTGCAGGGGCACCCACCACCAGGCCCCCACCCATGTCTCCCACCACCCCCCCACCCCCCAGCACTGTGGGGCACCTGCCAGCAGGCCCCACCCATGTCCAAAGCATGTTCCACACCACCCCCACCCCCCAGCAGTGCAGGGGCAGCCACCACAAGGCCCCCACTCATGTCTCCCAGCACCCCCACCCCCCAGCCACCAGGGGCAGCCTCCACCAGTCCCCCACCCATGTCTCCCACCACCCCCACCTCCCCAGTCACCAGGGGCAGCCTCCACCAGGCCCCCACCCATGTCTCCCACCACCCCCCTCCCCCCAGTCACCAGGGGCAGCCTCCACCAGGCCCCCACCCATGTCTCCCAGCACACCCACCCCCCCAGTCACCAGGGGCAGCCTCCACCAGGCCCCCACCCATGTCTCCCACCACCCCTTCCCCCAGCCACCAGGGGCAGCCTCCACCAGGCCCCCACCCATGTCTCCCACCACCCCCACCCCCCAGCAGTGCAGAGGCAGCCTCCACCAGGCCCCCACCCATGTACCACACCACCCCCACCCCCCAGCCACCAGGGGCAGCCTCCACCAGGCCCCCACCCATGTCTCCCACCACCCCCACAGTCACCAGGGGCAGCCTCCACCAGGCCCCCACCCATGTCTCCCACCACCCCCACCCCCCAGCAGTGCAGGGGCACCCACCACCAGGCCCCCACCCATGTCTCCCAACACCCCCACGCACCCAGTCACCAGGGGCAGCCTCCACCAGGCCCCCACCCATGTCTCCCACCACCCCCACCCCCCAGCAGTGCAGGGGCAGCCTCCACCAGGCCCCCACCCATGTCTCACACCACCCCCACCCCCCAGCACTGTGGGGCAACTGCCAGCAGGCCCCCACCCATGTCCAACTCATGTTCCCCACCACCCCCACCCCCCAGCACTGTGGGGCACCTGCCAGCAGGCCCCCACCCATGTCTCCCACCACCCCCACACCCCAGGAGTGCAGGGGCACCCACCACCAGGCCCCCACCCATGTCTCCCACCACCCCCACCCCCCAGCACTGTGGGGCACCTGCCAGCAGGCCCCACCCATGTCCAACGCATGTTCCCCACCACCCCCACCCCCCAGCAGTGCAGGGGCAGCCACCACCAGGCCCCCACCCATGTCTCCCAGCACCCCCACCCCCCAGTCACCAGGGGCAGCCTCCACCAGGCCCCCACCCATGTCTCCCACCACCCCCACCCCCCAGCAGTGCAGGGGCAGCCTCCACCAGGCCCCCACCCATGTCTCCCACCACCCCCACCCCCCAGCAGTGCAGGGGCAGCCTCCACCAGGCCCCCACCCATGTCTCACACCACCCCCACCCCCCAGCACTGTGGGGCACCTGCCAGCAGGCCCCCACCCATGTCCAACTCATGTCTCCCACCACCCCCACCCCCCAGCACTGTGGGGCACCTGCCAGCAGGCCCCACCCATGTCCAACGCATGTTCCCCACCACCCCCACCCCCCAGCAGTGCAGGGGCAGCCACCACCAGGTCCCCACCCATGTCTCCCAGCACCCCCACCCCCCCAGTCACCAGGGGCAGCCTCCACCAGGCCCCCACCCATGTCTCCCACCACCCCCACCCCCCAGCAGTGCAGGGGCAGCCACCACCAGGCCCCGACCCATGTCTCACACCACCCCCACCTCCCAGCACTGTGGGGCACCTGCCACCAGGCCCCCACCCATGTCCAACTCATGTCTCCCACCACCCCCACCCCCAGCACTGTGGGGCACCTGCCAGCAGGCCCCACCCATGTCCAACGCATTTTCCCCACCACCCCACCCCCCAGCAGTGCAGGGGCAGCCACCACCAGGCCCCCACCCATGTCTCCCAGCACCCCCACCCCCCCAGTCACCAGGGGCAGCCTCCACCAGGCCCCCACCCATGTCTCCCACCACCCCCACCCCCCAGCAGTGCAGGGGCAGCCTCCACCAGGCCCCCACCCATGTCTCCCACCACCCGCACCCCCCAGCACTGTGGGGCACCTGCCAGCAGGCCCCCACCCATGTCCAACTCATGTTCCCCACCACCCCCACCCCCCAGCACTGTGGGGCACCTGCCAGCAGGCCCCCACCCATGTCTCCCACCACCCCCACCCCCCAGCAGTGCAGGGGCACCCACCACCAGGCCCCACCATGTCTCCCACCACCCCCACCCCCCAGCACTGTGGGGCACCTGCCAGCAGGCCCCACCCATGTCCAACGCATGTTCCCCACCACCCCCACCCCCCAGCAGTGCAGGGGCAGCCACCACCAGCCCCCCACCCATGTCTCCCAGCACCCCCACCCCCCCAGTCACCAGGGGCAGGCTCCACCAGGCCCCCACCCATGTCTCCCACCACCCCCACCCCCCAGCAGTGCAGGGGCAGCCGCCACCAGGCCCCCACCCATGTCTCCCACCACCCCCACCCCCCAGCAGTGCAGGGGCAGCCTCCACCAGGCCCCCACCCATGTCTCACACCACCCCCACCCCCCAGCACTGTGGGGCACCTGCCAGCAGGCCCCCACCCATGTCCAACTCATGTCTCCCACCACCCCACCCCCCAGCACTGTGGGGCACCTGCCAGCAGGCCCCACCCATGTCCAACGCATGTTCCCCACCACCCCCACCCCCCAGCAGTGCAGGGGCAGCCACCACCAGGCCCCCACCCATGTCTCCCAGCACCCCCATCCCCCCAGTCACCAGGGGCAGCCTCCACCAGGCCCCCACCCATGTCTCCCACCACCCCCACCCCCCAGCAGTGCAGGGGCAGCCTCCACCAGGCCCCCACCCATGTCTCCCACCACCCCCACCCCCCACCAGTGCAGGGGCAGCCTCCACCAGGCCCCCACCCATGTCTCACACCACCCCCACCCCCCAGCACTGTGGGGCACCTGCCAGCAGGCCCCCACCCATGTCCAACTCATGTCTCCCACCACCCCCAACCCCCAGCACTGTGGGGCACCTGCCAGCAGGCCCCACGCATGTCCAACGCATGTTCCCCACCACCCCCACCCCCCAGCAGTGCAGGGGCAGCCACCACCAGGCCCCCACCCATGTCTCCCCCCACCCCCACCCCCCAGCAGTGCAGGTGCAGCCTCCACCAGGCCCCCACCCATGTCTCCCACCACCCCCACCCCCCAGCAGTACAGGGGCAGCCTCCACCAGGCCCCCACCCATGTCTCACACCACCCCCACCCCCCAGCACTGTGGGGCACCTGCCAGCAGGCCCCCACCCATGTCCAACTCATGTCTCCCACCACCCCCACCCCCCCGCACTGTGGGGCACCTGCCAGTAGGCCCCCACCCATGTCCAACTCATGTTCCCCACCACCCCCACCCCCCAGCACTGTGGGGCACCTGCCAGCAGGCCCCCACCCATGTGCAACTCATGTTCCCCAGCCAACATGTCATCACAATCTAGATCCCTGGTCCCTATGGTCAGCCTCCAAATGCAAAACACCCACCCGAGTATTGCATCCACCCACTCATAATTAGCAATTACATCACAGAACACCAATTGCAAGTTCCGAAACAAACACATTTCCCTCACATACACCCAATGGGTGTCAGTGAATCTCAAAACACATATCATGAAATGCATGAAACCAATGAGATACCACACATTGAAGTTCACCAAAAAAAATATGTATTAAAGGAAACATAAATAGAATAAAAAATGAAGAAACAGAAATGTGAATGTACAAAAATGAAAAGAAGCATGTCCATTAAAAAAAGCAAAACCAAAAATAAAATTCCAAAGTAATGTTGTCCAAAGTCAATGTCCACAAAACAAAATCCAATGGGAAATAAAAAAGAAAGCCATTGCTCCATGGTTAAAAAGTGAAAAAAAAATACAATCCAACTGTGAACTATGTACATGGGAACAAGCCAGGGTCCATTATCCCAACAAATAAAGGAAACCTATCTAACTACACTAACTAATAAAATAAACTATATACAAAAATGTGGCCAATGTCCGAAAGGTCCAAATAAAATAAAAACAAAAATGAAACCTAACACTACCTACATAACTATGTACAAGGGCAGCGGGCTAGTTTCACGGCTCACTTGTGGATGTCCCGGGCCAGGGCATCATCGAACTCCTCCTCAATGTCCCGGAGGTGGTCCTCCTCCATGGCCCCGAGGGTCCGCAGGGCCGTCGACGTCTCCACCTCCAAACCCCTGCGGATTGCCTCGAGGCACTCGGCCCGCCTCAGGGCCCTCCACATGGAGTTCTCCGCCCTGACCATTGTGAGCCGTGCCTCTTCCGCCCGCTGCCGCTCCGCATCTATGGCGTGGCCCAACCGCTGCCACACGGAAGACACTCTCTGTCCTGGGTCCTCCTGCCCTCCGGCCGATGCCTGCCCCTCCAATGTTGAAGGCCCCGAGCCTTCATGGCTCCCACCACGTTGCTGCTGCTGCTGTGCCTCTGCCCGTGCACTGCCTCCTGCTGCCTGCACATCCTCTGCCGGCTGGGGTGCAGTCGTAGATGTGGCCACCCCTGCTGGATGTCCGACTCCCGACTGTGGCAGGGATGCCTCCTCCACCAGCCTGGCCGCACCGTCAGAGGCAGCTCCACAGGGCACCCAGGTGACTGATGGGTGGGAAGATGGCACAGAGGACGACTGGCGCGTAGGGGGTCCAGTTGAGGAGGGGGTTGTAGCAAGCCCCATCAGATGGAGGAATCCGGCCTGGGTGACCTGTCCCAGCAGGCTGACGTGGTCAACGAGCCATTCGAGATGACGTGCAGTCTCTTCATGAAAAGACTGCAGGTCACCTCGCATGGCCCGTTGACGCAACGCCACACCAGCCAGGACAGGCTCAACCCGGACCTGGATAGCCACGTCCGCAGGCAGAGGAAGGCCAGTTGACGTGAGCTCATCCCCTGCCTGAAAACGGGTCTGGACGTAGGCATCCCTGCTGGTGCAAGATGATGCAGTGACAGGATCAGGGACAGGATTGCGCACAGGCACCTCCGCTGTGGCCTGTGCTGCCTCCTGTCCCTGGTCCTGCACTGCACCACT